>NC_063161.1:53532166-54885916 GCF_023159225.1 Perognathus longimembris pacificus | reverse complement strand
GGATGCCGTGTTCCAGGCAGTAGAGCTCCCAGCAGGCATTGCCAATCTGGACACCAGCCTGGCCAACGTGGATGGAGATGCACTCACGCTGTGGAAAAGAAAAATTGAAAGGAACATTTAGGACTTAATCTGTGAGTGACAAATGGACAAAAGCATCATGGAACACTAATCTTGTCAAATTTTCTGTATTAAAAAATTTTTTGATGGGGCTGGGGATATGGCCTAGTGGCAAGAGTGCTTGCCTCCTACACATGAAGCTCTTGGTTCGATTCCCCAGCACCACATATATGGAAAACGGCCAGAAGGGGAGCTGTGGCTCAGGTGGCAGAGTGCTAGCCTTGAGCCGGAAGAAGCCAGGGAAGGTGCTCAGGCCCTGAGTCCAAGGCCCAGGACTGGCCAAAAAAAAATTTTTTTTTGAGCCTAAGTTTACCATCCTGTATGCAATCTTCGGTGGGATATAAAAAGAATTTTCAGGGAAGAATGGCTAGTTTCTGTCCTATCCCTACTTTGGGAAGGCCTCTTTTCAGACCTAGAAGTGTGCTGAGTCACAGCTTCCTCTTTTGTTAGGCCAAGATTAGGGAGGTCATTCATCCATGCCCCAGGATCCCCTCTGGGCAGGGGGCTAGACTTCCGGTCAGCTCCAAGAGGAAACACGTGGTCAAGGCGGGGCACAGAAAATGTCGGGCTGCAGGGACAAAGGGTGGGGCTTTGCGGCACAAGATGAATGCGCAGTCCTGGCCGGGGAACGCACTTCGGGTGGGGCCGAGCAGATGCCGAGGCCTGCAGAGCTCGGCTGGTCCACCCGCCTACACGCAGGCGGGCCCAGCCTCCACATCTGTCCAGGAGTAGCTGGGATTATCCACGGCCCAGACCTCGCCTAGGGTCCGATTTCCATTCCCTAAAAATCCTTCCCTGCCAACACCTGCTCCCACTCGAATTCCTAGCGCAACAAGGACAGACAGATGGCCTTTAAAGGTTATCAGGAATGTACTGCTCGAATATGGCTAGGGTGTAAGATGATACTGTTAGGGATGCCATCCCTCTACTTACTAATTTCACTAAAATAAATCTCAATTGAGAGGAGTCACACCCTGCGGGCAGAAATCCGCAGAGCCTAAACGCGCATGCGTAGACTGCAGGAGCCGTTTCCCGCCTCTCAGGCGCGGGAATGACCGTCGCGCATGCGCCTTGGTCTCTCCCGCTTCTCCGCCCTCGCTTTTCGCGCCCAAGAGGAAATGAGGGCGGGGAAGTCTGCGCGTGGCCTCCCTGGGCTGAAGGGGAAGATGGGGGAAGGGCATGAGCTGGGTTGGGGGGTGGGAAGGGCATGAGCTGGGGGGTGGGGGGGAGAAAGGTCTTAAGGCCCCGCACCCACTGTTGGGCTTATTGAGTCCAAAATTAGACGGTAGTGTTCCCGGCACCAAGCCATCCCTCCCAGGAGCAGAGAGAGCCATTGGGCCCGCTTCCCTTTATCTGGGCCCCAGCCATGCACTGCAAACCTGGGCCTCAACTACTCCCGCCCTCGCCTCCCGTCTTCTGCAATCCTAAAGCACCACGCCGAACCCGGTGCTGTGAGGCTGGGGCGGAGGTGGCCCTCGTCCCCCGCTGGCCCACACCCCATTCTTCCGCACGCAGAGCCCACTTACCATGATGACTGTGGGCTTGGATAGAGAAGACGACAGGAGCAGGAGCAGACACCCCGAGTCCCGGTTACCGTCCCCGACAAGCTAAGAGTCGAGGTAAGTAACGCACTGGGGAGGAGGTGACGCCCAAGCCTCTTAAGTAGCGGCTGGGGAGGGGCGGGCGGGCCCCTCCTCCAGCCCCGCGCGGCCATTCGGCGCCTAGCCTGGCCGCCGCAGAGGCGGGCTCGGCGCCGGAGCCCCCTCCCCGCCCGGGCCTGCCGGGCCGCACGCGCGTCAGGGCTGCGGCCTGCGACTAGCCTCCGACGGGGGGGCTGCGGGCCTGCGGTAGGAGAGGCCCGGGGCCTCCAGAGCCCCGCAGAGTTTTAAGGATGATGCACCCCAAAACGCAGAGCCTGCCGATCCAGGACAGCTCAGCAGATTATGTTTTCCATGTTGCCACCCAAAGTCATTGAGTTTTGTGGGATTTTTTTTTCCTTTTTCTTTTCTCACTCCCATTCAGTAAGATGATAGAGTCGAACTTTAGAAAACCAAATTGGATGCCATTTATTGTAATGATTTTTTTTTCTTGGAACTAAGGGTACCCAAAACTGGAAGCAAATAATATTTCCAAAGAGTACCTAAGCATTGAACATTGAGACCTCCTTTAGCCTCATCTTTAGCCTCAAGCCGCCAACTTTATTAAATAATAATTAAAAACCAGCTCTAGAGGCTTAAGAAGAAGACTGAGAAATTTGAGGAAGGAGAAAAGAACTTCTTTTCACACTTAGTGGTATTAGATAGTAAGAATTTCTTGTGCCACCTAGAGCTTTCTAAAAAGACAACTTGGCTTTCTATCAAGCTGGATCAATTGGTTATAGCTTAATTCTAGGGTGCTTAGATTATAGTGGATAGACTAACACACATACACATCCGTCTAAAAATCTAACCCAGGACTAAAAACTACATTGTTGAGCCTTGGAAATACATAGTGGTTAGGTTCAGAGTGTAGCTATAAAAACGGTCATAGCAGAGACTTGAGCCTGTTATTAAACTTAAAATGTTACAGTGGTAGTGTCAGAATAACAAAAAGATAAGTACAAGACAGGAAGAATTCATAGCTCATATTCTCCTGTTACCTTACTCAGAATTGGCAAAGCCTTCACTGACTGCTTCAGACAAATGACAACTTTTCACTGTTAATATGTGTTTGAATTTTGTAAAAGTGAGTGAGTCTATGTATTAGCTCTCTGAATCTGGCATATAAACAAAATTGTTATTTTTGAAAATGATTTTTAAAATGATTTTTAAAAATGATTTTGTTGGAGACTCCAAATTTGATGACATTTTCCAAACTGGGTTTAGAGGGGACAGGAACATATCTGAATCTTGTTTTCACTTCTCTTTTCCCTTAATTACTTTTAAAAGGAGGCAGAAAACAATTAGCTTGCTTTAACTGGGAGAGTGAATGTTAGGGAACCACCCTACTGAACTCCATCTTGCTGTCTGTTCTGCATGAAAGCCATTTGAAAGCAGGCGCCACCCCCTCCTGGCTCTGCAGAATTTCAGAGCAGAATTTCACTGCAGGGATTTATTTGCTCCTGGCCTCTATGACTCCCCAGATACCTTCCTAAAACCATTAGCTTTTTTAGTCTTGTTATCTGCGTATTCCCCTGTTGTAAATGAGGAAGATTTTGATGGACTTTTTTCTTTTTTTTTTTTAGGTAGGTTCCTGATGATGCATCAGTTTTCATCACAACTAATAAAACTAAAGGAGGCCATTAAATATAATCTGGTATTTTATTTATTTATTTATTTATTTATTTATTTATTTATTTATTTTGACAGTCCTGGGCTTTGGACTCGGGGCCTGAGCACTGTCCCTGGCTTCTTTTTGCTCAAGGCTACCACTCTGCCACTTGAGCCACAGCGCCACTTTGGGCTTTTTTTTTGTGTATGTGGTGCTGAGGAATTGAACCCAGGGCTTCATGTATACAAGGCAAACACTCTTGCCACTAGGCCATATTTCCAGCCCTGGTATGGTATTTAATGCCAGAAAAAAAGATGAATAATAATTTATTTTGCTTTTTCTTTAGTGCCTAAAAACACAAGTTGAAATTTTTTGCTCTAAAACCTACATCGATCTATTTGTTTTGTGTATGCAGTTATACACTTTAAAAACTAGAGATTGTCTATGTTTATAATATACTACCCACATATATATACCACACAATATTACCCAATGATGTAACATTTGAATTGATTATATAGGTTTTTCTTTTGTTTTGTTTTTGTTGCCAGTCCTGAGGCATGGACTCAGGGCCTGAGCACTGTCCCTGGCTTCTTTTTGCTCAAGGCTAGCACTCTACCTCTTGAGCCACGGCACCACTTCTGGCTTTTTTCTATATATGTGGTGCTGAGGAATCGAACCCAAGGCTTCATGTATACGAGGCGAGCACTTTACCACTAGGCCATATTCCCAGCCCCTAGGTTTTTCTTTTGTTGGACTGAAAGAGTAAATATTGCTTTGAGTCTTTGATGTAGTAGGAATTCAGGTGTTGGAATTTGACAGGCCCATCTTTGCTACATAATATCAAAGTCATTTGCTACTGTTTTAATTGTCTTCTGTGATTGTTGGTGATTGTTATATATTGTGGTTTAGACACAAAAGTTAACAAAATATTCTTTCTTATTTTACCAGCTCTACAAGCAAAGACAAGCAATAGCAAATAGTAACAAATTACCAAGCATCCACTTTTTATAAACATGTAATCTTTACCTCTATTCCTTTTCTTTTTTGAAACTTTCTTTTGGCAGTATAGGGGTTTAATGTTAGGACCTTGTGCTTGCTAGGCAGGTGTTCTAACACTCAGGGCAAGGCTATAGCCTTTTATTCTTATTTATTCCTGTGCTATAATTTATATATGCCATTTCCTGTTCTACTCTTTTCACAGATAAATGATATACAGGAAAGTAAATAATTTCTATGGCTTTGATGGTAAACAGCACTAGAATTAGTTGTGATTGAATTAATAGTGATATGACTTTAGGCCCTTAACTAACTTTCTGAATGAAACAAATTAACTTGAAGCCATCTTTTTTCTCATAAATTCAGTTTCATTCATAAATTTTGTCAGCATTGTCTTCAAACTATGCTCACCACTTTTTATCAATCACACTATTATTTCACAGCTTTATAGAATCTGAAAGTACTCTTTTTTTTTTTTTTTTTGCTGGTCCTGGGGCTTGAACCCAAGGCCTGAGCACTGTCCCTGGCTTTTTGCTCAAGACTAACACTCTACCACTTGAGCCACAGCGTCACTTCTGGCTTTCTCTGTTTATGTGGTGCTGA
This sequence comes from Perognathus longimembris pacificus, assembly GCF_023159225.1. Lineage (NCBI taxonomy): Eukaryota > Metazoa > Chordata > Mammalia > Rodentia > Heteromyidae > Perognathus > Perognathus longimembris. Next base: position 54,880,948 of record NC_063161.1, on the reverse strand, counting down.
GGAATGAAACCTAGGGCTTCATGCTAGGCAAGCACTCTACCACTAAGTCACATTCCCAGGCCAATATAAACATTTTTTTGTTATTATTTTGTTTGTGCCTGATTGCAGTGGGTTCAAAAGAGAATCTGGTGGCTCACACCTGTAATCCCACCTACTCACGGAAGTGGTGCTATGGCTCAAGTAGTAGAACGCTAGTCTTGAGCAAGAAAGAAGCTCAGGGACAGCACCTAGGTTCAGAGGTCAAGCTCCAGGACCTAAAAAACAAAAAGACAACCCAGTTACTCAGGAGGCTGAGATCTGAGGATTGCAATTCAAAACTATCCTGAGCCAGAAAGTCCATGAGACTATTATCTTTAGTTAACCACCAGAAAATGAAGCTGTAGCTCAAAGTAGCAGAGTGCTAATTGAGCAAAAGAGCTCAGGGCCCCGAGTTCAAGCCCAGCAACTGACCAAAAAAAAAAAAAAAAGTCCTGAACCCAGTGCCAGTTGTTCATGCCTATAATCTTAACTACTCCAGAGTCTAGGATCCAGTCTGGGTTTGAAACAAGCTTGGGCAGAATAATCAGTGAAACTCATCTCTGAAATAACCAGCCAAAAGCCTAGAGGCCTGACTCAACTAGTAGACCTAGAGTACCCTCTGAGCAAGCATGAAACCATGATCCAAACCTCAGAAGCAGGGGTGTGTGTAGGGACACTTTTGAGCACTCTTTAGGAATTTTGTTTTAAGGGATCAAACAAGGATAATAACTAAGGTAGCTGAATAGGGATATTCAGTAAAGGGAGACATTTTGTGTTTGTTTGTTTTTTTTTTTTTTTGGCCAGTCCTGGGCCTTGGACTCAGGGCCTGAGCACTGTCCCTGGCTTCTTCCCGCTCAAGGCTAGCACTCTGCCACTTGAGCCACAGTGCCGCTTCTGGCCGTTTTCTGTATATGTGGTGCTGGGGAATCGAACCTAGGGCCTCGTGTATCCAAGGCAGGCACTCTTGCCACTAGGCTATATCCCCAGCCCTGTGTTTGTTTTTTTGATGGCAGATATTTTAGTATGCTAATTTTGCTAATGACAATATACAAAAGAATGAAAAGTTAATAATGTGTATAAGAGAGAAAACGAAAGTAAAAGGCTAGGCACTGGTGGCTCATACTTGTAAATGCTAACTATTCAGGAGGCTAGGATCTGAGGATTGCTGTTCAGTGCCACCCTGGGCATGAAAGTCAGTGAGACTATTACTGAGATTATTATTTCCAGTTAACCACCCCAAACTGGAAATAGCACTGTGGCTCATAATAGTAGAGAGCAAAAAGAGCTCAAGGACAGTGTCCATGCCCTGAATTCAAGCCATATGTTGGACAATAAAAGGAGGAAGAAGGAAGGAAGGAGAAGAAGAAGAAGAAGAAGAAGAAGAAGAAGAAGAAGAAGAAGAAGAAGAAGAAGAAGAAGAAGACCACCTCAATGATGATGACACCACCACCAATAATCCTAACTATTCAGGAGGCTGAGATCTGAGGGTCACAGTTTAAAGCCATCTGGGGCAGATATTATAGCAGCACAGAACAGCAAAGAGCAAGACCTCTTTTTTTTTGGCCAGTCCTAGGCTGTGAACTCAGGGCCTGAGCACTGTCCCTGGCTTCTTTTTTTTTTTTTTTTTGGCCAGTCCTGGGCCTTGGACTCAGGGCCTGAGCACTGTCCCTGGCTTCTTCCCGCTCAAGGCTAGCACTCTGCCACTTGAGCCACAGCGCCGCTTCCTGTATATGTGGTGCTGGGGAATCGAACCTAGGGCCTCGTGTATCCGAGGCAGGCACTCTTGCCACTAGGCTATATCCCCAGCCCCCCCTGGCTTCTTTTTTGCTCAAGGCTGGCACTCTGCCACTTGAGCCACAGCGCCACTTCTGGCCATTTTCTGTATATGTGGTGCTGAGGAATCGAACCCAGGGCCTCATGTATACGAGGCAAGCACTCTTGCCACTAGGCCATATTCCCAGCCCCAAGACCTCTTTTTAAAAAGGATAAAGGAGCTTGTTTCTGGCCACCTGAACCAGGCTACTGGCAGAAAGAACTTCAGATCCCAAGGGACCAGAGACTCAAAGAGTTTTCATACAGACTGGTTACAATAGGCATTGGTCGGATATACAAAAAGTCTGGAGGGCTGATAACTTCTTATTAGATGTGCAATTTCTAGTTGTGTAGAAGCCATGACCTGTTATTAGCCCTTCTGTATTATTTTTTTTAAAAGGGCTGGGAATATGGCCTAGTGGCAAGAGTGCTTGACTTGTATACATGAAGACCTGGGTTCAACTCCCCAGCACCACATATATAGAAAATGGCCAGAAGTGGCATTGTGGCTCAAGTGGCAGAGTGCTAGCCTTGAGCAAAAAGAAGCCAGGGACAGTGCTCAGGCCCTGAGTTCAAGCCCCAGGACTGGCAACAAAAAAATGCCCTGTGGGTTTCAGATAACCCCACCTAGTCTGACCCCAACCCACATCCCAGCAACAGCCCCACCAGGCCACCTTCTGGCAACCAGATGCTGTAAACTCCCTTCGCCTTGATGGGTAACTTTGTCTACTTCATTCCTCCTCTAGTACATAACTCAAGCATTGAGATAAAAGTAGTATTGTTGCTGGTCAGTGGCTCATTGGTGGTTTAGCAGAAACAATTGATAGCTTCCATTCTAGTCTGAATCATTCTGGTTAGTTAAGTGTAATAACCTGAGCGGCAGAAGCCCCTCCCCACATTGGCTTGGTTGCCTTGCCCCACTGCAAAAAAAAAAAATAAAAAGGAGATCCCGCCCCACAGTTGAGGGGACCGGAACCTCCACCTCCCCTGCTGGCGCGGAGAGAAAAGAAGAGCAGGAGAGAGGAGGTGAGCAGAGCCAAACCCCGCCGGCCGGCCGGCCGAAGGAACAGGGCAGCGTTGTATCAGACCAGCTTGAGGAGCGTGGTGAGCCATACCGGACGGCCGGTGGAGCGGGCAGAGCCGACCAGAGCCTGAGGGAGAGTCCGGAGCCTTAGGCCTGAGGAAAAATCTGGAGCCTTAGGCCTGAGGGAAAGTCTGGAGCCCTAGGCCTGAGGAGGAGTCTTAGGCCTGAGGGGGAGTCCAAGGCCTAAGGGCAGCAGAGAGGCCTAAAGCCTGTGTGGAGGCTTGAGGCTTAAAGCTTGAGGAGAGGCGAGGCCTACAGGAAGGAAGCTTGCTCCTCTGGAAGTTTGGAGATTTGGAGGTTGGGAGGCTGAGGTGGTTAGAAATTAAGGTGGAAGTTCAGAGTTCAGGTCAAGACAGGTCTCAGGTCTGGGTTCCCGGTAACTAACCCAGGACAAGGTAGTCCCAGGCTAGCATTAGGAGGTGCAGGGTGGCTCTGGTTTCAGGTTTTAGATTGTAAATAAAACCCCTTCCCACCTTAAGTTGTGCTTCGATGGATTATTCTTGCTCTCAGAATACAACATAAGGAAGCAGGGGCCACAGGTGAGGAGAAAGAATAGAATAAGAAATAATCCAGGGCTGGTAATAGGGCCTAGGGGCAAGAGAGCTCGCCTTGTATACATGAAGCCCTGGGTTCGATTCCCTTGCACCACATATATAGAAAACGACCAGAAGTGGCGCTGTGACTCAAGTGGCAGAGTGCTAGCCTTGAGCAAAAAGGAAGCCAGGGACAGTGCTCAGGCCCTGAGTCCAAGCCCCAGGACTGGCAAAAAAATAAAAATAAATAAAAATTTTTTAAAAAAAGAAAGAATCCAGGCTCAGGACCTCACCGGGGGGGCCAGGACAGCCCCCGCCAGTCGCCTGAATTCAGACGGGCCAGCACGCTGCCAGGCAACAATGCCCCCAGTGTCCCCATCGTAGCCCTGACAGCTAACCCTGACAGCTAACCCTGCCAGAAGCGAGGGCAGAGGGCCACAACTGAGGTTGGGAATGCAGTTTAGTGGTAGAGTGCTCGCCTTGTATACATGAAGCCCTGGGTTCGATTCCTCCCCACCACATAAACAGAAATCCGGAAGTGGTGCTGTGGCTCAAGTGGTAGAGTGCTAGCCTTGAGCAAAAAGAACCCAAGGATAGTGAGTGCTCAGGCCCTGAGTTCAAGCCCCAGGACTGGCAAAGGAAAAAAAAAGTGCAGTGTTGCGGACAGCTAAGGCGACACAATCTCGCGAGAGGAGTAGGCAGGACCCCACGAGAACCTCTGTCTTCAAGAGAGCCCGGAGAAGTGGAAGCTGTCAGAAGAAGAGCAGCTACTCTCAGCGTCTGGTGAGACTGAGGACCAAAGAGGGAAATCAGTCTATCCGAAGTCACAGAATAATTGATAAAGCTGGCCAAGAATCAAGCCTGTTACTGCAGAAACTGGAAAACTTTCTATTGTACTCTTAGGAAAGATTCTAAGATCCTTGAAAATTACCTTGTTAGGGAAAATGCCTAAAGTAAAAAGAAGTGGGAAAGCTCCCCCAGATGGCTGGGAATTGACTGGGCCAACACTGGATGAATTAGATCAGAAAATGAGAAGCTGAGACAAAGCCTCATGAAGGGAAGAGGAAAGTGGAATCTCTCTGGCGCATCTTCAGAATCCACCACCAGAAAACCCACTATATCTTTGACCTCTTTTACAAGTGGAAAGCCATCAGCAGAGAACTCTATGAATACTGCATTAAAGGAGGCTATGCGGACAAGAACCTGATTGCAAAGTGGAAAAAGCAGGGCTATGAGAATTTGTGTTGCCTGCACTGCATTCAGACACGAGACACCAATTTTGGGACAAACTGCATTTGCCAGGTTCCCAAAAGCAAGCTGGAAGTGGGCCGCACCATCGAGTGCACACACTGTGGCTGCCGTGGCTGCTCCGGCTGAGACCCCTGGCTCAGACCCCCTTCTCCATCCTGGACCTTGGACCTCGCAGGTTCCTTCCCACTGTGCCACTCCTTCCTAGGAACACCTCTTGTTAGAGCAGTGCCTCGGGCCCCATTTGTGAGTGGCCTCTACAGGTGAAAGCCCTGGCATTCACCAGCTGTGATTTGTAAAAATAAAACCTTTCCACCTCTGGGGGAAAAAAAAAAAGAATCCAGCAATTCCACTAATTAAGGATGTTAACCATGGGTTCCAATTAAAAAGGTTTTCATACCAATTTAATGCTTGATTTCTTTCCCTCTTTCATCTGTCTAGCCTTTCCCTAACTATAGTGTCCTTAATGATACCTGACTTATTGGCATAAAAACAACATGCTCCCCCAAGTGCTGCACACTGTCCTCCTTGTGCATAGAACAGAAGATTCAGGCTGCGCTGGTTTTGGAGGACTACTTCAGCCAGGGAGTTGAGCTGAGGGTGGAGGTCTACTATGGCTATCTCCAATCCCTGCTGGTCTAGGTCAGTGGTCTGCTCAGTGCCTTGGTGTCAACATCCTCCTTCACAAAGACAACAGTCCCAATGGCAGAGGCCCCTGGGATCCCTATGCTGACCAGGGCTGGTATAAACACAGCCTTCTTGGTGCGGGTCAGATGGCCTGAGGTTTAAACCTTTTTCCCTTCTATATGTTAGGACCTGTGACAGCATACTACTAAAGCACAGAGGCCTTTTGCAAAGACACATGAATTCATGATTTTAGGCCATTGGCACGTGCAAAACCATTCCCTCAGGGGCAATAGAAGCACTATTATCTTGTAAGGTAACATTCCTCATGCACATTGAAGGCATTTGAGTAATTGAGTTACCTGGGCCCTTAAACATGAAGCATGGGGCTAGGAATGTGGCTTAGCAGTAGAGTGCCTGCCTAGCATGCATAAAGCCCTGGGTTCAATTCCTTGGTACCACATAAACAGAAGAAGATGGAAGTGGTGCTATGGCTCATACGGCTCAAGTGGTAGAGCACTAGCTTTGAGCACAGACAGGCTCAAAGACAGAGCCTAGGCCCTGAGTTCAAGCCCAGGACCAGCAAAAAATAGAGATGAGGCATGTACCCAAATATCCCCCAGGGTGGCATTGCAAGTTTTTCTATACCTTAATGTCACAGGCAGTTGAGAGCCTAGCCAGCCCCATGTGATAAGGGTGTCTGAACTGAAGACAAAGCCAGCCATCTTGTTTTAGATCTGGTATAGATTGATTGACCACCCCAAAAGTGGCCTGCAGTGAGTTGTACAGGTCTACCTTAGGGAGGGCAGATTGTATAGTGGGATCCTGGGGAACTTGGGGAGCTGGTTGGAAAGGGTGGTGAGCAAAGAAGGGATCTTCGAGTTTGGCCAGGGGCCCAGTTTGTATGAATGGCTGGTACTGTGGGAGTCTCTGGATAATTAAAGAGACCCCTCTGTCCCTGCTTGTGATGTAGGATGTCATTCCCCCAAATTGACCACTCACTGGAGCCTGGACTGGTTATGTTGATGAAAAAAGGATTACATTTTCCTAATAAGCATTTTGGATTTTGAGGGCCTCTCCAAACTAAAGCCAGTTGGGTCTTATTGGGGCCTCCAGACTAGGTTCCCACATCTACACAATCCCAATTAGGGCAATTAAACTCTTCCAGGTTTTGACATTGGAGTATCCATTCCTATTTCCCAGGCAGACATAGAAGGCTTGGGCCTGTAGTTATCTCTCATAACTGAGATCTCCACACTCAAGGGGATCTCTACTTATCAACACTCCTGTCCATATGAGGTAATAACCTTTCCTTTGTTTGGCTGTGGTGAATACATAGAGCATGCATCTAATGAGCACAGGGCAGGGTTCCCCTCTTCTCATGAGAGTTTTGCTTATTACGTAACCCAGTTGGACATTCCTGATTACAAAATCATATTTAAAGAGAGTAGCTTGGCCAAGTGGGCCCAGAATCCAGTAGGAAAATAACAGTTTAGGACTTGGACAAGTACCAGTGCAATGCATCTTAGTTGGGAGTGGAGTCCACATAGGTATCTGCAAATCAAACCAGTGGACAAACCCTTCCTCCTCTAGTACAGACCCAGGATCATGACTGGTGACATGCCTTTTTCATCTTTACTTTGAGTCAGTCATCAGTGGGTCCCATGTCCCATCTGGGGTGGAAGGAGCTGCCTTCACCCTGGATTGGTATATCCACAGGGTGGTACCTGTAACTTTGAGAGCAGTAGGAGTGGTTAGGATCAACTGTTGTGGCCCCACCCACTTTGGCTGTAAGGGCTGGCCCTTCTAACATACAGCCGATCACCAGGTTTGAAAGTATGACAAGGGTTGATGTTAGAGATGTCTTGGGTTGCTCTTCAAACAGATGGGACACTGGGCATCTGCCTTTTGGCACCAGACATGTAGATGAGAGATATAAAACTTTTCCAGTACCTTGGCCATAGTGATTTTGTCTGCTGATACAGCTGCTAGGAAGTCCTAGATCAGTTATCTGCATCAAGGCCAGACCTCAAAGACCAGCCATTGCCCAATATGGAAGTCACCCTCTTAATGCATGGAAGTGGCAGGATGGTGGGTGGATGATGTAACAGCCGAGCGCAGGTGGGACCATACCCCTCTGGTCAGACAGGATTCACATTTCACTTGGTTGATGGCTTTCTCAGATTTGGCCCCCTAGTCTTCTTTGGAAGTGTATACTGGACACTTAGGCAGGATGGGTGCCACTAACACTTACACAGATGTCTCCTTTTGGGCTACTTCCTTAGCATTCTTATCAGCAAACTGGCTTCCCAAAGTCACCGAATCTTTCTTTTTCTGATGTCCTTGGCATTAATGACTGCCACAGCCTTTGATTCCTATATGGCCTGTAAAGGGTTTAAGATTTCCTCTGTGCTTTTAATAGATTTGCCTCCTGCTGTCCCCTTTCCTGTACAAGTCACCATGCACATGGACAGTAGAGAAGGTATACCTGGAGTCAGTATAGATATTCACCCTTTTCCCTTTTGTCCATTCCCAGGCCCAGTGAGCGCTGTGAGTTCTACTCTCTGGGCAGATGTCCCAGTCGGTAGAGACGTAGCATGGATTACCTTGTCCAAGGTCATTATCACTGCTCAGGCCTGTGTACTCCTACCCTCTGTCCTGATACTTCAATCCATAAGGAGGGTGACTTCCACATTGGGCAATGGCTGGTCTTTGAGGTCTGGCCTTGGTGCATATACCTGATCTAGGACTTCCTCACACTGGTGTTCAGGCTCCTCCTCACTGTCCAGGAGGAGGGAGGCAGGGTTTAGAGATTGGATTGCCATGAACAAGATGTGAGAGTTACCCAACAGTAACTCTTTTTTTTTTTTTTTTTTTTTTTTTTGCCAGTCCTGGGCCTTGGACTCAGGGCCTGAGCACTGTCCCTGGCTTCTTCCCGCTCAAGGCTAGCACTCTGCCACTTGAGCCACAGCGCCGCTTCTGGCCGTTTTCTGTATATGTGGTGCTGGGGAATCGAACCTAGGGCCTCGTGTATCCGAGGCAGGCACTCTTGCCACTAGGCCATATCCCCAGCCCCCAACAGTAACTCTTGATACTGGGTCAGCCTAGCCCTAGTGAGCCACTGACTTCCAGACAAGAGGGTTTCCACTACATGGGGCACGTAGAGAAAGAGCACATATAGAGTGGCCCAAAGTGAGCTTGTCAGCTTCTCTCGTGAGGGTGCTGCTATGGCGCAGAAGCATGGGAGCTCCTGCTGCCACAGGATCTAGTTTTTTGGACAAGTAGGCAATGGACTGTCTCCACAGGCTAAAGTCTGTGTTAGGATTCCTGTTTTTTCATGCACATACAGTTTAAAGTTTTTTTGTTTTTGTTTTTGATTTTTTTTGTTTTTTGTTTTTTGCCAGTCCTGCGCCTTGGACTCAGGGCCTGAGCACTGTCCCTGGCCTCTTCTTGCTCAAGGCTAGCACTCTGCCACTTGAGCCACAGCGCCCCCTCTGGCCGTTTTCCATATATGTGGTGCTGGGGAATCGAACTGAGAGCTTCATGTGTAGGAGGCAAGCACTCTTGCCACTAGGCCATACTCCCAGCCCCAGTTTAAAGTTTTGTGGGATTTTTTTTTGCCGGGGGGGGGGAAGTCCTGGGGCTTAGACTCAGGGCCTGAGCACTGTCCCTGGCCTCTTTTTGCTCAAGGCTAGCCCTCTGCCACTTGAGCCACAGTGCCACTTCTGGCTATTTTCTATATACGTGGTGCTGAGGAATCGAACCCAGGGCTTCATGTATATGAGGCAAGCACTCTTGCCACTAGGCCATATTCCCAGCCCCTGTGGGATTTTTTTAAAAATCACATCAGATGACGCTAAGGCTGGAGGTTGGGTTAATGCCACCTACAAGGCCTCAGATGCCTATTCTTGTTCCAATCCCCAATCAGGCTCATGTCCTCCAGTGATGGCATTGTACAGGGTTTAGCCATAGCAGCAAGGTTGGGAATCCAGATCCAACAAAAATCTTGTGGCACTGAGGAACTCTTTTAGCTGTTGCGTAGAGGCAGGTGTTGGGATGTTTATAATGGCTTGTCACCATTCTGTGGAGAGGCAGCACTTGCCCCCCTCCAGGACAAATCCCATGAACTTGACTTTTTGAATGCAAAGTTGGGCCTTTTTCTTGGATACCTTGTATCCTAATCCTTGAAAGTGACCTAGCTAGCCTTTAGTCCCTTCCAGACATTGCTGGTGAGAAGTGGAGGCCAACAAAATGTCACCCACATACTGGAGAAGTGTTAGCTCTGGATGAGCATCACAGAAAGGAAGTAAAAGCCTTCCCAAAGATGGTCAGGGAGTTCTTGAAACTATGTGGCAGTTTGGTCTGTGTAAGCTAAGCCTTTCTCCCTAACTGGGGATCCTCCCATTCAAAGGCAAACAAGAGCTGACTAGGGAGTGCCACTTGCAAACAGAAGAAGGCATCTTTAAATGAAGGGAGGTATACCAAGTCTTCTCACATGACAGCAAACTGAGGAGATATGGCTTTGGGATGACTGGGTGGAGTATTTCCACTTAAGAGTTTACTGCCCTTAGGGTCTGGATTGGCCCGTAACCTTCTGTTCCTGGTTTTCTGACTGAGAGGAAGGGACTATTCCATGGAGATTGGCACTCAACCAGAATACCAGTCTCTCATAATCTGTTAATATGTTTTTGAATCCCCAGGTGGGCCTTGAGAATTGGATAGTGCCTCAGCCATATCAGCTGGGCTGTACTTAGAAGCTGCACCAGTACAGGTGGGTGGTGTGCCCCTGGGAAACAAGCCAATTACCAAAGCTTCCAGTCCTATACACTCCACTGGGTTGGTAGCAACCAAGCAATATTCCTTTCCTAATGGTATTGTAACTGAAAAGATTATCTGGGGGTCTTCTTGGGGCCCTTTCACCTTGACAACCACTGGCACCTCGGCTTGGAAGGTTATCTGAACTTGAAATTTATGAAGGAGATCCTCCCCTAGAGTGGAAAGGGACACCCAGGGACAAACAGAAAGGAGTGAGTAACTTCCTGGATTCCCAGGGAAATCTGCCCCTTCTGACAGAAAGGAAAACCTTAGACATTCTCTATGGCTCCCTGGACCTTAATTTTGTCCTTGATCACTGGTGCCATGGGGGAGGTAACAATGGACACATCTTCCCCTGTGTCCCCCAGTTGGAGTCAGTGGTCAGTATATCTGCTAACTGCGTCTTTGCAAGCCTGGGACAGTTTTTCTTCCAGTGTCCCTCCTCTTTATAGTAAGCACACAGGTTAGTTCCTAAGAGCCATCTAGCTGGCCTCCAACATGGCTTTCTCTGAGGGTCTAGATTGGCACCTTCCCCTGCTCCACCTCCCTGCCCCAGGGTGGTGACCTGGAGGGATGTCTGATGTTCCCTCTCCTTTTCCACCTCCTTTTGCTTCTTCTTTTTCCCATTAACCTATATAGACCTTGTTGGCCACCTCCAAGAATTGTGAGATGGACATTCCTGCTGTAATAGGGAGGCCAGATCTGCCCAATGCCCTCATTAACTGTGGAGGGACTTCAGGTTGACTCCAGCTCAGATAAGAGCAGAAGCCAACTCCATCTCCACTAAGCCCTCCCCCACCCTATTCAGGGAAGCTCCCCTTTATTATGATAAGTTATGTAGATTGACCACCTGAGGCCTGGGAGCTTCAAGGGAACCTGCTATGAGTAGGCGTATCCACCTGCATCATGTGAGCCCTGCCAAATCCATGCGTCAATTCTAACTAGAATGATAGGTTAGTTCAAATAAATATTATGAGACAGACTGTAACTCTATTGGCCACCTGCGTGCGGCCTAGCATGCTCTGTAAGTGTTGTATCTTCATTGGTCACCTGCGTGTGACAAGTTTGTCTGTGATGTTTGCCTTATAACCAGGCTGGAAGGCCATATGGACACGCAGTCCCAGCTCCCAAGTCTGGGCTGCACAGGTGTGCGTGGTTCCAGCTCCCGAGTCTGGGCTGCACACGTGCGGTCCGTCCCAGCTCTCAAGTCTGGGCCCTGATCCTGCACTCGTGGTCGGCAGTTTCAGCTCCCGAGTCTGGGCTGCGACCAAGGCCCGTCAGTTCACTTTTTGTTCACTTTTTACTTCCCCAATAAAACTGTCTTTTTGTCACCTTGTAGCTGGAGACTGTGTGGTGGACTTTTGGGGGAACCAGGAATCCCCTCCCTTGAGGGGGGACCCCGTTTCATTGTAGCGAACCCCCACTCTACTTCACCTGCAATTCTCTCCCATCTTTTGAAATTTGTGACAACAGGAGCAGACTGGAAAGCAAAAGAAATAACTAGTGTCCTCTGATTCTCTGGGCAGTAGGATCAAAAGGTATAGGTTCTGGAAGCCTCATATAATCTTTCCGGAAATGGCTTGGGGATTTCTCCTTTTCTTGCAAAACCTCCAAGATTGTTGCCATATTTATGGGCTTTCTGTCTCCCACTGGGATACCAGCCTGTAATGCCTCAAGATGGGATTTGAAGATGGCATGGCCCTCTGGGGGTTGATAGTTCCAGTCAGGGAACCATGGGGTCAGGAGTTACTAAGCTCTACATCCTGTCCTTGCCTCCTTACCAGGTGAGCAAGTGGGAATCCCACACTCAGCCGTGACTCAGCCTCACCGCAGATCGATCCCTGTTCCTCCGTGGTAAAAAGAGTCATAAGAAGCTGATGGCAATCATCCCAAGTGGGGTTGTGAGTTTGAAGTAGTGAATCAAACAAGTCGATGATGACTTGAGGCTTTTCTGAGTAAAGAGGATTTGGGGTTTGCCAGTCATAAAGGTCGGAGAAAATGAAGGGATGGTAGATCAGCGCAGGTGTTAAGTCATCAGACCCAACAGGCAAGGCAGACTGATTTCCTGTAGAGGCACAAAGAAAGTCTGACCGCGGCCTGGGAGGCCTCCTAGGATAGAGGTCTGAGACAGGAAGGTAGAGAAGAAGACAAGGCAGAGATTCAGATTCATAAGAGGAAGAGTGGCCGAGTGGGCCTCAGTAGTGGGCAAGACGGGAGGAGGAGACCCATAAGGGGAAGATGTGTCTTCAGGCAGAGCCTGGAGGGCTGGTGGCCCTGGAGGCTTTCTAGTGCCCATTCTGGCTGCAAGGACATTAGCCTCCACATGACAAGCACATCCCCGCAGTCAGAGGGGCATGGCCTGGGCCACAGTGAGTCAGGAATCAATACATGGATACTGATTCGGGTGTCCAGGACTCCCTGTGACCTACCTCCAGACTGGCCAATAACAGATCTACTGTTCCCTCAGATGGCCAGCTGACTCTGAAGGAAGGCCAGGTGACCTCAGACAATTTTAAGCTTCCTGGGGCACATGCGACTCCCATAGTCTCCCCTAATCCCTGGTGAAAGTTCTTAAGCATACATTGCAGGACAAAGGGCTTGCTGTGGGAAGAATCCATGCTTCTAAAGACTGAGCTAAAAGCCCAGTAGGTGTAGATGCTATGTGTAAGAGGGCAGCAAGATTAAAGTCAAACTACAGACCAAGTGGGACAGAGACTGCCTAGAGCTGCTGCCTGGACATAACCTAGAGAGAGGATTACATAAAAGAACACCTTTACAGACACAAAACAACACAAATGTCTTCCAAGGACCAAATAGATACTCTGAAAAGGAACAATCTAGTGACAAAATTCACATCCAAATCAAGCCAAAACAAAACATGAAACTTAGTTTCACATCTCAATTAAGTCAATCACAAAAGTCAAGAAGACCCAACAAGATTAACTTACCAAAAGACAGAACAAATCTCATTTATCACTTTCCCAGGGTGGCTATCTCCAGGGGCAGCCTTGGGGTATCTCCTGAGGAAAGCCTTAGTCTGTCTTCAGTGGTGCTTCCTGTCCTCCCAGAATCCACCAGTTCCCACCCAGAGAGGACATCAAACACCAATGAACAGTGGGAAGGAATGATCTGGGGCCTCCAAAACAATTCAGACCAGCAAAGATCAAGACCACTTTTTAGAGAGGATAAAGGAGTTTATTGCTGGTGACCCAAAGTAGGGTAGTGCCAGAAGAAAGTTCAGATCTAGAAGAATGGGAGACCTAGAATTTTTATACAAACTGGTTACATACAGAAATAGGCAATAATCAGATCTACAAAAAATGGGGGGGGGGGGTGTAAGACTGGGAATGTGGCTTAGTGGTGATAGAGTGCTTGCCTAGTATGCATGAAGCCCTGAGTTCAATTCCTCAGCACAACCTACACAAAAAAGGCGGAAGTGGTGCTGTGGCTCAAGAGGCAGAGTGCTAGCCTTGAGCAAAAAGCCAGGGACAGTGCTCAGGCCCTGAATCCCAAGCTCCAAGACTGGCCAAAAAAAAAAAAAAAAAAAAAAAAAAGATCTGGGGGGCTGACATCAACTTCTTACCAAGTGTGCAATTCCTTTTTAGTTGTGCAAAACCATGACATCCTGTTATTGCACCTTCTGTATTATTTTAAATGCCTTATGGACTTCCTGCTATCCATTCAGATAGCCCCACCTAGTCTGAATCCAACCCACATTCCAGCACATCCCCACTAGGCCACTTGGCTGGCAACTGAATGCTGCAAAGTCTCTTTGCCTGGAAGAGTAATTTTGTCTACTTTAGATGAAAGTCTGAGAGATTCATCTCCAATTAATCACCAAAAAGCCTGAGAGTTTAAAAAGAAACAAAACCCAAAACAAAACAACTAGGCAAGAACTCAAAGCCTTGAGGTCAAGCCAAAGATCAAACATATACAGAGAGAGAGGTGGGCTGGGAACTACCTTATTATATTCATTGTAACAGAACCTTAGTATTTTTAGAACGATGTCCAGCTTCTGTACCAACAACAGTAGGGAAGTGCATATGACTAAGTTCTGGTGAGCTGATTATAGAAGTTGTTTGGTGGGGCTTATCAGAAAATATCTAGGGCTGGAAATGTGGCTTAGTGGTAGAGAGCTAGCCTTGAGCAAAAAAAAAAAAAAAAAAAAAAAAGCTCAGGAAGAGCACCTAGGCCCTGAGTCCAAGCCCTGGGAAGAATGAATATATACATACATACATACATGCATATATATATATATATATATATATATATATATATATATATATATATATATGGATTGACTGACATGGCATATGTCTTCCAGACTTTTGTTTTTTTCTGCCTAGATTGTAAGGGTATGGTTAAAGTTCCAGCAACCATCTTTTAACAATAATTACCTTAAACCACATCAGATGATAAGGATGGAAGAAGCTAGAGCCTAGGTCTCAGATGACATCATAGAGATCCACATAAGCCCTGGATTACTTATCTCTGGATTCCTTACTATGAAATTTTTTTAAAAAAAATCACATTGGTTTACCATAGTAATCGAGAGAGAGAGAGAGAGAGAGAGTCAGCTAATTGAAATTTATCATTGATAGGAGACCTTATGGATTTTCTTCCTTCCTTCCTTCCTTCCTAACTTTGGCTGGTCTTGGGGCTTGAACTCTCAGTGGTTGGGCATCATCCTTGAGCCTCTTTGTGCTCAAGGCTAGCATTCTACCACTGGAACCACAGTGTCACTTCTGGCTTTTTCTGAGTAGTTTATTGGAGATAAGAATCTCACAGACTTTCCTGTACAGTCTGGCTTGGAACAGTGATCCTCAGCCTCCTGAGTAGCTAGGATTACAGGTGTGATCCACAGCACCTGTTTGTTTTGCTGCTCCTGGAGCTTGAACTCTGGGTCTGGGCACTGTCCCTGAGCCTCTTTGTGCTCAAGGCTAGTACTCTACCAATTGAGCTACAGCTCTACTTCTGGAGCTCTGATAATTTTTAGTGGAGATAAGAGTCTCAGAGAGGGGCTGGGAATATGGCCTAGTGGCAAGAGTGCTTGCCTTGCATACATGAAGCCCTGGGTTCAATTCCCCAGCACCACATATATAAATGGCCAGAAGTGGTGCTATGGCTTAAGTGGCAGAGTGCTAGCCTTGAGCAAAAAGGAAGCCAGGGACAGTGCTCAGGCCCTGAGTTCAAGCCCCAGGACTAGCAAAAAAAAAAAAAGTCTCACAGACTTTCCTGCTTGGGCTGGCTTTGGTTTTTAATGTGTTTCCTTCCAGCATTTCTTTCTGGCATGGTTTCCTCAAGCTCCTTTTAACCACAGTTAAACTCCTGTTTTGACATATTTTATTCCCTTCTGATTTATTGTGTTTGATACTGGATTGGCATCTAGCACTGTGGTTATGTTTCAC
The DNA here is from genome assembly GCF_023159225.1 of Perognathus longimembris pacificus. Taxonomy (NCBI): domain Eukaryota; kingdom Metazoa; phylum Chordata; class Mammalia; order Rodentia; family Heteromyidae; genus Perognathus; species Perognathus longimembris. The sequence continues at coordinate 54,865,406 of NC_063161.1, read as the reverse complement.
CCTGTTCTCTGCTTTATTCCATTTACCAGATGAAAGCTTGATCCATGTCTCACTAGTTTTTATTCAGACTACCAGGAAGGTTCTAACTCAGTTTCAAATCAAATAAAGAAATAAATAAAAACCAAACAAAAATCATCATGGTTATGATGACAACAATCTGGCCAGTTCAAGTTTGAAACTACTTTTTTTTTTATTTAAGATATTTTATTGCTAGGTTTTGTGAAATCATTAATTCGTTAACATTTTGTGTGAAGAAAATTGTAGACACAGTGTGATAAGTGAGAATGAATTGAGTAATATAACTAGCATGATAAATCTAGGGCATAATAATTTACTGAAAATTTTAGCTTAAAAATGCTTCAGATTTGAAAGAAGGGGTGACATCTAAAAGAAATGTACTTACCTGACTTACATAACTGTAACAACTGTAACTCCTTTGTACATCACCATTATTACAACAATAAAAAAAATGCTTCAAATTGAATTTGGAAGCATGGCTCAGTTGGTAGTGTGCCAGCCAGTGAGCAAAAGTGTCAGGTACTGAGCTTAAGTACTGGTCTTGAACCAAAAAAAAGAAAAATGATTCAAATGAACTAAAAAACCACAAGTGTTTATCATCTCAGGGTTTTTGAAGACATGTGGGTGTGGTATAGACATATTCCTAGTTCAGGTTTCTTAGGAGGTTGTAGTCAAGCTATGTACAGGACTTTCAGGCATGAGGAGGGAAGAATCTGCTTCCTCCGTTATGTGGTTGTTGTTTTTTTTGCATTTTTTAAAATTTATTTATTAATTAAACACAAATTTTTGACAAGGTGTTGTGCACAAGGGGTACAGTTTCATAGTAGGGCAGTGTATACATTTCTTGTGATATCTTACACCCTGTTTTTCTATCCCTTCCCTAGGTCAGGCAGACATATATACAATGCACAGTGTACCAAGAACATATACAGTAGCCACGTAGCCTATGCCAAAGAAAATTCGCCTAGGGCTTTAAATGTAATGTCGTCAGTAGACAATATGTCAACAATAGTCATATATGAACGTACATACATAGCTTTTGAGTTATTGTGATCCACTGAGAGGTCTATTTTTGACCTTTATATGTTGAGTAGTTGTTTGGTTTTAGTTACATACTGTTGGGTCGCTGACCCAAACCTGTGGGATATACCATTTGACAAGAAGTTTTTGGTTTCACAGACCTGGTCTCTACTGTCTCCCCCTCCCCACTCCTTAACAGTCATATATCAGGGAGATCATGCCCCTTTGTTTTCTGTGTTCTAGGCTTGTCTCGCTCAACATTATTTGTTCGAGTTCTGACCATTTCCCTGCGAATACCAATATTTCACCATTTCTAATCGCTATGTAGTATTCCACTGTGTATAGGTACCATATTTTTTGGATCCATTCATCTGTGGAGGGGCATCTGGGTTGTTTCCATATTTTGTCTATTGTGAATAGTGCCACGATAAACATGGAAGTGCAAATGTCTTTTTGATATCTTGGGACCTGCTGTTCAGGATAGATGCCTAGGAGTGGTATGGCTGGGTCATAGGGTAGGTCTATGTTGAGCTTTTTGAGAAACCTTCATACTGTTCTCCAAAGTGGTTGAACTAATTTGCACTCCCACCAACAATGGAGAAGGGTTCCTCTTTCCCTGCACACCCTCCAGCATTTGTTGTTGCCTGAGTTCAGAGTATAGGCTATTCTAATTGGGGTGAGGTGGTATCTCAGGGTTGTTTTTATTTGCATTTCCTTTACTGCCAGGAATGTTGAACATTTCCTCATATGTTTCTTTGCCATTTTTATCTCTTCTCTTGTGAAGTCTCTCTTTAGCTCCTTTGCCCATTTCCTAATTGGTTTACTGGGATTGGAGGGGCTTAGATTTTTTAGTTCTCTGTAGATGACAGATATTAGGCCTTTGTCTGTTGCTGTGCTGGTAAAGATCCTTTCCCATATGGTTGGCTGTCTTTCTATTTTGGTGGCTATGTCCTTAGCTGTGCAGAAACTTTTTATTTTGTAGTAGTCCCATTTGTTGAGTCTCTCTCCTAACTGTTGTGCCCCTGGGACTATATTCAGGAAGTTCCTTCCTGTGCCTATAAGTTCTAGCATCTTTACTACTCTATCCATGAAACTACTTTTTTTTTTTTTTTTGGCCAGTCCTGGGCCTTGGACTCAGGGCCTGAGCACTGTCCCTGGCTTCCTCCCGCTCAAGGCTAGCACTCTGCCACTTGAGCCACAGCACCGCTTCTGGCCGTTTTCTGTATATGTGGTGCTGGGGAATCGAACCTAGGGCCTCCTGTATCCGAGGCAGGCACTCTTGCCACTAGGCTATATCCCGAGCCCATGAAACTACTTTTTTTAGAGACAAAGTTACTATGTATCCAAAATAGGCCTGGATTGAACAATTGAACACTCTTATCTTCAGCTAACCACCAAAAGTGAGAAGTGGAGCTATGGCTCAAGTAGTACAGTACTTGTTTTCAATAAAAAAGCTTGAAGACAGCAGGCGCTGATGGTGTACACCTGTAATCCTAGCTACTCAGGAGGCTGAGATCTGAGGACTGCAGTTCAAGGCCAGACTGGGCAGGAAAGTTGGTGAGAATCTTATCCCTAATTAACCACCTGAAAACCGGAAGTGGATCTGTGGCTCAAAGTGGTAGAGCACTAACTCTGAGCAAAAAAAGAGGCACAGGGACAGGACCCAAGCCCTGATTTCAAGCCCCATAACCAAAAAAAGAAAAGAGGCTCAAAGACAGCACCCAGGACTTAAGTTTAAGCCCTAGGATCAGCACAAAATAAATAAATAAATAAAATAAATACTTTTTTAGCCAGTACTGGGACTAGAACTCATGACCTGGGCACTGTGCCCGGACCTCTTTGTGCTCAAAGCTAGTGCTACCATTTGAGCCACAGCACCACTCTGGCTTTTTCTCTTTATGTGGTACTGAGGTATCCAACCCAGGGCTTCATGCATGCTAGGCAAGCACTCTACCACTAAGCCACATTCCCAGCCTTATTATTATTATTATTTTATTTTGTACAGGGACAAAACAATATCATCGTAAGCTGGGCATTGGTGACTCACACTCAAGCAGGAAAATCTGTGAGACTTATCTCCAATACACTACTCAGAAAACACTCAGAATGCTAGCTTTGAACAAAAGAACTCAGGGACAATACCCAGTTCCTGAATTCAAGCCCCACGACCAACAAAAAGATTTTTTTTTGTTTTTTGTCTAGAGGTTCTGATTGTTTTTAGAGAATTCAATGGAAATAATAAATGATCTCTCTAGAGTGTATGTAACCCCCATTTATTATTATTATTATTTCTTCTTCTCCTCCTTCTCCTTCTCCTTCTCCTTCTTCTTCTTCTTCTTCTTCTTCTTATTCTTCTTCTTTTTCTTCTTCTTCTTCTTCTTCTTCTTCTTCTCCTCCTCCTCCTCCTCCTCCTCCTCCTCCTCCTCCTCCTCTTCCTCCTCCTCCTCCTCCTCCTCCTCCTCCTCCTCCTCCTCCTCCTCCTCCTCCTCTTCCTCCCCCTCCTCCCCCTCCTCTTCCTCCTCCCCTTCCTCTTCCTCCAAGCCTGGGCATGCTGTCCCTTAACTTTTGTGCTCAAAGCTAGTGCTCTACCACTTTTTTTTTTTCCAGTCCTGGGCTTAGACTCAGGGCCTGAGCACTGCCCCTGGTTTCTTTTTGCTCAAGGCTAGCACTCTGCCACTTGAGCCATAGCATCACTTCTGGCCGTTTTCTATATATGTGGTGCTGGGGAATTGAACCCAGGGCTTCATGTATAAGAGGCAAACACTCTTGCCACTAGGCCATATTCCCAGCCCCCAACTCTACAACTTTTGAACCAATTTCTACTTCCAACATTTTTGGTGGTTAATTGGAGAAAAGAGCCTTTCCTGCTTGATCTGGCTTTGAATCATGATCCTCAGTACTCAGCCTCCTGAGTAGCTAGGATTACAGGTGTGAGCCACCAGTGCCTGGCTGTCACTCCTATTACTGTTAGATATTCCTGTGCAACAAACTACTTGACTTAAAATACTTATTATTTCTCATGATTTCATGTGTTATCATCTTGCTTATCCATGTAGCTACATTCAGTTGGGTGCTCACCTGCAGGTAGGATGTCTTGGTTGACAAATATCTGAGGCCTTTATGCTGGCTGTTGAATAAGGTGCAGTGGTTCTTTTCTCCATGACCTCTTTTTCTCTCTGTATGGTCTTTTATCCATTGGTAATCTAGCTAGAGCTTCTTTATATGATGGCTTGCTTTTAAAAGAATGGAAACAAAGCTGCCAGGCTTCTTAAGGGCTTGACCTGGATCTGGCACAGATTTACTTGAGCCACCACAGTCTATCACTCAAAACAATCACAAGGCCAGTTTGGATTTAAGAAGAGAGGAATAGATTTCCATCTCTATGGGAGGAGTAGAAATTACCTACAGGGGGCTGGGGATGTGGCCTAGTGGCAAGAGTGCTTGCCCCGTATACATGAGGCCCTGGGTTCAATTCCCCAGCACCACATATATAGGAAATGGCCAGAAGTGGCACTGTGACTCAAGTGGCAGAGTGCTAGCCTTAAGCAAAAAGAAGTCAGGGACAGTGCTCAGGCTCAGGCCCTGAGTCCAAGCCCCAGGACTGGCCAAAAAAAGAAAAAAAGAAAGAAAGTACCTACAGGACTGAGAGAAATGGTTAGCAACTATCTTTGGGGAAAATCTGCCATAAACATATACATATATACAATTTATTTTTGGGCTGGGAATGTGGCTTAGTGGTAGAGTGTTTGCCTTGCATGTATGAAGCCCTGGGTTCCATTCCTCAGCACTATATACACAGAGAAAGCCAGGAGTAGGTGCTGTGGCCCAAGTGGCAGAGTGCTAGCCTTGAGCAAAAAGAAGCCAAAGACAGTGCCCATGCCCTGAGTCCAAGCCCTAGGACTGGCAAAAAAAAAAAAAAAAAAAAAAAGACTTGGGGCTGGGAATATGGCCTAATGGCAAGAGTGCTTGCCTCGTATACATGAAGTCCTAGGTTCAATTCCTAAGCACCACATATATAGAAAAGGCCAGAAGTGTGGCTGTGGCTCAAGTGGCAGAGGGCTAGCGTTGAGCAAAAAGAAGCCAGTGACAGTGCTCAGGCCCTGAATTCAAGCCCCAGGACTGGCAAAAAGAAAAAAATAAAGACTTTATTTTTGTGGCCAGGCACTAGTGGCTCATGCCTGTAATCGTAGCTATTCTTATTTCCAATTAACCACCAGAAAACAGGAAGTGGTGTTGTGGCTCAAAGTGATAGAGCACTAATTAACCTTGAACAAAAGAGCTCAGGGCAGCACCCAGGCCTGAGCTCAAGCCCCATGACCTGACAAAAAAAAAAAAGAAGAATATTTTTGTGTATGGTACTGACAATTGAACCTAGGACCTTGGGCTTGCTAGGTAGATGCTCTACTACTAAACTATGCTCTAGCCCCATAGCTACACAGTTTGCATACAACTTCAGTGTGATCACCAACCCCTGAGAATCCTCTCTAGAGTATTTTATATATCCATGCTCCCAGGCTTAAAGACATCTCTTTTAAGATTAAACTAGGATTCATCTCAGTTATGTAAAATCAATTTGATATTCAAAAGACATGAGCCCCATGCACTAGTAGTAGCCCATACTTTTAAGGCTAAGAGAAGGCTAAGAGATCTGAGAATTAGCATCTGAAGCCGTCTCAGGCACAATAGACCATGAGACACTTATCTCCAACTAACCATAAAAAAGGAATCCAAAAGTGGAGCTGTGGCTCAAATGGTAGAATGCTAACCTTGAACAAAAGAAGCTCAGAGAAAGTGCACCAGGCCCTGAACAAAAGAAGCTCAGAGAAAGTGCACCAGACCCTGCCTTCAAGCCTCAGGACTGGCAAAAGGAAGGAAGGAAGGAAGGAAGGAAGGAAGGAAGGAAGGAAGGAAGGAAGGAAGGAAGGAAGGAAGGAAAGAAGGAAGGAAGGAAGGAAGGAAGGAAGGAAGGAAGGAAGGAAGGAAGGAAGGAAGGACAAGAAAGAAAGAAGGAAAGAAAAAAGAAAGAAAGAAAGAAAAGAGAAAGAAAGAGAAAAAAAGGCAATTAATTTTCTGGGTGAGAGAGGGAGGGAGGGAGAAGGAAAGGAAGGAAGGAAGGATGGAAGGAAGGAAGGAAGGAAAGAAAGAAAGACAAGAAAGAAAGAAGGAAAAAAAAGAAAGAAAGAAAGAAAAGAGAAAGAAAGAGAAAAAAAGGCAATTAATTTTCTGGGTGCTAGTCAGGAAACTGAGATTTGAGAACTGAAATTAGAAACCAGCCAAAGAAGACAAACTAGAGAAACTCTTATCTGCAATTAACTACCAAAAAGTCAAGAGTGGATCTGTAGCTCAAGTAACTGAGTAACAGCCTTGAGAGGAAAAAATTAAGGGTCATTATCCAAGGCCATGTGATCAAGCCCCTGTACCAGCACAAAAAAAAAAAAAAAAAAAAAAAAAGGAAGGAAAGGAAGAAATCTCTCATTTTAACAAATATATACTAATTCAAAAATAAAATAAGTATATGATCCTATGACCTGCTTGATTTGAAACTCCATCCCCATTTCACTATTTCAAATCAATCTGTTTTGTTGTAGTTTTTTTCTTTTTTGGACGTTACTAGAGTTTTAACTGAGGGCCTTGAGCTCATTCAGCTAGTACTCTGCTATTTGAGCCATGCCTCCAGCTGGACATTTTAGAGAGTCTCACAGACTTTTCTGCCTGTATTGGCCTGGAATCAAGATCCTCCAGTGGCTGGGAATGTGGCTTAGCAGTAGAGTGCTTGCCTAGCATGCATGAAGCCCTGAGTTTGATTCCTCAGTACCATATAAGCAGAAAAAGCCAGAAGTGGAGCTGTAGCTCAAGTGGTAGAATGCTAGCCTTGAGCAGAAGATGCTCAGGGACAGTGCTAATTCCCCGAGTTCAAGCCCCAGGACAGGGGAAAAAAAAATAGAAAGAAAGAAAGAAAATCTTCCTGATCTTAGCCCCCTGAGTAACTAGGATTACAGATGTTATCCACTAACGTCAGCTTATCTACTTTCTTGAACATCTATATATAGTGATTTAGTGATTTGTTTTTTAAATTGTATTTATTTGTGTGTGTGTGTGTGTGTGTGTGTGTGTGTTAGTGGGATTTGAAATCAGGTCTAAGTACTTGTTAGGTAGGTATTCTACCATTTGAATAATGCCCTTTCACTTTTTGCTTGCCCTTTCTTTGTTGTTGTTTTATTGTTATTTAAAAGATGATGTATAGAGGGGTTACAGTTACATAAATCAGAAAAAGAGTACTTTTTTTTCTTTGCCAGTCCTGGAGCTTGAACTCTGGGCCTCGGTGCTATCCCTGAGCTTCTTTTGCTCGAGCACTCTACCACTTTGAGCCACAGCACCACTTCTGTTTTTTTCTGAATAGTTTATTGGAGATAGAAGAGTCTCATGGACTTTTCCACCTGGCCGGGTCTTGAACCACAATCCTCAGATCTCAGCCTCCTGAGTAGCTAGGATTACAGGCCTGAGCCACTGGCACCCAGCTCTTTTGCTTGGTTTTGTTTTAAAGAGTGTCTTACTTTCTATCAGGGCCAGCCTAGACTCAGTTATACTTACTTATACTTCTTGCCATAGTTGAGATGACAAGTGTGAACCAGCCTTTTCTGTTTTTTTGTGTGTTTTTTTTTTTTTTGCCAGTCCGGGGCCTTGGACTCAGGGCCTGAGCACTGTCCCTGGTTTCAAGGCTAGCACTCTGCCACTTGAGCCACAGTGCCACTTCTGGCCGTTTTCTATATATGTGGTGCTGGGGAATCGAACCCAGGGCTTTCATGTATAGGAGGCAAGCATTCTTGCCACTAGGCCATATTCCCAGCCACAGCCTTTTCTGTTGAGAAGAGGTCTCCTAAACTTTTTTGCCCAGTCTGGCATTCACCCTAACAGCCTCTGTAGTAGCTGGGATGACAGGTGCATTCTACCTCATCTACTTTTAGTTGAGATAGGTGAGGAATCACATGTATGTCCATGCTGGCCTGAACCTTGATCCTCCTGATTTCTCTTTAGGAATACAGGTGTGATTCACCACCAATTGGCAGCTATAATACAGTATAAACCTCACTTTTCTCATCTAGCAATATGTTGATGAATTATGCATTTTATTTATGCTAATATGTAATAGTTTCTCTTTGAAATACAATTATTAACATTAGAACCACAATTACAGAAAGGTTTGTTGTTGTTTGCCAGTCCTGGGGCTTAAACTTAGGCCTGGGCTCTTTCCATGAGCCTCTCTGTGCTCAAGACTAACACTCTACCACTTGAGCCACAGTGCCACTTCCAGCTTTTTCTGTCTCTGTGGTACTGAGGAATCGAACCCAGGGATTCATGCATGCTGGGCAAGCACTCTACCACTAAGCCACATTCCTAGACCCATAGAAAGTTTTTTGTTTGTTTTGCTGGACTTGGGACTTGAACTCAAGGCCTAGGCATTGTCCATGAGGTCCTTTTTGCTTATAGCTTAGTGCTCTACCACTTGAGGCACAGCTCCACTTCCACACTTTTGCTAGTTTATTGGAGATAAGTCTCATGGACTTTCCTACTTGAGTTGACTTTGAATTGAGATCCTGATATCTCAGCCACCTGAGAAGCTAGGATTACAGGTATGAGTAACCAGCACTAAACTTCTACTACCTTATTTCTATATTAAATACAATTTTCAGTAATTCTCATATCACTATACCCCAATAGTTGGCATTATTTTTTTAAATTTTGTAAATGTAACTCTTTATTTTTTCTCTTTCTTTCTTTCTTTCTTTCTTTCTTTCTTTCTTTCTTTCTTTCTTTCTTTCTTTCTTTCCTTCCTTCCTCTTCTTCTTCTTCTTCTTCTTCTTCTTCTTCTTCTTCTTCTTCTTCTTCTTCTTCTTCTTCATCTTCTTCTTCTTCATCGTCTTCTTTTTAAATTTTTTTTTTTTTGCTAGTCCTGGGCTTTGAACTCAGGGCCTGGGCACTTTTTGCTCAGGGCTAGCACTCTACCACTTGAGCCACAGCACTACTTCTGGCTTTTTCTGGTGCTGAGGAATCGAACCCAGGGCTTCACATATGCAAGGCAAGCACTCTACCACTAGGCCATATTCCCAGCCCAATAGTTGGCATTATAAAGGGGGAAAAAAGCTAAATAAATAGTCAAAGAAAAATTTTGCTTCCACTAGATATTATTCCTGAACCAGACAATGTGATTGATAGTAGACACAGAATTTGTTCTTTTGGTTAGTTGGACTGGCAAAGCTCTATTCTGGGGAGAATTCTTGGTCCAAAAATGTTTCTAAATATTGATTCCTGTTGTTGTATTAGAGTTTTCTTCTTTGGAGTAATTGGCTCATATAAAAAATATGTATCCTTACAGAATTAACATTAAGATATGTAATTAACATATTAGGATGAATAAATGTATCAGGCTATTCCCAACATGATGTTCAGCTAAAAATAAGTTTGGGAAGAAAATAAAGATCTAGGTCTATTATGTGAGCTAGGAGAGAGATTTCTTTGGTGAGCCCTGCATAGAAGCTAGTGACACTAGACACATGTCAAGGAGTTAAGAGAAAATAAGGTTATAGAACTCATTGATATATTTGGAAATTTCACCATTTTATGTTTAGTGGCATTGTTGTGCCAAGTCGTGAAACCACCACCAAGAAGACCACCGAGACCCAGACATTCCAAAATGCAAAAGCAAGGCAAGGCTTTATTTAAGCAAGGTGCAACTCGGGCCTCGTCCTACCCACCGACACAGCGGAGGTTAGGAGGGAGCCCCGAGCTGTGATTACACAGGGCTTATAAAGGCAAAGAACAAGGTTACAACAATCAGGTGTTCAAGCAAGCAAGATTAGGACACAGGTACAAATCTGATTGGCTCAGGGTTCGATTCTAAAATGGGGTTCACGTGGTAAAATGGGGTTCACGTGGTAAAATGGGGCCTGGCTTCAAAGTCTGGCACTTCATTTCCCCCTTTTTCTTTTTGGTACCTTGGGAGCCAATCAAGGCTCCATTCTGTCCATTTCAATGGCTTGCATGTCTAGGGGATGATATAGAGGTAAGGCATGGGCCAGTAGGGCCCAATGTAGTAACCAAAGGGCCTGTCACCATTTCTTACAAGAATAGTCTCTGTACCTCTGTTTTGCATGCCTCTAGTTTATCCTGCCTCATCTTCCCAAAACCAACTCTGGTCCCTTGGTTTTAAAGGGGGGCTGATGGGTGAAGATCATCCATCTTCTGTAACTTCTTCAGGCTGACTCAGGGGCGTTGACCTTACCTAGCCAGGAACCTATAACCTTAGTCTACTTTACCAAGGGACTGCAGGATTACTGCAAACTGAAAATTAACTTTCAGCTATACAGGCTTACCATTAGCTGTATAGTGTTTAGTATCCAAATGTAAGCAACAAAATACATAAACTTCTCAGCTGTGCTCTAAGGGTCAGGTGGCTATACCCGTATTCCTGAGCAAGCCCAAAACTACCTAAAATAAAGGGGTCACCTCACTTTGGAGTGAGCTGCCAAAATAACATCAACACTAGCCAGGGTAGTAAGGAAAGAAGGCAAAAAGAAAATTATAACAATATTCAGTCTAACTTTCTTTTCTTGAGGCGAAGGCAAAGCAGCTGAGTTGGGTGCTTGGAGACCTCCCATGTTCCACCACGGTAGTCGTCGTCCAGGGCAAAGGGGTCAGCTGGCCTGGCGTGGAAGCAATGAACCCAAGTGGCGTTGCCATCTAGGGTTCCTTCACCGTGGTTCTAAGGATTTCAGTCCCCTGGTCTGAATAAATGGGGGCTAGGGACAGAAGCAGAATCATATAATGCCTTAAGTTGGGGTCACATTCTTGTGCACGAGCTGCAAATAATCGAGTTTACACAAAAATTCAGCATTATCCAAATCAGCAAGCAATTCAGTCTAAAGGCTAGGGATAATGGGCGGGGGGGTACCCGTACATTATTTCAAAAGGAGTAAAACCAAGCTGATAGGGAGAATTTCTTACTCTAAGCAGAGCAAAAGGAAGGAGTGACACCCAGTCTGTGCCAGTCTCTAAGGCCAGTTTAGTTAAGGTTTCTTTTAGAGGCCGATTCATTTTCTCTACCTGACCTGAACTCTGGGATCTATAAGCACAATGGAATTTCCAATCTGTCCCCAGTGCAGCGGCTATTCCCTGACTTACTTTTGAGACGAAAGCCTGTCCATTGTCTGACCCAATGGTGGATGGGAAGCCATACCTGGGTAGGATTTCTTCCAGGATCTTCTTAGCCACTACATTCGCAGTCTCATGCTTTGTTGGATATGCTTCAACCCATCCTGAAAAGGTGTCTAGAAAAACTAGCAAATATTTGTAATTTCTGTGAAATCTACTTCCCAATACATGCCTGGCCTATTCCCACAGAGGCGAGCTCCTTTAGTAATCTGTTGATTGGGGGCATTGGCAAGCTGACAGGTCTTGCAATTTTTAACAATATACCTTTGCAGGCCTTTAACAGATCTCAATAAGGACACAATCTCAGGTCTAAAGAACCCTGAGAAATCCTTTAAAGCATTTGGTAATGCCCAAACTTGATGACCCTTTGACTTTAAACTTAAACTTAGTTTTGCATCATACTGCAGTCTTGAACATGTTCACACTCACACATGCACACACACATCCATTTTCAAAAGATCTTAAAGCGCGCAGAATAAGCATCGGCCGTACATTTTAAGACAAAAACCTTTAACAAATGATTTTAGCATTCTCCAGCCTCATTTTCCAAGGCTTGATAGTTTTAGTAAAACATTTTAGCACACCAAACAATTTTCTGCTTAAGAAGGCTGGGTGGGGGTCCCCCTAGAGTTCTTTTTTGCGGACACTCTCACGGATTGACTGATTGTGGGCTGTCACCTGTACATCTTTCCAGTGAGCTAAAGTCAAGTCCAGGGGAGTGGAAGGAACGTTCCCCATCATCCGTTTGTCAGTCAGGCACAGCGCAAGAAAGAAACACACAAAAATAATCACAGGCACAAAGACCAGACAACACTTACAGACAGACTTAGGGAGCCGCGGCTTACAGGTTCGACTGTGTCTCTCCTGCCCCTGTGAGGGGGCAGACCACACAGTCTCACTGTCTCTCTCCTGCCCCTGTGAGGGACAGACTACACAGTCTCACTGTCTCTCTCCTGCCCCTGTGAGGGGGCAGACCACACAGTCTTGAGGCTCTCTCTCTCCCGTTCCTGTGTAGGAGCGGACCAGACAACCCCGAATATAGAGTGGACTAGACGGGCGCCCGTTAGAAGGGCCTCCCGGTCCAGTCCTTCAGGTTCAGGATGGTAGTGGGAAGCCTGAGCCCCCTTTGGAGGGCTTGAGGTGCCCCCAAGTCCCACAGGACTGCCCATACGAGCGTGTCCACTCCGGCTGGTCCTTCACTACCTATAGGTTCAGATTCAAGCGGCTGGCCTAAACAGAAAACAAAACTACAAATCACACAGACACAGACACACAGAATGAACAGCCCTATTTTCTTACCTTCGGAGTCTGGGGTCTCGGGGGTCTCTGGGGCCATCCCGGACGAAACCCCAAATGTTGTGCCAAGTCGCGAAACCACCACCAAGAAGACCACCGAGACCCAGACATTCCGAAATGCAAAAGCAAGGCAAGGCTTTATTTAAGCGAGCTGCAACTCGGGCCTCGTCCTACCCACTGACACAGCGGAGGTTAGGAGGGAGCCCCGAGTTGTGATTACACAGGGCTTATAAAGGCAAAGAACAAGGTTACAACAATCAGGTGTTCAAGCAAGCAAGATTAGGACACAGGTACAAATCTGATTGGCTCAGGGTTCAATTCTAAAATGGGGTTCACGTGGTAAAATGGGGCCTGGCTTCAAAGTCTGGCACTTCAGCATGATATTCGGCAGCTAACCATAAGACCTTGACTATGTATTAGCAACTTTCAGCTCTAAAAAGTACTGGTGGGGCTGAGAATGTAGAGTGCTTGCCTAGCGTGCATGAAGCCCTGGGTTTGATTCCTTAGCACCACATAAACAGAAAAAAAATGGAAGTGGCATTGTGGCTCAAGTGGTAGAGTGGTAGCCTGGAGCAAAAAGAAGCCAGGGACAGTGCTCAGGCCCTGAATCCAAGCCCCAGAACTGACAGAAGAAAAAGGAGGAGGGGGAGGAGGAGGGGGAGGGAGAGAGGGAGGAGGAGGAGGAGGAAGCACTAGCAGCCAAGTGCTGATGGCTCACAACTATAATCCTGCTTACCAGGCTGAGATCTGAGGACCACAGTTTGAAGCCAGCTTGAACAGAAAAGTCCCTGTGAGACTTTTTTTTTCGCCCTATCAATCATGAGGCTTGAACTCAGGGCCTGGGTGCTGTCCTTGAGCTCTTCAGCTCAAGGTTAGTGCTCTACCACTTGAGCCACTTCTGGTTTTCTGGTGGTTAATTGGAGATAAGAATCTCACACTTTTCTGCCTGGGCTTTCCTGTCCAGGTTGGCTTTCAACTGTGATCCTCAGATCTCAGCCTCTTGAGTAGCTAGAATTACAGGCATGAATCACAGGTGCCTGGCTCCTGTGATCCTAGTACTCTAGAGATAAGGCAGGACAAACTTGAATTCTAGCCTAGGCTGGGTTCCATAGTAAGACTTGTCTTGGGGAGAAAAAGTTCCAACAGTTAGCCTTATTATATGAAGTAAAAACTTAATAATGATGAGCTGTGCCCTGGTGGCTCAAGCCTATAATCCTAGCTACTTGGGAGGCTGAGATCTGTGGATCCTAGTTTGAAGCCAGCCTGGGCAGGAAAGTTCATGATATATATATATATATATATTTTAAATTTTTATTGTCAAACTGATGTACAGAGGTTACAGTTTCATACGTTAGGCATTGGATACATTTCTTGTACTGTTTGTTACCTCCAACCTCATTCCCCCCTCCCTCTTCCCCCTTTCCCTTTCCCCCCCATGAGTTGTTCAGTTCATTTACACCAAACAGTTTTGCACGTATTGCTTTTGTAGCCATTTGTCTTTTTTACCCTGTGTCTCTTGATTTTGGTATTCCCTTTCAGTTTCCTAGTTCTAATACCAGTATAAGTTCATGATATTCTTATCTCTAATAATCAAAAAACTCTAAGTGGATCTGTGGCTTAAGTGATAAAGCACTTAAGTTAGAGCAAAAGAAAGAAAAAGCTCAGTGATAGTGCAACAACAAAAAAGCCTTTTTTTTTTTTTTGTCCAGTCCTGGGGCTTGGACTCAGGGCCTGAGCACTGTCCCTGGCTTCTTTTTGATCAAGGCTAGCACTCTACCACTTGAGCCACAGTGCCACTTCTGGCTGTTTTCTGTATATGTGGTACTGAGGAATCAAACCCAGGGCTTCATGCATGTAAGGCAAGCACTCTACCTCTAAGCCACATTCCCAGATTCCCAAAAAACCCTTTACGAGCTGATATCTATGTTCCTTAGCTAAGTTTATTTTTATTTATTTACTTATCTCTTTTGTGCTGGTACCAGAGTTTGAAGTCATAGCCTCAAGCTTTCATTCAGCCTTCTTCAGGACTCCAGCACTTGAGCTATGCCTACAGCTCAGCATCTCTGCCTTGACTGCCTTTGAATTGTGACTCTTCAGGTCTCATCTCCCTGAGAAGCTCAGAGTGTAGGTGTGAAACACTGGAGACCAGCTTGATAATTTTATTTGTTTTTGTTTTTTTTTGGCCAGTCCTGGGGCTTGGACTCAGGGCCTGAGCACTGTCCCTGGCTTCTTCTTGTTCAAGGCTAGCACTCTGCCACTTGAGCCACAGCGCCACTTCTGGCCATTTTCTGTATAAGTGGTGCTGGGGAATCGAACCCAGGGCCTCATGTATACGAGGCAAGCACTCTTGCCACTAGGCCATATCCCCAGACCCAGCTTTATAATTTTAAATTTAAATAATTTTAAATGAAATAAAAACTCACTACAGGGCTGAGAATGTAGCTTAGCAGTACTTAGCGGTAGAGTGCTTGCCTAGCATGTATGAAGCCCTACGTTGGACTCCTCAGCACCACATAAACAGAAAAAGCTGGAAGTGGCACTGTGGCTCAAAGTAGTAGTGCTAGCGTTGAGCAAAAGGAAGCCAGGGACAGTACTCAGGCCCAGAGTTCAATCAAGCCCCAGGACAGGCAAAAAAATAAACCAATAAATAAAAAACTCACTTCATCATTTATACTTAACTCACAACCAAGTTATTTTTCTTCTTTTCAAAGTTCTGAATACTTTATTTGTTTGAACCCAGGGCTTGAAACTGTCTAAAGACTGTCCTTGTACCACTCCAGCTGCACAAACTAGTACATAAAAATGTTTTGACACCCAAATAGAAATCAAAACACAACTCTTTAAGACAGGGAATACTTTATTCGAAACCCATCAGAGAAATGGACAGCTTGGGTCTATGACAAAGTGTTCATGTTTTAAAGCATAAGTCAGTAAGCCAGTAATTGTATATGACAGCATACACTGGTACATACAAAAAACTGATCAGACCACAATTTTTCAGTGTTTTTAACAGAATAAGCTTCCCTGTAAAAGCAGCACCTTTGTGACATTTTGCTTTTAGTACTCCTCTCCTTCTTCCTCACCTTCTCCTTCAACAGAATCCACACCAACCTCCTCATAATCCTTCTCTAGGGCAGCCATGTCCTCACGGGCCTCAGAGAACTCTCCTTCCTCCATCCCCTCCCCCACGTACCAGTGGACAAAGGCACGCTTGGCATACATCAGGTCAAACTTGTGGTCCAGCCGAGCCCAGGCCTCAGCAATGGCTGTGGTGTTGCTCAGCATACACACAGCTCGCTGTACTTTGGCCAGGTCTCCACCAGGAACCACAGTGGGAGGCTGGTAATTGATGCCAACCTTGAAACCAGTGGGACACCAATCCACAAACTGGATGGTACGCTTGGTCTTGATGGTGGCAATGGCAGCATTGACATCTTTAGGAACCACATCACCCCGGTACAACAGGCAGCAGGCCATGTATTTACCATGGCGAGGGTCACATTTCACCATCTGGTTGGCTGGCTCAAAGCAAGCATTGGTGATCTCTGCTACAGAAAGCTGTTCATGGTAGGCTTTCTCAGCAGAGATGACAGGGGCATAGGTGGCCAGGGGGAAGTGGATACGGGGATAGGGCACCAGGTTGGTCTGGAATTCTGTCAGGTCAACATTCAGGGCCCCATCAAATCTCAGGGAAGCTGTGATGGAAGACACAATTTGACCTATCAACCTGTTTAGGTTAGTGTAGGTTGGGCGCTCAATGTCAAGGTTTCTACGACAGATGTCATAGATGGCCTCATTGTCCACCATGAAGGCACAGTCTGAGTGCTCCAGGGTGGTGTGGGTGGTGAGGATGGAGTTGTAGGGCTCAACTACAGCTGTGGACACCTGGGGGGCAGGGTAGATGGAGAACTCCAGCTTGGACTTCTTGCCATAGTCCACAGAGAGACGCTCCATCAGCAGGGAGGTGAACCCAGAGCCGGTTCCCCCACCAAAGCTGTGGAAGACCAGGAAGCCCTGAAGCCCTGTGCACTGGTCAGCCTGCAAAACACAAAGGAAGAAAGCCAAGTTTAACAGCCAAGTAAACAGACTGTCTTTAAAAAGAAAAAAAAAAATCTCTCTAAGGACTTAGATCTTCAATGAAGTCTTGAGTCCAATCTCTAGTTTAAAAAGAGAAAAGGCAGACATTCTTGTAATTACTTAGCATTTTACTAAAGTAATAGTCTGAGTATCCCATTTCAGTTCTGTTTTTGAAAAAGCAACTTTTTCAAATGCCTTTCTTCTATCTGCTAATGAGCCTTATTCTCAAGAATAAACATACCAGCTTTCTGATCCGGTCCAAGACAAGGTCAATGATCTCCTTGCCAATGGTGTAGTGCCCACGGGCATAGTTGTTAGCAGCATCTTCCTTGCCTGTGATGAGCTGCTCAGGGTGGAAAAGCTGACGGTAGGTGCCAGTTCGAACTTCATCTGCCAAAGGAAGAAAACAAACCACTCACCACTTGCAACCTGCACAAGCCTGGGCCATTGTGGAGCCCCTGGACAGATCTCTTGTCCCAGGACCCTTGTGTTAGTGACCGAGGACAACTCACCAATGACTGTGGGCTCCAGGTCTACAAACACTGCCCTGGGCACGTGCTTGCCAGCGCCTGTCTCACTGAAGAAGGTGTTGAAGGAGTCATCTCCTCCCCCAATGGTCTTGTCACTTGGCATCTGGCCATCAGGCTGGATGCCGTGTTCCAGGCAGTAGAGCTCCCAGCAGGCATTGCCAATCTGGACACCAGCCTGGCCAACGTGGATGGAGATGCACTCACGCTGTGGAAAGGAGAAAAGAAAAAAATTAAATTAAGCTGCATGTACATTTTGAATTTTCATTAAATTCCTAAAAGATTTCTGGTAATATACAATGTATTTGGAGTGATATCCTGATTATTGCAGAAATAATTAATGAAAAGCACCTACTAGAAATGCTGCAAATGGGTGTGGTCTGAATAATAATGAAGCTTGGTACTGCTAAGCGCTGTGAGAGCCCATTGTTCCCTTTGGCCATACTTGAAGGCTTTTAATATTTTAAAACTATTCACAGCACAGATTTTGTAAAATATAATTATATTAAATCATTAGTTGGAATTCATTCAATTGCTTCCTCTAAGTAAAAAAGAAAGGTTTCTTTTAAACAGGACCTGGAATTTCAGGATGGACATCTGTGTTGCAGCTGAGGCTAGAAGCCACACCCTTTTGCAGTCTATCTGCAGAACCCATAAATACTACAGAGTTAAAGCTACACAAGGTCTGCATTGCTGCATTGCTGATTTGTGGTGCCTGGTGCTAGCCTGTGCTATCTTCTACATTATTTAACAGTGTAAGCTCTATTTTCAGCAATTGCCTATATGATCTCATTGTGTTCCTTTGCCAGTGGTAGTCCTCTACCCTAGTCTGGGACCATGAACTGAAATGAATTAATGAAGATGCACTAGAACAAAAGACATCTGGGTGCAGAGTCTAATTCTCCTTTGTCTGCAGCAATTTTACTTATTTTAAAGTATTCCCAGAATCTTCTTCACTGAAAACATTGAAAAAAAAAAGTGTTAGTATCTTTAAAACAATAGCTCCTAAGAGAAACATCAATTTTAAAAAATTCAGTGAAAGGATAGTGAGCTTATATAAAACAAAATAGCATTTCCATCCTGTTTCTACCTATGACTTAATATTCATATCCTTTTACCTTTAGATAGGTTCTCTGGGCATTCTGGCTACACTTTCATTGTCTGATCCATGGTGAGTGGGGGCGGGGAAGGGCGTTTCCCCGGGTTCTGATAATTAGAGTACAATTGGGGGGGGGGGGTGTCTCACAAAATGGTCTTTTCTCCCTGGCTAACCAGGGACATCAAATGTCTGTCTCTCCGCCTGCCTGCCTGCCTGCCTGCCTGCCTCTCTCTCTTTCTCTCATGGCGTCTCCATTGTTAGATGAATTGTGCTTAGGGTCCAAAAGAGAACAATAATTTCCTCTAAATTTTAACCGTGAAAAGTTCAGTCTTTGGAACCTACAGTTCGGCTAGGGTCAAAGGCTTTTTTACAAAAGTCCCCAGAGAGAGGAGGTTTTCGAGAGAGAGAACCCCGCCCAAAAAGACAGAGAAGCAAGAAACAAACAACTCCGCCCCTGCGCCTTTTGGCACTGGCTGTCATGGGCTCCAACAGGAACTACTGCGCGAGTTATCTTTCTAAAACGCTATCAAACCCGACCGGAATTAAAAAAAAGAAAACCCCAGACCACAGATTTAAGGCTTTGTCCTGTCCCCACAGCCACACACACACACACACACACACACACACACACACCCCTTTCTCCTTGCTTCTGGAGACCACAGGAGGAAGAAAAGGGCCTCCCCGAGCTCCACGAGTCCGGTGCGCACACACTGGAGCCCGGTGCGCACACACTGGAAGGCCGACCTCGCCGCCTTCCCTGCCCTAGACCGAAGCTTCGGT
Organism: Perognathus longimembris pacificus; assembly: GCF_023159225.1. Classification (NCBI taxonomy): domain Eukaryota; kingdom Metazoa; phylum Chordata; class Mammalia; order Rodentia; family Heteromyidae; genus Perognathus; species Perognathus longimembris. Next base: position 54,846,380 of record NC_063161.1, on the reverse strand, counting down.
CTGGTCAGACGGGTCGGGTCTCTTTGGGTCCCCAGGGTTCTCAGATAACAAAAACTCCCTCGCGCCACCTTTGTTCTTTCCCCCTGTTTTTTCAGTTTGGGGCGAATTTCTGTCCCCTCCTTCTCCCCCGCACTGCGGCAAGGACTTGAGTCAGACAAAGCATACGATCTCCTTTCATCCGAAGAGGGTTACAAAAGAATAGAGTTTAAGATTGTTCCCAAGTAGATTTTCTGAAGCCTTGACTCCACCCACCAGCTTCCCAAAGAGGCCGAGAAAAAGGAATTCTCACCATGTTTGCTGCTTGGCGGCTGCGGGACGGATGGCGGCGTGGAGACGAGAGGAGGGGTTGTTGCTTCTTACAGCGCGACTCTTAGGAGGTCGATGTAAGAGAACCTGCGGCCCGGGGCGGATGCAGCTCCCTATATACAGCTCGGTCACCATGGGGATGGGCCAAGGCCTTTTCCTGTTGGTCCAGACCCCTCAATCTGCCCAGAGAAGCCGCGGCAGAAGAGTGGTGATTGGTGCAAGCGACATGGGATGAGGTAATCTCTCCCCCCACCCCTTTTCCCCTAGCATCCATAGACTGCATCCTTCAGACAAAGAGGCTGTGCTAAGGCAGCCCAGCCAGCACCCATTATGGGGTGGGGTTGCGGAGAAGAAAAAAGGGAAAAAAAGAAGGCAGGGGTGGGATGAGTTTATGTTACTTAAGCCTCAGACTGCAGTGAAAACGCCCATGTAAGGCTTTCCCTGCCCATAATCACAGAATTTGTGTTGGGATTAAGTATTTATGGAAATTAGTCCCAGCTTCTTCATAGGATACTAAACTCGGTAGAATTGGTTAGAATTCAACATCCCTAATTGCTTTAAAAATAAAGGAGAGCAGATTCTTGGGAGAGATGTTCAAAATGACTTGGGTAAATGTGACTTTTTTAATTTAAAAAGATTCAGCTATTCAAAATAAGTTCTCGAGTTCCACTGATTTATTTTCAGACTTGGGTTTTGCATGCACATACACACAATTAGCTAAACAAAAGTAGGAAATGGAAAGAGAATTCTGGATAAAGAACACAAATGCTGGCTGACGCAGCCCAGAGGCTGAGCACTTGCTTATCATGACAGAAGGATTAGGTTCAATCTCTAGCACTTCCAAGAACACACATACACATTCAAAATAGTTCTAACTTAGCAATAAGTAAGAATTAATGAACAAATCGTGGCTAGTTTGCTAGAGATTCTTTTATCAGGAGTCTATACATTGTTTCTATGTGGTATACTATCCATGGAAATGAGTCATCTTTTCTGATACAATTGAAAAATATGGGAGAAAGAATTCAGTTCAGAAACTGGTTCCACACATGTGTGTAGTTATACTCCTGCATTGTTCTCTTTTCTGGAAAATATCTAGTAAAAATCTAAGACATCAAATTAGAAAGAGGAGCGTTATCTAATGTAAAAAAATGGTTTGGTGTTGAGCATTGCTTCTATCCACAAACAACAGTGCACCATGGGCACAACTGCATTTCCCTGCTTTTCTGTATTTTTGTGTGGATTCAGTAAATAGCCTTCTTCTGCAGTTGGGCTTCAGTGTGGGAATCAGAACTGCCTCACACCCTTGCTATTCAACTGGAGATGCTGGTGGTTGCTCAATTGCCTCTGGAGACAAAAAGGCTTTCCTTTCACCCCTAGGAAATGGATTGCGGTCACATTCCTTGTCTATTTAGAAAGGCTCTGTTATCAGTAGGGATGAGCAATCAGTAGGAATGGAGTGCATGAACTGTGGACTAGTTAGCACTGCTGATGAAATCTCAGAGGGAAAGGTTTGTTTGGTTACTGAAGTTAAAAATTTTGGATTTTTGACAGCTCATTTTCCTTTTTTGCTTCTCAGTGCCAAATTTTCAGGGTCTGCAGCCGGGAACAGTGGTGTGCAACAGAGCCCATTCATTCTGGCTGGGCGGGCTGACCGAGTGGGGGCGGGGGAGGGACTTGAGAAACAGCTGCTGCAAGTGTGTTATCACAATGGCGACCAGCAATTTTTCTAGTCTGCTATCCACAGCTCTTCTTGGTTAAATTTCCTGTAGAAGTCTTTGGTAGAGGGGGGAAAAAAAAGAACTCAACATACAAACCACTTGATCCACTTGAAGAAAACCTATCATCTCCATTATTTTAGCAGGTAAAAAATAAAGCAACAGGATTGAGGATGATTCAAATGCTTCTTTTTGAACCCATTAAGTACATTTTACAAGACTAAGAGTTAAATGGCATACAGTGCATAAGGATTGATAAACAATTCATTCAAAATACTTCTTTCAAAATACTACTTTCTGTTTTAGTACTCTTAAAAACACACGCACACTGTTTGACCATGGTAAAATGTAGAAATCTTCTCAGAATGAGAGACACATTCTTGATTTTTAAAAAATAATATTTCTTTAATATTTTTGTAATATAAAAGATCAAAAACTATCTCAATAGTCTGTACTTTCTGCATTTTTCAGAGTAAAAGAAAGAGGAGGGTTCCTGCAAATGAGTCTTTGTAATTCTATCTCAGAGCCATTCTGTCCCTTATGTAAATGAAAGGTTTTTCCTCCCCCTAGAGCATAAGTAACAATAAGATCTAGGTCAGAAATAAGCTGAACACTGAAACCTTAAACATATAAATGAAACTGGAGGGAAATAAATCATCTATTGTCTTTGTTCCTTATCTGACTTAACATTCAAACTATGGAAAGCTATATATATATATTTTTTTAAACTAGTTCTTATTTTTTTCTTTAACTTGCTTCAGTATACATGGGTAAAGCTTCTGCTAAGATTCATTCTCTACACCATAATACTTTAGTTGTCATTTAGTGAAACTTTTACATTTTGTGAAATTTTAGTTAACATTTTTTCCCTCGATATTTGTGGAATTTTTATTACCTGACTTTTTTTTTTTTTTTTTTTTTTTGGCCAGTCCTGGGCCTTGGACTCAGGGCCTGAGCACTGTCCCTGGCTTCTTTTTGCTCAAGGCTAGCACTCTGCCACTTGAGCCACAGAGCCACTTCTGGCCATTTTCTGTATATGTGGTGCTGGGGAATCGAACCCAGGGCCTCATGTATACGAGGCAAGCTCTCTTGCCACTAGGCCATATCCCCAGCCCCTTTTTGTGTCATTTCAATGCCATCCTCAGTGCCTGAGTGTAGTAGTCTCTGAGATTCCTTTGGTCAAGGTTAGTGCTCTATCATTTGAGCCATAGTTCCACATCTGGCCTTTTTTGTAGTTTATTGGGGATAAGAGTCTCAGAGACTCTCCTGCCTGGGTTAGCTTTAAACTGGGATCCTCAGTTCTCAGCCTCCTGAGCAGCTAGGATTACAGGCATGAGCCACAGACACTGGCTGGCTATTTTTTTTTTTTCATATCTACACCTTTCTACTACTAACATGTGAGTCCTAGATCCTTCCAGAGCTTCAAACATTCAGTAAATATTATCTTCATCTTAGCTGAATTAAATGAATAGCTCTCTGTGAATATTTTGTTAACTATTGTCATGTTTGACAAGCATATTAATAATGTAATAATATACATTAATAATGTAATAAATATTTACTGTGTCTATTATCTTAGGAAATAGGGAATTTAGAGTTAGTATGGTCTCTTATGACTAATCTTCTAAGTTAATTGAAGAATTAAGACATATACATATCTATATAGGTTTGAGAGTGACATGTGGGTTCCTCCCCACTCCCCAATCATGAGGCTTAATTCAGGGCCTGGGCACTGTTCCTGAGCTTTGTTCCTCAATGTTAGTGCTCTACCGCTTTGAGCCACAGTGCCACTTCCAGTTTCCTGGTGGTTAATTGGAGATGAGAGTCTCATGGACTTTCCTTCCTGGAAAGTCCTGGTTTCCTGGAACCTTCATCCTCAAAGCTCAACCTCCTGAGTGGCTAGGATTACAGGCATGAGCCACCAATGTCTACCAACATGTGTTTTATAAATATAGACAAAAACCTGTTGAATCCATTATATGACTGACGTATCATAACTTATGTAGGACACAAGAGAATTGTCTAACTTTTTTTTTTTGAGCACTGTCCCTGGCTTCTTTTTGCTCAAGGCTAGCACTCTCCCTCTTGAGCCACAGCACCACTTCTTGCTTCTTCTGTTTGTGGTGCTGAGGAATTGAACCCAGGGCTTCATGCATGCTAGGCAAGCACTCTACCGCAGAGCCACATTCCCAGCCCCTGTCTAACTATTTTTGTTTTTTTTTTACTTCTTCACCTCTTATTCATCCCTAAACCCGTTCCTATTTGGATTCTTCTTCTACCACTTCTTGAAACTAAAAAAAAAAAAAAAAAAAAAAAAAATCCTCCACATTTGTTTGTTTGTTTTGTTTTTTGCCATTCCTGGGGCTTGAACTCAGGGCCTGAGCACTGTCCCTGGCTTATTTTTGCTCAAGGCTAGCACTCTACCACTTGAGCCACACCACCATTTCTGGATTTTTCTATATATGTGGTGCTGAGGAATCAAACCCAGGGCTTCATGTATATGAGGCAAGCACTTTACCACTAGGCCATATTCCCAGCCCCCCTCCACATTTGTTAGGAAATCCACTGGACACTTTTTAGTTCTTGTTGACCTGTGACAGACTTTGTCACAGTTGACCACTATCTCTTCTTTGAAACACTTTCTTTCCTTGGCCTCAAAATTCTATTTCCTCTGGGTTTCCCTCCTACATTTTTGTATCTACATGGTCTTTGCTGGATTTTCTTTCTTTCTCTAATCTTCAAATGCTGGAGTTCCTTAAGGTTCAGGTTCTTCCTCATTTTGTTGTACATTCATTCTTAGTGAAGAACATCCATTTCAATGACTCCAAACACTTTTTTCTTTACTCTTCTTTTGGTGAGGGGGATACTGGAGTTTGAATTTGTTAATAGGCAGGCACTCTACCATTTGAGCCACATTTCCAATCCTTTTTGGGTTGCTCTTGTTTGTTTGTTTATGCCAGTCCCAGTACTTGAACTCAGGGCCTGGGTGCTATCCTTGAGTTTTTTGGGATTTTTTTTTTGCCAGTCCTGGGGCTTGAACTCAGGGCCTGAGCACTGTCCATGGCTTCTTTTTCCACAAGGCTAGCACTCTACCACTTGAGGCACAGCGCTACTTATGGCTTTTTCTATATATGTGGTGGTGGTGAGGAATCAAACCCAGGGCTTCAGGTATGTGAGGCAAGCACTATACCACTAGGTCATATTCCCAGGCCCCCTTAATAAGGTTTTTTACTAAAAGCTAGCACTCTCTACAGCTCCACTGCTGGGTTTTGTTTGTTTGTTTGTTTGGTGGTTAATTGGAGTTAAGAGTCTCATGCACTTTCCTGCCCAGGCTGGCTTTGAACTGCAATCCTCAGATGTCAGCCTCCTGAGTTGCTAGGATTACAGGTGTGAGCCACTAGTGCCCAGCCCATTATAGTGCTTCTTTTTTAATTTATTTACATTTTTCTTAATAAAATTGTAAACGATGTAGGAAATAGAGGTTGTGAATATTGAAGACAAATGTCATTTACTTTATATACTGTCCTTTGTTACCTTGAATAGTTACAGAAATTCAGCTGGATGATCAAAGGGGGCAGGTATAGCCCTGTGGTTTGTGGGTTTTCCCTATAAAGTCAGCCTGTAAGATCGAGTCAGTGCACTTCTGTTCAGGCGTAGGTAGCCCTGGCCAGTCAGTTTCTTTCTTGATGCTTGGTGCAAAATAAAGATTTAGTTAACTTAAAAAAAAAATCAGCTGGGTACTGGTGGCTGACACCAGTAATCCTTCCTATTCAAGAGGCTGAGATCTGAGAATTGATCAAAGCCAGTCTGGGCAGGAAAGGTTGTGAAACTTCAATTAACAAAAACAATAATAATAACAACAACAACAACAATAATAAAGCAGAACTGGAGCTGTGGGTCAAGTGATAGAGCACTAGCCTTGAGCGAAAATGCTCAGGGACAGTGCCCAGGCCTTGAGTTAAAGCCCCAGGAATGGCAAACACATTTTAAAAATTCTAGATAAAGAAAAGTCTTTATAGAATTTATCATGGAAGCCTTCATTAAGAATGGTGACTCCAGGGGCTGGGGATATAGCCTAGTGGCAAGAGTGCCTGCCTCGGATACACAAGGCCCTAGGTTCGATTCCCCAGCACCACATATACAGAAAACGGCCAGAAGCGGCGCTGTGGCTCAAGTGGCAGAGTGCTAGCCTTGAGCAGGAAGTAGCCAGGGACAGTGCTCAGGCCCTGAGTCCAAGGCCCAGGACTGGCCAAAAAAAAAAAAAAAAAAAAAGAATGGTGACTCTTGGGCTGGGGATATGGCCTAGTGGCAAGAGTGCCTGCCTCATATACATGAGGCCCTGGGTTCGATTCCCCAGCACCACATATACAGAAAATGGCCAGAAGTGGCGCTGTGGCTCAAGTGGCAGAGTGCTAGCCTTGAGCAAAAAGAAGCCAGGGACAGTGCTCAGGCCCTGAGTTCATGGCCTAGGACTGGCCAAAAAAAAAAAAAGAATGGTGACTCTTAAACTAAATGGGAGGGGAGGGGAGTGGATAGTTATTTATTTATAATTATTTTTTTGTGTGCCAGTCCTGGGCCTTGGACTCAGGGCCTGAGTACTGTCCCTGGTTTCAAGGCTAGCACTCTGCCACTTGAGCCACAGCGCCACTTCTGGCCATTTTCTATATATGTGGTGCTGGGGAATCGAACCCTGGGCTTCATGTATACAAGGCAAGCACTCTTGCCACTAGGCCATATTCCCAGCCCTGGATATTTATTTTTGAGCCAGTTCTGGGGCATGAGCTCAGGGTCTGGGAACTGTCCCTTGGCTTTTTTTCCCCTCAAGATTAGTGCCCTACCACTTGAGGTACAGCTCCACTTTCAGGTTTTTAATGATTAATTGGATATGAGTCTCACTGACTTTCCTGCTCAAAACTTCAATCTTCAGATTATAGCTAGGATTAGAGGTGTGATTCACCAGGCCTGGAAGAATAAATACTGAATACTTTATGTATGTATTTATTTATTTATTTTTTTTTGGCCAGTCCTGGGGCTTGGACTCAGAGCCTGAGCACTGTCCTGGCTTCTTTTTGCTCAAGGCTAGCACTCTGCCACTTGAGCCACAGTGCCACTTCTGGCCATTTTCTGTATATGTGGTGCTGGGGAGTCGAACCCAGGGCCTCATGTACACGAGGCAAGCACTCTTGCCACTAGGCCATATCCCCAGCTCCAATACTGAATACTTTAAATAGAAGAAATAACATTTGCAAAGTCATAGTATAATAATGGTCAACTATGTAAGGAAAGTCAAAGAAATTGATTTGATTGGGGAATGTAAGGGAATTGTGGATAATGTGTCAGTTGGCGAGAGTATAGTTAATTAACAATGAGTTGTTTTGGTAGTCACATTTATTGTTATTGTTATTGTTATTGTTTTAGTTTGGTTTGGTTTGGTGTTTTAGAAAGGAGGGTAACATATATGTTGATATCCTCCCCTTAATGTGATACCATCCCCCTGGAACTTGGTCTGTAGTGCAGGGTGGACTCAAACTTGATATCCCCCTGATTTAGCTTCCCAAGTGCTGGAATTTCTGAGGCACGTAGAGTAGGGGAAATGATTGGAGACCAAGAAAATTATTACAATAATCAAAGCAGAAGTCTTCATACCATTATACTTACAATGAGAATGAACAGACAAGGATAACAAAAGAGACCATTCAAAGGAAGCATCCTGGTGGTGAATGATTGGACACATAGTAAAAAAGAACAAGTCAAAACTAATCTCTGCCAGGCGCTGGTGGCTCATACTTGTAATCCTACTTGAGAAAAGTCCAGGAGACTATTATCTCCAGTTAACTACCAAATAAAACCAGAAGTGGAGCTGTGGCTTAAGTGCTAGAGCACTAGCCTTGAGCAAAATAAATTTAAAAAATGGGATTGGAGGTGTACCTCAGGTGGTAGAGCACTAGCCAATGAACAAAAGCATAAAATACAAAATTCAAGTTCAATCTCAGACAAAATAAATAAATAAATAAATAAATGTGTGTCAGTCTTGGGACTTTAACTCAGAGCCAGGGTGCTGTTCCTGAGGTTTTTTTGTTTTTGTTTTTCTCAAGGATAGCATTGTGTCACTTGAGCTACACTCCACTTCCAGCTTTTCTTGAGCATAAATTGGAGGCAAATTGGAGACTTCCCTGCCCAAGCTGGCTTCAAACTGTGATCCTCAGATCTCAGCCTCCTGATTAGCTAGTATTACAGGCATAAGCCACTGGGGCCCAGCTATACAGATATATTTTATTTTTGCCAGTCCTGGGGCTTGGACTCAGGGCCTGAGCACTGTCCCTGGCTTCTTTTTGCTCAAGGCTAGCACTTTGCCACTTGAGCCACAGCGCCACTTCTGGCTCTTTTCTGTATATGTGGTGCTGGGGAATTGAACCCAGAGCTTCATGTATAGGAGTCAAGCACTCTTGCCACTAGGTCATGTTCCCAGCCCCTCTTATGAACTTTTCTGCCCAGTCTGACTTCAAACCTCAATTTTCTGCATCTTAGCCTTCTATGTATCTCAGATTACAAATGTGAGCCACTGGTCCCTGGCCCTCAAATATTTATTACAGAAGTAAGAGTTTTTAAAGAAAAAAAAAAGCAGTAAATAACTATTCTATAGTATACAAATGTATTTTCAGCATTGGAATATAATGTTTTGAACTCACTCACTCATTGATCAGTTATTTACCAAACTACTCTTTTGGGATACTTGAACTCAGGGCTTGAGCACTAACCTTGAGCTTTTATGCTCAAGGCTAGCACCCTACCACTTGAATCACAACTCCACTTCCAGCTTTTTGGTGATTAACTGGAGATAAGAGTCTCAAGGACTTTGCCTACAACAGTGATCCTCAGATCTCAGCCTCCTGAGTAGCTAGGATTACAGCTGTGAGCCACTGGAACCCATCCCCAAACCATTCTTTTTGTAAAAAAAAAAAAGATATATATATATATATATATATATTATTACAAAGGTAATGTACAGATGGGTTATAGTCAGGTAAAGAGTACATTTCATTTTGGACAATGTCCCAAACCATTAAAGAAGATATTATGTCCTGCAATGGACATGGAAAAGATAGTAGTCTGGCTTTTCATGCAACACAATTTGTAATTTGTTTTCACTTCATTGACTCAAGTTACACATGCTCACAGGAATGCACAGGAAACTACCTTCATCCAGTCCCCTTTCTGCCTCAACAAAGATGGAAGTGAAGTGACAGATTGGAAAGTTTGGGTCGTGCACTGGCTACAGGAATTTAATAGTAATCAAAAAAAGCTGCAGAGGGGCTGGGGATATGGCCTAGTGGCAAGAGTGCCTGCCTCATATACATGAGGCCCTGGGTTCGATTCCCCAGCACCACATATACAGAAAATGGCCAGAAGTGGCACTGTGGCTCAAGTGGTCAGAGTGCTGGCCTTGAGCAAAAAGAAGCCAGGGACAGTGCTCAGGCCCTGAGTCCAAGCCCCAGGACTGGCCAAAAAAAAAAAATAGCTGCAGAATCCCCTCCCCAACCATCTAAATCCTTGTCTTCTTGATAGGCCTGGATGAAACTCATTTATTAGTGACCAACAATAAAAACTAGATTGTTGATTCATAAATTTATTAGATATGAAACACTGAGGAATTACAATTGGCCCAAGTGCAATATAGCTAGCCACACAAACAGTTGGAATTCATTTAAAAAATGTTTTATACAACATATCTACCGTCAAGATATATTTATCTTCAAGATAACTATTTCTCTTTTTTTTTTCTTTTTTTTTTTTCTGGTCCTGAGACTAGAATTCTGGGCTTTTGTGCTTTTGTGCTCAGGTTAGAGCTCTACCACTGGAGTCACAGTTCCACTTCTGGCTTTGTTTGTAGTTTAGTGGAGGTAAGAGTCTCTCAGAGGGCTGGGAATGTGGCCTAGTGGTAGAGTGCTTGCCTAACATGCATGAAGCCCTGGGTTCAATTCCTCAGCACCACATAAACAGAAAAAGCTGGAAGTGGCACTGTGGTTCAAGTGGTAGAGGGCTAGCCTTGAGCAAAAGAAGCTGGGGGACAGTGCCCAGACACTGAGCTCACGCCTCAGGACTGGCAAAAAAAAAAAAAAAAAAAAAAAAGAGTCTCTCAGACTTTCCTGCCTGGGGTTCATTTCCAGCCACGATCTTCAGATCTCATTCTCCTGAGTAGTTTAGGATTATAGGTGTGAGCCACCTGTGCACAGCAGGATAAATATTTCTTTTTAAAAATTACTTATTTAGGGGCTGGGGATATGGCCTAGTGGCAAGAGTACTTGCCTTGTATACTTGAAGCCCTGGGTTCGATTTCCCAGCACGCCATATACAGAAAATGGCCAGAAGTGGCACTGTGACTCAAGTGGCAGAGTGCTAGCCTTGAGCAAAGAGAAGCCAGGGACAGTGCTCAGGCCCTGAGTCCAAGGCCCAGGACTGGCAAAAAAATAAAAATAAAAATAAAAAATTACTTATTTATTTGTTTTTAATTTTTTGTGCTGGTCCTGAGGTTTGAACTCAGAGCCCAGTTGCTGTTCCAGTAGCATTTTTGCTCATGGCTAGTGCTTTACTACTTAAGGCGCAGCTCTGCTTCTGGCTTTTGGGTGTTTGATTCGAGATAAAAGTCTCACAGACTTTCTTGCCCAGGCTAGCTTCACACTGGAATCCTCAGGTTTCAGCCTCCTGATATGAGCCACTAATGCCCAGCAATAGTATTATATTAAAATTAATAATTGCCATTTAGGAAACTGAACAGTTTTAGTGCATTTGCTATGGTGCAGTTGTTTCTAAATTCTGGCTACTTCTGGAAATATTGACTGAACAATTACCATTTCTTTTTTATTGTAACCCTAAAAGACAGAACTCACAATGAGGCCATGCTTAAAAGTGTATTTTAAGAACCATTTCAACATCTTCCTTCAGACTGAAAAATCAATTATACTTGTACAAAAGAGAAGGCATTAGAAAAGACTGCATTTTGATTCCACAGCCTAAAAAAGCATGTAGGAAACATTTCTCCAAGTTTCTATACTTTTTTTTTTTTGAAAGATTGACTCTTGGGGTCTTTATTAGAGCATTAGCAGTCTGCAGGCAGCCAGTTGTTTCAAAGGCCTGCAGCCTGCAAATACCCTTAACACTGTTAGGAAACAGGCCAGAGAGAAGGGATAGAACAAAAACAATACAGAAAAAACCAATTCAAAAGAAAAACCAATTCAGCTCCATTGGAGAGCTGAAGTGGGACACTATGGTGACCAGAGATGGGACAGGACGCAGGAGACAGGATGTGAACATGGAGACATGTGGCATGGTGTAATCAAGTTTCTATAGATTTAAACACTAATTATGCACTTGTAGAAAAGAAAGAGTTGGAGATAAGAGGTAGAGAGGTTTATTCAAGCTAGCATAGACTAAATAAAGTAAGTCCTGTCTGTGGTGTAGTTGCTTCTGGATTTCTTATATTTTAATAAATACATTTCCTATTAGTCCTTTTTAGTTATTGCAGTATTTTTAGCTAGAGCTAGAGAGCAACTGAGCTCTCACCTCTTACGTTACCAAGCAACGTATCCTACAGTTGCTAGGAGACAGACTAGCAAGGTTGGGGGGTAGATTCCAGTGGTAACCGGAATTTTATCACATGTCTATACCTTAGAGAATTTCACAACTTTAGACAAAAAAAAAAAAAAGGAGAAGAGTTAATGTTATATGGAAAAGATGTATGGAGAGATAGTGATTGGGGAGCGAGGAGATACAATAAAGAAAATCATAAAGTATTTAAGACAAGTGTATAAGCTTGGCAAGGAAAGGCTATTAGGCAACTTCCTTGAATGAGTCATGAAAAAAACCTTAAATTGCTAGCACTGAATTTATATTCTGCATGCTTCTACTTTTCCAAAAAATGAATTCGAGAATGAACTTGGCAAGGAAACCTTTCAGATAGCATTTCTGAATGTATCCAGCAGAGTAGAAATCAACAGTAACTCTAATGGAAGGCAGGCACTTACTAACAACCAGGACACAAGTTTAACATTCCCAAATCAGCTAGGTAACACTATTTCCTCCCAGGTGACATGGAAGCATTCTTGGAGGAATTTCAGAAGCAAGATGTTATAACAGTCTGTTGTGCATTGTGTGTCTGTGCAAATTTTTAAAAATCCAATCTAATCTAAAGACAGAAAGGAAGAGCTGTTTCGCTCCACCTGCAGGAGTCTGCTGTACGTGACATTAGAAAGCAGCCTCCAGGTTGCTTTGTGTGCCTGGGAGAGCTTAAGTCCTGTGTCTCTGTGGTATTTTCTGTTGCTGGCAACCAGGAAGCTCCCCAGCAATTATCGCTAGGTCCTAGTGGCCTCTGTTTGCCTGAAACCTTACTCGGTGCCAGAAACACTAGAGATAAAAATCATGGGGAAAACAAACCCAGCTCTCATTATCCATAGTGGTTCTACAGAAAACTGTCCATTTTGTGTTCAGTGAATACCACTGTCAAATGGAGGCTCCACACAAAAAGCTCCTCCTCCTCTTCCTTTTCCATGAATGCTAGCATCCATGCAGAATACTCGGCACACTTTGGGGAACAGTATAATTAAAATGAGATTTTGATCTCATCATCAGCTTTAATTGAATATATAATAGGCTGAAGCTAGGTGTGGTGGTAATCTCAGCACTGGGAAGGCAGTAGGAAGATTGTGAATTCCATGTCAGCCCAGGTTACCAACTGTGTTCAAGGTCATCTTGAGATACAAGTATGTAAGATGAGGAGCGCAAATAACAAAGAAGGTTTTTATCAAAGGCGTGCTATAGATCAAGATGCACTGTATTCACAAATTGATGTATTGAATTGTAATGCCTTTGTACAACTACTTAAAGATAATAAATATATATTAAATAATAAATGCAAGATTGAAATTAAAGATAAAAAAAGAAAGATTTAATCAGACTTAAGTGACTTCAAATATTTGTTTTTTGTTTTTTTGGAACACAGTCTCACTGAATCTGCTGAGGCTGACCTTTTTTTTTTTTTTTTTTCCAGAGCCGGGGACTGAACCTGGGGCCTCGCGCTCACCAGGCAGGCGCTCTTCTGCTGAGCTAGATCCCCAGCCCTGAGGCTGACCTTGAGCTCTTGATTCTCCTGTCTCAGCCTTTGGAGTGCAGGCTTTACAAGTATGTGTCACTACTTCCATCTTGGTAACTCCTAGTTCTGAGGCAAGATGTTTGCTCACAGCTTGAGATCACCTTAAGCCTCCACAGAAGCAATGGTACAAATCATAGAGCCATTCCTAAACAGGACACCAAAAATTATGATTAAAGATCTATGTCTGCTAGACATAACAGCAAACATCTGCAATCCCAGCACATGAGAAGGTGAAGCAGAAGGATCCAGAGTTCAAGAACAGGGGCTGGGAATATGGCCTAGTGGCAAGAGTGCTTGCCTCGTATACATGAGGCCCTGGGTTCGATTCCTCAGCACCACATATACAGAAAATGGCCAGAAGTGGCGCTGTGGCTCAAGTGGCAGAGTGCTAGCCTTGAGCAAAAAAGAAGCCAGGGACAGTGCTCAGGCCCTGAGTTCACGGCCTAGGACTGGCCAAAAAAAAACAAAAACAGAGTTCAAGAACAGCCATGCACAACTGGAATCCTTAGAAGGCGGAGATCTGAGGATTGTGCTTCCAAGCCAGCTGGGGGCAGGAAAGTCCATGAGACTCCTATCTCCAGTGAACCTGCAAAAAGCTGGAAGGGGAACTGTGGCTCAGTGGAAGAGTGATGACAGGTGTGTTCCACATTATCCAGCTTTTTATTGGCTGACATAAAGTCATGAACTTTTTTTTGCCCAGGCTGGTCTAAAACTTCCATCCTCCCAGTCTCAGTTTCTTGAGTAGCCAGGAGCATGCACCACGGTGTCAGGCCCTACTTCAATTTTTAATGCCTCGGGAAATATATTGCTTAAATGAACTCAGTGATGAATCAACTGAAATGAGTCATTTATGCAGTTTTGAAAATGGATTCAGCAGACTTCTTTAATTCCAACCTTGACTGCAGTAGAAAACAATGTGCTTGACCTCATTCTACAGCAGCCTGGGAAAGAGGATTAATGTTTACCTCACAGCAGTAATGGAAGGTCTGATGTTTCAAAGGAGGTTTTTGTTGAGAGGTGTTAATGAAATCCAACCTGTTTGGACTGCAGCGGAGGTTAACTGTTTTCTTCTTTGGTTCTTTTTGGTTCTTTTTTGTGCCCTTCCTTTAGTGCTGGCTTGGTGCCTGGCATTCTCCCCAGAGGCCAGCAGTCTTGGCCTATCACCTTTAGGGGACAGTTGTTAGAGTTTCTGAAGCCACAGCCAGACAGGCCACTGCCGATGCCCTGGTGTGGCTTTTGCCCCTGTGGAGGGCATGTCTTCCTTCTGCTCAGGGAAGGAGCCTTTCCTTCCTCGACTGATGCTTTCCATACACAAGAGGACCACTTAGGCCTGTGTAGCTTGAGAGAGCAAATGGCATAAAGGCAGGAGGCAGAGCAGTCTCAGAACCTGACAACTGGACAGATTGTTAGCAGAGCGGCTCTGAGCAGGGAACAATGAAAAGGAACGATCGCTTAATGGATGTTTAAGAATTATTTTCCTAAAGCAGCAGTCATGTCTCATTTTCTCAGTCCCAGGGCAAAAGACAGAAGTGAAGTCCAGCTCTTCTCAGAAAACAGGTGGGACTGAGATTTATTTATAACTTACTGGAAACACAAAGAGAAGCTTTTATTGTTGATAGTTAGGCTGGGTGAGTGCCAGGAGACACATCCCAGGAGAGCTCTGCTGCCAAGCACTGACACAAAGAGAGCTGAGCCAGTCTCTCTTTGTCTCTCTCTCTCTCTCTTTCTCTCTCTCTCCCCCCTTTCTTTCCTCCCTTCCTCTTTTTGCTGACTGCTTGCTCAGAAGTTACATCAGAGGATTGCATTGAAAGACCCATCATAGAGCCTTTAAGCAATTCTTTTTTTTTTCTTGGTACCAGTCCTGGGGCTTGAATGAGGGGCCAGGGGCTGGCTTTGAACCATGATGCTCAGATCTCAGCCTCCTAAGTAGCTAGGATTACAAGCATGAGCCCCCAGGACCATTCTAACTTGAAGAAATTCTTTTTTATTATTTTATTTTATTTTATTTTATTTATTTATTTAGCCAGTCCTGGGGCTTGGACTCAGGGCCTGAGAACTGTCCCTGGCTTCTTTCTGCTCAAGGCTAGCACTCTACCACTTGAGCCACAGCGCCACTTCTGGCCATTTTCTGTATATGTGGTGCTGGGGAATTGAACCCAGGGCTTCATGTATAAGAGGCAAGCACTCATGCCACTAGGCCACATTCCCAGCCCTTGAAGCAATTCTAATTTGAGGGAAATATTGGAAGGGAAATAGAGAAGCAATATGTTCATTGGTTTTGTGTGAAATGATAGTTCAGTTTGGATAGGGACAGTGCCTTGAGACTGTTCCATGTGGCCAGACATTCAATATTGTCATCTTCCCTGGGCCTTTGAAACTATACATTTCAATTTGAAGATTTCACCAAATACCTTCCTGAGATTCCTGCAGGGAGAAAGAACGCAAGGAGCTCATGGTTGAAACCAATATATTTAGACTTGGGAATGTTCTTCACATTCTGAACTGCAAGTCAGAGAGAGGGACAGGTTGTGCATGCTGGGAAGGAGCGGAGGAAGGGAGGTAGATTTATTTATTTATTTATTTATTTATTTATTTATTTATTTATTTTTGTGTCAGTCAGGGGCTTGAATTTGGGGCCTATGTGCTGTCCCTGAGCTCTTTTGCTGAAGGCTAGCACTCTACCAGTTGGAGCCACAGTGCCACTTCCAGTTTTCTGGTGGTTATTTAGAGAAAATAGTCTCATAAACTTTCCTGGCCAGACTGGCTTTGAACTGCAATCCTCAGATCTCAGCTTCCTAAGTAGCTAAGATTACAGGTGTGAGCCACCAGCACCCAGTGATTTGTGTTTATTTACTTAATTATTTCTATGTGTTAGTACTGAGGTGTGAACTCAGGACTAGGGTACTCTCCCTTAGCTTTTTCACTCAAGGCTGGAGTTGTACCACTTGAGCTACACTTCATCTTCTGCCTTTTTGCTGGTAATTTGAGATAAGAGTCTCATGGACTTTCCTGCCTTGCCTGGCTTCAGATCCTCAAATCTCAGACTACTGTGGAGCTAGTATCGAAGGTGTGAACCACGAGCACCTGGCCACAGAGTAGTGTTTGAGGGAAATTCTAAATGTCTTCTTTCCTTCCTTCCTTCCTTCCTTCCTTCCTTCCTTCCTTCCTTCCTTCCTTCCTTCCTTCCGTCCTTCTTTCCTTCCTTCTTTCCTTCCTTCCTTCCTTCCTTCCTTCCTTCCTTCCTTCCTTCCTTCCTTCCTTCCTTCCTTCTTCCTTCCTTCCTTCCTTCCTTCCTTTCCTTCCTTCTTTCCTTTGCCAGTCCTAGGGCTTGGACTCAGGGCCTGAGCACTCTCCCTGGCTTCTTGTTGCTCAAGACTAGCACTCTACCACTTGAGCATCACTTCCGGCTTTTTCGGTGTATGTGGTTTGAGGAATCAAAGCCAGGGCTTCATGCATGCTAGGCAAGTACTCTACCACTAACTAAGCCACATTCCCAGCCCAATTCTCTTTTCAATTCTCTTTTCTTTTTATTTTTTGTTTCTTTTCTAAAACTGGTACTTGAACTCTATATTTCATGCTTTCTCTCATTGGCTGGTGCCCTACCACCTGAACCACACGCCCAGCCCCTAATGTTTCATTTCGAAAATGTGGCATTTATTTTTATTTATTTTATTTTTTGCCAGTCTTGGGCCTTGGACTCAGGGCCTGAGCACTGTCCCTGGCTTCTTTTTGCTCAAGGCTAGCACTCTGCCACTTGAGCCACAGCGCCACTTCTGGCCGTTTTCTGTATATGTGGTGCTGGGGAATCGAACCCAGGGCTTCATGTATTCGAGGCAAGCACTCTTGCCACTAGGCCATATCCCCAGCCCTACTTTTATGTTTTTGTCAGTCATGGGGCTTGTCAGTCAGGGCCTAGATGCTGTCCCTGAGCCTCTTTGTGCTAGTTCTCTACCACTTGAGCCACAGCACCACTTCCAGTTTTTGAGTGGTTAATTGGAGAGAAGAGTCTTACAGGGACTTTTCTACCTGGGCTGGCTTCGAACCACGGTCTTCAGATGTCAGCCTTCTGAGCAGCTAGGATTCCAGATGTGAGCCACTTGTGCCCGGTGAAAATGTGATATTTAAATGTAATGTTGGAGGGACTGGCAATGTGGCCTAGTGGTAGAGTGCTTGCCTAGCATGCATGAAGCCCTGGGTTTGATTCCTCAATACCACATAAACAGAAAAAGCCAGAGGTAGTTCTGTGGCTCAAGTGGCAGAGTACTAGCCTTGAGCAAAAAAGAAGCTCAGGGTCATTGTCTAGGCCCTGAGTTCAAGGCCCAGGATTAGCAAAAGAAAACAAACAAACAACAACAACAAAACAGAGGAAAACCAATCCCATAGACTTTCTTTAAAAAAAAACAACTCACATTCTGAGTGGAGGTGTGGCTGAAGTGGTAGAGCTCCAATCCTGATTGGAAAAAGGTGAGTGAAAGTACAAGGCCTTGAGTTTAAGCCCCAATACCAGCACAAAACAATCACAAGCAAAGAACAACAACTCACATTCTACAATCTGTTAGGACAGTATAGGTCCTCCCATTCCCCATGCCTATCTAGAGACTATCAGCTGTGTTAACCCCACCCCACTGCCTCTCAACAGTGATTGGTCATCTCCATAGTAACCCCAGCCTAAGGATTTTACTAGGATGGAGTCCAGAGACCACATGGGACTCAAAGCTTCAGTTCTTTGAAATAAGCTTCTGGACACCTTTTAGAGTAATAGAAGGAGGGACATGGTAATTGGCATAATATAAGACATAATAATAGTATGTGTCTGGGGCTTGGCTTTAGGTCTTTAATTACCTTCTCCTCACCTTTATTATCAGCTTGCACTCTACTAGACAGACTGTCTCCTCTACCACTCACCAGCAAGGGTAGTAATTTATGTTTGTTTCTTTGAGCAACATGTGTTCAAAAATAGATAACCACACATGTGGAAACCTTTTTTTTTTCCCCCCCTTAAATGAACTCTTAGCAGTTCTCTTGCTTCCTTGTCTAGTCTCCAGGACCCAGATAAAAACCTGGGGCAAAGCTGAGATGCTCTTTAAAATTCAGGAGGAACAATTTTCCTTATAAACAAACACTTTTCCTGTCCCCTTGACTCTATCACTCGAGGCTGGTGCTCTACCGCTTTGAGCCACAGCACCAGTTCCGGTTTTCTGGTGGTTAATTGGACATAAGAGTCTTTTAGACTTTCCTGCCCTGGCTGGCTTTGAACCACAATCCTCAGATCTCAGTCTGCTGAGTTGCAAGGATTACAGATGTGAGCCACTGGTGCCCAGCAATGTTTATTGATTTTTTTTTTTTTTTTTTTGGCCAGTCCAGGGGCTTGGACTCAGAACCTGAGCACTGTCCCTGGCTTCTTTTTGCTCAAGGCTAGCACTCTGCCACTTGAGTCACAGCACCACTTCTGGCCATTTTCTATATATGTGGTGCTGGGGAATTGAACCCAGGGCTTCATGTATATGGGGCAAGCACTCTTGCCACTAGGCCATATCCCCAGCCCTGTTTATTGATTTTTTTTTTTTTTTTTGGCCAGTTCTGGGCCTTGGACTCAGGGCTTGAGCACTGTCCCTGGCTTCCTTTTGCTCAAGGCTAGCACTCTGCCACTTGAGCCACAGCGCCACTTCTGGCCGTTTTCTGTATATGTGGTGCTGGGGAATCGAACCCAGGGCCTCATGTATACGAGGCAAACTCTCTTGCCACTAGGCCATATCCCCAGCCCTGTTTATTGATTTTTATTATGTGCCAGGTGTCTACTGAGCACTATATACTATTTGTATATATATTTTAATTACTTTTCCATTTTGAACATTGGAAATTAGAGTTGACATCCCTCTGTCTACTTGAAGATAATTTAATTTTTTTTTTTTTGGCC
Source organism: Perognathus longimembris pacificus (assembly GCF_023159225.1). Taxonomy (NCBI): domain Eukaryota; kingdom Metazoa; phylum Chordata; class Mammalia; order Rodentia; family Heteromyidae; genus Perognathus; species Perognathus longimembris. The sequence goes on along the minus strand of NC_063161.1, from coordinate 54,827,293 downwards.
AGTCCTGGGCCTTGGACTCAGGGCCTGAGCACTGTCCCTGGCTTCTTCCCGCTCAAGGCTAGCACTCTGCCACTTGAGCCACAGCGCCCCTTCTGGCCGTTTTCTGTATATGTGGTGCTGGGGAATCGAACCTAGGGCCTCGTGTATCCGAGGCAGGCACTCTTGCCACTAGGCTATATCCCCAGCCCTAAATTTTTTAAATATTGAAAAATAGGACATAGAGAGGCTACGCTGTTTGTCTAATGTCAGCTTGTAAGTAGAAAAGTCAGGATTTGAGCATAGTCTAATTCTAGAATTTAGGATCTTCCAGAAGTATGAATTGCTAGAAACTGGTGGCTCATGCCTGTAATCCTAGCTACTCTGGAGGCTGATTGTGGTTTGAAGCCAGGCAGCAAAGTCCCCATGAGACTCTTTTCTCCAATTAACCAAACCAGAAGTGGTGCTGTGGCTCAAGTGATAGAGCACTAGCCTTGAGCACAAAGAGGCTCAGGAACAGCACCCAGCCCCTGAGTTCAAGCCCCACACAAGTGAAAAAAAGAAAGAAGTATTAATTATAGTTCCTCCCCTCAATAAACATATAAGCTAGTAGGCCAAAACATGACTAAGCCACATGACTACAGCAGTGAATTAGGAAAGATGAGCATATATAACTAAGTGTTAAATTGGCTAGTATCAACTGTTAGTGCTTCAAGAACTCAAGAGGCACAAAGAGGCATGGACTGGAAAGGCAGGCTTTAGGGAGGACTAGCCTTCAAGCTGAGCCTCAACTAGAGAATAATCTGAGGACAGGACTGTCCTAGGTATAAATAAGGGAGTGGCAAAACACTAAAGGCAGATGAACAAGACCTCGTCCTAGAGGACAAAGCAGCCATCTTGATCACAGCTGGCCAGAGATGATGGGAAGGGCCCAGCAGCAAGGAAAACCTTTAAAGGAAGGCAGGGTGGAAGGTGGAGCATTAGCAAAGGGAGAGTCATTGAAGGCTCTGGATCAATAAAGCAATATTATAAAAGGGATGTTTAAAGGGCAGAACACAGAGAACCTGTCTTATTAAAGTGGCAGAGTAAACTGGGGGCCAGTAGCTCAAGCCTGTAATCTAGCTACTAGGATCTGAGGATCACTGTTCTAAGCCAGCTTAGACAGGAAAGTCCATGAGGTTCTTATCTCCAGTTAACCAATAAAAAGCTACAAGTAGACCTGTGGTTTAAGTAGTAGAGCACCATCCTTAAGCAAGAAAAGCTATGGGACAGTACCCAGTTTTCAACCAAGGAAAATTCCTTTTCCTGTTCCCTCCCTCCTTCCATCATGGTGGTCTGCATGCCCTGCACTCTTGTTCCTTCCCAGCTTCTTGAGGTGAGTCCCTGCTCAGCAGTGTGCAGGGGCAGTGCAAGAGATTAGCAAGCTTCCCCCTTTTGGTCTATGGGGTGTGTGAGTGTGTGTGTGTGTGTGTGTGTGTGTGTGTGTGTGTGTGCTGGTCCTGGGGGCTTGAACTCAGGGCCTGCTCACTGTCTCTGAGCTTTTCTGCTCAAGGCTAGTGTTCTACCACTTGAGCCACAGCTCCACTTAAGAATCTCATGGCCTTTCCTGCCCAGACTGGCTTCAAACTGTGATCTTCAGATCTCAGCCTCCTGAGAAGCTAGGATTACAGGCATGAGTCACCAGCACTTGGCTGTTTATTTTTTTGTCTGTTATTGGTGTTTTTGTTTTTTGTTTGGCCAGTCATGGGCCTGAGCACTGTCCCTGGCTTCCTTTTGCTCAAGACTAGCACTCTGCCACTTGAGACACAGTGCCGTTTTCTATATATGTGGTACTGGGGAATCAAACCCATGGCTTCATGTATATGAGGCAAGCTCTCTTGCCACTAGGCCAGATTCCCAGCCCCTGTCATTGGGTTTGAACTCAGAGCCTAGGCACTGTCCCTGAGCTCTTTTTACTCAAGGCAAGCATTCTACCACCTTGAGCCACAGCTCCACTTCCATTTTTTGAGTGGTTAGTTGGACATAAGAGTTCATGGGGACTTTACTGCCTAGGCTGGCTTTGAACTGCAACCCTCTGATCTCAGCCTCCTGAGTAGATAGCATTATAGGCGTGAGCCACAGGCACTCAGCTTGGTCTATGTTTTTAAATCTCTCAGACAAAGCTATTAAACTAAATGATCTCTAAGACAGTCTTTTTTTTTTTTTTTTTTTCCTGGGCCTGGGCCTGGAACTTGGCCTGGGCACTGTCCCTGAGCCTCTCTTTGCTCAAGTCTAGAGCTCTACCACTTGAGCCACAGTGCCACTTTTATATTTTTCTGTTTATGTGGTACTGAGGAATCGAACCCAGGGCTTCATCAATACTAGGCAAGCAGGGCTGGGAATATGGCCTAGTGGTCAAGTGCTCACCTGGTATACATGAAGCCCTGGGTTTGATTCCTCAGTACCACATATATAGAAAAAGCTGGAAGTGGCGCTGTGGCTCAAATGGTAGAGTGCTAGCTTTGAGCAAAAAGAAGCCAGGGACAGTGCTCAGGCCCTGAGTTCAAGCCCCAGGACTGGCAAAAAAAAAAACCAAAACAAAAGTAGGAATACTAGGAAAGCACTCTACCACTAAACCACATTTCCAGCCCTCTAAGACAGTCTTTAGCTCCATCATTTTCTTTTCTAATTCTTAAAAAATACTAGTACTACATGTGTTTGATATGGTAAGGAATCAGTATTTTTAATTTTAGTATTTTATTTTAATTTTTGGTCATAGGGCTTGAACTCAGAGCCTGGGCACTGTCTTTGAGCTTTTTTTGCTCAAAGCTAGCACTCTACCACTTTTAGTCATAGCTTCACTTCAGTTTTCTGAAGATATGAGCCTCACAAACTTTCTTGCCTGGGCTGGCTTCTAATAGCCATCCTCAGATCCCAGCCTCCTGAATTGCTAGGATTACAGATGTGAGCCACCAGTGCCTAGCTCAGGAGTCCAAGATTTATTGATGCTTTACACATATGGGAAAGACAGGGCAGCAGGGCAAAGGATTTGCTTCAGATATGTAGAATCTTTGCTAAGTGAGCTTTATTTCATTGAGCAAATCAATATTTCCTGGCTCCCAGGTGGGACTGCAGTATCCTGCTGGTTAGAAAAGCTATTCTACTCATCTTCCTGCCTGAGGCCTGCAGAGAAGCAAAAGGCAGGGAGGGAATTACTGTGAAACTCCTAGAGGGTCACTCATTCTACCCCCACTGCCTTGTTAGGCTTTGAATATCACAGGATGGAAACTGAGAGAAGTCCATGGTGCTTTGCCTGCAGGGGCCTGTAAGGAAGGGGCTGGAGGAGAAGGGGAACAGATTGGGAGCAGCTGGGGATCATCTCTGGGCTCTGTGGGGGAGGTTTGGTGGGGTGCAGGTGGTGGTTACCAATCCTAAGGACACAATGACAAGTTCAGCCTCATCTCTTCTGTGTCTTCTTGGCAACACCCAGTCTAGCCAGAAAGAGCAATCCTTCAAATCTAATTAGAGTAGAAGAAAGTGAACAATAGGCGCCCAGCTCTAAAATGACAGACAGCCCAGTTTAATGAGGTGGAGGAAGGAGCTCGGGTGGGCTGTGTGCTTTGTGTGCTTGGGGAAAAATGGTTCCTTCAAACGAATCCTTCTCTCAACTCAAATGGCAAAACATCTCTAACTGGATTCCGATTTACTTGACTAGAGAACTCTTCAGGGTTCTGCGCTTTTTTTTCTTTTTTCCTTTAAACTCCTACACACCACGCAAAAGCAGAAGAGAACCTGGCTCTTTTTCAAAAGGTGAGACTCTAATTGTCAATAGTTCCATCAATGTGTGCCTTGGTCATGGTATTCTGTGCATTGCTATTGATATTTATGAGTGTGTTTGTGTGTATTTTTAAATATTTAATTGTGTCAATACCATCAGTATTTCTTATTTTTTGCAATTCTTTTTTATGATAAGTTGGATTCATGAAATTTCACAATAGCTTGAAATTTTATTAGAGCCCTACATAACACATCTTAAGATATGAAAACACTAATTATATATTTGACTTACACATTCAATACCCTCTCTGATTTGAATGTCTTCATTCTTGTCACAAAAGTGGGATTTCACAGGGAAGAGGCATAGTTTATAAATTTAATAAAATTCTATATCCCTTAAGCATACGAATAGAGTTTCCAAAGCTTGCAAGCTTTAGATTAAGCATTGTATAGTCTAACATCTTAAATAAAAGAGTTATCTGTATTACTAGCAAATATTAGACTGAAGGCTACTGGTTTATTGATTTCACTCTGTTTCAGTATGGGACATTCAAAGATCTTGAAGGTGAGAGAGAAATAATTCTGTGAAGTGCAGTGGGGAGACAAAATGGGAGGAGAGTAAAAGCAAATTTCAATCTTCCTAAGTTTTGTTTTCTCATTTAATCTTTATGTCACCCTGAGAAGTACACACACACACACACACACACACACACACACACACACACACACTACTATCCTGTCTACTTTGCAGCTAAGAACACATATCAATTGGGGTGTGTGTGTGTGTGTGTGTGTGTGTGTGTGTGTGTGTGTGTGTGTGTGTGTGTGTAGATTTCAGGCTCCTGAGTAGCTGGGGTTACAAGCATGAGCCACCAGTACCTGGCTTGGAGATGTTGGAGTGGCAGTATATTTAAATCTAATTCAGCTCCTAGCTGCTGTCAGTCACCCAGGTTTTGCTGTGCTTGGCCTGTGCTTTTGAAATAGCTTACTGGCATAGCAGGTCAACATTTAACCATGTTTGAATTCTCAGGCAGGCTGAGACATGTACAGCTTTACTCCTGATGGAGTTACTAACAACTTAGAGGAAAGGAAGGAAAAGTAACAAAAGATAAGCTAGCACTCTGAGCTCAGAAAATAGGCCCAGGGCAGACACATCTGGTAACATTGTTGCCTGAGCGTTTCTGCTCAAGGCTGGCACTCTATTACTTGAGCCACAGCTCCATTTCCAGTTTTTTGGTGGTTAATTGGAAATGAATCAGACTTTCCTGCCCAGATGGCTAGCTTCAAACTGATCCTCAGATCTCAGCCTCCTGAGTATCCTGGATTACAGGCTTGAGCCACTCATGCCTGGCTTTGAATTGTGTTCTTCTATCTCTTCTTCCATCTCCCACTTCAGACACTATGCCATGAAGCTCAGGGAAAAAGAAAAGAGCTGTAATAAGTAGAGCTATGGTTGTCATTGCATAGATTCTCAAGGCAGGATTGTGTCTATACACTCTGGAGACTGATGGACAGCTAAATTAGTCCTGATGCCACTATTGCTTAATTGTGTAATTTGCATATCTTGTCCTAATAAAGAAAGAGTAGTAGTAAGCCACACTCTGATGGCTCACACCTGTAACCCTAGCTACTCAGGAGGCTGAGATCTGAGGATCACAGTATGAAGCCAGCCTGGGCAGAAAAGTCTCCCTGAGACTCTTATCTCCAATTAACCACTCAAAAATGGGAAGTGGTCCTGTGGCTCAGGAGGTACAGTGCTAGCCTTGAGCACACACAGGCTGAGGAACAGCACCCAGGCCCTGATTTCAAGGCCCACAACCAACAAAAATAAAATTTAAAAGGAAAAAGAGTAGTAATAATGGTAATACTTTGCTTATGAAGAACTTAGTATATTTCTGAGACATGGGAATTTCAGCTACTAGCATCATTAGAAAGTAGAAATGTTCCCACTTTTGTATTCTTTCTATAGTGTCCCTATGTGGTTTCTTCAGACATGATAATCAATTTTTTTGTGTGTGTATGGTGCTGGTGATCAAACCCTGGGCTTTGTGCAGGCCAGGCCAATGCTCTGTCATTGAGCTACTTACCTCATGTGTATTGTATTGTTCTGAAAGCAGGTATTCTATGAGGGCCTGCTACATATCAGATACCTTGTTGAATATGTGCAAAGTATAAAGAGCAAATCAGAGCTGTGGCCCCTGAAAGAGCTTACCATTTTTTTTTAACTTGGAGTCACTTAATTCATGAGGTAACACTGGGAAAAAAAATCGAAAGGCATTTTGTAGTATGTTTTCTGGGTGACTGTAACCTCACACAAAGCAGGATTATGAATATACACACCCAGTGGCCATGTTGTATATATGTTTTTTGTTTGTTTGGTGCCAGTCATGGGGCTTGAACTCAGGGCCTGAGCGCTGTCCCTGAGCTTTTTTTTTTTTTTTCTCTCAAGGCTAGCACTCTACCACTTGAGCCATGGTGCCACTTCTGGCTTTTTCTGTTTATGTGGTGCTGAAGAATCGAACCCAGTGCTTCATGCATGCTGGGCAAGCACTCTACCACTAAGCCACATTCCCAGTCCAAGATTTTTGTTAATTATGAAAGTAAATAGAGGGCCTTGAGCACAGAGAGGCTTAGGGACAGTGCCCAGGCCCTGAGTTCAAGCCTCAGGACCAGCCATAAAAAAAAAAAAAGAAGAAAGTAACTCTAATCCTAACTATGTGCCCATCTGTTCTGACTGCAGAATTCCTTTAGAAGCTCTTCTGTATTTGAAGGAAGCCATTAGGGAAAGGCAGAAGGTGACATTGCTCAGGTTGTATGGTACTCGTATTCTGACTAGTTGAGCTGAAAGTCCTTTGCACAACTACTTAACATTTAACTACTTAACATTAAAAAATAAAGTTAAAAGGAAAGGTAGCCATGGGACCATTTTACCCTAGGCTGGGGTAGGGCTAGTTTCCTGCCTCATTTCTTCCTGAGATGCCCAGAATGGCGGGGCTGAAAGGCCAGGTCCCTGCCATCCTGCTGTCTAAAGCTGGCTTTTACAGAAATATGCAGATATTCTGTTATCCTGAATACAAAATAAGCAGATATTTCTTTCTTTTTCTTTCTTTCTTTTTTTTTTTTTTTTTTGGCCAGTCCTGGGCCTTGAACTCAGGGCCTGAGCACTGTCCCTGGCTTCTTCCCGCTCAAGGCTAGCACTCCGCCACTTGAGCCACAGCGCCACTTCTGGCCGTTTTCTGTATATGTGGTGCTGGGGAATCGAACCTAGGGCCTCGTGTATCCGAGGCAGGCACTCTTGCCACTAGGCTATATCCCCAGCCCCTTTCTTTTTCTTTTTTCATTTTGTGCTAGTACTGGAGTTTGAACTCAGGGCCTGGGCAATGTCTGTTAGATTTTTTCACTCAAGGCTGGCACTGGACCAGTTGAGTCACATGTCTATTTATGGCTTTTTGCTGGTTACTTGGAGATAAGAGTCTCACAGACTTTTTTGCTCAGGCTGGCTTCAAACTCCTATCTGCAGATCTCAGCCTCCTGAATAGCTAGGATTACAGTCATGAACCACCAGCACCCAGCTTCTGTTTATTGTTTTTTTTGGATGCCAAATTACAATTTATTAAAGCTTAACTCAAAAAATATATAAGATGCCTTTACTGTACAACACAGCACACTAGTTTGAAGCAGGAACTCCGCGTCCCTTCCCCACCCTCCTACACTGGGTGAGCAGATATTTAACAGGCAGATAAAATTTTCAAAAAAGAATAGGAACTGTTTTAATGGTGCCCTACAAAGAGAACTGAAACTATGTTATTTTGGGGAGGTAGAGGGAAAGCAAACTCCCAGGAAACAAACCTATGGTGTTTCCAAAATGTCAGCTTAGTCTTTCCTGGCCCTACCCAGCAAGCTTTCTCTGACTCACACAACCCACTTTTTGTCTGTGTGTGAACTCATTCCAGCCAGCCCGAAGTGAGATTCCAACTGGACATAAAAGGCCACTTCAGCTGTCAACGCAGAAGCCATGGGTGGACTTTGGTTTAAGAAGTGGTCCAGGCAGCAGATGCTGAGGGCATGGGGAATGGTGTGGCTCTTCCTGAGACAGGAGCCAAGCATTTGTCTTAATTCCAACCTTAAACCCAGGAGTGACAGTTCTGCATGTTTTTCTTTTTCTTTTTCTTTTTTTTTTTTTTGGCCATTCCTAGGGCTTGGACTCAAGGCCTGAGCACTGTCCCCGGCTTCCTTTTGCTCAAGGCTAGCACTCCGCCACTTGAGCCACAGCGCCACTTCTGGCCATTTTCTATATATGTGGTGCTGGGGAATTGAACCCAGGGCTTCATGTATACAAGGCAAGCGCTCTTGCCACTAGGCCATATGCCCCCATGATTTTCTTTTAAAGGGGCTATGGAGCTGAGTGCCAGTGACTCCCCTGTAAACCTAACTGCTCAGGAGGCTGAGATCTGAAGATCAGGGTCAAGCCCAGCCTAAGCAGCAAAGTCCATGAGATTCTTACAGTGGCTCCAATTAACCACCAAAAAGCCGGGAATGGAGCTGTGGCTCAACTGGGAGAGCTCCAGCCTTGAGCACAACAGATCAGGGACAGGGCCCAGGCCCTGAGTTCAAGCCCTAGTACTGGCATGCATGCGCCTGCACACACACATAATAACAATAATAATAATTAATAAAAGGCTATGAGACTTTTTTGTTTGTTTTGAGATAAGATTTTGCGATGGAACCCAGAGTGATATGGAGCTCACTGCTTAGCCTAGGCTGGCCTCAAACTCTTCTTGCCTCCACCTCTTTGAGTGCTGGGATTACAGGACTGTAACACTACATAGTTTTTTAATAATTCTTATTTTCAAACATAACTCAGAATGTACAAAGACACAATTTCTCTGAGATCTCTCTATTTTGCTGCTGAAGAGATTTCTTGGCAAACAAAGAAATCTCACTAAGCCACACTGGTGAGAAGAATATTTATTTATTGCCAGTCCTAGGGCTTGAACTCGGGTTGAGCACTGTCCCTGAGCCTTTTTGTGTTCAAGACTAGCACTCGACCACTTGAACAATACACAACACCACTTCTGTCTTTTCTTGAATAGTTTGTTATAGATGAGCATCTCATCGGACTTTTCTGCCCAGGGTGGCTTTGAACCATTATCTTCAGATCTCAGCCCTGATCTCAGCCTCCTGGGTAGCTAGGATTACAGGCACCAGTACTTTTTTTTTTTTTTTTTGCCAGTCCTGGGGCTTGGACTCAGGGCCTGAGCACTGTCCCTGGCTTCTTTTTTTGCTCTGCCACTTGAGCCACAGCGCCACTTCTGGCCATTTTCTGTATATGTGGTGCTGGGGAATTGAACCCAGGGCCTCATGTATACGAGACAAGCACTCTTTGCCACTAGGCCATATCCCCAGCCCACCAGTACATTTTTATTTTATTTTATTTATTTATTTTTTGTTTTTTTGTTTTTGGCCAGTCCTGGGGCTTGTACTCTACCACTAGGACATATTCCCAGCCCCAACGGTGCATTTTTAAATTCACACATTTATTTGCTTATTTATTTTGTACCAGTACTGGGGTTTTAATTATTGAATTAAGTACAGTTAGTATTTCCCCTGCCTCAGGTCCTCAGCTTCCCCCATTAGCTCCCAGATCCACCCACACCTAAACTTCCTAGAACTATAGTGGGCCACTCCCACTCACCATTAAGACCTACCTACTTCCCCTTTAGCCCCAGAGAAGCTGCCACCTGGATAAGGTGCAGAAGCCAACCACCATGTTGCTCCCTCTCCCGTGGGAGATATGGCCCCACTAATAAACCTCCTTATGAACCTTCTCCTGTCTGTTTCTTTGTTTTGTTTTGTTTTGCCAGTCCTGGGGCTTGAATTCAGGGCCTGAGCACTGTCCCTGAGCTTCTTTTTGCTCAAGGCTAGCACTCTACACTTGAGCCACAGCGCCACTTCCAGCTTTTTCTATATATGTGGTGCTGAGGAATCAAACCCAGGGCTTCATGTGTATGAGGCGAGTACTTTACCACTTGGCCATATACCCAGCCCCTTCTCCTGTCTGTTTCTATCTCAGCATGGTTCCCTGGGATGGCTGGGACATATCCTTTCAAGCACAATTCAAAATGCTATGTCTGTACCACTTCTTTTTGACAATGATTATTTTCTTTTATTTCTTCATGTTATTTTCTTTTGTTTTGATGAGGTGGAACATATTTCTGAAATTCTTGCCAGGGAATTCTGAGAAAACCTTTAAGAGCTGAGGCTATAGCTTTGTGGCAGGCATGAAGAAGGCCCTGGCTTCCATCTCTGGTACAAAAGAGAGAAAATCATATAGCATGTTAGCATTCTAAAAATAGACCTTGCATTTCACAGCGTTCACAGCTCCAAAAATATGCTATCCAAATCAGAACTGGCCATTTATTTTGCCTTTCCCACTGCCCTTACCCCACATTCTCAGGTGAAAACAGCTGGTGTGTGAAGCTGAGAGAGAGAGAGAGCGAGAGAGCGCGCCCATTTGCCAAGGCTGAACAGCAGAACAAAGAACAGGCGTGCCCCTCCCCCTGTGCGCTGGGGCTCGGCGGTTTGCGGCCCTCCTCCCTCGGGGGACTGCAGCGGGAGGCTCCGACCTGTCCCGAGAAGAGTTTAGTAACCCTGGAAGGTTCAGCAGCTCTCAGGGACCGGGGGAGCTGTGTGCCTGCCCGATCTGAGGTGACCACCTGCACTGCTCACATACCCTCTCCCTGAAGGACATTTTTAGAGTGCAGTGGCAGTTAGGGAGGCGCTCTCTCGCTCTCTCTCCCTTCCTCCCTCCCTTCCTCCCTTCCTCCCTTCCTCCCTCCCTCCCTTCCTCCCTTCCTCCCTTCCTCCCTCCCTCCCTCTCTCTCTCTCTTTCTCTCTCTCTCTCTCTCTCATTCTCTCATTCTGTTTCTCTGGCGGGCACCTCCCTGGATCCTGACTCTGAGTCACTGAAAATCACGATCTGTCCACTGCTCTATTTTGTTCTCCAAACACTGAATTCTCAGGGCTAATCTGCTTCAATGCAGATTGTGAGGCTACCGCCCAAGTTATGGCTTAACAAGAGTCTCAACCTCCCCTTCCAGTTGGGTTCCTAATGTTGATGTTTCTGGTGAACAATGCTAGTGTGTGTGTGTGTGTGTGTGTGTGTGTGTCTATCTGTCTGTCTTAGGGCTTGAACTCAGCCTGTGCACTGTCCCTGAGCTTGTGTGCTTAGGGCTAGTACTCTACCACTTAAGCCACAGCTCTACTTTTGACTTTTTAGTTAATTAACTAATAACTTCCTAGTTAATTGGAGATAAGAGCCTCAAGGACTTTTTCTGCCCAGTCTGGCTTTGCAGTGTGATTCTCAGCCTCCTGAGTAGCTAGGATAACAGGCAAGCATGAGCCATCGGTACCCAGCTAAGAGGCCTTTTTTTTTTTTTTTTTTGCTAGTCCTGGGGCTTGGACTCAGGACCTGAGCACTGTCCCTGGCTTCTAAAACTGGAAGCTTGAACTTAGGGTCTGTTCACTGTTCCTGAGATTTTGTGCTCAAGGGTAGCATTCTACCACTTTGCACCACAGCATTATTTCTGGCTTCTTGGTAACTAATTGGAGATAAGAGTCTCACAAACTTTCTTGACTGTGCTGGCTTAAAATTTTTTTTTTAATTCATTTCTTTATTGTCAAAGTGATGTACAGAGGGGTTACAGTTTCATACATAAGGTAGTGCATACATTTTTTTTTCTTTTGCCAGTCCTGGGGCTTGACCTCAGGGCCTGAGCACTGTCCCTGGCTTCTTTTGCTCTACCACTTGAGTCACAATGCCACTTTGGGCTTCTGTTTATGTGGTACTGAAAAATCGAACCCAGGGCTTTATGCATGCTAGGTAAGCACTCTACCGCTAAGCCACATTCCCAGTCCATGTGCACATATACAACTTGTTACCTTCTCCCTCATTTTTCCCCCCTCGCCTGCCCCACCCCCACCCCCCGCTGGCTTTAACCCATGATACCCTTATATCAGCCTCATGAGTAGCTAGGATTACAGGTGTGAGCCACCAGTGCCCAGCTTAGAAGACTTTTTTTTAAATGGAAGCCTATATTTAATAATTATACCTAGGTTCTGGTGGTAAGTGGAAATTTTTTTTTTTTCTTGAGTGTGTGTCAGTACTGGGGCTTGAAAACTCAGGGACTTGAACTCTCACTCAGCTTTTTTACTCATGGCTGGCACTGTTATCACTTGAGCTAAGCCTTCAGTTCTAGCTTTTTGCTGGTTAATTGGAGACAAGAAGAATCTCTGGGATTTGTCTGCCTTGGCTGTGGATCCTCAGATCTCAGCTTCCTGAGTAGCTAGGATTATAGGTGTGAGCCACCAGTGCTGGGTTTGGAAATCTTCATGTCAAATAAGAGATTGGTAAACAGCATGACTTTTAACCAAAGTGTCTATCTATGAAGTTGTCCATTTATAGTATAGGTCTTTACTATCTTAGAGAAGAAAAACAAAGGATGAGGCATGTGGGGGGAGGTCTCTGCATGTGTGTATGTGTGTGTGAGTGTGTGTTGGGGCTTGAACTCAGGGCCTGGGCAAGTGTTTTTCACTCAGGGCTGGTACTCTACCACTTTGAGCCACACCCTCACTTCTAGCTTTTTGCTGGTTAATTGGAAATAAGAATCTCAAGAACTTTCCTGCCCAAGCTGGCTTTGAATCTCAATTCTCAGCTATCAGCTTTCTTTTTTTTCTTTTTTGTCAGTGATGGGGCTTGAACTGAGTGCTGTCCCTAAGCTCTTTTGCTCAAGGCTAAGACTCCACCACAGGGTCACTTCTGTTTTTCTGATGGTTAGAGGTAAGTCTCACAGATTGGGGGATTGGGCTGGCTTTGAACTGTGATCCTCAGATCTCACCTTTCTGAGTAGCTATGATTATAGGTGTGAGCCCCCAAACCCCAGTTAGAAGTAGGTTTCTTAAAGCTATGAATTACTGCAAGTGGGAGGTGCTCAAAGGTTCTTACGGAATCAGAACAATGAGAAGACCAGGGTTCTGTTGCAGAAAGCATCTGTGTAAAGGAAGACAACAGAACAGGACAGAAGTTGTGCTTTAGCATCATCTTGCAGGTTATAGCCCCTGGCAACCAAGCAGACTCAAGAACAGAAGTGCAATCCATTGTGGTTCCCCTCCTCCCCCGCTTCCCCCGGGCTTCAGCTATAGGGGGATGAAAGGTGGTACCACAATTCTCTCCTAGTGTATGGTGATGACGTGTTCTAAAGCAGACCACAGCAGAGGCTCCTGTCAAATGAATGGAGAGGAAAAGCAAGTGGGGAGAGGAGGCGGGACTCAAGAAATGGCACCACAACGACCTTGGAATAAAAATGAGGCACAGAAATGCTGAGCCCATCCCTTCGGAAATTCAGTCTCCTGCTCATTTTTTCCCCCCTCAAATTGGCCTCCTAGATTATCTTACTACTTTGTAAACCTTATTAAAACAGATAAGGTAAATGACAACGAATCCTCATCAAATTCGACTTTTTATTCCCCTTTAAGGTTGTCTAACACTGACAATATTACCCTAAAAAAATCGAACCCAATCCTTTTCTAAGCTTTAGGAAGCATTTAAGTTTTTGTTAAAAGACTTTTGAGACATGGCTAACCCAAACCATAGCAGGTCTCTAGTTTTCTCTTCTCAGCGCTGGCGACGCGCACTGCTCTCAGCGTGGCTGCTCTCAGCGTGGCTGTCCAGGGCCTAAAACCAGCATCCCGCGTGCCTAGCTATTAGAGGCGAGCCCGGGCTACGCCTCCGGGGAACTGCGCCACAGCCGCGGGCAAACTCCGAGCTGTGCCCCGAGTCGCCAGCAGGCGGCGCTGCCCCGGCGGCGCTGCCCCGGTGGCGCCGCAGCCACCGCCCTGCCAGCCTGCCACAATGGCCATTTCCGCTGCGGCTCCCCAAGCCGGCCCTGCCACGCCTTTGACTGCTTAGAAGCTGCATTCCCCCCACCTCCACCCCCACCCCCACCCCCACCCAGCGATTGTTGCTAACTTTTCTGCAGTGTGACCGTGCTGTTTGGAAACTTACCTCTTGGGGCTCTGAAAGGGCGAAAAGCTGTAAGAATGAAAACAAAAATAATCCTAAAAAGAATTACGTAATCAACACTTTTTTTTTTTAAAGGAGAGTTCTCTAGTTCATCTAGTTCGAACATTTTATGTAGGGCCTTTGACGCAACAAAGAAATCAATATATGTTGAAAATTAAAATGTTTAAAAAAAATTCTTCCTGTTGTTTTTTTTCCCCTAGACTTCTGCAGGCCTAGACCACAGCTCGCGAAAATTCAGCTGCGGCGCCATCTGCTGGGCGTGCAGCGACACTGCAGGACGCTACGGGGGAAGAAGGTGGGGTTGCAGGTGAAGGCCCAGCTATTTTCCCAAGAGATAATCTGACATTAAGGTAGCAGTCCCAGGTAATCTGTTTATCTTTTTAAAAATTATTGTATGTGGTACTAAGGAATCGAACCCAGGGCCTCATGCATGCTAGGCAAGCTCTCTACCACTAAGACACATTGCCAACCCTTGCTTATCTAAAAGTAGATTAACCCTCAGTTAGAAAATTATTTCCATGCAAGGCACAGGTGGTTCACGCCTATAATCCTAGCTATTCAAGTGGCTGAGATCTGAAGATCATGGTTCAAAGTCAGTCCTGGCAGGAAAGTCTGTGAGACTCTCATCTTCAATGAACCACCAAGAAGCTGGAAGTCGAGTTGTACCTCAAGTGAGAGTACTAGCCTTGAGGAGAGAAAAAAAAAAAAAAAGACCTGGGGGCTGGGGATATGGCCTAGTGGCAAGAGTGCCTGCCTCATATACATGAGGCCCTGGGTTCGATTCCCCAGCACCACATATACAGAAAATGGCCAGAAGTGGTGCTGTGGCTCAAGTGGCAGAGTGCTAGCCTTGAGCAAAAAGAAGCCAGGGACAGTGCTCAGGCCCTGAGTCCAAGCCCCAGGACTGGCCAAAAAAAAAAAAAAAAGACCTGAGAGTGCCCAGGCCCTGAGTTCAAACCTCAGGACCCCCTCCCAAAAAATAAGTAAATAATTTTTTAGAAAAGAAAATAATTTCCTTCTTGAGGAGTTCTCAGGTAAATGAACCAGCATTTACTATATTGGTGATCTCAGGAAAGCCTGGGGTGTCAAAAGGCAGAAGCAGAATCCATTTTTGCTGCATTTGCTTTTTTTAGCTGAAAACAAAAACTATGTTTTCCATCACTGCACACTGGGCTTATAGGGACAGAAGTCACTGCATTTTTTTTCTTTGGAATGAGCTGTTTTGTAGAACAGAAAGAATTTCAAAGGTGAAGACGGTGACAGAAATAAAATTAATCTGGGAGCTTGGAAGGTGTTTAAAATGTGGCCTTGGTAATGTTTGATATAAGATCACTTAAGCCCTTCTACCGTTTCCAAACTCTTGTGTCAGTTCTGATTTACTTGAAGATTTTTCTATTTAGGAGACCAAAGACCCTTTCTACCAAGGGTCTAAACCCATTTTCAAACACATTTATATACATACTTCCATGTGAGCTTACATTTACCATTGGTGCAAATTTTATGAAAGCCCATCGTTTGAAAACTCTTGGGGAACTGGTGGAAAGCAGACTTTTAGAGCAGATTAAAGTCAGCCCACTCATCTGGGAAAATATGGTGTCACTGGTGTCATGGAAACACATTATCAAACATAGTTCTGACCTTACAGAGCTTGGTCATTACTTTCTAGCCAAACTGAGGTGTTTGGTTTTTTTTTCCTTAAGTCAGGCATGGGGGGGGGGGGACAGGGCATGCCTGCAATCCACCTCTAGGTAGTAGGTAGGCTGAGATGGGAAGATCACAGGTTCCATGCCAGCCTGGGCTACATATCTATTTTGTCTCAAAAATCCCTGCTTTACTTATTTATATTTTTGCACCAGTCCGAGGGCTTGAACTAGGGACACTGGACACTGTCCCTAAGTTTTTGTGCTCAAAGCTAGCTACATCTCTACTTCCAGCTTTTTGGGGGTTAATTTAAGACAAGAGTCTCACACACTTTCCTGGCCCATGAATCGCAAGATTACAAGCCTGAGCTACTGGCATCTGGCATTGGTTTTCATATTCTGTGATGCAGCACACACTAGTTTTCCTGAAAAAGATGGAAGTCCCTTTATCAACATGTGGCAGAGATTCACTGACTTTGGGGTACATGTCAAGTGACTCCCATCAGGATGGGAGTACTTCAATAACTGAGCATGCTTGGGTGAGACCTCAATTCTACTTCCATAGAAAAGTATTTTTCCAGCCTGGCTCTACCACTTGAGCCACCGTTCCATTTCCAGCTATTTTGCTGGTTAATTAGAGAAGAGTCTCTCAGATTTGTCTGCCTGGCTCTTGGAGTCTCAGATCTCAGCCTCCTAAGTGGTCACTGTTATGCCAAGTCTGGAGAAGACCACCAAGAAGGCCACCGAGACTCAGACATTCCGAAATGCAAAAGCAAGGCTTTATTCAGGTGAGCTGCAACTCGGGCCTCGTCCTACCCACCGATGCAGTGGAGGTTAGGAGGAAGCCCCGAGCTGCGATTGCACAGGGCTTATAAAGGCAAAAAACAAAGTTACAGCCATCACGTGTTCAAGCAAGACAAAAAACAAAGTTACAGCAATCAGGTGTTCAAGCAAGCAAGATTAGGACACAGGTACAAATCTGATTGGCTCAGGGCTCGAGGCATTCTGGGGGCGGTTAGAGTTAAGCATTCCCAGGCGGTTAGAGTTCTTGACCTGCTGGGCCCTAATAAGCTTGTCCTGGGTTTGCTCACAGGGCCTGCTTATCTCAGGTTCTCGTGGTAAAGTGGGGCCTGACTTCAAAATGGCTTTAGGCTGGCTCTTCAGTCACGATTTTGGGCCATATCCCATTTCGAATGGATTTATAGAGCTCTTTCATTGAAGTAAATAGCTTGATAACAATGAGCACTGATGTGGGCCCTGTGAAGAGAATCGAGGACTCAGTTGGGAACAGGCGTGGAGGAAGCTGGCACCTGACCCCTCCCACTGCCCTTCCGTGCCACACAAGACAGTTCCTTCAAGCTGAACGTTCCTTCCTCCATGGTTCTTACTTCATTCACTTCTTTGCTTAAAGAATGCTTACCAGGCTAGGAATATGGCTTAGCGGTAGAGTGCTTGCCTGGCATGCATGAAGCCCTGGGTTCGATTCCTCAGCACCACATATAAAGAAAAAGCCAGAAGTGGTGCTGTGGATCAAGTAGTAGAGAGCTAGCCTTGAGCAAAAAGAAGCCAGGGACAGTGCTCAGGCCCTGAGTTCGAGGCCCAGGAAAGAGAAAGAGAGAAAGAGAGAGAGAGAGAGAGAGAGAGAGAATGGCCAGAAGTGGCGCTGTGGCTCAAGTGGATCTTGTATGCTCAAGACTAGTGCTCTATCTCTTAAACCACAGCTCCATTTTCAACTTTTTTTTTTTTTTTTGAGGTGAATGGAAGATAAGTCTCACAGAATTTCCTGCTTGGGCTGACTTTGGACCATGCTCCTCAGATCTCAGCCTCCTAAGTAGCTACAGGGGTAAGCCACTGGTGCCCAGCTTATTTTTGTTCTCTCAGCATAGATCAGTGTTCTGTCTTCTTCCTGCAAACTGTCAAGTTTCTCAAAAGGAATACTCCTTTGAGGAAAAGAAGCCATTTCCCCTGGGAGGACTTCCTGGCCTCTACCAGGTGCAAGGACGGTGTCCCTGACCTGAGTGGGAAGCCCCTCATGTTACCCAGTCTTCCTCTTGGTGGTGGTAGAGTGGGGTTTGAACATAGGGCCTCAGGTTTGATAGATAGGGCTCAATCACTTAAGCCATCATCATACATCTTGGAGTGCCATATAGTCACTACTTACTGTCTGACTCCCACATTAGACTACCTGCCTACCTTCTGCTCTCTCTCTCTCTCTCTCTCTCTCTCTCTCCTTCTTTCCTCCCTCCCTCCCTCCCTTCCTTCTTCTCCCTATCTAGTCTAGGCTGACCTCCATCTTTGGAGGTCCTCTCCTCCTGTTTCAGCCTCCTGAGTGCTGGGATTACAGGTATGAGCCACCATACACACCTTGTCTTCAGATTAATATTCTGTATAAATGGAGGCTAGGTGGCTTGGCTCAAGTGACAGAGTGCCTGTGTAAGTATGCTTGAGGCTGAGTTCAAACCCCAGTATCTCTCATATCTCTCTCTCTCTCACACACACACATACACACACATATACACTCTATGAAAATGAGACCATGGCTATTATTTATGTTCATTTTGAACCTGCAGTGCCTTAGAGCAAGTTAGTTACTGCCTCAGGTTGAGGAGCTATTAGATAGGATTGCCCTCTGAGAGGCAGAAAAGAGTATTTCTGATGAAAGAACTGGTCTGTATACATAAAAACCAGACCAACCTTGCAAAGTGCCAAGAGGGCTGGGAATGTGGCTTAGTGGTGCAGTGCTTGCCTAGCATGCATAAGCTCTGAGTTGGATTCCTCATACCAGATAAACAGAAAAAGCTGGAAGTGGTGCTGTGGCTCAAGTGGTAGAGTGCTAGATTGAGCTGAAAGCTCAGGGACAGCGCCCAGGCCCAGAGTTCAAGCCTCATGACCAAAAAAACCCCAAAAGTGTCAAGAAGTCAGCTGTCAAGCTGGTTTGGCTGAAGCCTGAGGGTGGAGGAGTCTGGGGGGTTATAACACCCTGAATGTTAGTTGAAGGCACTGGTCATCACAACTGAAAATGGCCACAAATGATGAAATAGCGGGGATGTTAGCTCAATGGTAGAAGACTTGCCTAGGTAATAGGTTGTTCACATTTAGAGGTTCAATCCCCAGCAGTGAAGAAAAAGAAAACAGAAACAAAAACCAGGTGCTGCTGAGCAATCTGACTTAATGCAGGGGGAAAAAAGGTACATAATAACTAGTTCCTGGATAATTAAAGGAAGGGTGATGGAAACATTTTAAAGAATATTTATTTATTTTTGTTTGCTTATTTTGTGTCAGTACTGGGGCTTGAAATCAGGGTCCGGGAGCTGTCCCTTAGCTTTTTCAAGCCTAGCTCACTATGACTTGATCCACTTTCAGCTTTTTTCTGGCTAGCCTGCAAAATAAGAGTCTCACTGACTTTCCTGCCCTGGCTGGCTTTGACCCCCAATCCTCAGGTCTCAGCTTCCTGAGTAATCAGGATTACAGGTGCCTGGCCTAAGAGCAATTTTTTATTATTATTATAAAGAGGTTACATTTACATAAGTCAGGTAAAGAATTCATATTTTCTTCTTTCCTCCTCTTTTTCCTCCTCCAATTGTAGGACTTGAACTTGGGGCCTGGGTGCTATCCCTAAGCTCTTTTGTACAAGGCTGTACCACTTTGAGCCACAGTGCCACCTCCTGTTTTCTGGGGGCTAATTGGAGATAAGAGTCTCATGGATTTTTCTGCCCAGGCTGGCTTTGAACTGTGATCACCAGATCTCAGCCTCCTGAGTAGCTAGGATAACAAACCTGAGCCACCTGCACTCAGTGAAGAGTACTTTTTTGGGGACAATGTCACCCAAGAGCAATTTTTTTTTTGGTCTGTTGTGGGGCTAGAACTTAGGGCCTGTGCATTGTCCCTGAGCCTCTTTGTGCTCAAGGCTAGCACTTTACTGCTTGAGTCACAGCACCACTTCAGGTTTTTGAATGGTAAATTGGAGATAAGAGTCTCATAGGGACTCTTCTGCCCAGGCTGGCTTTGAACCATGATCCTCAGATCTCAGCCTCCTGAGTAGCTAGGATTAGAGGTATGAGCCACCAGTACCTTGCTTCCAAGAGCATTTTTTAAAAAGCGTGTGTGTGTGTGTGTGTGTGCCAGTCCTGGAATTTGAACTGGGGGACTGAGCACTATCCTTGAGTTTTTTTTTTTGCTCAAAGCTAGTACTCTACCATTTGAGCCATAGCTCCACTTCTGGCTTTGTGGAGATTAGAGATAAGAGTCTCGGGAACTTTCTTGCCTGAGCTGGCTTTGAACCATGATCTTCAGATTTCAGCCTCCTGAGTAGCTAGGACTATAGCCATGAGCCACTGGCACCTGGCTTAAAATATTTTTTATTATCATACTAGTATAGGGATGTTTCATTGTGACATTTTTTTTTTCTTTTTCTTTTTTTGCCAGTCCTGGGCCTTGGACTCAGGGCCTGAGCACTGTCCCTGGCTTCTTTTTGCTCAAGGCTAGCACTCTGCCACTTGAGCTGCAGCGCCACTTCTGGCCATTTTCTGTATATGTGGTGCTGGGGAATGAACCAAGGACTTCATGTATATGAGGCAAGCGTTCTTGCCACTAGGCCATATCCCCAGGCCCTCATTGTGACATTTGCATATATGCATACAATGTATTCTGTCAACTTCATCCCCTCTATCACTGTCCCCCCATAAAAAGAACAGTTTTAGCTGGGCACTGGTGGCTCACGCCTGTAATCCTAGCTACTCAGGAGGTGGAGATCTGAGGATAGAGGTTCAAAGTCAGCCCTGGCAGGAAAATCCATGACACTCTTAGCTCCAATTAACCATGAAGAAGCAGGAAAAAAAGTGAAAGCTTTCCAGGCATGGTGGTGCATGCCTGTATACCCAGAGGTCCAGAGTTCCATACAGAGGTACATCCAAGGCTGAGTAAAGTCCGCCCTGGGAGGGCTCCACGAAGATGCACCCCCACCTGGTTAAGTCTCTACCCAGTTACCTGGGTAACCAGCAGACCTGGAAGCAGTTACTTCCCCCTTCCCTGAAGTCACATCCTAATCCACCTGGCCACACCCCCTGCCTCTGTCCTAGATAAGGCAGGGCAGGATGGAGGTCTCCCTCTCTCTCCCTTCTCAGGCCTGCATCTCCTAGGCCACAGGCCTGCAGTTTGGTGATAAACTTTTCTCTCCTGCCTGAATACCGCATGGCAGTCTCCTTTATCGGCTACCTACTTTAATAAACCTAACAGGCTGGCCCAGGCTAATCTGAGAACTTATCCGAAAACAAATTTTAAGCAAAAGGATTGTGGCATGGCTCAATTGGTCAAGCATATGCCTCACAAGGCCCTGAGTTCAAATTCTGGTACAGAACTTAAGCTGTCATCTTCCAGAAGATCCCTGCATTGTAATGGTTAAACAGTGCTAGAGGAGGGGGAAAGAGGTTGGAAGGACTAATTTGAATAGCTTCCCTATTTTAGAAATTCTATTCTGACCAAACTTTCCAAGCAAAGGGGATTTTTAAAAGTTCCCAAAGAGCACCATAATAAGTCATAATGATGGCTTAGCACAGAGCCCATCTCAAATTTCCTGATCTTATCCTTCATTCCCACCCTCAGTCTCTGTGATGGGGGAAGTTGATAAGAGGATTCCAGACATGCTGTCTAGCCAGAGCTCACGCCTCCTAGAGGATGCCATGTTGAGAAAAGGACCCTGAAGCATCAAGTTCTGCTTCTGGCTTTTTGCTGGATAACTGGATGTAAGAGTCTCACAGATTTTCCTGCCAAGGCTGGCTTCGAACTGTGAGCCTCAAATATCAGCCTCCTGACTAGCTAGGATATAGGCATGAGCCACTGGTGCCCAGTCCTGAGTAGCTGGGATTCTTCTCACTTTTTCTTTTCTTTCTTTCTTTCTTTCTTTTTTTTTTTTGTCAGTTGTGGTGCTTGAGCTTAGGGCCTAGGCCCCGTGGCTGAGCTTTTTCACTCAAGGCTAGTGCTCTACTACTCTGAGTCACAGCTCCACTTCTGGGTTTCTGGTGGTTAATTGGAAAGAAGTGTCTACCGACTTGATTGCCTCGTCCAGCTTTGAACCATGATTCTCAAATCTCATCCTCCGGAGATGCTGGGATTACATGTGTGAGCCATCAAGTCCTGGCTGTTCTGTTTTTTCTACCTCTAGACTATTGTCAAGGCTTGCTTTGCTGATTCTCAGTATAGAAACTTAAGGGTCTGGCTTGGAAATTCTGGCCCTTTCCCACCATGAGATTCTTACACACATTGACTAACTTCCTGCTTCAAATCCAAAACAAAATCTAGAGGTCTATGTTTCTTACTACTGTTTTGTTGTTAGTCCTGGGCTTGAACTCAGGGCCTGAGCACTGTCCCTAAGCTTCTTTTACTCAAGGCTAGCACTCTACCAGTTGAACCACAATGCTACTTCAGGCTTTTTCTGTTTATGTGATGCTGAGGAATCGAACCCAGGGCTTCATGCATGCTACCTTTAGACTCATTTTTCCCAAATTGTTCCTTGTCTTAGTAAATATTGAAGTGCCAGACTTTGAAGTCAGGCCCCACTTTACCACGAGAACCCCACTTTACTATGTGAACCTGAGATAAGCAGGCCCTGTGAGCAAACCCAGGACAAGCTCATTAGGGCCCAACCAGTCTAGAACTCTAACTTCTGGGAATGCTTAACTCTGACTGCCCCCAGAATGCCTCGAGCCCTGAGCCAATCAGATTTGTACCTATGTCCTAATCTTGCTTGCTTGAACACCTGATTGTTGTAACTTTGTTTTTTGCCTTTATAAGCCCTGTGTAATTGCAGCTCGGGGCTCCCTCCTAACCTCCGCTGTGTCGGTGGGTAGGACGAGGCCCGAGTTGCAGCTCGCTTGAATAAAGCCTTGCCTTGCTTTTGCATTTCGGAACGTCTGAGTCTCGGTGGCCTTCTTGGTGGTTGTTTCGCGACTTGGCATAACAATATCAATTCCATTATTTCAATTGTCAGGACCAAACCATGGGAGTCATTCAGGTACTGTGATTTCAACTCTGGGCTTCAAGCTCTGCTCAGAATCTTCTCAGGGCTGGCATTCTACCACTTGAGCCCACCTCCTCTTCTAGATTTTTGCTGGTTGGAGATAAGAATCTCATATTTGACTGCCTGGTATGGTCTGCCTGCCTGCCTGTGTTTGGACTTGAACTTGCTCTCACTTGGCTTTTTCCATCAAGACTGCTGCTCTCCCACTTGAGCTACAGCACCACTTCCAACATTTTGCTGGTTAATTGAAGATAGTCTCACAGACTTTTCTGCCCGAGCTGGCTTTGAACTGTAGTGTCAGATCTCAGCCTTCTGAGTAGCTAGGATTACAAGCATGAGCCACAGGCACCAGCTTCCGGGCTGTTTCACAGCAAGTATTATCCTCACTCTGCAGATGGGAAATGCTGCGAGACACTGTGCCACAGATCACTTTATCTAATCACTCTAGAAGCCAGACTTCTCACTGCTTGCCAGTTGCAACGGTTGGGAGAGGCTTACACTCCCAGAGGAGTCCCTAAGGAGCCAGCCAAGTCTTTACTGCCATATTTTATTACTCAGATCCTCACTTTCCCTTCTCCATGGTCTTTTTCATTTGTCATACCGTCGTGTCTGTAAATATAAAAATGATTTTGTTGCTTGCAAAGAAAGTAGCCACTACTTTTCTCCCTACTTGTCCTCTTCCTGGGCCTGGAGACCAGCAACCAGGTTTCAAGCTTATTAGGGACCTGTATTCCAGGAGAATTTTTGTTCTCTTTATCTGTACTAGTTTTGTTTTGTCTTTTTTTTTGCTGGACCTGGAAATTGAACTCAGGACCTAGGCCCTGTCCTTGATGTTCCTGGGCTTTGTTCCTGAAGGCTAGCACTCTGTCACTTGAGCCACAGCTCCCCTTGATGCTTTTTTGGTACTTAATTGGAGATAGGAATCTTAGACTTTCTTACCTAGGCTGGCTTTCTACAACTGTCTTCAGATCTCATACAGCTGTGAGCTATGGGCACCTGGCCGTGGTTGGTTCTTGAAATTCTAATCTGTATTGGATTTATTTTGTATTGACCACATGGCACACAATCCTTCTCTTTGTGCCAGTACTAGGGCTTGAATTCAGGGCCAGAGTGCACTCCTTTAATTTTTTGCTCACAGCTAGTGCTCTACAACTTGAGCCACACCTCCACTTCTGGATTTTGATGGTCAATTGAAGATAAGACTCAACTCTAGGCTGGGAATGTAGCTTAATGGTAGAGTACTTGGCCTAGCATGCATGAAGCCCTGGGTTTGATTCTTCATAAATAGAAAAAGCCAGAAGTGGCACTGTGGCTCAAGTGGTAGAGTGCTAGCCTTGAGCAAAAGAAGCTCAGGAATAGTGCTCAGGACCTGAGACCAAGCCCCAGGACTAGAAAAACAACAAAAACTCCCCTACTTGTCTGTCTTTGAACTGTGATCCTTAGAATTCAGATTCCTGAGTAGCTATGATTACAGGCATGAACCACCAGCTTCTCTTTCTCTCTCAAACAACTTAGATTTACTATCAGTCGTTTCAGTTAAGATACAGAGGAAAAGCAGCAGAATGGCCTGAAATTTTAAATGGTTCTTTGTTGTAACACAAAGGAGTTTTCCCTCTTCCTCCCCCACATTATGTGAGCCTGGCTCTGTCCCTTGGGCTCACACAAATAAACAGCTGTGGAGGAATAGGCTAAGTTGATTTTTGTAGTTACAGGCTGTTCCACATCAACCATTTACAAGGTCATGGGGGACCACAACTTACCAGAACCGAGAACTATATAATTTAAAATGAAGAAATCTTGCTCTAGCAGAAATTTTTGAAGCTTGGGCTGGGAGTATGGCCTAGTGGCAAGAGTGCTTGCCTTGTATACATGAAGCCCAGGGTTCGATTACCCAGCACCACATATATAGAAAATGGCCAGAAGTGGCACTGTGGCTCAAGTGGCAGAGTGCTAGCCTTGAGCAAAAAGAAGCCAGGGACAGTGCTCAGGCCCCAGGGTCCAAGCCCCAGGACTGGCAAAAAAAAAAAAAAAAAAAAAAATCGAAGCTCTTTCAGGGTTTCTAAGTGGCTTATGTTGCTGACTGTTGGAACTATTGAAACAAAACATGCCAGTGGTGAGGGGAACGTATAGAGACAAGGGATCAAAACAGTGCTGGCAAAGTAAAGGCCTGAAAATACAGGCCCACATCTTCAGGAGCTCATCCGAGCCTTCCTGCCTTCCTTGCATCACCTAAACCAGAGGGTGGAGAAAATTCCACATTTGTACATGTCACTGGGCTGGAGGGAGGAGATTCCATATCCCTCCAGAATCCACCACTCAGAGACAGTCTCAAGCAAAAAGACGCAACGAACTGATTGGCCAGGGACACAGCACAGACTCGGGAGCTGAAACTGCAACCCCTAACAGTCCTCGAGCTGGGGTTTATAAAGGAAAAAGCATAGCACAGATGTAGGGGGTTGGCACAGGGAGTAGAGCAAGCAACCAACAAGTTAAGCCATTTATAGAAGCAGAATTTTGTGGTCAGGTTGACCTAATATTTAACTTCATTTTAACAATCGTTACCATGTTTCCCTAATCAAGATGGAGTCAGCTCTACTTCCTACAACATCTCCCTTTTCTTTCAGCCTAGTCAAATCATTGACCCACTTCATTCACATTGAGGGGTGTGTACTGGATGCATATGACCATCGGTTTTATGGCCCCAATTCTTTGTACACATGAAAATGTGTTAACATATGGGCCAATCCAGTTTCCTGTGCCTCTAAGAGCCTAAGGCTTCCCAATGATATCTGTGAGGTCCACCCCCAGGAGGGCTCCAAGCGGGTGCTATCGTCACCTATTTAAATTGCCATCCAGTTACCTAGGTGACTGGCACACCGGCAGGGAGTTACCTCACTGTCTTGTCTGAGGTAACACCCTAATCCATCTGGACACACCTTAATACACCTGGACACACCTCCCACCCCAGGCATCGCCTGGGAGTGACTCTCTAGCCTGCCACACATGCTTTATCCAATTTTCTTAATAGAGCTAGTCAACTCGGAGTGGAAAGGTTACCATAGAAAAGAATGTCCCCGCAAAATAGTTTCAGCAGATCCAAAGTGGCCTTCCAGCAGGAATCAGCTGTGTGTGATGGAGTTCCATCTGCTTTTACCATGGTAGAGGTGCTCAAGGTGGAAGATGTAAATTCCTCTAGATGTCTCTCAGGCCACCCTTGATCTCAACCCATATGGAATGGGCAGTGGCTCCCAGTGGCACCAATAGAATGTCACACCTTCTGCTGAGTTGCCGGCAACTTTCTGCTTAGACTGGTTAAAAAACCATCTCTCACAAGTGCAGTCTCCACTCTTGTACGTTTGTTACCATGGTTTTCTATGCCTCTAAGTTATCCTGCCTCATCTTCCCAAAATTGACTCTGGTACCTTGATCTTAAAGGGGAGCAGATGGATGTAGATCATCCATCTTCTGTAACTTCTTCAGGCTGACTCAGGGACGCTGACCCTACCTAGCCAGGAACCTATAACCTTACTTAGCCTACTTTGCCAAGGGGTTGCCAGCATCAGATGTCCATTAGGAGCTTTACTCCAGACTGGAAATTACATACAACAGTCAACTTTTAACAACTGCACAGACCTCTTCTTGGGCTACAACATTGTAGTCTTTTAGCACTCTGGTTTGCAGAAGCATTTTCCTGACTGGCTGGAGAAACTGACCTCCGATGGCCTAACAATGCCTAAATTACCTTTGCAGGCCTTAGACAGATGTGCCACAGGGCAATTTTACTTCCAAATTTCATATCTAGAAATGCAGTGTTGATTTCTAAAGCCTTTACTAACCTCTGCTTTAATACTTTAGCATTTGAAGAATTCTGAAACCTAGCGGCACCAGGTGCCACCCATTGCTTCAGGCTGCTTGTCTGAATTACTGCCTAGAACATCTGAATTCAATTGAGGTTTTCTTTAATGCAAGAATTACAAGCACAAGAATCCTGACTTAGCATCTTTGCTTTTTCAATGCATCCAAATTGTAAAGTAGCACAGAAATCAAGTTACATCATACAAATAAACCTTTTTAACCCTCTCCTTATAAGACTTTCCCAACTTTAATCCATCCTAAGGGACAGTTTTAGAAATACCAATCAAATCATTCATTTTTACCATCAGGTTTCCAGTGTTCATCTGAAAACAAAAGACAGGACAAAGAAAGGCCTCCATGGGCCTGTCCTACAGAATGGACACATACTTATCCCACTCCCTAGAGCTTGATGAACTGCCTTGGTGCCAGCTTACCCTCTCCCACCATGCATAGACTCCCCCTATGGCCTGTCCCACCATGCGTGGACTCCACACTAGGGCCTGTACCACCATGCATGGATTGGCTAAGCTGCACCTTTGCCAGATCACCCCTCACTCCTGAGGATAGGCTCACAGGCCTATCCTAGGTTTTTCCTGTCTTTTCCTGAATGAGAAACCCAAGCAGTTTTTTTCAATTGTGCTAATCAAACATTAATATCCAAATTTCTAACATTTAGTCCCAAACTTTAGCAGTGGAGGGAAACAAATTTCAAGTTCCCAATGCCTTTTGCTAAACCAGATAGCTTTATTACAGTGCAAATGGCCTATAAATCAATTACATCATATAGCTCCAATCCTCCTCTCTGAATCTCAGTCTGGTGGGGAGTCTTTGCCCGCCCCTTCCCCGCCACTCTGCATCTAAGCCACAAGAACATTACCAGTCTAAATGTTTTACAAATGTCCATTTTAGTGGGTCACTGCCAGATTGTACCGCCTTCCACTTGTATTCTTTGGTCAGGTTAGCTGCTTTGATGTGGGAGGCATGGATCCAGGTCTTTAGGCTGTTTACCTTGACAGCAGGAGTGGTCAGAACTAGGGTGTAGGGGCCTTTACAGCAGGGCTCCAAGGACTCAGTCTTATGTTGCTTTACCCATACCATCTGTTCTGGCACAAAGGGGTGTAAGGCTGGGGCATCCTTGGGCAGCTCCTCATGAGTGGCCCTCATCTGGGAGTTAAGTTCCTTTTGGACTTTCTACAGGGCCTTCAAGGACTGTATCAAATGTTGGTTAGTCAATTCAGCTATTGCTTCAGAAACCAAGCTTAGGAGGTCTCCCAAACAAAATCTCATAAGGTGTAATTCCCTTAAAGTGTGGTGTACAGTGTACTCACAGAAGGGCAAATGGCAGGAGGGCCATCTAGTTTTTGCCAGTCTCAAGGGTTAATTTGGTTAAGGTCTCCTTTAGAGTCCTATTCATCCTCTCTACCTGACCTGAACTTTGGGGGTGATAGGCACAATGTAATTTCCAATTAATCCCCAATGACTTACCTAATACTTGGGTTACCTGAGAGATGAAAGAGGAGCCATTATCTGAGCCTATGGCTACTGGGAGTCCAAACCTGGAAATTATCTCCTCTAGCAGCATCTTCCCTACTGTCTGTGCTGTTTCCCACTTGGTTGGGAAAGCTTCTGAGCATCCTGAAAAAGTGTCTACAAAAACTAGCAGATATTTATATCCATACTTGCCTATTTTTACCTCAGTAAAGCCTACCTCCCAATAGGCTCCTGGCATCGTTCCCCTTTCCCTCTTTCTCTTGATGGTTATTCTGCCAGCTGCATTGGTCCTCTGGCATGGCACACATCAGCTGGTAATATCTTTTGACATGTTGTACATTTTAGGTATATAGTAGAACTGGCGGATCAATTCTGCTAGCTTGTTCGTCCCTAGATGAGTTCCCTCGTGTATTTGCTTAATAAGAGTCTGTCCTAATGCTAGGGGAAGAATAATTCTCCTGTTGTGAGTCTGTTTCCAGCCTCCCTTTTTACTTACGTCATGAAGAGACTGGAGAGACTTCTGCTCTTCAGGAGAATACTGGGGCTCCTCTGGGAGGGCTGGCATTGGGAGGATAGCCAATGCCATCCGGCCCCTATCTCTTGTGGCCACTTCCCAGTTGGCCTCCTCTGCTCCCTGGTTCCCTTTTGCTTCCTCTGAATTCCCCTTCTGATGTCCTGGGCAGTGCATTACAGCGACTGCCTTTGGCAGCCATATGGCCTGAAGTAGGCCTAATATCTGTTCTTTGTTTTTAATGGTTTTTCCTTCTGTCAGCAGCCCGCATTCCCTGTAAATGGCCCTGTGTATATGTACAGTGGCGAATGCATACCTGCTATCTGCATAGATGTTGACCTTGTCCTTTCCCAGTGTCAAAGCTTGGGTTAGGACAATGAGCTCAGCTTTTTGCTCCAAGGTGCTCACTGGTAACGGCTCAACCCAAATGACTTGGACCCCTTCTATGACCACTGCTCCCACTAACCTCACTCAGTCCATCATGTAGCTGCTCCCATCGGTGAACATGGTCTTTTCCACGTTGGGTAGCGGGATGTGCGTGAGGTCTGGTCTAATGCTGTGGACATGAGTCACAACCTCAGTACAATCGGGCAGCACTGTATGATCAGTGTCTGGCAGCAGGGTGGCAGGGTTGAGGGCTGTGGGAGCTTGTAAAGTAAGTCACTTTAGGCTGGTTGAGCAAGAGAGCCTGGTACTGTGTTAGCCTGGCGTTGGACATCCACCGGTCTGTGGGGCTTTGCAACAAGTTCACCACATACATGGGGGGGGGGGGGGTAGTTACCACGAGGTCCTGCCCCAATGTTAGTTTGTTAGAGTCTGACTAGCTGAGCTGTTGCTGCAATTACTCTGAGGCAAGCAGGCCATCCTGATGCAACTGGGTCTAATTTTTTAGATAAGTAGGCCACTGGCCGATACCAGGTTACTAGCTTATGAGTTAGCACACCTTTTCCTACCCCAGCCTTTTTGTCCACGAACAAGTGACAGGGCTTGTGGATATCTGGAATGGCCAAGGCTGGGGCTGAAACTAGCTGCTTTTTGTTTTTTTTTTGCCAGTCCTGGGGCTTGAACTTAGGGCCTGAGCACTGTCCCTGGCTTCTTTTTGCTCAAGGCTAGCACTCTACCACTTGAGCCACAGTGCCACTTCCGGCTTTTTCTACATATGTGGTGCTGAGGAATCGAACCCAGGGCTTCATGTATACAAGGCGAGCACTTTACCACTAGGCCATATTCCCAGTCCGAGACTAGCTGCTTTTTAAGGGTCTGGAATGCCAGTTTTTCTTCTTCAGTCTATCTAATATTTTCTCCTGGCCCTTTGATAATCTCATAAGGGCCGTGCTACTTCAGCAAGCCCCAAAATCCAGAATCTACAATACCGCACAGTTCCCAAGAATTCCCTTACTTGCCTCTTAGTCTTGGGAGTGGGGATTTACATGATTGCTTGCTTCCTGGAGCTCCACAATGTCTGGAGTTCCCCTTTGAGGTCGTACCCAAGATATGTGTCTCTCTTGGTGCACAGCTGGGCCTTCTTCACCCAGACCCGGTAGCTGAGTTCCTGAAGTGCTTTGAAGAGTCCTTCAGTCACACGCAAGCAGGTCTCCTCTGTTTCTGCAGCTATCAACAAGTCATCCACATATTGTAACAAGGAAACCTCAGGGAAGGAGAGTCGGTACTCACGGAAGTTGATGTTCAGGGCCTTGTCAAAGATAGTGGGGGAGTTTTTGAACCCTTGAGGCAGCTGAGTCCAGGTCAGTTGTCCTTGATATCCATCCTCTGGACCTGCCTACTCGAAGGCAAATAGGGGCTGACTGGCCTTTGCCAGCGGGATGCTGAAGAAGGCGTCCTTCAGGTCTAGGACTGTGTAAACCTGTTTCTTGGGGACAAGCATGCTGAGCAGGGTATATGGGTTTGGTGAATGTATATAACAGTTTGGTGAATGTCTTCAACCCTCTTATTTACTTCTCTTAAGTCTTGCACTGGCTTATAGTTGCCCGTTTCTGCCTTCTTTATGGGGAGAAGTGGTGTATTCCAAGGCAACTGGCATGAGGCAAGTATTCCCGCTTGTCGGAAGCAGTTGATATGGGCCCTGATCCCTTCTCTTGCTTCTGAGGCCATGGGGTACTGTCTCACTCTCGCAGGTTCAGCAGAAGCCCTCAGCGGGACCAGCACTGGACTCTGATGGGTAGCTAGGCCTGGGGAGTTGGTTTCTGGGGAGTTGGGGAAGTCTCTCCTGGAGCTCCTCGAGGAGGTTGAGATGGCGACTGTTTTCATTGGTCAGGTACAGAACATATTCCTGGGCTATTGGCAGTGATAGCTTTAGGGTCTAGTCCTCCTGCAGGGGACTCAAATCAACTTTAATCTGTGCTCCCTCAAACTTGATTTGTGCTCCCAATTTCTGTAATAAGTCTCACCCCAACAGAGGGTATGGACACTCGGGCATTACTAAAAAGGAATGGGTCACAGTTCCTCTGCCCAAATACACTGTCTAATTTGTATTACATGGATAAGTTTTAGGTCCTGTGGCCTCTTGTACTTCCGTTTTTTCTTTGGCCATCGGCCCTAAGGCCTGCTTTAAAACAGACACTTGGGGCTGGGAAAATGGCCTAGTGGCAAGAGTGCTTGCCTCGTATACATGAAGCCCTGGGTTTGATTCCCCAGCACCACATATATAGAAAATGGGCAGAAGTGGCGCTGTGTAGGGCTGGGAATATGGCCTAGTGGTAAAGTGCTCTCCTCGTTTACATGAAGCCCTGGGTTTGATTCCTCAGCACCACATATATAGAGAAAAGCTGGAAATGGTGCTGTAGCTCAAGTGGTAGAGTGCTAGCCTTGAGCAAAAAGAAGCCAGGGATAGTGCTCAGGCCCTGAGTCCATGCCCCAGGACTGGCAACAAAAACAAAACAAACAGAAGTGGCACTGGGGCTCAAGTGGCAGAGTGATAGCCTTGAGAAAAAAAAAAAAAAAAAAAGAAGCCAGGGACAGGCCCTGAGTCCAAGCCCAGGACTGGCAAACAAAAAAACAACGGACACTTGTGCTCCAGTGTCCACTAAGAATTTGACTGGTTTTCCCTCCAATTTTAGAGTTATCCTGGGCTCTGGGAGGGGAAAGCCCCGACCCCATCAATCATCCAAGGCCAGTACTTTGGCTCCCCTTTTCTTTGGCCATTTTTCTTTACAATGCCCTCTCTCCTTACAATAGGCACACTGATCCTTCTCTAACTTCCCTGCTCCTTTTCTGGTACTTCCTCTTTCCTTCTCTTGCCTCCTCTCACGGGGCTCAAAACCCTTCTTCCTTCTCTGTTCTTCTTGAGAACAAAAGTCTTAGTCAATCTCCTAACCCATCTCTCTTCTGTAGAATCCCTGCTGTCAAAAACTCGGGATGCGATCTCCACTGACTCTGACAAATTCTTTCCTTCAAACACTTCAATTTTCTGAATCTTCTTTCTAATGTCTGGAGTTGTCTGCCCCACAAATGCTACATTAATTGCTCTTCTATTTTCCTCAGCCTCTGGAGGTCCTGAGTTCAAAACGTAGGACTGACAAAAACAAAAGTTGTTGAACTTACTGCAGAGGTAGAATTCTAATTATCCTTTGGCGGTCTTAAATATAAGACAATTCCCTTTGCTTTTCCTTGATACATTAATAGTAGCTTTGTAACTTTGTCTTAAGATAAATTCTCACTGGGTGCTGGTGGCTCACAACACCTGTAATCCTAGCTACTACCTGAGGTCTGAGGGTAGTGATTCAAAGCCAGCCCAGGCAAAAAAGTCTTTGAGACTGTTTTTTTGGTAGGTCCTGGGGCTTGAACTCAGGACCTGGGCTTTGTCCCTGAGTCTCTCTGTGCCCAAGGCTAGTGCTCTACCACTTGAGCCACAGCCCCACTTACGCCTTTTTCTGTTTATGTGGTGCTGAGGAATCAAACCCAGGGCTTCATGCATGCTAGGCAAGCACCCTACCACTAAGCCACATTCTCAGCCCCTCTGTGAGACTTTTACCTCCAATTAACAACAGGAAAATCAGAAGCGACACTGTGGCTTAAAGTGGTAGAGTGCTAGCCTTGAGCCAAAAAGCTCCTTGAGTTCAAGTCCCATGATCAATAAAAGAGAAAAAAAAATTAAAAGACAACAAATTCTCTAGTGTTTCTTTTCCCTGTGACCTAGAGCCAGTCATAGGCTTAGGAAGAGCCTAGGAGTAAAAGGATCAGCTGCATTTTAGGTATTTATCCTGAATTCTTCCTCTTCTTGTGTGAGATAAATTATTTCAAGACTCAGTACTTGATTTTTCACAGTTCATGAATACCTTAGTATAGTGGTGTATACTTATAGTTCTAGCTACTTAGGAGGTTGAGGCAGAAGGATGGATGGAGCTCTTAAGTTTCAGACCAGCCTGAATCCCATAAAGAAAAAAACTTCCTTAAATACTCATTTGTATGGCTTATGGCATAGGACAATGGTAGAGGATATTCCCAGCTTGTGAAAAGCCTTGGATTCAATCTCCAGAACCACAAAAAAATAAATTTTTTTTTAGTACTAGAGATTGAACCCAGGGCCTCTCCATATGCAAGGCCAGGGCTCTACCATTTGAGCTATATCCTTATCACTTTAGTTTAGTTTTGTTTGTTTGTTTGCCAGTCCTGGGGTTTGGACTCAGGGCCGGAGCACTGTCCCTGGCTTTTTTTTTTTGCTCAAGGCTAGCACTCTGCCACTTGAGCCACAATGCTACTTCTGGCTTTTTCTGTATATGTGGTACTGAGGAATCAAACCCAGGGAGGGCTTCATGTATATGAGGCAAGCACTCTACCACTAGGCAACATTCCCAGCCCTTCTTACTACTTTTGTTTTTTTGTTTGATTTCTTCAGTGTAATTTCCTGGGTCTCTGTAATCCTTGGAGTTTCTTATTTTTGCTCCTCTCAGAATTCAGTTGCTTTTGTGTTAATTAATTAATTAATTGCCGGTTTGGGGGCTTGAACTCTGGGCCTGGGCTGTCCCTGGGCTCCTGTTTTTCTTCAAGGCTAGTGTGCTTCCACTTGAGCCACAGCATCACTTCAGCTTTTTCTGTGATTAATTGGAGTTGAAAGTCTTATGGACTTTCAATTGCCCCAGCTGGCTTTGAACCATGATCCTAAGATCTCAGCCTCCTGTGTAGCTAGGATTACTGGACTAGTGGACTAGGTTTCCTGTTTCTGCTAATAGTTCAACAGTTTTTGTTTTTTTCCCCCGCAGGGGGGCGGTTCTGGAAAACCTCAACTAGAAAGTACAATCCATTTCTGCTTCTCCTCACTAAGATTTAGACTCATAGGAAATGGAGATGTGGCTCAAGTGGTAGAGTGCCAGCCTTGAGCTAAAATGCTACGGGACAGCACCTAGGCCCTGAGTTTAAACCCAGTACCAGCACACACACACACACACACACACACACACACACACACACACACAGAGGAAGGAAGAAAAGAAAGAAGGAAGGAAGGAGAAAGCAAGAGAGAAGAGAGAAGGAAAGAGAGAGAAAGGAAGGAAGGAGGAAAAAGAAAGCAAGAGAGGAGAGAGAAAGAAAGGAAGGAAGGAAGAAGAGAAAGTAAGAGAGAAGAAGAGATAAAACAAAGAGAGAAAGGAAGGAAGGAAGAAAAAAGAAAAGAATAAAGAAATGAGGTTTGGGTGTTTTGTGTGTGTGTGTGTGGAGTTTGGGTTTTGTTGTTGTTGTTGTTTTCTTTTACTAAAACACTTGTTTGGGGCTGGGAAGGTGACTTAGTGGTAGAGTTCTTGCCTAGCATGCATGAAGTTCTGGGTTCAGTTCCTCAGTACCACATAAACAGAAAAAACCAGAAGTGGTGCTGTGGCTCAAGTGGTACAGTGCTAGCCTTGAGCAAATAGAAACTCAGGGTCAGTGCCCAGGCCCTGAGTTCAAGCCCCAGGACTGACAAAGAAAAGAAAAAAAAAAGACTTGTTTGCCTGGGCACTGATGACTCAGTCTATAATCCTAGCTACTTAGTAGTCTGAGACAGAATTGGAGTTCAAAGCCACTCTGGGTGGACAAATCCTTTTATCACCAATTAACCAGCAAAAAGCCCAAAGTGGAGGTATGGCTCAAGTGGTACAGTGCCAGACTTGATAGAGAAAAATAAGCAAGAGTGCAAGGTCCTGGGTTCAAGCCCTATACTGGCACACACTCAAAAAGAAGAAAAAAATGTAATTATCCACTCAGGAAAGAGTTTAACCTCTAAACTTAACTCTAGCAGGGGGAAGCAATGTTAAATATGGGCCCTAATACTTTAAATGATTTGTGGATGCAAGACAGTGCATTTCTTTTTCTCTAAAATTGGCCATTACCACCATCTCCAGCACTAACCCTTCCTTTTTTTTTTTTTTTTTTTTGGCCAGTCCTGGGCCTTGGACTCAGGGCCTGAGCACTGTCCCTGGCTTCTTCCCACTCAAGGCTAGCACTCTGCCACCTGAGCCACAGCGCCCCTGCTGGCCGTTTTCCATATATGTGGTGCTGGGGAATCGAACCGAGAGCTTCATGTGTAGGAGGCAAGTGCTCTTGCCACTAGGCCATATTCCCAGCCCCCCTTTTTTTTCTTAATGCTTTACCATGTGTTAAGCAAACACTGTGTAAGTGCTGGGGTATGAATCATCTTATTTAATCCTTGTGACAATGTATCACTTATGAGTTATATACTATCCGATTTTGAAAGGGAGGAGATTTAGAAAGATTAAGAAATTTTCCCCTAGGGCTGGGGATATGGCCTAGTGGCAAGAGTGCATGCCTCATATACATGAGGCCCTGGGTTCGATTCCCCAGCACCACATATACAGAAAATGGCCGGAAGGGGCGCTGTGGCTCAAGTGGCAGAGTGCTAGCCTTGAGCAAGAAGACGCCAGGGACAGTGCTCAGGCCCTGAGTCCAAGCCCCAGGACTGGCCAAAAAAAAAAAAAAAGAAAGAAAAGAAAATGTTCCCTGATGATTTTCATCATTGCGAAGGTTAAAATGTGAACTGTGAAATATATGTAGTAACTTATATTTCAATTAAAATTATATATATGGAAAGCAAAGAAAGGGGTGACATTGCCCAAAAAGAAATGTACTTATTACCTGACTTAGGAAATGGTAGCCCTTGTGTACATCACCTTAACAGAAAGGATAAACAAGTTAAATATTTTTTAAAAATTGGGGCTGGGAAAGTGTTAGTTGTAGAGTGCTTTGTCTCACATGCATGAAGCCCTGGGTTCAATTCTTCAGCACCACATATACAGAAAAAGCCAGAAGTGGCACTGTGGCTCAAGTGGTAGAGTGCTAGTCTTTGAGCAAAAAGAAGCCAGGGGCAGTGCTCAGGACTTGAGTCCCAAGCCCTAGGACTGGCAAAAATGTGTGTGTGTGTGTGTGTGTGTGTGTGTGTGTGTGTGTGTATTTTTAAGGAATCACTGCTAGAAAACAAAAAACCAGAGCCCAAACTAATCAGTACTACAATCACTTAGCCTTTCTGTAGTCCCTCAGGGGCCATCTGCTTGAATAGAATGGAGGCACTAGGGCATGAGAGGGAGAAAAAGCTATTTTCTTACTGAATCACATGAGAACTAAACCTAAAAATAAAATGCTGGGGCTGGGGATATAGCCTAGTGGCAAGAGTGCCTGCCTCGGATACACGAGGCCCTAGGTTCGATTCCCCAGCACCACATATACAGAAAATGGCCAGAAGCGTCGCTGTGGCTCAAGTGGCAGAGTGCTAGCCTTGAGCGCGAAGAAGTCAGGGACAGTGCTCAGGCCCTGAGTCCAAGGCCCAGGACTGGCCAAAAAATAAAAAATAAAAAAAATAATAAAATAAAATGCTTATTATCATTATGATGATTGTTGGTGCTAGAGACAGAATTTAGAGCCTATTAAGCACTGTACCATTGAGCTACATTTCTAGTCCCAGTCTGGTTTATTATAATCATTTTTGTTTGATTGTTTGTAGGTACTGGGCCTTGAACTCAAAGCCTCAGACCCTCCCTTAGCTTTTCCCTCCAGACTTGATTTACCATACCTCCACTTTGGGCTGCTCATTAATTGGTGATTGATAGAGTCTCATGGACTTTTCTACTTAGATTTGCGTCAAACTACAATCCTCGGATTGCACACCTCCACTCTGGCTGCTCATTAATTGGAAACTGAGAGTCTCCTGGACTTTTCTGCCTAGGTTGGATTTAAACTATAATCCTCAGATCTCAGCCTCTTGAGTAGTGAGGATCATAGGTGTGAACCACCTATGCCTGGCTTGTTATTATTTTCTAAATTGTCAAACTCAGCTGTGTCAAGGTCACCTGGCTAGAACCAGTTGTCAACTTTTTTTTTCCCCCGCCAGTTCTGAAGCTTGAACTCTAGGCCTGGCCTCTGTCTCCAGTTCCTTTTACTCAGGATTAGCACTCTACCACTTAAACCACACCTCTACTTCTGGCTTTTTCTGTGATTTAATTGGAGACAAGAGGCTCATGGACTTTCTTGCCCAGGCTGGCTTCCATCCATGATCCTCAGATCTCAACCTTCCTGAATAGCTGGGATTATAGGTGTGAGCCACCAGTGCTTGGCTCCAGTGGTCAATTTGAAGGGTGTTTTGTTTTTTCCTTAGTGTGGGATTGAACACAGGACCTTGATCAGGACCTTGAGCTACGCAAGTGCTCTACCACTAAACTACTTTCACCATTACCACCATTTGACTCTACTCATCCCTCCTTCCTGGTTTCCTCCCAGCTATTCCTTCTGTCTTTCCCCAGTTTTGCTTCTTCTGGAGTTCAGCCTTTGGTCCTTGACTCTTCTGTATCTATTCCATTCCTTGGTGAGCTCATTCAGTGTCAAGATCTTAAGATTGTATTTAAGTATTAGTCTCTAGCCCAACTCTCTCCCTTGAGATACATACTCTAATGCTCAAGGGCATAGTCTTCACAGCCACCTGCTCAGGCAATGAAAATGCTTGACTTAACATGACCTAAAACAAAGCCTCTATTACCATTCTCCCTGTGCCCACTCCACTCACAGCCTGTTGTATCTTTTATAGCAAATCCATCTCATTCAGGCTAAAAATTCTAGATAATCCTTGACTTTCTCTCACACAAGTCTTTAGGAAATGATAAGGACCTTTCATTAGAATGTGGTTGACTCTTCTCTACTTTTTCTAGTGCCTCTGTTACACCAGGTCTGACTCATTCTCTCAAATGAATCACTGCAATGAATTTTATCTCTAACCACCTCCCTGTTTCTATCTATGCCTTTCCATAATCTATTCTCCATACACTGACCAAACTGATTTTTTTTTTTTTCCCAGTCCTGGGCTGTTCTCACTTAGCTATTTTCCTCAAGGCTCCAATTTGGCTTCACACTGCCCCCCCTCCCCGCGCCCCTATTTAATTGGATTTGTCTTCCCAAACTGGCTCCTACTCTCCAGAGTGGCTAGGATTATAGACATTGAAGGGATAGGCTGTATATTTGAGATAGGGTTTCTTTACATTTGCCCAGGAGCTGGCTTAAACACCTGATCCTCTTGCTTCTGCCTCTTGAACAGCTGGTGCCCAAACCCATTTTTGCTTTCACTTTGCCTTTCCCTACTACAGTTAAAACATACATACAAATTAACAAAAACCCTCCACCAGTTTACTTACTCTGTAGAACAATTGCTTTGTTGTTGTGCCAGTCCTGGAGTTTGAACTTGGGACCTGGGCACTGCCCCTGAATTTTTTCAAATCAGGGCTAGCCCTACCACTTGAGCCACAGTTCCACTTCTGGCTTTTTGATGGTTAATTAGAAATTGAGTCTTACAGCTTTTCCTTTCCAGGCCGGCTTTAAACTAAGATCCTTTCAGATCTCAGCCTCCTGAGTAGCTAGGATTACATTTGTCTACCACTGTTCCTTGTTATTTCCATTAACCTTTTTTTTTTTTTTTTTTAAATTTTAAACTAGTCCTGGGGCTTGGACTCAGGGCCTGGGCACTGCCCCTGGCTTCTTTTGCTCAAGGCTAGCACTCTACCTTTTGAGCCACAGCGCCACTTCGGGCTTCTTCTGTGTATGTGGTGCTGAGGAATCGAACACAGGGCTTCATGCATGCATGCGAGGCAAGCACTCTACCACTAAGCCACATTCCCAGCCCTATTAACTCTTAGATCTCAGAGACAACCTAAGAACTTAAGGGGATGACAGAAGAAAACAAAGACACCTGCAATAAAGGATGGTTCTGATGGGGTTGGGAATGTGAGCATCAGAGTTTGGGACGCGCTGGTGGAGGAAGCAAGGCGTCCCCTCTCCCTGCTATATGAAAGCGAATGCTACTCTGGGCGCTGCAGGCCGGCCCCCGCGCACGGACCTGGCCTTGTAGGGTGCGGCGCGGACCCGGGCGGGCAGCGGGAGGGGCTCCCTTCAGGGCGAGGCCTGCGGCCCCTTTACCTGGCACCTAACCTCGCCAGACCTTTGCACATCTGACGCCACTTACCCTCCAAAGAAAGTGCAGCCACGGCGCCCGCCCAGGATTCCCCGCCACACCTGGCCCACGCTGCGGCCCCGCCCCCTCCCCCTCCTACTTTGGGCTCCTTCCGCAAAGTTTGGTTT
Organism: Perognathus longimembris pacificus; assembly: GCF_023159225.1. Taxonomy (NCBI): domain Eukaryota; kingdom Metazoa; phylum Chordata; class Mammalia; order Rodentia; family Heteromyidae; genus Perognathus; species Perognathus longimembris. The sequence goes on along the minus strand of NC_063161.1, from coordinate 54,788,405 downwards.
GAACTTTTGAACCCACCAATCAGCGCGCTCAGTGCGCGCGAAGGGCCAGGGGGCGTGGCCTCGGCGGCCGGGGCGGGGTCGGAAGCCCGCCCTCCGGGACGCGTGGCCCGGGGTGGGGTATATAGCACCCCTCCGGGCCGCCGCCCTCATTCTGCTTCTCCCCCCGGACTCCTCGGTAGTCTCTTAGTGGGAGATCCTTGTCGCCGACCCCTCCCTCCCCCGGTTTTAGTTCGCGTCACCGACATCCACAGGTCCCCACCATGGTGAGTAGGAGCCCCACGGGGCAGTGGGCCCGGGAAGCGTGGGGTGCGAGCGAGGTGGGGGTGGCACATGGGGCCGGACCGGAGACAGCTCCTCCGACGGCCCGATCGCGGCCGGTTCAACTGGCCACGCTGAGAAAGCCCAAGCCCGCGGGCCCGCCGAGATAACGTGCCCTTGGTGGAAGTGGAAAGTCCATTTTGTGGCTTTGAACTCCGGGTCTGGGCATCGCCCCTGAGTTTTTTTTTTTTTTTTTGCTCTTGACCTTTGAAGCCCCACTTCCTGCTTTCTGGTAGTTAATGGGAGATAGGGACTGCGAACTTTCCTGCCCGGGCTGACTTCGAACCGCGATCCCCAGATCTCAACCTCTTGAGTAGCTAGAATTCTGGGCTCGAACCCCCCCCCTCTCCCCAGCACCCCTGGGGCTTCGGAAAAAAGCCCTCTTGATCCTATCTCGGAGAGCAGCCTGGCTGACATGGCTGCTCTTCATAATTGCTCCCCAAAACTTGAAGGCGCTGAAGCTCCCCGCATTCCACCCCCCCCAAGTGACCTCACCTTCCCTCCGCCCTGGAGGGCCGTGGGCGCCAGCACTTCCGGGCACCTCCACGCCCTGTGACACGCTGCTGAGTCACCTGTGGCCCGCTTACACCACCTGAAGAAGGCGAGCTCCCCTTTTGGAGGGAATAATTAACTCACATTGCCTCATCCTGTATTTCTCGCGTTCTGTTTAGTGGGATGTTGATGGCTGAAGCTATTTACTACATAAGCCAGGTTGGAGAAGCAATTCCCTAAAAATGATGTTTTCTTATAAAGCCTCAGTTTAGTACCAATACCAAATAAAGGTTCAGTTCTCAAGAAACAAATGGCAGGGGAGTTGGGAAATGAAGGAGGTAACAAATTGTACAAGAAGTGTACCCACTGCCTTAAGTATGAAACTGTAACCCCTCTGTACATCACTTTGACAATAAATAAGTAATTATTAAAAAAAAAAACAAATGGCAGCTGTATGCGTAATTCGCAGAGCACTTGAGGCCCCTGGGTTTATTTTCACACCATAAACATAAAAGCCATGGAATTATTTACAGCTTGAGCATTTTTGTATAGCTTCCCAGGGGTATTGGAAACCACTAAGATGACTAGTACTGGCAGTGTATCAAAAAGAAACTTTTTAAGCCAGTAGCAAATGTTTCAAAATAGTATCCTTTCTTTTTTCCCCCCCTCTAGAGGTACTAGAGTTTTAACTATGATTTGAACATGCCTCCAGCCCCAAATAGCATCATTTTAAAGAAAGGAATTTAGTGCCATGTGCTAGTAGCTTATATTTGTAAATCCTAGCTCCTTAGCTGGAGGCTGAGATCTGAGCAAGGCAGTTTGAAGCCAGCCTGGGCAGAAAGACTGTGAGACTCAGTGCTAATTTTAAGCAAAAGAAGCTCAGGGACAGCACCCAAGCCCCAGGAGTGGCACAAAAATTAAAAGGATTTAGTGAATAGCTGGCAAGATACTCCAAAAGTATGTCTCTTCTAATGTAGCTTGAATGCTTTCACCAAGAAAGACACTTTAAAAAGTGATTCAGAAAACAGTGGAACTGTTGTTTCAAGGGCAGGAGGCAAAGCAACATACCTGTTTATAGCAAACAAGTTTGTTTTTTTGAGATAGTGGCTACTTATCCGATTAAGTGATTTCACCTATGCCCAAGTGGCCTCAGGAGAGTGGAGGGCAAGCAGTAAGTAGGACACTGGTTGACTACTTAAAGGAAGTAGCTTGGACTGACTCCAGGCCCTGAGTTCAAGCCCCAGTAGCAACGCAAAAATGAAAAAATTAGGGGCTGGGACTATGGCCTAGTGATAAAGTGCTTGTCTCCTATACATGAAGAAGCTCTGGGTTTGATTCCTCAGCACCGCTTGTAGAAAAAGCCAGAAGTGGCGCTGTGGCTCAAGTGGCAGAGTGCTAGCTAGCCTTGAGCAAAAAGAAGTTAGGGACAGTGCTCAGGCTCTGAGTTCAAGCCCCAGGACTGGCAAAAAAACAAAACCAAAAAAAATGACTTCGGTGTGTGTACAAAGAAACCATCATTAATAGATAATTGCTTCTCCACCTTTGGGGGCTGTGTGTGAAGTTTCCAAAGTCCTGGTGAAGGTAAACATGATGCAATAGTAATAAAGGACTCTAGAACACACAGCTCCAGCTCTCTCCCACAGCCCTGGAGCCTGGCACAAGTGGACATGAGCTTGCTGATGTGGTTAGCTAGGCTCAATCATTTTTATGGGGAATGCAAGTGGGAAGAAAGCCATCAAAAGCCAAAGGTTGTGAGCAATGGGGTTTTTATTACCTTAGATTGTGAAACTAGGTAGGCTATTTAACCTTTCTTTTTTTGCTCTCTCTCTCTTTGTATCAGTCCTGGGGCTTGAGTTCAGGACCTAGGTGCTGTCCTTGAGCTTCTCTAGCTCAGGGCTAGTGTTCTACCACTTGGAGCTGCAGCTCCATTTCCTGCTTTTTGGTGGTTAATTGGAGTCTCATGGACTTTCCTGCCTGATCTGGCTTCGAACCACAATCCTTAGTAGAGCTCAGCCTCCTCAGTAGTTAGAATTACAAGCATGAGCACTAATTTCTTAAAGCAATTGCAGTAAAGTCTTGGGGGCCCCTTCTAGCTCTTATTAGCATTCCTTTCCACTGGCAGCATGGATTGGTAGTGAAGGAAAAAATGTTTTTCCTAAAGATTAGCTTCCTCTACCGGGTGAAAAGGATGCATGCCCCTGACCACACTTTTTAAAATACATCTAACTGCTGCTTATCTAGCATTTTCTCCCTGAGTCATAGGGCTGGAGACTACTGGTTTCAGCTGGTTTTTAAAGGGGAGAGGGAGAAGCTCTTGTCTTTTGAAGAATAGGACTGAGGAAAGACCAGTATGAGCTCAGCAGTTACTCAATCCTGTTGAGAATGAATCAGCCCTGGAAAGGAGAATTTTTGCATCAGTTTAACAAATGAGCAGGCAAATTTCCAAGGAGTTGGAGCTGTAACAATACAACTTATGTCATTCTAAAATGGTAGAAGCCTGACCTGGATCTATTGTGGCAACAAAGTAAGGGACTAGATTTTCCTACTACGTCATTAAACCTCTTTAGTCTGCTAAAGCAAAGATTTTTGCTTGTGAATATCCTTTGCCAAGGAGTGGCCTCTGAAAGGTAGTTACTTTGAAAGTCATTTAGGTGTGAGCCATTCCCAAATTCCTCATCTAATGTGTCATCATGTGGCTTTTCTTTTCTCCTTCCCAAAGCGTGAGTGCATCTCCATCCACGTTGGCCAGGCTGGTGTCCAGATTGGCAATGCCTGCTGGGAGCTCTACTGCCTGGAACACGGCATCCAGCCTGATGGACAGATGCCAAGTGACAAGACCATTGGGGGAGGAGATGACTCCTTCAACACCTTCTTCAGTGAGACGGGCGCTGGCAAGCACGTGCCCAGGGCAGTGTTTGTAGACCTGGAGCCCACAGTCATTGGTGAGTTGTCCTCAGTCACTAACACAAGGGTCCTGGGACAAGAGATCTGTCCAGGGGCTCCACGATGGCCCAGGCTTGTGCAGGTTGCAAGTGGTGAGTGGTTTGTTTTCTTCCTTTGGCAGATGAAGTTCGAACTGGCACCTACCGTCAGCTTTTCCACCCTGAGCAGCTCATCACAGGCAAGGAAGATGCTGCCAATAACTATGCCCGTGGGCACTACACCATTGGCAAGGAGATCATTGACCTTGTCTTGGACCGAATTCGGAAGCTGGTATGTTTACAGTACTTTAACTGGGACAAGAGTTCCCTTGCAGTTTTGAGACCAAAAGTATGAGTCATTCTCTTTGCACATAAAATGAGACTTGAGCTGCCCACTGAAGGACCTTAGCTTCTAAACTAGGGAGTCCTAGGTTATGGGGCCATTGTAAATATCCCCCCCTCCTTTTTTTTTTTTCTCCTGATCTTTTTGTGCTCGAGGCTAGTGTCACTTTGAGCCACTGCTCCATTTCTAGCTTTTTGATAGTTAATTGGGTGGTCTAATGGACTTTTCCTGTTCAGGCCGGCCTGGAACCTCAGATTGGCCTCCTGTGTAGCTAGGATTGCAGGCGGGAGGCACTTCTATGTTAATAGAAATTCAGGATCTGGGAGGCTAACTCAGTGGTCCAACAAAGCTGAAACTGTAGTCTAGAGCTTCCTTGTGGGAAGCAAGTAGCAGTCATTAATACTTCGTTGTCCCGAGATAAAGTAGTACTTTAAATGTTTTTCTTAGAACTCAGGGCAGTGAGCTGGCTCTGGCAGAAAAAGCCTTGGGCAACTTTGTCAGGAATGTTGGCAAGTATGCTGTTTGCACCATTTTAATTAAGAGCCTGGCAATCAGATGGTTCTTTGCTCTTTGGGCAGCTTGTAAGTAAATTAATGAAGGCCTGGGTAGAGCAGTTTGTCAGGAAAGTCCCCTACTGTGCCCAGCCACAACTGGTCTGTTTAAAAATCAATGGCCTTACATCACTCACAGTTCATGCTTTTTCAGATGTTTATCAGTGACTTCCCAGCACAATTGGGTTAATGGTTCTAAAGCCTAAGACTTGGAAATCAGGGAATTGTTTTTCAGGGACAAATATACTTAGTAAAATCCCTGTAGGGTCCTGGGGTGGTAATTCATTGACTACTATTTGTCTTGGTGTTAAGAACTATGTATATAGAATATTTAATGGATGACTGGTCAGCTGGGGTCTACCCTCTAGTGATTTTAGGTAGTTACTTCTCAAGAGATCAGTAAAGAACATTCTTAGCAAATTTCTGAGTACCTTTTGAGAAGAGAGTTGTGGACAGAATACTTTTTATTATTATATTTGGTGTTTTGTTTTGTTTTGTTTTGTTTTTTGCCAGTCCTGGGCCTTGGACTCAGGGCCTGAGCACCATCCCTGGCTTCTTTTTGCTCAAGGCTAGCACTCTGCCACTTGAGCCACAGCGCCACGTCTGGCTGTTTTCTATATATGTGGTGCTGGGGAATTGAACCCAGGGCTTCATGTATACAAGTCAAGCACTCTTGCCACTAGGCCATATTCCCAGCCCTTATTATTATATTTGTTCTGATGCTTGAACTCAGGGCCTGGGCACTGTCCCTGAGTGCTTTTGCTCAAGGCTAGTGCTTCTGCCACAGCACCACTTCCAGTTTTCTGGTGGTTAATTGGAGATAAGAGTCTCACAAGGAAAGCCAGAAGTTTGGCCTAGTGGTAGAGTGTTTGCCTAGCATGCCCTGGATTCCATTCCTTGGTACCACATACACAGAAAAGCCAGAAGTGGTGCTGTGGCTCATGTGGTAGAGTGCTAGCCCTGAGCAAAAGAGCTCTGGGACACTGCCCAGACTGAGTTTCAGCCCCACAACCAACAAAAATCTTGACTCCAGACTGGCCAAAGACCCAATTGGGAAAAATAAAGCCAAAAGAAATAAAAAAGGATTGGCACTTGGCTTACATGGTAGAGCAACTGCCTAGCAAATGCAAGGCTCTCTCAGTGCAAACCACAATACTGTGGGAAAAAATAAATACAAAGTGAGGAACAAGAAGAGCTGGATCTACAGCTCTACCTAGTGTCTCTAGTGCCAGGGCTTTAGAGCTTGGCTGTTCTCTTGTATTCCATCCAGCTCAGTGATTTGCCCTCCAGATCCTCAAGAAACATGTATTATACTGGGCTAGTCATTCGAGGCCTGACCCATGGTAACTCCAGCTGATAAGAATTTGCCCTTGCCAGGCACCTAGTGGCTCCTACCACTACTAGCTACCCAGGAGTCTGAGATGAGGATCCTAGGCAGGAAAATCCCAGATGACACTGTTACCTCTTGTTAATTACCAAAAAAGCCAGAAGTGGAACTGTGGCTCAAGTAGTAGAGTGCTAGCCTTGAGCAAAAGGAAATCAAACCATCATCACCCAAACCCTGAGTTCAAGCCCCAGGACAGGCACCAAAAAAGTTACCCTTGTTCTATGACAGAAAACTACCCTCCTAGCTACCAAAACTAGTGCTTTGCAGACTTTGATTCCTCTACCTGAAAAGATAAAAGGTGTTTTTGTTTTTTTTTTGTTTTTTTTTTTGGCCAGTCATGGGGCTTGGACTCAGGGCCTGAGCACTGTCCCTGGCTTCTTTTTGCTCAAGGCTAGCACTCTGCCACTTGAGCCACAGCGCCACTTCTGGCCGTTTTCTATATATGTGGTGCTGGGAAATTGAACCCAGGGCCTTATGTATACGAGGCAAGCACTCTTGCCACTAGGCCATATCCCCAGCCCCCAAAAGGTGTTTTTGAAGATGTTTTTCCCTAGAGCTAATTGTGAAAAGTTTCTCTGAATCACTTAGCACTCTGAAGCTCTTTCTAACCACTTACTTCTTACCAAATGTTGTTCAGAAGAGTTAAAAGTTTTTATTGTAGTCCGAGGTTCACAGAAGTCCATCGAAGCTTTCACAAGATGTCTTTCAGTGCTAAAATTAGCTTTCTTCCTTTGTAGGCTGACCAGTGCACAGGGCTTCAGGGCTTCCTGGTCTTCCACAGCTTTGGTGGGGGAACCGGCTCTGGGTTCACCTCCCTGCTGATGGAGCGTCTCTCTGTGGACTATGGCAAGAAGTCCAAGCTGGAGTTTTCCATCTACCCTGCCCCCCAGGTGTCCACAGCTGTAGTTGAGCCCTACAACTCCATCCTCACCACCCACACCACCCTGGAGCACTCAGACTGTGCCTTCATGGTGGACAATGAGGCCATCTATGACATCTGTCGTAGAAACCTTGACATTGAGCGCCCAACCTACACTAACCTGAACCGCCTTATTAGCCAGATTGTGTCTTCCATCACAGCTTCCCTGAGATTTGATGGGGCCCTAAATGTTGACCTGACAGAATTCCAGACCAACCTGGTGCCCTATCCCCGCATCCACTTCCCCCTGGCCACCTATGCCCCTGTCATCTCTGCTGAGAAAGCCTACCATGAACAGCTTACTGTAGCAGAGATCACCAATGCTTGCTTTGAGCCAGCCAACCAGATGGTGAAATGTGACCCTCGCCATGGTAAATACATGGCCTGCTGCCTGTTGTACCGGGGTGATGTGGTTCCTAAAGATGTCAATGCTGCCATTGCCACCATCAAGACCAAGCGCAGCATCCAGTTTGTGGATTGGTGTCCCACTGGTTTCAAGGTTGGCATCAATTACCAGCCTCCCACTGTTGTTCCTGGTGGAGACCTGGCCAAAGTGCAGCGAGCTGTGTGCATGTTGAGCAACACCACGGCCGTGGCTGAGGCCTGGGCTCGGCTGGACCACAAGTTTGACCTGATGTATGCCAAGCGTGCCTTTGTCCACTGGTACGTGGGGGAGGGGATGGAGGAAGGAGAGTTCTCTGAGGCCCGTGAGGACATGGCTGCCCTAGAGAAGGATTATGAGGAGGTTGGAGCAGACAGTGCTGATGGGGAGGATGAGGGTGAAGAGTACTAGCTGCTGCTGCTTTGCACTCCATGTCTTGTGATTGTTTTTTCTGCCATTGTTTTATTTGTGTGTGACTTTTAATTCTGAACTGTCAATAAAATGTTTCCATATGAAATGTCAAAGTGGTTTGTGAGTCAGTAAATACTTGACCTTCGTAGGACTAGTGAGCCACTTGGTTTATTCTGTTTGTGTGCCCACAGTAGGTCACAAACGACCTGGGCACTGTGCCTCTCCCCCCCCCCCCCCCCCCCCCCCGTCCTGGGCCTTGGACTCAGGGCCTGAGCACTGTCCCTGGATTCTTTTTACTCAAGGCTAGCACTCTGCCACTTGAGCCACAGCGCCACTTCTGGCCATTTTCTATAAATGTGATACTGGGGAATGGAACCCAGGGCTTCATGTATACGAGGCAAGCACTCTTGCCACTGGGCCATATACCCAGCCCTGTGCCTTAGCTTTTTACCTCAATGTTGGTGCTTTGCCACTTGAGCCACACCTCCATTGCTGGCTAATTGAAGATAAATTGGGTTTGCTTTTCTTGCATGGCTAGGGACTATGATCCTAGAAAAGCATCTATGGTTTCATGCCCTAGGGTAAGGCAAGAGCCCAGCTGACACCCATCCTTTAGCACAGATTGGTCTTCTGCTATTTATCCACCCAGCTGGATTCATCCTGGAATGACAAGTTTAGGCTGCCCAGGCTGCTAGAGGTACTGTACTCCTGGATTCGGGTAGCACAGGAGAGGTGTTTGCCACACTGAGTGTCCACTGGTGACCCCTTTGTTCTTCACAATGATGGAGTCTGAAGCCCCTGGCCGGAAACAGCCCTCTCCCACTACTGTGAGCCTTAGGAGTGAATTATTTTAGACACAAGCCAAGATGTGAAAAGAAAGCTTTCTGTAGCATGCTCCAGTGTGAGGTGAAAGAAGGTGAGGGAAAAGTTTAACGGAGAAAAAATATTCCAGTAGAAGGGGTGCCTGGAGAGTTGAAAGAGCAAAGGGCCCAGTGGCTGGGGAGGGATCTGTCCTTGCCGGGAAGATTTTCCCCTGCTGTGTGGGCGGGAGAGTGAATAGAAGTTAGCCTGCAGCAAGAACAAATATACCCCAAGGTCTAGGTCATTGCTTTGTGGCTGACAATCATCTGATCTGCCCTTGAGCACAAATGGAAAATCTGGACTCAGAACTGCAGCCCTGGTCTGATGGGGAAAAAAATAGACAGCCTAAGAGAAAGCTGCTGAGGCTGGCTGGGCCCCAGATTCTGGCTGTTTTGGACAGAAGGCTTCAATTGTCCTCACCTGCTCTGCCCAGCAGAGCCAGCTGCTGCTACCACATGCAGGCTGCTACCACATGCAGGCCGCTAGCCACAGAGGGCAAGTGGGCCTGGGAGGAGCTGCTCTGAGCTGGGATGGGGAGGAGCAGAAAGACTACATACAAGGATGCTTGTCAACCTGTGCGCTCAAGTGTTTAGGAAGCAGGTGGCAAAGGCCTGCATATCAGCAGGAATCTGTCAGGCCAGAGATGACCAAGTGGGTTAAAAATTAAAAATCCAGGGGCTGGGGATATGGCCTAGTGGCAAGAGTGCTTGCCTCGTATACATGAAGTCCTAGGCTGGATTCCCCAGCACCACATATATAGAAAACGGCCAGAAGTGGCGCTGTGGCTCATGTGGCAGAGTGCTAGCCTTGAGCAAAAAGAAGCCAGTACTCAGGCCCTGAGCTCAAGGCCCAGGACTATCAAAAAAAAAAAAAATCCCTAGATTTGGTTATGTCAGGTTTGTTAAAGTAGCCTGACCTGCCTCAAGTACAGCAGGGGCTGGGGGTGTGGCCAGGTGGATTAGGATGTGACCTCAGGGAAGGGGGAACTAACTGCCTGCGGGTGCTGGGTGGAGACTTAACCAGGTGGGGGGGCATCTGCGTGGAGCCCTCCCAGGGTGGGCCTTACAGCAAAGTTTTTGTTTTTCTAACTGACCATGTGGTTCGAAAATATTGGGCAAAATGTCACTTGCTTCTGGAATTCCAAAAGAGTCTACCGCTGAAATTCATTTTTGCGTGCTGTAAAACCTATATGCGCGGTGTGTATGTGTGTGTCTGTAAACATCATTTGGTAGTGAAGTCTTGGAAAAGGGAACTGAAAAAACAGTGTAGGGAGAAGATGGTATGGGTATGTCTTAAAGTGATACAAGACAAAGCTTATTAAATTGGTGTATAATTGTTATCTGTGATATCTGTGCTAAAACTGTGATCACATCTACTGAGTTTTGTCATTGCAGAATTCTGGCAAGTATTTGTTGGTAAATTCTTAACAAGGTGCAGGTAAGCTCTAGTCCTCTTGGCCTCCTTGTTGCTTTAATTGGGAATAAAAAAGGGCTTTTTGTGGTAAAGACTCCTTGGATTGCAGTTCGAAGCCAGCCAGGGCAGAAAATCTCTCTAAAACTCCATTTCCCAACTAACCAGCGAAGAGCCAGGCTGGAAGCATGGCTCAAGAAACTTATCTCTAACCAGCCAAATGCTGAAAGTGGCACTGTGGCTCAAGTGGTAGAGTACTAGCTCAAGGACAGTGCCCAGGCCCTGAGTTCAAACCCCGATGAATGCCAACTGAGGTCAGCCATCTTAGCAACAAGACCTAGACCCCTAGGACTCAGCCAGTTTGGGGAACAAGGATCATGGAGAGGAATAAGAAAATGATATCATATCCTAAATGGAGTCACTTTATCTTGCCCGTTCAAAATTAATCAGAACCAGGGATCAAGAGATAGTAGCTTGGCTGGGTATATGGCCTAGTGGCAAGAGTGCTTGACTCGTATACATGAAGCCCTGGGTTCGATTCCCCAGTACCACACATATAGAAAATGGCCAGAAGTGGCGCTGTGGCTCAAGTGGCAGAGTGCTAGCCTTGAGCAAAGAGAAGCCAGGGACAGTGCTCAGGCCCTGAGTCCAAAGCCCCAGGACTGGCCAAAAAAAAAAAAAAAGAGAGAGATAGTAGCTTGTCCATCTAATATCTATACCTGAGTATAAGAACTAGCCAAACTAGCCAAAAGGGCAGCCCTGGGAGGGCTTCATGCAGATGCACCCCCACCTGGTTAAGTCTCCATCCAGTTACCTGGGTGACCAGAATACCTGGAGGCAGTTAGTTCCCCCTTTCCTGAGGTCACCGTCTAATCCACTTGGCCACACCTCCCTGCCCCTGCCTTAGATGGGGGGGGGGGTGGCCACCCCTTCTCTCTGGCCATGCATCACCTTGGCCACAGGCCAGCAGTTCAGTAATAAACTTTCTCTTCTGACTGAATACTGCGGTGGTGTGCTCCCTTATCAGCTACCTAACAGGGTTACAACCTCCACCCATACACCCAGCCTGGTACCCCTCCTCTGTTATTAATAAACAACAAATGGGGGAATGTTAGCATTTCCCTAGCCTCAGGTCTTCAGCTCCTCCCACTAGACCCCACCACCCATACCTAATGAGCCACTCCTACTCACTACCTAACTACTTCCCCTTTACCCCTAGAGAGAGAAGCTGCCACCTGGATAAGGTGCAGATGCCATGTAGCTCCCTCTCTCGTGGGAACTATGGCCCCACTAATAAACCTCCTTATGAACCTTCTTCTCCTGCCTGTGATTATCTCCGCATGGTCCTCTGGGATGGCCGATACCTATGCTTTCAGAGTGCCTAGACCATATTCCCAGCCCCTACTTCTGAGTTTTTTGAAGCTTAATTGGAAATAAGAGCCTCATAAGCTGGAAATGTGGCTTAGTGGGCCAGTACTTGCCTAGCATGCATGAAACCATGGGTTTGATTCCTCAGTACCACATACACAGAAAAATCCCCAAGTGGTGCTGTGACTCAAGTGGTAGAATACTAGCCTGGAGCAAAAGAAGCTCAGGGACAATGCCCAGGCCCTGGGTTCAAACCCCAGGACTATGAAAAAGAAAAAAAAAAAAAAGTCTCACAAACTGTCTTACCTGGGTTGGCTTGGAACTGAGACCCTTAGATCTCATCCTCCTGAGTAGCTAGGATTACAGGGGTGAGCCACTGATACCCAATAGGTGACAGAGCCTTTAAATTGAATCTCAGTGTCTTCATTCACCCGGCATATAATAATAAACCTGATTTCCTTTTCCTCAAATCCCTGCTCTGGTTATTTGTGAGTTGGCATTAGGAAGCTAGAGGATGAATCTTCATGTATATTGTGACAGCTCTGAGTGGGGCTATGAAAGGCTGGGGTGCATTCATTTCATACTTTTTTTCCCCTTTTCTTTCCTGAGGCTTGAACTCACGGCCTGGATGTTGTCCCTCATCTTCTTTTGCTCAAGGCCAGTACTCTACCACTTAAGCCCGAGCTCTACTTTCAGCTTTTTGGTGATTAATTGGAGATAAGAATCTCATGGACTTTCCTGTCCCGGCTGACATCAAACTGCAATCCTCAAATCCCAGCCTCCTGAGATTACAGGATTACAGTTGTGGGCTATACCAGCTGGCCCAGTTGCATTTATACATGGTGTTTCATAATCTTCACAATAGTTTTTACCCTGGGAGAGGAAGTTATACCCTTTGCCAGAGCTCTGAGAGATCAAATAGCCTAAAAACTGCAGAGCAAGTAGCAGACCTGAAATGTGATCTCAGAACTCTAATTCCCAAGTAGCCTATGAGTAGATCCAGGGGAAGTTGTCTCCAGGCCTGGGTGGGTGGGGATAGGGCCACTGAGGTCTGGAGGCCCACAGAGGTTAGGCCTCACCTGAAGCACTAGATGGAGCTATAGTCCACAGAAGGAGCTCTTAGGTCACTCTCAGACCCTGGTGGAAACGAGTCTCTACTATCCTATCCAGGCTGAAGCGTCTCTAATGTGTGTCTCTCTCTTTCTGTGTGTGTGTGTGTGTGTGTGTGTGCCTCCTGAGTCTCAGAAACCCCCATTCTCACATCAGAGGGAAATACAGTGTCCTTACAGGATAGCAGTGGAGAACTGGGGAGTTGCTGTCACCTGCCTGGACAGCTGACAAGATAGCCCCCGCTTCCCCCACCACTATGTGCAGATGGGACAATTCACACCTGGAATATTGACCCCCACCACCCAAACATGGGGCCAGGAAGGCCAGTGCCTGTCAGCCAAGGCCACAGGGTGATACTGCCAGAGGTGACCCAGGCAGATGGCTCCTGAGTAGCTAGCTGTCTAGGGGACACAGCCGACAGACCTGGGTGTAGGGGCATGGGAGTAGGAATTGGCCTTTAACCCCATAGACAAGGTCCCTTTTGCTGACATCTCATTAGCCTGTCACTGGCCCAGAAGCTTGTGATCCTCATGTCCCTGAGTTTGTCAGTTTTGTGCAGATTGTGGGGAAATGTCTGTGGGGGTTTTGTTGGTTTTTTTTTCCTCCTCTACTATATATTCAAAATCAATGATTTTACATAACTGGACTTACCTGCCTTAGTCAAAATATAGAAGATATCGTTTTCCTTCTCTCTCTTTTTCTTTCTTTTTCTCTCTCCTTCTTTCTTTCCTTTTTTTTTTTTTTGTGCCAGTCCTGGGCTTGAACTCAGGGCCTGAGTACTGTCCCTGGCTTCTTTTTTTTTTTTGCTCAAGGCTAGCACTCTACCAACTTGAGCCACAGCGCTACTTCTGGCTGTTTTCTATACATGTGGTACTGAGGAATCGAACCTAGGGCTTCATGTATACAAGCCAAGCACTCTTGCCAATAGGCCATATTCCCAGCCCCCTTCCTCTTTTTTTTTTTTTTTTTGCCAGTCTTGGGGCTTGAATTCAAGGTCTATGAGCTGTCCCTGAGCTTTTGTGCTCAAAGCTAGTGCTCTACCACTTTGAGCCACTTTGAGCTATTTTGGGCTTTTATTTATTTATTTATTTTTAATAAATTGGAGAAAAGAGTCTCACAGACTTTCCTGCCCAGGCTGGCTTTGAACCATGATCCTCAGATCTCAATCTCCTGATAGCTAGGATTGCAGGCATGAGCCACCAGCATCCGGCTCCTTCTTCCCTCTCTCCCTCCCTCCCTTCCTTCCTTTGTGCTGGTCCTGGGGCTTGAACTCAGGGCCTGGGCACTATCCCTTAGATTTTTCTGCTCAGAACTCTCCACCACTTGAGCACAACTCCATTTCCAGCTTTTTGTTGGTTAATTGAGAATAAGAGCCTATGGACTTTCCTGTCCTGGCTGGCTTCAAACTGCAAGCCCCAGGTGTGAGCCACTGGTATCTAGTTTAGAAGAGAAGATGCTATTAAGTTCCATATGTGTATGTTGCTCCATCCTTACACATTCTAGGCAAGCACTGTATACTGACTTATACCCCCAAAGTCTCAGGTTTCTTTTTTCTTTTTAAAGTGAGACAGACTACAAAGGTTTTTACAAAACATTAACATTTCCCAAATACACAGAATTATGTCTATGTTCTTAAATTAATTTAATTCACAGAGGAGTGGATATAAATGCAATTTCCCTGCTATCACCTTTTACCCTCTCCCATACGCCTCTGTTCTTATCAAATAGCTCATTGGGATCACATCTGTCAAGCCCGAAGGTAAACTAATACTGAAATACCCTTGGCAAAGGTAATCCAATTGAACCATTATGACAATCACTTCTGCTACTTAGGTTTCATTCATCCCTTTGTTAGTTTGGAACACAGCTTTGGTGCAGTCCACTGTTGGATAGTACAGGAAATGCACTTAGCATTTCTGTTCCCTCTGGATTGTAGAGACAGATGGACAACCCTGACTCATGGCAGTATATGCCATGAGAGAATGTCACAGGCAGCAACCATGAGTATATATCTACTTCCAAGCCACTCCTAGCTCTCCATTTTACCTGCCAGCACAATTGGGTTCTGTTAAAACGCTGGGCATTCCCATCAGAAGAGACTGCCTCTCCAATATCAGGGGAATCTTTTTTTTTTTTTTTTCTCTCAGTCCTGGGCCTTGGACTTGGGGCCTGAGCACTGTCCCTGGCTTCTTTTTGCTCAAGGCTAGCATTCTACCACTTGAGCTACAGTACCACTTCTGGTTTTTTCTGTATAGGTGGTGCTGAGGAATCAAACTCAGGGCTTCATGTATATGAGACAAGCACTCTACCACTAGAGCCATATTCCTAGCTCCACCAGAGAGAATCTTTGTCCAAACTTATCAAGTCTTCTGGTCAGGAATTCATTAGGGAAGTGATGTAATTATGGAAATGAGAGGTGAGGTAATGTCTGCTGGTCTGGGACAGAAGGAAGGTATTCTTCGAAGAATTTATTTGCTCCTGAAAAGGAATGCAGGGCAAGAATTTTCCCTTTCCTGCTTTGACCCTGTGAGGACATGAGGTTTCTGAAAGACACATCAATATGAAGTCAAAAGTTAAGATCTTGAGCATGGAAGAACAGAAAGATGAAAAGAACCAGGAATCCATGACAGGGGATTGAGCCTCTGATTGAACCAGCTCTGCAACTGCTCTGCTTCAATTAAAAAATTATTATTAATGTCCAATCATTTTTACAAGTTTTTCGGGGGACATGGGTACACTTCATTTTCTTTCTTTCTTTTCTTGTTGGTAGTGGGGCTTGAACTCTGGGCCTGTGTGCTGTCCCTGAGCTCTTTTTGCTCAAGGCTAGGACTCTGCCACTTTGAGCCACATCACTACTTCTGGATTTCTATTTTTGGCCAGTCATGGGGCTTGAACTCAGGGCCTGAGCACTGTCCCTGGCTTCTTTTTGCTCAAGGCTAGCTACTCTGCCACTTGAGCCACAGCGCCACTTCCGGCTTTTTCTATATATGTGGTGCTGAGGAATCGAACCCAGGGCTTCATGTATACGAGGCAAGCACTTTACCACTAGGCCATATTCCCAGCCCACTTCTGGCTTTCTGTTGGCTAATTGGAGATAAGAGTCTCATGGACTTTTCTGCCTGGGCTGGCTTTGAACTGCAATCCTCAGATCTCACCTTCCTGAGTACCTGGGATTACAGGCGTGAACCACTGCACCTTGTTTGTCTGACACTTTTAAGGGAAAATATGGATTTTTAAACCTAAGGAAATAATTTAGTGAGGTTCTTTTAACTTTTCTCTGAGTTTGAAAATTTTCCAAATAAATTGGGATACTGATAATAATTTAAAGAAAAACTTTGTCAGATATGGTGGCCCACGCCTATAATCCTAGTTACTTAGAAGGGGAAAGTTGAGGAGAGATAATGGTTGCAGGCCAGAGCTGGTAGAAGGGCACAATGAGGTGTTTGGTTGGCTCCATCTCAACCAATGCTCAATTCCACCTGGGCATAAAAACCTAACTGGGAAATAACTCATGTAGTAGGGCACGGATGGCTCAGTCTTTTTTTATTTTATTTTATTATTATTATTATATATATATATATATATATATATATTTTTTTTTTTTTGCCAGCCCTGGAGCTTCGACTCAGGGCCTGAGCACTGTCCCTGGCTTCTCTTTGCTCAAGACTAGCACTCTACCACTTGAGCCACAGCGCCACTTCTGGATGTTTTCTGTATATGTGGTGCTGGGGAATTGAACCCAGGGCTTCATGTATATGAGGCAAGCACTCTTGCCACTAGGCCATATCCCCAGCCCCAGTCTTCTTTTTTTTTGGTCAGTTGTGGACCTTGAACTCCGCCTGGGAGTGTTCCTGGCCTGGGAATGTGGCTTAGTGGTAAAGTGCTTGCCTAGCATGCATGAAGCCCTAGGTTTGACTCCTCATAAACAGAAAAAGCCAGAAGTGGCACTGTGGCTCAAGTGGTAGAGTGTTAGTCTTGAGCAAAAGAAGCTCAGGGACAGTGCCCAGGCCCTGAATTCAAGCCCCAGGACTGGCAGAGAGAGAGAGAGAGAGAGAGAGAGAGAGAGAGAGAGAGAGAGAGAGAGAGAGAGAGAGAAACTCATGGGGACTTTTCTGCCTGGGCTGTCTTCATACCATGATCCTCAGATCTCAGCCTCCTTGAGTAGCTAGGATAATAGGTATGAACCACTGGTGCCTGGCTGGGCCTCACACTTGTGCTCAGCTTTTTTGTTTACAGCTGGCACTTTATTGCTTGAGCCACATGTCCACTTCCAGCTTTTTGTTGGTTAATTGGAGATAAGAATCTCACAATTGGGCTGGGGATATAGCCTAGTGACAAGAGTGCCTGCCTCGGATACACAAGGCCCTAGGTTCGATTCCCCAGCACCACATATACAGAAAATGGCCAGAAGCGGCGCTGTGGCTCAAGTGGCAGAGTGCTAGCCTTGAGCGGGAAGAAGCCAGGGACAGTGTTCATGCCCTGAGTCCAAGGCCCAGGACTGGCCAAAAAAAAAAAAAAAAAAAAAAAAGAATCTCACAATTTTATCTACACAGGCTGGCTTCAAACTGTGATTTCCAGATCTCAGCCTTTTCAGTTACTATGACTATTAAGAGTGGGCCATCATGCCAGATGCTGGTGGTTCATGCCTTAATTCTTCTAGCTACTCTGGAGGCTGAGATCTGAGGACTGTTGTTCAAAGCCAGCCCAGCCAGAAAAGTCCCCATGAGACGCTGATCTCCAATTAACCAATTAATCAAAAACCTGAAATGGTGCTCAAAGTGGTAGACCACTAGCCTTGAGCAAAAGAGCTCAGAGATAGCGCCCAGTCCCGGAGTTGAAGCCCCATGATGGATGCAAAAAAAAAAAAAAAAAAAAAAGAGTGTGAGGCCCTAAATTCAATCCCCAGTACCAGCAAATAAATAATAAATACATACCTAAATAAATGATCCAGGAATACTTAATTTTTGGTTGGCATTATCAATTAAGGGAATTTCTTGAAATACAAAGTCTAGAGATTGAGAAGCTCTGGGTAGGACATCGGAATCTGCTTTTCAACATCCCTCCAGCCACTTAGCATTCTGCTAGGGAGTCCCAGCCACTTGGGAGGCTAAACTAGCTGTGTGCTAGAGGGGCACAAATGAAGGTACATGGTTGGAAAGTTCAGGCCAGGAGTGGAGACATGGTTTCATGGCTGTGAACACAATAGAAGATTTGTGGGGTGGAGTGAGGGTTTAGGAAAGATTTTGCCCCCTTGCCCTTGCTTTCGCTTTCTGGTAGTACACAGGAAGCTTCTAGAACCCAGGGGAAGAATGGACTAGGGCTCCAAATCCTTAACACAAGTAATACTAAGGCTTTATTATATACCTCTTTGATTAAACCTTCTCCTTTGTCAAAGGAAGATCACAAAGAACCATTTTGAAGCATTTCTCAAATTTCAATGCTACAGCAGGCTTGATTGAATCTGGGCACTCAACTATTACAAGTGGCGGCTACAGACATGTCATTCTTACTTCTAATCAGCAGGTGGCAGCAATACCTTTACTTTAGCGGCCAATAGCGGGGAATGGGAAAGTGCGGAGAAAGCTCTGGAATGGGGTGGAGAGACATAGGAGGGAGGAGGGAGAGAAGGAAGAAAAAAGAGTAAAAAGGAAATAATTACAGGCGTTTCACAGCATTTAATTGATCAAGGTCTATTCCTAGATACAACAAATACAAATATGAGTAAGATCAACCGATAGCCCTCAAAATCAGGGATAATTGAAAAAATAAACAAATTGCTAGTTTATGCCAGGGACCATGAGCTCAAGTCTATAATCCTAGCTACTCAGGAGGCTGAGAGCTGATACTCATGATTCAAAGCCAGCCTGGGAAGGAAAGGAAAGTTATCTCCAATTAACTACCAAGAAGCCAGAAGTGGAGCTGTGGCTCGGGTGATAGAGTTCCAACCTTGAGCAAATAAAGCTAAAGAAACAGGGCCCACGCTGTGGCTCAGGTGGCAGAGTGCTAGCCTTGAGCGGGAAGAAGCCAGGGATGGTGCTCAGGCCCTGAGTCCAAGGCCCAGGACTGGCAAAAAAAAAAAGAAGAAGGAAAAAAAAAAGAAACAGGGCCCAGGCTCTGAGTTCGAGCCCTACCACCACCACACACACACACACACACACACACACACACACACACACTAATAAGTAAATCAATAAATAAAACTTAAAAATCCTAATTTATTATCTGTGTGACATTGGCAAGTTGCTAATCTCTGAGCCTTGTTTCCTATTTTATTCGGTAAAGTGAGTATTGTAATGGTGTATTACCTATATGGCAGGATTACTGTGGTGACAGGCAGTGATAAAATGTGTCAAATGCTTATGATGTTCAACATGTAGCGAGCGTTCTGCCATTACTAAGTGACACAGTGAGAAGTGACAAGATCGAAAAGATGTCCAGGGTGTTCCCTGACTGGAAGGGGTGTTGAGGACTGAATGGAGGTAATAAGATAGGATTCTATTTTTGTTTTTTTGTTTGTTTTCTTATTTATTGTCAAAGTGATGTACAGAGAGGTTACAGTTTCATATGTTAGGCATTGGATACATTTTTTGTACTGTTTGTTACCCCCTCCTTCAGGATTCTATTTTTGAAGCCACTTTGTCAGAACAAAGCCAGCAGCCAGGTGAGGCTGGAGAGTCCCCTTTGAATAGAGGGGAGCAGTTGGGTGCTAGTGGCTCATGCCTGTGGTCCTAGCTACTCAGGAAACTGAGATCTGAGAACCTAGGTTCAAAGCCAACCAGGGGAGGAAAATCTATGAGATTCTAATTAATTACCACAAAAGCCAAAGTGGAACTGTAGTTCAAGTGATGGAGCACTAGCTTTGAGCACAAAAGCTCAGGGACAGTACCCAGGCCCTGGGTTCGTGCCCTAGGACTGGCACAGAGAGAGAGAGAGAGAGAGAGAGAGAGAGAGAGAGAGAGAGAGAGAGAGAGAGAGAGAGAGAGAGAGAGGAGGAGGAGGAGGACAGGAGAAGAGAAGAATAGAGAAGAAAAGAAAGCTGGGCGTAGGCCCTGTCCCTGAACACTCTAGCTCAAGGCTAGTACTCTACCCCTTGAGTCACAGAACCACTTCCAGTTTTCTGGTGGTTAATTGGAGTCGAGTCTCATGGACTTTCCTGCCAGGGCTAGCTTCAAACTGCAATCCTCAGATCTCAGCCTCCTGAGTAACTAGGATTGCAGTGACTCAGCTGGATCTTTTCTGCCTGGAATTCCCTGGGACATGCTGGAACTCAGAGTCCAGAACACTAGCAGAGCTATGCAGGACCTGACATCCCTGACAGGGTTCACTGTGCCACAGAAAACAAGCCCCTTTGTCTTTGTGAGGTCAGGTCCTATATAGGCTATATAGGTGATGGAGAAAGGGGACTTCTAGAACCAGTAGACAAGACAGTTCCTCATATAGGACTTTTTTTGTTTTGTTTTGTTTGCCAGTCCTGGGGCTTGAATTCAGGGCCTGAGCACTGTCCCTGGCTTCTTTTTGCTCAAGGCTAGCACTCTGCCACTTGAGCCACAGCGCCACTTCTGACTTTTTCTGTTTATGTGGTGCTGAGGAATCGAACCCAGGGCTTCATGTATATGAGGCAAGCACTCTGCCATTAGGCCATATTCCCAGCCATCATATAGGACTTTTTTGTGTGAGTATGTACTGGTACTGAGGCTTGAACTTGGGGCCTGATGGCTGTTCTTTAGCTTTTTCCCTTAGCTTTAGCACTCTACTTCTTGAGCCACAGCTCCATTTCTAGCTTTTTTGGTGGTTAATTGGAGATAAGACCTTATAGATTTTCCTGTTCAAGCCAGCTTTGGACCGCAGTCCTCAGATCGCAGCCTCTGAGTTGCTAGGATTATAGGCATGAGCCACCAGGGCCTTGGCAACATCTGGAGTATTTTAAGAATTGTTTGTAAAAGGCAATGGAGTCTCTCAGGCTGGCCTCAAACTCTTAAGCTCAAGACATCCTTCTGCCTTATCCTCCTAAGTAGCTGGGGCTTCTGGCAATTGTTACATAGCCTGGCCAGAAAAGGAATCTTGGAGAAGATGCTGTCTTTGAGGGGAAGGACCTTAGCTGACATGTACTTACAAACAATTGGGAATATCATGCTTTTCTGTCTGTTCCCTCTCTGCCACAGGATGGGGGAATGCAATCAATGTCATTGAGCACCTACTATGAGCCTCAAAGGAGGGTGGCCTTGTGCATTTGTGTTCTACAAATGAAAATGTTGAAGCTCAGAGGGGACAAGCAACTCACTCAGGGCGACAGGGCTGGTTGTTGTTGTTGTTGGTTGTGGGGCTTGAACTCAGTCTGGGCACTGTCCCTGAGCTCTTTTGTGCAAGGCTGGCATTCTACCACTTTGAACCACAGAGCTGCTTCCAGTTTTCTGGTGGTTAATTGGAAATCAGTCTCATAGACTTTCCTTCCTGGGCTGGCTTTGAACTGCAATCTTCAGATCTCAGCCTTCTGGGTAGCTAAGATTGCAGGCATAAGCCACCAGTGCCTGGCTGGTAAGCCCTTTCCCTTTAGTCTACTTTGGCCTCAGCTGCCCCTGCCCTCAGAAATACCCTGAGAACCTTATCCACAAATACTGCAGCACCCAAGTCATAAATGCACACCTGCTGTCTGGAAACAACCTCCTTCTTCTCAGGGACCCCTTTTGTTCCCTTGTGCTGTGACTGCTGTGATCTCACCAGTGAGCCTGGCTATCAGTTCTTATGGGCCCAGCCTCCCAGCTACCCCTCCTAGTTTAGCTTTGGGTCCAGGCCCATTGTTTAATACCCTACCCAGTAACTTCGGCTTCATTTACATTATGCACCATGTACAATGGACCAAAGTGCTAAGTGCTTTGCATATTGTAACTCAATCCCGCCAATGCTACTAATCCTGCCAATGTACTATTATTATCATATTATCCATTTATGGATAGAGAATATGGGGCAAGCTGGATGCTGCTGGCTCATGCCTATAACCCTTGCTACTCAGAAGGCTGAGATCTGAAGGATCAAGTTTCAAAGCCACCTCAGGCAGAAAACTCTTAGAGACTCCACCTATAATTAACCAGCAAAACATAGGGCTGGAGCTGTGGCTTAAGTGGTAGAGTGCCAACAGAGCAAGAAGAAAGCTGGAAGCCTGAGTTCAAGCTCTGATACCACCATAAAAAAATATATATATACATATATATATAATACACATAGAGGATGCACACACTGAATACACATACAGCTTATTAAGCAGCCATGCCGAGAGCTCCAATACCCTGTGGAAGGATGAGGCCACCTTTCTCTCCAGCCATTGGCCAGCCAGTGTTTGGCTCTTTCTACCTTGGGTCCAGCACTTCTCTAAGCTACCAATGGGGACAATCTAAAAGAAGTAGGGATTCTTCTTACACTCAGGACTGAAATCACTCAGGAGATAATTATAATGCATAAAACTAGCTTACATTTCTCAGCCTTTTAAGCACATACCTATATTTGGTCATTTATTTCTCCCAACACCACCACAAGATAAAAGTTATGCCAGGTGCTGGTGACTCATGCCTGTAATCCTAGCTACTCAGGAGGCTAAGGTCTGAGGATCACGATTCAAAGCCAGGCCAGGCAGGAAAGCCTGTGAGACTCTTACCTCCAATTAACTACCAGAAAACCAGAAGTGGAGCTGTGGCTCAAAGTGGTAGAGCACTAGCCTTGAGTACAAAAGCTCAGGGACAGCGCCCAAGCCCCAAGTTCAAGACTCACAATGAAAAAAAGAAAAAAGAAGTTACAGTTATCCCCAATTTATGGAGAGGCATGGAGGAATATAGCATTGAATTTGAATTTGTATGATAGAGGACAGTGCGAGGAGATGGGGTGGGAGGAACCAGATAGGAAGTGCAGCAGCGAAATCAACTCCGGTCTGTGACTCTGTTCCTGTCTTGCTACCCAAATCCTCTGGGGCCTGGCTCCTTCCCAGTAAGCAGAGGAGTCACCTCTGCCTTGCCCTTCCCCTACCCAGGCTCACTCCACAGCTGACAGGGCCAGTCCTTGGAACTCTTATTTCCAGTTGACCAGCAAAAAGCCAGGAGAGGGCTGGGGATATGGCCCAGTGGCAAGAGTGCTTGCCTCGCATACATGAGGCCCTGGGTTCGATTCCTCAGTACCACATATACAGAAAATGGCCAGAAGTGGCACTGTGGCTCAAGTGGCAGAGTGCTAGCCTTGAGCAAAAAAGAAGCCAGGGACAGTGCTCAGGCCCTGAGTTCACGGCCTAGGACTGGCTAAAAAAAAAAGCCAGGAGAGAAGGTATAGCTCAAGTTGTAGAGGCACCAGCCTTGAGCAGAAAAAGATAAAGGAGTGTGTTCAGGCTCCAAGTTCAAGACCTAATCCTGGCACATACCTTCACATACACAAAAAGACCCAGGTCCACAGAAATGGTGAACAAATGCGGCAGTGGTGCTCACTAGACACTATATTGAAAATGAACTATATAACTTGGGGGTGGTGATTGGAAGGAAAAACTGGAAGAGAGTGAGGGAAGGGGTGACAGTGTCTATAAAGAAATATACTTTTTACCTGACTCATGTAATTGTAACCCCTCTTTACATCACCACCACCACAATCATCATCAACAAGTCCAAGGACTACCACCAGTTCCCTGTATAGAAAGCAGGGTCCAAACTGGTCCCTGCCAGGCCTTACCTGCCTTCCCCTTCCCTGTCCACAGAACTGGCTTTTGCTTTGCTCCTGGAGCCCAGGGCTGAGTCTGAGGCTAGATGGAGCTGGAGACCTATGGTACTTGAGGGCTCAGTCCCCAGAGCTGCAGCAGCAAGCACCAAAGCTTCCTCAACCCCTTTTCACACCTTCAAAGGCCCCCAGCCCCAGCCCAGCTCAGGATCCTACCTCTCCTCACAGCCATGAGTTGAGGTGGAGGTGACAGTCCCTGGTTTATCCATCCTCTCTCCTTTCTCCCATCCTCCTTCCATCCCCTTGGCAACCAAACCAGACCCAACAAGAAGAGGACCTGGCAGCTGTGCTGCCGAGAGACTAATAGCCCAGAAGGAAGGAGGGGCCTTCGGAGCAGGGGAAGGCTGAGTGAATGTGAAGGCAGGCGTTGGCTCAGGCCCATCTCAGAGGACACACAAAGGGTGGAGGGAATTCTCTGTCCTGCAGTAGAGATGAGCTGGCCAGCCAGGGAGCCATCCTCCTTATTCTATCCAAATATCAAGCCTGGAGCCCCAAACCTGCTTCCTAAACACCCAACTCTTGTTCTCAGGACCAACCTAAGATGGACTTGCCCTGCTGAAGAGCCCCAAGTCTCCAGCAGTAGCCTCATGGCTCCTGACAAACTCTAATGGTCTCAGCACCCAGGATCGATCCTGAAGACCACTGGAGATGTCCCTGTCCACTCCAGAGGAAGCTGTGTGACACACAAAGGCCAGACATCAGCCAGCCTCTTGCTAACTGTGGGGGAGGGGCATGAGAAGTGTGAGGTGGTGCGTTTGTGTTTGCAGTGTGCAAATACATAGGCACTATGCATAGTACTGTGTGTGGGTTTGCTGGTGGCCTTCTCTGTCAGATGGTTGGGGGTGGTCAGCTTCTCTTTTCCTCTCTCCTCCCTCTCCAGCCACACCGTCCCTTGAGTACCTCTGCTCCTTCAGTACTGGAAACTGGTGCCTGCCAGTCTGTCCATCTTTCAGCCTTGGCAACAACTGCTGCCTCTCAGCCCCCTCCCCTTCCTACCTCAGGAATTGCCCTGGTTCCCGGAAGGCCCGTGACTGAGCAGCAGTTGATGGGGAAGGGAGAGAGAATACAGTAAAGGCACATTACAGACTCACTCTCTACCATGGCACAGCCCCTTAAGTGTGGGATCCATCCTCAGCCCCTCTCCCCTCTGCGAAGGTACCCTATCTTCACAGAGACCTGGGGGAGATCCAGGTTTGGGGGCTGTGTCTTTAAGGCAGAAACAGCAGCAGGCAACCTTTGCTGGGAGGGGGAAGGGAGCTGGTCAGTCCATTAGCTGCAGAGCTGGCTCCAATCACTAACCCTTCATGGGGCCCTGGGGAATAGGGAGAGACCAGCCCTCCCCAGCCCCCTCTGCCTCTGCCCTCCTGTCCCCCATTTCTCCTGGGTGTGCTGAAGACGGGGGTGGGGGAAAACAGGGAGCACTTGCTGACTTTTGGGGACCAAGGAAGGTATCAGCTCTGGGGCCTAGGCCAGGTCAGCTTTCCTTCTACCAGGCCTTCTTTCTTCTGTCCTCCTAACCTCTCATTCTTACCAGCTTTTCCAAACAGGTACCCCAGCCCGCCCACTCTACGCTCCAGCTGGTGGCAGCCCCCACCCCACCTCTGCCTGTGGTCACATCCCCACCCTTCGCCCCATCAGCAACAGGAGGAATGAAATAGGCCAAGCGGCAGCATCCTGGAGAGGGAGGGTACCACCCGTCCGCGCTCTGCAGGGTGCGGCATCCCCCTCCCCACACGGCCCCGCACCAGTCAGGCCAGTGGGCGGAGCTGCCCGTGCCCTCCCCCCCCCTCGAGACCGCAAGGCTATAAAGCCGTCTTGCCGCGGGCCGCGGCTCCTTCCCGCCCGGCGGCCTAGCGGTGCCAGCAGTGGCTGCCATCCTCGGACGCCATGAGCCACCACCACCCGTCGGGCCTCCGGGCCAGCATCTCCTCCACTTCGTACCGCCGCACTTTCGGGCCACCGCCCTCACTGTCCCCCGGGGCCTTCTCCTACTCCTCCAGCTCGCGCTTCTCCAGCGGCCGCCTGCTGGGCTCCGCGTCCCCGGGCTCCACCGTGCGCCTGGGAAGTTTCCGCGCCCCTCGGGCGGGAGCTTTACGACTGCCCTCGGAGCGCCTCGACTTTTCCATGGCCGAGGCCCTTAACCAGGAGTTCCTGGCCACGCGCAGCAACGAGAAGCAAGAGCTGCAGGAGCTCAACGATCGTTTTGCCAACTTCATCGAGAAGGTGCGCTTCCTGGAGCAGCAGAACGCGGCCCTGCGGGGCGAGCTGAGCCAGGCCCGAGGCCAGGAGCCGGCGCGCGCCGACCAGCTGTGCCAGCAGGAGCTGCGGGAGCTGCGGCGCGAGCTGGAGCTGCTGGGCCGCGAGCGGGATCGGGTGCAGGTGGAGCGCGACGGGCTGGCGGAGGACCTGGCGGCGCTCAAGCAGAGGTCAGGAGCGGGGGGCAGGCCTGGGGCTGGGCGGCGGCCGGCTCCTCCCTCCCCAGCTCCCCGACAGCCAAAGGGCGTGGCCCCCCAGCCAACCTGAGCCGGATCCCACAGCACCCTCACTCTTAAGTACCTAGGGAGGTGGGAGAGGAGGTGTCTAGGCCTCCCCCAATCTTAAGGGTGACTCCCCCTCTCAATTCCCAGCCTGTTAGAAAGTCAAGTAATTCCACCTGACTGCCTGAAACCCTCCCTTTAGAATCCGGGACAGCTGCAGCAGGGGGAGAGGGGAGTGAACGGGGAGGGCGCGAGGCCGAGGTCTGGGGACGAGGGCTGGGCGGTGACCCCTCAGCTCAGTCTCTACCCACTCTGCTCAAAGGTTGGAGGACGAAATGCGCAAGCGGGAGGATGCTGAACACAACCTGGTGCTCTTCCGTAAGGTGAGCCTGGGCACATCCTCCCCCCCTCCCGCGGGCCTTCCACAGTACTCCACCCCTGGCCTGCTTGGGGGAGGGAGCGGCAACTAGATGCCTCTGGAGGCCGAGAGAGACGTCCAGGCCCTTCCTCGTCCTGACCAACGCCTCCCCCACCCCCTAACTCCCGCTTCTTCCCCACAAAGGACGTGGATGACGCCACCCTGTCCCGCCTGGAACTAGAGCGCAAGATTGAATCCCTGATGGATGAAATTGAGTTCCTCAAAAAGCTGCACGAGGAGGTGGGTGGGCGCGCGTGTTAGGGGAGGACTGGGGACGGCCTTGCTCCATTTGTTGAGACCCAGATCCTAGGGGGTGGGGACGGGGTGACCGGCGGGTGGACTAGAGGAGTCACGGAGTCTCACTGGGAGTGAAAAGCGAAATTGGACGGTTCGACGCCTTGGCTCCAGCCTGGGGTTACAGGTGGTTTGACTGACTCCCACCCCTGCGCCACCTGTTGGCCGGCGCGGGGCTCGGCATCGCGAGCCTCTGGGTCTGGCTTCGCGCCAGCCGGACCCAGAGGACCCGCGCCGCGGGGCGCTCCCCGGCGACCCCTTCTGTGCGAGCAAGCGGTCGTGGGGCTTTTTGTTTCTTCGGTTTTTCTTTTCCGTTTGACTCTGGGCTAAGTGCGCACAGCCGGCGTGGGATTGGCGCTGGGTGCTCATCTTCTGCTCGTCCCGGACACAGGAGCTTCGAGACCTGCAAGTGAGCGTGGAGAGTCAGCAGGTGCAGCAGGTGGAGGTGGAGGCGACGGTGAAGCCGGAGCTGACGGCGGCACTGCGGGATATCCGCGCTCAGTACGAGAGCATCGCTGCCAAGAATTTGCAGGAGGCGGAGGAGTGGTACAAGTCCAAGGTGTGACCCACAGCCCGGGAGGGCTCCCGGTCCCCCCTCCACACACACACCCCTGGGAACTCCTAGGAGGGGGAGATGCGGGGAAGTCGAGTGTCCCAGCCCGCTCCAGCCCGGGTGGCCCCCTCCCTCCCCTTGCTCCCCAACTCTACAGTACGCGGACCTATCGGATGCCGCCAACCGGAACCACGAGGCCCTGCGCCTGGCTAAGCAGGAGATGAATGAGTCTCGACGCCAGATCCAGAGCCTGACCTGCGAGGTGGATGGGCTGCGAGGCACGGTGAGCATTTAAGCTGCGTGCCCTGGCCTAGGGGCAGGGGTAGGGGCGAGGGAGGATGATGATGATGGGGCTCCCCAACTGATTCTCTCCGACAACCCCCCCCCCCGTGCCCCAGAACGAGGCGCTGCTCAGACAGCTGCGGGAGCTGGAGGAACAGTTCGCCCTGGAGGCGGGCGGGTACCAGGCGGGCGCCGCGCGCCTCGAGGAGGAACTGCGGCAGCTGAAGGAGGAGATGGCCCGGCACCTGCGCGAGTACCAGGAGCTCCTGAACGTCAAGATGGCCCTGGACATCGAGATCGCCACCTACCGGAAGCTGCTGGAGGGTGAAGAGAGCCGGTGAGGGGGATGGGAGGTACTTGGGTGGGGCCAAGAGTGATTGGCATTGGGATACAGCCAAGTGGCATTGTCTTGAGGCTGACTACGCACTTTGCATCACAGGATCTCGGTTCCCATCCATTCCTTTGCCTCCTTAAGCTTAAAGACCACTGGTGAGTATTCCCATGTCTGGCTTCCAACCTGTACCTCTCACTTTTGTCACAAAGATCGGACTCTTTGTGCTATAGCTTGGGCTCGGGGAGAGGTTTTCTCCCAGGAATGGAGTCTTAGCCAAGACTGGCTCCTACTCCTCCCGCCAAGCCCATTCTTAGCCCTCAGGAATGGGAGTGAGAGTCTAAAGGAGAAATCCCATGCCTTTCCCATTCTACCCCTCAACATGCTTTCTCCAGTGCCTGAGATGGAGCCTCTCCAGGACAGCCACAGCCGGAAGATGGTTCTGATCAGGACCATTGAGACTCGGGATGGGGAGGTGAGACGGTTCCCCGACCCAGGGCCCTACCCACCATTTCCTATGCTGTTTCTGAGTCTAGCCTGGCTGAATCTTAGGGTGTGTGGGTACATGGTTTTGAGGAAGAAAAGGGAGATTGATGGGGGCATACGTGGGAGCCTCAGCTGGGGATGCTAGGTGGTATTGAACTTCTGTGCTTACCCCCAGCAGGTGGTGACAGAGTCCCAGAAGGAACAGCATAATGAACTGGACAAGTCTTCTACTCACAGCTACTGAGCCTGTTGGTGGACAGCACTCTGACCCTACCCAAGGCCTACTCAAAGCCCAAACCCTAGCACTGGTCCTAAATTAGTGCCCTTCCTTCTGCATGTATTTATGAGGTGGTAGCAGACCTCCCCCTTTCCTGACTTATAGCCAAGCCCTACCTGGCCAGCAAGCAGTAGCTGGGCCTCTCTCCCTGCCCTGATACTAGGTGTGACATGTATGCTTTCCTTTCTGTGTCCTGGTAAGAGGCTCATGACCGCCAGGACAACTGCTCCAGATGGATCCCATGATCAGTGGGCTGGGCCAGGGTCTGAGTTTCACTTTGGAGTCAAATAAAGCTGCTATGAAGAGAGTCCTCTCTAGTGCATCTGTGTCCAGGGGGAGGGGTTCAGGAGACTGAGGAAAGGAGGCTCAGCATGACTTCCCTTTCTCCTCTGATTCACTCTGTCTTGGCATCTATGATTCCTGTGTACCCTGCTGAGTTTCCTACCACCTCTCTATTTCTTCTCAACTGTTGTTCCCCACTGCAGCCTTAAATGTCTGGATGAGCTGGGTGCTAGTAGCTGGCACCTGTAATCCTAGCTACTCAGGAGACTGAGATCTGAGGATCACAATTTGAAGCCAGCCTAGAAAAGCCTGTGACTTTTTTTTTTTTTTTTTTTTTTTTTTTTTTTTTTGGTGCTGGGCCTGGGCCTGTAACTCTGGTTTGGACTTTGTCCTTAAGCTCCTTTTTTACTCAAAGCTAGCAGTCTACCACTTGAACTACAGCACCACTTTCACCCTTCTCTGTGATTAATTGGAGAATCTCAAGACTTTCCTGCCTGGCAGACTTCAAACCATAATCCTCAGATCTCAGCTTCCAGAGTAGCTAGTATAGGCATGAGCCACCAGCACCCAACTCTGTGAGACTCTGTTGTTGTTGTTTTGCCAGTCCTGGGGCTTGGACTCAGAGCCTGAGCACTGTCCCTGGCTTCTTTTTGCTCAAGGCTAGCACTCTGCCACTTGAGCCACAGTGCTGCTTCTGACTGTTTTCTATATATGTGGTGCTGAGAAATTGAACCCAGGGCTTTGTGTATACAAGGCAAGCACTCTTGCCACTAGGCCGTATTCCCAGCCCCTGTAAGACTCTTATCTTCAATTAACCACCAAAAAGCCATATTGGGGCTGTGGCCTCAAGTGGTAGAGTGAAAAAATTGTGGCAGAGCAAAAGGCCTTGAGTTCAAGCTTCAGTACTGTCACATTAATTCAAAGTTTCTCACCTCTCTCTTGATCTACAATCATGTTTCTACTTCTGGATTTCTCACCCCCAGAAAAAGCACTACTAGGACTTGTATTATCTAATTAGAATTCATCCATCTTACTTTCCTTTCTTTATCTACTTCAGTTCTGCTAAGATGGTGTTTTCTTTCTTCTCTTTCTCACTGGGTCTGGGTTTTGAACTCAGGGCCTCTCTTTTTTCCTTTTTTTTTGTATGTATACGTGTCGGTCATGGTGCTTGAACTCTGGGACTGGGCACTGTCACTGAGCTCTTCAGTTCTACCACTTGAGCCACAGTGCTACTTCCAGTTTCCTGGTGCTTAATTGGAGATAAGAGTCTCATGGCCTTTCCTGCCCAGGTTGGCTTTGAATCTCAATCTTCAAATCTCAACCTCCTGAGTGGCTAGGATTACAGGAATAAGCCACCTGTGCCCAGCTGACCTCTCACTCTTGTTCTGCTTTTTTGCTCTTTCCTTCTTTTTGGTCAGTTGTGGGGCTTGAACTCAGGGCCTGGGTGCCATCCCTGAACTTTTTTTGCTCAAGGCTTGTACTCTACTGGTGACTATTTGGACATAAGAGTTCTATGGACCTTCCTACCTAGTATGGCTTTGAACCATGATCAGCCTCAGCCTCCTGAGTGTTAGGATTACAAGTACGAGCCACCAGTACCTGGCTTTCTTTTCTTTTAATTTCTTCTTTTCTTTTATGGTTCTGGATTCCTTCCCTTGTCCTTGCTGTGCCATCCACCCAAGTCAACTCAATCTGCTTGCATTGCAGATCTGATTCTGCTGCCACGATCACCCCTACACTGCTTGAAATGTCTGGCTCTGTGTTGTCTTCCAACTCCATTCCACTAGAGTCAAGTCCATTCTGGATTTGTGATTTCCTTCAAATCAAAGTCCACTTCTAGACTCAAGATGTTTTTTTGTTGTTGTTGTTTTGTTTTCCAGTTCTGGGGCTTGGACTCAGGGCCTGAGCACTGTCCCTGGATTCTTTTTGCTCAAGACTAGCACTCTACCACTTGAGCCACAGCACCACTTCTGGCCATTTTCTATATGTGGTGCTGGGGAATCAAACCCAGGGCTTCATGTATACAAGGCAAGCACTCTTGCCACTAGGCCATATTCCCAGCCCTAGATTCAAGATTCCTTTCTCCAGCCAATAATAGTGCTGGGTTCAGAGAATAAGCCTCAGTCTCAGGAGCTTGCACCTGTGGTGGGAGAGAAAGAAAAAAGAGCAAAACGGCTAGCCTCTTATGTCTGAGAAAAACAGACTGTGATGTGGCAACTCAAGGAGAGGCCCAAAGCTGGTCTTGGAGGGCATGAAGGGGGTCTCAAAGAGGTGATAGTACACTAAGCATTGGAGAATGAGCAGGACTTGGGTAAACAGGAAGAAAAAAGGGATTTCTTTTTTTTTTAATTTAATTTATTAATTGAACACAAATTTTTTGACAAGGTGTTGTGCAAAAAGGGTACCGTTACATAGTAGGGCAGTGTGTACATTTCTTGTGATATCTTACACCCTGTTTTCTTTCCCTTCCCTCGGTCAGGTAGACATATATACAATACACAATGTATCAAGAACATACAGTATCCATGTGGCCAATCCCAAGAAAATTCGCCTAGGGCTTTAAATGTAATGTCGATATTAGACAATATGTTGACAGTAGTCTTATATAAACATACATACATAGCTTTTGAGCTATTGTATTCCACTGAGAGGTCAACTTTTGACCTTTATATGTTGAGTAGTTGTTTGGTTTTAGTTACATACTGTTGGGTCGCTGCCCCAATCCTGTGGGAAATACCATTTGACAAGCAGTTTTTGGTTTCACAGACCTGGTCTCTACTGTCTCTCCATCACCCTTTCTTAACAGTCATATATCAGGGAGATCATGCCCCTTTGTTTTCTGTGTTCTAGGCTTGTCTCGCTCAACATAATTTTTCAAGTTCTAACCATTTCCCTGTGAATAACAATGTTTCACCATTCCTAATTGCTATGTAGTATTCCATTGTGTATAGGTACCATATTTTTTTGGATCTATTCATCTGTGGAGGGGCATCTGGGTTGTTTCCATATTTTGGCTATTGTGAATTGTGCCGCGATAAGCATGGAAATGCAAATGTCTTTTTGATATCTTGGGACCTGCTGTTCAGGATAGATGCCTAGGAGTGGTATGGCTGGGTCATATGGTAGGTCTATATTGAGCTTTGTGAGAAACCTCCATACTGTTCTCCAAAGTGGTTGTACTAATTTGCACTCCCACCAACAATGGAGAAGGGTTCCTCTTTCCCTGCACCCCCTCCAGCATTTGTTGTTGCCTAAGTTCAGAGTATAGGCCATTCTAACTGGGGTGAGGTGGTATCTCAGGGTTTTTATTTGCATTTCCTTTACTACCAGGAATGTTGAACATTTCCTCATATGTTTCTTTGCCATTTTTATTTCTTCTCTTGTGAAGTCTCTCTTTAGCTCCTTTGCCCATTTCCTAATTGGTTTATTGGGCTTAGAGGGGCTTAGTTTTTTGAGTTCTCTGTAGATGACCGATATCAGGCCTTTGTCTGTTGCTGTGCTGGTAAATATCCTTTCCCATATCGTTGGCTGTCTTTCTGTTTTGGTGGCTATGTCCTTAGCTGTGCAGAAACTTTTTAATTTGTAGTAGTCCCATTTGTCGAGTCACTCCCCTATTTGTTGTGCCCCTGGGACTCTATTCAGGAAGTTCCTTCCTGTGCCTATAAGTTCTAGCGTCTTTCCTACTCTGTCCTTCAGTAGTTTCAAGGATTCAGGTCTGATGTTGAGGTCCTTGATCCATTTTGAGTTGACCTTGGTGCATGGTGATAGGCTTGGGTCTACTTTGAGTTTTCTGCATATGGCTGCCCAGTTCTCCCAGCACCAGTAGTTGAAGAGGCTATGTTTATTCCATTGTATGTCTTTAGCTCCTTTGTCAAATATCAGCTGACTGTAAGAGAGCGGTTTTATTTCTGGATCTTCAATTCTAATCCATTGGTCTTCCGATCTGTTTTTATACCAATACCAGGCTGTTTTTGTTATGATGGCCTTATAGTAGAGCTTGAAGTCTGGTATTGTGATACCTCCTGCACTGCTTTTTTTGCCTAGAATTGCTTTGGCTATTCTAGGTCTTTTGCTGTTCCATATGAATTTTTTTTTTTTTTTTTTTTGCCAGTCCTGGGGCTTGGACTCAGGGCCTGAGCACTGTCCCTGGCTTCTTCTTGCTCAAGGCTAGCACTCTGCCACTTGAGCCACAGCGCCACTTCTGGCCATTTTCTGTATATGTGGTGCTGGGGAATCAAACCCAGGGCCTCATGTATATGAGGCAAGCACTCTTGCCACTAGGCCATATCCCCAGCCCTTCCATATGAATTTATGGATTGCTTTCTCTATTTCAGTGAAGAATGTGACTGGGATTTTGATAGGGATTACATTGAATTTGTATAACAATTTGGGCAATATGGTCATTTTCACTATATTGATTCTGCCTACCCATGAGCATGGGAGGTCTATCCATCTCCTTGTGTCTTCTTTGATTTCCCTTATTAGGTTTTTATAGTTCTCATTAAATAGGTCCATCACGTCCTTGGTTAAGTTGATCCCTAGGTACTTTATTCTTTTTTTGGCTACTGTAAATGGAATTGTTTCCATAATTGAGGAAAGGGATTTCTAGGTAAAGAACTCAACCTGGAAGTAAAAGAAAGTTGGAAAATAAAAGCAGTCTATAAAACTCCAGAAAAGGCTAGAGAGGAAGAAATATACTGAAATTGGAAATTTAAATCAGAAATCAGGTGCCTATGACTCATGCCTTAACCCTAGCTAACTCAGGAGGCTGAGATCTGAGGATTGCAGTTCAAAGTCAGCCTGGGCAGAAAAGGCCCCATGAGACTCTTATCTCCAATTAACCACTCAAACGAGGTAGAGCCTCAACAAGGTAGAGCACTAGCCTTGAGCACAGAAGAGGCTCAGGGACAGCATCAAAGCTCTGAGTTCAAGTCCTACAACTGACAAAAAAAAAGTCGCACAGATTTTCTTGCCTGGACTGGCTTCGAACCACAATCTTCAGATCTCAGCCTCCTAAATAGCTAGGATTACAGGCATAAGGTCCTTTTCCTTTCTCTCTTTCTCTGTCTCTGGGATAGGTTCTCTCTGCATAGACCAGACTGGCTTCTAACTTATGATCTTCCTGCCTCCCAATTGCTGGTAGTAAAGAAGTAGACCACCAGATCTGGCTTCATTTGTCATTTTTTGGTAAAAAAAAATTAAATCTCAAGTTATTAATCAGGATCTGACAAAGAGAAAAGAACCTATCCTTATCTTGGCAAGATTCTAAAATATTTGGCAAAAGTATCCTAAGGACAATAGAAAGTTTTAAAAGTATTTTGATAATACAGCATTTAAAGCTAGTATAGAGCTCATGGTTTTTCTATATGTAGATAGATAGATAGATAGATAGATAGATAGATAATAGATAAATAAATAAGTACAGAAGAAGTAAATGTAGTGTGTGTGTGTGTGTGTGTGTGTGTATGTGAACACACTTCCTAGCTCTATCTAGGAATAATCCGATCTGTTTCTACATAACATTCTCCATTCAAAGCAAGTAGACAACCAGTTGCTGGTGGCTTACACCTGTAATCTTAGTTACTCAGGAGGCTGAGATCTGAGTATTGAGGTCCAGCCCAGCCCAGCCAGCCAAATTTGAGAGACTCTTCCCTTCAATTAATCAACAAAAAGCCAGAAGTGGAGGTGTGAGTCAGGTGGTAGATTGCCAACCTTGAGCAGAGAAAGGTAAGGAAAAACATGAAGCCCATAGTACAAGTCCCACTGCCAACACAACAAACAAAAGCAGGAACAATGGGCTGGGGATATGGCCTAGTGGCAAGAGTGCTTGCCTCGTATACATGAGGCCCTAGGTTCGATTCCCCAGCACCACATATACAGAAAATGGCCAGAAGTGGCGCTGTGGCTCAAGTGGCAGAGTGCTAGCCTTGAGCAAGAAGAAGCCAGGGACAGTGCTCAGGCCCTAAGTCCAAGCCCCAGGACTGGCAAAAAAAAAAAAAGCAGGAACAAACTCAAAAGAAAAAAAAATGTCCAGGGGCTGGGAATATGGCCTAGTAGTAGAGTGCTTCCCTCGCATACATAAAGCCCTGGGTTCGATTCCTTAGTACCACATATATAGAAAAAGCCAGAAGTGGTGCTGTGGCTCAAGTGGTAGAGTGCTAGCCTTGAGCAAAAAGAAGCCAACGACAGTGCTCCTGAGTGCAAGTCCCAGGATAATGTGGCAAAAAAAAAAAAACCACAAAAACCCACACACAGAAAAAAAAATATCCAATAAGGCATAAAGATTATGAAAAGAAGCCTGTCGTGGTGGTTCATCACTAAAATATCAGCATCTGAGCCGGGTGCTGGTGGCTCATGCCTGTAATCCTAGCGTCTCTGGAGGCTGAGATCTGAGAATCATAGTTCAAAGCCAGCCCAGGAAGGAAAGTCCACTAGATGTATCTCCTATGAAAAAAAATGCACTGCCACCAAAAACAACAAAAAAAGATGATTTTGAAATTCATAAATTAAAAATGTTTGAAAGAGAAGATATAAAATTAGTTTTGTTTGCAAAAGAAAATTATCTCTTAGAAACTCAATAGAACAGACAAATTGCAAGAACCAAGAAAGAAGTTCATTAAGATTACTGTATAGAAAATCAATTATATTCCTTACAAGTAAGGGAATAGTTGCAATGTTTCAAGTGAACATGAGAATGGCATAAGGGTGTAGCTTAATGGAAAATCCACCTAGCATTCATAAGCCCTGGGTATGATTCTCAGCATTGGAAAAAAAAACCCACAAATATACAAAACAAAACAGAATAGATGCTCTCAAAAGTGTGGCAGGCATTCTGAGCATTAATAACACCCCCCCCCTTTTTTTTTATGCTGGTACTGAGGCTTGAACTCAGAGCCAAGGCTCTGTCCCTTCACTTTTACCCTTGAGGCTAGTGTTCTACTGCTTGAGTCACAGCTCCACTCCTGGCTTTTTGGTGGTTCACTGGAGATAATAGTTTCTTGAACTTTCCTACCCAGACTGGCTTGGAGTTGTAATCCTCAGATCTGTCTACTGAGTAGCTAGGATTACATGCCTGAGCCACAGGCCCTTTTTAAAGAAGTTCAGGCTAGGAATGTGGCTTAGTGGTAGAGTGTTTGCCTAGCATACATGAAGCCATGGGTTCAATTCCTCAGTACCACATACACAGAAAAAGCCAGAAATGTTGCTGTGGCTCAAGTGGTGGAGTGCTAGCTTTGAGCAAGAAAAAAGCAGCTCAGGGACTATGCCCAGGCCCTGAGTTCAACCTCAAAACTGGCAAAAAACAAAACAAAAACTTCTTCTTGTAGATCTTCCCTGTCTTTCCATGCATTTATTCAATTATTTATTCATCCATCCACTGACTCATTAATGCAGACTGTGAACTGCAAGGCATGAACACATGATGGTTAGTAAAAAAGAGGATTTTTTTGAGGGAGGACTGGGAGAGATTGAGGGAATAGAGGGCATTATAGGAGCCAGGCACCAGTGGCTCATGCCTGCAATCCTAGCTACTCAGGAGGCTGAGATCTGAGGATCGAGGTTCAAAGTCAACTTGGGCAGAAAAGCAAAGAAGCTCAGGGACAATGCCCAGCCTCAGTTCAAGCCCCAGGGCTGGTATACACACACACACACACACACACACACACACACACACACACACACACACATACACACACACACACACACACAGAGAGAGAGAGAATATGGGGAAGTGGATGTATAGCTCAAGTGGTAGAACACCAGCCTTGGGTGAAAAAGTCAAGCCAAAGAACAAGTCGCAGAGTTGAAGCACAAGAAAAAAAAGCACAAGAAAAAAAAGGGGGGCTGACTGATTATGTGGGTTCAGAAGATGTAGGTGATGTAGAGCATTTGTCTAGCAGGCATGAAACACAAGATTCTGGGTCTGACCCTCCAGCACTGGAAGAAAAAAAAGTGTGTGTGTGTGTGTGTGTGTGTGTTCATTCTATACAGTATTTGTAAAATCAAGTGTTTAAAAAGTCAGGGAGATTAAAACTATGGAAATATGGAGCATTCAGAGAATATTGAGGTCTCAGGGATCTCAGGGAAAGAAAATGTAGGAAACTGATAGGGAATAAGACAAGAAAGGTAGCAAGGAAATAAGATGGAACTGCCTTATTCCATTATCATATCAGGGACTGTGAATGTGCCTCATCCTAACTGGTACATTGCAAGATGGCTACTACTAAGTACCACACAATTATTAACTATAAGCCCCCTTATTAGGCATTTGGGATACAGAAAATGGGCTATATTTGAAGGATGAGGAGTCACTAGAATGGCAATTGGCTGCACAATGGTTTTATTTGCTTTTAAGGTAGCCTACAGAATTAAGATCATCTACTTCTACTGCATGGACTTTGGAAACTTAGTTTGTGAGACTATAAGAGTAATTAGGTGGGGCACTGATGGTGAATACCTGTGAATCTTATTTACTCAGGAGTCTGAGATCTGAGGATCATGGTTCAAAGTTAGCTCCAGCAGAAAAATCTGTGAGACTCTTAGTCCAACTAACCATTAAAAAGCTAGAAATTGAGCTGTGGCTCAAGTAATAGAGTACCTGCCTTGAGTGAAAAATGAAAGTGCAAGGCCCTGAATTCAAGCTCTAGTAGCTTCACAAAAACAAAAACACCCAAAAGCTGGATGCCAGTGGCTCACACCCAGCTACTCAGGAGGCTGAACCAGCTGGGGCAGGAAAGTCCTTGAGACTCTTATCTCCAATTAGTCACCAGAAAACCAGAAGTGGCGCTGTGGCTCAAAGTGGTAGAGTGCTAGCCTTGGGTGAAAAAGCTCAAGGACAGCACCTAGGTCCTGAGTTCAAGCCCCAAGACAATAAACAACAAAAAGCAACACCCAAAGAGTACAAGAGTAAATCTCAGGTCAACTCATATGAATCAAATTCACAAGAGAATTGGAATGATTTCCCATGAGTGATAGATATATCTTCTGACAACTTTTCTGGACTTCCATGGTCCTGGCTTATGTAGTAGTAACCACTGTGGTCAACAGCAAAATCTATCATAGTCTGATTAACTTTAAATCATTTATTTTAGTCCTCTGTTAAGGATTACCCCTACCATTCTAAACCAGGTGTCCTAGGAGAGTGATTTGGCAGTCTCACACCCACCTTGTCTCTCATCAGCACTGAATCCTCTTCCCAGTCAATCCTGTGGGCTGGCAAAAGGCAACCCAAAGGTGGGAAGACCTCCAGCTCTCTCAGTACTGTTACTGAGTTTCAAGTTTCAGCCACGTGGTGTTATAAGACAACTGTTGGGAAAGTTTTGTGGTTTTATCAGGTTTTTTTTTTTTTTTTTTGACCAGTCCTGGGGCTCGGACTCAGGGCCTGAGCACTGTCCCTGGCTTCTTCTTGCTCAAGGCTAGCACTCTGCCACTTGAGCCACAGCGCCACTTCTGGCCATTTTCTGTATATGTGGTGCTGGGGAATCGAACCTAGGGCCTCATGTATACGAGGCAAGCACTCTTGCCACTAGGCCATATCCCCAGCCCTTTATCAGGGTTTTTTGGTTGTTGCTGTTGTTGTTTTTGTGGTCATGGGGCTTGAATTTAGGGCCTGGGCTCCCTCCCTGACCTTTTTTTTTTTTTTTTTTGCTCAAGACTGACAGTCAACAGCTTGAGCCACAGCTCCACTTCCCGATTTTTTGTTGATTAACTGGAGACCTGGCTGGCTTGGAACTCTGATCCTCTCATCTCGGCCTCCTGAGTGGCTAGGATTACAGGCGTGAGCCACTGGTGCCTGCTTTGCTGCTGTTGTTGTCTTGTTCTTGTAGGGCTCAGTTCAATTCCTTTTAGTCCTCTTTGCCCTCTTGGAGGTAGTTCCTCATCCTGGGCAGAATGTGCACATATTTTCTACAAAGTGGTAACTCCAATACTGGTCCCACATTACGGCCAAGGGCCGGCCAAGATGACCACCCCTACACACCACGTCGCAGCCCCAAAGCGGAAGATCGTTTCCGAGCCAGGCCTGAGACCTCGCGAGACTAGGACGGTGCCCGTTGCGGCCCAGACACAGCGCCACGCCTTTCCGGCCTCAGGACGGCCTCCGCCCGCCTCAACTCACAGCCTTCCACTCGCGCTCCGCTCTCGCATTGGCTGGCGGAGGCGGGTGGGTCAGTTTTTTTTTGTTTTTTTTTCTGGTCGGAAAGCGGTTCCACAAGTAGTCTTTCTTCTAGCCCCGCCCCCGGAGCCTGCGGATTGGACGACTGAGCCAGATGTCACGCGCCTGCGTGGCAGCACCGACGAGCCAATCAGGACCTTGGCGTATTTTACAAACTGGGAAATTAGCAGTAGCAGAAGCCCAGTAAATCGGAGGGAGGAAAAAAACACACACACACACACACAAAAAGCGGAGGCAAGCCGGAGAAACTTGAAATCGTTATCTATTTCCCGTCCTTCACTAGAGTTCCCGGAAAGGTGCGACCCCGGATCCTGAAGTGTGTGCGGGCTGAGTGGCTCACCGAGAGGAGAGCTGGGCAAACGGGACCGGCTTGGCCTTTCTCCGGCGGCAGCCAGAAGAGCGGCCTTGCAGGCGCTGGGGGCTTTTTAGGCGCCTGAATTGGGGCGGAGGAGGACGTATTAGGCTTGTCAGCACGCACACGAGAATTGGTGGACTTGGATTCCCAATCCTGCCTGCCTTTGCCCGTTTATATTGTAGCCGTCATGACCACCCTTCAAGCCACAAAGCATCCCCGCCTCCGAGGTGTATCTCCCACTCCTAGCAAGATTCCCATCCGCTCTCAGAGACGCCCGCCTTTCTCCACAGTGAAGCTGGACACCCTGGACCAGGAGAACCAGGATCCAAGGGTAAGAAGGGTGTGGTAGATGAGAGACACAGTACACACCAGCATTGCACACAAATGCTGAATCTCAGTTTTTTTTTTTTTTCCCTTCTCTCTTCCTCAGATCCTGGTGCAGAAGCCACCGCTCGGTATTCAGCGCTCTCTGGTTGACTCAGCAAGCCCCAGGTTGAAAGCCATGCACCAAACAGAGAAATCACAAAGTTTGGTGGGGAATGCTCAACAACGGAACCCCTTGGAAGAGCTCAAGCCTAGCCCTGGGGGACAAAATGTGGGGCCTGGGCCCCCGCCCCAGACAGGTACCTGTTGGGAAGACTGGAAAAGCAGCCTCTGGAAAGGACACAGTGGGCTTTGCACATCCCCTGGTATCCTGCATACTACATGAGTGCTGTCCCCTACTCCTGGAAAGTTCTTTGCTATTAGAAGCAATCCTCTTCTGTTTTCCAGTTCGCCAATCACAGCTAAATTCCTTTGTGTTGTCCTAATAGTTTGCACTATTTCTTTTATAATGGCTTCAGTCTGTTACTGTTACTTCTCAATAGCAGTCTGTTACTTAATGATAGTATCAGTATTAGCTTGAACCTAAGCAAGTGCTCTATCACCAACCTATCTCCCCAACATTCCTGCTCCCTCTAACCTATCCATCCTACCTCTTCGCTTCCTCACACTGTCCCTCTAAACCCTGCTGAGCTTCCTCTTGCCTTAAACAAATTTTTTTTATTCAAAAAATTTTTTGCCAGTCCTGGGGCTTGAACTCAGGGCCTGAGCATTGTCCCTGGCTCCCTTTTGCTCAAGGCTAGCACTCTACCACTTGAGCCACAGCTTCACTTCTGGCTTTTTCTGTTTATGTGGTGCTGAGGAATTGAAGCCAGGGGTTCGTGCATGCTAGGCAAGCACTCTACCACTAAGCCACATTCCCAGCCCCCTTTTTAAATTTTAGTACCAGAATTGGGGCTTGAATTCAGGGCCTGAGTGCTGTCCCTTAGCTATTTCTGCTCAACGCTGGTGCTCTACCACTTGAGCCACACCTCCATGTCTACCTTTTTGTTGGTTAGAGATAAGAGTTTCATAGACTTTTTCATGGGCTTTCCTGCCTGGGCTTACTTCAAGCCATTATCCTCCGATCTTAGCCTCCTGAGTAATCAGAATTACAGGCGTGAGCCACCAGTGCTTAATATGGCTAGCTTCCTTTCTCTTTGTGCCAGTCCTGGGACTAGGCCTGAGCGTTTTTGCTCAAGGCTAGAATCCTACCACTTGCCACATCTCTAGCCACATCTCTACTGTCAGCTTTTTTTTTTTTTTGGCCAGTCCTGGGCCTTGGACTCAGGGCCTGAGCACTGTCCCTGGCTTCTTCCCGCTCAAGGCTAGCACTCCGCCACTTGAGCCACAGCGCCGCTTCTGGCCGTTTTCTGTATATGTGGTGCTGGGGAATCGAACCTAGGGCCTCGTGTATCCGAGGCAGGCACTCTTGCCACTAGGCTATATCCCCAGCCCCTACTGTCAGCTTTTTGATGACTAATTAGAGATAAAAGTCTCATGGATTTCCTACCTGGGCTGGCTTTGAACCATGATCTACAGATCTGAGTCTCCCAAGTAGCTAGGATTACAGGCATGAGCAACCAGCACTTGGCTTGTTGATAGTTCTTTTTTTTTTTTATTGTGGGACTTGAACTCAGGGCTTGGGCATTATCCCTGAGCCTCTTTTTGCTCAAGGCTAGTGCCACTTGAGCCACAGTACCACCTCTGATTTGTGATTGGTTAATTGGAAATAAGACTCGCACAGGGACTTTTCTACCTAGGCTGGCTTCAAACCAGGATCCTCAGAACTCAGCCTGCTGAATAGTTAGGATTATAGGCTGTTGATAGCTTCTTGATAGGGGCTTTGTCTTATTCATCTTTGATTCAAGTGCTTAGAACTGTATCTTATATGAAATTCTTCCAAAATTTGGTGAGCTAGGCTCAATTGAATGAGTCTATATGGCTCACTTCCCCCCCCCCCCCCACCTCCAATATTAGAGTCTGCCCTTGTTAGGTATGGAGTCACTTGATTCATATCTCTAGCCTTCTCTGTTCATTCTTGTACCGTACTGTGACTATACTGGGTTCCTTGGCCCCTCAGCCTCTTCTATTCCTGTTCCTTTTCACTTCCCTGTCTCCTCTTCCTTTGCAGGGTCTCCAGCAGCCATAGAGTTTGTGGCTGACCCTGCAGCCTTGGCCACCATCCTGTCAGGTGAGGGGGTGAAGAGCCATCCCCTAGGGCGCCAGTCTAGTCTGGCTCAGAGAGTACTGGTTCGAGGGAGCAAGGGAGGCACCACCCGGAGAGGTCAGGTAATAAGACAGGATGTGAGATCAGGCTGGGTGGGCTAAGGATGGAGGTATAACATCTTGCTGATAGCCTTTGTTGGGTCCCAGAATGCTCGGGCCTCTGCATACCTAGCCCCCAGGACCCCCATCCACCGACTGGACTCTGCTAGGGCTTCTTGCTTCTCAAGGTTGGAGGGACCAGGACCTCGAAGCCAGACTTTGTGCCCCCAG
Organism: Perognathus longimembris pacificus; assembly: GCF_023159225.1. Classification (NCBI taxonomy): domain Eukaryota; kingdom Metazoa; phylum Chordata; class Mammalia; order Rodentia; family Heteromyidae; genus Perognathus; species Perognathus longimembris. Next base: position 54,746,401 of record NC_063161.1, on the reverse strand, counting down.
AGACTAGAAGCTTTGGTGAGTGCCTTTGAAGGGCTTATTTTCTGTGTTTCTGGGAGCTTCTTCTTGGGGACAAAGGTGGGTCCTGAGAGAGAAGATAGATACCTTATGCTGAATTAAGCAGTAGTTATGAGGAAGGTATGGGGCTTGCCTCTGACTCTGCTTTCATCTTCCTTTCAGTCTACCCGTCCTAGCTTACAGGAGCTAAGAAGAGAGACAGGTGGCAGCAGCCGGTAAGAAATATGGAAGGGTGTGGAAAAAAAAATGAACCTGTGAGAAAGGGGTACTCTAGAGCTAGGATCTTCTAGTAGCTTTAGGAGTCCCATTCTGCCCAGGAGGGAATGGAAAAAAACCTATGACCACCCAGGAATAGGGTCCAAGCCTTCATAGCCTGGCTTCAGTATGATGTGGAATAAGAGGGGAGTTCAGAAATGTAAGGTGCTAGGCCACTGATGGCACATGCATATAATCCTAACGACTCAAGAGCTGAGATCTGAGGATAATGGCTCAAAGCCAGTCAGGGCAGTAAAGTCCTTGAGACTCTTATCTCCAATTAACCACCAGGAAACTGGAAGTGGTGCTGTGGCTCAAAGTGGTAGAGTGCTAGCCTTGAGCAAAAGACCTCACAGACAGTGCCCAAGCCAAGGGTTTAAGCTGTACAACCAGAAATTTTTTTTAAAAAGGGGGGGGTGCTATTTGTTTAGAGTATAGATTGACAATAAATGAGATTTGAATTCATTGAATTAAATTTCTGACTGTTACCTCTAGTAGTTATGCAAGTTTACCTTAATCTCTCTGAGCTTTGATGTCTTTATGTTAAATGAAGAAAATGTTTGTACCATTATTAGAAGTATTTATGCAAAAAAAAAAGTAGTTGTGCAAATGAAATGAGATGATTTTGTAAAGCACTGAGTATGTGTTCAGCTTATGTTGGTGCTCAGTGACTACTGTTGTCCTTTATTGCCATCAGGACTTCAGTGAAACAAGTCTCAAGATTGCTCCTGGAGACCCCAGTGCAACCTGGTAAGTGTTTGGCTATGAAGAGACAGTGAGGGGCTGCCGGCAGTAGGGAATAAGACCAGAGGAAAACTGGCACCAGTGGCCCACACCTGTAATCCTAGCTACTCAGGAGGCTGGAGATCTGAGGATTGAAGATCAAGGAGCAAAGCCAGCCCAGGCAGGAACGTCCATGAAACTCTTTATCTCCAATTAACCTACCCAAAAGGCCAGAAGTGGAGCTGTGGTTAAAGTGGTAGAGTTCCAGTCTTGAGCAGAAAAAACTAAAGGACAGTGTTCAGGCCTTGAATTCAAGCCCCATGATTGGCACAAAAGAAAAAGACAAGGGGAAACTCAGCAGGCTTGAGGAATGGGAGCAGTGTGAAGAAGTGGGGAGGTAAGGAGGCTAGGTCAGGAGCAGGAGAGCTGGGGATATAGATTGATGGTAAGCACTTGTTTAGCATTGAGAAGCCATGGGTTTGATCCTCAGCACTACAAGGAAGGGAGGGGAGAGGGAGGGAGGGAAGAAGGTAGGGAGGAAGGGAGGGAGGGAGGAAGGAAGGAAAGAAGGAAGGAAGGAAGGAAACATGGAGGGAGGGAGAAAGTAATTGAGAAAAAGGATATCTTCTGGATAGGTCAGAAGTTGGCCCAATTTTACTTGTGTCCCATTTCTTCTCCCTGCAAAATTGATCTCCTACCCACTGTCTTCCCCAGGTCCTAAGAGCTATCACTATACCCCTAGCCCACTCAGGGTATTCTGATACCTAAGTGCTGAAGAAGTGTTGGGCTCTCAGGGTATGCTGGTTGGGTCCCTAAAGGACAATAGGGGTTGCTAAAATGAAGAGGCTGTACCCTGTTCTCTTCAGAGGCTTCAAAGCCCAATGGCAGAATTTGGTGGGTGTTACAGATACTACTGTGAATTTCCTTTCTCCATTCAGCTTCCTCTCTCTCTGAAGAACATGAGATTATCCCTCACTCAGATGAAGGAGGAGGAGCCCTCCTGGGTTTAGCCCAGCGTGTACCATTAAGAGAAACACGAGAGATAACACATGCCTGGGTGAGATGGGACCCTTCTGGGATGAGGGTGGGGAGTAGGGGAGATGCTTGGAGAATTCCACAAGGATAGCACTTAGGATGCGGGTGGAACCAGGTAGTGCTGGGTCTCAGAATATTATTGGGTCTGGGTTTTTCCTAGTTGGGCCCTCTCCAGAGTGGGTCTGAGTCCTGTTTCCCTGTATCTAGGACCTGGGGTGACAGACTGATAAACACACACACACACACACACACACACACACACACACACACACACACACCTCTGACACTTATCAGCCAAGAACATCATTCCTCAATCCACAAGTATTTTCCCACCAGCTACTGAGTATAGGAACTATTCTAGGCTCTGGACATATATATTATAGAAGGGAGAGATCAAAAATAAACATAAGCCAGGTGCTGGTGGTTCACATCTAGCTACTCAGGAAGTTGAGATCTGAGAATCATGGTTTGAAACCACCTGGGGCAAGAAAAGTCTGGGAGACTCTTATCTCCAATTAACCATCAAAGAAAGCTAGAAGCAGAGCTGTGGCTTAGTGATAGTATGCTAGCCGTGGGCAAAAAGCTCAGGAACAGGCCTGAGTTCAAGCCCCAAGGCAGCACTAAATTAAACGACCACATGTATAAAACACATAAGATAACATATGGTAATGTATTCTCTGTGAAAATAAATAGCAGGGCACTAGTGGCCCATGCCTGTAAAGCTCAGGAAGCTGAGATCCAGATGATCGAGGTTCAAAACCAGCCTGGGCAGAAAAGTCTTCAAGACTTCATCTGTAAAATAACTAGCAAGACTCCATCTGCAAAATAATTAGCAAAAGGGCTAGAGGTATGTCTCAAGTGATAAAATAACAGCAGAGCAAGCAAGCCAAGCAAGTAGCTTACATAAATAAGCAAGGTAATGAAGGGGAATCGGGAGTGGAGGAGTTGGTATCAGAATGTAAAGTAATTTGAGTCAGAAGATTATGTGTAAATGAAGAGCAGGAGTTAGGGCATGGGCTATGCAGATATCTAGTAGAGAATATTCTTAGCCAAGAGACCTGCAGTGCAAAGGCCCCAAGGAGGGGGTGTGGCAAAAGAGACCAGGATGGTTGAAACTAAGGAGAGAGGTAAGAGGTGAGGTTTCAGTAATAAAAGGATTAGGTAAGGATTCATATACCAGAGCAAGTTCTTGACTCTTACTTGGATGAATGATTTTTTTTTTTTTTTTGCCAGTCCTGAGGCTTGAACTCAGGGCCTGAGCACTGTCCCGGCTTTTTTTGCTCAAGAGTAGCACTCTACCACTTGAGCCACAGCGCCACTTCTGGCTTTTTCTCTCTGCATATGGTACTGAGGAATCAAACCCAGGGCTTCATGTATGTGAGGCAAGCACTTTACCACTAGGCCATATTCCCAGCCCCCTGGATGAATGATTTAACTTGTCTAGAAAGAATCACAGTAGCCACACATCTGTGGTTCACACCTGTTAATCCTAGCTAAGGAGGCTAAGATGGAAGATCATGGTTCAAAGCCAGCTCAGGCAGGAAAGTTCATATAGTGGCCATGCCCTGAGTTTAACAGGACTGGCACCAAAAAAAAAAAAGAAAGAAAGAATTACCCTGGCTTCTTATGAAAACAAGACATAGAAAGGCAGAGAGGGAAGAGATTACTCCTACTTTTTTCCTTTCCCACAGGTCAGTGGTGAGTCTCACGTGATGCCCTCCCCTGCCCCTTTGGCCCAGCCTTTGCCTGGCCGTGTGGTACCACCTTCTGTCACCCACCCGTCACCCTTTGGACAAGCTCAGCGGGTACTATCTCCTGGCTTCCCAACTCTGGTTCGTATCAACAACTCCTAGGGGCTGGCAAGAGCAGAACCAGCTGGCTCAAGAGCTTGCTGCTAGGTCTAGATTTTATCCCTGCTCAGAAACCTACATCTCTCCCCAGACCCCATATTCTAAATCATTGCGACGTCTTGCGGTTCGACCCAAAGTCCAATTCACTCCCATCCGATCAGTCCCCAGAGTTCAGCAGGTAAGAGAGGGTGGTAAGGGATGGGGCGGGAATAGCGGGCATGGGCCACAACTGAGGAGAAAGGGGGATAGATGGTTATGAGGGCAGTTAAGACACAGGCAGCTGCTGGTCCTCTGTAAAAGCAGAGTATCATCATTGATTAGGGTCCAGCCATAGGCTGAGGCTCTTTGTGAGGTAGGTCTGTAGCTTGGGTAGTGGGAAGATCCTTCAGGCCTCAGGTGATGAGAGATGACAAGATTGAGAGGGGAATTGCTATTCTTCACCCATATCCACCTGGCTGGATCTTTGCCAGTACAATTTAGAAGTGTTCCGATAATACATACCTTTGTTTTGTTCTCTTAAAAAAAAAAAAACAGAAGCCAGGCGCCAGTGGCTCACACCAATAATCCTAGCTACTCAGAAAGCTGAGATCTAAGGATCACAGTTCAAAGCCAGCCCTGGCAGGAAAGTCCGTGAGACTCTTATCTCCAATTAACCACCAGAAAACAAAAAGTGGCGCTGTGGCTCAAAATGGTAGAACAGTAGCCTTGAGCAAAAGGGCTCAGGGACAGCACCCAGGCCCTGAATTCAAGCCCCACAACTGACAAAAAAATAAAAAGGCAGGTATGGCTCAGATGCTTGCTGGGGAGGGAAGTGAGACCCTATCCTAAAAGTAACAAGTGGAAAACAGAGCTGGAGATATCAGTGGTATTATCCCAGCCTAGCAATCATGTGGCAAGAGGCAGACAGAGGCAAGAGGAGACTGGGTTCCATTTAAAGATGCTTGCTTGGGGCTGGGAATATGGCCTAGTGGTAGAGTGCTCGCCTCATATACATGAAGCCCTGGGTTCGATTCCTCAGCACCACATATACAGAAAAGGCCAGAAGTGGTGCTGTGACTCAAGTGGCAGAGTGCTAGCCTTGAGCAAAAAGAAGCCAGGGTCAGTGCTCAGGCCCTGAGTTCAAGCCCCAGGACTGGCAAAAAAAAAAAAAAAAAAAAAAAAAAATTAAAAATAAATAAATAAAGATGCTTGCTCCTGCTGACTTCCCATTTCTGTTTACAGGCCCGATGGCCCAGTGGACTCTCTCCTCAACCTTGTCCTGAAGAGCCTGCCACACCCTGGGTAAGTATCAGAAGCCAAGTACTACTTGTCTTTGGCCTTGTCCCACTGGCTTGGAGACCTGGCAGTTTGAGTTTGAGGCAAGTGTGCTGTCGAGAAACTCACCACTTCTTCTGCTTCTCTGCTGCTTCTCAGGCCCTTTTTCTTTTTTTTTCTTTTTTTTTCTTTTTTTGGCCAGTCCTGGGCCTTGGACTCAGGGCCTGAGCACTGTCCCTGGCTTCCTTTTGCTCAAGGCTAGCACTCTGCCACTTGAGCCACAGCGCCACTTCTGGCCATTTTCTGTATATGTGGTGCTGAGGAATTGAACCCAGGGCCTCATGTATAAGAGGCAAGCACTCTTGCCACTAGGCCATATTCCCAGCCCCCCTTTTTCTTTTTCTTTTTCTTTTTTTTTTTTGGCCAGTCCTGGGCCTTGGACTCAGGGCCTGAGCACTGTCCCTGGCTTCTTCCCGCTCAAGGCTAGCACTCCGCCACTTGAGCCACAGCGCCGCTTCTGGCCGTTTTCTGTATATGTGGTGCTGGGGAATCGAACCTAGGGCCTCGTATATCCGAGGCAGGCACTCTTGCCACTAGGCTATATCCCCAGCCCCCCTTTTTCTTTTTCTGAGACAGTAGCCCAGGCTAGTCTCAAATTTTCAACCCTACTACCTCAGGAGTAAAGCAGTAGGAGTGCTGGAATTATTGGCCCGAATTAGTTTTTAAGGCATATGCTCTTCTAGAGTCTCTTAGAGACTTTGCTCATTCCTTATAGTGGTGAGATTCAAGTAGTCTTCCTGCCTCTGCCTGGCTTCTTCACCTGCCCTCTTTCCTCCTATGTGATAGGAGCAGATCACTGTACAGTTGTTTGACCAGGACGGTTATGTCAGGATGCAGGAGAGGTCTGGATACTCAACTATGACAAGTCCTTCTGGACCACATCCTGATCACAACCCCAGCCTCCAAGAACTAAAGATGCAGGTGGGTCTGTGGGACGGCAGATTTGAAGCCTGCTAGGGTGGGAGAGGACACAGGGAGTATGGGAAGAGGGACATGTGGGTAGACCACGTGAACTCACAGTGATGTCACACTGGGGTACTCTCTCCTACCACAGCGCATCAGTGTCCTGCAGCAGCTGTTGCGACAGGAGATGGAGGGACTGGCAATGGGCAAATGTGTTCCTCTTAATGGAGGCTCCTCTCTGGATATGGTTGAACTTCAGCCTCTACTGACTGAGATTTCTAAAACTCTGAATGCCCCAGAGCATAATTCTGGAACACCCTCCCTTCCTGGACTGTCAAAGCACCCTGGGCTGCCAGAGCCCTGCCTTCCAGAGGAGTATGAAGAACCACAGCCCTTTCCTGGAGTAGAGGCTGAAGTGGCACAATTTTGCCCTCCACCAGGGCCAGGGCCCCCAGAATCTTGTTGTAGGTTTGGGCCAGAGACACCAGCATTCTCCCAGGAACAGCCTAAGATTCCAGAGCCTTGTACCTCAGCACTGCCTGGACTCCTTCAGTCTAGTCCCCATGAGCAACAGGCTGCACTCCCAGAGGCCTGCCCTCCGGTCGAGCAGGGGGCATCAGTAGCCTACTACTCTCTGGAACCTAGAAGCCCAGATTCCAGCTTGTGGCTTCGCTGCAATCAGGGGACACCGGCAACCACAAGCCTGACTTTCTCTTCCCAACGCCCACTTTGTGCCAGCCCCCCTATCCATTCACTTCAGTCTCAGAAGCCCTCGTCAGGTCAGGCAGGTAAGGAGGTGTCTGGGAAGGGGTAAGAAGGAAGGGGATCCTGTCACTGGGAGAAATCCCCTGGACTATGCCAGGTGATGCCATCCCACCTGCCCCAGCCTGGCTCTCAGAAAGAAGGGAGGAGCTCATCAGTGGTTTACCCCTGAAATCCTAGCTACTTAGGAGGCTGAGATCAGAGGATTGCTGTTTGAAGCCAGCCTTGGCAACAAAGCCCTTGAATTTCTTATCTCCAATTAACCACCAAAAAGCTAGAAGTGGAGCTGTGGTTCAAGAGGCAGAGCACTAGCCTTGAGCAAGAAAGCTCACAGTGTTCAGGTCAAGTTTAAGCATCAGGACCAACAGATAAACACACACACACACACACACACACACACACAGCAACTATCACTCTTCCTTGGGGGAAGGGAAGAGAGCAGTGCAGTGTGGCAGGGTGACAACGAAGGCGCCAAAGCCCTCTCTAAAACTCTTCATGACCTGCCTTCAGGCCCCAGCTGTCTGGCTCCTCGAACCCTGGCCCTGAGGCAGCGCCTCAAAGCCTGTCTCACTGCCATCCACCACTCGCATGAGGCCCGCCTAGATGACGAGTGTGCCTTCTACACCAGCCGGACCCCTCCCCCAGGCACCACTAGGGTCTGCACCAACCCTGTGGCAGAGTTGCTTGAGTGGCAAGAAGCCCTGGTGAGCTTCCAATGTCCAGCCAAACCCTGTGGCACAGCCAGCCTGTGGAAAGTGGGGGCAGTGGTGGGACTAACCTCAGCTCCTTCAGTGAGTGCTAATAGGAATGTAATCTCTCTCTCTCTCCTCTAGCGTTTTATTCCAGTTGGTTCTACAGCACCTAAGGATTCTACATCATGAAGCTCCAGCCTTCACCTGCTCCTGCCCTTATGAGCTCACCTTTTCCTTCTAGCCCTTATTTATTGTTGGACTACCAGTAGAACTCAGTGCTAACACTCTTTTAACCTTTAATAAAGTTTATAAAGTATCACTTGTTCAGTTAGTGAGTTAAGACAGTCTAAATAGGGCAGGCAACCATTGCTGTTGCTCCCCATTTGCCCACATGGTGGCAGTGTGCTACAAGTCAAAGGCCTCTGGGTTCTCAGGCTTAACCTGAGTAACTGTTCTGCAGACAGAAAGTCTTCCCACTGTGTCCCCAGCCCACTTTCTCAGCAAGCTCTTGAGTGCTGGGGGTGGGGGGTGGGGGAGGGAGAGTGGCAGTTTTCCAAGAACCATCAACTACTCCCTCGTCTCCCAGAGCCCCTCTGCTGGAACAGTCACAAGTGATAAGTACCAGTTGGCTGAAAGATTGCATGAGTTTAGAAGTTAGAGGCCAACCTTAGTAGCATAGCAACACCTAAAAAAGAAGCCTGGCATGGTGGTGCACACCTATAATCCCATCTAGTTAGGAGGCTGAGATCTGAGGCTTGTGAGTTGAAGACAGCCCAGGCAGGGAAGTCTGAGACTCATCTCCAACTACCTACCAAAGGCTAGAAGTGGAGCTGTAGCTCAAGTAGTAGAGCACTAGCCTTGAGCCAAAAAAAGAAAACAAAACAAAAAAACCTCAAGGACAGCCAAGCTCTGAGTTCAAGCCCAAGGCCTGGCACCAAAAGAAAAAATAATGTCTCCTAATGACAAGAACACCAGATTGAAACCTTTTGGAATCTTAGTGTGGCTGGCCTAGAGAGGAGGGCTTGGAAAGCCCTCCTAAAACTGATATTTTCTTTCTTCCCACAGCAGAGCAGGAGTCTGGGCCACCTTGTTCCCTTTCCCTGGCAGGCAGCCTTGACAGGAATAATCCTTTACCACTAGTAGAAACTGACTAGCAGGGTGGGAGTTTTTTCAGGATGTCAGAGAGGGTCAGCCACTTTTCCTCCATTCTGTACACCATGCATCAAGTTAAGAAACCACACACAATCCCCCAACCTCAGTTTATTGGAAGAGGCAACAGTAGCTGTAGCCCCAGGAGAGGGGAGAGGGGAGACTACAGAATGAGTTTTAAACACTAGGAAAGAATTCACTGATTCTTCCAGTTCATAGGGAAGTTGCCAGGCTGGAGCCTTAAAATGAACATGAAGGAGGGAGATGAGGAGATAAAGGTGCCTTGGTCCTGGCTGGGGATACCCTATCTTAGCATCTCTCACCTAGACAGGCTCCTTTTGATTTCTGTTCTTTCACTCAAGCTGCCAGGGTATCCTTTCTGCATTTCGGGCCTCTGAGCTTGCCTGGTGAGACTGCTCCCCAGCTCTAGTTAGAAGAGGACCAAGGCCTCAGGCCCCTTCTCTGGTTTGGCTTTCACTATACCTCATGGGGCCGCAGATGGTCCCTTCCTAAGCCACACTGCTCCCCAGACTCAGAGCCTTGATCACCCCAAATCCTGCCATTTTAGCCACCTCCCAGAGCCGGAGGCTGGTTCCCATCGCCAGGTTCTTACAAACGATGGGGTGGGGCCTGCTGGTGGTAGGTGAAGATGGGAGCGAAGGGGCAAGGAGGGCATGGGGGAAGGTGCCCGGCTCAGTCCGGGTAAATGATGAAGCCCGAGAAGGTGCTGTACTTGTTAGTGTTGCCGCCGTGCACCTTCCCACCGTCCAGCTTGATGAAGACCTCATCACCCACATCCAAATGCAGAATGACGCTGTTGCTGGCATAGTCGTAGTTCTGGTCGGCGTCCTGAGCAATGGCGCTGGCCCGAACCTAGGAGGGAAAGACATTGATGGGACTGTGCTCCCAGCTGGGGTGGAGGGGTTGGTTCTAGGGGTTCCAGTGTGGCACACGGGAAGTGGGCTGTAGGTGCTGGGGAGGAAGTCGGGGAAGGGATGGGATCTCGAGCTTTGCTGACTGTTATTCACTAGCTGAGCGCCTCAGGCACAAGCCTCAATTTGAATTATAAAGTGTATGTTTGAGAAGATGGAAGGAGAATAATAGCGCCCACCCTGTGAGGCTGTTAGGATTGAAGGACATGTGGAATGTATGTAGAACAGTGGTTTGCCCAGAGAAACCGTTATACAGTGGTTGCTATTACTGTTCTTGCTTTAAAAATAATATTAGCCTGTAGGATGCTAAGAAGCTGTTGCCCACTTAGACCTCCATGTAAATTCCAAATGTGCATTTGCTTTCCTGGGAGCTGGGCATCACACCAGTGTGTCTGTGGGTGTGCCGATGGGTGCAGGCCTGGGAAGTGCTGCTGTCTTCTGGCCTCTGAGGTGTCCATTTCTCCGCCGCCGAGTGGTAGCTAATGCCTTCTGTGGGAACCCAGAGCTCTGCCTTTCTTTTGGCCTCTCCTTTGGCACTCGCCTCAGGCTGCCAGCCCCCTCCCCAGCCCCCCTCTTTCTGTCCCACCGGGCTGGTTATTAACTCATTAATTATTCATCATTATTTTAATCATTATTTACCATCCCCAGGGCCGCAGTGCCTGCGCTGTGGAATACAGAGTGGGAGCTATCTGCCACCCTCCTCTGAAATAAACACACTCTAAATACACACTTATCTGTTCCCCTACACCCTGTGTGTACCAAGTACACCTACCCAACCTACTAGGTGCCACATACAGAAAAATACCGTGGCTCTACTCACATCTTCCCGCTCTGTACACACGCACTTCCTTACACACCATCTCTGTCCCACACAGATCCACACTCATTCCCTATCCTTGGGCCACTGGGAAGGTCCTCTGGGAAGAGACCCCAAAATATGTGTGGGAGATGGTTGTGAAGCAGTGTCCTTCTGAGTGTACACAGGTGCTGCAACGGTAGCAAGGCCCAAGGCTCAAAGAGCCCCAGGACTAGGTCTGACAGATAGGGAAGGCACCACTTCCTTTCTAGGAGCATTCTGGGGTCACTGCTGTGCCCCAGCTCTCTCCAGCTTGCACTTCTCAGCTCCCTCCACCTCAGCCTAGCTATCCTCACCACCTGACTGGATCAGATAAGGGACTTTTTTTTTTTTAAGCTTCTTCCCCTAAGCCAAGGAGACAATAACTCTGATTCTGCCTTCAGGGGCAGCACCACGAAGCAGAACCTAGAGGCTGAGATTGTTAGGGAGGATGTGAGAACTGTGATCAGGCCGAAGTTCCAGGCTGTCCCCCCAGGTTGTCCTTCCTCCAAACCCACCACCTAGCTGCTTTCACTCTTAACCACTCCTGTTCCTGGCCTGAGCTCAGTATTATTTGAGAATCAGTATTATCAGAGGGCAAGGCCCAGCCTTAGCCTGGCCAGAGGCTCTGGAGTAAGAAATAAGATAAGACTGGCAAATGGGCAAATAAGGGTTTTCTTTCTTTTTTCACCTTGAAAATCTAAGTTGAATGCCCCTACACTAAACAGCAGCCCCACCACCGCCTGCTCACTAAAACACAAATTCCATTCTAATCTCAAAGAACCAGATTCTGGGTAACTCTTCCCTATGCAGGCCGGGAAATCAAGGCCAGAAGGCTGGAACCCGTCAAAAAGAAAGAGAGAAATAGCAACTCAAGTAATTGGTATGGTGAGACACCAAAGGCATTTGGTGTGGTTGTCTATAATTGGAGTGACTGCCTATAGTTGAAGTGTGAATCTCTGCCGCAGAGAGGATAAGCTTTGAGTCCCTTGTTATAATAGTGATTTCCAACACTCCCGGTGAGCCCCCTGGGCAGAGTGATGTTCTTTCTCTGACCCCCAATTCCTCCTTGACTAAACAAACGATGTACAATATACGTACAAGAACGGCCTGGAGTTCCTGGATTTCCTGGCGCTGTTTCCAGGAAGGAGCTGAGTTGTGGCTCGAGGGCAGGGGGATTCGGGGACACTGCCCGCCGTGTGGATTGGGAGTCGGGCGGCGGAGGGGCGCCTCACCTGTCCGTTCTTCATCAGATCGGCCCACATACTGGTGCCATCGCCGCCGCGCATGAGCACATGGTAAGCGAAGAAGTAGACGCCGGGCATGGGACAGGTGAACTTGCCGCTGGCCGCCTCGTAAGCGTTGCCCACGTTGGTCACCACGTCGTCAAAGCGCAGCACCTCGTAACCCTCGTGCGGCTTCCGCAGGCCGGCGTAGAAGGCGATTCGGGGCACGTAGCCGGCCGGGGGAGCCGCCCCTCCCGGGCCTGGGCCGGGCGGCCCCGGGGGGCCTGGCCTTCCCGGCTCTCCGGGGGGCCCTCTGGGGCCCGGAGGTCCTGGGGGTCCCCTCAGACCTGCCTTCCCGCGCCGGCCCACCTCCCCCTTGGCACCCGGTGGGAAGGGAGGTACGGACGCCGGCGCACCGTCGGGGCCCGGGCCTCGGGGCCCGTGCGGGTCGCACACCATGCGGCAGCGCCCCAGCATCTCGTAGTGCGCGGGGCCGCGGGAACTGTGCACCAGCAGCGGGATGGCCACCAGCAGCAGCAGCACCATGGCCACCCCGACGGCCGCGCCCGCCACCCGCTTGCGGCGGCTCAGCCGCGACGCGGCCAGGGCCAGCAAATCCTCCTCGCTTTTGGGCGCAATGGCGACGGGAGGCCCGGGACTCTCCGCGGGCCCAGAAGAGGGTGGCCTGGCCGGCGCCCGGGTCTGGATTCCCTCTTCCAACCACCCCCGACGGGCCTCCCTGCCTCCACCGGGTCCCTCCTTCCGCAGCGGGGCGGCGTTTCCCGAGCCGTCCGTGAGGGCAGGGGTCCCTGCGCCCCCCACCCCCTAACCCTGTGAGTTGGCCCGGGCACAGCTCGAAACCCTGTGGTCTTCTATTACCCTCCGGTGCAGTCCTAAGGATCCGACCCGGGCGGTGAGAGCCGCCGCTTCTTGGACGGCGGGTTTCTCACAAGTCTCCCGACAGCTGCTTCTTCGCGATCCTGGGAGGGGGTCCCAGGTCACAGATCGCTCGGGGCTGGAGCGGGCCGGGGGCGGGCGAGGCGGCTGTGGCGGCGCTCCGGACGTCCCAGGCTCTGAGCTGCGGGTGGCGTCCACTGGACGCGACCTCCTCCGAGGTCCTGCTCTCTCGCGCGCGCTCTCGCTCTTGGAAAGCGCTTCCCGCCTTCTTCTCTCAGCCTGGGTGGCAGCCCTGGCCGGAGCCCTGGCCGGGCGACTCTCTCCTCCGCCAGCTCTCTCCGGATCTCCGCGTCCCCTAACCTTCCTCCCCGGGGCGGCAGCGCGGGTGGTGTGGGTTGCCGCGCGGCGGGAGCCACTATAAGCGGCCGGAGGCAGAGCGACCCCTGGCGCCCAAAGTGGGAAGAGCGGGGGCGGGGCAGGCAGCGCACTCCACCCCCCCCCAGTCCCCCCCCCCCCGCCCGCCCGCCACTCCCCGCGGAGCCCCGGGCCTCCCGGTTCCCGGCCTGTTCCCAGGGCTCCGCGGCGATCCCTGGCCTCCTCCACCCTACATCTTTACTTTTACCCTCGATCCAGAGTTTAGCGTTCTTATAAGCTGGAAACCGCGCTGGGATAAACATGGGTCATGCTACAAGCACACAGAGAAGACAGTGGTGGGTTGCAGAATTAAAAAAAAAAAAAAAATAAGGGGGGGGTGTGAGTGACTCACACAAAAAACAAACAAACAAAAAACAAGAGAGAAAAAGAAATCCATCACGCCATACCCTCTCCGTGCCAGCAACGGAATACCAAATGCCCATATGGGAAAGGGTTCAAGGGATACTTGTTGGTTTGAATAGAAAAGGCATTTCCTGACACCCCCATACTCAAGCCCTGGGATGGCACAGAGTAGCCAAAAGGGAAGGGGGGCGGAGAGAGAGAGAGAGAGAGAGAGAGAGAGAGAGAGAGAGAGAGAGAGAGAGAGAGAGAGAGAGAGAGAGAGAGAGAAAGCGCCTGGGGGGAAGGAGCTGGAAACCGACAGGAAAGCAGAGAAGGAGCGACAGAAAAATCAAAGAGACAGAAAGCCAGATAGAGATGCAGAGACAGAGATAAAGCTTCGAAAAGAGACTAACTGACAGCCCCAGAGGGGGAGAGGGAGAGACAGAGACTGAGAGAGAGACAGAAGCTGAGACAGGTTGACAGATCGAGGGAGAGAGAGAAATGTAAATGGCGCGCTGCAGAGAGACACCCAGGTCCGTGTTCGGACTCCAATGTGACATATCAACTGGAGGGAAGATGCGGGGGCGGGGCAGTTCTGCAAGCAGAGTGGTAGGCTCTGGGCCTGTGCATTGTGACAGTGTGCTGGAAAGTATGCAGGTAGCCATGGGATCCTGGCCTTGTGTGTCCCCGGGTGAGTGGGGTATTGGATTATGTGTTGTTTCTGTGTAGATATGCGTGAGGGTTTTTTGAAAGGAATATATATATATGCATACATATATGTGCATATATATCCTATGTCCTTCCTTTCTCTTGATCTCTAAATTTGGGACCCCAGAAATGTCGGTTCTCTTATCTCAGGACTGAAGAATGGGGAACCTTGAGGGAAGAAAGTCAGTTCTAGTTCCACCCTCCAGGTCCAGCCCCAACCCATCCTGCTCAAGTCCCTAAAGTCTTGGTCCCTTCCCCCTTCCCCAAGCATGTGCTATCAAATGAAACCTAGAGAAAGGAAACCCCACACAATGGGCTTTGGGCTGTTTATGCATAGTAATATAACCGAAATGCAGATTAGGTGTTAGGCTCCTTCTGTAAGAAGTGACTGAATCTGCTTTCTGAGGAACTCCTGCTTAGATAGGTCAGAGCTCTCAGGGTCTGTGGAGAAAGCCTTTGGCTACAACCCCTCTGGGGATGGCAACCCAGAAGCTAGGAAAAGGGAGTCTAGGACCAAAAAAAAGTGGAGATGTTTGGAGGCTTCGGAGATTGACCGCTGCAAAGGCTTTTTAGTGATTAGATACGCCAGGATGATGATATATGGAATATGCTGGGTAAAATGGAGAGTACAGGGTCATGATTGTTGGGTAGAAGGTGATTTCCTCATTCCCGGTTTCCCATACTCCTTCCAGGCACGTCCTATCACATGTCATAATGAATGGTGGAGGGCAGAGGTTGCTAAGTCTGGGTCTATGGCCGGGATCAGTGGGGGTAGAGGCATCTCTGTGCCTGAAAGGATTGGGAGAAAATGGATTGGCAGTCAGTGGGGGAGGGGCTTCCTCCTCCAACCATAAATACAAATTTTATTCAAGGTCTTTGTCACCATTTGTCTTCCTCGGGGGGCTGAGGGCCATGTCAGCCCCGCGCATGTCTAATTCCAGATCTGCTCCCCCAGGCTGGATGATGGATGGGTCAGAGAGAGCAGGCCCAGGCTTATACCAGCTTCTCCTGCCACAGCCTCAGGTCCCATCCACCACCAGTCCAGCTACCCTCTGTCCTCCCTCCACTCCCCAGATTCCCTCTGTGCCCAGCCCGGTTCCCCACTCCCACTCATCCTGCTTCCCAGTGCCCCCTTTTGGAGCCCCTCACCTCAACCCCTTTCAGGTATAGGGCCTCTTCTCTTTAGAGCTTCCCCTTTGCTCCCATCCCCAGCCCAGGCTGTGAGCTGCAGTGACCAGCAGGGCTGCAAATGGCAGAGCTTGTGTGTGTGTGTGTGTGTGTGTGGTGGTGGGGGGGAGCAGGCTTGGCTCACAGGGAGCTGAGGGGCCAGCTCCATGAATTTATTCATGTTCTGTTGCTCTTTCCCCACGCTCTGGAATGGAGCTGCCAGCTCACCAGGTCCTTATTGCTTCCCCTGCAGCTGTCACATTGGGTCTGAGAAAGGATCTGGGTAGAGCCAAGACCAGCCCAGTGCTCCTAGGGCCTGAAGCCAAAGAGGGAACACCTCAGTACAGTTGGGGGTCTCTAGCACAGGTGTGTGGTCTGTTTAGGAATGGGAAGCAAGCAAGGCAAGGTGTGCTGCAGGACAAAGAAATGGCTGTGGAGGTGGGAGCAGGGTTGGTGGGAAGAGGAGAAGAGAGGAAATAATGTTATTGAAAGCTTGATGTATTTTTTTTCAGTCCTGGGACTTGAACTCAGGGCCTCAGCACTGTCTCTGACTTCTTTTGCTCAAGGCTAGTGCTCTACCACTTTTTCTGTGTATGTGGTGCTGAGGAATCAAACTCAGGGCTTCATGTATGCTAGGCAAGCACTCTATCACTAAGCCACATTCCCAGCCCTTTGATGTATTTCAGAGTTTTTAATATGGAAGGTTTGCCTCTGCTCCCCCAAAGGAAAACACAACCCAGTCTGAATTCTGTACTGACCTCTACCTATACTAACCTTCACTAACCCTGTCCCTAATCCCAAATTGACACTTAACTCCCCTCCAATCCTAAACTGAATCTTAACTCCATAACCTGACCCTACAGTGTATCCCCACCTGTCCTGGAACCCAGGGCTTTCCCCAGAATTCCCCCAGGGTTATAGCCTAGTGTGTGTCAAAGTTCTCAGAGGACCAGACTTTTGATTAGCATATGATTTGCATTTGATTTGCATGTGTTATATGCTTTCTACTCTGCAGAAGTTTTCGTGTTAAATTTTTATGAAGTCTCCTGGAAAGGTCCTGGCTCCTTGAACATTCTCTCTTTTTGTTCCTTCTCTCACACTTCTTATCACTGACCTAGACTCCCCTCCTTAAGGGAAGAAAGGGGGAGAAGGTGAGCAACAAAGGACCCATGGGAGGAAGACAAGAAGTGTGATATACTGCCATCATTTGTAAACCCTCAGCCTGGTGCTGTGGCTCACACCTCTAATCCTAGCTACTCAGGAGGCTGAGATCTGAGGATCTTGGTACAAAGCCAGCCAGGGCAGGAAAGGCCATGAGATTCTTATCTGCAGTTAACCACCAGAAAACCAGAAGTGGCACTGTAGCTCAAAGAGGTAGAGCACTAGCCTTGAGCTAAAGAGCTCAGGGAAAGGCCTAGGCCCAGAGTTGAAGCCCCATGACTGATGATAAGGAAGGAGGAAGAGGAGGAGGAGGAGGAGGAGGAGAAGGAGGAGGAGGAGGAGGAGGAGGAGGAGGAGGAGGAGGAGGAGGAGGAGGAGGAAAGAAAGAAACTATCTAGTGATTGGTATTGGTATTGCATTCAGAACTAAAGCAGAACTTTCCCTCTTGTTCTCTCTTCCTTGTCTTCAGGACCAGCCAAGGAGCGCTTTTCTCCTCCCCCCCTCCCCCCACTCTGGCAGTCAGCTCCATTAGCAGAGATGACAAGCTGGAACCTGATTGGGTTGCCTACTACTAAACCCTGAGTGTGAAGAGGAGAGAGGATTTGTCCACTTGAGAAGATGAGATTACATGGAAAGATCACAAATTCTTACTATATTTTAGAGATATGTGTGTGTGAGGAGAGGGGGGATGGAGAAAGAGAGAGAGAGAGAGAGAGAGAGAGAGAGAGAGAATGAATGAGTGTTGTGTCTGTGTGCAAATACTGGGACTTGATCCCAAGTGCTTCCTCAGTTTTTTCCACTTATGGCTGGCTTACTACCACTTAAGCCTTACCTCCAGTCCATCCTTTTTGCTGCTTAATTGGAGATAAAGTCTTTCGGACTTTTCCCTCCCAAATAGCTTCAAACCTGAGCAGATCAGACTATAGATGTGAGCCACCTGCATGGGGATCTAGTTTAGAGTTTTGTTTTGTCCAAGAATAGGTATCTGATTTCTCGCATTGGCAATCTGTGGCCTGAGCCAAGCCTCCAACCCCTAATTTAGAGTTTTTAGCATGCAAGTACATTCCCCATAGCACCCCTGAGAGGCAGATTATTATCCACAGCTTACAAATAAAGAAACTGGGGCCCAGAAAGGGAAAATGGTTTATCCACTATGCAGTTACCACCTTGTTAGAAGCAGTCCCCAAACTGGAGTTCCGGTGTTCTTGGCTTCCCTCTAGGTGCTCTTCAGAATGACATTCCAGGTAATGGAAGGGAGAGACAGGATCAAAATGAGCATCTCTCAAGAACTGATTGGAGAGACTTGTAAGCATGAGGCCAACATGGCAGAGTCTTGGATGTACACTCCCCAACTTCTGCCCTAATGCTGTCAATTCTGACACCCAACAGGACTCAACTGTTGGCTAAAGGAAGTCCAAAGTTAGTTACAGAGGACTGTTCAGATGGAGGAGACAGCATGGGAAATGGGAAGGAAGGTATGGCAGAGCACTAGTGGCTTCCACCTGTAAGTTTAGCTAAGAAAGAGGCAGAGATCTGATGATTGCGATTTGGGGCCTATTGGGAAGACAATCTAGAAAGATTCTTCTCTCCAATTAATCAGCAAAAAAAAAAATCTGGAAATGGAGGTGTGGCTCAAGTGGTAGAGTGCCAGCCTTGAGCACAAAAAGCCAAGTTAGAGTGTGAGACCCTAAGTTCAAGCCTCAGTGCTGGTATAAAAAGAAAAAGGAGTGCAAAATGAAGAGAAACTAGTGCACTTAAGTCCCAGAAGGGAAAACTAAGCCAGTTCCTCCGTTGCAGAGATTGAGAAAACAGTGGTTGTCCAAGAATAGGAGCATACTTTGCTGTCTATCTGTGCTTCCATGGGGGCCAGAGGGTGCCACCACCAGGCCCGGGGTTCTCACTCTGCTTCTGCAACTCCACACAACAGTGATATCTAAAGGTTGCATCAGGAGCAGGGTGGAGGTAGAAATCGCTTCCAAGGTGTTTGTCAGGACTGAGCTTGTGGCCGGACTCCCTTGGCTCTCCATCCCTAACCAGGGAAGCTCCTAGCCCTCACCTCCTCCTCTTCTTCTTCCTCTCCTTCACCTTCCTCCTCCTCCACCTCCACCTTCCTTGGCGCTCCCCTCCTACCCATCACTGGCCTTCTCCACGCTGCTCCGCTTAATGAATTGTGGCGATTGGCTGCACAGACAGCTGTCAGGCTCCTCATTTCTCCGCCAGGATATTGGATCGCACACTGGGAGTCCGACAGGTGAGAGGGTGAGAGGAGGGGAATGTGTTGTGGGGAGCTGGGGAGAGCTCAGAGGCCAGAAGGCGGAATCCAGGCCCGGGGCCTCTCTAGCTAGGGCTCAACTAAGTTGGGGTAGGTCCTAGCATGCCTTTCTCCCTGGGGTTCCTAATTCTTCCTGTTCTCTGACCAGCAGTATATTTAACGAGCCCCACACCCACAGCACCTGGGCAGGAGGGGACCCTCGCCCAGCACCTGGTGGGGCTGCAGCAAGCTCTTCAAGCCAGCGCCTCGAAGCTTGGCCGAGCTCTTCCTTCCCACCTCCTAACCATCCTTTTCCGTCTCGCTCCCCCCTCCCTCCCTGCAACGCTCCCTCCCCCGCGGCCGCGGCCTTTATTAGGGATTCCGCGGCTGTCGGTCCCGCCATCCATCCTGTCCGCCGGCAATTAGGCGGCCAGACAAAGAGCAGCTTCGGATGGATGAGGGTCCCGGCGGATCGGAAATGTGAAGGGTCAGCGCTGCCGCCCGCGGCGCACCCCGCTCCCCCTTCCGCATAATCACCGGCTGCCCGTCACTCAGTCGGCCGCCAGGGAGCTCCGGAGCCCGGGAGAGGGCGGGGCTGCGACTGCAGCCTAGGCGCCCCGGGCCGGGCGCGGGGCGGGCCTGCAGCAGGTGCCCACCGCAGCGCCAGGCCCCAGGGCTGAAGCGGGGCGGGGTGGGGGGCGACTGCAGCCTAGGCACCCCGGGCCGGGTGCGGGGCGGGCCTGCAGCAGGTGCCCACCACAGCGCCAGGCCCCAGGGCTGAAGCAGGGTGAGGCGGGGGGTGGGGGGCGACTGCAGCGTAGGCGCCCCGGGCCGGGTGCGGGGCGGGCCGGCAGCAGGTGCCCACCGCAGCGCCAGGCCCCAGGGCTGAAGGGGGGAAGGGGGGAGGGGGGCGGGGCGACTGCAGGAGGAGATTTTTGCCTCCAGGCGTCTTCTAAGCCAGGCTGGTCGGGTAGCCCGAGGTCCTCTAGTCGAGGAGGGAGGACTAGACGTGCGAGACGGAAGGATCGCGGCTCAGGGTGCCCCCTGCCGGGAGACTCCAGGACGAATCCCGAAGGTCTCCCGGCCCAACAAGTGGAAAGAAGCCCGAAGACCACCCTTTTGAGGGAAACTGAGGGTCTCTGGCAGGTGGCGCCTCCTGTAGGAACAGGACGCCACCGCGTTCCTTAGACCTACTCACTCGTGTGAAAAATCCAACCCATCCACATCAAATCGAGAAAAGCTCCAAAATCCAGGCGACCCTGAGTGGAGTCAGAAGGAAGTTCGAGGAATCCAGGTTTTACTGTGGATTCCTTGGCGCTGGCTCCCAACTGACAAATCAACATCTCAATCTGACAATTAGTGGTTGAGGTGGGGTGGGGGGGAGAAGGGCTCCCGGCTCGGCTGCTGAGCCCTCCCGGCGGAGGCAGAGAGGTGGGCGGCGCTGGCAGTGATGAACGACTGAGGGGGGGGGGCAGGGCCCGGAGCGCGCATTCATTACTCCACTGACAGGCGGGCGACGGGCCAGGCGAGCGTCCGAGTGGACGTGCCAGGAAAGAGGCCAGGGGCAGGAGGGGAAGCAAGGGAGATTTTATCAGTCCCATCGCTCTGTTTGCTCGCGGTTCATCACCTAGACCTCGGTACTTGACTTCCTTGAACTCACCCTCCCAGTTGTTGGCTCTGGCTCTGATTGTAGAATTAAGAAGGGGGAAGGGGAGGGCAGAGGCATAGATTCTATCCCTGGGTTAGGCAATTTAAGGTCTGAGATGTCAAGAAAGGGTGTAGACAAGCCTTAGGACTAAGCCCTTCGGCCTGACCTCAGAGGAATTGTGTGTGGTTGCAGGGATTGACAGGTGTAGAGGCCGTCAGGATCAGTGACTATGTGTGTCAATGCCAGAGATGTGTCGGGCTGATTTTGTCAGTGGAGGTGTGGGCTTCCTGTGTCTGAGGATGAGCCCTGTGTGTGCCCCCTCCTTCCGCTTGCTGTCAGTTCTGTCTGGAGTTCTGGAGGAAATGGCAGTGCACTAGCTTGGTGACAGCTGAGGTGTGTTGCTGAGAGGTGTGTGATATATGTTAACTGTGAGAGTGCTGGTCAAGAAAACTCCCTTTTACCACCTCCATCACAAACAGCCCTTCGCAAAGCATTGAAAGTAATGGATTTTTTTTTCTTCTCCAAAATCTGACAACCTAGTTTTGAACCTTAGAGAAGGAAGTGATTACGGCTAGCATTCTTCACAGCCCGTACACACACACACACACACACACACACACACACACAGAGTCTCCACTACAAAATGTGATCTCGAGCTGGTCTTCTTAGGCTGGTGATGATCTGAGAAGAGGAGACAGCAGATACCTGTATTAATGCTCAAGAAGTAAGGGAGGGGGCTGGAATAACAGGCGGAGCTGGGAATGTGGCTTAGTGGTAGAATGCTTGCCTTGTATGCATGAAGTTCTGGGTTCCATTCCTCAGCACCACATAAACAGAAAAAGGTGCAAATGGTGCTATGGCTTAAGTGGTAGAGTGCTAGCCTTGAGCAGAAGGAAGCCAGGGACAGTGCTCATGCCCTGAGTTCAAGCCTCAGGACTGGCAGAAGGAGGAGAGGAGGAGGAAGAGGAAGAAGAAGAGGAAGAAGAGGAAGAGGAAGAAGAAGAAGAAGAAGAAGAAGAAGAAGAAGAAGAAGAAGAAGAAGAAGAAGAAGAAGAAGAAGAAGGGGGGACACACCTCAAAACTATTGAAGGCCCAATTAATGTACCTTAACCCCCCCCCTTTTTTTTTCTGGGACTTGAAGTTAGGGCCTGGGAACTCTCCCTGAGCTCTTTTGCTTAAGGCTAGTGCTCTACTGCTTTGAGACACAATTTCACTTCTGGTTTTCTAGTGATTAATTGGAGATATGAATTTCACAGACTTTTCTGCCCTGGCTGTCTTTAAACAGGCTGGCTTTGAACCACTGATCTTTCTCAGATCTCAGTCTCTTGAGCAGTTAGGATTGCAAGCATGAGCCACTGGCACTCAGCAACCTTAACCTTTTGAATTTCAGGTCTAGTTGGTTATTACTTGACAACATGTAAGGATAATGTTATACTATAATTCTCCTTTCTAATACCTGTCTCTTCACCTGGCGGTTGTCTCTAGTCATCTTCCCCATTCTCAAGCCAGGAAGAAGTTGAGCCTGGCTCCCCAGTTGTTGAATGTGTGCCAACAGAGCGGAGAGTTCAGGTGCTATGGGGCCTCTGGCCCCCTGTTTTATTCAGTCAGGCTTTAAGGCATCTTCTATTTTCCTTGCTCTTTCTTGGGGCTAGGCTCTCTTGAAACCTGCATATCTTTGTCTCTGCCCACATCTTTGTGTCAGAACATTTCCACCTTTACAGATCTCTTCCAATTTTGTCTCCCTAAAATTTGGGAGGGATTTTTGTCCCTCCTGGATTCCTCCCTCTAGGAATACTCCAGTTCAATAGGGAGGCCTGGTGGGGATGGGGGGGGGGGGCGGGACAGGGCTTCCTTCTTCTTATTCAGAGGCAACCGAGTATCCGACTAAGGCCAGGTTATGTTAGGGCTGGGGCAAGCTAGGTTCACTTCTCATTCTGGACACAAGCACCAGGTCGATGCCCTGCTATCCATTCCTCCTCCAAAAGGCCCTCCTCCTAGCCCCTGCCCCCCTCCGCCCTCCTGGAAAAGGCAAATTTGACATTTTTAAATCCCGAGCCTTAGAGGGATCGATGCGGCCCGAGGGCCCCGCCCGGGGTCGATATTCCTGATTGGGAAGCGGCCGCTGCTCAGAGACCGCGTGTAAATCACCCGGGCTGGGGGGGAAGGGGAGCGAGGAGCCCTCTGCGTCCCGGGTGCGCGGGAGCCAAGGCAGGGTCGGGGCCCGGGGCGGGAGCCGAGGACCACCGAAGGAGAACCACAGGGCTTGGAGAACCGGAGAGAAGCCCACCCAGGGCCTCTCCCCTCCCCTGCCTAGCCCTGCCAACTCCCTCGGCTTGCTCTGGTCTCGCTTCAGCGGCCGCCATCCTCCGTTGCTTCTGGAGCCGCCCGGGAGGGCCGGTGTCAGAGCCAGCCATGCGGCGGCTCCTCTCCGGCCGCTCCCGCGGGGCTCGGGCTTTGGCGGCGGCTGTCACGGAGCCGACAGGCCGGCCGGGCGGGCGGGGACGAGGCGGGTGGAGGCGGCGAGACGGGGAGGGGGAGGGAGGGCGGACGCATTCGGGCGCTCAGTGGGCGCGCAACAGATGTTTGCGGAATTGGAGGACGGCAAAGGTGGCCTGGGACACCGGGGGGCGAGAGAGTGGGCTCCGTGGAAGGCGATCTAGACGTAGTGAGGGACCCAAGCTGCTGGGGACGGTGAACCGGCACACGAAGGCTACCAGGAGATCTGGGTAGTGAGGAAAGGAAGAAAGAAAGAAATGGGGCGGTCAGGGAAGTGCGGGCTGCAGCTTTGGCCTCCAGCCTCCAAATGTTCGTTCCAGTGCTCTCTGCTGGGGAAACCGAGGCAGCCGACGACAAGGTGGGCCTGGAGGGTGCAAACAGTCTTAGTGAAGAGGCCGGCGGGAACGCCTCGAATTCCCATTCGGATCTCTGGATTCACCGGGCCCACACCCAGGCCAGTACCGGGGAAACACATCAGCCTCCCCCTTGGCCTCCGCTCAGACCCTGGGCTCCCGCTTCAGCTTGTCAGATCTCCCACCTCCCCAGTCTGCGCCAGTTTATAGAACAACAATTTGGGGAAAACAATCCGGGCCGAGTGACGGCCCCGTAATTGTGACAAAGTGAGTGCGGGCGACTGGAGAGAGCGCTCAGGGCGGGAGCGCCGGCGGGGCGCGGCGCAGGCTGGGGCGCCTCGCGCCCGTCCTGCCACCCCCCCCAACCTTGTTTTCATTCTGATCACCTCCCATCTCTCTCCCTGACTCTTCTCCAATTCCTCTTCTCTCAGCTGCCCGCACCTCCCTCGTTCCTCCATCGCTCTTCCCTTTCCTCTTCCATAACCGCTTTTCTCTCCGCTCCCCACCTCCCCGCCCCCGGTGCACCTCTTGTTTTTTTTTTTTTTTAATTCCCCTCGCTCACTTCTCCCCCCTCCTCCGCCCTCCACTCGTTTCTCCATCTGTTTTTTTTTTTTTTTTTTTCCTCGCGCTTACATTGCCCTTGGGCCCCAGGCTCTCGCGCACAATTCCCTTCTTTTCCCTCCCCAGTTCTCGCTTCTTGAGATGAGCTGGGGAGCCCTGTTCCCTCCCCTCCCATGGCTTCCGGGAGGCCAGCGCCGCCCCAGCCTCCCGGGTTCCGTGAACACCCCCCCCCCAGGATTCCCCCCCCCCCCACAGCTGCCTCGGAGCCCTCCTTCTCCCTTCCGCCGCAGCGGTCCCCACCCGGCTCCCCGCACCCAGAGCTAGTTTGTTTGTCCAGTGGCTGCCGCTGCTGCCCGCACTGTTTGCCAAGCTTAGCGAGCCGGCGCGCAGTGCGGGCCCAATTAAGTCTCATTCATTATTCAGTGCCCCGGTCCTCCCCCGTTCCCAGCGCGCCGCCAAGAAGTTGTTTCCCCCCCGCCCCGTCCCTCCCAGTCCAGGCCCCTCAGCCACCCCTAAGGGGCCTTAATGGGGAGGGGGAGATGCATTTCCCCCTTCCAGTCCCCCCCCCCCCGCCGCTTCCCCGCAAAGGATAAGCACCAAGGCGCAAGGGATTTGGAGAGAACACAAGAACTCCTTTAAGTCAAAAGTGGGTGGCTTGGGGGATCCAAGCCCCTCTCCTTTACAAAGAAAGAAATCGAGGCCCAAGAAATGGTGTGACTTGGCCAAGGTCATAGAGCTGAAACCCAGGATTGGAGCCTGGGACGTGGAAACGAAGGCATCTTGTATCACTGCTCTTTTCTAGCACCCAGGCTGGAGGAAGGACGGTTGCTGTCTCCTTTGACACATCGCTCTCTTTAGTGGGGGCGCTCCCACCCTCTATCTTGTTTCTCCTCTGCCTTTAGCTAGTGGGACAGAGCAGCTTCAGGGCTTCCAGTGGATCCCAGGCAGGGTCGAGGGCGTGTGGTGTGGGTGGTGGTGCTGATGGGTGTGTGTGTGTGTGTGTGTGTGTGTGTGTGTGTGTGTGTGTGTGTGTGTGTGTGTGTGTGTGTGTGTTTGCAGCCTGTCAGTAGGTTTTTGTGCTTTAGAGGATTCGGAGCTGTAACCAACCAAGGCAGTCTGGGAGGGCAACGCAGTGTAGAATGAAGTGCAGCCTGAAGTGCTGAGGTCCTGTATGTGGCGGTGAGAAGAGGCAACCATTGGCCTGCTTGTTTTTCTTTTTCTTTTTCTAAGCAGTACAGAAACAACAGATGAGGAGCAGGACCCTCGGTAGGGACCACTTCGAGAGAGTGAGCACTGGCCTTGAGACAAGGTGAGCCTGGGACCCTCCCCAACTCTCCCTTCTTGAACGGTAGCGCCACCTGGCGGTTGTAGTGCTGCGCTGCAGGAGGCGTTTTCTGGCTGGGGTGGGACGGCGGAGATTCCACCCCTAGAAAGTGCAGGTGTGCCGGGAGAGCTTACCAGCCAGTTTACCCTAGAGGGCAGGCCAGAGGAGTGCATGGTGTAAAGGTGATCCTGGGGCTGGCTTTGGGGAGAGGCCTGACTTCCGTGACACAGCGGACACAGAGGCAAAGTCCACTTGGAGAGAAGTGGGAGCAGAATGAGAGGGGCCATTTTGACTCTCTGGTTAAAGGAAATGACTGGCTTGCAGCGTTCTGAGAGCCTGGGCAGCCGGGTACTGTTCCACTTGGGACTGACTGGGAAGGAGGCCCATCGATCTGGAGGAGACAGATTGGTAGGCAAACAAGCTTTGGCATCTGGTTTGATATTCTGAGGATTTGTCCAGTCTCTTTGGAGAGACCTGTCTCAGAAGGAGCTGGTTGAGTGGTGGGGTGTCAAGGACTAGGTAAAACATTTTCCAGAATGTTTAAAGGATAGGGACTCAGAACTCCTAAGTCTAACTTGTGGGGAATTTGCATGGACTGGAGAGATGGGAAAGCTGGAGAGGGGTTAAAACGTTGGCCAAGTGACTGAGAAGAATCATAGACAACTTTAAGGGGGAAGGAAAGGTATGGGCTTTGGGAAGAACTTTGGGAAAGCGTCCTACCTAGTCCTTCTCCACATTCTGCCACCTGAGAGGCATTACCTTGCTAGTGGTTTGCAGAAAGGTCTGAAAGGTAAGCTCCTGATGTTTTTATTTTTACTTTTGAAAATTATTATAAAAGTGATGTACAAAGGGGTTGCAGTTACGTAAGTCAGGTACAGAGTACATTTCTTTTGGGGAGTGATTTTTTTTGTCCCTGCACCGAGTCCTGCTTCTCAACTGAAAGCATTTCAAGCATTCTCCTCTCCTGTGGTTGTAAAGAATAGGATTGAGGTACTAGAAAAAGAAGAACAAAACAACTGGCACAGTGGCATATCTGGACATGACTTACTGGAAGGAGGACTGGTTGCTGTGTTGGGACCTGGATATAGTCTTATGATTTTGCTTTTTTCCCCATTTTCTTAGGATCTAAGGATAAATCCTGGGGCTATGGTGGTCTTGATTCTCACAGAGGATCCTGAAGCTTCTACATTCTGAGCAGTGTCAGGTGCCACTGGACTTGTTCTGAGACCCTTACTCTAGAGGATGGCCAAGGGACTACTGATGACCTATGTCCTCTGGGCTATCGGGGGCCCTGCTGGGCTCCACCATCTATACCTGGGTAGGGACAGCCATGCCCTACTCTGGATGCTTACTTTAGGGGGTGGTGGATTAGGCTGGCTATGGGAATTCTGGAAGCTTCCAAGCTTTGTAGCTCAAGCCAACAAACTCCAGGGGCAGAAGCAGAGCCCAGAAAAAGGGACACCTCCCCTGAGTCTTGTTCGCTTTACTGCCCAGATAACAGTAGGCATCTATTTTGGCCTTGTAGCTTTGATTAGCCTTTCTTTCATGGCCAGCTTTTACATTGTGGGCCTCCCGCTGGCAATTGGCTTAGGAGTCTTGCTGGTGTCTGCTATTGGCAACCAGATCTCCGACTTTAAGAACACTCTAGGGGTAGCATTCCTTACTTCCTCGGTCTTCTATGGCCGTCCCATAGCCATTCTGCCCATAAGTTTGGCTGCCAGTATCACAGCCCAGAAGCATCGCCGCTACAAAGGTTCAGTGGAGTCAGAGACACTTAGTGTGCGGCTCTACCGGCTGGGCTTGGCCTACCTCGCTTTCACAGGACCTCTGGCGTACAGTGCCCTGTATAACACAGCTGCCACTCTCAGCTATGTAGCAGAAACTCTTGGTACTTTCTTGAGCTGGTTCAGCATGTTCCCCCTTCTTGGCCGCCTCCTAGAGGCTGTCCTCCTTCTGCCTTACCGGATCTGGTGGCTACTGGTAGGAGACCTTGGCTTCAACAGTAGCTACTTCCAGGAGTGGGAGCGGCTCTATGAATTTGTTCACAGTTTTCAGGATGAGAGGCGTCAGCTGGCTTACCAGGTAAGGCTTTCTTCCTGCTCTGGGGCAAGTGGCTGTCTTGTCTGAGGTCTTTGTTAGAACTGGTGCCCCCCACAGGGATGTATTTTCATAGACTTCTTTGGGCAAATACTGGGAGAAATCTATGTCTATGCCATTTTCTTTTATTGAGGCAAACATATATAAAACTATATACATATACAATGCAAATCAAGGCATGGAACATTTCCACCACCAAAAAGCTTTCTGCATATCAGTGTTTTTTCTCCTTTGTTGTACTGCTACTGAGGCTTGAACTCATGACTCTGTGCTCTCATTTGGCTTTCTTGCTCACAGATGGAAGTTTTCCACTTGAGCCCCTCCACTAGCATAATATTTTGCCGGCTGATTGAAGACAGAGTCTCAAGGGCTTTTCTGCCCAGCCTAGTGCCAAACCACAATCTTCAGGTATCAGCTTCCTGAGTAGCTTGGAGTACATGTGTGAACCACTGGCACCAGGCTCTCTTTCCTTTCCTCCTTGGGGACGACAGATCAAAGCCAAGGCTTCATGTGTATGCTAGGTGAGCACTGTACCAGTGAGCTACATCCCTAGCCTTAACAACAACAACAAAAAATTTGTTTGCTGTTCCGGGGGTTGAACTCAGGGTCAGAACATTGTACCTTAGCTATTTTTGCTCAAGGCTGGCACTCTACCACTTCAGCCATAGCTTCACTTCTGGCTTTTGGAGATAAGAGACTCACAGAATTTTTCCTACCTCAGCTGGCTTTGATCTGCACTCCTTAGATCTCAGCTTCCTGAATAGCTAGTGTGAGCCACTGGCACTCAGCTTCCTAACAAGTTTTTGATTTGTTTTTGTTGGTCGTGGAGCTTGAACTCAGGGCCTGGTGCTGTCCCTGAACTTTTTGTTCAAGGCTAGCGTGCTACCACTTTGAGCCACATTGCCACTTCCAGGTTTTTGGTGGTTATTTGGAAATAATGAGTCTCATGGACTTTCCTGCCTGGGTTAACTTTGAACATGATCCTCAGATCTCAACTTCTTGAGTAGCTAGGATTACAGGCTTGAGCCACCAGCGCCCAGCTCCCTAACAAGATTTTTTTTTTTATCATTCTTTTCTTGTGTGTGCTATTTTTATCTTCTTTTGTCTTTTGCATTTGTGTATCTTGTATTCTATTGTATTTTACATCTTTGTTTGAGATAAAAGCTCACTGGATAAGCCTAGGCTATAACCACCATTCCTGGTTTGGCATTTTCTGAGATTCTGGGCTGTTCAAGAGATGACATTAAATGCCTGATTTCTCAAAGACAAAAGGACCAAGGAGGAGACCTACTTACTCTGAAAAATTATGACATATTCTAATTTGTCAACTTCTGTTCCTCTAAGGTTTTGGGTCTCTCAGAAGGGGCAACTAATGAAGAAATACATCGGAGTTACAGGGAACTAGTGAAAGTCTGGCACCCTGATCACAACCAGCACCAGACAGATGAGGCCCAGAGGCGCTTTCTGGAGATCCAGGCTGCATATGAAATCCTGAATCAGCCCAGGAAGCCCAGGGAACCCAGGAAGTGAGAAAAAACTTCCACCAGAGGATGGACTTCTAGCAGAGCCAGGCACTGTATCTCAAGTCTGGCTTTGCCCACGTAGGACACTCTAACAATGTTAAAGAAACTGCTTTCAGGACTGGGAATATGGCCTAGTGGCAAGAGTCCTTGCCTCGTATACACAAAGCCCTGGGTTCGATTCCCCAGCACCACATATGTAGAAAATGGCCAGAAGTGGCGCTGTGGCTCAAGTGGAAGAGTGCTAGCCTTGAGCAAAAGGAAGCCAGGGACAGTGCTCAGGCCCTGAGTCCAAGGCCCAGGCCTGGCAAAAAAAAAAAAAAAGAAACTACTTTTGGTAGAAAAGTGAAAAAACCTTAACAAAGCAAGAAAGATAGTGATAGAAAATGTACTTGCAGGGCTAGGAATATGGCTTAGTGGTAGCTTGTCTAACATGCATGAAGCCCTGGGTTTGATTCCTCAGTACCACATAAACAGAAAAAGCCAGAAGTGGTGCTCGAGTGCCACAGCACTCAAGGGGTAGAGTGCTAGCCTTGAGCAAAAGAAGCTCAGGGACAGTGCTCAGGCCCTGAGTTCAAGCCCCAGAACTGGAAAGAAAAAAGATAAAGAAAATGTCCTTGCAAGGTCAGATGCTGGTGGCTCATGCCTGTAATCCTAACTAATTAGAAGGCTGAGATCTGAGGATCATGGTTCAAAGCCAGCCCAAACAAGAAAGTCCACGGGACTCTTATCACTAATTAATTACCCCCCTCCAAGAAACAAGCCAGAAGTGGAGTTATGTCTCAAGTGGTAGAGTACTAGTTTTGAGTGAAAAAGCTCAGGGACAGTGCTAAGGCCCTGAGTTCAAGGACCAGACAAAAACAAAAAAAAAAAAACAAAGAAAGAAAAAAGCAAATGTACTTGCACTCTGAACTTTCAAATTCTTAATTATTGCATTCTTGGTCATATTTTTTAAATAGAAATTTAAAGGCATATTATAAGAGCAAATAAAATACCTTTGAAAATATGTATTGTATCCCACCTCTGATTTGTTGATGTGTGATGGAAGAAGGTTATTTGACTCTTTTTGTATAGCTGGGAAAGCATATTTCATTCCATAAAAGGTAACTTCATAAATTGGGAATAGAAGGCTTAAACTTGTAATCCTAGTTACTTACTCCGGAGGTTGAGATCTGGAGGATCAAAGCTCAAAGTCAAAGAAGGAAAATCTACTTGCTTTTACCTCCAATAAGTAAAAAGCTGGACTGGAGGTGTAGCTCAAGTAGTAGTTAGCTATGAGTGAGCAGACCAAGCAAGATCAAAGCTCTGAGACCAAGCCCCAGTACTGGCAAATAATAAAAATAAATAAATAAATGCTTTCAGCTACAGATTGGCAGCTCAGGCCTGTCATCTTGTGTATGCTGCCAGACTTTTTTTTTTTTTTGTCATGGCAGCTTGAACTCAGGGCCTGGGCATGGTCCCTGAGCTTTTTTGTTCAAGGCTAGAGCTCTGCCACTTTGAGCCACAGCTCCACTTCAGATTTTCTGGTGGTTAATTGGATATAAGCATTTCATGGACTTTCTTACTCAGGGTGGCTTTGAACCATAGTCCTCAGACCTCAGTCTCCTGAGTAGCTAGGATTAAAGGCAAGCGCTACCAGTGCTCCGCCTCACAATTATATTTTATTTACTTATTTATTATTTGCCAGTCCTGAGGTTTGAACTTTGGGCCTGGGCACTGTCCCTGAGTGCCTTTTTGCTCTAAGCTAGCACTCTATCAATTGAGCCACAGTGCCACTTCCAGCTTTTTCTGTGATTAATTGGAGATGAGAGTTATGGATTATCCTGCCCAGGCTAGCTTCGAACCATGATCCTCAGATCTCATCTTCCTGAATAGGTACGATTACAGGCCTGAGCCACCAGTGCCTGGCTTACTATTATATTTTAATGCTGTGCAATAACCTCTTTTTTTGAGAGACATTTATTTTATACATGCAGACGAATACATACACATTGTTTTAAAGAATGTTGCATCAATTTCTTCATGCCTCTAATTCATCTATTGTCTTGAATTATTTCCTTAGAATAAATCCCCAAGAGTGAAATTACTAGGTCAAAGGGTATGACCATTTTTACAGCTCTTGTCAATATTGCTCTTAAATTGTAGTGTCCAGAATGAAATGCAATTCTCAGACAGAGCAGGATACTGTGGGACTATTAAGTTCTCAAGGTCTGGACAATATATCATCCTTTAAATCAAGCAGCCTGAAATGTATTAGCTTTTTTTCCTTTTTTCCCCTCTGTTTTTTTTCTTTGCTATATGTGACTCATTGACTTAGTAGCCAATAGAGGCCCTTAGAAATTTCCTAGGCACTGTCTTAAAGATATATCCATAGGCATTGTATCTTAAAGCTGTATTTTCTTTAACCCAGGAGGATTTTGAGCATGCATGACTTGAATTTACTTTGTTTTAGTTTTCTTTTTAAAAAATTTTAAACAATGGCGATCCTAGTTCAAAGAGGTATACAGTATTGGCTAGAAACTGCAGGTGGCGCTATAAGGCTGTCACAAGGGTAAAATAGGTGCTTTTCACCCCACCTTTTTTTTTTTTTTTTTTTTTAGTCAAATAGGTTCATCATCAGAGTTCCTTTGTTCTCTTCTGTTCACAAGAAAATAGTTGAATTGGGGATGTTATTTGAGGCAAACTCCAAATGACTTGTGTTTTTCAGTCATTATTTGATCTCTTAGGGGAATCTGGGACATTGTTTAAAGTTAGTTGTAACACATTTCAAACCACTATTTTGGCTTTTGAAGTTTACACTTTGAGATGCTGGGGTTCCTCTCCCCCACTAATATTCCTGCCATCTCTTCCTCTTAGTCACTGAAAGAGATCATAACTTATTCAAGCCAGGTGCCAGTGGATCATGTCTGTAATACTAGCTACTCAGGAAGCTGAGATCAAAGGATCTGTTTCAGGCCAGCCAGGTAGGAAAGACCATGAGACTCATCTCCAATTAACCATCAGAAAACTTGAAGTGGCCCTGTGGCTCAAAGTGGTAGAGCACTAGCTTTGAGCAAAAAAAGCTCAAGGACAGTGCCTCCGCCCTGAGCTCAAGCCCCATGACCAGCAACAAAACAAAGGTACAGAGGGCTGGGGAAAGTACACACACACAAACACCCAACACTCAATGAACTGTTTTATGGACGGAATGATTTTTGTTTTTGTTGAGTCTTGAATAATAAAAGAAGAAAATTTATGAGAAATTCTAGTTGAATGAGATTTCATCTCAATAGTTTGTTTCTGTTTTCATTCTTCTTTCTCCATAGTTTGTTTCTGTGTTCTTTCTCTTTTTATTTCCAATTATCTTATTTTTCCTTCTTATCCACTATTTCTATATTTCTGCTTATTTGCAAATTGTTAAAACTCTAAGCAAGGATCTTAGGCTTTCTGAATTTAAATTTGATTGACGAGTTTCAGCAGAATTAAGTATTATCCTCTATGGGAAAATTGAAAGAAAATCATTTTAACCTATAACTGGGCTGAGAAAGGTCATGAGGAACATCTGCTGAACTAGCATGTGAGCTTGGCTTTGCAGGCATCACCTAAAAAGGCATTTCCCACCCAAGGGCTGATCAATAGGTCACTTTGCAGGTACATTAGTGCCAAAAAGGGAACAAGAAGGGACTGAGAATAAATATGTGTTCTATTCAGCTATGGGCCAGTGAGGCTCCTTTTACTATCCTGCCTCTTAATCTTTCCCCCACCTACAAGTTTGAGCTTCTCTTCTCTTGTTCTTTTTTCCCCCTACTTTTCCTTCCTGGGGACCACAGCAGAACTTATTGCTTTTTCAACATAGTGTCTGTGTGCGCACACACACACTCACACTCACACGTGCATGTGTACCTGCCCATATTGGGGCTTGATCTCAGGGCTTCATGCTCTCCCTTAGCTTTTCCTACTTAAGAATGGTGCTTTGCCACTTGAGCCATACCTCCACTTTTGGGTGTAGATAAGAGTCTCATGAACTTTTCTGCCCAGGTTGGCTTCAAACTGTGATCCTCAGATTTCAGCTTCCTGAAAAGCTAGGATTACAGGTGTGAACCACTGGCATCCATTTTAATTTGGGTATGAAAGCAAATAACTGCTTAATCTAGGCACTTGGTACCAGATTGTTTTTTTCTTTTTTCTTTTTTTTTTTGCCGGTTCTGGGCCTTGGACTCAGGGCCTGAGCACTGTCCCTGGCTTCTTTTTGCTCAAGGCTAGCACTCTGCCACTTGAGACACAGCACCACTTCTGGCCATTTTCTGTATACGTGGTGCTGGGGAATCGAACCTAAGGCTTCATGTATGGGAGGCAAGCTCTCTTGCCACTAGGCCATATCCCCAGCCAACTACCAGATTGTTTTCTATTCAGTGATTAGGAACTCACTGCCTCTTAGCAGATGACTTCTCTTGCACAGCCATGAGGATGGGTCTGATCATTTGAGACTCATCTCCCATCAACCCATCTAGTTCTCCATCAATATGTTTGTTGTTTTGATGTTCCTGCTTTTGCTGATGTTACTTTTCTTTCCTGTAATTCTTTTCTTCACTGCTAATCCACATCTTTACACTTCTTTTATGACCCAGATTAAGGTTTATCCCTAACTGATGCCTTTGCCAATTAATTCTACTTCCAGTAATCTTTCCCTCTTGAATTCCTTTAGTATTCTTGTCTAGTTGGTACTGGTCTATTTTTGGACACGTTGCCATGTAATTTGTTCTCTATCTCACATTTGCAAGTCTTTGTTCTTTATTCCAAAGCCCCCTCAGGGCAGGGATTGTCTTCTCCCAATGCAAATTACAAAATATTTGTTATAGAAGGCCCTGACTTCACAAACTCTAGTGTTTCAAAACAAACAAACAAAATAAAACAAAAATCCAGGATATGTATTAAGTGTGTGACCTTGAATAAATTAACAACTCGGACTTTCATTTTCATTTGTTACATGGGGATTGTCTCTCTCAGGGATGCTGAGACAATGAAGTGAGACAATGCATTGACAGCACTTTATAAATTATAAAACTTTTTGAGACGGTGTGGTGCAGTAATCCCAACTATTTAGGAAGATTGAGTTCAAGGCCAGCTCTAGACACAAAATGAAATTATATCCAAACAAACAAGGCAGATGTGGTTCATATCTGTAGTCCCATCTAGGCAAGAGATGCAGGCTGGAGAAACTAAATTTCATGCCAGCCTGGGCAAAAAGTATGAACCCCTATATAAAAATAACTAGAGCAAAAGGGCCAGGCTTAAGTGGTAGAGTACTTACTTTACAACCTTAACTTCAAACCCCAGTACCAGCAAAAGTTAGACAGTCAATGTATGTGTGTGTTGGTGTATGTAGGGCTTGAACTGGATTATAGGTATGAACAAGTGGCAACAAGTTTTTGTTATTTTTGACAATAATTGGGTTTGAACTCAGGGCTTGAGGTCTACTACTTAAGCTGTGTCCCAGTGGGAGAGAGAGAGCGAGAGCGAGCGAGCGAGCGAGCGAGAGAGAGAGAGAGAGAGAGAGAGAGAGAGAATGTGTGTGTTAGGTCTGCTCTGAAAAAAAATGACCCTTTCCCTTTGTTTTCCCTCTCTGCACTCATGGTCCTCCCTGGAAGTCCCTGCCCAGCCCTCTCTCTATATAATCAATCTCAATCATTATTCCACCCCCCTCTTCCACCCTCCATCTGGTATAGCCCTTGTAAGCCTCCATCTTGTGCAGGCCAGCAGTTTGATTCTCCCCCCCCCCCGCCCCGCCCCCATAAACTTTTCTGACTGAACTACATGGTGGTCTCCTTTCAGTGAACCTTATATATATTCCATGTTAGCCTCAAACTGACAATCTTTCTGCCTCAGCTTCTATGAGCTGAGATTATAGACATGTGCCATGATTTTATTTTTTTCCTTGCAAAACTGGGGATTGAATTCAGGGCTATACATATGCAAGGCAAGTATTGTACCATAGAGCCATGACTTCAGCCCTATTTTATTTTTTGTACCAGTCCTGGGAGCTGTCCCTAAGCATTTTTTGCTCAAGGACAGTGCTCTACCACTTGAGCCACACACAATTCTACTTCTGGCTTTTGGGGACAAGACTCTCATAAATTTGCCTGCCAGGACTGGCTTTGAATTGGGATCTTCAGATCTCAGCCTCCTGAGTAGCTAGGATCAAAGGCACGAACCACAGGCACCTGGTATGGCTGAAGTGGCAGAATGCCAATCAAAGAAGATTGCTGTCGGCAATCTTTTGCATATATGAAACTGTAGTTCTCTACTAGGTCTATCTCCTGCATCCCTCCCCCATCCTCCCCAACTAAGATTATGAGGGAGAGATGAAAACTGAACATTCTATCTTGGTAATAATTTTGAAACAAGTTTACCTTTTCTGCAAGTCTCAGCTTGCTAAGCTAGCAATGCCTTCAGCTGCAAGGGGCCCTGGGTCCTAACCTATTCAATTTTTAAAAAGTAAATCTACTCTTTAGGTAGTAATGGGGTTTGAACTCAGAGTGTCACCTTTTCTGGGATGGAACTCTATCACTTCAGCCATGCCTTTAGCTCTGCTTTTTGTTGGTTAATTGGAGGTGGAGTCTTGTGGACTTTTCTGCCTAGGCTAGCTATGAACTTTGATCATATTTCACCTGTTTGAGTAGCTAGGATTACAGGTATAAGCAACTGATACCTTGATACGGGCTCCGGATTTTTGGCCCCCTAACCCAAGCAAGTTAAGAACCACAAAGCTAGGTATGGTAGCATGCTGCTGGTAGCCCCAGCATTTGAGAGTTTGAGGCAGGAAGATGAACTTGAGGCCAGCCTTGGCCTTATAATTTTATACAGCAAAATTCTATGTACAAACCAAACCAAACAAAACTGGGCACCAGTGGCTGTAATCCTAGCAACTCAGAAGGCTGAGATCTGAAGATTGCAGTTAGAAGCCAGCTAGGTCAAGAAAGTCTGGGAATCCCAAAGACGAGGACCCCCAGGACCCCAGGACCCCCCCCCCTGCTTTTTTTCCTTTTGCCAGTCCTGGGGCTTGAACTCAGGGACTGAGCACTGTCTCTAGCTTCTTTTTGCTCAAGGCTAGCACTCTACCACTTGAGCCACAGTGCCACTTCCGGATTTTTTTTTTCCTGTTTATGTAGTGCTGAGGAAATGAACTCAGGACTTCATGCATGCTAGGCAAGCACTCTGCCGCTAAGCCACATTCCCAGCTCCAGGTGAAACTCTTATCTTCAATTAACCATCAAAAAAGCCAGAAGTAGACCTGTGGCTCAATTGGTAGAGCCACTAGCCTGGAAGTAAAGCAGCTCAGAGGGAGTGCCTAGGCCTCAGGCGTGCACACACACAATCAAAACAATACAAAAAATACCCCCCCCCAAAAAAACCCCCTGAGCAACATACACACACAAACACACACACACACACAAATCCAAAACAAAACCACAAAACAAAGAACTACAAGGATACGATGGCTTCATAGGCATGTACTATCCTACATGCATTGTGATTGAAACAACAGACTGGTCGAAACCACAACTATGCGAGTATCTGTGGTGTCCATCTATACATATATAACTCTTGGTCTTACAGGAGCATGTTCAGAGCCCCCTTTTGAGTCTCAGGGACTTTCATGCCAGGGCTGGCTAGGAACCACGATCCTCAGATCTCAGCCTCCCGGGGAGCTTGGATTACAGGCGTGAGCTACTAGCACCGGGCTAGACGGAGGCTATTTAATAGAAAGATTCCACAGAAAGCATTGCTGAGGGATACAAGACTGCTGGGCAGATCTGAAACCTGTCACAGAAAACGACTTGAGTCGGGTGTCTGGGGAACACAGCCCAGGGCAGATCCGTGAAGTTCACTGCCGAGTTATGCTGGGCTGGGCTGTTGTGTGCAATGCATCCTCTCCCCCAACCCTCACCACCTCCCGCATTCATTCCCCGGAGGCCTGGGGGCCGCCTGGTCCGGAACTCCAGAATTTCCCGCAGCTGCTGGCTCCGGAATGGCCTCCCCAAAATCCTTGGTGGGAAAGGATGTCCAGTGGACAGAGACTTAAAGTCTTCCGGAACGAGTAAAGAGTGAGCGTAGAAGGGGGCCGGGGCTCGAACTTATAGCAAAAGGCGGTGCGCGAGGTTTGCGGGCGCGCGCCCTCGGCCATCTTTGGGAAGTTTCGGCTCTTTCCGGCAGTTCTCGCTTGACCCTTCACTCCAGCTGAGTGTGATCCTCCACTTCAGCTTGCCGCCGTTGGATTTGGGCTGCCTGGCACGCTGAGGTGAGTTCGAGTTTCACCCGTTCTTCTCCAACATTTCTTCAGGCCCTCGGACAGGACGAAAGGGGCAGTAACTTGAGGTCAGCTTGGAAGCCCGCCTCCTCTGGGTCGTCCCTCCACTTCATTAGGGGTCGGCGCGCGGGTCGCCCGGCGCTCGGGCCTCGTTCGCGCGCCCGTTGGCTGCGACCGCCTGGAGCTCGGCCAATCAGGTTCACGCCCGCGCGAGTGCGCGCCCTACGCGCCTGGCTGGCTGGCGCGCGCGCTCCCGAGAAGGCTCCGGGGCGGGGCGAGCAGTGCGAGCCCGGGCGAGGGTCGGGCGTGGATCCGCCGGGCACTCCCGCGTCAGGCGAGGCGAGGCGAGGCGACGATTCCTCCTCAGCCCGCCACCCCGCGGCCGAGGGAAGTGGGGAAGGTGGCGGTGGGGGCGGGGCGGCGTCCGGCTCGGAGGGAACTGGGGGAGGAGCGCGGCAGCGGCGGTGGCAGCGGCGGCAGCGGCGGCAGCGGCGGCAGCGGCGGCGGCAGCGGCGGCGGCGGGGGCAGCGGCGGCGACGGAGGCTCCTGAAGAGAAGGAGGCGGAGAATCTGCTTTTCCTTTTCTCAGACCCCGAGAGCGTTCGGGGCGCCGAGCCCGGAACTGGAGGGACGCGCCGACGGCGGAGGGCCCGGCGCTAGGTGAGGCTGAAGAGGATGCCGGGTGAATGGGGCTGGCGGGGCTTGAGTGGGTCGCGGAGGCGGGGGACGGGACGAGGGAGGGGAGAGGACCAGCGGGCCGGGGCCGGCGTATGGGAGAGAAGGGGGACGCGAGCCCTTGGAGGCCGGGGGCACCCCGCAGGTCGAGGGTCTGTGGGGTTTCTGGGGGCGGGCGAGGCTCGCGGGCCCGAGTTGCGGAGTTTGCAGAGGGATAGGCCCGGGAAACAATGGAG
This sequence comes from Perognathus longimembris pacificus, assembly GCF_023159225.1. Lineage (NCBI taxonomy): Eukaryota > Metazoa > Chordata > Mammalia > Rodentia > Heteromyidae > Perognathus > Perognathus longimembris. Next base: position 54,708,574 of record NC_063161.1, on the reverse strand, counting down.
AGTGGGGGACTCCGGTGTAAGCGTGGGGGTGGGGGGCAGTGGATTTTCAGAAATAACGCGCAACATCGAAAAGAAGGAAAGGGATGGATTATTTGGGATGTGAAGTACAATGAAAGGAGGCTTTAAAAGGTCATTTGAGTGGGTGTTGGAGGTTCTCAGGATTTGAGGGTCCTAATGGGATTTTGAAGATAAAAGAGATATACCAGTATTCTTAGAATTGAGAGGGGAACGGGACTGAAAATAAAGAGAGGCACAGAAGTACAACCGTTAGGGTCTGGGCTTGAATTAAAGAGTAGATCCAGTGGTGTAGAGTAAGTAGGTAAGTTTGCATGCATAGTATCTTTCAACTAATTCATTCAAGACGATTAGATTTTTTAAAAAAATAAAGGAGAATTTGCCATAAGTTTTAGCCCTTTGTTAAGGAGTGGAAACCATTCATTTAATGATTATATATATTCCATTCTGTTAAGGCATACTTTCCCAAATCCTCAGCAGTGATTGCATATAATTTACCTGTGGTTAATGAAGTGGAGAGTATAGAATAACCAAAAAATACCTTGCTTTCAGTTAAGCTGGTGATAATGCAGAGTTCAGGATGTCTTGGGAGTAGGGGAAGCACCCAGAGCTTTTTTGTTTGTTTCCTATTGCACTGAAAGGTGATGAAGAGCCTTGATGTAAATTAAGTTATCTGTACTGGTCAGAATTGCAATTTCTCATTGAGAAATGTTCCTGTACTGGAATAGAGTTAAGAGGTTGTTTTGTTGTTTTTTTCTGGTGGCCATCATTTATTTCCATGTCAACTGTGTATCCCACCTCAGATAATTCCGAATCTGTGGTTAAGAGTTTTACTTCTATCAGTTGTTGGGTTTTTTAAATTTTTGGTTTGTTTTTTTGGCCAGTTGTGGAGCTTGAACTCAAGGCCTGAGCACTGTCCCTGGCTTCTTTTTGCTCAAGGCTAGCACTCTATGACTTGAGCCACAGCACCACTTCTGGCTTTTTCCATATATGTGGTGCTGAGGAATCAAACCTAGGGCTTCATGTATACGAGGCAAGCACTCTACCACTAGGCCATATTCCCAGCCCTGTTTTTTTTTTTTCTTTTTTTGGTTTTTTTTTTATACTGACTTCAAATTACCAGGCTGCCCTAAACCTTCCAGTTTAAATTAAGGTGATTAGGAATAATGTGGGGAAATATTTCTGGGATTATAATATTTGTATTTTTTTATATTTGGACTTTCAGACCAAATTTGCAATGCTGCTGATTTTGAAATGGTTGTTACCATATTGCCTACATATTCATATTAAGTTGTTTATTTGTTGGGCATTAAGTTTTGCTGACTCATCTAAGATTTCCAGGCATTCATTAGTTTCTGTTTCTCAGCTGTGTGACCTATGGTAGCATTAGACTAATTTATAAAGATCCAAAAATCATAATCTAAATTGTAGTTTTGTATATGTTATAAAAATCAATCAAGGGAGTGCAGTGTTCGCATTAGTGATGTGGCTCTTCATTGACCTTTTGGTGGGTTACTCAAGGTAGTAAGTTTTTTGTTTTTTGTTTTGCATGCAGTATCTCATTTAACTTAATCCTTCCTTATAAATGAAGGAGTTAAATAATTTACTATGGTCACAAGGGTAGTGAATAACAGGGCTGACCAGAACTAGTTCTGTTGGATGCCTTCTTTAAATGTGCGATGCCTGATTGTTTTCTATTCCACCCTAATCTTGGTTGTGGTAAAGCACTGAGAACTGGTTGAAACTAGGGGCTGATAGGAACACAATGATTTTGTTTAGATTGGGCTAGTGGGGTAATCTAGAGTTTATAGAAAGTTTATTCTGAGATTACAGAGCTTTTGATAATGGCTAAAAAATCTTTTTGCTGAAGGATGTATTGTGATTATGAGTTATTTTCTTCTTAGTGTACTACTGAAGTACTGTACATACATGGCACTCTTTTTTTAAATTAAATTTTATTGACAAGGTGATACAGAGGGGATACAGTTACATATAAGGTAGTGAGTACATTTCTTATCTTATTTGTTACACCCTCCCTCATTTTTCTTTCCCTTCCCTAGTTCAGATAAGCATATATACAATATCCAATACATACCCATATATACAATACCAAAATCATATGTGACCACAGGGGGGTATGCCACAGGAAATTCACCAGTACATTAAACATAACGACAACAATAAAATCCTCCTGATGCCATCTCTTGGAGTTCATTTTGCTTAGCCTCATCTTATATAATCATACATACATAGAGAAATACTATAGTTCATTTTGCTTAGCCTCATCTTATATAATCATACATACATAGAAAAATACTATAAGCTCGCTAACCAAAACATGTGGAAATAACATTTGAAAAGAAGTTTGTCATTTTACAGACATGATCTCTACTGTTCACATATGAGGGAGACCATGTGCCTTTGTTCTCTGTGTTCTAGGCTTGTCTCGCTCAACATTGTGTTCAAGATCTGATCATTTCCTTGCGAATGCTATTATTTTTATCATTTCTAATTGCTATGTAGTATTCCATTGTGTACAGGTACCACATTTTTTTGATTCATTCATCTGTAGTGGGGCATCTGGGTTGTTTCCGTATTTTGGCTATTGTGAATTGTGCAGTGATAAACATGGCTATGCAGGTGTCTTTGTGCTATTCTGGATCCTGTTGTTCAGGATAGATGTCCATGGCACTCTTGTAGTAGAAGTCATGACAACCAGTAGTGGAGTCAAAAACCAATTAACTCTGGAAAACAATTGAAAACTGCTCAGTGCTCAAGTGCTCTCCAAGCACCTGTTGAGCCTACAATTGATACTGGCATTATCTCTAAATATAGACAGGATCCTCTTAGAAACCCAGAATGAAACATATAGAACTGAGAAACAGCTGAGGCCTGGGGAAGTAGCCAAAAGTTACTGGTCAAAACATCAGCATAGCCTCTGGAGGCTGATTAGGCTGATTAGATGCTAGTAAATAGCAGGGGAGGAGGAATTTTCATTTGTTGAGGCTTATATATCCTGTTAGTAATATATATGTGATACATAAATATGTACGGATGAACACATATACTTAAAAGACAATTAACGTTTTTCAGATGAGGCTCAGAAAAGTTCGCTAACAGGCAGAGTGCCTTTTTTTTTTTTTTTTTTGCTAGTACTGAGGCTTTAACTCTAGGCCTGGGTGGTGTCCCTCAGCTTCTTACCACTGAAGGCTAATGTTTTATCACTTGGGCCACAGCTCCACTTCCTGCTATTTTGGTGGTCAATAGGAGATAAGATTGCATCTTTCCTGCCCAGTATGGCTTTGAACTGGGATCCTTAGATCTTAGCTTTCTGAGTAACTAGGAGTGGCATGAGCCACTGGAACCTGTTACATGCAGAGTGACTTAATAATGTCAAGATGAAAATTTTTTATATAATATTTGAAAAATTTCTGCTTACAGATTTTTACTGCAGAGCCACTATACTAAAGCTAGGAATTAAAATTCACTCTTTTTTGATCCTCCTTCTCTTTTTGAAGCAAACCTGACTGTATCAGTCTTGTTGCTTTTACTGGAAACTGGAAGGAAAAGCTTGTATTTATTTATGGGGAAGGAAGAGTTTATTCATTGTATGATCAAGTGACCTATAGTTCAGCTTCCTTAGTTGCTCAGTGTTTGTCAGAAGCAACATAAAAATGACTCAGGGATTGAGTGCTGTCCTTGATTTTTTTTTTTTTTTTGGTTGGTTGTGGGGCTTGAACCTCCGGACCTTGGAATGGTCCCTGAGATCTTTTTGCTCAAGGCTAGGGCCCTACCACTTTGCACCACATTGCCACTTCTGATTTTCTGGTAGTTAATTGGAGACTAGAGTCTCATGGATTTTTCTGCTTGGGTTGGCTTTGAACCACAATCCTCAGATCTCAATCTCCTGAGTATCTAGAATTACAGTCATGAGCCACTAGCACCTGACTTTCCCTGAACTTTTCTCCTCAAGGCTAGCACTCTACCACTTGAACCATAGCTCCACTTGGCAGCTTTAAAAAAAAAAAAACTTGTTTATTGGAGATATAAACCTCATGGACTTACCTCCCCAAAGTTGGCTTCAAACCTCAATCCTCAGATCTTAGCCTCCCGAGTAGCTAGGATTATAGGCGTGAGCTACTAGCACCCAGAAATACTCTTTTGTGTTTATACTTGTTTGAAACAGTCTTGTAATGTTACTTAGCCTGGCCTTGAGTTCCTGGGTTGAAGTAGTCTTTTTGTGACTACAAGAATGCACAACCAGGAGTGGCTGTACCACATTTTGTTTATCTATTCATCCTTGTTGTTTTTTTTGTTTTGTTTTGTTTTTTTTGGCCAGTCCTGGGCCTTGAACTCAGGGCCTGAGCAATGTCCCTGGCTTCTTTTTGCTCAAGGCTAGCACTCTGCCACTTGAGCCACAGCGCCACTTCTGGCCGTTTTCTGTATATGTGGTGCTGGGGAACCCAGGGCCTCATGTATACAAGGTGCTGGGGAACCCAGAGCCTCATGTATACAAGGCAAGCACTCTTGCCACTAGGTCATATCCCCAGCCCCTATCTATTCATCCTTAGTAGATGTAGGTACTTGCACATTTTGGCATTGTGAATAATGCTGCTGAGTCTGTATACAAATACCTTACAAATGTCTGAGTCCTTGTTTTTCGTTTTTACAGTTCAGTATAGAGAAGGAATATTGATAGATCACATGATAATTCTGTACTTAATTTTTTGAGGATTACTTTAAAATGGTCATTTTATATCTGCTGGTGGCTCACACTGTAGTCCTAGCTACTCAGGAAGCTGAAATACAAGAATCACAGTTCAAAGCCAGCTGGGGCAGGAAAGTCTCTGAGACTCTTATCTCCAGTAAACCAGTAGGAAACCAGACATGGAGCCGTGGCTCAAAATGGTAGAGGTCTATCCTTGAGCAAAAGAGCTCAGAGACAGTGTTCAGACCCTGAGTTGAAGGCCCCCCCCCCCCCACCCAGAAGATGTAGGTCATGGTTCTGGTATTAACTAGGGAGGGAAGTGAAACCCTATCCTAAAAGTAATGAATGAAAAATAGAGCTGGAGTTGTCAGCCTAGCAAGCATGAGCCCCTGAATTAAAATCCCTGGCACTTCCAAAAAAAAAAGTTAATTTTATAACGCATTTCCAGTATGCATTGGTTGAAATCTAGGGCTTTTAAATTTTTCCTGTTTTTTTTTTTTTTTTGTGCTGGCACCAACTCTTAACTCAAGGCCTCCACATTTTCACTCAGCTTTTCTTTCTTTCTTTCTTTCTCTTTCTTTCCTTCCTTCCTTCCTTCCTTCCTTTCTTTCTTTCTCTCTTTCTTTCTCTCTCTCTTTCTTTCTCTCTCTTTCTTTCTTTCTCTCTCTCTTTCTTTCTTTCTTTCTTTCTTTCTTTCTTTCTTTCTTTCTTTCTTTCTTTCTTTCTTTCCCTACTCTTCCCCCTCCTCCCCCTCCCCCCCTGCCCCCCTCCTCCTCCTTTTGCCAGTCCTGGGGCTTGAACTCAGGGCCTGAGCACTGTCCCTGGCTTCTTTTTGCTTAAGGCTAGAACTCTACCTCTTGAGCCATAGCACCCCTTCCAGCCTTTTCTGTTTCTGAGGTGCTGAGGAATCAAACCCAGGGCTTCTTGCATGCTAGGCAAACACTATACCGTTAAGCCACATTCCCACCCCCCTTTTTATAAAAATGTTAGTTTTCGGGCTGGGGATATGGCCTAGTGGCAAGAGTGCTTGTCTCGAATACATGAGGCCCTGGGTTCAATTCCTTGGCACCACATATATAGAAAATGTCCAGAAGTGGCGCTGTGGCTCAAGTGGCAGAGTGCTAGCCTTGAGCGGGAAGAAGCCAGGGACAGTGCTCAGGCCCTGAGTCCAAACCCCAGGACTGGCCAAAAAAAAAAAAAAAAAAATTTAGTTTTCGAGGTGATACAGAGCATCATGCAGCTTTTTTGCTTTTAGCTGATGGTTTACCACTTGGGCCACGCCACTAAGTGTGGTGAAGATTTTTCTTCCTGAGCCTTCCTGAGCCTGAATCTTGAACTTCAGATCCTAGCTTCCTGAGTAGCTAGGGTTACAGGCACTGGCAAGAGGTATTTTTTCATTTAAAAATGTTTAGCCGGGTGCTGGTGGCTTATGTCTGTAGTCCTAGCTACTCAGGAGTCTAAGATCTGAGGATAGGGTTTCAGAGCCAGCTCAGGCAAGGAAGTCTGTGAAACTCTTATTTGCAGTTAACCACCAGAAAACTAGGAGTGAAGCTGTGACTCAAAGTGGTAAAGCATTAGCCCTGAGAACAAAAACTCAGGGCCAGTGCCCAGGCCCTGAATTCAAGCCCTACAACCCCCCCCCCAAAAAAAAAAAAACAAAAAACCCACCAAGTTTTATGTGAGCTGGGTTCCAGTGGCTCACACCTATAATCCTAGCTACCTAGGAGGCTGAGACTTGAAGGTTGAGGTTCCAAGACAGCCTATGCAGGAAAACCGATGAGACTCTTACCTCCAATTAAAACACCAAAAAGCTAGAAGTAGAGCTGTGACTCAATTGGTAGAGTACAAAAGATCAGGGACAGTGCCCAGGCTCTTGCGTTCAAGCCCCAGGACCAGCACCAAAAAATATTTTTTTTATTTGTATGAACTGCTGTATCTATCCGTTCTTCTTCATTGAAACCTTTAAGTGCCTGTTCTATAATTTAAATATTTACAACAAGTAACGAATACATGGGCAGAGCATGAGGTAAAATTGGTTGAAGCCATTTGACTTACTTTCTCTCCATCTCTCTATATAAATTGTCACACAATACCAAATGCAATAAAATAGTTGTAGTGAATTGTTTTTTGGGATGGTCTCATCTCCTATTTCATTTTATCACTGGCTTCATATATATATTTTTAATTTATTTTGCAGCAGTGGGACTTGAACTCAGGGCCTTGTACTTGCTAGGCAGCCATTCTACTTAAACCGTGCTTTCAAGTTCATATGCTATTTTCCCTTTGTAAGAGACTAGAGAGTCCACACTTACCTTGGAGGTGGTTAGTCTAATATTCAGGTCAACTGTTAGACAATTAAATTAGTTGTAAAGTATTTTTAAGGATTTGAAATTTGTAATTTCAAGTTTCACCAGCATTCACTCTCATTGTTCACCCACAGCATGGTAGCCAATAGAAGTGGATTCCTGAAATGTATATCATCTTCATATTTTGTAGTAGCAAGCCCTTAAAACATCCTGCAGGGTCTGAGGAAAGCTGTTAGCTTAAATGAAACTTCTATATCCATTGTTCTATGATTAATTTGTGATTAGACACAGATTGATTGGAGACATGTAGGAGTGATGTTTTCTACTGACTCAAACCCTATGTAAATAATTGTTGGTTGCTGTAAATTACGAAGGAGAACTTTTTTTTTTTTGCCAGTCCTGGGGCTTGAACTCAGGGCTTGTGCACTGTCCCTGGCTGCTTTTTGCTCAAGGCTAACACTCTTCCACTTGAGCCACAGCGCCACTTCTGGATTTTTTTCTTGTTTATGTGCTGCTGAGGAATTGAACCCAGGGCTTCATGCATGCTAGGCAAGCACTCTACCACTAAGCCACATTCCCAGCCCCACGAAGGAGATCTTTTATATAAATTGTGTGTGTGTGTGTGTGTGTGTGTGTGTGTGTGTGTGTGTGTGTCTTTTCTTTGGGATAGGCTAAAATCTTTTGGGATGGAGGAAAAAGGTTTACTGAGACAATTGCATGATGTGAATCAGGATAGGTAAGTGAATGTCTTCTATTTATACTTGAAGATGCTGCCAAGATACTTCCCGTTGACCTGGATAGTACTGAAAAGATCAATTTGTAAAACCTGAAGTGTCTTCTCTTGAATGCTTGGGTCTGGTTCTGTTTTAATTGGCTTGCTACTGTTTTAAGCCTCCCTGAAGTAGTAGAGTAGTACTTTCCTCCAAATTATACACTGGTGTCTGATTGTAGCTTGTCAATGTGGTTAGTCCACAGCTGGTTCTTTCTGGCGTAGTTACTTTGATTTAAAATGTGCAACATGCCAGGTACTGGTGGCTCATGCCTGTAATCCTAGCTACTCAGGAGGGTGAGGATTGTGGTTCAAAGCTAGCCTTGGCAGAATAGTCCACAAGACCCTGTTCTCCAATTAATGACTCAGAAAAAGCCAGAACTGGCACTGTGGCTCAGAGTGGTACAGTGCTAGCCTTGCGCACAAAGAGGCTCAGGGTTAGTGCCCAGACTCTGAGTTCAAGCCCAGGACTGGCAAAAACGAACGAATGAATGAATGAATGAATAAACTTTGCAACAAATATTTCTTCTACTTATTTTGTTTGGTTATCCTTATACATCTTTACAGTAAATTGCCCTTGTAGCCCATACACATGTGCATGAACCCTCTGTGCAAAGATCTCATCATGAGAAACTTTTTTATTACAATTGATGATAGCAGTGAAATTTGTTTATAGCTAATATTGAATGAGTGGGAGCTAAAGTATAGAACTAAATGAGCCATTATCTTATTCCTAAACTTGATATTTTGTCATATATTACTGGAATATACAATACATTATTATTTTTTTGTTTATCTTTTGTGTGGGTGGGGCATGTGTGTGTGCCAGTTCTGGATTTGAACGCAAGCCTAGTTGCTGTTCAAAGCTAGTACAGTACAGCTTGAGTCACTCCTCCACTTCATCTTTTTTGTTGATTAATTGGAGATAATAATCTCACAGACTTTCTTGCCCAGTCTGGCTGTGATCCTCAGATCTTAACTTTTCAGTAGCTGGGATTACAGGTGTGAGCCATAGTGCTCAGCTTTTTCTTTTCTTCATTTATTTTTTACTTACAGGTGGTTGTCCAAAGGAGTTACAATTTAGCATGTCCATTTATGTGTACAGTGCATCTTGATCACTCACTTTTGCCATCATTCTTCTCCCAGTTACCCTTTCCTTTATCAGCCACATCGTTTCCAACTTTTTCATATGTGTACATTGAGTAATAACAGTTTATCCACTGTTGCCTTTCCTTTTCCATTAATCACCAGCTTCCACTAATCTCCTGTGCAAAAAATGTTTCAGCTTCCTGATAATTCATTTTGCTAAACTGTTCATTGTTCGAAGGTTTACATCATGGAGTTTTATTCTTTCATGTCCTATAATTTAGTAAGGCTGGCCATATGTATATGCATGTGCCCCAGGGTGTGTTTATTTGGGAAGTTATATTTTGGGTCTACTATCCACATATGAGAGAAAACATGCTCTTTTGTCTTTCTGGGCTTGACTTCACCCAGAATGATACTTTTCAGATCCTTCCATTTCCCTGCAAAAGACATAATTTTATTCTCCCTGATGGCTGGATAAAATAAATATATATTTATTATATTTATATGTCACGTTTTCCCCTTAAGTGTCTTTTGCAGTGCTGGCTTAGGAGTCATGAATTTCTTTAGCTCTGATTATTTCTCTATCAATTCTAAAGGATAGCTTCATTGGATAGTCTATTCTAGGTTGACAGTTGTCTTCCAGGGCTTAAATTATGTCTTTGCATGCCCTTCTTGCATTTAATATGCATGTAGAGAAATCTGCTGTTATTTGAATGGATTTGCCATTGTAAATTACTTGCCTCTTTTTTGCAGTCTTCAGTATTCTGTATATTTAGTGTTTTCACTATAATGTATGTAGGAGTGTTTTGTCTGTGATCTTGGCTATTAGGAGTTCTGTAAGCTGTCACACAGATGATATCTCTTTCTTAAGGTTCTAACGTTATTAATCTCTCATTTTGTTGAATAGATTCTCATTACCTTTAGTTTTAACTACTTTTTCCTCATCTATCTCCATTTTAAGTAAGTTTGATCTTTTCACAGAGGTTTTATAAATCACCTTAGTATCTTCTGATTGTTTTTTCAATGTCTTTGCAGCATCTCATATCTTGTTTTCAACCTCTTTTTTTTTTTTTTTTTGGCCAGTCCTGGGCCTTGGACTCAGGGCCTGAGCACTGTCCCTGGCTTCCTTTTGCTCAAGGCTAGCACTCTGCCACATGAGCCACAGCGCCACTTCTGGCCGTTTTCTGTATATGTGGTGCTGGGGAATTGAACCCAGGGCCTCATGTATACGAGGCAAGCTCTCTTGCCACTAGGCCATATCCCCAGCCCTCACCTCTTATGTTCTATTACCTAAACTTTATTTTAATTTTTTATTTTTTGGTGCTAGTTCTGGAGCATAAACCAAGGTGTATCTTCATGTTCTAGGAAGAACTTCCTTAACCAGAGTGGTAGTAGGAAGGAGATAGAGGGATAGTCCTATTGGAATAATACTAGGTATTTGGTTATATAAGGTAGAATGGGGTAGGTAATCTAAGCTTTGTGGAGAAGTTCATGGAAAGTGGAATAAGGTAAGCAGAAAAAAAATGGTTATTTGGTTACAGAGCAGTGGAGATGAAGTAAGGAAAAATGAATAGGTATATATCCACTAACAAATTAAAAAAAAAAAAAAACAAACCCAAAGAACACCAGTGATCCAGGAGAAAAGAGGGGGAAAAGGAGAGGAGCCAGGTGCCAGTGGCTCACACGTATAATCCTAGCTACTCAGGAGGCTGAGATCTGAGATGTGGTTCAAAGCCAGCCCAGGCAGGAAGGTCCATGAGACCCTTATCTCCAGTTAGCCACCAGAAAGCCATAAGTGCTAGAGCGGTAGCCTTGATCTGAAGAGCTCAGGGACAGAGCCCAGGCCCAGACTTCAAGCCCCATGACTAGGGGGAGAAAAGTAGAAGAAAAACATACAAAGAAATATAAGTAAAAACAAAGCAAAAAATGAAAGAATAAGTGATGTTCAGATAGTCTTAGTTACCAGATGTAAGTTTAGGTTCTGAAGAATATTTAGGGGTAGGAGGGCCGGGGGTAAGAGAGGTTATAAGAAAAGAATTCTAGGGGCTGGGAATGTGGCTTAGTGGTAGAGTGCTTGCCTAGCATGCATGAAGCCCTGTGTTCCATTCCTCAGTACAACATACACAGAATAAGCCAGAGTAGAGCTGTGGCTCAAGTGGTGGAGTGCTAGCCTTGAGCAGAAGAAGCTCAGGAACAGTGCCAAGTCCCTAAGTTCAAGTCCCAGGACTATTAAAAAAAAAATCCACTTGTAGGTATAAGGAAGGTAGATGGAGCTATGGGAAGGAAAAGGAACTATGGTACAAAAAAGAAAACTAAGAGACAAGTAATGCATTCAGATATAATGGTTTCCAATTAAAAAGAGAGAAAGAAATGAGCAGATTAAGTGGAAGGGGTTAATAAGTCTATGCTAAAATGTGTAAAAGCAAAAAGTAAATGGCCTTTATCTGATTCACAGAAAAGAACCATACAGTTAAACAAATATAACACTCGAGACACATGTGCCAATATAGGAATAAAGAGAAATACACATATACAAGTAGGAATTTTCCATTGTTCTTGTGTGTCTCTGCATACATTTATGTATAGGCTTCTCTGTGGGTTGCAAAAGGTCTGAGAGGAGGACTTAGCTTCCGGAAGAAGAGCTTGGTTGGGCATCAGAGTACAAGCTTATGTGATGGCTGATGATGCCTCTATTATTTGGTTCAGCAGGGAGTCTCAAGGCTATTTGGTATAATGTGGCTGCCACTTTCTAAAGCTGGCTACATTGGACTTTTTTGAGCTGTTGTAGGTTGGCAGCACATTCCACTTGTGTGCTGTGTTTCTGGGCAGGCCACAACACTTTTTGCAGAGCGACCTACAACCATCCCCAGTTGCTTGTAGTTTCTGCCTCAGCAGGTATTCCTAATCCTCTTGTCTCCAGCCCACCAGGCTCTTGTAGCCTCTGACTTTCTGTCTGTTAAATTTTGTGGCAAGGGGTCCTCTGTGTTGTAAAGCTGTGATTGTTTCTTGTCCCTGAACTGCCAGAGAGACGTTTTCAAAGTGGCAATTTTCTGTCACACGCTGGGATACCAGGGACCATTGGTTCCAAAAATCAAGCTCCTCACATCAGATTAGTTTCTATCTCCGAAGTTCCTGGTCTGGTGGTAAGATTTATGGGTTGTCTGTTTTTCCTGAAGCTAAATTTGATAATCCTTTGGTGACACTGTCTAATTTTACCTAGTGTTGCTGTTCTATCTTCCTGACTCCCTGCCTTTAGACAGGAGAACTAGGTGTAAGTTCCAGATTTCTTACTTTTTTTTTTTTGGTCAGTCATAGGGCTTGAACTCAGGGCTGGACACTATCCCTGAGCTTTTGTGCTCAAGGTAGTGAGTGCTCTACCACTTGAGCTACAGTGCCACTTCTGGTTTTCTTGTCATTAATTGGAGATAAGAGTCTCATGGACTTTTTGCCCAGACTGGCTTCAGACTGTGATCCTCAGATCTCAGCCTCCTGAGTATCGAGGTTTACAGGCATAAGCCACCAGCGCTAGGCAACTAGCTTCTTACTCCTTTTTTTTTTTTTTTGCCAGTCCTGAGGCTCTAACTCAGGGCCTGAGCTTTTTTTTGCTCAAGGCTATAACACTCTTCCACTTGAGCCACAGCACCTCTTCTGGATTTTTTTCCTGTTTATGTGGTGCTGAGGAATCAAACCCAGGGCTTCATGTATATGAGGCAAGCACTCTTGCCACTAGGCCATATTCCCAGCCCTTCTTACTACTTTTTTTGGGTTTGATTTCTTCGGTGTAATTTCCTGGGTCTCTGTAATCCTTGGAGTTTCTTTTTTTTGCTCCTCTCAGAATTTATTCACTTTTGTGTTAATTAATTGTCCGTCTTGGGGCTTGAACTCTGGGCCTGGGCTGTCTCTGGGCTCCTGTTTTTGTTCAAAGCTAGTGTGCTTCCACTTGAGCCATAGCATCACTTCAGCTTTTTCTGTGATTAACTGGAGCCCAGCTGTCTTTGAACTATCAGCCTCCTATGTAGCTAGGATTACAGGACTGAGCCACCAGTGCCTGGCTGTATTATTGAATTTTTGTTCACAGAACAAAATGGTAAATACTTTCAATCTGCCATTTTCAGTTTTTTGAGGATGTGCTGTTACTGGAGCTTTGTGTTTTCCCTTCTGGCTTTTTTTTTTTTTGGTAGATCCTGGGGCTTGAACTCTGGTTTTGGTGCTGTCCCTGAGTTGCTTTTGCTCAAATTTATCATTCTACTACTTGAACCACAGTGCCACTTCTGTTTTTTTCTGTGGTTAACTGGAAATAAGAGTCTCACTGGGGCTGAGAATGTAGCTTAGTGGTAGAGTGCTTGCCTAGCATGCATGAAACCCTAGGTTTGATTCCTCAGTACGACATAAACAGAAAAAAAAAAGTTGGAAGTGGTGCTGTGGCCCAAGTGGTAGAGTGATAACCTTGAACAAAAAGGAATTCAGAGACAAGTGCCCGTGCTCTGAGTTCAAGCACCAAGACTGGCCAAACAAAAAGAGTCTTAAGGACTTTCCTGACTGGGCTTCAAACTACAATCGTCAGGTTTCAGCCTCCTGAGTAACTAAGATTACAGGTATGAGCCACTAGTGCCCGTTTCTGGGCTGTCTTTGAGCAGTGATCCTCAGATTTTAGTCTCTTGAGTAGCTCAGATTACTGATATGAGCCACTGATGCATGACTTTAAGAATTTTTTTTTTTTTTTTTGGCCAGTCCTGGGCCTTGGACTCAGGGCCTGAGCACTGTCCCTGGCTTCTTCCCGCTCAAGGCTAGCACTCCGCCACTTGAGCCACAGCGCCGCTTCTGGCCGTTTTCTTTATATGTGGTGCTGGGGAATCGAACCTAGGGCCTCGTGTATCCGAGGCAGGCACTCTTGCCACTAGGCTATATCCCCAGCCCGAGAATTTTTTAAATTATTAGCATCAATTATTTGTACAAGGGGGTCGTGACATTCCAGACATCCCTAAGTGAATCCTAACCAAATCTCTCCCCTACTACTGCTGTCTTTACTACTACTACTTCTCTTCTAAAACAATTTCAACAGATTTCATTGTTCTATTCTCATATATTCATGTAAACTACTCTGACCATAAACATCCTCATTTTTCACCTTTCTCCTTCAGCTCCCTCTCCTTCCAATAAACCCTGTCCCCAACGGAGCCTGTTTTACTTTGTTGTATTCTTTTTTTTTTTTTTGGATAGTGTACTTATGTGTTTTATTGTAACATTTTAAAAATACATATATTGTATATAATCAGAAAGGCCCTTTTGCTTGCCCACCCCATCTCTCTATTGATCAATAGGTTTCATTAAGATTACCATCTTCATACATAGTTGCAGAAATTATTATCTACCTTTTCTTTGTCCTCTCCTTCTCCTAAATAGTCCCAAAATTAGAATCATGTTCTCTGTATATGTATATGTTTCATGAAGATCTATGTTCTTAAGGTTTAGCTTTCACAGATGAGTGAAAAGGTGATATTTGGCTATTTGAACTTGGCTTATCTTGTTCAACATTATGATCTCCAGTTTTACCCATTTTTTTCATCAAATGGTATGGGTTCCTTTTTTTTTTTTTTTCCGGTTGTTGGGCTTGAACTCAGAGCTTGGGCACTGTTTCTGAACCTCTTTGTGCTCAAGGCTAGTGCTCTCCCACTTGAACCACCGTGTCACTTCCAGTTTTTGAGTGGTTAATTGGAGATAAGAGTCTCACAGGGACTTTCCTGCACAGGCTGGCTTTGAATTGCTGCAGGCTTTGAATTGCAATCCTCAAACCTCTGCCACCTGAGTAGCCAGGATTACAGGTATGAGTCACTAGCACCTGGCTATGATTTCATTTTTCACACTAAGAATTTTCCACAAAAAATTGACTTTTTCCTGGAATTATTTCTTTTCCTATTCACTACCTAAACCCAAACTTACACTTTATTATTTTACATTTTCAGAATTTCTTGAATTATTTTTTTCTTGGAAGATTCTCCTCCCAAATAAACATATTTCATCTTCTTATCCTATGGGATTCTATGGTTTTCTAGTGTTACATTTAAATCTATCTTGTCAATTTTCCCTGAACACCCTAAGTCTCCTCCTTTACCATCATAGTACGAAATACAGTCATTTATAAGCACTGTATGCATTTGAAGCACTCCTAATTATGGGGTAAACCTATTTTCTTTTCTGTGCCAGTACTGATGCTTGAACTTCAGAATTTCCAAATTTCTCTTTCTAAAAACAGTTTATCTCTTTATAAGATTCTCAGTTTCAACTGTTGAAAGTATTGTCCACATATTTTTAGTCCTTTGAAGTTTTTTTTTCAGTATTAGGGATTGAACTCCGGACTTTCTGTTCTGGCCAAGTACTCTACTAGGAGTCATACCTCTAAATCTTTTTGCAGTTAGTCATTTTGGAGATAGTGGTCCACTCTCAGGGCTAGTGTTGTGCCAAGTCGCGAGACGACCACCAAGAAGGCCACTGAGACTCAGACATTCCGAAATGCAAAAGCAAGGCTTTATTCAAACGAGCTGCAACTCGGGCCATGTCCTACCCACCAGGGCCTTGTCCTACCCACCAACACAGCAGAGGTTAGGAGGGAGCCTCCAGCTGTGATTATACAGGGCTTATAAAGGCAACAAAGTTACAACAATCAGGCCTTCAAGCAAGCAAGATTAGGACACAGGTGCAAATCTGATTGACTCAGGGCTCCAGGCACTCTGGGGGACAGTCAGAGTTAAGCATTCCCAGCAGTTAGAGTTCTAGACCGACTGGGCCCTAATGGGCTTGTCCTGGGTTTGCTCACAGGGCCTGCTTATCTCAGGTTCTTGTGGTAAAGTGGGGTTCGAGTGGTAAAGTGGGGCCTGACTTCAAAGTCTGGCACTTCACTAGCCTGAAGCTGTGGTCTTTCTATCTCTACTTCCCAATGCCGGGATTACAGGGCTGGGATTATAGATTTGAACGAATATGCCGAGTCCTGTGCCATCATTCATTGTCGTCATCCTTGTTGCCATTGTCTAGTCTTTGTCTTCTTTCTTCTTATTTTTTCTTCCAAGTTTTGTGATGGTCCTAGGGCTTGAACACAGTACCAGGTCACTATCTCTCAGCTTTTTTTTTTTTTTGCCAGTCCTGGGGCTTGAACTCAGGGCCTGAGCACTGTCCCTGGCTTCTTTCTGCTCAAGGCTAGTATTCTACTACTTGAGCCACAGCACCACTTCTGGTTTTTTCTATATACGTGGTACTGAGGAATTGAACCTAGGGCTTTATATATAGGAGGCAAGCACTCTACCAGTAGGCCATATTCCCAGCCCGTCTGAGTTTTTGTTTTGCTCAAGTCTAACACTCTACCACTTGAGCCACAGTTCCATTTCCAGTTCTTTTGAAATTAATTTAGGGTAAGAATCTCACAGAATTTCCTACTCAGGCTGGCTTCTAACCTCAATTCTAAGATCTCAGTCTTCTGAGTAGCTAGGATTACAGATGGGAAGGATGACAGATGGGAGCCATTAGTTCCTGGCTCATCCTTCTTTAAAAAAATTTATAGTTTGTTGGTGAAGTCTGGCATTTGGTTCTACTCAGAGATGTTTTAAATTTCATATTTGTTTTTCTGATTAGCTGGACTCACACATTTCTGCATTTTTGTACATCTTTAATTTTTATTTTTATTTTATTTTATTTTTTGGCCAGTCCTGGGGCTTGGACTCAGGGCCTGAGCACTGTCCCTGGCTTCTTTTTGCTCAAGGCTAGCATTCTGCCACTTGAGCCACAGCACCACCTCTGGCCATTTT
Source organism: Perognathus longimembris pacificus (assembly GCF_023159225.1). Lineage (NCBI taxonomy): Eukaryota > Metazoa > Chordata > Mammalia > Rodentia > Heteromyidae > Perognathus > Perognathus longimembris. The sequence continues at coordinate 54,691,891 of NC_063161.1, read as the reverse complement.
CTGTATATGTGGTGCTGGGGAATTGAACCCAGGGCCTCAGGTATACGAGGCAAGCACTCTTGCCACTAGGCCATATCCCCAGCCCCCATCTTTAATTTTTTGTTGAAATTGTTTGTTATATAAATTCTAATAACTTTGGATCCTGGGTTTTTTCCCCCCTCTAATGGTTGGTTATTGCTGCTTTGTTATGTGTGTCTGTGTGCCCAGATGTGCACGCATCAAGGTCCTGAGACTTGTTCTCAGAGCCTGGGCACTTAGCCTGGGCTGTTTTGCTCCAGGCTATTGCTCTACTATTTGAGCCACAGCTCCACTTCAGGTTTTTTGTGTGTGTGTGGTTAATTGGAGATAAGAGTCTCATGGACTTTCCTACCTGGGCTGGCTTTGAACCACAATCCTCATATCTCAGCCTCCTAAGTAGCTAGGATTATAAGTGTGAGCCATAGGTGCCCAGCTCTGCTTTGTTGCTTTTCTTTTTTTTCCCCCTTCTTTTGCCGTTCCTAGGGCTTGAACTCTGGGCCTGGGTGCTGTCCCTGATCTCCATTTTGCCCAAGGCTTGCACTCTACCACTTGAGCCACAGTGTCACTTGGGGCTTTTTCTGTGAAATAAGGGATAAAAGTCTCACCAACTTTAGTGCCTGGGTTGGTGTCAAACCTGGACATATACCACCAGTGTCCAGCTTGCTTTGTTGCTTTTTAAAGTAACTTGCTTAAACCAAGTCTATGGCATTTCTCTCTATCTGTACAGTCTTGCTAATGTTTGCACTTAATTTACATTACTTTTAGAATTTCAAGTAATTTTTTTTTTTTTTTGGCCAGCCCTGGGCCTTGGACTCAGGGCCTGAGCACCGTCCCTGGCTTCTTCCCGCTCAAGGCTAGCACTCTGCCACCTGAGCCACAGTGCCCCTTCTGGCCGTTTTCCATATATGTGGTGCTGGGGAATCGAACCGAGAGCTTCATGTGTAGGAGGCAAGCGCTCTTGCCACTAGGCCATATTCCCAGCCCTCAAGTAATTTTTTAAGTTTGTCTTGTTGGAGTTAAATTATTGTTTGGTAGCTTAGACCTTAGTGATAAGGTCTTTCTTACCTGGCTTTTTTTTTTTTTTCCAGTCCTGGGGCTTGAACTCAGGGCCTGAGCACTGTCCCTGGCTTCTTTTTTGCTCAAGGCTAGCACTCTGCCACTTGAGCCACAGCGCCACTTCTGGCTGTTTTCTGTATATGTGGTGCTGGGGAATTGAACCCAGGGCTTCATGTATGGGAGGCAAACACTCTTGCCACTAGGCCATATTCCCAGCACTTACCTGGCTTTCTTGTCCCAAAATACCAGTAATTGAGCTAGGAAACCCAAGAAGCTAAATTATAGATGTAGACTTGATTTGCACAGAAAGTTAGGTGGTAAGAAAGACGTTAGGGAGTAATAAAAAGTAGTAAATATTTGAGAGATACGCAAAAGAAGACTAAGAAAGCATATTTCTGGGCTGGGAATATGGCCTAGTGGTAGAGTGCTCGCCTCGTATACATGAAGCCCTGGGTTCGATTCCCCAGCACCACATATATAGAGAACGGCCAGAAGTGGCGCTGTAGCTCAAGTGGTAAAGTGCTAACCTTGAGCAAAAAGAAGCCAGGGACAGTGCTCAGGCCCTGAGCCCAAGGCCCAGGACTGGCAAAAAAAAAAAAAAAAAGAAAGAAAGAAAGCATGTTCCTTAAGATGATTTGATTCTGAGATTTTTTTTTCCCCTAATAAAAGTACTACTTTTGGGGCTGGGAATATGGCCTAGTGGCAAGAGTGTTTGCCTCATATACATAAAGCCCTGGGTTCGATTCCTCAGCACCACCTAGATAGAAAAGGCCAGAAGTGGTGCTGTGGCTCAAGTTGGCCAAGTGCAGGCCTTGAGCAAAAAAGAAGCCAGGGACAGTGCTCAGGCCCTGAGTCCAAGCCCCAGGACTGGCAAAAAACCAACCAACCAACAAAGCAGTATTTTTCCACAGCTATTCTCTTTCTCTAGAGTACTTAAAAAAAAGAAAAAAAAAAAAAAACTAGGCTGGGAATGTGGCTTAGTGGTAGAGTGCTTGTCTAGCATGCATGAAGCCCTGGGTTCAATTTCTCAGCACCACATCAACAGAAAAGGCTGGGAGCGGTGCTGTGTCTCAAGAGGTAGAGTGCTAGCCTTGAGCAAAAAAGAAACTCAAGGACAGTGCCCAGGCCCTGAGTTCAAGCCCCAGGACTGGCAAAAAAACAAAAACAAAAAACTAGTTCTATATAGAGAAATTCAAAATAAAACCTGTATATGTTGCTTATAAGTTTCATACAGGTACTCATTACTATATTAGTAAATGTTTTCTGTTTTTCCTTTCAGAATCTCCAGGACTTGACTGTTTGCAATAATACTTCTTGACAAGAAGTTGATATCTAGAAGCAAAGGAAATTAACAGCTAGTGAGAAGAATTTTGAACAAGAAGGATTTTGTATTTATTGCATTAACTACAACTTCTGTTGCTCAATTCTAAATCAGCAGTACTCTTGGAACCCAGGGGAGGAAAAAGATTTTTTTTTTTTTGAGAGAAAAGAAATTGCAATGTCAAGGAAACAAAGCCAAAAAGGTGAGATTACATGTGTTCTTTATTGAAAGAATAACTATAGCATATTGGGAACATAGCTCAGTGGTAGAACACTTGCCTTGCATTAAGGCCCTGGGTTTAATTTCTTGCACTATGGGAAGGGAACAGCTTGGGTGGGGTAATGGTTCAAATGGCAAAGAGCCTGCCAGCTAATCGAAGGCACTGAGTTCTAACCCAAGTATGGCCTCCACTCCACATAGAGTAGTGATCCGCAATTAAATCTATGTATCTAAAAACTATTCTTGCTAGAAGTATAGTTCAACAGAGAATGCCTGCCTAGCAATCACGAAATCCTGAGTTCAAAATCCTATATCCCCCCCCCCACCAAGAAAAACCCCAAACCAAAAAAACAAAACACCTTTATTCTTTTAGTAGTTGTGTTTTTGTGCCAGTACTGAACTTGAATTCAGGGCCTGAGTGCTGTCCCTTAGGATTTTTGTTTGTTTGTTTGTTTTTTCCCCCCTTGAAGCTGATAGTCTACCACTTGAGCCACAGCTCTCTACCCGCAGCTTTTTCCCCCTCTTCTTTTGGTGTTTAATTAGAGATAAGAGTCACAGACTTTCTTGCCCTGGCTGGCTTCAAACTATGATCCTCAGACCTCAGCCTTCTGAGCAGCTAGGATAACAGGGGTGAGGTCTGGCACCAACTGAGTAATGTGTCTTGAATGATTTTGTCTGTATTTTGCGAATATTAGGTCATAGATTTGTGTATTACAAGCACCACTTCTGGCTTTTCCTCAGTAATTTATTGGAGATAAGAGTCTCATGGACTTTCCTGTCCCGGTTAGCTTTGAACTGTGTGATCTTCAGATCTCAGCCTCCTGAGTAGCTAGGATTACAGGCTTGAGCCACCCGTACCTGGCTTGAGAGTTATTTTGTATAAGGATTGTATTTCTACCCAGACATACACCAGAATTGTAATAAACTTGCAGGAAAGCCAGATGCAACCTGACAATGAATTTCTTTGAAGAGTGAACATGTGTTAGGGAAATGTGGCAGGGATGACTTCATGCAGGATGTGTTTTATATCCCTGGAGAAAGGAAATGGAGTAAGAATAAATTCTGTTTTTGTTTTTTTCTTTAACTTTCTTTCAAGATTGCTTACCTAGCTTCTTTTCTTTTTCTTTTGGTTAATCATGAGGCTCGAACTCGAGCCTGGGTGCTATTCTGAGCTCTTTTGCTCAAGGCTTGTGCTATACCATTTTGAGCCACAACTATACTTTCAGTTTTTGAGTGGTTAGCTGGAGGCAAGAGTCTCTCAGGGACTCTTCTGGCCAAGCTGGCTTTGAACCACTTCCTCATATCTCTGCCTCCTGAGTAGCTAGGATTACAGGTGTGAGGCACCAGTACCTGGCTTTATCTGGCTTCCTGTCTAAGGGAAATATAAGTTACAGGAAGATATTATTGTATAATTATAATGAGGGGAAGAATAATAAACACCTTTTCCAACTTTCCTGGACTCCCTATAAAAATGTAAAGGGACAAATCCAGTAATAACGCTAGAACTTTTGTACATATAATTATAGTTTTTTTGTTTTTTCTGTTTTTGCCAGTCCTGGGCCTTGGACTCGGGGCCTGGGCACTATCCCTGGCTTCTTTTTTTTTTTGCTCAAGGCTAGCACTCTGCCACTTGAGCCTTAGCGCCACATCTGGCCTTTTCTATATATGTGGTGCTGAGAAATGGAACCCAGGGCTTCACGAGGCAAACACTCTCACCATTAGGCCATATCCCCAGCCCTAATTATAGTTTTATATGAAAAGAATAAACACAGAGGGCTGGGAATGTGGCTTAGTGTTAGAATGTTCGCCTAGCATGCATGAAGCCCTGGGTTCCATTCCTCAGCGCCATATATATAGAAAATGGCCAGAAGTGCTTGTGGTACAAGTGGTAGAGCGCTAGCCTTGAGCAAAAGCAGTTCAGGGACAGTGCCTAGGCCCTGAGTTCAAGTCCCAGGACTGGCACACACACACAAAATAACAACAGCTTTTCCTCATTCAATTTATTTTTAATTTATTGTTTTTTAATTCATAACCAAACTCCATAAATTCAGGAGAAAGAAAATGGGAGAGAATGAAGGAAGGGATGAGATTGAATGAAAAGCATTGTACTTAAAAACCTTTCTTAAAAACTATATGGAGTGTGCTGGGAATATGGCCTAGTGGCAAGAGTGCTTGCCCTCGTATACAGGAGGCCCTGGGTTCAATTCCCTAGCACCACATATACAGAAAATGGCCAGAAGTGTCACGTGGCTCAAGTGGCAGAGTGCTAGCCTTGAGCAAAAAAGAAGCCAGGGACAGTGCTCAGGACCTGAGTCCAAGCCCCAGGACTGGCAAAAAAAAAAAAAATTCCAAAAACTATATGGAGTGGAAGCCATATTCTGGTTAGAACTCAGTGCCTTGAATTGGCTGGCAAGCTCTTTGCCATTTGAACCATTGTAACCCTTTTGTACAAATACTTAATAATAATTTAAAAAAGAAAATTTGAGCTTTTAAATATGCTTAGATTACTAAAAAAGATGAACTGTTTAATGGTATAAAATTTATAAGTGAAAAAGTTTTTTTAACTTATTTCCTTTTAGTCATAGTGATTTACTTTGGTTTCTTCCCATTATGCATAAAACACTGAGTGTTTTTCTCCTGCAAATGAGAACTACTATAATAATAATTTTTTAAAAAGGGATTTGAGACTTAATAATCAACATTTTTTTTTTTTTTTGCCAGTCCTGATGCTTGAACTCAGGGCCTGGGTACTGTCCCTGAGCTTCTTTGTGTTTAAGGATGACACTCTACCACTTGAGCTACAGTGCCACTTCTGGACTTATCTGAGTAGTTTATTGGAGATAAGAGTCTCAACACACTTTCTTGCCTGGGATGGCATTGGACTGCAATCCTCAGATCTCAGCCCCCTGAGTAGCTAGGACCACAGGTGTGAGCCACCAGCACCTGACTAAAAGTCAACTAATTTAATCCAAAAGATTAGCATTTCCAGCTGTGCATCTGTGGCTCACATCTGTAATCTTAGCTACTCAGAAGGCTGAGATCTGAGGATTGTGGTTAGGAGCCAGCCAGGGCACAGAAGTCCCTGTGAGACTCTTATCTCCAATTAACCACTCAAAAACCAGAAGTGGCTCTATGGCTCAAAGTGGTACAGGACTAGCTGTGAGCACAAAGAGGCCCAGGGACAATGCATAGACACTGAGTTCAAGCCCCATAACTAACCCCCCCCAAAATGAGTATTTTCCTAAAAATGTTCACAAGAATTGCATTGATCTTTTAAAAAATTGGGAGTATTTATTTCATATCTGTTTTGTCAGAGCTGTTAAAAAAAAGTAATCATATGGGCTGGGAGTATGGCTTTAGTGGTAGAGTGCTTGCCTCACATACATGAAACCTTGGGTTCGATTCCTCAGCACCACATATACAGAAAAAGCCAGAAGTGGCACTCTGACTCAAGTGTTAGAGTGCTAGCCTCAAGCAAAAAGAATCTAGGGACAGTGCTCAAGACCTGAGTTCAAGCCCCAGGACTGGCCAAAAAAATTTTAATTAATTAAAAAAATACAAATCAATTTTTACAATTAGTGGGTACTACAAAATGAATTTAAACGCTGGGGATATAGCCTAGTGGCAAGAGTGCCTGCCTCGGATACACGAGGCCCTAGGTTCGATTCCCCAGCACCACATATACAGAAAACGGCCAGAAGCGGCGCTGTGGCTCAAGTGGCAGAGTGCTAGCCTTGAGCGGGAAGAAGCCGGGGACAGTGCTCAGGCTCTGAGTCCAAGGCCCAGGACTGGCCAAAAAAAAAAAAAAAAAGTTAGGGGCTGGGGATATAGCCTAGTGGCAAGAGTGCCTGCCTCGGATACACGAGGCCCTAGGTTCGATTCCCCAGCACCACATATACAGAAAATGGCCAGAAGCGGCGCTGTGGCTCAAGTGGCGGAGTGCTAGCCTTGAGCGGGAAGAAGCCAGGGACAGTGCTCAGGCCCTGAGTCCAAGGCCCAGGACTGGCCAAAAAAAAAAAAAAAAAAATGAATTTAAACTTTATAACACATAAGAGGCATTAAGTGCTTCAGATAAGGCTGAACTAAGCCTAGATTTATATTTTGGTGGAAATAAAGCCCAAGTATTGTTAAGGTTTTCTCTAAAACAAACTACATAGAATTGATTTTTGGGCAAAAAAGTATAAAATATTAATAAAAATTTCCTATTCATTTATGTCCTTAAGTTTTCATTGGTTTAGCTTTATTAGTTCAAATAATCTGTGATTATATTGACTATCAACTTCGTTACTTAGTGCTACATTAAAAAAAATTTATGCTAGGAGGCTGAGACCTGAGGATCATGATTTGTAGCCAGGCCAGGCAGGAAAATATTTAAGACTCTTATGTCCACTAGACTACCAAAAAAGCTGAACGGGAGCTGGAGCTCAAGTAGCGGAGCACTAGAGCAAAGGAAGCTCAGAGATACACTCTGAGTTTAAGCTCCAAGACAGGCACAAAAAAAGTTACATGCTAGCGTTTGTTAGTTTGTTATGTAGTTGGCAACACATTCCAAACCTATTTTTTGTTTTATTTTATTTTTTGCCAGTCCTGGGGCTTGGACTCAGGGCCTGAGCACTGTCCCTGGCTTCCTTTTTGCTCAATGCTAGCACTCTACCACTTGAGCCACAGCACCACTTCCAGCCTCTTTTGTTTATGTGGTACTGAGGAATTGAACCCAGGGCTTCATGCATGCAAGGCGAGTACTCTACCACTAAGCCATATTCCCAGCCCCCAAATTCATTTTTTTTTCAAGTAAAAAGATGGATTTATTGGAGAAGTAAAAAGTATATTGAGGGCTGGGAATATGGCCTAGTGGTACAAGTGCTTGCCTCATATACATGAAGCCCTGGGTTCGATTCCCCAGCACCACATATATAGAAAATGGCCAGAAGTGGCACTGTGAGTGGCAGAGTGCTGGCCTTGAGCTAAAAGAAGCCAGGGACAGTGCTCAGACCCTGAGTTCATGGCCCAGGACTGGCCAAAAAAAAAAAAGTATATTGACCGCCAGGGTCACGGCCCAGACTCGGGAGCTGGGATCACGCGCCCTGAGCCATGCTTGGGTCGGGTTATAAAGGCAAACACCACATTGTCGAGCCTGCCACACGTAGGTGGCCAGTGAGGTTACAACACTTAAAGAGCATGCCAGGTCACACACAGGTGGCCAGTGGAGTTACAGTCTGCCTCATAGCAACTGTTTGAACCAACCTATCATTTTAGTTAGACTTGGTGCATGGATTTGGCGGCGCTCACATGATGCAGATGGATATGCCTACTCACGGGAGGCACAGGTTTAACCTTGAATGCTCCACTACTCAGGTGGTCAAGCAGCCGCAAGCAGCCGAACTCATTTTTTAATAACATTTCTATTCAACCACAGAACATGTTTTTTCGTTATGAATAATACTTGTAAATTATTAAATGTTTATCAGAATTTAACTTGAATTACTTAAGTTAAGCCAATTTCACTTATAATTATTTATCATTATTTATTACTATAAGCTTTTAATTTGTCTGTTGGTTTGTTTGTGCCAGAACTGGGGCTTAAACTCATGATCTCATGCTTGTGCTCTCACTTGACTTTTTCACTCAAGGCTGGCACTCTACCACTTGAGCTACAGCTTCACTTTGCTTTTTTGTTTTTTGGGGAGCTTTTTTTTTTGATACCAGTACTGGGGCTTGAACTCAGGGCCTGAGCTTTTTATGCTCAAAGCTAGTGTTCTCCCATTTAAGCCACAGTGCTACCTCCAGGTTTGTTTGTTTTTTTTTTTTTAATTAGAGATAAGAGTCTCATGGATTTTCCTGTCTTAGCTGGCTTTTAACCATAATCCTCATATCTCAGCCTCCTGAGTAGCTAGAATTATAGGCATGAACTACCAGCACTTAGCAAGCCTTTAGCCAACACTTAGCAGAAGTTAGTGTTTCTGATCCATGGGGTCATACCTGTCTGTGAAATGGAGAAATATATGAAAATAGAAAAATTTCAAACCTTTTGTGTGACAATTGAACACTGCTGCAATATCCATGTCCTTTTTGGGACAGTTGGGGTTTTTGTGGGCAGGGGGGAGTTATGGGGCTTGAACTTGGGGATTGAGAGCTATCCCTAAGCTCTTTTGCTCAAGGCTAGCACTCTACCACTTGAGCTATAGCGCCACTTTCAGTTTTCTCATGGTTAAGTGGAGATAAGAGTCTCATTGACTTTCCTGCCCCATCTGGCTTCAATCCGTGAACCTCAGAGCTCAGCCTCATGAGCAGCTAGGATTATAGGCCTGAGCCACTAGTGCTTAGCTGATAGTTGTTGTTTTTTAAACTGCATAATTTAAATGCTATAAAATGTGCCTGTTATGGAAGGAACTTCCTGAATAGAGTCCCAGGGGCACAACAAATAGGGGAAAGACTCGACAAATGGGACTACTACAAATTAAAAAGTTTCTGCACAGCTAAGGTCATAGCCACCAAAATAGAAAGACAGCCAACAATATGGGAAAGGATATTTACCAGCACAGCAACAGACAAAGGCCTGATATCGGTCATCTACAGAGAACTAAAAAAACTAAGCCCCTCCAAGCCCAATAAACCTATTAGGAAATGGGCAAAAGAGCTAAAGAGAGACTTCACAAGAGAAGATATAAAAATGGCAAAGAAACACATGAGGAAATGCTCAGCATCCCTGCTAGTAAAGGAAATGCAAATAAAAACAACCCTGAGATACCACCTCACCCCAGTTAGAATGGCCTATACTCTGAACTCAGGAAACAACAAATGCTGGAGGGGGTGTGGGGAAAGAGGAACCCTTCTCCATTGTTGGTGGGAGTGCAAATTAGTACAGCCACTTTGGAGAACAGTATGGAGGTTTCTCAAAAAGCTCAATATAGACCTACCCTATGACCCAGCCATACCACTCCTAGGCATCTATCCTAAACAGCAAAACCCAAGATATCAAAAAGACATTTGTACTTCCATGTTTATCGCGGCACAATTCACAATAGCCAAAATATGGAAACAACCCAGATGCCCCTCCACAGACGAATGGATCCAAAAAATATGGTACTTATACACAATGGAATACTACATAGCGATTAGGAATGGTGAAATATTGTTATTCGCAGGGAAATGGTCAGAACTCGAACAAATAATGTTGAGTGAGACAAGCCTAGAACACAGAAAACAAAGGGGCATGATCTCCCTGATATATGACTGTTACCAAAGGGAGACGGAGAGACAATAGAAACCAAGTCTGTGAATACTGTATATGTTCTTGATACATTGTATATTGCATATATGTCTACCTGACCTAGACAAGGGATAGAAAAACAGGTCATAAGATAGCACAAGAAATGTACACACTGCCCTACTATGTAACTGCACCCTCTTTGTACAACACCTTGTAAAACAATTTATGTTCAATTAATAAAAAAAAATGTGCCTGTTATAAGTATACAACTTGAGATTCTCCTGCTTCAGTCTCCTGAATGCTGGATTTTACAGATTTGTGCTCCCCTACCCATCTAAGGCACAATCCTGTTTTAAGATACATTCTTCATTACCCCCAAATTCTCTTACCTGTTTGTGATTTGTTTGATTGTATCAGAAGTTTGCATAGTAGCAATAAGATTATGTCACATTTTCTTTATCCATTTATCTGTTGGTATTCATTTGGATTATTTCTAGTTTGGTGTATGAATAATTATATGAATAATCATAAAGTGGATATGAACTTACAAGTGTTTGTGTAGACATGTTTGCATTTTCCTCATGCAAATAACTATGTGTAGAATTGTTTAAATATTTAGGAGTCTGCCAAGCAGTTTCCCAAAAGTACCTGTACCATTCTACAATTCCATCAGTAGTATATGAGGATTTCAATCACTTGTCTTGGAGAAATTGACAGAATTATTATTGGAACAAGAAAACCTTTTTAAACAATGAAACCTGAAAGTTTCTTGGAACTTAAAAATAAAGCATATTCTGCTGCTTTTCTTGGAAACAGGAAAATTGGTAGAGTGTGTGTGTGTGTGTGTGTGTGTGTGTGTGTGTGTGTGTGTGTGTGTGTGTGAATGAGAATACTGGGACTTGGGTTCAGGGCCTGGGCACCATCCTTGAGCTTTTTTGCTTGAGGCTAGCAACTCTTCCACTTGAGTCACAGTTCCACTTCTGACTTCTTGCTGGTTAACTGGAGATCAGAGTCGTGAATTTGCCTGGGATGGCTTTGAACCATGATCCTCAGATCTCAATGTTTTGAGTAGCCAGGATGCTAGGATCACAGGCACAAGTCACTTACACCCGGCTATTTAAGAAGCTACTGTAGGCTGGGAATCTGGCCTAGTGGCAAGAGTGCTTGCCTCATATACATGAAACCCAGGGTTCGAATCCCCAGCACCACATATATAGAAAAACGGCCAGAAGTGGCGCTGTGGCTCAAGTGGCAGAGTGCTGGCCTTGAGCAAAAAGAAGCCAGGGACAGTGCTCAGGCCCTGAGTCCAAGGCCCAGGACTGGGAAAAAAAAAAAAAAAAAAAAGCTACTGTATGGCTTTCTGTACCAAGATTCCAGTTGTTCCACATCCTTGACTTTATTTCTGTTTTATCTTGTGCGTGTGTTTTCAAATAGACATCTTCATGTGACTGTAATGACTTCAAGCTAGATGAATTATAAAACATTACACACAGTATGATCTTCCAGTTAAATGATAATTTGCAAGAGAAGTAGATTGTGTTTCAAAACTTATCGAGATAATCTGTTCTAAGTTGCTTTAATTAATAGACCAAGTCCAGATACTTCTTTCTTTTTCTTTTTTTTTTTTTTTTTTTTTTTTTGCCATTTTGAGTTGATCTTGGTGCATGGTGATAGGCTAGGGTCGATTTTGAGTTTTCTACATGTGGCTGCCCAGTTTTCCCAGCACCAGTACATGAAGAGGCTATGTTTTTTCCATTGTATGTCTTTAGCTCCTTTGTCAAATATCAACTGACTGTAAGTATGTGGATTTATTCCTGGGTCTTCTATCCTATTTCATTGATCTTCAGGTCTGTTTTTATGCCAGTACCAGGCTGTTTTTGTTATGATGACTCTATAATAGAGCTTGAAGTCTGGTATTTCCTCCTGTGCTGCTTCTTTTGCTTTGGCTGTTCTAGGTCTGAGAAAAGAAATTATTAAAATACTAATTATTGTTGATTAAAATTAAAAGTTACTTTTGATCTGATGCAGAGAGGCACTTAAGCTTCAATTCACTGAAGTAGAGTTTTGAATCTATTCAAGGTGTAATCTGCCAGCATGATGTAAGTTTTAAAAGGAAATAATATTGTGGCCCCAGCTTCTCAGGAGGCTGAAGTAGGAGGAACACCTCAGCCTAGGGGTTGGAAACAAACCTGTTTAATGTAGTGAAACTCCATCTCAAAAAAAGGGCAACATTAGCTAGCAAGTAGACAAATTAATATGTTATTGCTTTCTCTAATTAGTGACTTCATGATTTAGAATATGGTGGTTGGGCTGTAGCTCAGTGGTACAGATTTTGACTGTCTTGTACAGGCTCTATCCCGGTTTAATTTAAAAAAAAAAAGGGAAAGGAAAGGAAGAGAAAAAATATAAATACAGAATTGACATTTGTGCCCCAGTATGCCGGTCTCTCTGGTATAGAGGAGTTTGGCCTTTGGGTAGCATTGGCAGGACATTCAAGAGGCTGGGATGAGACTGAGATAGGAGTATTTATTCTACTAGTCTTCCTGAGGGAATAACTGGCTTTTTCCTTTGACCCAGGGTCACAATAGCAGTCTTTGGGCCCTTGTCTCTTGTGATGAAACAGAGATGAAAGAGCCCCATCTCTTTCTGTGGGTTGCAGTTCTCACCTTTTAAGACCTGGGAGTAGTTATGCACATTGAATATATTAGCCTAGAAGTACTGTACTAGGGCTAGGAATGTGGCTTAGCGGTAGTGCTTGCCTAACATGCATGAAGCTCTGGGTTCAGTTCCTCACTACCACATAAACAAAAAAGGCTGGAAGTGACACTGAGACTCAAGTGGTAGAGTAAGTACTATCCTTGAGCAAAAGAAGCTCAGGGACAGTGCCCAGGCCCTGAGTTCAAGGCTACTTAGGAGGCTGAGAGCTGAGGATCACGGCTTGAAGCCAGTTTCCAATTTGCTTATTGGGATATTGAGGACATAGGCAAATTTATTCAGAGAGTTAACAGTTTAAAAATATAACACATGTGTTGCAGTCTAAAAATAATTTTTTACTGCTATTATTATTAGTTACAGAAGCTTCCATCTCCACTCACATTTTCCCCAAAAATCTTTACTGTTAAATTTTTCCATGAGGGGAACTATTTACTTGTAACTTAAAAAAATATTTTTGCAGCATTGGGGTTTGAACTTGGGGCACTTTTACCACTTGAGCCACATATCCTTAATTGCAACATTTTTCAGTTAGTTTCGTCATGGGGCTAGAACTCAGGGCTTGGCTTTTTAGTTAAGGTAGGAACCATGTGTGGAGGGCTAGAACTCAAGGCTTGGGCCCAGTCCCTGAGCTCTTTTGCTCAAGGCTAGTGCTCTACCACTTTGAGCCACAGCTCCACTTCTGGTTTTCTGGTGGTTAACTGGAGATAAGAGGCTCACAGACTTTCCTGCCTGGGCTGGCTTTGAACCATGATTCTAAGATCTCAGCCTGAGCATCTCGGATTACATGCATGAGCACAAGTGCCCAGCACTTAACAGGCTAAAGCAGGAGGATCTTCAGTTTAGGTTCAGCTTGTGCTTCATAGCAACTTCAAGGCCAATCTAAGCTACATAGAGAGACCCTGTCAAACAGTTTTGGAAAAGGCAGGGTCATTAACAAAGATATTAAGGGTCATAGGACAAATTGATGAAATTAATATATTTAGTGTTTTCCTCAAGATGTACATGTTTTATTAAAAGTTAAATTTCAAATAAAAAGAAGAAAAAACAAATTTCATCTTATTGTTTTAACTCATAGTTATAACTACATTTGCCTACATTATAGAACTTGTTGAGTAATAACTAAGTTGTTGATTGATTGATTTTGCCAGTCCTGGGGCTTGAACTCAGGGCCTAGGTCCTATCCCTGAGCTTCTTTTTGCTCAAGGCCAGCGCTCTACCACTTGAGCCACAGCACCACTCTGGCCTTTTCTGTTTATGTGGTATTGAGGAATCAAACCCAGGGCTTCATGCATGTTCTGTACCACTAAGCCACATTCCCTCCCAGCCCAAGTTGTTGATTTTATTATGAAAAGAATATAGCCAGTCTTAGTTCTTCTATCTTGGGGATGGAATACATTAATTATGTATCAGGTTGAATATATTTGTTCCTTCTCATTTTTTTCAGATTCATCAGGATTCATTTTTGATTTGCAGTCTAATACTGTACTGGCCCAGGGAGGAGTGTTTGAGAATATGAAAGAGAAGGTAAGAGAGCCCATGTATAGCAAACTTGAATGTCACAAGAAAATTTAGGTACTATTACATTCAGTAGCTATCACAAATGCATTATGAAGATGAAATTTCAGGAACAAAACTAAATGCCACTGTATGTCAGAGCATGAGTACTACATGGTTCTGAGGAATCAGAAACATGAAATTTAAGATTTGTAATCTTACCCCCCCTTTTATTAGTGGTGTTAAGAGGAATAGAGCTGGTCCATGCATATGCCAAGCAAGCAGTCTACTACTGAGCTGCAATGCCCAGCCTGCAATTCTTTTCATCACTCTAAACGTGTACAGTAAGAATAATGTGTTTGCTGGGTGCCAGTGGTTTGAAGCCAGCCTCAGAAAGAAAGTCTGTGAGACTCCAATCTCTAATTAACCTCCAGAAAATCGGAAGTAGTGCCATGGCTCAGAGTGGCCCAGGCCCTGAGCTCAAGCCCCTTGCTCGACTGACCAACTGACCCCCCCAAAAAAGAATGCTAAGTTAGTGGAAACATTTTTCTAGTTTATCCTTCCTCTGAAGATGAGTTTTGAAATTCTAACCATAGGCTGGACACCAGTGGCTCATGCCTGTTATCCTAGGTACAATTAGCCACCAAAAAATAAAATAAAAATCCAGAAGTGGAGCTGTAGCTTAAGTGGTGGAGAGCAAAACAGCTCAGGGACAATGCTCATACCCAAAGTTTTTAGCTCCAGGACTGGCATTAAAAAAACAGCATTTTAGAATTTTAAATGGATAAATTAGGTGTATCATACAATGTGAATCCCATGTCATTTTTTTTTTTTTTTTTTTTTTTTTGCCAGTCCTGGGCCTTGGACTCAGGGCCTGAGCACTGTCCCTGGCTTCTTTTTTTTTTTTTGCTCAAGGCTAGCACTCTGCTACTTGAGTCACAGCGCCCCTTCTGGCCATTTTCTGTATATGTGGTGCTGGGGAATCGAACCCAGGGCTTCAAGTATACGAGGCAAGTGCTCTTGCCACTAGGCCATATCCCCAGCCCCTCCCATGTCATTTATGAACAAAAAAATGCTATGTGGAAACAAGTTGGAAAAAAATATGATAAAATAGTGTTTTAAAAAATGACTATTTAGCTGGGCACTTGTGCTAATGCATGTAATCCTAGCTACTCAGCCTGAGATCTTAGAATCATGGTTCAAAGCCAGCCTAGGCAGGAAAGTCTGTGAGCCTCTTACCTCCAGTTAGCCACCAGAAAACCAGAAGTGGAGCTGTGGCTCAAAGTGGTAGAGCACTAGCCTTGAACAAAAGAGCTCAGGGACTGCGCCCAAGCCTTGAGTTCTAGCCCCATGACTAACAAAAACAACTATTTATGTAATACAAAAGTGGATGCATACACATCATAGAAATACAAATTATTGATATAACACCAAATTCAGGGTAGAAATTTTTGAGAAGGAAAATAGTATTTATTAGGTGTTTGTAAGACTTCAATTACATTTACTGTTTCATTAAACAATTATCACCTAGTAGTAGTTCATTATCATTTGCTGTTGTTGTTGTTTTGTTTTGGGCTTGAATTTAAAGGGGCTTGCACTTTCTTAGGTGGTTTGCTGACTGGTGCTCTCTCTACCACTTGAGCCATATCCCAGCCCAACTTTTTGCTGGATTTTTAGAAATAGAATCTCACAACCTTGTCTGCCCAAGTTAGCTTCAAACAGTGACCCTCAGGGGCTGGAGATATGGCCTAGTGGCAGGAGTGCTTGCCTCATATACATGAGACCCTGGGTTCAATTCCCCAGCACCACATATACAGAAAACGGCCAGAAGTGGCACTGTGGCTCAAGTGGCAGAGTGCTAGCCTTGAGCAAAAAGAAGCCAGGGACAGTGCTCAGGCCCTGAGTCCAAGCCCCAGGACTGGCAAAAAACCCCAAAAAACTGTGATCTTCAAATCTTAGCCTTAGTATCTAGGGTTACAGGCGTGAGCTACCCTCACCCAGATAGCTTCATTATGATTTGTATGCCTAAAGTAATTCCTTGCAATTTATATTATCTCTACAAATTATCTTTGTAGAATTACACAGTTAAATGATAAAAAGTAAAACTTTTTTTTCTTTTGGCACCTGGGCTTGAACTCAGAACATAATGTTCTTGCTTAGCTTTTCCACTCAAAGTTGGCACTTTGAGCCATAACTCCACTTCTGGCTTTTTCTGGTTAACTGGAGATAATTCTCTTGGATTTGTCTACCTGGGCTGGCTTTGAACTATAAGCCTCAGATCTCAGCCACCTGAGTAGCTAAGATAATAGGCATGAGCCACCAGCACCCAGTTTACAAGGTAACTGTTTAGAAAAATGCTTTAAAAATTTTGTTTGGTTAGTGGTTCATTAAACTTTCCTACAGTATGTTAGAAATGATAAAAACATGGATGCTAAATTAATATTTGATACCCAGTCTAGTACATGGCTTCTATTTCTTGAAATGTTCTACTTGAAGAAATTAAATTTTCATGAGCTGTTATCACTCATCTATTTATTATTCCCAGTAAGATAGTTGTATGTACTTTCGCTGACACTAAAAAGTGATAACATTGTTAAAAATGAAATGTCTTTTCTGTTATTGTCTGTAATATGCCTCAGCTGTCCAGTGACCTGCTTGTGTTAGAATTAAATGACCTTGTCATCTTTTCCAGATAAATGCAGTGCGTGCAATAGTTCCCAACAAGAGCAACAATGAAATCATCTTGGTTTTGCAGCACTTTGATAATTGTGTGGACAAAACAGTACAAGCATTTATGGAAGGTAATTCTAGATCTTTCTTTCTTTGGTTCAGTATAAGTTACTTCAGACTTGTGGAACACTCAGTAAAACAGTGTTTCATGATGATACAATAGATCTCATAATAATATAGCAGAAACTTAGAAACTTTCTCTGCTAAAAGCAGTGACTCTTCACCCTGCCAAAACCTCATTTCTACTTTGCCTTTGTTCTGAGCCATTATCTTCTGAAGTCATCTTGGATCCTATAATAGATAGTCTGATGGATAAACATCTAGTTAGAAGAGTCACAATTCTATCCTCTAGACAACAGTGATTTTCTTTTTTGGTGCCAGTCCTGTGGCTTGACCTCAGGACCTGGGGGTTGTCCCTGAGCTACTTTTACTCAAGGCTGGAACTTTACCACTTGAGCCATAGCTCCATTTCTGGCTTTTTTGGTGTTTAATTAGAGATAAGAGTCTCATGGACTTTGCTGTCCAGGCCGGCCTTGAATCAAGATCCTTAGATCTCACCTCCTGTGTAGCTAGGATTGTAGGCATGAGCTACTGGTGCCCAGTGTAACCATGATTTTCTAACTTATGCCTAGGCCTTGCCTAAAATAATGTCCTGAAATAATGAGCAGTAGAACCACATCTTTGACCATACTTGGTTTAATAACTTTATATCTCTTGTCCTGGTGCCCCAGTTCTCTATTTAAGCCTAAAGATGTGCTGAAATATTTACTTGTCTTTTCCTGTGATATGGCCAGGCTTTGTTAATAAATCTCTTTCCCTGCCCTTCACCACTATTTGGTTTATATTTGGAGAACTGGGACAACCCCTGGAACTGGTCATCTGGCCAAAAACTTCAGAATCAATAACATAACATACTATGACATTTTGTTAATGTTAAGATACCTCTTTCAGCCATAAAAGCAATTTGTGTATAAAATGTAAGATAATTGGAAAAAGGGACAAACTAAAAACAAACAAACTACCTTCTATAAACTGTTCTCTACTGGTATTCAAGAACTCATGAGGCCAGGTCTTGAGTGGAGTTGGGTTCATTAAGAATCTGAGATTCCTTATAAAAAGGGAGTGATTCTGTGGCTCAGGAACAGGTGGCAAATTCCCTCCCAAGCCTACTATCATTTGATTGAGTGTGGCAATTACTCAAATATATGGGTTCAATTTCCTTACCTAATATACAAGGAAGAGCAGCAGACTTACTCAAGATTTCAGAATTATAGAGTTGAAGAGTGTTTTTTAAATTTCTTTCTACAAAACGTGTTTTAGAAAAACTTTATTTGAAGCTGTTATTTAACAGTGATATCAGATTAAGTCTCCCTATTTTCATTTCCCTGAATTTGTAAATATTATATGGGATACACAGGTCTCAATACTGTAAAGTGAGCTTTTTTTTTTTTTGCCTACATCTGTTTTTTTTTTTTTTTTTTTTTTTTTTTTTGCCAGTCCTGGGCTTGGACTCAGGGCCTGAGGACTGTCCTTGGTTTCTTTTTGCTCAAGGCTAGCACTCTGCCACTTGAGCCACAGCACCACTTCTGGCCATTTTCTATATATGGGTGCTGGGGAATCAAACCCAGGGCTTTATGTATACAAGGCAAGCACTCTTGCCAATTCCCAGCCCTTTTAAAAATTTTTCTTAAAATAGTGTTGGCCAGGGGCTGGGGATATAGCCTAGTGGCAAGAGTGCCTGCCTCGGATACACGAGGCCCTAGGTTCGATTCCCCAGCACCACATATACAGAAAACGGCCAGAAGCGGCGCTGTGGCTCAAGTGGCAGAGTGCTAGCCTTGAGCGGGAAGAAGCCAGGGACAGTGCTCAGGCCCTGAGTCCAAGGCCCAGGACTGGCCAAAAAAAAAAAAAGAAAGAAAGAAAATAGTGTTGGCCAGGTACCAGTGGCTCATGCCTGCAATCCTAGCTTCTTAGGAGGCTGGTATCTGAGGATCATAGTTCAAAGCCAGCCTGAGCAGGAAAGTTCATGAGACTCTTATCTCCAATTAACCACCATAAAACCAGAAGTGGCATTGTGGCTCAAGTGGTAACCTTGAACTGAAGAGCTCAGGGACGGCACTGAAGCCCAGAGTTCAAGCTCTACAACCAACCAAAAAAAAAAAAAGTTTCGGTGTTTGAGTCTGGTGTAATGTACAACTCTCTCCAAAGCCATATTTTAGGTAGTGTATAACCTGGAGGGGAGGGTGTAACAAACTGGGTGGAAACCAGTCATCTTTAATCTTATAAGACACGCAGAAGAATCATAAAATGGCCAGGCTATAGTTAGTCTCTTCTTGAAATACTTTAATGGGGAGATTACATGGAAAGGGGAATCTTAATAAGTAGGTGAATATTCAAAAGGGAGCATGAAGTAATGATCTCAAAGATAGATTTGTTTGTTTATTGGTCCAAGACAGGGCCCAAACTCAGTACTGATACTTTTGCTCATTGGCTGAGGTACTACCAACCTGAGCCATGCCTCCAACCCTCGAAGATTTAATCTTTAATCTTTCTTATTAGGAATTCTGGGAATTCTTCAGCAGTTACAAAATACAGAGACTCTTAAGTCCTATTCGTTGGTGTGTACATGGTAGGTGACAAATCTGTAATTGATTTCATTTTACAGGTAGTGCCAGTGAAGTACTTAAAGAATGGACAGTAACAGGCAAGAAAAAGGTAAAAATAAGTTTAAGAGCACAATATTGATATTATTATTGAAACCTAAGGTTTACTAAGACTATTGGAAGAAAAAATTTACATAAATATTTTCAGTTCACCTGGCTAAAAAAAGTTGTCTTTGACCTTGAAATGCAACTGTCTCAACATAGTCTCCCTATGATTAAAGGGATGAATCAGTGACTCTGCCATGGTGCCATGCCGAATGGATATTAGACAGGGGTTAAAGTATGAGAGCATTTCAAGGAAAGCAAAGCCTCTCCAGGGAAAATGATCACAGTAGTGATCATAGAGCAGCTAAAATTGTTAAGGGTTTTTTTTTTTTTGAGATAGGGTCTCTCCATGTAGCCTTGAATTTGGGATCCTTCCTGCCTTCAATTTCTGTGTGGTAGGATTACAGATGTGTATCACTATGCCCAACCAGTTCAGATTTTTGTGTCAGAAAACTATGATATAGTTCCTAATATGAATTATGACTTAAAGCCTAATGAAGGCTTTTACCTTTTTTTGGTTTTTTTTTTTTTGCCAGTCCTGGGCCTTGGACTCAGGGCCTGAGCACTGTCCCTGGCTTCTTTTTGCTCAAGGCTAGCACTCTGCCACTTGAGCCACAGTGCCACTTCTGGCCGTTTTCTATATATGTGGTGCTGAGGAATCGAACCCAGGGCTTCATGTATGCGAGGCAAGCACTCTTGCCACTAGGCCATATTCCCAGCCCTAATGAAGGCTTTTATTTCAATAGTTGTTATGTTCTTTCCAGTTGGAGCTAATATTGCAATTTAGGTAGATAGGAGATATTTGGTTGTGGATCTGTCAGAACTGAATTTCTATCTTGTTCCATTATATCTGGCTTTGTGACCTGTGAATATTGTTTAGCCTTTGTGTGGTTTATAATTAAAAAAAATAAGAATAAGAAAATAAAACTGATATATTCCAGTACTTAATGCCTAATACATTAGTTCTCATTCTCCTCCCCCCCACCCCTATCGCCCCCCCCCCCGCATTTTTTTTGTCCATTGTGGGCTTGAACTTAGGGTCTGAGCACTATCCCTGAGCCTCTTTGTGTTCAGGGCTAGGGCTCTACTCCTTGAGAGCCACTTCCTGCTTTTTTGAGTAGTTTATTGGAGATAAGAGTCTCACAGGGACTTTTCTGCCCAGGCTGCTTTGAACTGTGATCGACAGAACTCAGCCTCCTGAGTACCTAGGAATACAGGTGTTAGCTACCAGTGCCCAGCTCAATCCCTTCTCCTTACCCACTGAAAAATACAGTGCTTCCCCAAGAGCTACCAGCTGGTCTCAGAATCCTTCCCATAACTTGGTACCTTAAATGTAGTTCCTTTAGGAAATAATTAGTGTGAATTATTTTTTTGGGGGGGGGATGGGTCTTGGGGCTTGAACTCAGGACCTGTGCACTGTCCCTGAGCTCTTCTACTCAGGCTTTTGAGTGGTTAATTGGAGATAAGAGTCTCACAGGGACTTTTCTTTTCCTGGGCTGGCTTCAAACAGCAATCCTCAGATCTCAGCCTCCTGAGTAGCTAGGATTACAAGCGTGAGCCACTAGGCGTCTGGCTACTTGGTATGGATTTTAAGCAGGTATTTATGATGTTTAGGTTAGATTAGTTCTAGAGTTCTGAAATGCTGCTGCTGCTGCTCCTCCTCCTCCTTCTCTTTCTCTTCCTTCTTCAAATTAAATTCAGCTTTGAATATGCTGGGCAATTCTACCACTTGAACCACACACCTGGTTCTTTTGCTTTTGGTTCAGATAGGGTTCAAGCTCATGTTGCCTGGACTGGCCTTAGACAGTAATCCTAACTTCACCTCCTGAGTACTGGAGTTATAGGCATTCACCATTATCCCTGATCACTGAAATGCTTTTTTATTTTTTTCTTGCCAGTCCAGGGGCTTGAACTCAGTACCTAGGCACTGTCTCTGAGCTTCTTTTGCTCAAAGCTAGCACTCTACCACTTGAGCCACAGCACCACTTCTGGCTTTTTCTGTTTATGTGGTGCTGAGGAATCGAAGTAGGGCTTCATGCATGCTAGGCAAGCACTCTACCACTGAGCCACATTCCCAACTCCTTAATTTTTATTAAGTATAGTGTTTTACATAGAAAATTTGTGTTTTAGAATGGTTCAACTTATATACAAATATGTTGAGTTTGGGGAAGTACATGGGAGAAATTGGTTGCCTGTAGTGTCTATAGTTAACTCTGGGTAGTGTTGGAGGAGTTTGTTTTTTCATTTTTCAAATCTTCAATAACCTTAGAACAAAAAGAAGAAAAGCAAACCAAAACCAGCAGCAGAAGCAAATAACTGTACCCCAGATTCCAATAAATCAGTTTCCAATCAAGAGGAGCAGTCTGCACGTTCCTCAGAGAAAGGTGGCATTAATGGTTATCATGTCAATGGCTCCATCAATGATGCCGAATCTGTGGACTCACTCAGTGAAGGTTTGGAGACTCTTTCAATAGATGCCAGAGAATTAGAAGATTGTGAGTCTGCCATGCCAAGTAGACTGGATATAACAGGTGAGTTCATGAACAGGGTTTTCAATTTTTTTTAAGTGTACAGTACAAGGCCCTTAAATTTTTCAAAAGCCTGGAAGAGTATAATTTTTGTTCCTTGTCTTATATTTTTAGTTTAGATCAACCTTGAAGAAATCTAATAAGCAGAGGAATCCCTTACTGTTTAGCAGAAAGTGACTTTAAAGATCTTTGTGTGGGGGGCTGGGGATATGGCCTAGTGGCAAGAGTGCTTGCCTTGTATACATGAAACCCTGAGTTCAATTCCCCAGCACCACATATATGGAAAACGGCCAGAAGGGGCGCTGTGGCTCAGGTGGCAGAGTGCTAGCCTTGAGCGGGAAGAAGCCAGGGATGGTGCTCAGGCCCTGAATCCAGGCCCCAGGACTGGCAAAAACAAACAAACAATCTTTGTGTGTGTGCACATGTGCATGTGCACGCGTGTGTGCACAGGTGTACCAATCCTGGGGCTTGAATCCAGGGTCTGGCCACTCTCCTTGAGCTTTTGCTCAGGGTTAGCACTCTACCACTTGAGCCACAACACCGCTTCCGGATTTCTCTGTTTCTGTGGTACTGAGGAATCGAACCCAGGGCTTCATGCATGCTAGGCAAGCACTCTACCATTGAGCCACATTCCCAGCCCTTTAAAGATTTTTTTTTAAATTAAAGATTTAATAGAGATGCATGGCTTTAAGTGGTAGAATACCTGATTAGAAGACACAGGATCTTAAGTTCAAAACCCAGTATTGCCAAAAAATTTTTTATAAACCTATTAAGGATAATAATGAGGATGAGGTAATATTGTTAATATAATTCTACCCAGTACAGAAAGGAGTAAATAATATTAACTAATCATAGACTTTATAAGAACTAGGTTTTCATATGTAATAAATAGTTCAGTAGACAGTTAAAATTAATAGTTGTGAATTCACAGATTTTATATATAAATGTATATATATATTTGTTGTTGTGTTATTGTGGGGCTTGAACGCAGGGTCTGGGTGCTATCCCTAAGCTCTCTTGCTCAAAGCTTAATGCTCTACCACTTTGAGCTGCAGTTCTATTTCTGGTTTTCCAGTGGTTAATTGGCGATAAGAGCCTCACAGACTTTCTTTTTTTTCTTTTTTTTTTTTTGGCCAGTCCCGGGCCTTGGACTCAGGGCCTGAGCACTGTCCCTGGCTTCTTCCCACTCAAGGCTAGCACTCTGCCACCTGAGCCACAGCGCCCCTGCTGGCCATTTTCCATATATGTGGTTCTGGGGAATCGAACCGAGAGCTTCATGTGTAGGAGGCAAGCGCTCTTGCCACTAGGCCATATTCCCAGCCCCTCACAGACTTTCTTGTCTAGTCTGACTTCAAATCACGATCCTCAGATCTCAGCCTCCTGAGTAGCTACAATTATAGTCATTAGCAACCATTGCCTGGCTCTTATAGATATTTTTGTTAGCCATTTTGCTCAAGACTGGGAAGATACTGCAGGTCTCTTTGTGCCAGTTCTAGTCTTGAACTCAGGGTCTAGGTATTGTCCCTGATCTTTTTTGCTCAAGTTGCGTATTTCACTTTCCACATAATGTATAATGAATAGCATGACTGCATTTGTTCACTCTTCCTCCCTCCACTTCTACACCTCTCTTTGCCCTCCCTAAAAAGATAAAAAAGGCAAAACAAAAACACCACCACTGTCAACAGCAACAACAAAAATTTCTATTTCCTAGAATTCATTTTGATAAATAGTTTTTAAATATTAAGAGGAGTTTAGCTTTGGGGTTGCTCCCCTGTGGGTATCCTTTTTTAGTCTGACTGTGAATGTCCTGTATTAATTATTTTGTCCAGTTGTATTTTAGATCTAACTTCTACATATGAGAGAAAACATGTACCATTTCTCTCCTTGAGCGTGGCTTACCTCATTTAACATGATTTATTATAGGTCCATCCATATCCCTGCAAGTGATATAACTTGAGTAACATTCCTTATGTATGTGTACCACATTAAAAAAAAATCTACTTATCTATGGTAAGGCATATGGGCTGTTTCCATAATTTGGCTATTGTGAATAGTGTAGCAATAAACATAGATGTGCAAATGTCTTTACTGTATGCTGACTTGTAATGTTCTGGGTCATAGAGAAGTTCTGTGTTTAGTTTTTTTAGGAACCTCCAAACTGTATTCAGATTGATTGTACTACATATCCCCAACCATGCAATATTCCCTAAATGTTTTAAAAATTTCCCCCTAAAACAATATAAACCTTTTTTTTTTTATCTTAGTTTAACTTATGGAAGCCAGCAACCTTGTTAATACCCATGGCTTTGCCTAAAACATTTTTTGCCTGTTTTATTTGGGTAATTAAGATTGCTTGCCTGATTTACCACTACATTGTGCTCTAAACAGTCTCTTTCTTGACAGGATCTGTACTGGAGAATGGTGTCGCTGACTCTGAGTCCAAGTCTTTGACGATGCGCTCTGTTAGGAATGCTCAGCAGTCCAGGAATGCTGCCAAGTTTCCCCTAACATCCACCATAGGATCTCAATTTTCAAATCTGAGGGTAGAGGATGTTCTGCTCTCCTCTACCAATAAAAGACTAGGTAAATCAAAGACCCTGATCTGATTACTAGTGGAAGCAAATTACTTCTTTGTTATCATAGATGAGGTTTCACATGATATCAGAATGATATATTTTCTAGGTTGTAATTACCTAACCCTTCCCTACTTTTTTGTATGCAGTTGGGAATCTTAATAGTTCAGACCATACAGTCTAGTTACAATGGCAAGAACTCTTTTTGTAAATATAGTTAATGTCTGTGTGTTGCCAGGATGGCTTAACTCCTTTCTTTCTTTCTTTCTTCTTTTCTTTCTTTCTTTTTTTTGGTGCTAGTCCTAGGGCTTGAACTCAAGGCATGGGCTCTATCCCTGAGCTCAAGGCTACTGTTCTACCACTTGAGCCACAGCTATACTTCTGGCTTTTTGAGTGGTTAATTAGAGAAAAGAGTCTCGGGCTGGGGATATGGCCTAGTGGCAAGAGTGCTTGCCTCGTATACATGAGGCCCTGGGTTCAATTCCCCAGCACCACATATACAGAAAATGGCCAGAAGTAGCACTGTGTCTCAAGTGTCAGAGTGCTAGCCTTGAGCAAAAAGAAGCCAGGTACAGTGCTCAGGCCCTGAGTCCAAGCCCCAGGACTGGCAAAAAAAAAAAAGTCACAGACTTTCCTGCTGGGCTGGCTTTAAGTCATGATCCTCAGATCTCAGCCTTCTTAGTAGCTATGATTACAGGTGTGAACCACCAGAGCACCCAGCTCTGTTTTTTGTTTTTTTGTTTTTAACTAATTTGGCCAAATGTGGTAGTTGTGCCTGTAATACCAGAACTCAGGAGGCTGAGCCAGGAAGATTTCAAATTCCAAGCCTGCTTGGGGTACATAGTAAAACCAAATCTCAAACTGAAACATAACTTAGCATTGACTGGTAGTGTAACTCCTTTGGTGTTTGGTTTTTTTTTTAAGCTATAATCATTTAAACAAATAATTAAACATGTTAATAGCTCCTCTGAGGGTTTTGGTTTGGTTTTGTCTTGGGTTTTTTGGGGCTTTTTTGCAGGGGGAGGGAACAGGTCCTGGGGCTTCTTGAACTCACGCTTGGGTGTTGCCTCTGAGCTTTTAAAAGGTGATGTTCAGAGGGGGTACAGTTACATAATAAGGTAGTACATTTCTTGTCATATTTGTTACATCCTCCCTCATTTTTCTTTCCCTTCCCTAGTTCAGATAAGCATATATACAATACCAGTATACCAAAATCATATACAGCCGGGGATATGACCTAGTGGCAAGAGTGCTTGCCTTGTATACATGAGGCAGGCCCTGGGTTCAATTCCCCAGCACCACATATACAGAAAATGGCCAGAAGTGGCGCTGTGGCTCAAGTGGCAGAGTGCTAGCCTTGAGCAAAAAAAAAGAAGCCAGGGACAGTGCTCAGGCCCTGAGGCCAAGCCCCAGGACTGGCCAAAAACAAAAACAAAAAAAAAACAAAATCATATACAGTGACCACAGAGGGTACGCCACAGGAAATTTACCTAGTACATTAAACATAACGACAACAATAAAATCCTCCTGATGCCATCTCTTGGAGTTCATTTTGCTTAACCTCATCTTAAATAATCATATGTATGCAACCATTGAGCTCTTGTCATCCTCTGATAGGCCTATCCTAGACCTTTTTATGTTTATTTAGTAATTGTTTGGTTTTAGAGACATAATATAAAGTCCCTGACCAAAACATGTGGAAATACCATTTGAAAAGAAATTTGTTACTTTACAGACATGATCTCTACTGTCTCGCCCCTCCCTACCCCCCAACCACATATCAGGGAGACCATGCGTCCTTGTTCTCTGTGCTCTAGGCTTGTCTTGCTCAACATTATGTGTTCAAGATCTGACCATTTCCCCGTGAATGCCATTATTTTATCATTCCCAATTGCTATGTAGTATTCCATTGTGTACAGGTTCAAGGTAGTACTCTTTATCACTTGAGCCACAGCTCCACTTCCAGCTTTTTGGTGGTAATTGGAGATAAGAGTTTCATAGACTTCCCTACCCAGGTTGGCTTTGAACCTCAGTCCTCAGATCTCAGTCTCCCTGAGTAGCTAGGATTGCAGGCGTTAGCCTATCTTCCTAGCTTCCTCTGAGTTTTATGTATCTATGCATAATGGTCCAGTCCTATGAACAAATTATTTAATCCTGTGTACTAAATTTTAATTAGTGTAGCTCTCCTTTTTCATCTTTGTAGCAGCCCTCATCTTAGTGCAAAACTGTAAGTCTGATAATATCCAATCAAGTAAAAATAAAGGAAGTTAAATAAAAGCACGAAATATAAATAAAGCCTTTTAGGTATGTTCTTTCTTTTTTTCTTTTTGCCAGTCTTGGGGCTTGAACTCAAGGCTTGGGCACTATTTCTGAGCTTCTTTTGCTCAAGGCTAGAGCTCTACCACTTGGCCCACAGAATTACTTCCAGCTTTTTCTGTTTATGTGATACTGAGGATTGGAACCCAGGGCTTCATGCATGCTAGGCAAGCAATCTACCACTAAGCCACATTCCCAGCCCTTTAGGTATGTTCTAAAAGATCACAAAATCAAATTAGAGTGAAGAATTGAAAGTGATAAGCTGGGCATGACAGCAAGAGCCTTAGTCTGAGCTACTCATGAGGCTGAAGCAAGGAGGATCACTTAAATCCAGAAGTTTAGGATCAGTCTGAGCAACACAGTGAAATCTCTTTAAAAACTAATTAAGGGCTGGAAATGTGGCCTAGTGGTAGAGTACTTGCCTCATATACATGAAGCCCTAGGTTCAATTCCTCCGCACCACATAAACAGAAAAGGCCAGAAGTGGCGCTGTGGCTCAAATGGTAGAGTGCTAGCCTTGAGCAAAAAGCAGTCAGGGACAGTGCTCAGGCCCTGAGTTCCAAACCCCAGGACTGGCAAAAAAAACCACAACAGGGGCTGGGGATATAGCCTAGTGGCAAGAGTGCCTGCCTCGGATACACGAGGCCCTAGGTTCAATTCCCCAGCACCACATATACAGAAAACGGCCAGAAGCGGCGCTGTGGCTCAAGTGGCAGAGTGCTAGCCTTGAGCGGGAAGAAGCCAGGGACAGTGCTCAGGCCCTGAGTCCAAGGCCCAGGACTGGCCAAAAAAAAAAAAAAAAACACCACAACAACAACCCAAAATTAATTAAAAAGTTGAAAATTTGAGCCAGGTATGGTGGTTCATACAAAACCTATCTCAAAACAGCAATAAGAAAAGGATTAAAATTTTCAAATGTGACAGAAGCCAATGGCTCATGCCTGTAATTTTAGGTACTCAGGAGGCTGAGATCTGAGGATTGTGGTTTTAAGCCAACCTGTCCAGATAAATTCAAGAGCTTCTTACCTCTATTTAACTAGCAAAAAGCCAGTAGTGGAGATGTGCCTCAAGTGGTAGAACTCCATCCAGCCTTAAGCCAAAAGATAAACAAGAGCACAAAGCTCAGAGTTCAAGCCCCCAGTACTGGTATAAGGAGTAAAGTTAAAAATATGTTTTAACCAAGTGCCTGTAGTTCACGCCTGTAATCCTAGCTACTCCTGAGCTTGAGATCTGAAGATTGCAATTTGAACACCCAGGTAGGAAAGTCTATGAGATCATTATCTCCAATTAAGCACCAAAAAGCTGGAACTGTAGCTGTGGCCCAAGTTGTAGAGTACTAGACTTAAGCAAAAAAGTTCTGTGACAGTGCCCATTCACTGAGATCAAGTCCCAAGACAGCACAAAAAATACTTTTGGTTGTGGGGCTTGAACTCAGGGCTTGGGTGCTGTCTTTGAGCTTTTTTGCTCAAGGCTGATACTGTACCACTTTGAGCCACAGTGCCACTTTCCAGTTAATTGAAAGAAGTCCCATGGACTTTACTACCTAGGCTGGCTTAGAGCCTCGATCCTCAAATCTCAGCCTCCTGAATAGCTAGGATTACAGATGTGAGCCACTGGTGCCTGGCAAGATTTTTTTAAATAGTAAGAATAAGAATAATAAATACAAACTTGAGAAATTGCTATGAAAAATAATATTGTTGGGCAAGGATGGTCATTTAGGAAACATTTTTATTCCATATGACATAAATAATCTTTGGGATTTTTCCCCCCAAGGTTCTAATATTGAAAAATCTGTAAAAGACCTCCAGCGTTGCACAGTGTCTCTTGCACGGTATCGAGTTGTAGTTAAAGAAGAGATGGATGCTTCCATTAAGAAAATGAAACAAGCTTTTGCTGAATTACAGAGCTGGTAAGTGAAGTTTTATTTGATAAATAATAGGCATAAAAAGAAAATTTATAAAGATGGTTAGCCATTGACTAGATTCTTTAATTCTAGATTCCTACATATTCTCTACATAGTGAGCAGACATGTAAACATTCTGTGGTATATATTTTTTACTGTTTTTTTGGGGGGAGGTCACAGCCAATATTTTTTAATGATAAAATATAGAGTAGATCACACACTCAGTGTCTGTCTTTTAAGCTAAGACTATAACAAATAAAAGATATTTGGACAGCATTATAGAATAGAGCCTTTTTTGTTGTTGTTAGTAGTGGGGCTTGAACTCTGGGCCTGGGCTAGAAGAGATCCTTTTTAATGCACCTCACCCCAAATATGTCTTCTGTACTCTATTAATCATTGTTTTCCTTTACTTTATTATTACCTTTTGGTTAGCATATATTTTATGCAAGGAGAGCTTTATTGTCGTATATTGTCAGTGTACGCGCAAGCATACCCTGTATCTTGATCAACCCATATTTTTCCAATATCTAAAACTTCTTTTGGTGATTTAATAATAACTACAAACTTAGTCCACAGCAAACAGACAAAAAGTGTAGGTCCTGGTCGGGAGAATTTGAACAAGAAATAGAGTATTGGAAATGAAATAACACTTCCAAAAAGTTAACTTGTCATAATGTAAAAAAAAAAACAAAAAATCTTTTAAGATAGGTAATTCATCTAGTGATCCTGAACCTTGAGTTTTCACCTTTTAAGATTTATAGCTGGAACTTAATTTTATGGCTTCTATTTTTCTTAACACACATCTTTTTTTTTTTTTTTTTTTGCCAGTCCTGGGCCGCCGACTCAGGGCCTGAGCACTGTCCCTGGCTTCTTTTGGCTCAAGGCTAGCACTCTGCCACTTGAGCCACAGCGCCATTTCTGGCAATTTTCTATATATGAGGTGCTGGGGAATCGAACCTAGGGCTTCATGTATGCAGGGCAAGCACTCTTGCCACTAGGCCGTATTCCCAGCCCCAACACACATCTTTTGCTTCTGCCAAATTACTTGTTTTCTTAAAAATTTAGCATTCATATCTCTTCTGTTAGTACTATTTAGTACCACGTTCAGCTGGATGTTTTTGTATTTCTGCATTTACTTAAATAGAACCAGTTCTCCTAACCTCACTTTAAGCCCTAAAGTCTAAAAAAGTCTCCAAGGTAGTTTTTATTTATTTTCTGGACCTCTAAGACAAACCATCATGTCCTTTGCACTATATATTTTTTTTTTTTTTTTTTTTTTTTGGCCAGTCCTGGGCCTTGGACTCCGGGCCTGAGCACTGTCCCTGGCTTCTTCCCGCTCAAGGCTAGCACTCCGCCACTTGAGCCACAGTGCCGCTTCTGGCCGTTTTCTGTATATGTGGTGCTGGGGAATCGAACCTAGGGCCTCGTGTATCCGAGGCAGGCACTCTTGCCACTAGGCTATATCCCCAGCCCTGCACTATATTTTTATCAGATCCTGTTGACATACTTGAAAAATAAAAGAACCGGGCTGGGAATATGGCCTAGTGGCAAGAGTGCTTGACTCATATACATGAAGCCCTGGGTTCGATTCCCCAGCACCACGTATATAGAAAATGGCCAGAGGTGGCACTGTGCCTCAAGTGGCAGAGTGCTAGCCTTGAGCAAAAAGAAGCCAGGGACAGTGCTCAGGCCCTGAGTTCAAGGCCCAGGACTGGCAAAAAAAAAAGAAAAAGAAAAGAACCAATTGTAGTTCATCACAACTTTGCCTTGGTAGGCTTCTGGTCTTCATGACTGTTAAGCTTTCTGATTAGTCATGAGACCTGATTTCATTGAGAACAAACCTGAATCAGGAAGTAGTTCTGGGAGAGAGATTTGTGAATTCCTGCTTTCTTGGAAACCAGCCATAAATGACAAGTGAATCTTTTTTTTTTTTTTTTTGGCCTGGGAACTATATTTAGTATTGATTAACAGACTTTGTAACCAGTTCATTTTAATTTAAGAGAGATTACCTGCCCTTCCCTGCTGATGTAAAGCTCTTCTCTCTGCCTGAGGTGGGTTTTTAAGCTATCTTACTTCAATGTTCTTTGTAGTTGGAACTTCAAGACATAATTGACAGGTGAGTTTATTACTCCATTTGACACAGAACTAGGGCTTCGTGTTAATGTCATTTACAAATCCATTTTTCTGTTCGTAACAGTATTTGAACCAAAAGGTTCTTACATATTTGCAGCAGTAAGATTGCATTATCCCTGACAAGGCATCATGGAAATTATGTGGAAGACTTCTTTTGCTCTGACAGCAAATAAAAGCTGACCCATACCTGAAGAAAAATAAAATAAAAAACTTTCTAATACTTAAGACTTAAAATCTTTTCTTGCTAGTGATTTAATAATCATTGCTAGATCCAATTTTACTTTCCTTGCTAATTGATACAATTTGTCTGCTTTACATTGTTAGAACTGTTATTTAATTTGAATTCAAGATTGATAAGAAAGCAGGAGATAAGCTGGGTGCTGGTGTCTTACTCCTGTATTCTTAGCTGATCGGGAGGCTGATATCTGAGGATCATAGTTTGAAACCAGCTTAGACAGAAAAGTCTTATCTGCAATTAATTACCAAAAGGCTGGAAAGTAGAGCTGTGGCTCAAGTAGTAGAACTCTTACCTTGAATGGAAACACCTAAAAGAGTACCATGCCCTGAGTTCATGCTCCAATACCAGCACAAAAACAAAAATATTACCCCACCCCTAATAAACAGGGAAATTGTGCTCTAGTGTGGTGGTATGAACCTGTAACTGTAGCACTTGGGAAGCTAAGGTGGTAGGATTAGGAGTTGAAGGCTAGCCTAGGCCACATAGCAAGACTTTATCTCAAAAAAGTCAAAAGCTGGAGATAAAGATCAGTGGTAGAGTGCTTACCTAGCACATTCATTGACTGCCATGGTTACATCATCATTCCAAAAGGAAGGAAGGGAGGTAGGGAAGAAGGAGTAAAATCTGAACTCAAAATTTAAGGAAAATTGAGATACTTAATTTATGTAAAATTTAAGATTCTTTTTGTTGTTTTGGGGTGTGTGTGTGCGTGTGCATATGTGTTGGTTGTGGGGCTTAAACTCTGGACCTGTGCACTGTCCCTGAGCTCTTCCGCTCAAGGCTAGTGCTCTACTAATTAAGCCACAGTGGTCACTTCCAAATTTAAGGTTTTTGAAATGCTAATTTTATTTGGCATTCTAATTTTAAACCCTAGTATACTTTAAAAAAAAACTAGCTAAACTGAAGAAAAAGCCTACCAGATTGCTTTTATAAATGTTTATGAGAAGTGAGCCATGACTGTTTTGTGTCCTAAACACTAAACTGAGGGGCTGGGAGGTGTGGCTTAGTGATAGAGTACTTACCTAGCATGCTTGAGACCGTGGGTTCAATTCCTCAGTACAACATAATTTTTTTTTTAAAGAAAAACTAAAATGACAATGACTTGGTACAGTTGGAAACACCTGTTGAAATGTATAAATCCTAATCACAGAAGCAAAGCTGTTGATTTACTTTTTGCCAGTCCTGGGGCTTGAACTCAGGGCCTGGGCACTGTCCCTGGCTTCCTTTTGGTCAAGGCTAGCACTCTACCACTTGAGCCACAGTGCCACTCGTGGCCCTTTCTGTTTATGTGGTGCTGAGGAATTGAACCCAGGGCTTCATGCATGCTAGGCAAGCACTCTGCCACTAAGCCACATTCCCAGCCCAGCTGTCAAATTTTATAGACCAAAATATCTTGTTAAAATGTGAGTTTGGGGCTAGGGACATGGCATAGTGGCAAGAAT
This sequence comes from Perognathus longimembris pacificus, assembly GCF_023159225.1. Classification (NCBI taxonomy): domain Eukaryota; kingdom Metazoa; phylum Chordata; class Mammalia; order Rodentia; family Heteromyidae; genus Perognathus; species Perognathus longimembris. The sequence continues at coordinate 54,659,287 of NC_063161.1, read as the reverse complement.
GCTTGCCTCGTATAGATGAAGCCCTGGGGCACCACATATACAGAAAATGGCCAGATGTGCTATGGATCAAGTGGCAGAATGCTATCCTTGAGCAAAAAGCAGCCAGGGACAGTGCTCAGGCCCTGAGTTCAAGCCCCAGGACTGGCAAAAAAAAAAGTTCGCTTGTAGAAATCATTATTTTCCTTAAGGATTCGCTTTAGCACAACTTACTTTTAAAATGTTTTATAACTTGCTACTGCCATCTACTGGTTGTCAACTCCTGGACTTCAACTGTTCTACTGAAATTTATAGAAGTAACAGAATTAGGTCTATTTATTTTTATTAGAAATCTTAAATATTCTTTGTTAACAATGAGGCACTATAATTTTCATGTGGCCCATACAATAATGCAAATTTTTCCAGTCTTCACTCTTCAGAATGTGCTGTTTCTAGTAATACTTACAAAACTATATGCTGTGAACCAACTGTATAACTCATGGAGGTGGGATGAGGAGGGGGGAAGGTGGGAGGAAAATGAGGGAGGAGGTAACAAGTTGGATAAAAAATGTACTCACTGCCTTACGTATGAAACTGTAACCCCACTTTGACAATAAATAAATAAGAGTGTGCTGTTTCTGTATTTGAGTTTCTAATTGAGTCTTTGTCTTTTTGTTTTGTTTTGTTTTTTAGTTTAATGGACCGAGAAGTGGCATTGCTTGCCGAAATGGACAAAGTAAAAGCTGAAGCCAGTAAGATAACCACTCTTTATTTAAAACTGTTATACAAATAGTAGCTTTTCACCTCTCAATCCTTATAAAAGGAGCTTGTATGAATGGGGCATAGTGGTGCATTACTGCAATCCCAAACATTTGGAAGCAGAGGCAGGAGGATCTCCAGATTGAAGCCAACCTGGGCCAAGTTAGCATGACCCTATATAAAAAAATAAAATAAAAACAAAAGAGGTAGGACCCTGGCTCGAGTGATAGAGCACTTGCCTAGCAAGGGTAAGACTCTGCTTAGTCCTCAGTACTGAAGGAAAAAAAGCCAGAACGAATGCCACCGTAAGAGTTTATATTGTTAAGCCAGGTACTGGTGGCTCACGCCTGTAATCCTAGCTATTCACCAGGCTGAAATCTGAGGATCGTGGTTTCAAAGCCAGCCCCGGCAGTAAAACTTGTGAGACTTTCATCTCCAAATAACCACCAGAAAGCTGGAAGTGGATCTGTGGCTCAAGTGATAGAGTGCAAGAGTTGAGCAAATGAAGCTCAGGCACAGCACCTAGGGCCCCTAGTTTAAGCTCCAGGACCTGCAAAAAAGAGTTTATATGTAGTCTTGAGAAGCTATACTGTGCTGCATATGAACCCTTCCAAGAAAATTCACTTTATAAGTGTCTGGGGTATTTTTGTTGTTGTTGTTGTTGTTTTGTTTTTTTGCCAGTTCTGGGGCTTGGACTCAGGGCCTGAGCACTGTTCCTGGCTGCTTCTTGCTCAAGGCTCTCTACCTCTTGAGCCACAGCGCCACTTCCAGCCTTTTCTGTGTATGTGGTACTGAGGAATTGAACCCAGGGCTTTGTGCATGCAAGGCAATCACTCTACTGCTAAGCCATATTCCCAGCCCCTGCAAGTGTCTGTTTTAAGAGTATTTCCAAATTTAAATATTTTAAATTAGAGTTTCAGTATGTAAAGATTGCATCATGGTATCTGCCACCTAAGCATAATCCATAGGAAAATTAAGTATTCTGCTGGTGCTTAGGTTTCCTTTTATTTTGTTATTCCCTTCAATGATTAAAGAATTCTACTGGGATTTTTTTTCCCCCATTGGAAAAATACCTTGAGCATAATGAGAGAAGATGACATCACGTTACCTACAGTTGAGTATATATGTTCCTGTCCTTACCTATCTCAAAACTTACTTTACTTTCTCAGTTTGTAACAGCCTTCACTCAGTATCTGTAATTGGTAAGAAAAGAAGGCAGTGGGCTGTGAGTCCAGAGTGCCATCTCTAGGATTTCTTAAGGGCTTACTGAAATAGATTTGGAGGAATAGAGTAACAGGAAATTTGTGGAGTTTTGAATGGAAGCATCACAGACCTGGTTTTTGGTCATTTCCATTATGTGTTAGCCTAAAGGTATACAGCTACATGTAAACAAGTATCAGCCATGGTTTGGGGTATTGACTTGGGGTTTTTCGGTGGCAGATTTTACTTTGTGCATTGACTACCAGATTTATAATTAGGAAAGTTGTTTCTTTTTTTTTCTTTCCTTTTTTTTCTGTCTCTCTTCTTTTTTTTTTTTTTTTGAGCCAGACGTGGGGCTTGAATTCAGGGCTAGGATGCCATCCTTGAGCTTTCCTGCTCATGGCTAATGCTCTGTCACTTGGGCCACAGCTCCACTTTCAGCTTTTTTGGTATTTAATTGGAGATAAGAGTATCACAGACTTTCCTGCTCAGGCTGGAACTGTGATCCTCAGATCTCAACCTCCTGAGTATCTAGGATTACAGGTATGAGCCACCATTGCCTAACTCCCCCCCAAAAAAGGAAAGCCTTTTTAAAAATTTTTGCCAGTCCTGGGATTTGAACTCTGGGCCTGAGCACTGTGCCACTTGAGCCACAGTGCCACTTCTGGCTTTTTTTTTTTTTTTTTTTACATATGTGGTGCTGAGGAATCGAACCCAGGGCTTCGTGTATGAGAGTCAGGCACTCTACCACTAGGCCACATTCCCAGCCCCCAAAAATGCTTTTTAAAATAAATATTTTACAGAAAATTTCAAACCTATTTCAAATACACAAATACAATGAGTCCTCATTACCCAGCTTCAACCAGCTATCACCTCAAAGCCATCTTAATTTATCAAAGTCAGAGCTGTACCTAACTTTATCAACTTTGTCTTTATCACCTTTCTCCCTGAAAATGCTGATCCTCAGTGACAATATAATATTTTTTTTACTAATACTGCCAAGAAGTTGCTGCTTTTTTACACATTATAGTTTTACTAAATTATATACATATAGCACTTAACAGCTCAGTTTTTCACACATCTATATATGCTGTCACATCAACTTTTTGAAGTAGTAGGCTTCTCTTTTTTTTTTTTTATTAGAAAATGTGCTGGGCATTAGTGGTTCATACCTACAATCCTAGGTACTTAGGATGCGAATATCTGAGAGTCACAGTTTTAAGCCAATCCAAGCAGGAAAGTCCATGAGATTATTTATTCTTATCTCTAGTTAACCACCAAAAAGCCAAAGGTACAGTTGTGGTTCAAGTGGTAAAGCATTAACCTTGTACAAAAAAGCTAAAGGATAGCCTAGCCCCTGAGTTCAAGCCTAGAACAGGCATGCATGCGCATGCACACACAAAAGCTGGGCGCTGATGGCTCAAACCTGTAATCCTAACTACTGTCTGAGATCTGGGGATTGAGGCTGAAAGCCAGTCTGAGAAGATAATTCCAAGAGACTTATCTCCAGTTTACCAGCAAAAAGCCAGAAGTGAAGATGTGGCTCAAGTGATAGACTTGCTAGCCTTGAACAAAAAGGCAAGGAGAAGCATGAGGCCCTGAGTGCATTGTTCAAGCCCCAGTAGTAGCACCAAAAAGTGATTTGTTCACTATATTTATATAATTAATTCCTCTAAATTACATGTTGTATATAGAAATCTTTACTGAACCCATTTTGTCCATCTGAAATCTGTAATTTTGTCGTGAAATCCCAGAATGCTGCTGGAGCTGAAAGGAACTGAAGTTGATAGGAATGGGAAGTAGTTTTATGTTCAGAGCTAGAACAATAATAAACTCTTTGTAGCTGTTGGACCTGGCTGTTAAGAAACTTTAGTAGACATACTCGTGGCATTGCTTTGATTGATTAACCTGATGTGGTTATAGGCATCCACAGTGGCACATATATGGCACTTGGGCTAAGTAAACTTGCTAAAGACATTTATCTGTTTAATACCTGATAAAAGCTCTTTTTTGTTGTTGTTGTTTTTTTTGTTTTTGCTTGCATGAGTGATGGGGCTGAACTCAGGACTTGGGCACTGTCCATGAGCTTCTTTTTTCTCAAGGCTAGTTCTCTACCACTTGAGCCACAATGGGACTTCTGCCTTTTGCTGAATAGTTTATTGGAGATAAGAGTCTCATGGACTTTTTGAACTGTGACCCTCAGATCTCAGCATCCTGAGTATCTGGGATTACAGATGTGAGCCACCAGTCCCTAGCCACCAAGCCTACCTTAACCCTGGGCTTTTTGGGGGGGGGGCAGTCCTGGGTCTTGGACCTCAGGGCTTGAAGCACTGTCTCTGGCTTCTTTTTGCTCAAGGCTAGCCTACCACTTGAGCCAAAGCGTCACTTCTGTTTTTTCTATTTATGTGATGCTGAGGAATCTAACCCAGGGCTTCATGCATACAAGCAAGCACTCTACCGCTAAACCACATTCCCAGCAACCCTGGGTTTTTGATAGGAAGAAAAGAATGGATTTTCAGTTCACTGAGAAATGATGATCAGGTTTTGCTGGACAGGAATATCAGAGTTGCTGGTGGTAAAGTTTCTTGGTGGTTATCTGACAATTCTAATTCTGTTTCCTAGGAGGATTTCTTTTGTCCATGACAGATTTTTATAATCTCTTTTATTTGCCATGGCTATACATGAATTTTGTAGATTAGGGAGCCTGTGGAACGAAGTGTGATCAATCTCCCTTAGATTTTTACCCAAGGCTGGTGCTCTACCTATTGAGCCACAGCCCCACTTGTTTTTTGGTAGTAATGGAGATAAGACTTTCGTACTTCAGGGGCTGGGAATGTGGCCTACTGGCAAGAGGGCTTGACTCGTAGTCATGAAGCCCTGGGTTCAATTCCCAAGCACCACATATATAGAAAATGGCCAGAAGTGGCGCTGTGGCTCAAGTGGCAGAGTGCTAGCCTCGAGCAAAATGAAGCCAGGGATAGTGCTCAGGCCCTGAGTCCACGCCCCACGACTGGCAAAAAAAAAAAAAAAAAAAAGACTTTCCTACTTCAGCTGGCTTCAAACCTCAGTCCTCAGACCTCAGGCTCCTAAGTATCTAGGATTACAGGCTTACATTAGCTACACAAAGAAGGATTTCATTGTTACTTTTCCACGTGTTTACAATATGTTCCTATCATTCTTACCTCCTCTATCACACTGTAGTTTTTCTTTATCCTATTTAGCAACAAAGTAAGATTTATACACTTGTTTCCTCAACAGTGGAAATTTTGCTCAGCCGACAAAAGAAAGCAGAACTTCTGAAGAAGATGACTGATGTGGCTGTTCGAATGTCAGAGGAGCAGTTGGTTGAGCTCAGAGCTGATATCAAGGTAAAACTTCTCCTGCTTTTCTTCTTATCCTCAGAAACTAACATAGCAAATCTCCATTATTCATGGAGATCTACCCTTTCCAAACCTAGCCCACTTCTAGGTTCCCTTTCTCTATAAATGGTATTGCCAACTACCCAATCCTCTAAGTGAGAAACCTTCAGAAGGGCTGGGAATATGGCCTAGTGGCAAGAGTGTTCGCCTCATATACATGAAGCCCTGGGTTCAATTCCTTGGCACCACATATATAGAAAATGGCCAGAAGTGGCGCTGTGACTCAAGTGGCAGAGTGCTAGCCTTGAGCAAAAAGAAGCCAAGGACAGTGCTCAGGCTCTGAGTTCAAGGACCAGGACTGGCAAAAAAAGAAAAAGAAAAGAAAGAAACTTTGAAAATAAAACTTCATTTCCTAGCTGAGCACCAATGATTCATGCCTGTAATTCTCAGGAAGGAAGCTGAGATCTGAGGATTTTGGGTCAAAGCTAGCCCAGACAGGAAAGTCTGTGAGACTCTTTATCTCCAATTAAACACCAGAAAACTGGACATGGTGCTGTGACTCAGAGTGGTAGAGTGCTAGCCTTAAGTAAAAAAGCTCAGGGACAGCTCCCAGGCCCTGAGTTCAAGTCCCATTACTAACAAAGAAAAAAAGAAGAAACTACATTTCTCACACTGAATCTATCAATAGACCCTGTCTGTTTGACCTCCTACTAAATCTTAGGTCTGTCCTTTTCCTTTCCATCACTGCCATTAGGATCAAGCTACCATTCTGTCTTGGTCTTTCCATAATAGACTCTTACATAATTCACTCCAGCCACTTTGCCAGATCCTCATCATCCCCATCCTTCAACCATTCCTAACACTACAGTAACTTGCTTCAAACTTTCCAACACATTTAAAATAAATATTATCCTTAAAACAGTCTGCAAGGTTCTAAATGATTTTGCTTTTCCCCCCTCCTTTTTTCTTTCTCACACTTGGATTCCCTTTGTCCTCTGTACTCCAGCTCTTTTAAAAAGTCCTTTCCACAGATACTTCCTGTTTCCTCAGAGCACAGAGGTCGTTCTTGACCATCCCATCCTTCCTCACTCCCTTATGCTCCCACACTGGGCTCTCACAGCATAGTTATAATTTTATGTGCCTTGATCTGTCTTCCCCACTAGAATGCACAATATCAGGAAAGTCTGTATCCCAAGTGCCTAGCACAGTGCCTTGGAACATAACACGTTTTCAGTAAGCAACAGTTGGTTGGTCAGTTCTGCTTTTATAGAGAAAAATTAACAATTTGAGATGTTGCTTGTATATTGTAAAAAAATGTTTTTGCCAATCCTAGGACATGAACTCAGGGCCTGGGTACTGGCTCTGAGCTTCTTTTGCTCAAGGCTAGAACTCTACCACCTGAGCCACAGCACCACTTCTCGCTTTTTCTGATATTGTGGTACTAAGGAATCGAACCCAGGGCTTTGTGTATGCTAGGCAAGCAATCCACTAAGCCACATTCCCAGCCCATGTTGTAATTTTTATGAAGACAACCAGTGGCCAGGTCATAATTGGCTTGTTTCTTGAGACTGATTCTGCTGTGCAACAAGCCAGCTTCAAATTCTAAATCTTCCTGTGTTGGCCTTCTGTGTACTAGAATTATGTTATGGCTCAATACCTTTTAAATGTTTATATAAAGAATAGTGTTTGTGTTTCTGAGACTAACCATATGAACCCAAGAGAGGATGAAATATACATGAGCCGTGTAGACAATGTATTCTAAATAATTGTAAACAGTAAACTTAGCATGAATAATAGGAAGTTGGCCTTTTCTATCTAGAGCCCTTAACCTTTTCTCATTCTAAACACATAAGCTTTATCACCAAAATTGAGAGTAACACTTGCTGAGGAGGCGTCCAACAGCCTCTATGTGTATATGTATAGACATAGGTGGAAGATCATCTAAAATCTTTTAGGGATCCTTGTCATCATTCTGGTCCAGTGTTCATACAAGTCCATAAAGTACTTCTAGTCTCTCACTCCTCAGAATTTATTGAGATGAAATAGCCAAACAATACAAACTTATCTATTTTCTGTTTAAATGACTATTTCCTATTTAACTAAACTATGTTATAAAATTTTGTAGAACATCTTCAGTCTCATTCAATTCACTGGAAAAAACTGGAAACCCTTTTGGAATTAGATAGAATTCTGGCTCTCATAGGCATCACTTGTTTCCCTTCCCACATGGCTGAAAGGCTGCTAGAATACTTCTACAAGCTAAGGATCTGTTTCTTTCCCCATTCAGTATACTGAAGTAGGTACTGAGAAATTTAAATGTCTTACTTTCAGATACTTTTATTTCTGTCATTTCTGTTATGTCTTTGGCTCAACAAACTCTAAAATTTGTTTCAAAATTAATCTCAGACTAATATTACATGTTTGAAGGATCTGTTAGAAGAGGTTCATGTGCTTTCCTAAGCCATAATTTATTAAGGAGCTTTAGGACTTTGGTCCCAAAGATAATTTTTCTGTCTCCTTTTCCTGACAGTATTTCTGGATGCCTCTCAAGGATTCTGATGCGTTTGAGGCAAGAGGTGATCATCCAGACTATAGGCCCTTTGCTTTTTTATCTGAAAAAGATTCTTGGCTACCTTAGGTATTGTTTATTGAATGTATCTGCAGAAGCACTTAATTCCTGACATGTTTCAAATGTCCTGACAATTTCTATAGAATAGTTAGTATATGACCCAAGGGGTTGGTTACTTCTCAGCTCAGTCTGCTAAAAAGGATTAAATTACTTGCAGCATAAAACTCTTCTCATTTCTGAAGTTGACTTTTCACATGAGTGATTTTCCATCTCAAGAAATTGTTCCTATTTCAAAGACTATGAAATCTTGTACTATAAAGAAATGAAATGGTTTCCTAAGGAGGGTCCTATTGCAGAGCACCAAACCATCTATCTAAATGAAATCATTGTCATGGCTTATGGACATTTTGCTGCTTCTGCTTCTGTGTAAAATGGAACCGTATAGTGGAAAGAGAATCCTCCACTATTAATTTGTCCTTTTTTTTTCCTTCCTTAGTATTATTTGGATTATACCTACTGGGCTTTAAAAACATCCTGTAACATTTCATAAAACCCAAACTTATCTTTAGAGTCTTGTGAAAATGAGAAGATTTGATCAACCAGGACTGGCCATTTAATAAAATTTTAAGCAATAAGAAGGAGGAAATTGAAAATATAATTCTGTTTCACTTGTATATCCTGTATAGTGTTTGTCTAATCTGGAGACTTTCCTGTGCCCTTTTCCAGCACTTTGTTAGTGAACGTAAATACGATGAGGATATGGGTCGGGTAGCACGGTTCACCTGTGATGTGGAAACTCTGAAGAAGAGCATCGATTCGTTTGGGCAAGGTAAGATGGATGATGAGAGATTCTGGACATTAGAGGTGGTAAAGAGACTGTCCTCTAGTAATGAGAGATCAGTGTGCTGACCAGTCTCTGATTCTTACCTAGTGCCTCGTCTACACGTGTGTGTGTGTGTGTGTGTGTGTGTGTGTGTGTGTGTGTAAAACGATTCTGGGATACTTAAAAGTTTATGGGTGCAAATACCTTAAACGAGAGATGATGAGTATGTACCAGGTCCCTAACCACAAAATGCTCTTTTTTCCATTATTTTCTGCTGCATTGAGAGGTATACCATATATAATAGAACATGGGCTGGGAATATGGTCTAGTGGTAAAGTGCTTGCCTGGCATACATGAAGCGCTGGGTTTGATTCTTCAGCACCACATATATAGAAAAAACCAGAAGAGGAGCTGTAGCTCAAGTGGTAGAGTGCTAGCTTTGAGCAAAAAGAAGCCAGGGACAGTTCTCAGGCCTTGAGTTCAAGCCCCAGGACTGGCAAAAAAAAAAGGACATGAGGCTCTGGGACTGGATTTATGGCTTAAGTGGTAGAGTGCCTGCCTTAGCAAGTGTGAAGCCCTATGTTCACATCGCAATACTGCCAAAAAAAGAAAGAAGCGGGGAGGGGGGAGAACATAGGATTCTATGTACAGGCACATAATAGGTCCTTAAATAGTAGCATTAAAGATAGAAGAGGATGCAGCCCTGAGTGAAAGTTTATAGTGACATACCAATCCCTGAACTCATCTCCTCTAATTTTTCAATCTGAGTATAAAATGAAATGTTGGGCTTGACACGTAGCTTGGTGGTAGAGTGCTTGTCTAACATTTGCACAGACCTGAGTTTGAGCCCCAGCACTACCAAAACAAAAGGAGCAGTGATTATTAACTCATTAGTCCAAGTTTAAGGGCAAGAAAAAAAAATCTAGGGACTTGTTTGAATCATTAAATTTTGATAGCATTTGATTTGAAAATAATATTTTTCAGTTAGGTTGGTATTTTGAATTTGGGTTGTTTTTGCAAAAAGAATTTGGCAGCATAAACATTTGTTGTAAAGACTAGCTCTATAATTGATCTTGAGTGTTTTTAACCTTGCATTATTCGCTTTTTTAAAAAAATGGATTTTGTAAAAATTTGATTCATTTACCTTTTTTCTTTGCAAAGTCTGTACTTTAGAATATTCTTGCTTGGGAAACTGAACATATGGCCCATACTATTGTTCCTGGGCTTAGTCAGCTATTAAAGCCATAGCCAGTTTCGGTAGTAGGAAATGCCAAGAAGTCATTAGTCAGTGGAGGGGATGGGTAACTTGGTATTAAACTGTTCTGTCTTTAAACATGCCCATAAAGCATTGGAGATTTTGGAAGGAATAGAGGAAGAGAGCAGAAAAAAAATTTTTCTTTTCAGATATTTGCTTTATAGGCTTTCTTTATGATCATTCAAAGACAGTTCTTTTTCTTAAATTGCCAGTTTTGAAATGGGAGAGATAGGGGCTGGGAATATAGCCTAGTGGTAGAGTGCTTGCCTCACATACATGAAGCCCTGGGTTTGGTTCCTCAGTACCACATATATAGATAGAGAAAAAGCCAGAAGTTTCACTGTGGCTCAAGTGGAAGAGTGCTAGCTAGCCTTGAGCAAAAAGAAGCCAGGGACAGTGCTCAGGCCCTGAGTTCAAACCCTAGGACTGGCAAAAAGAAAAAAGAAAGAAAGAAATGGAGAGATAAGGGAAACCTTTTACCCATGATGCTCTTCCATCATACGACTGCGTGTTCCTCATTTCTGTTTCAGTGTCCCATCCAAAGAACAGCTATTCAACCAGAACCCGATGTAGCTCAGTTATATCTGTGTCCTTGAGTGAGCCCAGCGATGCCTCTGCTGCTTCTTCCACCTGTGCCTCTGCTCCCAGCCTTACAGGTGCTCATAAGAGAAACTCTGTACTGGGAGAGACTCCTGCAGCCTCAGCAAACTCCAGCAGCCGACCCTGCCAGCCTCATCGGGAGGTAATCTGGCTTCCAAACAGCATGCAAGGGAGAACAGACTCCTAATTGATGATGTTGAAGTGTTGATAGCTCAATATATTAATGACCTTTTTCTCTTTTCCCCCACCACTTACTTTCCATCCTCTAGTCCCAGTCAGTCTGAGAATGCATTTGCCATGATATTCCAAATCATCAGCTAAATCCTGTTGCCAAGAACTTCTGACTTTCCTATATTGACAGTGATCCTCACTATTGTAGGTTGTATTTCCTGATGATTAGTTACACTGGAAGTCAGGTACCCATCACAGGGAGGTTAAGCCCTTGGAGGGACAGCCTCAGCATGCATCCAGAAGCAGCAACTCTGTAGAGACTCAAGGTGACCATATCAAGAAGAGAACGTGAACCTGGGTGGTATGGGGAACAAACCCATAGTGGAAGAGTTTGTAAAAGAAATACAAGAGTAGTCCAAGGCAATGATGACTCTTATGCCTTCAGAATTGATATAACTTGGAATTAGAAGGAAAAAAGAAATCTCATAAACCATAAACTTTCTGGATTGTAACATGAAAAGTACAAAATGTGACAAAACATGGCTTAATCTCTGCTTTGTGATATATAGCATAGCAGACCACAATGGTGTTTATTATTACAGATGTTCAGGACTGGAGGCATGGCTGCAGTGGCAGAATGTTAGCTGTAAATGAAGCAGAAGCACAAAGCCTGGAGTTAAGCTCCAGTACTAGTGCACACATGTGTGCACGTATGCATGTGCACAAAATAAAAAGATAACTATTCATTACCTTCAGTATCTTAGGATCTTTGTATTAAGATGTGATAAAATATATATCCAATTAAGAGCTCATAACAACTCAGAACATTCTTTCTTCAGGGTTAGTTTTCTTCTTGTACCTATGTGAAGTTTCTCTTCAGTGGAGAATGGCAGGGAACAGTAGTAGTAACATGGTGGCTAGGTTGGATTGGCTGACAGAATTCTTAGTCCCAAACATGAGATACCCAATTATGCTTTCAGAAGAACCCATAGAAGTTAAACTGGAATCAGTGGGGCACTGTGATGCCAGAGTACCTTAAACATTCTCTTATCCTTAGGTATTGCCGGGAAACAGACGAGGACGAGGCTATAGGCCACAAAGCCAAAAGTCCAGCGACCCAACGAATCAAGGGCGACATGACAGTGTGGATCATTACAGAAATAGTTCATGGTATTCATCTGGTTCCAGATACCAGAGTGCTCCATGCCAAGCACTAGGAAATACTAGTGAGTGGGGCCATATTCATTCTACAGGGACCAATGGAACTGAAGCCAGCATGGAGCCTAGCCCATCTAAGCCTTCATTCAAAAAGGGGCTCCCTCAGCGCAAACCCAGGACCTCCCGGCCTGAAGCTATGAACTCTTGAAATTCCATTTGGCCTCTTCAACCTGATAACTGGACTTTAGGAAACATACTTAGATGTAATAACAAAAGAAGTTCATGTGTTAATCACTTTTTTTGTGTTTCATCCTGAATGTTTTGGGGTTTTTCTCTCCCTATAGTCTCTTTATCATTTTGGAGGGAAAACTTTTTCACCTTGATCTTTCTCAATGATAGGACTGATTCTTATTGGTCATTTTCATCAAGAATCAGGAGCAACTATTACCAGGTTTTTCAGATATTTAGCAGCAGTGCACCAGGTCTTCCAACTGCCTGAAAAGAAGCCTTACTCTGCAACTCACACTGCTGAGACGTCTCAGGAGGAAGTAGGTCAGAGCTAGTCCTAGCACCTTTTCTGTCTAAGCAGACCTGCCAGGTTACCCCAAATGTCAATCTGAATTTGACCAGAAGGAGCAGTAAGGGAATTTTATACTGAACTGGATTAGCCAGAAAAGGAAAATAAAAGTCAATTGGTGAAAACAAGAGAACACTAGGAAATATATGAGAGTCTGTCTCTCTCCCAGAATGTGCCTGTGATTTGACACTTGAATGGGGGTTTCAGTCCCCTGCTTGGCACCATAGCTTATCCTGCAGTTTCTTCAAAATACCCAAAGCCTTGTTTCCTGTTACCTTAGGCTATACCTTAGGCTGTAAAGTAGTCCAAGGAAGTCTGTGGGAAAGTAGCATTTAATTAAAATTTTTTAAGTTAAAAAATAATATTTCATTGCTTCAATATTTGGAGATTTTTGTTGTTAACTTCTCTCCCCTTTTCCTGAATCCTGTTCAAATCCTGAACCAAATTTATAGCAATATAATTAGTGTTAATTTAAGGTGTTATACAACAAAAATTGCTGCAGATCTTTATATGAATAAATAAAAGCAACTGCAAAAATGTTCTCACATTTGTTTCTCACAGCAGCAAGTGGCCTCATCTGTTTTTCTTTGGGCCTCATGGGTAGAAGTCACTCAGACCACTTGTTCCATGCTTAAATAAGGGTGTCTGATTCCCAAGTCATTTGTCTGCTGCTGCTTAGCTTCAGGACCAAATTAAAATGTGAAAGCCTGAATGAGCCAGTGCAGCTGTTCCTGTGGGAAAGGATCCATAGGATAGGGAATGGTGACTGTCAAAAGAGGATTTAGTAGTGGAGAGAAACCACAGGCGCCAACTACTCTCCCAGGGAACCAAAGGTTATATTGGCACCCCCACCTTTCCCATTCCCTATCCCTGGGCAGGAGTTGTAAAGGTAACCATATAATTGAGCTCCTACAGGTATTGTAGCAGGTGGCACTTGTGCCAGACACTTCCACTGAACCTCACCCCACCCTCAGCATCTATAATAACAGAGTTTTCCTTCCTTTAACATGTGTTCTCCCAGGCCCTAACTGTAAGTGGCAGTGGTGCAGAACTTAGCTGCCTCAGGGCTTCCCCTGGCTCTTGGGCTAAAGCTGAGCTGCCAGGGTTTAGGTTGGCTGAACAGATTGTGTGTGTGTGTGTGTGTGTGTGTGTGTGTGTGTGTGTGTGTGTGTGTAAAAGGAGGAGGGAGGGAGACTTAGACACTGGCTCTTGGAAAAGAAAACAGTAGTAAAGAAGTACTATAGAGCCTAAGAGCTATTTTTCAAGGGGCTGATTATTTTTGACAATTTATCCAGTACCTTCATCAGCCTGAATTGTCAGGATAAAGAACTGCTTTCTTGATTAATTGCTTGCCTATACTTTGTAGGAAATCTCAAGATTGAAGCAGCCTTGAGAAATTAAGAGAGCTATCCTGTATCTAGGCAGACTTTTTAACCACCCAGGCAGATAGGAAGCCACATGATTGTTAAAAATGCCTTGAAGGGGCTGGGAATGTGGCCTGGTGGTAGAGTGCTTGCCTAGAATGCATGAAGCCCTGGGTTCAACTCCTCAGCACCACATATACCAAAAAAAAAGCCAGAGGTGGTGCTGTGCCTCAAGTGGTAGAGTGCTAGCCTTGAGCAAAAAAAAAAAAAAAGTCAGGGACAGTGCTCAGACTGAGTTCAGGCCCCAGGACTGGCCAAAAAAAAAAAAAAAAAAAAATGCCTTGAAGCTGAAATTGGAATCTGGAATCTCCCTATAGGAAAATATTTGAAGGGTTTTTTTTTCTGACCATAATAACTGAAGATTATGAGGTTCCCCCCCTCCATTCATTGTCTTGTTATAAATTGCACAAGTAGTATTTAAAATAACTTATAATACAGAAATGTAAAGAGAAGAAAATTTTCATCTTTTATGTTCCTCAGGAATAATGACATTAACTTAGCATTCATCCTTCTAGACCTTTTTCAAAACATTGTGCATATGAAGATTGGCTTATTTTTTTCTTCAGTACTAAGGTTCAAGCTCAAGGCCTTGTGCTTGGTTGGCAAGCACTCCCAGCCCTTAAATTTTTTTCCTATAAAAAATTCAGCTGGGGGCTGGGGATATGGCCTAGTGGCAAAAGTGCCTGCCTCATATACATGAGGCCCTGGGTTCGATTCCCCAGCACCACATATACAGAAAACGGCCAGAAGTGGCGCTGTGGCTCAAGTGGCAGAGTGCTAGCCTTGAGCAAAAAAGAAGCCAGGGATAGTGCTCAGGCCCTGAGTGCAAGCCCCAGGACTGGCCAAAAAAAAAAAAAAAAATTCAGCTGGGCATGCCTGTAATCCTAGCTACTCAAGAGGCTGAGATCTGAGGACCACAATTTGAAACTAGCCAGGGCAGACAAACCCAAAAGATTTATCTCCTGATTTTAGTTTTTGCCATTTACAAGTATTGCTACTGTGAACATTCTATAATACATATGCCATCCCTTGTTTGTGGGAGTATATCTGTAGGGTAAATTCCTGGGAGATGAATTGCTGGATCATGTAATTCTTTTTTTTTTTTTTTGGCCAGTCCTGGGGCTTGGACTCAGGGCCTGAGCACTGTCCCTGGCTTCTTTTTGCTCAAGGCTAGCACTCTGCCACTTGAGCCACAGCGCCCCCTCTGGCCATTTTCTGTATATATGGTGCTGGGGAATTGAATCCAGGGCCTCATGTATAGGAGGCAAGCACTCTTACCACTAGGCCATATTCCCCAGCCCTGGATCATGTAATTCTTGATACAGTACGTGTGTGTGTACGTGTGTTTTACCGGAGTTTGAACTTGGGTTCCTACACTTGACTATACCACTAAAGTCACATCCTACCCTTTTTTTGGTCTGTTTTTTGTTTTTGTTTTTGTTTTTGTTTTCAGAGAAGATGTGCCTTTGCAGGCACTGGAGCTGGCCTCAGGCCATGACCCTCCTCCTCTGCCTCCCTTGGAGCATGGGCTACCACTGCTTGGACTTTTTTTCATCTTTTCAGATAAGCTCTCATCCGGGCTGTCTTCAGACTTGCAATTTTTCTGCCTCAGATCCCAAATATTAGGATTACAGGTATATACCACCATACTCAGCCAATTAAGTAGTTGGTCAGTCAATCTCTCACCCCTAGGCATTAAACTCAAGGCCTCAAACTTACTAGACAAGCCCTCTGTCGTTTGAGCCACACTTCTAATGCCTTTTTCCTTTTGTATGTGTGTGTATGCTAGTCCTGGAGCTTGAACAAAGGGCCTGGGTGTTGTCCCTGAGATTTTTTTGCTCAAGGCTAGCACTCTGTGTCACTTGAGCCACAACTCCACCTCCAAGTTTTTAGAAGTTGAACTGGACATAAGAGTCTTACGGATTTCCTTGGCCAGGCTGGCTTTGAACCACTATCCTCAGATCTTAGCCCCTTGAGTAGCTAGGATTACAGGTGTGAGGCATGGGTACCTGGCTGGCTCCGTGTGTGTGTGTGTGTGTGTGTGTCTATGTCCATGCAGATACCCCAGGGCTTAAAATCAGGGTTGTATACTCTTGTTCAACTTTTTCACTCACAGCTGATACTGTACAACTTGAGCCACACTTCTAGCCCAGTTTGTTTATTTTCTCCTTCATTAGAGATAGAGTCAGATTTTTCTGTCCAGGAAATTGAAAAACAATCTATAGCTCTATACTTCACATACCTAGTCAGGGCAGGGGCTAGAGTTTAGCTCAGTTGTGGCGTACATGAGGCCCTTGTACCTCACATGTTTGTGGTCTCTGATTCAGTGCTTAGCACCAAAAGAAATTGTAGAATGGAGACAGGTGTAATAGAAAGGCCCAGTGTTGTGCAAACTCCATGTTGAGTAAGGTAGAAAACCATGGCCAAAAGCAAATCCTGGGCCCAAGCTGCAACTTTGCAGTAGATGTTGAGAGAGTAGAGTAGACACAGAGCAAGAGGATAAGATAAACTATTTGAGATTAAGAGTATCCTCGAAAACCTAGGATACATGGCCATCTGTGAACTAACCTGTATATTCTTGGAAGCGGTCAGAAGAGTAATGTTTGTTGTTCCTGGAAATCCTGCCACTTGACATAACAAAATGAGTGTTTGTCCTGTCTGGTGGGGATTGAAGCTGCATGGAAACAGCTTCTTGGAAGAAATAGGTATCTAAAACAAAATCTGTGGGGAGGTCACTAACTGATAAAAACTATTTTAAGCTGGGCACTGGTGGCTCGCACCTGTAATCTTAGCTACTCAGAAGGCTGAGATGAGGATCCTGGTTCAATGCCAGCCTGGGTAGGACAATTTGTGAAACTCTTATCTCCATTTAACTACCAGAAAACTGGAAGTGAAGCTGTGGCTCTGAGTGGTAGCGTGCCAGCCTTGAGCAAAAAAGCTAAGGGACAACACCTAGGCCCTGAGTGCAAACCCAGTACTGGCACAAAATTAATCAAGCTTTTGGTTGTAGCCACTCAGCCATATTCTTTAACACTGAGGCTGAGTTCTGAGGCCAAACTGAATGGCCTTTCTTTACTTTCTTTCAAAACAACAGTGATTCTGCTTTGCGGCTAGGCAATGTAGTAGAGTAGAAAGACTCTAAATAGGGTTTAATTTCTCTTCATAGCTTAGTAGCTATGTGACCAACTGACCTTGGACAGGTAACAATATCTGAACTTGTCCCTGATTGTAAAGTGGAGAGGTGGCAACTGCCTTAGGAGGATCCAGCCAAGCGCTACAGAGCAGCAGCACCCTAGTATCTCAACCAGCCTGTGACAAGCTTAGATTCCCTTACCTGGCCTTTGCTTCTGTCTCCCCTACCCTGTTAAAAAAAATATGAAGCTGGGAGCTACTAAGAAAACAGAGCTCTGAGGATTATGGTTCAAAGGCAGCCTGGGCAGCAAAGTCCATAAGATTTTCTTAACCAGTAAAAAGCTGGAAGTGGATATATGGATCAAATGCTGAAACACATCATTGGACTTTAATCAAAAAGAAGAAATCTTCCATCAGAACTTTCCCCCTAGAGTGCCCCTCCCTCCAGCATAGTGGGCCCTGTGCCCAGTGCCCCATTTGTCTCTGCCCTTATCTGACAGCAGCACAACCCCCACCCAGCTTCAGAACTGACCTCAGTACACACTGCCACTGTCGCAGCAGCCTACAGGAGTGAGTCTGGGCCAGGGTTTTCCTGTGGAAAGCCAAGAAATGCTATTTCCACTAGGTGAAGAGAGTCTGTGACCTGCCTTGTACTCATGCCAAGGAGGAAAGCCTATCTGAAGATGTTTCTTATCCCCAGCACTCCCAGCACAACTGTTCTGCCCACCCGCCCCTTCACCGCGTCAAAACAGCAGGAACAAATACCACCCACTCCTCATTCCCCAAGTTAAGAGTCAGGTCTCCTTTTATGTCTCTTCAACTTAACCTAATTAGGTTCTCTCCTCCCCTCCCCTCTCCTCCCCTCCCCTCCCCTCCCTCCCTCCCTCCTTCCCTCCCTCCCTCCCTCCCTCCCTCCCTCCTTCCCTCCCTCCTTCTCTCTCTCTCTCTCTCTCTCTCTCTCTCTCTCTCTCTCTCTCTCTCTCTCTCTCTCTCTCTCCCCCTCTCCCCCTCTCTTCTCTCTTTCTCTCTCATGTCTGTGTTGAACTCAGGGCCTAGGCGCTGTCCCTGAGTTTTGTGTTGCTTTTTGTGTTGCTCAGGGCTAGCACTTTACCATTTGAGCCACAGTTCCACATTGAGCTTTTTGAGTAGATTAATGGAGGTAAGAGTCTCACAGACTTTACTGCCCCAGCTGGCTTCAAACATCCTCAGATCTCAGCTAGGATTATAGGTATGAGCCACCAGCGCCTGGCTGTAGTTAGGCTTGCTTGCTTTCTCTCCCTTCCTTCCTTCTTTCCTTCCTTCCTTCCTGTCTAGTCCTGGGTCAGGGCCTGGGCACTGTCTCTGAGCTTCTTTTGCTGAAGGCTAGCACTGTACCACTTGAGCCACAGCACCACTTCCAACTTTTTCTGTTTATGTGGTACTGAGGAATCAAACCCAGGGATTCAGGCATGCTAGGCAAGCACTCTGCCACTAAGCCACAGTTCCAGCCCAGATTTTCTTTATAACTTGATTTAAAGCAAATCTATTTTGTTCTTTTTTTTTTTTTTTTTTTTTTTTTTGGCCAGTCCTGGGGCTTGGACTCAGGGCCTGAGCACTGTCCCTGGCTTCTTTTTGCTCAAGGCTAGCACTCTGCCACTTGAGCCACAGCGCCGCTTCTGGCCGTTTTCTGTATATGTGGTGCTGGGGAATTGAACCCAGGGCCTCATGTATACGAGGCAAGCACTCTTGCCACTAGGCCATATCCCCAGCCCTCTATTTTGTTCTTGTTGCTGTTTTTTTGTTTAACTTTCATGTGGTCCTGGGGCTTGAACTGAGGGCCTTGAACTCTCCTTTAGCTTTCCTGCTCAAGACAGAAGCTCAAGCACTTCAGCCACAGCTCTATGTCCAACTTTTTTGGTGGTTAATTGGAGATAAGAGTCTCACCAAAGCTGTGTGCTGGTGGCTCATGCCCGTAATTCTAGCTACTTAGGAGGCTGGGATCTGAGGATCATGGTTCAAAGCCAGCCGGGGCAAGAAGGTCCTTGAGACTCATTTCTAATAAACTACTCAGAAAAAAAGACCAGAAATGGGTGATAGAGTGATAGCCTTGAGCAGAAGCTCAGGAATAGCACCAGACCCGGAGTTTAAGTCCCAGGGCTGGCAAACAAAAAGCAAAAACTTGTGTGCCCAGGCTGACTTTGAATGGCAATTTTCAGACCTCAGCCTCCTGAATAGCTAAGATTACAGGTGTGAATCACTGGTACCCAGCTAAGCAAACATGCTTTCTGGTACTGCCAGAACACACAGATTAAAAGTCTTGTTTCTTCAAAGGTCAAGTGCTCACTCCCTTGTCTGCTCTTGCTTTTCTTGTGGTGCTACAGTTAAGGGAAGTGCCCCCCAGGGCATGAATGAAGTCTAGATTGTGGGACTCCAGGTCTCCTATGTGACCACCCACTGAAATGAGCACATTGTTTATCAAAGGACACCTCAGCACGACACAGGAGCAAAGTGCTGGCAGCCTACTCAAATCTTGGTTCTAATCTGGTTCTACTTCCTAGCCATGTAGTGCCCATAACAGTTTTCTTTTTTGGGGGAGGGGGTGTTGGTCCTGGGGCTTGAACTCAAGGGCCTAGGTGCTGTATCTGAGCTTTTGTGGTCAAGACTGGCCACAGTTCTACTTTGGCCTTTTTTGCCTGTTAGAAGAGTCTCACAGACTGTCCTACTCCAGCTGGCTTCAAACAGTGATCCTCAGATATTAGCCTGCTAAGTAGCTCGGATTACAGATGTGAACCACTAGCACCCAGCTGCCTTTAACAGTTTTTAAGTAAAACCAAATACCTCAGGATTCCTTGTTTGAAAGTTCACTGTGTTCTAGACACATCCTAGCTAAGGCCCACCATTTAGAAGGCCAAATGTAGGCTGGGAATATGGCCTAGTGGTAGAGTGCTTACCTTGCACACATGAAGCCCTGTGTTTGATTCCTCAGCACCACATATTTAGAAAAAGCCAGAAGTAGCGCTGTGGCTCAAGTAGTAGAGTGCTAGCCTTGAGAAAAGAAAAAAAAGCCAGGGACAGTGCTCAGGCCCTGAGTTCAAGCTCCATAGCTCCATGCCTGGCAAAAAAAAGTCAAAAGTTAGCCAAGTACCAGAGGCCTCAAGGAATTCCAAAATGTTTTATTTTTAATAGGATGAGGAACCTTCATCTTGAGCCTATTTTCCTGGTCCCAGGGCCAGTGGGAATTCTGACTGTTGTAAGAATCCATCCCAGGAGACCACATGGAGACAGTCATGTACAGGAGAAGGAGAACTATAAGGTTTATTGGTGGAGCCATCTTGCCCACGTAAGAGGGAGAAATGTGGTGTCTGCCTCCTATCCAGGTGGATCCTTGTAACACCAGGGCTAGTGGTAGGGGGTGCTCTGTGTGAGCAGCTAGGTCAGGATGGAGAGTATGAGTGCCCACCTATCATGGAGGGCTAGGGCAGGGTGGAGTTCAGCAGCTGCTGCAGCTGGGGGCTACAAACTGCCCCCCGTAAATGTAGGGGGAGGGGCGGAGGACCTGACATGGAGGGAATGCTAACATCTGTAAGGTTCAGATCACAAATGACAGAACGGATGTGCACTCCCCTCCCAAGCTCATACTACTTTGAATCCAGACTGACTTGAAAGCTCCCAAATTTGACACCACACAACACAACCTTGGCCACATTTGGCTGAGAGCCAGGCTCAGAACAAGCTTGGGGACCTCCTCAAAGGAGAGTGAAGAGAGTGGGAAGAGGGGAGGGGCCCTGGGCTCAATTCCTCGACAGCCACCTGTTTCTACCCCCCTACAACAAAACTGTCTGACTCCGCCTGCGCTTTGTGGTTGGGAGGGGGCTTTCTTCATCTTTTGTGTCTTGAACAGTTTTTTTTTTTCCCTTGCTCTGCTCTTCCTTGCTCTCTCTCTCCTTGTTCCTTTTTGTAGATAATACTCCCACGGGCCTCCCACAGCAACTCTAAAATGCAGCCTCCTGAGTTTCTTCTTGTTGACAAAGGCTTTGAGCTGTCTCTGTGCACACTTCTCGCACCCCCCAGCCTTCCCCTCCCAAGACTCCCACCATGGCCCAGAAGAAAGGTGGGGGGAGGGAAGAGAAAAAGATTACACAGAGTATACAGTGATCCCCTACCACCTAGTGCCTGGTTCCATTTTCAACTTCTCAACCCCTTCTCACCGGCAGGGGGAGGGGGGGCGCAGGGGGTCCGGTATAGAAAAGAGAAGGCAGGGGATTGATCATTAAGATCTGAGGAAATCTATATAAACAAAAACCCCAATCTGGGCTGGAAGATCTGAGGGGCTGGTAAAGTAAACACCAATATACCTCTGAAGGTGGGAATCAGGTCACCAAAACAATGACACAGGGCATGATATCACTAGAGCTGTTCATGGAAACAGGTGCATCTTCAACAAAGCACCTAACCTCTGCCTCAATGTTTCATCATCAAATGGTTGGTTATAAATAGTGACTACCTCGGAGTTATTCTGAAAATGAATAGAAAAATCCAAATAAAGCACTTAGCACAGTGCCTAGCTTAACGTTGATGCTCAATAAATGTAAAACTACTGTGATTTTTTTCTGGGCATCCCACTCATTCCATCTACCTCCTTCTCTAGAAGTCAAGGTAACTTAATGCCCCAAACCAGCCCAGATGGGTAAAGTGGAAGCTTGAAAATGTTGGCTCTCCAAGGGGTGACTCTGGTACCAGGTGGAGCTGAAACTACTCTTAAGTGACCAGCACTCCTTGGGTCTACACAGCCTCAGCCATGGTGAAAGGACGCGGCATCTAAAGTTAGAGTTGGAAATTGTCCCAGGGATCAACTCTGGCTCTGCTATTTTCCAACTTGAGTGTCTCTCCCTGCCCCTCCTCTTTCTCCCTATCTTCCCCTCACTCCTCTCTGTTCTTCCTTTGTGAAATGGCTACCCTGGCTATTTCACAGACTTTTGTGGTACTTCAAATCACATAATAAACATTTGCCTGTGCCTGAAGCTGGTGGGAGTATGTCAGTAAACCTAGCTACTCAGGAGGCTGAGATCTAAGGATTGGAGTTTAAAGTCAGCCTTTGGAGGAAAGTCTGGGAGATGCTTCTCTCATACTAACCAGCAAAAAAAGTAGAGGTGTAGCTCAAATGGTAGAGTGCCAGTCGTGGGCAGAAAAAGCTAGTGGAAGATGCCCAGACCTGAGTTCAAGTCCCAGTATGGGCACACCACAACACACACACGTAAATTGCATGATGTCATACAGGGTTCTGGGTCTTAGTTATACACATTAACTTATTTAATCCCCATCCTCTGGCACAGTTATTATCTCCGTTTTTACAGGTGAGGAAACTGAGTTATGGAAATATTAATAACCTGTGAGAGGGAGAAATAAATCACCCGGATAACTGAGCAGGTAACTGAACAAACCTACTAGCTGGATTCCTCAGCGCAAGGAGGCCTCACCCAGGTTCAAAATGCACAGACTCGGCAGAATGCATGGCCTGGAGAAGGGATGGTTTGCAGACCTGGGCCCATCAGGGTGGGGGACGAGGGGGGACAAGATTAGGCTCATCCCTCCTCCCACCCAGATCCAAGATTCAGAGGTGACTGGGGGGAGGGGAGCGCGTTCTCATTTCTTCCTAAAGCACTCGCTCATTTGAATACAGGTGCCTTAGGGTTCAGCTTTCCTTGCTTGAGAAGGGCCGGTGGAGTGGGGGACACTCCTCTCTCTCTCTCCAACGCTGATGGCTGTGGGTGTGTCTCCCGGGTGGCGGGGTGCTGAGCGCCCGCTTCATTCGTGGGGGAACAAATTGCTGTTTTGGCGCTGGCGGCTCTGCTGGGCGCGGGAGGCAGCCGAGCTCGCTGGCGAATCGTGGGAGGGAGGAGGAGCAGTGCTGCCTGGAGAGGGCCCCGGGACGGGCCCTCAGGCACCACCGCGGGCCCAGCCCGCCCCTGCCCCTCCCCCGCAGGTGGGGCTCCCTCCCCCCTCCCCCGCCCCGCAGCCCACTTTCCCCAGCTCCCCATCCCACGCCAAGCCCGACCCTGTTTCCCCCTCCCCGGAGGTCGGGCTCCCCCCACCCACCCCGCCCTGCATCCAACGTGCACACGAGCTATCCCCACCTGCGAGAGCCACGCGCGGGTGAGGAAGTTTTCACTCAGTCTGACTTGTAGCAGCCCCCACCCTGCAGCGCCAACGAAGGTGGGGAGAAACAGAGACGCTCCGTCCATCACCGTCACGCACACCCTCTGCGCTCCGGGGACACGCGGGAAGCATCTAACTTAACTCCCACGGCTACCCATCACACGCGCACACACGCACACACACTTCCTCGCAGCTCCCACCGCCGGCAGCTGCAGCTTCCACTGGCCGCGCCATCCCTCTGCGACAGTCAGGAAAGGCTTGAACACCTGAAGCCTCCTCCGCCAGCCCACACCACCGCCTTCCAATAGCCGCTCCCGAGCGGCCGGAATCCCTCCAGCCACCGGGCCCCCAGTACCACACCCCTGACTTTGTACAACGCGGAGCAGATCGTCTGCGACGCCCCTCCCCACCCCTCGGAGCCCTCCTGCTACGGTCCCTCTGGGGGAGGAGAGGCGGCTAGGCGGCTCTTGGAACCCCGGGCTGCAGGGGAAATGGCTTCGCCCCTACGGCCGGCCCAAGCCGAGTCTGTCTGAAGCGACCGTCGTTCCCCGAAAGGCGGGCTGGGGCGGCCGGCATCGCGGGGACGGCGGCGGCCTTCCCTCCCCACCCCCACCGAGGGCCCGAAGGGAGGGGGAATCCCTCCGCGGGAGGCCTGTCCCTTTAAGGAGGCGGCCCTGACTGGGTGTGCCCCGTCTCCATGGTTACCCCGGTGCAGGCGGCGGCGCGGGAGGCAGGGAGGCTGCGCTGCTCCCCGACAGACGGAGGGAGCTGAGGGGACCCGGCGCCCGAGCGGGAGCCCAAAGCCTCGAGCCTCTTTGCAACGGAAACGGGGAGCCACCGGCAGGCAAAGGGAACCACTAGCACCGCTGTCGCGGTGGGCGGCGAGGGCGCGAGGGGCCGCGCGCCATGCCCCGGGCCCCGACGGCACGGACGCCCCCTGGAGCGCGGGCGGCCGGTGGGGCCTGCGAGCCCAGGCTGGGCGCGGGTGCCCCCCGACAGCGGCGCTAGGGGGGGCGGGGCCCGGCGGGGGGCGGCCTAGGCGGGCGCCCTCCCCCGGCGCGGAGTCCCCGCGCCCCGGAGGGATGGGGCGGACGGCCCGGGCCGCCTAAGATGCCGGCCATGAGGGGGCTCCTGGCTCCGCAGAACACCTTCCTGGACACCATCGCCACGCGCTTCGACGGCACGCGTGAGTCCGACCCCAGCCCCGAGCCCCGGGGAAAGCGCTCCCGCCTCAGGAGTCCCGCCAGCCGCGAACCCCGGCATGTCCGTTCGGCGTCCACCGGCTCTCACCTTCCCCCCACCCCCTCCTCGCCCGTCCCGAGGCTGGG
Source organism: Perognathus longimembris pacificus (assembly GCF_023159225.1). Classification (NCBI taxonomy): domain Eukaryota; kingdom Metazoa; phylum Chordata; class Mammalia; order Rodentia; family Heteromyidae; genus Perognathus; species Perognathus longimembris. Next base: position 54,634,821 of record NC_063161.1, on the reverse strand, counting down.
CCCGCCGTCCCTCCCCGGCTGGCGCCCTCTCCCCCTCCCCCCCGAGGAAGTCTGGGCCAAACCCTGCTCGGGACGGCAGACTCGGCCAGAAGGAGCTGCCCCCGGTGCAGGGCCGGAGGGGATGCCCTCCGTTCCCGGGGGCGGGAACCTGGACCTCGGCTATCCGACCCACCCCGTCCTCCTATCGGGCACGATTGCAACAACGGTGCCCCCGGACTGGCAGGGACCGGGGTAGGGGGAGCGGCTGCACTGTGCTCACCGACAGCGCAGAGATCTCAAAAATAAATAAATAAAACACAGATTTAGAAAAGAGGTTTTTGCAAAGGAAGATAGAGTAGGCGGGACTCAGGAGAATACCATGTATCCAAGCCCTTCTCTCAGCCTAAACACACTCGTCTTGGGGAGCCTATCTAACCCCAAAGAAGGTGAACTTGGGGACCCCTACCAGGACTGAGGAAGTTTGAAGGTGACTTGAGCGTCTGCATCCCAGTCTTTCGGGGCTTAGAGCACAAGGAAAGAATGAAAACCGGGGTTCTTCCTTCTCTTCCTTTCTCACATTTAGCACGGGTGGGCTTCATAGCTAGCTACCTAGCATCCTCTAGGGTCTTCTGTTCACGATAGGGGTTGGGAGTCCATCACTGAGTTCTCATCCTTTCCAGCCTCCTCCATCTGCTTTGCTAGCAGTGCTTGGTGTTTGCAGCCTGCTGATTCAGCGCCCCCCCCCCCTCCCCCAAATACATGCCTGGCTCCAGGCTCTGGTGTTCAGTCCCCACCGCTGCTTCATTACATTCGCTAGTTCCTGAGCCAAGTCAGGCAGTTAAGATACAAACACGGAAGACAGGATGGACAGTGGCCTGCCTTATCTCCCAGTCTAGGTGGGTCCTGATGGGAGGAGCCACATATCTAGCCTGGTTACCTGGCTGGCAGATGAGCCTGGGAGTAGAGGTGGGCTGAGATGAGCCTGGAGCAGGTGGTACAGCCCTTTGGGCATCCTTGGACCCATCCCTTACGCGAACTGCCCCAGGGCACAATGCCAACACAGGGCTGTACTCACTGGTGTGCATTCACACAACTGATACATTCATATGCATGTGGCTAGGAGCTGGCCCTTGCAGGGCACTAACACTCGGGTGATGTGCCAAGCCCCATTCATAAAGTTCTGAACATACACCCAGTATTTCTGGTGTTTGTAAACCCCACCCTTTGGTGGCAAGCCTGTAGGAAGGGAAGGTGCCTCGTCCATACCTCATCTGAAAGGTGCTCTCTTGCAGACAGTAACTTCGTACTGGGCAACGCCCAGGTGGCGGGGCTCTTCCCTGTGGTCTACTGCTCTGATGGCTTCTGTGACCTCACGGGCTTCTCCCGGGCTGAGGTCATGCAGCGAGGCTGTGCCTGCTCCTTCCTCTATGGACCAGACACCAGCGAGCTGGTCCGCCAACAGATCCGAAAGGCTTTGGATGAACACAAAGAATTCAAGGCTGAACTGATCCTGTACCGGAAAAGTGGTGAGGGGCCACCTCATAGGCTTGCTTCATCTTCACTGTGTTACCCAGTTGGGGATACACTCATCCACTGTCCCTCCTCCTTTCTTTTCCATCCTCCTGTGCACCCATCCACCCTTCCATCCTTTTTCTCACCCCACACTTGCTAAGACCCTTCCTGTCTGTCACCCTTACCCTAGCTTCAGCCTCCATTCATGTTTCCCACATGCAGCAGAAAAGCATCCCTAGCCCCTCTCTCAAGCTCTGGCTCTGTGGATCCAGGCTGACGCTTCTTCCTGTGAAGGCTTTCCCCTGCGTGTGTCTTGCCCAGGATGTTAGTGGAGTGAGGACCTCTGTCACCTTAGGTGGGGCTGAGAATGAGAGTGCACTGTGTCTTTGTGCCTAGGGCTTCCGTTCTGGTGTCTTCTGGATGTGATACCCATAAAGAACGAGAAAGGGGAGGTGGCCCTCTTCCTGGTCTCTCATAAGGACATCACTGAAACCAAGAACCGAGGGGGGCCCGACAAGTGGAAGGAGACAGGTGCGTGGGGGTGTTGGTCTAGTTGCTGTAGCTGGGTATTGGGTATCCCAGGCCTGGGCAAAGGCTGTGGCACCCAGTCTGGGCTTGTGAGTCCCTCTCCTTGTGGTGCTCATTGAGTCCCACTCTGGCTGTCTGAGACGCCCATGTGGCTCTCGGAGGGGTGGGAATCTTTTTTCTACATAGATGTGTTCAAACAACGTTGGAGTTTCCAAGATAGCTTGTCAAGCTGGATGCTTGGCTCATTTCTGTGATCCTAGCTACTCAGGAGGCTGAGATCTGAGGATCGAGTTTCAAAGCCATCCCAGGCTCATGAGACTCTTATCTCCAATTAGCAACCCCAGAAAAACTAGACGTGGAGCTGTGGCTCAAGTGGTAGAGCATTAGCCTTGAGCACAAAAGCTCAGGAACAGCACTCAGGTCCTGAGTTCAAGCCCCAGGACTCCCTCCCTCCACACACATAAAGTTAATTTGTTAAAAACTGACAGCAAACTCTGCAGTGCCTGTGAGACACCCTCCCTTCCCCCGCCATGTAGTGAGGTGAAGCACAGATGCATGTGGCACCTTTTCTCCATAGTATATAACTGGGAAGCTCTAGCTAAAACCCTTTGAAATTGTTGTGGTCTTTCTCCTCTGTCTTCCAAAGGTTGGGGTAGGCCTTTGGGCAGGTTATAGAGCTGTTATCAGACACTGCTCCAAGGCTTTTTTGCTTCCTGAAAATTCTGGGTGTTCTCTCCCTTTCTGTTCCTACAAGGTCAATCTTCAGTACCTTTGATCCCTGCACCTGGATCCTGGGCTCCTTCCCTGAGTTCCCATACTTCTATTGCCAGCCTTTTACTAGCTCTGCATCCCTTCCTGTGCCCCTCCTCCACAATCCCTCCCCCAGATCCTTCTTCATAGATAGCTTCCCTTGCCTGGCCAGGTCCCAGCTCTCTCCTGGAAGGAGAGAGGCAGGCTTGGCAGTAGTGTCTGTAAGTAAGTCTGTAAGTCTGTAAGTCATAGGGTTGCCCATTGCTTTGGTTGGCAAGTGACCCAGTAAGGAATACCTAATGCCTCAACTCTAAACAGACAGAATGAATAGTCAGTGAACCAGATTGAATGATTTTATGGATCAGTAACTGGTGTTCTACACCTGAGATCCTACCCTTTCTCTTCATGGGCCTGTCTTTTACAGGTGGTGGCCGGCGCCGATATGGTCGCGCAGGAGCCAAAGGTTTTAATGCCAACCGGCGGCGGAGCCGAGCTGTGCTCTATCACCTGTCTGGTCACTTGCAGAAGCAGCCCAAGGGCAAACACAAGCTCAATAAGGTGGATTGAGCACCAGGGTGTGTCTTTGGGTTTGGGAGCAGGTGAAGGAAGATGGGGAATGGGAACCAAGTCCACTGCAGAGAGATTACCCAAAGGGCCACTCGGGCCCTACCAGCATTCAGGATGAGACTGATTGGTGAGGGGACATCAGGGAATGACATCTAATCCATCATATTCTTGGGCTTGATGGGCATTGGTTCAATCCTGCCTCCACCCTAAGGCCAGCTGTTTGACTTCAGCTAAGCCATTTGATTTGCCTGGCCCTCAGCTTTCAGATCTTTGAAATGGGGTGTCTAATGCCTATGACAGGAGTTGCATTGGGAGTGCAGGAAGAGAAAGGAGATGGATGCCCATCTTGCACAGTGTCTAAACTCAACCTCTGCCAATACTCTTTCCTCCTTGCTTGGACTGGCCATGCTTCACTCAGGGAGTGTTTGGAGAGAAGCCAAATTTACCCGAGTACAAAGTTGCTGCCATCCGGAAGTCACCCTTCATCTTGCTGCACTGTGGGGCACTGAGAGCCACCTGGGACGGCTTCATCCTGCTTGCCACGCTCTACGTGGCTGTCACTGTGCCCTATAGCGTGTGTGTGAGCACAGCCCGGGAGCCCAGTGCAGCACGGGGCCCACCCAGTGTCTGTGACCTCGCTGTGGAGGTCCTCTTCATCCTTGGTACGTGTGTTCTGTATGTCTACCCCACCCCATGCCAGGCACCCTTGGGCTTTGATAGGAGCCAGCTATATGACTTTCTGCACCCAACAGTGCCTCCTGATTTTGACCCGTGAGCTTTAAAGTCAGACTTCGATTCTAAACATAGCTTTGCTTCCAAATGATCCAGTCATAGCTTCTACAAGTCTCAATTTCTCCTTCTGTAAAATAGGCATAGCAATATGTGCCTGCTAGAGTTACTGTGATAGTTCAGATCAAATGTGTAAAGATCCTGCAATGGGATTAATAACTGAGCCAAAGCTGGGCCCTGGTGACTCATACCTGTAATCCTAGCTATGTAGGAGGCTGAGATCTGAGGATCTGTTTGTAGCCATTCAGGGCAGGAAAGTCCATGAGACATTTATCTCCACTTAACTACCAAGAAATGGTAGAGCTGTGGCTCGAGTGGTAGAGTGCAAGTTTTGAGCAAAAAAGCTAAGAGGCAATGCTGAGGCCTTGAGTTCAGGCCCCAACACACATACACACACACACACACACACACACACACACACACACACACTCACACAGAGCAGGTTCCTTGTGGTAAAGATCTGCTTACTACTTCATGCTGACACCCACCTGGATTCCCCACAGATATTGTGCTGAATTTCCGCACCACATTTGTATCTAAGTCGGGCCAGGTGATATTTGCCCCCAAGTCCATTTGTCTCCACTATGTCACCACCTGGTTCCTGCTGGATGTCATCGCAGCGCTGCCCTTTGACCTGCTACATGCCTTCAAAGTCAATGTGGTTAGTATGGCTGGGCCAGGGGGGTGGGATTTGGGTTGGTACTCATAGAGCTGGCCTGAAATGACCTCCCTCCCCCCATCTCAGTATTTTGGGGCCCACCTGCTGAAGACCGTGCGTCTACTGCGTCTGCTGCGCCTGCTACCACGGCTGGACCGGTACTCTCAGTATAGCGCTGTGGTACTGACCCTGCTCATGGCTGTGTTCGCCCTGCTCGCCCACTGGGTGGCCTGCGTCTGGTTCTACATCGGCCAACGGGAGATTGAGAGCAGCGAATCGGAGCTGCCAGAAATTGGTACTGAGGCAGGGGGTGGGAGCTTTCATGCCAGAGGAGTGATGCCAGTGTTAGACAAGGGTGTATAGTGTGTGTGAGGGCCACCACTACATGGTGACCACTGTGGAGACAGCTTGACGGGCTTCCTGGGGAGTCCCAAGCACCCATCATGTCCTCTTGGTGATCCAACCTTTCTCACATTCCTTAAGCTCTGGCCCACTGTGCAGGACAGGCCAGGAGCCACAGCGTTCTCAGCTCCCTCTGATGCCACTTTCCCTCAAGCTACCTTGGCTTCCCAGGCCCGGGCCCCACTCTTGTCTCCTGGGACCTGTATCTGTCTCCCTGGAGCACCTGCTTCCACTTCCTCCTCGAGCCTAAAAGGCAGGCTTTTCTGCATCCCCAGCATCTTCCCTCTCCTTCATTTCACCTCCACTGCCACAGCTCCTCCCTCTGCTCGCCACCCACTCAGTCTTAACTCCTGCTACGAGGGTTTCCACCCCCACCTCTCTACCCAAAACGTCTCCGGAAGGTTGGGATGACCTTCTGGGGCCAAACTTTGGTTCCTGGTGAAGTTGCTATAGTACCCAAATCTGCCAGCTACATTCCCTCTTGCCATGTGAGGTATAGCCCAGTGCTGCGCTTATTAGAGTCCCATGGACTCCTGCAGGCTTTTATTCTCACTTGTCTTCTTTCCTGGCCATTCCACCAAGATATAGTCTAGAAATATCTCTACTTACCTCCTTCCCCTTATGAGAGCCATCTTGTTCATCTGTTTCCATGCCCTTCCACACTCGTCGGCTTTGTAGTAACTGACCATTTCCACCTGCTCAGATGGCTTCTGTTGGGGTCTGCTTCTTGGTGGGGTCCATCTTAGAAACCCATTCTGATCAGTTCCCCCAGGGTGCCAAGGCTCCTGTGAATCCTTTCCCCTTGCCACATGCTCAGAGACTGGCAGATGCCCACAGGGCCCACTTGGCTATTCCCCTGAGGGCTCTAGTTGCTGAGCATGTGGAAACCCAGACAATCCCTCAATGTCGGCTCCTTGGCACCTATCCTTCCCATGGGGAGTCTGTAGTGGAGGCTGCTGAGGGGTCAGCACATTTCCTGACCTCATCTCTGCCCGCTCCAAACTTGCCTGGCACCCCAAATTCCTGGGTTAGGCCTCACTCCCTACAATAGGCACAGACACTCTGGGTCCTTTGTTCCCACCATTGCATGGGGTTTGCTATCTGATAGCAGGAGTATCTCTAGTACACAGTGTTAAATGCCTGCAATCCTAGCTACTTGGGAAGCTGAGGCAGGAAAGTTCAAGGCCAGCCCGGGCAACTTAGGGACACCTTTGCTTGGCTCTGGATGCAATCAACAATACTGAAGACAAAAAAAAAATGTCTCTGGTTCCCAGAGTGGCTCTGGATCCAACCATGATAAGCATGGTGATGTGGCTGGTGACTCTTTTTTTGTTGTTAGTTGTGGGGCTTGAATTCAGGGCGTGGACACTGTCCTTGAGTTGGTTTTTATTTTTGTTTTTGTCAGTCCTGGAGCTTGAACTCAGGGCCTGAGCACTGTCCCTGGCTTTTTTTTTGCACAAGGCTAACACTCTGCCACCTGAGCCACAGCATCACTTCCGGCCTTTTCTGGGTATGTGGTGCTGAGGAATCGAACCCAGGGCTTCATGCATGCTAGGCAAGCACTCTACCGCTAAGCCATACTCCCAGCCCTGTCCTTGAGTATTTTTACTCAAGGCCAGTGCTCTACCACTGAGAGCCACAGTGCCACTTCTGGTTTTCTGGTGATTAATTAGAGATAAGAATCTCACAGACTGTCCTGTACGGGCTGGCTCTGAACCCTGATCCTCAGATCTCAGCCTCCTGAGTAGCTAGGACTACAGGTGTGAGCCACTGGTTCCCAGTGGCTGATGATTCTTGATAGTTCTTCCACCATTGACCCCCAAGTTACAGAATGCTGTTTGGAGCTGGTACCGGTCCACATTTACCAAACCCCAGCCTCCCTTGAATCCAGCCTTAAAGGGGAGGTGAGGCTGGGAGTGGGTGCTGCTGGACAGCTCTGTCTGCTAGGAGGCACCTCTGTGTGCTTCTATGCTTTGGTCCCATGGTGTGGGCAGAGATCCCTACCCATTGTCCACTTCGTCCAGTTGAGAGGGGCTGAGTGTTCAACTGTGCTAAATACTAAAAGAGACAGCTCTGTGAAAACTACCAGCTTCCACAAGAGCCCTGGCTAGCCTGACTGTTCTTGTGCAGAGGCTCCATTCTGGCATTAGCTCCAGGGCTCAAAACTGGAAGAAGAGAACCCTCTCCCCACTCCCCTCTGTCTCATTGTTTTCTACTATTCCAGCCTCAGCTCATATACTTTAGGAGTGCCTCTTCTAAATTTAGCTCATTGCCTTTCCCTGATAAGGCATGACCCTCTCTTGCTTTCTCTGCATCAAAACCCTTCCTTTTCCTTGAGACCAAGCAAGTCTGTCTCCTGCTGAAGCCCTTTAGACCTGGCTTAGAGCACTTAGGTTCGAGCCCCCTTGTGTGGCGCCTCTGGAGTGTAGCTCTTTACCTCTGGTGGTTACATGCTCTTCTGCACTGGAGTCTGCAGAAAGTTCCTGGCTTAGTGGGGTGGATAAGAACAGAGATGTGGGGTACACATGACACAGCAGAAGGCATTGGGGGGAGTGTGGCACAGAGTTCTTCCTCAGCCTGCTGCATTTGCCTATATTCCATTTTCCATCAGCCAGTCTGCCCTCTTTCCCTCTTCCGATGGGTCCCACCCAGCACCCTAGACCTTTCACAGCCCCCAGCCAGGGGACTTCCGGAAGTCATGGGCTTGTGAAAGACCCCCAGTACCAAGCTTTACCTTGTGCCAAGGCATGGGGCTGAGGGGATGGGACAAATTCAGCCTCTGCCTGCCTTCCAGCGTAGTTAGGCCAGCCTGTGTGTGTATGTGCATGGAAGTGTGTATGTGTACACATGCACATAGGCCCTAGTGCATAGGCCCTAGAGGGGACCTGCCTGCAGCCTATGTGCAGTGCCACCCCAACCCTCCCGCACATCCATGTTCAAGTCCCTCATGTCATTGTCTCTCTCAAATGTGGATAGGCCTTTTCAGTGTGAGTGACCATTGTTGCGTCTGGCATCTGTAGAATCCTCACATATGTATCCTTGTTTTCTTTTCTTTCTTTCCTTCCTTCTTTCTTTATAAATTTTTTTTTTTTGTCGGTTGTGGTGCTTGAACTCTGGGCCTGAGCACTGTCCCTGAGCTCTTCAACCCAAGGCAGCACTCTGGTTTTCTGGTGTTTAACTGGAGATAAGAGTCTCACAGACTTTCTTGCCTGGGCTGGCTTTGAACTGTGATCCTCAGATCTCAGTCTCCTGAGTAGCTAGGATTACAGGTGTGAGCTACCGGCGCCTGGCTGTGTCCTTGTTTTCTTGATTGTGCAAGACACTCTTCTGCCATATCGTGTGTGTTCCCATCCTTATGAGTGTACTGGACAGCACCTTCTAGAGATTGTGTGGTTTGTGTGGATGTGGGGAGGGTTGAAACTGAATAGGGCAGAGAGGGGAGGCCTGCAAGGGCAGGTAGCTTAGTGTAGAGGTGATGACTTCAGCCATCCAGACTTGGGGGCCAGTCTATGGCTGAATGCAGCCAGTACAACCCTCTTCTTGCCTCTTTGCCCCTCTAGCAATCCCATCCTTCTGACTCATTCCCAGAGCTTAGTGTCTGAAATTGGGAATGAGGGTCTCCTTGTTCCATCTGCAGCTCGAGGAAGACTGAGCTGGGAGGTGGCTTCTCTGTGCTTGCCCTACTGAGGTTGTGGAAACTGAGAGGAGTGTGATGGACTGGGGCGGGGGAGGGGGACGAGGTAGGAGAGCACAGAGATGGACTGCATCTTGCTGTCTCCCACCCTCAGGATACCTGCACCCTTAGAGCAGCAATTGTGCCCTGCCTGAAGCGTGCCCCTTCTCCCCTCCCCAGGCTGGCTGCAGGAGTTGGCTCGACGACTGGAGACCCCCTACTACCTAGTGGGCCGAAGCCCTACTGGAGGGAACAGCTCTGGGCACAGTGACAACTGCAGTAGCAGCAGCACGGATGCCAATGGGACAAGTCTGGAGCTCCTGGGTGGCCCGTCGTTGCGTAGCGCCTATATCACTTCCCTCTACTTCGCACTCAGTAGCCTCACCAGTGTGGGCTTTGGCAACGTGTCTGCCAACACAGACACTGAGAAGATCTTCTCCATTTGCACCATGCTCATTGGTGGTGAGGCGGAGTGGGGTGGGGCTTCTAGGACCTTCTCCAGCCTGTAGATCCAGGATCTCCTCCCTTTCACCTTCCTTGAAGCAAATGGTTTTTCCCTGGGCTGGGAGAAACACCATGCTACACAGGGCTCAAGCGCCCTGCCTAGGAGTTCCAGGGTAGAGAGGAAGCAGAGCACAGGTGTGCCCAGCATGGCATCAGGATGGGCCAAGCCAGACTCTTTTTTTGTGTGTGCCAGTTCTATGGCTTGAACTCTGGGCTTGAGTGCTGCCTTTGAGCTCCTTTGCTCAAAGATAGTGCTCTACCACATGGGCCACAGCTCTACTTATGGCTCTTTGGGGAGTTAATTAGAGATAAGAATCTCATAGGCCCAGCTGGCCTCGAACCTTGATCCTCAGATCTCAGTCTCCTGAGTAGTTAGGATTTACAGGCATGAGCACTGGCACTTGGCACCAAGCCAGATTCTAAAAGGCCTGTAGGTGACCTTCTTGCCATCCTCCCCCAGCCCTGATGCACGCCGTAGTGTTTGGGAATGTGACGGCCATCATCCAGCGCATGTACGCCCGCCGCTTTCTATACCACAGCCGCACCCGTGACCTGCGTGACTACATCCGCATCCATCGCATCCCTAAGCCCCTCAAGCAGCGCATGTTGGAGTACTTCCAGGCCACGTGGGCTGTGAACAACGGCATCGACACCACGGAGGTGTGCTGGGGCCTCCTGGTCCTTCCACCTTTGTTTTCTTGAAGGATTCATACTTAGCCCGAAGGATCAAGTGGGGTGGGTGAGGAAAGCAGAGTTCTGGCTCCCTGCTTCCACCTCTCTTTCAGAGACAGCCACATGGGACAGGGCAACCAAGAATGCTTGGAGGCCATTCTCAGCCCTTGCTAGGTCTGTGAGCTCTAGCTGTGCTCCATGATATGTGAGCCTGAAGCCTGGAGGAGGAAAGAGGCAGTTCAGGGGGACTAAAGGGACTTTGAGGGACACTGAGGCAGCCCCTCTGGGGGGGCTCCAGCCTGTGCCACTTGACATCATGCAGGAGACTTTGGGATCTTCTTGCTCCTGAGGCTGGCCAGGGTATAGAGAGGGCTGGCTGGAGGGGTTTGCTCTTCTGCCATCCACAACTCTCCCTGCCTGCTTGCCCACAGCTGCTGCAGAGCCTCCCAGATGAGCTTCGCGCGGACATTGCCATGCACCTGCACAAGGAGGTCTTGCAGCTGCCACTGTTCGAGGCTGCAAGCCGAGGCTGCCTGCGAGCACTGTCCCTAGCTTTGCGGCCTGCCTTCTGCACACCGGGCGAGTACCTCATCCACCAAGGCGATGCTCTCCAGGCCCTCTACTTTGTCTGCTCTGGCTCCATGGAGGTGCTCAAGGGTGGCACCGTGCTTGCCATCCTAGGTTTGTGTGGGTCATGGAGGGCATGAGGGCCCCTGGATGGGTGGGGGACATGCCCCTCCTCTGCAGAATGTCAAGGACAGCCTTTTAAGAGGACCAAATGTATGAGGGGACAAGAGAACTAACACTTCCTATGAAAATGGAAATCGTCGGGTGCTGGTGGCTCACGCCTGAAATCCTAGCTCCTCAGGAGACTGAGATCCGAGGATCACAGTTCAAAGCCAGCCCAGGTGGGAAAGTTTGTGAGATTCCTATCTCCAGAAAAAAATACCCCCACCTCAAAAAAAAAAAGCTGGAAGTAAAGCTGTGACTAAAGTGGTACAGTGCTGGCCTTGAGCAAAGGAAGCTCAGGACAGCAACTAGGACCTGAGTTCAAGCCCAGGACCAGCAAAAAACCAAACAAATCCCACAACAACAACAAAAAACCAAGCTGGGTATAGTGTTTACAAATGTAATTCTAGCTACTCTGGAGATGGAGGAGGCGGAGGTAGGAGGATCCCAGGCCAAAATACAAGACACTGTCCAAAAACTAAAGCAGGGCTGGGGAGATAGCCTAGTGGCAAGAGTGCCTGCCTCGGATACACGAGGCCCTAGGTTCGATTCCCCAGCACCACATATACAGAAAAACGGCCAGAAGCGGCGCTGTGGCTCAAGTGGCGGAGTGCTAGCCTTGAGCGGGAAGAAGCCAGGGACAGTGCTCAGGCCCTGAGTCCAAGGCCCAGGACTGGCAAAAAAAAAAAAAAAAAAAAAAAACTAAAGCAAAAAGAGCTTGGGGTCTAGCTGGGCTCAAATGGTAGAATGTCTGCCTAGCAAGCAAAAGGCCCTGAGTTCAATCTCCAGTACCACCAAAAAAATAAAGCAGGGACTGGGAATGTGGCTTAGCAATAGAGTGCTTGCCTAGCATGCATGAAGCCCTGGGTTCCATTCCTCAGCACCACATATACAGAAAAAGCCGAAAGTGGCACTGTGGCTCAAGTGGTAGAGTGCTAGCTGTGAGCAAAAAGAAGCTCAGGGACAGTGCCCAGGCCCGGAGTTCAAGCCTCAGGACTGGCAAAAAGAAAGAAAGAAGGGGAGGAAGGAAGGAAGGAAGGAAGCAAGTAAGCAAGCAAGCAAAAGCTCATGGACTCAGGCAGGTGCAGCTTCTCTTACAAAGAAGAGGCCAGACTGGGGAGGGTGAAGCAGCCTGATATTTTCACTGGGCTGCACAGGGCACTCAACACCCATCCCTGGACAACCTATACCTGAGTCACTTAAAGAAGTGAACTTGAAAAACAAAATCAGATTTATTTATTTATTTATTTATTTATTTATTTATTTATTTATTTATTTATTTACTGGTCCTGGGTCTTGGATTCAGGGCCTGGGCCCTGACCTTATGCTCTTTTTGCCCAAAGACAGCACTCTACCACTTAAACCACAGTTCCACTTCTGGCTTTTTCTGTGGTTAATTGGAGATAAGAATCTCACAGACTTTCCTGCCCAGGCTGGCTTTGAACCACGATCCTCAGATCTCAGCCTCCTGAGTAGCTAGGATTACAGGTGTGAGCCACAGGCATCATCACCCAGCCAAAATCAGATCTTGAGGTCTCCTATAGCTACTACAATGAAAAAAATTGGGATGGTGTCTGGGAGATTGGCGGACTTAACTAACAGATTATTTTTGAACCACTAGAACTGATGACTGTTCAGTCTAAGAGCTAAGATGTGGAGGTTTTAGTGTCAGATGCAGTTGGGGAAGTTGATCCTGGATGTATTTGAGAATCTGGATCTCAAGGCTCTCAAAGCCAGTAAGGCAGGGAGCAGGAGTGAGGCCATGACCTGAGCTTTTCTGCTTCTTCCTGTCCCTTGAAATCTTCACCTTGGGAGATGGGTGGCTCACCTCCCCTTTTCCAGCAGTGAAGGGTTAGGGCTTGCTGACATCTATTTTCTCTCCCCAGGAAAGGGCGATCTGATTGGCTGTGAGCTGCCCCAGCGGGAGCAAGTGGTAAAGGCCAATGCTGATGTCAAGGGCCTGACATACTGCGTCCTGCAGTGTCTGCAGCTGGCTGGGCTGCATGAGAGCCTCGCACTGTATCCTGAGTTTGCTCCACGCTTTAGTCGTGGCCTCCGAGGGGAGCTCAGCTACAACCTGGGTGCTGGAGGAGGCTCTGCGGAGGTGAGGGTGCTGGGTACGTGTATGGAGAGGCTTGAGTGATGGAGCTGATGAGGATAGGGTTGGGAAAGACATGGCATGCTATGAAAATTCCCCCTCCCCCCAGGGCAGAGGTCCACACTGTCCTTCCACATATATACCATACATGCATTGCCTTATTTATTTAACTTTTATTTTTTTGGTACCAGTCCACGGGCTTGAACTTAAGGCTTGAGTGCTCTTCCTGAGCTCTTTTTGCTCAAGAGTAGTGCTCTAGGACTGGGAATGTGGCATAGTGGTAGAGTGTTTGCCTAGCATCCATGAAGCCCTGGGTTCGATTCCTCAGAACCATATAAACAGAAAAAGCTGGAAGTGGTGCTGTGTTCCACTATACTACCACTCTACCAGTAGTGGTAGAGCACTAGCCTTGAGCACAGAGAGGCTCAGGGACAGAGCCCAATCTCTGAGTTCAAGCCCCAAGACCAGAAAAAAAAAAAAAAAGTAGTGTTCTACTACTTAAAGCCAACATTCCACTTTTGGCTTTTTTGGGGGGGATTAATTGGAGCTAAGAGTCTCACAGACTTTCCTGTCCACATTGGCTTTGAACAGGCATGAGCCACCAGCACCCAGCTCTACTGCCTTAGCCATCCCTCTCTGACACCCATCTTAGCCACCCCATCTGAGACATCTGGTCCTGTTCAAAGCAAAGTTTTAGGTGAAGATAGCTGAATACTCTAGTTCTGATGAATTTTGGGGTTTTCGTGGATTATGTCATTACTTCCAAACCAGCCTGTATGTGTGTGTGTGGTGTGTGTTGGTACTGGGGTTTGAACTCAGGGTCTAACCACTCTGCCTTAGCTTTATCACTCACTCAACAATGGTACTCTAACATTGGCAACAGCTCTACTTCTGGCTTTTTGGTGGTTATTTTATTTTATTTTTTTTGCCAGTCCTGGGCCTTGGACTCAGGGCCTGAGCACTGTCCCTGGCTTCTTCCCGCTCAAGGCTAGCACTCTGCCACCTGAGCCACAGCGCCCCTTCTGGCCATTTTCCATATATGTGGTGCTGGGGACTTGAACGGAGAGCTTCATGTGTAGGAGGCAAGCGCTCTTGCCACTAGGCCATATTCCCAGCCCCTGGTGGTTATTTTTGTTGTTGCTATTGTTTCAGTCCTGGGGCTTGAGTTCAGGGTTTGGGAGTTGTCCCTGAGTTTTGCTAAAAACAAAACAACTCTACCATTGGCAACAGCTCCACTTCTGGCTTTTTGATGGTTAGTGTCTCATGGACTTTCCTGCCTGGGCTGGGTTTGAACCTCGAGCCTCAGATCTTAACCTCCTGTGTAGCTAGGATTGCAGGTGTGAGCCACTAGTGGAGTGCTCAGCCTCAAATGGTCTTTTAATATTGCATTCTCTTGGATAGTTCTGCTAGTCTGAGGACCAAGAAGAGGGTGGTATGTCCACAATTATGGGGCAGCTAAAGCCTTCAGAGCTTGGTAGCTTCATAGTGGCGACAAATGCACGTCAGCTCCCGAGTAGGCCTTTCTGTAGCAGGCGTGGGGAACCTCCAGCCCACAGGCTGTATAAGGCCTGCGAAGTCAGCTGTCCATGGCCCGTCTACTTGTATTGATAATTCTGTGTGACCTTTAACGATGTTACAAATATCCAACTGGCCCTTAGCAGAAGGTTTCTCCATTCCTCCTGGTTGCAGTAATTGGTTATTCTGTTTAATAAAGAGGCCTCGTTTGCTCTAGGGGATGCTATGCCTTGCTAGGGGAGGTGATGGACACAGCAGTGGCCATCCACATCAGTTCCCTGTCCCCCACTATCTCCAGGTGGATACCAGCTCCCTGAGTGGCGACAACACTCTCATGTCTACACTGGAGGAGAAGGAGACAGATGGGGAGCAGGGCCCCACAGCCTCCCCTGCCCCAGCAGATGAGCCCTCCAGCCCCCTCCTGTCCCCTGGCTGCACCTCGTCATCCTCAGCTGCTAAGCTGCTGTCTCCACGTCGAACTGCACCCCGACCTCGTTTAGGTGGCAGAGGGAGGCCAAGCAGAGCAGGGGCTTTGAAGGCTGAGGCTAGGCCCTCTTCTCACCCACGGAAACTCGAAGGGCTGCAGCTGCCCCCCATGCCATGGAATGTACCCCCGGATCTGAGCCCCAGGTGAACCGGCCCTATACCCCAATGGCAGGATGGTGGTGATAATGGGGGCCCCAGCTGGTATATCCCCACCCTGAGCCTGAGCCCTGCATCCCATCTTCACTATCACTTTTTTTTTTTGCCAGTCCTGGGGCTTGGACTCAGGGCCTGAGCACTGTCCCTGGCTTCTTCCCACTCAAGGCTAGCACTCTGCCACTCGAGCCACAGCGCCACTTCTGGCCATTTTCTGTATATGTGGTGCTGGGGAATCGAACTCAGGGCCTCATGTGTATGAGGCAGGCACTCTTGCCACTAGGCCATATCCCCAGCCCCCCCCCTTTTTTTTTGGCCAGTCCTGGGGCTTGGACTCAGGGCCTGAGCACTGTCCCTGGCTTTTTCTTTTTCTCAAGGCTAGCACTCTGCCACTTGAGCCACAGCGCCACTTCTGGCCGTTTTCTGTATAAGTGGTCCTGGGGAATTGAACCCAGGGCCTCATGTATATGAGGCAAGCACTCTTGCCACTAGGCCAAATCCCCAGCCCCCCAGTTGTTGTTTTTTTTTTTTTATATCGCTATGTAGTCTAGTCTGCCCTTGAACTCTAATCCTCCTGCCCCAGTCTCCTGAGTACTGGGATCACAGGTGTGCACCACTGCACCCAACTCCATCCTTCATCTTAATTCCTCCCTCCCTGCATGCCCGAGCTTGCTTCCTCCAGGAATTCCTCCAGACTGCCCCATTCTCTGTTGGTGTGAAGTTTACCCTGCTCTGAACTCTTGGAGTTTTGCACTTAAACTTGCTTCCTGAGCTAAAATGCAAGCATAGAAACTAGGCATTAGCTTTCTCTTGGGAGCTTCAGGTTCTCTGAGCCACTGGTACCTCTGTGTGGACAACAAAGCATCTTGTCCCCTATAGTATCACAGTGGTTGCCTGTCAGCTGATTTGTTATTCTGTTTGTCTTCTTGGGTCCACAGGGTTGTAGATGGCATTGAGGATGGCTGTGGCTCTGACCAACCCAAGTTCTCTTTCCGAGTGGGTCAGTCTGGCCCAGAATGTAGCAGCACCCCCTCCCCTGGACCAGGTACTGCGCTTGGGGAAGAGTACGTTGGTGGGTTGGCCCTGTGCCCTGCGGGCCCTTGAGCATTTTAGAGAAGCTGAGAGAGGGAGATGGCCCGGAAGCCTCACCCACATCGTGTGGTTTGCATGGGGCTTTGGTGGTGAAGTCCAGCTTGGGACCAAGTATCAGCCTTCTGGCTGTTGAACTTGCATCTCTAGCTCAACTTTCTGTTGTGCATGTTGAGTAAGAGCATGTAAATTGGGCAAGGTGGCACAAGCATTAATCCCAGTTACTTGGGATGTGGTGAGGCCAGCCAGGCAGAAAAGCTCACAGGCTCCACCTCAACCAACTGCTGAGTACAGTGTGGTACATGTTACCCTCAACAACACAGGGAAGTATGAGAAGCAGCAGGCTGGCCAGGGCATAAAGTGAAACTCTACCTCAAACATAATGGGAAGGGAGGCTAGAGGCAGCAAATCCAAGGTTGAGCAAAAAAAAAAAAAAAAAAAAGGACAAAACTATTAGCATGATGTGTGGCTCACTGGAAGGACAGAGGGTTGGGGGACTAGGGTTGAAACTGGTTCTTTGAGCCAGGCAGACTGAAAAATGAACAAAGAACTCCCAGCAATGTCCATCTCCCTGCAGGATGGAAGGGAGGGAAGTCTTGAGTGTTGACTCAGGACTTCTGGGAGGTCTTTCTTGCCCTTGGTGGTTTGAGCAGCAGAAGGGGGTTGTGATTGGAGTCTGGTCCTGCCTGGTCAATGTGATCTGTTCTAATGTAACCAGGGCCTGGATCCCACACTGCCTGTCATGTACCAGGCCTGGTTGATAAGCCCACGCTCTCCACAGAGAGTGGCCTGCTTACAGTTCCACTTGGACCCACTGAGGCGAGGAGCACAGACACACTGGACAAGCTGCAGAAGGCGGTGGGTGAGGGCAGGGTGATGGCAGGGAGGGGAAGGGCAGGGGATGCTGTATAACCGTGGAATGGCTGACACACTGGCCTCACCTCCTCCCTACTCTGAAGGTGATGGAACTGTCTGACCAAGTGCTGCAGATGCGAGAAGGGCTGCAGTCACTCAGACAGGCTGTGCAGCTCGCCTTGGTGCCCCAGGGAGAAGGCCCGTGTCCTCGAGCATCGGGAGAGGGTCCGTGCCCAGCCAGTGTTTCTGGGCTCCTGCAGCCTCTGCGTGTGGACACTGGAGCATCCTCCTACTGCCTGCAGCCATCAGCTGGCTCCGTGTTAAGTGGGACCTGGCCCCATGCTCACTCAGGGCCCCCTCCCCTCATGGCACCCTGGCCCTGGGGTCCCCCAGCATCTCAGAGCTCCCCTTGGCCTCGATCCACAACTTTATGGACCTCCACCTCAGAATCAGAGCCCCCTGGCTCTGGAGAACTGTGCTCTGAGCCCAGCACCCCAGCCTCACCTCCTCCTGAGGAAGGAGCTAGGACGGGGCCCCCAGAGCCGGTGAGCCAGGCTGAGGCTGCCAGCACTGGAGAGCCCCCACCAGGAACGGGGAGCCAGGCCTTGCCCTGGGACCCCCACAGTCTAGAGATGGTGCTTATTGGCTGCCACGGCCCTGGTACAGTCCAGTGGACCCAGGAAGAAGGCACAGGGGTCTGATTGCCAGCCCACGTTCAGTACTGCAGACACTTGTACTTGCCCAACCTCAGGACTCTAAGCTGATCAATGGCTCAATACAGTTGCTGGAGAAGAGCTTGGCCCTGGATCTCAAGGGTATGCTGGGGCCAGTGGTCCACAGGTCCTACTTCTGGGCGCTCCTCTGCCTGCTTTGCTGACCACCTCATCCTGCTCTGCAGGCTGCGGCAGAGGACAAAGAGGAGCTCTGCTGTCCCTTGCATGTGCCCCTGTCTCTACCTGTCCTTACATTTTTTATATTAAAAAAATAAAGTACTTTGGAACTCGGGTACATTTTATTTACAAAAAAAACCCCAAAACGAAAACAACAAAGGACAAGTGTGAAGCCAATCCACTGGAGATAGGAGTGAGGATGGCAATTGGGGAGAGAGGATGGTCTGTGGAGAGGCAGGGAGGGGCTCTGGCTCTAGGGAGGCATAGGGTTCCAGCCTCTCCTGGCTTCCCATGGCCTGCCCACCCTGCCTCAAAGGGCCTGCCTCAACGGGCCAGCAGCTTGACCTCCCACTATCCACACTGAGCAGAAGGGTTTTCCAGAAGCCTGAGTTCCCAGCTCAAGGGGCTGGAATGACAAGGAAAACTGAGGCCAGAGAAAACTCCAGTTCCTGCTACCACTCTTCACTGTGGTGTGATCTTGGCAGCCTCGGCCCGGATAAGGGCAATAAGGTCCTGGTTGATGAGGAAGACAAAGCGCAGGCTGGCAATCTGAGTGGAAGAGAGAGGCGACTCAGGACAAAGGTGGGACCAGGGCCACAGACCAGCTTGCCACACTCCAGGTAAGGAACCCTGGCCTCTCCACCTTTCTCCCAACTTACCTCCACCACAGAATTGTTACTGAGGCGCCACTTGGAGCCACACAGCACAGGCCGTCCATCAATATAGATGGGCCTTCGGCCCTCATTGGCAATAAAGAAGTCTCCATTATTCTTCAGCTTGATGACACCTGTGGGTCAGAAGAAAAGGGATGATGGAATAGGGAAGGTCAGAAGACAGCCAGAGGCCTCCAGGTCCATCTCTGCTGCCTGGGGACAGGGGCAGCAAGAAGGCACCTAGAACTCCAAAGTTAAGAGATCTGGACCATTTCCTTCAGTTCCCTCAACTAGTCCATACGGGTTCCCCTCAGACTCCAAGTCCCAGGGCAGGAAAGGGCAGTCAGAAACTGGGTAAACACTTCAACATGGCTTATCACTGGACAGTAGGGTGGAGGGTACCTTGCTTGCGGGAAATCTTCCAGGCTGGACCTTCCAGAGACAAGTCCACATCAATCTGGTTATCCTTGGTAGCTCTGCCCAAGGTGATCTGGAGAAATGGGGCAAGTGAGGGCTGGGCCCTGAGCAAGAAGGTGTGGAGGTCTATGCTGGCCAAAGAGAGATGAGGAATCAGGGACCAGACAAAGGGCAGTGACAGAGGAGGGATCCATCAGCCAGGAAGGGCAGGGAGGGACTGCCTCACCTCTCGTGAGCGCATCAGGTACCGCACCATGCGACCCCGCAGCACTGCCAGTGTCTGGTTGTCAAAGTCCGGAGAGCTCATGCCTGGGGGAACAGCAGGGTTAAGAGGGGCCCATATGAGGGCATGGGTGAAAGGCAAGGAACAGGCAAGGTCTGTCAGCGACAGGAGTTGGGGCCTGGAAACGGCTACATCCAGCTAGGCAACGAGAGATGTGGTAAGGTGAAGGATGCTGAAGGGTGCACATACTCTCGCTCTGGCCTCCTCACCTGTAATGCTGTCTACTAGCACCTGCCACTTGTGCAGCTCCTGTTCCAGCTGTCGGATCTCTCTCTTCTGGCGTCGGTCAGCCACTGTCAGCTCTAAGGTGAGGTTAGGTATACGGGTAAGGAAAACACCAGCATCTGGTACTGGTACTGGGCCTCTCCACTCCAGAAAGAGCTTGCACCACCCTTTGCGCCACCAGCGCGCACTCACCATGCTCCAGGACCTCATCGCGCATGTCCCTGAGGTATGAGGAGAAATCAGGCCCAGTGTCAGCTTATCTGCTTACCGGCATCCCTGAACCCCCTTCCACCAAGTGGCCCAGAAGGCCATTGGGCCCTGGCTGAGCTACCTTCTCCAGGGTTGGGCGGGAATAAGGGGGAAGCAGCAAGCCTAAGTGGTTCCCACGGGAGAGAGTATGGCAGTGACCCTGAGCACAGCCACTGTAATGTGAGGCCATGCCACTTGGGCTGCCTGGGTGCCCTACCAACTGAGCATGGCACCCTCTATCCCACTCACGGACCTAGCTACTCACTTGAGTTTACTATCATCAATCAGGTCCTCTGCGTCGGAGAAGTTCAGCACTTGGTCCCCCTTGGGCAGTGGCTGCACTGAACAAACAACAGAGAGGTGAGTGTCAAGGGTCATACCCCAGCCCTAGCTGCTGAACAGAAAGAGCCAGAACTGGAAAGGAACGTGGTCCTGATGTGGCACAAAGCATCCTGCACCTAGCTGGAGGGGGGGGGGAGGTGGTTCTATCCGTGAAAAGAAATTAAACTGACTTCTGCAAGGGCTCTTGAGCATGTGAAAGGCTCTGCATTACAGCTTTGCACTGAGAACAAGGGAGACACTACACTTAGCTCCATTTTACAGATGAAAAAACAGATTCAGGAGGGTGAGTTAAACCATCTGACTCTAGTTTGAGCACAGCCAGCACTCAAATTTGGTGCTTCAGCCTTTCCTGCTATGCCGTGCAAGGCTAGAAGCATGTGCCGGTGGGAGCTGCCCTGCCTCAAGACAGCATTGTTCAATGTGTAGGTCATGACCTACTCAATGGTCATGACACTAGCTTCATTTAAAGAATGAAGTGAAATAGGATAAGGAATATTAGAGACCAATGAATATGTTCACAATCAATACTGTTTCATGACAAGATTTTCTGTTTTTTTTAATTTCCTGATGAACATACAAAAAGGCCAGGGTGCTCAGAATCTGAGAATGAAAACAGCCCTTTTGGCCAGCTGTGCTGGGACTGCAGTGCTGCTCTGTAGCAGGTGACAGCTAAGGGAATGAGCTGCACAGGAGCCATACATGCTCCTTTTCCTCTGCCCTTTAGCTAAGACTGTGGGGGAGATGAGCGGGGTGCTCATCTCCACCAACTTCCTCTCCTTCAGGGCTGCCTGAAATCTTGAGCCTAATAAGCAACTGACTTGGCAGCTTTTGCAGACCACCGGGTCCCAGGGCTTCCAGCTCTAAGCAGCAAAGCAGAAACGAAATTTCCACATATAGAGATTCATGGAGGAAAACAATGTAACCTTTAAGATAAAGCTTGCAGTTAACAAAATACTTCCAAAATAGTGATAAAGGGGCCAGCTTTAGAAGTAAAAATAAATTCAAAGCTGGGCACCGGTGGCTCACATCTGTAATCCTAGCTACTCAGGAAGCTGAGATCTGAGGATGGTGGAAAGCCAGCCCAGGCAAGAAAGTCCACGAGACTCTTATCTCTAGTTACGCACTAGAAAACTGGGAGTGGTGCTGTGGTTCAAGTGGTAGAGCAGTAGCCTTGAGCTGAAGAGCTCAGGGACAGCACCAAGGCCCAGAGTTTAAGCCCTTCGACCGACAAAAAATGAAAATAACAAATAAAGAAATGCATCTAGTGAACTGACAAAAAAAAAATAAAGAATAAATAAATGCATCTAGTGAACATTCCCTCTGAGATGATGGCCGAGGCTGGGGAAGAAGCAAAATTTAAGAAGTTGCAAAAATGAAGTGGGTGGCCCTGGACCACAAAAACCAGAGGTCCTTAGGGGAGAAAGTGGGGCCTCCCTTTGTGAGGCAGATTTCCTACAATCCTTCTGCAGGAGTATCTTTTCTTAACCAGAAGCTGCAGGATCCTGGGAGCAGGGTGAAGGGCATGGCTGAAGCTTAATTTTCAGAATGGCGTGAAAAACTATGTGAAGTGGAGCAGGCAGGGGCAATGAGGCAGGAAGGGTGGGACTGCACTACGGACGTCAGAATCTCACTGCAGGGTTTCTGCAGTTTAGCCAGCCTGCTTGAGTGTGGGCTGGTGAAAGTAGAGGGACAGCAGAGACACCAAAACCTGAGGGATACTAGGCAGTGCAGAGTTCATAAAAAAAGGCAGGAGAAGAGAGATGGCAATGGGAAAGAAAGCTTAGAAAAAGTGGTTACTATCTTTAGGGTGGGGAAAAAGAGGAGAGGTGAACAGACAGGGAGACTTGTACATTTTGCTCCTATCTGAAAGAATGTACTAGGCTGGGTGCCAGAGGCTCATGCTTATAATCCTAGCTACTCAAGAGGCAGATATCGGGAGGATCACAATTGGAGACCAGACTAGATGAAAAGTTCAGGAAATTCCATCTCAACCAAGAGCTGGACATGGTAGGTGCTTGTCATTCAAACCACTGAGATTGGGGAGAATCACAAATCCAGCCCAGCACCTGGAAGTTAATGTACTTGTTATCCCAGCTATGGTGGGGAGTATAAGTAAGCAGGTCGCAGTCCAGTCCCATGCCTAAGGCAGGAATAATAAAATAACCAGAGCAAAAAGGGCTGAAGTTTCAAGCAGTAGAACACCTGCCTAGCAAGGGCAAAGCCCTGAGTTCCATCACAGTATTGCCTATGCACCCATATACATACATATTGATTTACACTAGGTACTATTTTTATGTCAAGAAAAACTAAATTAGAAAAAGATATGGACCATGTAATCTTATGCCTGTAATCTTAGCTACTCGGGAGGCTAAGATTTGAGGATCGAGGTTGGAAGCCAGTCTGGGCAGGAAAGTCCATGAGACTTATCTCCAATTAACCAGCCAAAAGCTGGAAGAGGATCTGTGGCTCAAGTGGTAAAATGCTAGCCTTGAGCAAGCAAAGAAGCTCAAGAATAGTGTCCAGGCCCAGAGTTCAAGTCCTTGGACTGGCCAAAAAAAAAAAAAAAAAAAAGATATGGCAGACAACTACTTTTGGCCCAGCTATAATGCAGTTGGACTACCTATACCATGATACCAAAGCCCATTCCAGCTGTTCCTTCCCCTTATGGATGAAAGTAGTTTCTGTTGCAAAGTGAAGCAACTAAAGACTATTCTAGAACACTTGCGGGGAACAATTCATGCCTGCCTGCTCACAGTGCCAGCTCCTGGGGTTTTACCTGTCTGGTCTTCCAGCAGGTAATACTGCTTCATGAGCTGCCAGTGGGCCTGCAGAGCCTTGGCGGTACGGGCCAGGTAGAAGGCATCAGGGTGTCTGTGCAACAAGTCCTGAAAAGTCTCCAAGGTAGGCTGGCTGGTCTGAAGGTGAGAAACATTCTGTATGTCTGCACTTTCTTACTCCCACCTCTGCCTTCCCACCTTTCCCTCTGCCTCAGGCCCCCACATGAGCTGAAAGAAACAAGTCACTAGGATCCTCTTGAGGCCTGTTACCAAAGGTCCTGTCCTGCAGTTAAATATGCAGGGAGTGCCCGAGCCCTCAGCCTTACCGATCCTACTTTACTCAGCAGCTGCTCCTCAGTTTTGCTAAACAGGGCCTTGCTCTGGATGGCTGCAATGGCCTCTGGGTGCAGTTGCCTCATGGCCTGGCAGGCTAGTCTAGGCACAAGAAGAAAGAGAGGGCAGGATTAAAGAGAGCTGTCAAGGAACCTGGTGTTTCTACTTTCTTAAAACCTGTAGGCTTTTAAGATCCAGAATCTAGATGTGGGGTCCTCAATAGGAGAGCCTAAGTCTTAGCCGCAACACCATGGGACAAATGAATATGTAGGCAACTCAGGAAACAGAGGCTCTTGTGCTCTTAATTCCAGTCCTGAGGTACATCTGAGGCGAGATGCTGCTCCCTCCCTGTCTCCTTACTTGGCTAAAGCTGACACCCACTAGTAATCGCCTACACCACCTGTTTGCCAAGCGGAGGCCAGCCTAATTCCCAGTCTATCGGGGCTACAGTTTAAGTGGTGTAGGAGTCTGTGGGGGAGTAGAAGATGGGTGATAAGAATCCAATGAAGTTTTGAAGACATTAAACTAAGTGATCTGAGGAGAAGGAAGAGTGTGGAATATGTGTGCATGAGCTTATTTGAAACTAGCTGTTAAAGCTAGAAGGGGACTTGGTGTTGTTCTGTTCCAACTCCCTCAACCTATAAGGAAGAAACCGTGGGAGGTCAGTGTGGAAAGGTTGGATGGTGACCTGCCTAAAGTCACAGTGTGGTAGAACTGAGGTTCCTAGCACTTGTGTGGGCATTCTCTCTCAGACACTTCTCTGCTTTCAGACTCTTCTGCTTCTGGCATCAAGCCAGGACTAGTGGAGCTGGAGGCAGGAAGGAGCTTCGCTGGGAAGTCTGTCTAGTCCTCAAATCATCCTGCAATGCTGACTCCCAAGCCCCTTCCTTGGCCCTGGTACAGTTTGGCCCTCTTGTACCAGCAGCCAAATTCTTGTAACCCCAGTACTGAGCCAGTCCCACTCACTTGGAGATAACAGGATCGTAGAGCAGGGCGTACCAGCGCTCCTGGACTTCCCGAAGGGTGAAGCGGCAACTGAACTTCACACCCAGGTGGACAGATGTCAGGTCATTGGTCTGCAAGGCCCCAGAGGCAGAGGTTCCAATCTCAGCATTGATACAAGCCCTTCCCATGTCACCCCCAGGGTTGGGCTAAACCAGAAAAAAGGACCCTAATCCTGTGGTGGACCAATTACCTGCAAGACAGCATTGATGAGCAAAAGGTCATCTGCAGGCTTCCAGCGGCCTAGATCCTTGGTCACCTGAAGCGGCTGTTTGCTTTTCTTCACACGCTTGGTGAGTCCAGGGGCTGGGGCAGGGCTGGGTGGCACAGGAGTGTTGCTAGGGGCCTTGGATACCTGGGCATAAGACAGGATTGCAATAGACTCAAAGCTGGCATCAGGATGGCTGGGGCTACAAGCCTAGAGCATCATGTATTGTGGGGCAGCTGCAGCCTCAGCCAACAGGAAGCAAAGCAGAGCTCAGCTTTCCAATATCCATCCCCCACCAAATTAAACTGACATAATCCTTGACCATATGGGGTCTTCTCTTTGCTAGTGGTACCCTCAACCCGAGAATAGAGAGTGGGTGGGGATGATACCAGGAAAACACTCTTGCTGATGCAGTGTCTGGGGCCAGAGCAATGCCACCTGGGGGTTATTTTTACACCCTGCAAAGCTGGGAACAAGCTGTCTGCTCCCAGAATAGATGCATGCTCCCTGCCTCCCACACGGAATGTGATACAGGATGCACTGGGAGGGTAGTGGGTGCAGCAAGAAAGGGAATAGGGAGAGAGGGGAGGGAGGGAGGGACCTGGGGTGGGGGCTGGGACAGACCAGTCCTCACAGCCTCCTCTGCAGGGCTCTTGGCAGCTGGCAAAGGATCTGGGAAAATAAAATCTAGTGCTCTCCCCTCCTCCTAGCCGCCTCTCCCAGTTCCTTACCTTCTTCTTTTCACTGGAGGAGGGCTCACTCCCAGAACAGCGTCCTGGTTCTACCCCACTGGTTCCTTTTGCCCGGGTAGAGGACTTTGCCAGACTGCTCTCCACCAGCTCATCATCAAACTTCTTCCTCTTGATGAACCTGTAGAGGGTCCCATGTAGTAGCTAACTTGTCCCACTGCTTTCACCAGCCACCAGTCTAGCTCAGTGGTCATGGAACTGTCACATGTTGGCCCTCTGAGATGACAGCTGACTGTACACACACACACTTTATGTCAGAGAATGAAGATCTCCCTCCCCTGCCCTCAATGACTTGGAAGGAGACTAACAGGGATAGGAAAAGCTCAAGGCTCTGCTTAGACCCCTATGGGACTCAGGTCAGGGATCCAACCATTCTCTGACCTGAGCTCTAATTCAATGAAATAGACCTTCTTTGTCTCCTCGTCCCTCTGAACTTTGGCTACCTGGAGGAGCTTCTCCGTTTAGGGATGGTTCCCAAAGCCTGGGAAGATGCTCGCTTCTGCCCTGCCAATGACTCTTCATCCTCTGAGCGGCTAGCAGTGCCTGATGCCATCACAGATGAATCTAGCAGCCCTTGAGAATCTAGAAAAAGAGAAATGGTAAACTAAGGCCTCCCAAGAGTCTGGAGCCTCCAGCCTCTGCACATTGGATCCCTCCTCAGCCCCTTCTGCCAGCCTTCTCGACCCCTCCCCTGCCTTCTTGACATTTGAGGTTTTAAGGTGGGAGTTCCTTGGCCATCCAGATCCCATCTGGGCTCAGACCTGGCCCAGACCTTCCACGCTGGGCAGCTGTCCCGGTGCCACGTGTCATGTTGCGCAGCACATGGTGCTCAGGTCAGACTGATGATGCCGACACACCGGGCTCTGGGCATAACTGTTCCCTCTGCCATCAAAATGCAGCGTGCCAAAGAGCAGCAGCTCAACAGCAAGTCAGTCAATTGTGGCTCTGCCGAGAGGTACGTGGGTGGTGCTGGCCCAGGGGGAGGTGGCAATGCCCAGCCAGGACCGAAAGACACACGTGCCAGGCACAGGGTGGAATCAGCAGATGCTTGATGCCCGGGCATTTGGGGAGCTGGCCTGGCCTCATACTACCTTTGTCCATCCTCTTACAGTCCCAAAGCCACGGGTTCCAAACCACAGGGCTAGGAGGAAGGGTCCCACAGGCTCATCCAAGGAGTCTGACCAGGTGAGCTTAGAAGATGAGAGAAGATTCTGCAAAGGAAAAATGAGGCTCACTGAGGCTCAGGTTTTTGACTGGCAGCCTCATCTCAGATGGAACAGGCTCCTGCCCCCCACAGTCTTACAAGCTAGGTAAGACAGGAAGTGAAATGAGGCATAATGATGTATTCTTAAAATTAGCCTTTGAAACCTGTAGCTCTTCAAGGGCTAGAGTGCACGTGTGAACCCCTGGATTGCATTTCCCAGGATTACAAAAATCAACAACAGGCTGGGAATGTGGCCTAGTGGTATAGTGCTTGCCTAATATACACGAAGCCTTGGGTTCGATTCCTCAGCACCACATATATAGAAAAAGCCAGAAATGGTGCTGCGGCTCAAGAGGTAGAGTGCTAGCCTTGAGCAAAAAGAAACCAGGGACAGTGCTCAGGCCCTGAGTTCAAGCCCCAGGACTGGCAAAAAACAAAACAAAACGGGGCTGGGGATATGGCCTAGTGGCAAGAATGCTTGCCTCATATACATGAGGCCCTGGGTTCAATTCCCCAGCACCACATATACAGAAAATGGCCAGAAGTGGCGCTGTGGCTCAAGTGGCAGAGTGCTAGCCTTGAGCAAAAAGAAGCCAGGGACAATGCTCAGGCCCTGAGTCCAAGCCCCAGGACTGGCCAAAAAAAAAAAAAAAAAAAGACTTAAAAACAAAACAAAACAAAAATCAACAACAAAACCCCACAAAACTAATGGTAGTTTTGTGAAAGTTACTGACACTTTCAAGAATACAATCTAAGCTGTAAACTCCAGAAAAATGTACAAATACATACTATTTATTTTAGGGGGTTCACAGACTTAGCTAATTCAACTCAGAAGTGCTAGGGTAAGCATTATGACTACAAACTGGAAAGAAGTTTCTTGGCTCACTCTTTTTTTTTTTTTTGCCAGTCTTGGGGCTTGGACTCAGGGCCTGAGCACTGTCCCTGGCTTCTTTTTGCTCAAGGCTAGCAGTCTACCACTTGAGCCACAGCACCACTTCCGGCTTTTTCTATATATGTGGTGCTGAGCAATCGAACCCAAGGCTTCATGAATATAAGGGGAGAGGCGAGCACTTTACCACTAGGCCATATTCCCAGCACCTCACTTTTTTTTTTTAATCATTTTTCTCAGGTCAAGGTAGGGAAAAGAAAATATTTTTTTTCCTCTCCCACTTAAAAGCTTTTGCGAAGTGTGCGGTACTTTGTGGAAGATAAAAAAGTGGTTTGAGAACTGCGTGACCCATCAGTGGCCCCTCTCTCCAACAACTCAAAAGACAGGTATTGGACTTACACCCTTTCTAACCAGTCTTAGTGAACTGTTCTGGCTCTGCCTCCAGGTGGGCTGCTAGTCGTGACCGGAAGTTGCTGAGGGGAATGTTGACACCAAGAGTAAAAAGGCCGGATCCCCTCCGCAAACTGAGGCAAAGTCTGCGCCCTCCTTTCCCGCCCTCCGCCCTTTCTTCCGCGAGAGCACCGCCAAGGTGCGGGATTGGAGCAACGCTAGTTTGAGGTGCTTAGGGTCTGAGTGGTGACGAAGTCGGCTAAGTAAGTCAAAGTATAATTCCAAAGGAAGCCGACACTCTCGTGGGCTGGTCTAAACCAGACAGGCGTGGTCAACTTCCAAGCTCACTCTCATCCCAGCTCCTGCAAGCCTCTGGTACGCATGCGTGCCACTACGGGCCAGATTCCAGGCCAGCCCGACCCACGCATGCGCAGGTTTTCGGGGCGCTACCGGGGCGGGGCCCAAGCCTTGTAGGGGTGAGGGGTTGTCCCTCGTGGCACTCTGGGAAACATCATTCCACCCCCAGCTCTACTCAGAACCCGCAGAGCCGAATTTCGAGGTCTCACCATTCCTAGGCTTCCAGCTCCAAAAGTATCTCCGCGGCGACAGCAGCAGCCGCAGGGCCAAAGCCGGCTTCCGTGAGGCACGTCCACTTCCGGGTTACGAACTGGGCGTGACAACCTTTTCCGGTTCGTCCAGGAACCGCACGTAAAGGGGGCGTGTCAAGAAGCGGAGGTGGGGCCTTTTGCTGAGAGCCAAAAGTTAAAAAACTTGTCCGTTAGACACGGCTCACAGGGAACCGGCAGGGCTTACCTGAGAGGTTAGCGGGTGGCTAGAGAGAAGAGTTGCGCTTGGGACGAGAAGAAGCTGAAGCCCCGATCGCCCTGGGATCCCAGCTACTCCGGAAGCTGAGGTGTGAGGACCGGTGTTCGAAGCCAGACGCGGCAGAAAAGTCCGTGAGCGGCTGAGCTCCAATCAACCAGCAAAAAGCCGAAAGTAGAGCTGGGGCTCAAGTGGTAGAGTGCTACCTTTGAACGAAAACAAAAAAAAGTAAGTTCTGATGCCGGGAGCTGCTCCTAGCTCCTCAGGAGGCGGAGAGGACCCATGCTCCGACGCCAACCCAGGCGGAAAGTCCGTGAGACTTCCCTGTGAACCACCGGGAAACTGGAAGTGGCGCTGGGGCTCAGAGTGGTAGAGCACTAGCCTTGGGTTGAAGAGCTCAGGGACAGTGCCCAGGCCCAGAATTCAAGCACCACAAGCAAAAAAAATAAATAAATAAAAATAGATATCTACTCATATCTCACCTGGTTCAGAGTTCTCCATGAGGTATCTTGATGGAAGTGTTGAGTCTGAGAGGTAGGTATATTTGTTCAGTTCAGGAAAAGGCCTGGACTGGAGATGCACAGAAGAACTCATTATCATGAAGATGGGGATATAAATGCCTAGGGAGAAAGCATAGATGGAGTAAGGAAGCACCAAGACCAATGTGGGGAGTGTTCAAACATTTAAAATAAGGTAGAGGAGAAGCCAGCAAAGAAACTGTAATTTCTTTTTCATCTCAGTCTAAAGTTCAGAATCACTTAATGAAGAAACTCAGATTAGCTGGGTGCCAGTGGTTCGTGCCTGTAACCCTAGCTATTCAGAAGACTGAGATCTGAGGATCATGGTTCAAAACAAGCCCAGGTAGGGAAGTCCAGGAAACTCTTATCTCCAGTTAACCACCAGAAAACCAGAAGTGGCAACGTAATAGTGTTAACCTTCAGGGAAAGAGCTCAGGGACAGAGCCTAGACCCTGAGTTCAAGCCCCATGACTACAAAAAAGACAAAAAATTCAGATTATTCCCACTAAAGCTAAAAGTGTGAAAAAGAATGCAAAATAAAGTTCGGTATACAACAGATTAATCAGGAAGCTATTTTTTAAAAAATGGCCTTGAAATATTTGCCTACACAGTTATATAAGAGAAAGGAATGATGAGAAAGGAATGGCGTGTAAAAACTAGAATTGCCAGGGGCCAATGGCTCATGCCTATAATCCTAGATTTGCAGGAGGCTGAGATTTGAGGATTGTGATTAGAAGTTAGCCTGAGCAGACAAATCCATGAGAATCATCTCCATTGAAC
The DNA here is from genome assembly GCF_023159225.1 of Perognathus longimembris pacificus. Taxonomy (NCBI): domain Eukaryota; kingdom Metazoa; phylum Chordata; class Mammalia; order Rodentia; family Heteromyidae; genus Perognathus; species Perognathus longimembris. Next base: position 54,605,131 of record NC_063161.1, on the reverse strand, counting down.
CAGCAAAAAGCAGAGGGTGGAGTGGCAGCTTTTAAGTCAGGTAGGGTGAGTAAGAATGTGAGGCTTTAAGTTTAAGCTCCAGGGTTGGTGCATGTGCAACCCCTCCACCCAAAAAAACCCAGAAGAGTTAAAATATTTCTGATGATGGACTACATCCAAGAACATCAACTGAAAAACTAATATAAATAACAAGATAGTTTAGCAAAATGGGTACAAATTACTATATATTTAAATATAAACAACACCCATAGAAAGTATAATTTTCAATAGCGACAACAAAGTAAACTAGTCATAATCATAAATGTGCTAGATCAAGATTCTAAAACTGGGGCTGGGAATATGGCCTAGTGGCAAGAGTGCTTGCCTCCTACACATGAAGCTCTCGGTTTGATTCCCCAGCACCACATATATATGGAAAACGGCCAGAAGGGGCGCTGTGGCTCAGGTGGCAGAGTGCTAACCTTGAGCGGGAAGAAGCCAGGGACAGTGCTCAGGCCCTGAGTCCAAGGCCCAGGACTGGCCAAAAAAAAAAAGATTCTAAAAGTAAAATCTATCAAAGGATACAAAAGAAGGCCTCTGTAAATGGAAATGCGTACTCTTGTCTTGGGTATGATTTAAGCATACTCTGTTGTTATGACTTAGTATCATAAAGATGTCAATCTTCATAATTTAATCTATAAATTTAATATAGTCTAATAAAATGCTAATATGCTAAGTAACTTAAATATAAAGTTCATATGGGGGCTGGGAATGTGACTTAGCAGTAGAGTGCTTGCCAAGCATGTATGAAGCCCTGGATTCAATTCCTCAGTACCACATACACAGAAAAGGCTGGAAGTGGCGCTGTGGTTCAAGTGGTAGAGTACTAGCCTGGAGCAAAACCAGCTCAGGGACAGGGCCTAGGCCCTGAGTTCAAGCCCCAAGACTGGCAAATAAATAAAGTTCATATGGAAGTTTGTGCATCAAGATTAGCTGTGGATGGGGTGTGGAAGTACATGCCTATAATCCCAGCACTCAGGAACTTGAAGTAGGAGGATCATGAGAAATATGGAACGAGGGGCTGGGAATATGGCACAGTGGCAAGAGTGTTTGCCTCATATACATGAAGCCCTGGGTTTGATTCCCCAACACCACATATATAGAAAACGGCTAGAGGTGGCACTGTGGCTCAAGTGGCAGAGTGCTAGCCTTGAGTAAAAAGAAGACAGGGACAGTGCTCAGGTGCTCAGGCCCTGAGTCCAAGGCCCAGGACTGGCCAAAAAAAAAAAAAAAAAAAAAAGAAAAAAGAAAAATATGGAGCCAGCTAGAGTAGCATAGTGAGATCTTATTTTTTTTTTTTTTAAAGCCAGGCATTGGTGGCTCATGCCTATAATCCTAGCTATTCAGGAGCTGAGATCTGAGGTTCATAGTTCAAAGTCATCTGGGTCAGCAAAGCTCATGTGACTTTTCTCTCCAACTAACCACCAAAAAGCCAGAAATAAGAGGTATGGCTTAAGTGGTAGAGCAGTAGCTTTGATCAGATTGCTCAGGGAGAGTATCCAGGGCCTGAGTTCAAGCCCGAAGACCTGCACACACACACATACACACACACACACACACACACACAAAACCCCACATATTTTTTGGGGGGGAAAGAAAGGTTATAGCTTGGTGCTGTTGGCTCACACTTATAATCCTGACACCTTTGGAGGCTGAGAACTGAATGTTTGATAGACCTCATCTCTGAAACAATCAGCAAAAAGCCAGGCCAAAGGCATGGTTCAAGTAGTAAAACTCTTTTGTGAGTAAACCATAGAGCTATTAAAAAAAGTTATCAGAGGGAAATAGCTCTACCAAATAGTAAAACAGTAAAAAGAACATAATTAAAATAGTAAAATCCGAAGAATGTTCATGTAGGTAATTTAATGAAGAGAACAAAATCACCCAGAAATAGTTCAACATTAATACTTTTTAGTATGACGGGATGACACTTTAAAAAGAAATGTATTCAATACCTGACTTATGTAATTGTAACCCCTCTGTACATCACCTTTACAATAATTTTTAATTTAGTGTGTTATAAAGATAGAACTATCTGTCAGTAGGGATAAGATGGATTACATAATAAGTTATATTGAGAAAATTGTGTAGCCACCTGGAATAAAATAATGTGATGTCTCCACTTTCATACACTAAAATAAATCCATACAAATCAATTTTTTAAATAAATGTCTAATTGTAAACCCACAAATTTGTAATGTCATAGTGTAGAAAGTGGTTTCAGAGCAGTACAGAATTTCTCAAAGCATAAAAAAGACAAATTCTAGAACATAAAAATCTATAATTTCTGTAGAGCAAAGAACATTATAAACAAAGACAAATGGCAAAGTGAAGGAAATACTTACAACTCATATCAGAAACAAAGGGACTAATTGCTTAATGTATACAAAATCTTATCAGATCAATATGAAAAAGAACAAAAATCTAATAAGAAAATGGAGTTATTAACAAAAAGAAAAGACAAATGGCCCTTAGACATACAAAAATATTCAATGTCCCTTATAAAAGAATTCAAACTATGTTTACAGTTTTTCACCTAGAGATTGGCAAAAAATGATGTGTATGTTCAACAATATATCCATGTCACGGATATGAGGAAATAAGCCCTCATGTTGCTGGTAAAGCTGTAAATTGCCAATACTTGTCAGAGTTGTAAATCCATGTTATTTCAGATCCAATCACATACACACATGCATAATAAACATATGAAAGTTACAACATTGTTTATAGTAGAGGAAAGTTTAGAAACCATCCTATCTATCATTGGAAGCCTAACAAATCATCAGTACATCTATATGATGGAATATCATATAATCAAGCTGAAGAGCTGTTACAAAGGCTTTATAGCCTATAATTAGATTTAATTCTAGGAGAAGAGGAGCCATTAAAGGGTTTTTAAATAGGAAATATGATATGAGCCCTGCATGTTAGATCTCTCTGCATGAGTATGGAAGGTTGGTTGCAAGAGTGAAAGTAAAGACAGGCATCATAATTGAGGCCTTAAATTTGAATCGTCATTGAAAAAGAAGGCATAAGGTGTAGACTAGAAAGGACTGGAGATAAACTGGATCTACCGGCTTCAAGACATGATTCCCTAGTTTCTTTGGCAGTGATGGAGACTGGTGGCTAGACATTGAGATAAGAGATAGGAGATGCAGGTTTGGGGGTGCGATGGAAAGATGAGCTTCATTTGGATGAGTTGGAGGCGCCAGTGGGGAACCTTCTGAGATGCCAGTAACTCTGTGGATCAGAGGAGAGATGATAATTGGGGGTGGATTTTGCACCATAGTGAACAACAGGGCAGAAGATAACAAGTGAGCCCAAGAGCACCACAGAGGTTAAAGCAAGAATGTGGGATCTGCGTGCTGGTGACTCACCCCTGTAATTCTAGCTACTCAGAATGCTGAGATCTGAGAATACGGCTCAAAGCTAGCCTGGATAGGAACATCTGTGCGGCTCTTATCTCCACTAAACTACCCTAAAAGCTGGAAGTGGGACTATGGCTTAAGTGATAGCCTTGAACAAAAAGGAGGTCAGAGACAAAGAGCACAGGCCTTGAGTTCAAGACCCAGGACCTGCACACACACACACACACACACACACACACACACACACACACACACACAATGTGGGGGCTGAGAATGTGGCCTAGTGGTAGAGTGCTTGCCTTGCATGCATACATGAAGCCCTGGGGGCAGGGGGACCAGCTAGAGGCAATTACAATTCTCATCTCCGAAAGCTCAGTCAATGAGCTCAAGTGCAATCCATCCCCCTGGAAGCCTCCCCTGATCCTCCTCTTCTCCTGAGATCTCTCCCATCTCTCATTCATGCATATCCTCCACCCTCAGCCCGTCTGACCTTTGTTTTGGGGTTACTGGTGAGGCTGTCCTTGAGCACATAACACATGAAATCAGAGAGCAGAGGCCCTATCACTTTAACAGATGTGGTGGCCCTTCCCCATACACAATGGACCATGCACACAGCAGAAATCAAGTCCAACTTCTCCAGAAGAAATAAATGGTTAGTTTCAATTCCTCTTTGTGAAGCTGCCTTGCTCTTGCCTGTGAGGCTTCTCCTGGCTGTTTCTGCTTGTAAAGCCATGTCTCCTTGTATTAAGCACTTAGCCACCATGACAGCCTTAATGTGGCCTGTTAGCCACACTTCACAGTCCCTCAGTATAGATGTTTACACAACACAATTCACCACTGCCCTGCAAAGGCAGCCTGACAGTAGTCAGGAAACACACATAAAACATCTGCCAAAGTGAGTGGCTCTGAAGGCACCTGAGATCAAATTAACTTAGTAATTATTTATGGATTTATTCTTTAAACTTTTTTTGGGTGCTAGTACTGGGGCTTAGACTCAAGGCCTGGGGATTATCCCTTAGCTTTTTCACTCAAGGCTGGAGCTCTACCAGCCACAGTTCCACTTTCAGCCAGCTTTTTGGTAGTTATTTGGGGGAGATAAAAGTCTCATGAGCCGGGGCTGGGGATATGGCCTAGTGGCAAGAGAGCTTGCCTCGTATACATGAGGCCCTGGGTTCGATTCCCCAGCACCACATATACAGAAAACGGCCAGAAGTGGCGCTGTGGCTCAAGTGGCAGAGTGCTAGCCTTGAGCAAAAGGAAGCCAGGGACAGTGCTCAGGCCCTGAGTCCGAGGCCCAGGACTGGCCAAAAAAAAAAAAAAAAGTCTCATGAGCCTTCCTGTCCAAGCTGGGCTTGAAACCACAATTCTTAGATCTCAACCTCCTGAGTAGCTCCTACCCAGCTTTTCCCATAAACATTTATCAATCACCTACTGTAGTGCTGTGTCCTGGATTGGGCAGCAAGGACATAAAGTTTAATAAAACAAACTTCTAATAAGGTTCACACACACATGCACAGAAGTGGTGACAAATATAAATAAAACTAAGCTTGTATACTCCTGAGAATTCACAATCCCTCCATCTATCCATCCACCCACTCATTCAAATACTGTTTCCTGAGTGCGTGGTGCTAGTGTTGGATTGTCTTGATGACATCAGAACACACACGGAGGCAGAGTAGTAAACTGTGGGGAGCTAGTGTAACTAAAAGCAAGTAACTAAAAGCCACGGGAAAATGCTATGATGGAAGTACAGGGGAAGGGCCTTCAAGGACAAGTGAAATTTCAACAAAATGGTGGAAATAGGTAGAGAACTATCCCAGGTGGCTGAGTGGGCCAATTCAAGGGAATAGAACGCTATGCACAGAGAACATTCATGGCCTAGAGTAACTGGTATGACTGTAGTCCAGTAGGTAGAAGCTATATATCATAGATCAACCCAGCTAGAATTAGGTTCACATGCACTTGGAGGTCACCTCGCAACAGTGGAGAATCTCTGATAATTTTGTTTTAATTTTTGCCAGTCCTGGGGCTTGAACTCAGGGCTTAGGCTCTGTCTCTGAGCCTCTCTGTGCTCAAAGATAGTGATCTACTACTTGAACCACAGCGCCACTTCTGACTTTTTCTGAGTACTTAATTGGAGATAGGAGTCTCATGGACTTTCTTGCCCAGGCTGGCTCTGAACTATGATCCTCAGATCTCAGCCTCCTGAATAGCTAGAATTATAGGTATGAGCTACCAGAGCCCAGCTTAGATAAATTGTGTCAAGAGGAGTCCTTCTCCAAGTATTTTTCCAGGATAAGTGTCTTTCTTTAAAATAACCTTGTTCAGTTCCCAGAGTGTACTATTTAGACAGCTTGCAAGGTAAGAGCTACTCTTTGTCCTTTTTGTCCTTTTTTTTAAACTAGCACTGCAGCTTATGAGGGAGTATAAGGCTTAAAGCAAAGAAAATGTGTTTATGTGTTTCAAATAGAGCTATTCATTAATACAATGTTTATCTTTGAATTCCTGGATGCTGTTTCCCATGCTTCATTTTCCTTCATCTATTCTGCCTCATTCCTGCTTTAATTCTCCCTCAGGCCCTTAGATGAGCACTTTGCTTCCCCCTAGTGGCTACTGCAGTAAAGGGACTCCTTTTGAAAGTGAGGTAGCCGGGCCCACTCAGGGACTCAGAAACAGGTTGATGAGAGAGGACACCTGGATTATTGTCAAGTGTCCCCTGTCACAGACACTGCCAAAGTCAATGACACTGTTGGTCTGTGTGCTAACTGAATTCTGATGTTGTTTCAGATTGAGCAGTTCCAGGAAAAAATGTAGGGCAGCAGGAAAATCCCAGGCCCTGCCTTGGGGGACATTTGGTTGAGTGACTTTTCAGTTTCTGCCTCCTTCATCTTGTCTCCTCTCAAAGTTGGCTGAATAATGAGGTTACCAACTGGCTACCAATGGTGCTTATTACAGGAGGGAGAGTTGGGGCCTGAGGAAAACTGGAAAGCCCCCACTCTGAAGATGCTGCTCAGTAGCCACTGTTACAGTCACTTTTGTTGTTGTTTTGTTTTGTTTTTTTGCCAGTCCTGGGGCTTGGACTCAGGGCCTGAGTACTGTCCCTGGCTTTTTTTTTGCTCAAGGCTAGCACTACCACTTGAGCCACAGCACCACTTTTGGCTTTTTCTATATATGTGGTGCTGAGGAATCGAACCAAGGGCTTCATGTATATGAGGCGAGCACTCTACACTAGGCCATATTCCCAGCCCCATTCAGTTTTTATAACTAATCTGTCAGACCCTGGGGTTATTAGGTTATCATGTGGGCATGCAAGGCAGGGAAACAGTAGAGCTTCAGGAAACATCTAGCTGGAAAAGTTTTTATGAGAAAAGTATCTATAGATAGACAGATAGACAGACAGATAGATGATAGATAGATCTCTGTGCTGGTACTAGGGTTTTAACTCAGGGCCTAGGCTTAGCTTTTCCACTATCCCTTAAGACTGGCACTCGTCCACTTGAGCCACACATCTACTTCTGACTTTTTTTTCTGGTTAATTGGAGTTGAGAGTCTCACAGACTTTCCTTCTCTGGGCTGACTTTGAACCATGATCCTCAGCTGTCAGCTCTCTGAGTTGCTAGGATTATAGGCTTGAGCCACTGCAGTCTGGTGCTTTATTTCTTTTCTCTATATTTTTTTCTACTATCATTTGTTGTAGGGCTTGAACTCAGGGTTTTTGTGCTGTCCCTGAGCTTTCTCACCCAAGGCTAGCACTCCACCCTTTTGAACCACAGTACTATTTCTCTTTTTCTTTTTTGGCCAGTCCTGGGGCTTGAACTCAGGGCCTGCCACTGTCCCCAGATTCTTTTTGCTCAAGGCTAGTACTCTGCCACTCACAGTACTATTTCTCTTTTTTTGCTGGTTCACTGGAGATAAGACTCTCAGGGACTTTCCTGCTTGGGCTGGCTTTGAACTGTCATCCTCAGATCTCAGCCTCTGAAGTAGCTAGTATTACAGGTGTGGGTCACTAGTGTTCAGCTCTATAGAATATTTTATTGTTTTATTTCATATCTTCACACTGCCCCTCCCCCCCAACAGATCAAATCCAGGACCTCACACATTTAGACTCTGAAACTGAGCTCTACCTTCAGCCCTGTAACTTCTGACTGCTTTTAAGATGTTCTCTTAGCTTTAGCAGCTCTATGTATTTACCTTGTTTGAGTTCTTTAAGCTCCTTGAATCTGAGGTTTGTTCTTTTGTTAATTTAAAGAGTTCTCAATGAGTACTGGTTCAAATATCTCTTCATATCTTCTTTGTCCTTCTGGGACTTTCATCTTGTGTTAGACTGCTTGACATGGTTCCACACAACTTCTGTGCTTAGTTTTCACATGTTTTTTTCCCCTCTGCTTCCTTTGATACAGTTTGTTTAATTTCCAATGACCTAGCTTCAGGTTCATAGATTTCTACTCCCTTTTTCTGTCTACTTTGTTGCTAATCTTATCAAAATAATTCTTCCTCTCTGATATGTTCATCTTTCTATTTTTATGGTTCCCATTTTTAAAATAATCTCCTACTCTGCTCAAATCCCATTTACTCATACATGTTGTGCGTTTTCCACTAGCCTAGATCACTTGAAGTTATTCTGTACAGTTTCCAACTGATGGTTAGATGACTATTGAGAACATGACTCTAAAGATAATGAAATTAAACTCATCTTGTTTCTGACTTTTCCAAGTCAGCCTCCTATACTAAACAGACCATTTCAGACTACATGTGGCTTACCCTCTGGTACTTTTTTTTAACCAGTCCTGGGGTTGAACTCAGGACCTGGGAACTGTCCCTGAGCTTCTTTTTGCTCAAGGCTAGCACTACCACTTGAGCCACAGCACTACTTCTGGCTTTTTCTTATGTGGTTCTGAGGAATCAAACCCAGAGCTTCACCATGCTAGGCAAGCACTCTACCATTAAGCCACATTCCCAGCCCCTTCATGGCACTTTTGACTGAATTGTTTTTTAAAGTGTCTGGTCAGGCATGCCCATAATCCTAGCTACTCAGGAAGCTGAGATTTGAGGAACATAGTTTGAAGCCAGCTGGGGCAGAAAAGTCCAAGATACTCCTATCTCCAATTAACCACCAAAAGGCCAGAAATGGAGCTGCGGCTCAAGTAGTCTAAGTGCTAGCCTGAGTGGAAAAAGCTAAGGAATAATGCCCAGGCTCTGAGTTCAAGCCCCAGTATGGACACAAAATAAGTAGCCTAGTGCTGGTGGCTCATGTCTGTAATCCTAGCTACTCAGGAGGTGAAAGACTGAGGGCAGTTTGAAGCCAGCCCAGGCAGAAAAGTTCATGAGACTCTTATCTATCTAAAAACTGAAGTAGAGCTGTGGCTCAAAGTGGTAGAGTGGGAGTCTGAAGCAAAAAAAGCTTAGGGCTAGCAGGCCTTGAGTTTAAGCCCTAAAACTGACCAAATACTACTGCTACTAATAATATAGATAGTTTGCTTTTACTTTTGGTTGGTTATGGGGCTTGAACTCAAGGCCTGGGCTCTGTTCCTGAGCTCTTTTGCTCAAGGCTAGTGCTCTACCACTTTGAGCCACAGCATCACTTCTGGTTTTCTGGTGATTAATTTGAGATAAGAGTCTCATGGACTTTCCTACCTGGGCTGGCTTTGAATGGTGATCCTCATAAATCAGCCTCCTGAGTAGCTAGAATTAAAAGCATGAGCCACCGGTGCTTGGCTCTGGAGGCATAATTTAATTTGGCTAGATATATCAATTCTGAATTCAGTTGTATAGTTCAGTGAATCTCATTGCCAGAAAAATACCACACAAACACAAAGACACACACACACACACACACACACACACACACACACACACCACATGCTACGCCCTCCACCTATCACCACAACACAAACATGCACACAATTATAGGCATGTACCACCACACGTGGGTGTGAATGCAGTTTCATATGTTTGATATAATTGGGGTGAGACCTAACATAAAAACAGCAAGCCTGAGACCCCAGAGGCTAGAAACTTACCCCCCTTTTGCCCCAACTATTCTGTGCATGACCCACATTCGAATGCCTTCACTTTTCTCTCTGGCTAAGCATCCTTGTGCTATCTATAACTGTGATTCAGAAATCAAATTCTACTGACACCATCCCCAGAGCCAGGTATCCAAGTGTTTCTGTTCTTCAGGCTTGAGCTGGAAGCCAGAAGGGTACTCATTCCTGAGAAAGAGAACTTGGAAATGGCCTTGGACTTGCCTCTAAAAATGAGTCAGGGAAGTATGTCCCTGATTTAGATCAATTTTAAATAAAGTAACCTCTATTTTATTAATTGATTGAGATCAATTTTAAATAAACCAACCTCTATTTTATTAAAAATGTACAGTTTGGAGACTAAGGAAAAAAATCGTGTTTCTTAAAGTCCTCAGATGACTTCTTAACATCCAGGAGTGTTTTTATTGAAAAGCACCAACTGGGAACCTGCACTTGGAACAGATCCCTATGTGGTTTTTAGTCACCCTGAAGCTTGAGAATCACTAGTTAAGGGATGGAGTGGGGACTGAAGCTGTGTCTTGATTCTTCTGGCTTTGTGGGGTTCCGAGGAGTAGTTTGGTTGACTTTTTGCTGACAAACTCGGCTAGCTCAAGTGTGGGTTTCTGGCATTCCCTCTGTTGAGTCATGGAGGCCCTGCAAGAGTTAAGACAGTTAGGTAGGCAGGATGAACAAGTGAGTCAGAGCCCTGGCTCTGGGGATGTCCATCCAGCTAACTAGAGAACTGGGTGTGAAGTGGGGTGCTGGGGAGGACAAATGACACATGATCAAGAGTTGGGCACAGATTTAATCTAAATGTGCAACTGCTTAACATGACTTTTTTTTTGGTGGTCAAATTCCAGAGACTTTATGTCAATCTTTTGTCAGTCTGCTTCTTGTTTTACATCACAGGACACTGACTCCTCTCTTCCTTCCCTATTCTTTGTTTTTCTTCATTTAAGTCATTGTACAAAGGGTTTCAATTCATTAGTGTGTGAATACAATATATCTGGATTATCATTCTCCTCCATCTCCAACTGCCACCTATTCCCTCAGCACATATATACAGTGAATATTATGACTGCATTCGCACTCTCCCTCCAATGGTCTGCCCCCTTTGACCTAACCCCACACCCCATAACAGCTTCCTATATTCACTTCTTTTTTTTTTTTTGCCAATCCTGGGTTTTGAACTCAGGGCCTGAGCACTGACCCTGGCTTCCTTTAGCTCCAGGATAGCACTCTACTACTTGAGCCATAGCACCACTTCCAGTTTTTTCTGTTTATGTAGTGCTGAGGAATTGAACCCAGAGCTTCATGCATGCTAGGCAAGCACTCTACAACTAGGCCATATTCCCACCCCTTAGTAATCATTTTTAAACAAAAATATGGAGTTTGTGTATTCCACACAAATTTATATGTCATCCTTGTGCAGGTATCATGCTAATCTTCTTTACTTCTTCTTCCTAGCCCATGTTTCTTCTTCACCTCACCTCTGTCTCAGATGCCAAGTTCTCAGTCCTCTTGTCTGCCTCTAGCATGTGAGACTTCTGTGTTTGTCTGTGCTCCTGTGCCTCTCCATAGCATACAGGGACTAGTGTATATCATGGCTGTGCAGGAATGAATCTAAGCATGGGAAGGGAAGGGCAGCTGGAGTCCAACCAAGATTCACCTCCAACCTCAGAATGTGTGTAGTGTATGCAGACACAGTCTTGCTGCCTGTCAGACAGAGAGCACAGGTTTGGGGCTTATAAGGCAAAACATGGCACACACCTGTAATCCTAGCTATTCAGGAGGCAGGATCTGAGGATTTTGATTTGAAGCCAGCCAGCCAGAAAAGTCTGTGAGGCTCTTATTTCCAACCAACAACCCAAAAGCAGGAAATGGGAGAGTGCCTCAAGTGGTAGAGCACCAGCCTTGAGTGAAAAAATTAAGGGACAGAACCCATGCCCCTGTCATGCCTCAGGATACTCTCTCTCTCTCTCTCTCTCTCTCTCTCTCTCTCTCTCTCTCTCACACACACACACACACACACACACACACACACACACACGATCCACAGCCCTTCCATTGTTGCTTATGAGATCCAAGAAGCAGGCTGATGATCCAGCCTAGGGTACAGATGAAGGAGACAGAAGAAGTAGGGCTCTTGCCTTTGTACCAGGTAGCAACTAATAAATTAAATAATCCTGTACCAAGTTGGAAAAGGAAGAAGAAAATTGTATTCATCTAAATTCCCTTCGAAAGGGTAAGCTGTCTTTGCTGAGAACAATATTTTGATAAGTGCTTCAGCCTGCAGCTGAGATCCCAGTGGATCTGGGGGTGGGTGGAACAGCTCTGCTTGAGACATGAAGGGATCTTAGAATTTTGCATTTTATAAAGAAAAGCAGGTTAAAAAAAAGAGGAGGAGGGGGGAAAGTGCTGCTATTCTGTGGTGTTTTATTCTAAATGTTTTCTCCATTATCCACTTACATTTGAAAGCATCTAACCCCATGAATACTTGGGGCCAATTGCAGAGTGTCATGAGTCCATTCCTGGGGTGTGGTGTGGGGAAGCACCAAGTGGCCAGTCTTGAGTCGCATGGAGGTTGGATGGAGCCTTGGAAGGCCCTCAGCTGGGCAGGCCTGTGAGGAGGACTCCTGCTTCCTTAGTTCTATACTTGTACTGTTTCGGTTATTCTCAGCTCAGCTTCTAACTCCAAATCAATAAGTACCACACATACTCCCCTTGGGATTGCTCCTAGCTTAGAACCCCAGGTATGCACACCTGAGAGGCCATCATGCTAGTTTTTAGTTGGGACATTGAGGCTACTTCAGGGCAGCGGCACAGCAGGGCCTAACCTCTGAGGCTGTTCTGCTACTCTCTCTTACCTAAGTCCCCTTTGGAAACGGGGAGCAACACTGTGTTCATTTTACATCTCTTGATTCTGGTTAGGTTAGATTGGCAGTCATCAGAGTACTCTGTCTCTGTCTTTGTCTCTCTCTCTTTCTCTCTCTCTCTTGCCAGTCCTGGGGCTTGAACTCAGGGCCTGAGCACTGTCCCTAGCTTCTTTGTGCTCAAGGCTAGCACTCTACCACTTGAGCCACAGCGCCACTTCTGGCTTTTTCTGTGTATGTGGTGCTGAGGACCATGTATGCTAGGCAAGCACTCTACCACCAGGCCATACTCCCAGCCCCCAGAGTGCTCTCTCTGTTGGAGATTTTTGCTTTGTTTTATTTTGGTACCAGTCCTGGGGCTTAAACTTAGCGCCTGGGTGCTATCCCTGAGCTTTTGTGCTCAAGGCTAGTGCCCTAGCACTTGAGCCACAGCTCTACTTTCAGCTTTTTGTGGTTAATTGGAGAGAAGACTCTCTTGGGCTTTCCTGCCTGGGCTGGCTTTGAACTGTGATCTTCAGATCTCAGCCTCCTGAGTAGCTAGGATTATAGGCATGAGCCACCAGTGTGTCTCTTCTGTTGGAGATTTTTAATTAGGACCTAGTCAGGACAAGGACCACAAGAGGCAGTGGGTGGCTCAAGATTTCAATTCTAGCTGCTTGAAGCCCTATCTCGCCCTTGGAGATGGTTCTCAGAGCCAGGTAGACATGTTGAAAGATGTATCAGATGACAACTCTGAGACTTGCTCCTGCCCCTACCTTTGTCGTTTTCATTTCCTTGAGAACTATTGCTGGCAAGAGCAACTTGAGAGGAAAGCAGGAGGCTTTTCTGGTAATAGAATAAGTTCAGTCCTTCTTTGCCATGCTCAGCTTGAAGGTGTCATTATTGAAGTCTCAGGATGTGTGTGTGTGTGTGTGTGTGTGTGTGTGTGTGTGTCTGTGTCTGTGTCTGTGTTGCTGGGGTTTGAACTGAAGGCTTCATGTTTGTAGACAGTGTCTCTACTCCAGCTATCCTGAACAACCATTGTGCTTCTGCAGTAACTTAGGATGACAGGTGACAGCATGGCAGACAGCCATTGGTTGAGATGGAGTTTTTCAAACTTTGCTTATGTGTTTCCTGGTCCTGAAGCTTGAACTCAGGGCCTATGCTCTGTCTTTGAGCTTCTTTTGCTCAAGGCTAGCACTCTACCACTTGAGCCACAGCACCACTTCTGGCTTTTTCTGAGTCGTTTACTGGAAATAAGACTCTCATGGGCTTTCCTGCCTGGGTTGGCTTTGAACTGTGATCCTCAGATCTCAGCCTCCTGAGTAACTAGGATTATAGGCATGAGCCAGGCATGAGCCACCAGCACCTGGTTTGAACTTCTTTTTTTAAACCCAGGCTGGCCTTGGACTGTGATCCCTAATCACTCCCAGCCTTGTTCCTTACCAGGTTTTGAGTGGTCCTTCTGGTAGGAGGCCTGCTCATCTCTTGCCAGCAGTCGGGGGATATCTGGGTGTCCCCCCACCTGGTCCCAGGCTTGGCTGGCAGGGATCTTCTTTTCTATTGGGTAACTAGAAGAGGCCACATCTGTTTTCCAGATGGCATCCATCTGGTTTCCCTGTTGGCTGGAGGGAAAAGAGATTGTAAAAACAAAAAACAAATAAAAGTAAGTTAAATAAAAGACTTAGAGTGAGATATTAAGAGAAAGGCAGAGAAGTTCCAGTTCTCCAGGACCACAAGGCCTTGCTGTCTTCTCTTCTCAAATAGCATTTGTTTCCTGCTCTCCTTGTGAGCCCTCACCTCTCAACATGGGCTCCTCTGCTCCTTTGGGAGTTCCTTGGGGCTCCTCTGGCTGAGGGGTTGCTGGAAGACTTCCAGGGTACCCTGTGCTTTCGGGGCTGAGACCCTGAACTAGGCTACTGCTAGGGTGGGTGTGGAGGGGGACGCTCTTGTTTGCCCCAAGACAGATAGTATCTCTGTTTGAGTCTGGAGTGGGGGCAGGGTCAGAATTGGAAGCATCAGGTTTGTTTATGTGGACGGACCAATGGCAGTCGGTGATCCAGTCGTCAGAGTACAAAAAGTTTTAGGTGATTGGCTGTGGATCATCAGAGTCAATTTCTTAGTTTGCAACACAATCAGGCTGGTTCTTAAAGCCCACACATGGCCCCACATTTCTAGGTCAGTATACCAGAGCCAGGCAGGGCAGCTGAGAAGATAGGCATTTTGCAATCCATGGGGTTATCTTTGCCTTGCTGCAGGGTGGTCACCCTGCTTCCTGCCTCCTCACTCACCCAACCAGCTTCCCTGCACTTACCTGGCCATCCACAGGGGCGTGCATTCCCGGTGCTTGGAGAGTGAGGGCTGCTTGCACATGGGGCCGCTGGAGCGGGCACACTGGGGACGAGGGACTGAGGATGACTTGCATTTCCTCGGCTTTGGAGAGGTGACCTCAGGGATGTTCAGATGAATGTTCCACTCTAGCTGGAGCTAAGATAAGAACCAGCAGAGGGGCTGGGAATATGGCCTAGTGGCAAGAGTGCTTGTCTCCAATACATGAAGCCCTAGGTTTGATTCCTCAGCACCACATATATAGAAAAGGCAAGAGGTGGCGCTGTGGTTCAAGTGGCAGAGTGCTAACCTTGAGAAAAAGGAAGCCAGGGACAGTGCTCAGGCCCTGAGTTCAAAGCCCAGGACTGGCAAAAAAAAAAAAAAAAAACACCAAAAACGAATCAGCAGGGCTGGGAATATGGCCTAGTGGTAGAGCGTTCGCCTCGTATACATGAAGCCCTGGGTTCGATTCCCCAGCACCACATATATAGAAAACGGCCAGAAGTGGCGCTGTGACTCAAGTGGTAGAGTGCTATCCTTGAGCAAAAAGAAGCCAGGGACAGTGCTTAGGCCCTGAGCCCAAGGCATAGGACTGGCAAAAAAACAAAAACAAAAACAAAAAACACGAATCAGCATAAATGTGAGTAAAGGTACCTGTGACAAGTATTTTAAAAAAAACAACCAGCAGAGGGCGTCAGGGAGCCAGGGTATCCCTTCTCTAGGTGAGCTGACAGTGCTCCTGCTTCATTGGGGAGTGGGGGCTATGGAACTGTTCCCTTCAATTAGAAACCCTGAACCAGCCAGGCATCAGTGGCTTACAATAGCTACTCAGGAGGCTGAGATCTAAGGATTGCAGGTTCAAAGCCAGTCTAAGTAGAAAAGCCCACAAGACTCTTATCTCCCGTTAACCACCAAAAAGCCTGAAGTTAGCCAGGTGCCAGTGGCTCACGCCTGTAATCCTAGCTACTCAGGAGGCTGAGATCTGAGAAAAATGGTTCAAAGCCAGCCCAGGCAAGAAAGTCCTTGAAACTCTTTTCTCCAATAAACTACCCAAAAACCAGAAGTGGCCCTGTGGCTCAAAGTGGTAGAGCACTAGCCTTGAGCTGAAGAGCTCAGGGGCAGTGCCCATGCCCAGAGTTCAAGCCCCACAACAACAACAACAACAACATAAAGCCTGAAGTAGAGCTGTGGCTCAAATGGGAGGGTGCCAGCCTTGAACAACAAAACTAAAGGACATAGCCCAGACCCAGTAGTGGCACACACACACACACACACACACACACACACACACACACACACAAAGATATGTACAGAGTTGGAAGAAACCTCCATGGCCAAGGTTCCCTCTGCCTGATACCAGCACTTGGAAGAAATCCCTGCCTAGGACTCAGGAGGATACTTCCTTATCCAAGCCCACGGCACAGCCTAGAAATTCTGAGACTACTGGAGGAATTCCCTCTCAGACACCGGCAGTCCCTCTATGAAGCACACCAGCACTCCCTCCTTCTCTGCTCCTGGTAGCTGAGGGAGAGGCAAAGGAAGAACTAATCCTTTCCAATCCTTCCCTAGCTAGGGCTGTTCATCTAGACAGGCCCTAGAGGATCTGCAGATGAACAGCTTGGTGTGTAAAGGTCTAATACTCGCAGCTATTCCTCCCATACATAAGATGGCAGGGATGTAAATCCAATGCTTAAATAATAGGGATAAAGTTATTTATAATTCATATTCCCAAAATGTTTGAATTTATTCATTCTATCTCCCTCTCTCTTTATCTCTTTTTCCCTGAAAGTCTTTTTTTTTTTTTTTTTTTTTTTTTTGGGTGCAGTCCTGGGGCTTGAACTTAGGGCCTGGGCACTGACCCTAAGCTTTTGAGCTCAAGGCCAGTGCTGTACCACTTGAGCCACAGCTCTACTTTATGGTGGTTAATTGGAGATAATCACAACTTTTCCTTCCAGGCTGGCTTAGAACCTCAGTCCTCAGATTGCAGCTTCTTGCTTGAAACCTCAATCCTCAGATCTCAGCTTCCCAAGTAACTAGGACCACAAGCACGGGCCACTAGCCTAGCTCTCAACTCCTTTTGAAGCTTGTCCTCCACCATCAGCATCGATTGGAAGCTCTCTCTTTATCTCAAACTCCTTATCATTTTTTTTTTTTTTTGCCAGTCCTGGGGCTTGGTCTCAGGGCCTGGGCACTGTCCCTGGCTTCTTTTTGCTTAAGGCTAGCACTCAACCGCTTGAGCCACAGTAACATTTCTGACTTTTTCTGTGTATGTGGTAGTGAGGAATGGAACCTAGGGCTTCATTCATGCTAGGCAAGCACTCTACCACTAAGCCACATTCCCAGCCCCTCCTTATCACTTTCACCTCTTTTTGGTTCAGAGACCTTGACCAGACCAGCACTCTCATTTCCCACCTGTCCCGGGCCCCTGCCTACCCTCCTTCTAGCCATGCCCCCAGTGGCCACTGTAGGGTCACTTTCTGACACCGTCACTGGCTGGGCTGACCGGTGACAGCAGGCTGCAAGGCCGCAGGCCTACCTTGGGGAACATGGTCACCATGCTGTTCAGGCACTCCTTGCGCTTGGCCTCCAAGTCCTTCTGCCTGTCTGTCCAGGTCTGTAGGCCAAGGTTCTGCTGGTGCTCAATGTTTTCTAGTAAGATGTAGAAGCTGTGGATCTTGTAAGGGGTCCTCAATTCTCGCAAGATTTGTATGTGGTTCGTCACCTCTTGTCTGGGAAGAGAAGATAAACAACTTAGGGGGTAGAGAAACCTCTGCTTCCCCAAATTTGCTGACTAGAGATGTCTGTTTTATAATTCTTGTGAGCAAGAGGAGAAATGGAGTTGGGTAGGAGCCTGGGAAAGTAGGGCACAGAGAAGGAGGAGGTAGGATGAAGTGAGGAGCCCTAGGGGCTGGGCTGGAAATGGAAAGTCAAGCAAATCAGGGGAGCCTATTCAGTGAATGATGGATAGAATGACAGGAAGCAAGGAAGAAATAGAGAAGCAGAGCTGGGCACTGGTGGGTCATGCCTGTAATCCTAGCTACCTAAGAGGCCAAGATCTGTGGATCACTGAGCAGGAAAGTCTGTGAGACTCTTTATCTCCAATTAACTACCAAAAAGCTGGAAGTGGAGTTGAGGCTCAAGTGGTAGAATCCTAGCCTTAAGCAAGGAAAAAACCACAACAGATCAGGGATTGTGCTGAGTAAGTGAGTTCAAGACCTGTGACTGGCACAAAAAGGAAGGAAGGAAAGAAGGAAGAAAGAGGGAAGGAGGGAGGAAAGAAGGAAGCAAGGAAGGAAGGAAGGAAGGAAGGAAATGGAGTAATGGGCTTGGAGGGAAAGCTCCTAAAGAAAGCAATATGTAAAGGCCCCACCTTCCATACCTTGGGTTTCCCAAGTGGAGACCAGGCAGCCTTTGCCAGTCAGTCCCTTCCCTCAGGAGACCTTGTCCAGGCCTGAGTAATTTCCCCCTGGCTCCTTGCCAATACTCCTCTCCTTCAGGGTTTTGGCTCTGCCCCACATTTCAGTGGGTGTGGGTGGGTGCCCAGTGGCTGCCAGGGCACCTACCGGAGGCTCTGGAAGTGTCTGTAGAGGATGTACTTCTGGCACAGGCACTGCAGCCTGGCAGAGCTCAGATCCATGGTGGTCGTGATGAGCAACAGGGCCTTGCTGCGCAGGTAGTTGGGCAATGCCAGCTCCGAATGGCCTCTCAGAAGCTGCAGGTTCTCCCTCTGGGCCTCCATGTTCATGTGGTATACCTTCTCTTTGGGGATGACTGATCTCTGCATAGAGGGCCGGGTCACCCTTCGAATGGATGTCCCAGTGATGGGAAAGGAAGCGGCTTTCTTGGGCCTGGTGGGAACCTGGCTGGGTTTTGATGTCCGGGTAAGCTCTGCTGCGCTCACTGCCCTCTGGTTTCCCAGTCCCCGCGGCGGGGTGTGGGGGGTCCCAGGCGCCTGTGGCCGCTTGCCTTGGCGAGCTGACTGAGCCCGCCTTGCGGGAGGCACGGTGGACCTCTCTGCCTTCTCCAGGTTCCTCCACCGGTTGGTGGTGATGAAGATCCGCCTGTCCTCCTTTGGCTCGTCTTCAGGACCGGAGGATTTCTGTTGTTGCTGCTGCCTGGCGGCTGCCTCCATCTCCCACTGTCGCAGTCTGTTGTGGTGTTCTAGCTCCTGCAGGGTCCACTTCCTCTGTCGCTGCAGCCATCTCTCCTCCTCCTGCAGCCACTGCTGCCTCCGTCTCTCCCAGATAAACTCCTCCTCCCTGCGCTCAGCTTCTCTCTCCACTGACTCTGGGGACAGGTGAGATCTCATTTGGGTTCTTTTCTCTTGGAAGTGGTCTTCCTGATCTCTGTCTTCAGGCCCTGGGCCTTCTGCCACCAGTCTCTCATCTTCTGTAGGAAAGTCTTCCTCTGAGAGTGGCACAAGGTTCCCAGTGTCCTTGCCACTGAATATATCTGCGATCCTCAGCTCTGGGCTCATGGTGGAAAGCGACTGTGTTGAAGAGGTACCCTCACTGTCCCAGGCTGAGGTCACGGGAGGTGGGGAAAGTAAAGAAGCCAGGTACTTCTCCCCTTCCTGGAGCTCCAGGTCAGTTTCTTCCATGGCTTTTTCTTTCTTTAGAAGAGCATCTTTCTCAGGGAGCTCAAAAGGAATAAGGAAAACCTTCTTCTGGACTTTGGCCTGGTCTATAGCAATCTGAGCCTGCTTCAGTTGGAATTCAAGGTCGTGCTTTGTCAAGAGGAGTTCATGGTACTTTTTCCCTAGAATCTCCACCTGCTTTAGTAGGGCATTCCTCTTGCTCTCAAGGGTTTCAGTAGACTTCTGGAAGCACAGCTTCTGGTTGGTGAGCTCTTTGGTCATCTCTGTCTTCAGGTACCTGTATTTGGTCTCCAGGCTCTTATTCTCCTCTTGCTGGAGGATCAAGGCCTTGTTGAGGTTCTCTACCACAGTGACCATGTACCTGATGGCTCCGGCCTCCCTGTTATTGAACATGGTAGAGTCCAGGAGCTCCTGCAGCATGGCTGTCACCTCAGAGACTTTTGTGTTGGTGATGTGATTGTCCTGGAGCATTTGCTCTGGGCTCAGTGGCTGAGGGTGCTGTGCAGACTTTTGTGAGCTTTTTTCTATCCAGTCCTTCCAGAAGATGTGTTTGGACACTGGGAAAGATAGGAAAAGAAAAAAAAAAGAGAGAGATAACAAATTCCTATGAAGAGGTAACAAAACTCACTGGGAAAGAATTATATGGATCTCCAGATCCTACTTGACCAAAATTTGCATCCATCCCTCTTTGGGATTAGGATTCGGTAAGAAAAAGAAGCTGAGACTGAGAGTCAGGCCGAGGCTGCCAGGCAAACTCTCTGCAGGACCCACACTTATCCAGAGCTCACTCTTAGGTCTAGCAGCTCCATAGCACCTACGGAGCCCAGAGGGGCCTGGAATTGTCAATCCTGCCCCACTCCATTCAGTGCATGCTCGATTGTCCTAAAGTAAATGTGTACCGGTCCTAGAGCTTGAACTCAGGGTCTGGGCACTGTCCCTGAGCTTTTGTGCTCAATAGTAGCACTCTATCAATTTAAGCCACAGCAGTGCTTCCAGTTTTCTATTGGCTAATTGGAGATAAGAGTCTCATGAACTTTCCTGCCCTAGCTGGCTTTAAATTGCGATTCTCAGATTTCAGCCTAGCTGGATGACAGGCATAAGCCACCTGCACCCAGCTCGACTTCTGGTCTTTTGCTGGTTAACTGGTGATAAGAGTCTCTTAGACTTTTAAACTGAGGCTGCCTTTGAACTGTGATCTTCAGATCTCAGCCTCTTGACTAACTACGATTATAGTGTAAGCTATCAACATCTGGCTTCCAAATAACTATGTTTTAAGAAATAGCGTGGTTAGCTGGGTGCCAGTGGCTCACACCTGTGATCCTAGATACTTAGGAGGCTGAGATCTAAGGATCATAGTTCAAAGCCCAGACCAGGCAGGAAACTCCATGAAACTCTTTTTTTTTTTTTTTTTTTTGCCAGTCCTGGGGCTTGAACTCAGGGCCTGAGCACTGTCTCTGGTTTCTTTTTTGTTTTTTTTTGCTCAAGGCTAGCACTCTACCACTTGAGTCACAGCACCACTTCTGGCTTTTTCTATATATGCAGTCCTGAGGAATTGAACCCAGGGAGTCATGTATGCGAGGCAAGCACTCTACCACTAGGCCATATTCCCAGTCCTCCGTGAGACTCTTATCTCCAGAAACTACTCAGAAAAAGCAAGAAGTGGCTTTGTGGTTCAAAATGGTAGAACATTAGCCTTGAGTATAAAGAGGCTCAGGGATAGTGCCCAGGTTTCTGAGTTCAAGCCCCAGGACCAGAAAAAAAAAAAAGAAAGGAAAAATAGAAAGAAAGAAAGAAAGAAAGAAAGAAATAGCGTGGTTAAAGATTGTAAGCAAGATGGTGTCTGCATCCATTTTCCTCTGTCCCCTCCTCAATTTTCAGTCTTACTCAACTGATAATGAACCACGAGAATCAATGACTGAAAAAACAATCAGGAGAATCAGTGAAAATGCCAGTGTGAGTTATTGTTTATTAAGTATAATGGCAGACATGTCACAATTTGTAGAAGCCTCCTCATAACTCTACATGTAGGTAGTGTCCTTGTCATTTTATATATGAAGAAACTGAAGCTCAGAGAGATGAAGTAACTTGCCCAAAGTCATATAGCTTAAAATTTGGCAGGGATGGAATTCCAAGTAAATCTGTCTCATGCCCAAACCCTTGCTCCTGAAGGAATATGGGCTTGCCTTTGGCACAACCTTTCAGTGGTTCCTTCTCTGAGCTTCAAGCTTTGAATCTACAAAATGTAGAAGTTAGGTCATCTAAGCTTACTTACATTTTCAGTGAGAGTAAAATTCCTGAGGTTAGCCCCAGTTTTGACTACCTCCCAACTAGCCATGATTACAAGAAATCTCCAGAGGGGCTTCTGATGGAGGCTCACCAAACTTCCTGACTCAGCAACTGGGTTCAGAATAAGGAAAGAATGTTCCTCCAGTCTTTGGCTACAAACTGTAGTTGTTTTTGTTTTTGTTTTTTAATGTTGGTACTGGAGCTTGAACTCAGGTCCTGGGTGCTGTACCTGAACTTTTATGCTCAAGGGTAGGACTCAACTACTTGAGCCACAGCTCCACTTCTAGCTTTTGAATGGTTCATTGGAGATAAGAATCTCACAGACTTTGCTGCCCCAGTTGTCTTTGAACCATGATTCTCTGATTTAAGCCTTCTGAGTAGCCAGGATTACAGGCATAAGCCACTGACACCTCGGTTCATATTATAGTTTTCCTAGCTTTTCAGTCCCTGTTCCACAGAACTCATGACACCATAGCTCCAGGAAGCATTGTGGGTCCATCTCCACCTCATCCATATCTCCAGATAGGGATGCCCAGAATTGCCCTGTGATCAGCTTGCGCCCAGTGCTCCTGTTCCATATTCTGACCTCCCACTGTGCTGTGTTTTGCACTTTTGTTATAGAGGAGACTGGGAAAGACTTCTGAAGACCTGACCACCCAGCTCTTCTCCCAGGTATTCTGGGAACCTACTTCTTGCCTTTTTCTTTTGATCTTCAATGAGAGTGGAGCACAGGGAAATGAGAGATTCGATGCCTCCTTTGGTGGTCACGAGGGAGAGAGGTAATACTTTCTCCATCACCTCAATCCATTCATCCAAGGCCTCCTCTTCCTCCTCACTCTGTTTGAGCTCATAGGTCAAACTGCCACCTAGAAAAAGAGTAGGAAGGGCAAGTTGTGGACAGTTTGTCCTTTAAATAACAGGATTTACAGCAGCTCTGAAATAAAAGTGGTTTCACCTTGTATTAGCTATGTGTGCTGGCCAGGTTAGTTATTTTTCTGAGCCTCAGTTTTCTCCTTGTAAAGAGTTGCATGAGGATTAAATGAGACAACACACATCAAATGATTAACACAAGGCCTGCCATGTAGAAATACACAATAGACATTATTATTGTACTGTAAGGCCAGACAAATGTCTGTACTCATTGCCTAATGAAGCATCTGAACAAGTAACTAAACAAAATGTCAATTTCTCACTTAGTTTTTTATTTGAGATAGGATCTCACTGTGTGGCCTAAGTTGCCATTGAACTCTCAACTTTTCAGTCTGTTCTCTTTTGTTGTTTATTTTTTTGTGTCAATCCTGGGGCTTGAATTCAGGGCCTGGATGCTGTCCTTGAGCTTTTATTTTGCTCAAGGCTAGTGCTCTACCATTGGGGCCACAGCTCCATTTCTGGTTTTTTTTCCCCTTCTGGTTAATTGGGGATAAGAGTCTCATAGACTTTTCTATCTAGGCTGGCTTTGAACTAGGATCCTCAGATCTCAGCCTCCTTCATTTAGCTAGGATTACAAATGAGCGACTATTGCTTAGCTCAAATCTCAAATTTCCAGCCTTAGCCTCCCAAATGCTGAGATTTCAGGCCTGGACAGCATTAATTCTTGAGAGCAGCTAAAGGCTGACTGAACTGAAAGCTCCCTGGATAAAAGGAGTGTGGTGCGGGTAGCACACATCCCTGTACCTTCTTCTCCCAATACCACAGCAGAAAGCACACCTCTCAGCACACAGTTTCTGTGACGAGGGGAAGTTGATCCAATTGGGGTAGCACTTGACTCCAGGGTTGTGTCTGGTCCACACCTGAATGACTTGTGCTTGAGTGATTCTATTTCTATTCCAGTGCTAGTCAATCTTGACTGGCAACTTAATTAGATTGAGAGATGCCTAGAAGATTAGTAAAGCACACTTCTGTGAGAACATTTTCAGAGACAATTAGATCATTAGGGTTCTGACCTAGTGAATGTTTTAACCCATTGATGGGCTCTGAATATAAACAAACTATTGGGAGGTGGCAGAAAACTGTGAAATATGGGGCTAAGTTGGAGGAAGTGAGTATTGGGTATGTGCCTTTGAAGGGTATATTTTACTCCTCCACTTCCTATTACTACTCTCTGCTTCCTGGCTGCCATAGGTGAGCAGTCTCTTCTCATCACCATGATATTCAGTGCCCACTAATGCCTAAAGCAATGGGGAGGGCCAAAGGACCATGAACTGGCTCTCTGAAGCTATAACCCAAAATATTGTAAATCCTCCATCCTTTGATGTTTCTTTCAGATATTTGTCACAGAAAGGAGAACTCTGACTGATTCCCTTTGGGGAGTGGAGGTGAGGTACTCTGACCTGAGTGGTAAAATGCTTTTCTGGGAGCCAGGTGCTGATGGCTCACACCTATAATCCTAGCTACTGAGGAGGCTGAGATCTAAGGATCATCGTCTGAAGCCAGTCCAGGCAGGAAAGCTCATGAGATTCTTATCTCCAGTTAACCACCAAAAAGTGGGAAAAAGAGCTGTGGCTCAAGTGGGAGAGTGCTAGCCTTAAACAAAAAAGGCCCAGGGATAGAACCCAGGCCCTGAGTTCAAGCCACAGAAACATGCATGTATGTGTGTGTGCACGTGTGTGCATGCATGCGTGCACATACACACACACAGAGCTTCATTGGGGAAAATGTATTGCATGCAATGTGTCCTTTGTTCTTCTTATATCTACCACCCTCAGTTCCCTCCCATAATATGTTAAGTAGAGAAAAGAAGAAACTAAGTGAGCTGAGACCAGCATCTTGGGGAAAAGGTACACACATGCAGGGCTGTACTTACTCCATGGACTCACCCCAGTCACTCAGCCAGCAGAGGATGTCATACAGGTGTCTCTCTTTCACCTTAGCATCTTGGGAGAAGGAGGCGATTTTCTTCAGCAAGATGTGTCTCTTTTTGCCCGTTTGTCCAGCATTGTGAATGATTGCTTTTTCTTTTATATCGTATCCCAATTCTTCCTGGAAGCGGTTGATGACACTCTTGACATTGCCCAAGATATCTGAGAGCTGGTTAGAAATACCCTATACGGGAGACATCAGATTTCAGTATTAGAAGGTGTGGGGGTGGGGAGTGTAGACTCAAGCCACAAGCTCTGTAGTTCTGTGCTAGCAGCATGGCCTGAGATAAGTCATTCAACCACTTTAGGTCTCGGGGTGGGGTGTGTGTGTGTGTATGTCAGTCCTGAGGCTTGAACTCAGAGCCTGGGTGCTGTCCCTGAACTTTCTTGCTCAAGACTAGTGCTCTACCACTTGGGCCACAGCTCCACTTACAGCTCTCTCTCTCTCTCTCTTTTTTTTTTTTTAGTAGTTTATTGGAAGTAAGGGTATCATAGACTTTTCTGCCTGTGCTGACTTTGAACTGAGATGCTCAGATCTCAGTCTCCTAAGTAGCTAAGTAGCTAGGATTCTCGGGGCTCTTTTTTCCATTTTTCTAATTGATAGAGATTGTTACATTCTTATATATCAAGGGTTTTTGGTAAAGAATAATTGAATTAGTATTTGTAAAATGCTTAGGATAGTGCTTGTAACATAACAAGTATCAGCCCTTATCATTCTGATTAAGGTCAGTAATAATAGACATGCCTCAAATATTTCTTTCCTTTTTTAATTCCAGAACTTGCTGGAAACTTCTGGACATTTCACTTCAAAACATGGAAAACTGAGGTCCCAAGAAACCCTTAGGATCAGAGACTCAAGTAAAAACTAGAGCCTCATTCATGTACAGGGAGATCTGAACCTTTGACCTTCAGTACTTCAGTACTTTCAGCTTAGGGGATTCTGCAGTTTGTCAGTCACAGAATCTGAATTAAAAAAATCTGTCATTTGGGGCTGGGAATGTGGCTTAGTGGTAGAGTGCTTATATAGCATGTATGAAGCCTTGGGTTTGATTTGTCAGCACCACATAAACAGAAAAAGCTGGAAATACAGCTCAAGTGGTAGAGCTCTAGCCTTGAGCAAAACGAAGCCAGGGACAGTGCCCAGGTCCCACATTCAAATCCCAGGACTAGAAAAAAAATCTTTCATTTGTGCCACTCTCCTAGGGTCCACCACAGTGAGCCATCCTGGTTCTTCCTGCCCGCCTGTTTGTGGGTGACGTCCTTCCTGGTCCCATCCCCATCCGTGGGGCTGGTTGATGCCAGCCCATCTGGCAGAGGCTAAGTATAGGACCTCGGTATTTTGAATTCATTTGTCTGCAAACCCAGGTTGCCAAGTATCCTAGGAACTGAGTGCCCAAGCTGGAATCTTGCTTAAGCCTAAGGTCAGTCTCCAGCTTCTACATCAGATCCCAATAGAAAGGTGCTTTCCTCAGCTCATGCATTACCTCTTGAACTCGAGTTAGCTGGGCAGTCTCAATCCTTGAGAGGATGGCCTTCACTGATGCTGGAGTCACCAAGTGTGGAGAGTTGTCTTCCATTATGGGTAGCTCTGTCAGTCCCAAAGTATCCTGTGTCTCTGGCACATAGCCAGCACACAAAATATTGGCAGCTTTGAGGTTTAAGGGACCCACGGTGGATTATGGATACCTTCTGCCCACTCACACCTCCTCCAGTAACTGCCAGACACCAGGTTCCAACTGACCCTCTTTTCCCCAGTGACATCATCAGTCTGATTTAAAGAATTAGAAGATTAGACTTCCATCCATCTCTCTGCCTATTATCTAGCTCTTAACCCATTACTTAATAATGTATTTACTTGACCTGTTGCTTTTAAAAATCATTAAATATTGCTGGGCATGATGGCTCATGCTTGTAACCCTGACTACTCAGGAAGCTGAGATCTGAGGATCTTGATTCAGAGCCATCAAATTTGGGAGAGAATCTTAATTTCACTTAACAAACAAAAAGCTAGAAGGGAAACTGGGAGGCTGAGATCTGAGGATTGTGGTTTAAAGCCAGCCTGGGCAGAAAATTCTGTGAGACTATTATTTCCAAAAAAAGATGGAAGTGGAGCTCTGGCTCAAGTGGTAAAGTGCTAACCTTGCATGAAAAAGCTCAGGGACACTGCTCAGGTCCTGAGTTCAAGCCCCAGGACTGACACTCAAAAAAATGAAAATGCTGGAGTAGAGGTGTGGCTCAAGCAGTAAAGCACCAGCCTTAAGTGAAAAAGCTAAGCAAGAGGACAAAAAGTACTGAGGTAAAGCCCTAGTACCAGCACACAAACACACAGACAAAAATCACTAAATACTGTTTAGCCAAATAATACAGCTGAAAATAGGAAAAGCAATTAGAAAAGTTACCTTCTGCTAATTTGGGTCTTCACCTAGGATTCTGAACTCAGGGTTTTGCACTCAACAGGCAGACACTCTACTACTGAGGCATACCCCTAGTCCCTTTTTGCGCTGGTCAGTTTTGAAATAGGGTCTCACTTTCTGCCTGGGAGTATGCCTGGACCTGGATCCACCTATTTTATACTTCTCTTCCTAGCTGTGATGAAAAGTGCATGCAACCACACTCAGCATCTTTCTGTTGAGATGGAGTTTCATGGACCTTTCTTCCTGATGTTTCCTGGAACCAAGATCTACTCAATTTCAGTTTCTCATATGATGATAGGTATATATCACTGAGTCCAGCTATAAGTTTAGAAAGAATCTCATGAACTTTTCTGCCCAAGCTGGCCTCTAACTGCCATCTTTCTGTTCTCAGCCTCCCAAATGGCTAAGGTTATAGCCATGAGCCATGGGTGTCTAGTTTGGATCATGAATACTTCCCAAAGGTTCATGTACAAAGGGTTGGTCCCCAGTGTAGTGCTATTATGGAAACTTGGGGAGGTAGGGAGGTTCTTAGATCACCAGAGTTGTGCCAAGCCCTTCTTTGCTCCTCTTGGCTTACTGGCTCATGATGTCAGTGGCTTCCTGCACTAAACACTCCCTGCCCTTGCCTTCTAGCACTCATACCAGAAGCTATAGAGTTACTTGATCATGGACCAGGATTTCCAAATCTGTGAGCCAAAATAACCTTTTTCTCTTTATAAGTTAATTATCTCAGCTATTTTGTTATAGTATCTGAAAGTTGACTCACACACTTTTCTAAAGAGAAATTGTAATTTTATTTATTTTTTAAAAAGCCAATCAATGTTTACATTTTCTCTAAGGATCAAAGATTAATACTTTTAAAATCATGGCAATCATCTTTCAAAACAAACAAACATCACTATATGCCTAGGCCTTAGATCTATACTTCCTAGGCACTTACTAAACATTTGTTACATGAATAAATATGTAAATGTAAGCCTATATGCATGCAGATTAACCTTCCTTGTTACTAAAATATTATAATTTAATAAATAATGAACTATGTTTTTCTTGTCTGGTACTGGGGCTCAAACCCAGGATGTTGCACTTGTTAGGTGAGTGCTTTGCCACTGAGCTATACATCCCAGCTTCCAAGGAACTGAATGTTATAAGTGAAGTCCTCATTAGTGCCATACTCACTGAGCAACTTGTCATCTGACACTCATTTGTTTTTTTTTTTTTTTTTTTTTTTGGCCAGTCCTGGGCCTTGGACTCAGGGCCTGAGCACTGTCCCTGGCTTCTTGCCGCTCAAGGCTAGCACTCTGCCACCTGAGCCACAGCGCCCCTTCTGACTGTTTTCCATATATGTGGTGCTGGGGAATCGAACCGAGAGCTTCATGTGTAGGAGGCAAGCGCTCTTGCCACTAGGCCATATCCCCAGCCCCTCATTTGTTTTTTATATACTATCATTAGTTCATTTATTCAAAGTTAATCTTTTTATTGGCTCATTCACTCAACAAATACTCTTGGTAACATTCTAGGTGCCATGCATGGGTGTAAGTGCTGGTCATGAAGAAACCAGTGAGACTTAGTTTTATACTTAAAGCATTTACACCTTGGTTACTGTTTACCTGTCTCTATATACATCAGCTCCTTTGATCCCTCATGATTTCAGAATATATTGTAGTTTACTGTTTATTTATCTATCTCTTCTTTTTCTTTTCTTTTCTTTCTTTTTTTTTTTTGCTGGTACTATGTGGAGTTTAATCTCAGCGCCTCATGCTCTCCTTGGCTGGAGAGACCGACCAGTTGAGCTGTGCCTCTACTTCTGGCTTTTTTTCTGGCTACAGAGTGAGATATGTTTAGGAAGAAGAAGAAAGAGGAAGAGGAGGAGCAGGAGCAGGAGATAGCAGGAAGAGGAAGATCTAGGTGCCAACTGACCATACCTCTAATCCTCAAGAGGCTGAGATCTGGAGGACTGGAGTTAGAAGCTAGCCCAGGCAGAGAAGTCCTTGAGACTCCCCATTTCCAGTTAATCTTTAGAAATCTGGGTAGAAGGCATAGCTCAAGGAATAAGAATACCACCTGTAAGAAAAACAAGCCAAGAGCCAAGTCTGGAGTTCAAATTTGGTACTGCGATCAATCAATCAATGAGAAGTGAATTAGATTTATTTATTTTTTGCTGTTCCTGCGGCCCCATCTGTGGGCTTGGATGCTGTTCATGAGCTCCTTTTTGCTCATGGCTAGCACCTGGGGCTGGAGCCATGGCTTCTGAGGTAGAGTGTTTTCTTAGCAAATGCAAGGCCGAGTTCATATCCCAGTACCAATATAAATGATAATAAAAAACAAGTGGATCAGGTGTTGTTGGTGTGCACCTGTAATCCTAACTACTCAGGAGACTTGAGATTTGAGGATTGCTGTTTAAAACCAGTCTGGTCTAGAAAGTCTGTGAGACTCTTATTTCCAATTAACCTGAAAAAAGAAGTGGAACTGTGGCCCAAGTAGTAGAGCACTAGCCTTGAGTGGAGAAGCTAAGTGTGCCAAACAGCACCTAGGCCCTGAGTTCAAGCCACATTGGGGAGTTGGGAAGAGAGGGATAGCTAACAAATAATAAAATAAATAAAATTATTCTAGACAACTAACTTTTTAAAAACATGCTTTCATAAGGACTTGGAAGGCCAGGTTCTAAATTAGAATTTTGGGATTCTCCAGAATGCTTTCTTACCCTAGCAAATAAATGGCAGCCCCCAGACTCTGGCTCTTGCCAGATCCCTTTTTCTCCGTTCTTAGCTGTCCTGCGTTGAGATCTCTCATACAGGATCCTGTGACACTAGTTAGTGCTGAGCCTCCACAAACAGCTGTCCATTAACTGACCACATTGCATTGATCTCACATTTCAATTTTTTTTTTTTTTAATAAAAGACTACATCCTTACTTTTGAGTTTATTTCTTTGTTTTTGTGCTGGGCCTGGGCTTGAACTCAGGGCCTGGGGCATGGGTGCTGTCCCTGAGATTTTTGCTCAAGGCTAGTATTTTACCACTTGAGTCACAGCTCTACTCTCTGCTTTTTCTGGTGGTTCATTGGAGATGAGAGTCTCCCAGACTTTCCTGCCCGTGCTGGCTTTGAACCACGATACTCAGATCTCAGCCTTCTGAGTTGCTAGGATTACTGGTGTGAGCCACCTGCACCCAGCCTGAGTTTACTTCTTGATGGGGGCCAAATTTTCACGTTAGCGTTAGAGTCAATGGGGACGGGCACGCGCGCACTCCAAAGGGCGGGCATTGGGGAGGTTTGTGTTTGTTGTTTTTCACATTGCTTTATGCTCAGTGCTTGACAGGTTAATTCGTTTAAAAGCGCTACAAATAACTGCACAGCAAATTCAGCACGGCTTCACGAGAGGCAAAGACGATGTACGGGATGGATGCGCGGATCTAGCCAGGGTTCCGGCCCGGGACGCGACGGCGCGCGCGCGGTGTGGGGGTGAGGACCGAGCTCGCCTGCCCCGCGCGACCCGGCACCCCGCAGCGCCCGCTGGGTGGTCAGGCAGGGGCGGAGCCGGCGCGCCCCGCCCCCGGAGGGCGGGCTCAGGGCCCGGCGGCGCGGGGGCGGGGCCCGGCTCACCGCGCCGCGGCGGAGACGGAGGCGGGGCCGGGCCCGGACACACCGGGCCGGCTTGGGGCTCCGCACGGCGGCGGGAGTCACCGGAGCCCCGGCCACGAAGGGGTGCGACCCCCCGCGGGCCCCGCCCTCCAGGCTGAGCCCCAGCCAATCAGAGCGGCTTTTACTGGCGGGTGGGCCGAGCCGGCCCAGCTGCACGGAGGCTCTGGCATGGTAACGTCCCCGCGCGGGGGTGGAGGGGCCCGGGGCGGTTCCACAGCGCCCCTTGTGGCCCGGGCCGGGGCCAGGGGGGGCGAGGAGGTCACCGGGGTACCCGGGACCCCGAGGGGGGCGAGGGGAGGGAAAGGTGCGGGAGGGCAGCACGGGATGATGGGTGGGGGCGGGGATTTGGAGAGGGGGCGGGGGAGGCCATGATGGAGCCTGGCTGAGGGGGGTGGGGTGCCGGCAGGGAGTGGGCGGCCGAGGTGGGACCGGGAGTTTCGGGGCTGAGTGAGGAGGAGGAGGGGGACTGGAAGAAGTAAAGGGTGGGTTTGTGGAGAAAGGTCGGGAAAGGAGAGTCAGGCGGGAGATGTGGGAACCCCAGTTGCCCCTCTGAGGTATTTGGCGTGCCCCAGGCCCCTCCCCCAGGCCCAGGGCTTCCCTTTGGAAGCCCGGGGCACCCCTGGTCGGACAGCATGGAGA
Organism: Perognathus longimembris pacificus; assembly: GCF_023159225.1. Taxonomy (NCBI): domain Eukaryota; kingdom Metazoa; phylum Chordata; class Mammalia; order Rodentia; family Heteromyidae; genus Perognathus; species Perognathus longimembris. Next base: position 54,574,087 of record NC_063161.1, on the reverse strand, counting down.
CTCCTTCCTGCTCCCCGCATTTGCAAGGCCTGCTCCTGAGGAGGGGAGTGGGCTTCTGAGGAGAGAGACGCCCCAGGCCGTCACCCCAGAGCTCGCTATTGCCAGAAATGGAAGAGCAGAGGCCTCAGGGCCCCAGTCTTGGCTTTGCCATCCACAAACTCACAACTCTGGTGTGACCTTGGGCAAGTCACTACCTTTCTTTGGGCCTCGGGTTTCCCAGGGACCTAAAAAAAAAAAAAAAAAAAAGATGAACACGATAAACCAGGTCTCTTCCCAGTTCCCTAATAGGCCGGCGTTTGAGGAGGAAATCAAGGCAAATGGGTTCTAGGACACAGGGAAACCCGAAGATGGAGAAGATGCAGCCGAGGCCTTCAGCTGGGGCCCGAGGAAATCCCCAGGGTTTGGGGGGGGGAGGGGGGAGCCAGAAAGCCAGCGCCTTTGGAATCCTGTTGGAGGCATGAGAGAACTCTTTAAGTAAAAGAGGATGAGCCCAGACTTAAGGTAGATGAGGACCAGAGCAACATTTTGTTCTTCAGAAAGAAGAGATGATGAGGGAATTAGAAATGACAAAAAGACACTTTCCCCAGATTCTTGAGAAACTGGAGGAATAGAAGGGCTAGTACCAGAGAGTGTGGGCTGGGAGGGTCTTGGGAACAGGAGAAAGAGGTTGGTGTTGTTTGGAGGCTGCTGAAGAAGGGTAGGGAGGAGATAGTACACAGGGAGAGTCAGCTGGCTTAGCTGTTTTTGTCTGTACTAGCTGCCCCAGGACCGCCTCCATGCTAGGCAATCATTTTACCTCAAGCTCCATCTCTGCTATGGCTTGAGCTTAGGGCCTGGGCACTGTCCCTTAGCTTTTTCACTCAAGGCTGGGGCTTTACCACTTGTTCCACAGCTCCACTTCTGGCTTTTGGTGGTTAGTTGAAAGTAAGAGTCTCAAGGACTTTTCTGCCCAGGCTTGCTTTGAACTGTGATCCTCAGCTATCAGCTAAGGTAGTAGCTAGGATTTTAAGTGTGAGCCATCAGCATCTGCCTCTCAGCTACTTCTTTTTGATGGTGGCTACCACTTTCTGAGAGATATATCTCCTAGCTTTTATTTTTTCAGACATGTCTTTTCAGGAAGTTGGAATCACTCAGACTAGTCAGACTTTAGGAATACCTGGCTTCTTTAGGATTTCAGGATTGAGGACGAGTGAAAAGAAAGCGGGAATCAATCTAAGAGTAAGAAATGCCATCTGGCATAACCCTCCTGCTGGGAGGCAGCTTTGTGGAGCAGTTGAAAGCATGGGCTTGGGTCAGGATGTTTGGATTCTAAACCTGCTTCTTCCATTTAATCTCTTGGAATCTTGATCAAATAACGTACTAACACTGAACATCAACTTCTTCAGTCATAAAATGGGGATAATAACCTCTAAGACGGTGTAAGGTTTCCATGAATTTGGTACAGTATCTGACTCATAATAAGTACTCAGTAAACTTTACCTATTAGTTATTTCTTTCCATTCTCTTTATCTTTCGATTCTTGTTCTTTTCTCTTTTTGTTCTTTGTTCTGAGTCTTCCCCTTAGTTGTAAAGGCTTAGAAAAATTGATTCATCCAAAAGTAGGGTGTCCTTGCATCATCCCAGGTGAACTCAAGATGATGAAAAATTTTGTTGTCTCTCCTCAGTCCCTAGATGTATGTTTTGTTCTAAGAAAGACACAAGAAGTGCTTCCCTTTTTGTTCGCTTTCAAATATATTGCACTAGTTACTTCTTCAGATTCTCATCTAGAAATATAAACAGTCCCAAAGTTGTACTGGCATTGTTGCAGGTGGGAGAAGTGTAGGTATTTAAGAAAGGAAAGGACTAAAATAGCACAGGGGAAGCTTTGGGAAGGAGCTCCAAGACTAGAACTAGGGCTCAGTACCTGACACTCATTGGCTAGCATGCTCTACCAACTGAGCCATGCTTCTAACTCTTTAAGGGTTGGTTCTTTCTATTCCATTCAATTATCCATGGGAAACTGACTAAAACAGGCCAGTGGCTGAATTCTTAGAAGTTTCCATCCAGAGTTGAAGATGGAAATGTAGAAGTAGTATCTTTCCCCAAACCAGAGACCTCTGTCAAACTACCTGTCTCTGTCACATCTGTTCTCAAGAGGATTTATATAAATGTACATGGGCACATGTGAACACACTACTTTAGGGAATTTCAGTATGTAAGAATCTAATAAGGTTAGGGATGAGACTGCATTTTATAGCACTGTGTATGTGAGTGTGTGTGTATGCATGTGAGATGGTAATGGAGCTTGAACTCAGGATCTCATGCCCTCCCTTGGCTTTCTGCTTTACCACTTGAGCCATGCCACCAATTCCAGCTTTTTTGCTGTTTAATTGTAGATGAGAGTCTCTTTGGGCCAGTGCCGGTGGCTCACGCCTATAATCCTAGCTACTCTGGAGGCTTAGATCTGAGGATCACAGTTAAAAGCCAGCCTGGCCAAGAAAGTCTGAGGAATTCTTATCTCCAGTTAACCAACAGAAAAACGGAAGTGGCACCATGGCTCTAAGTGGTAGAGCACTAATCTTGAGCTGAAGAGTTCAGGGACAGCACCCAGGCCCAGAGTTCAAGCCCCTCAATTGACCAAAAAAAAAAAAAAAAATTGTCTCTTGGATTTGTCTGCATGGGCTGGCTTTGAACCTTGATTGTCAGATTGCAGCCTCTTGAGTAGCTAGGATTATGGATGTGAGCCATCAGAACCCAGCTTATTACAGTACTTTGTTTTCAGGATCCTTATTGGACATTAAGGGAGGTTTAACAGGAGAAAAATGACTAAATGTAGAGAAATCCTTACTCACTTGAAATATATAGCTGAAGGAGTATGTCAGCATTTCTGCCTTTTTTTTTTGTGGATCGTGGGATTTGAACTCAGGGCTTGGGCCCTACCCCTGAGTGCTTTTCTTCAAGGCTAGTGCTCTACCACTTTGAGCCATAGTGATACTTCTGGTTTTCTAGTGATGAATTGGAGTCTCACAGACTTTTTTGCCTGGCTGGCTTTGAATTGCGATCCTTAGGTCTCAGCCTCTTGAGTAGCTAGGATTACAGATGTGAGCCACCAGTGCCCAGCATAGCACTTATTATTTTTTTTTCCCCAGTCCTGGGGCTTGCACTCAGGGCCTGAGCACTGTCCCTGGCTTCTTTTTGCTCAAGGCTAGCATTCTACCACTTGAGCCACAGCACCACTTCTGGCTTTTTCTGTGTATGTGGTGCTGAGGAATCAAACCCAGGGCATCATGTATACAAGGCAAGCACTCTTGCCACTAGGCAATATTCCCAGCCCAGCACTTATTCTTATTTATTTATTTTTGGCCAGTCCTGGACCTTGGACTCAGGGCCTGAGCACTGTCCCTGGCTTCTTTTTGCTTAAGGCTAGCACTCTGCCACTTGAGTCACAGCGCCTCTTCTGTATATGTGGTGCTGGGGAATCGAACCCAGGGCTTCAAGTATACGAGGCAAGCGCTTTTGCCACTAGGCCATATCCCCAGCCCTCCCGCCCCCCCCAGCACTTATTCTTAAGTTAGTAAGAGTGTATTGTAAGGGGGGGTAGGGTAAAAGTACCTGAAGAAGGTAAATATTAGATCTTCTTGAACAGGTGAGAGACAAAGCATGATAAAGAGATGTGGTTTTGGTGAATTGGTAGATAGGTAATAGGGAAACAACACTGGTTCTGAAGGAAGAGGATGTTAATCCTTGTTGATTTAATCACTTGCAAGGGAGATTGATACAAACAGATTTTCTAATGACAGGAGCTTTGCTACATGTTTTATTTTTTATGATTTGAAATCAGGGCCTCATCCTTGTTAGAAAGGCCATCTAGCACTGAGCTATGCCTCATCCTCTCTCCCCCTGGAATGGCAGGTGCATGCTACAATACCCAGTTATCAATCAAGAACTTTCTGCCCAGGCTGGCCTTGAACCTCAGTCCTTCTGTTCAGCTTCTTTTTTTTGGCCAGTCCTGGGCCTTGGACTCAGGGCCTGAGCACTGTCCCTGGCTTCTTCCCGCTCAAGGCTAGCACTCTGCCACTTGAGCCACAGCGCCGCTTCTGGCCGTTTTCTGTATATGTGGTGCTGGGGAATCGAACCTAGGGCCTCGTGTATCCGAGGCAGGCACTCTTGCCACTAGGCTATATCCCCAGCCCGTCTGTTCAGCTTCTTAAATGGTGAGGATTACGGGTGAACTACTGGGCTTCTAAGTGGGGAGCACTGGAGGGCAAATTGGATCCTGTGAGTGCTCTGTACCTAACCAGCTTTGGGCATTACTCCTTCTCATATGAAAAGAGGAGAGTATCTTAGGTGATTATCAGAATTCTCTACAGTTCTGATATTCTATATCCCCTCTAGTAGGCTTTACCAATGATCTGCTGTATAGTGGGACTTGCCAAAACCAGTTGTTATATGAGAAAATATTTATTACTTATCCCTGCCCTGTAGAACTTTTAATTTACTAGGTTTTGCAGGTTTTATATTCCATTAGTTCTAAGACTCAAGTCTGGATTCATCTTAAAATCAATGCAGTATCACCTTTTGAAAACATTTGCGTAGGGGCTGGGAATATGGCCTAGTGGCAAAAGTGCTTGCCTCATATACATGAAGCCCTGGGTTCGGTTCCTCAGCACCACAAATATAGAAAAAGCCAGAAGTGGAGCTGTGGCTCAAGTGGTAGAGTACTAGCCTTGAGCAAAAAGAAGGCAGGGACAGTGCTCAGGCCCTGAGTCCAAGCCCCAGGACTGGCAAAAAAAACCCCAAAACAAATTTATTTGCCAGTCTTGGGGCTTGAACTCTGGCCATGGGCACAGTACCTGAGCCTTTTCTGCTCAAGGCTAACACTGTACCACTTGAGCCACAGCTCCACTTCTGGCATTTTCTAGTTAATTGGAGGTAAGAGTCTCACAGGCTTCCCTGCCTGGGCTGGCTTTGAACAGTGATCCTCAGTAGCTAGGATTTTAGTGTGAGCCACCAGCACACGGCTTAAATTTTTTTTTTTTTTTTTTTTTTTTGCCAGTCCTAGGCTTTGGACTCAGGGCCTGAGCACTGTCCCTGGCTTCTCTTTGCTCAAGGCTAGCACTCTGCCACTTGAGCCATAGCACCACTGCTGGCCATTTTCTATATATGTGGTACTGGGGAATCGAACCCAGGGCTTCATGTATACGAGTCAAGCACTCTTGCCACTAGGCCATATTCCCAGCCCCGGCTTAATTTTTTTTAAATTAAATTTTATTGACAAGGTGATGTACAGAGGGATTACAGTTACATAATAAGGCAGTGAGTACATTTCTTTTTTTTTTTTTTTTTTTTTTTTTGCCAGTCCTGGGCCTTGGACTCAGGGCCTGAGCACTGTCCCTGGCTTCTGTTTTGCTCAAGGCTAGCACTCTGCCACTTGAGCCACAGCGCCACTTCTGGCCGTTTTCTGTATATGTGGTGCTGGGGAATTGAACCCAGGGCCTCATGTATACGAGGCAAGCACTCTTGCCACTAGGACATATCTCCAGCCCCATATTTCTTGTCTTATTTGTTACACCCTCATTTTTCTTTCCCTTCCCTAGTTCAGATATTAATTTTTAAGTAGTACAAAGCAGTTTCACTTCAACAAGTTAGATTATGAGTACAGTCTTGATCAATGTTAGCCCTTTCATTGTTCTCCCTGATCTTTTTCAATCCTCTCCATATGCTCAAGTTACATAGTTTCATTTTTACGTAATGTACATTGAATATATCACTTTATTTGCCAACCCTTTCTCTCTCCATCTGCACCTTCCCCTTGTCCTCCCAATAAAACATGTTTAAGCTTCCTGGTATTCATTTTGTTAAACTGTTCATTAGTTGATCAGAGGAGTTACACCGTTGGAGTCCTTCTCTGAGTATACCATCTTTTAGTCAATCTGTTTGTGTATATATGCATAGTACCCTGTGTATGTTTTCATATATATTTGTAATTTAGATCTGACTTCCACATATGAGAGAAATCATGCACGTTTTGTCTCTCCAAGCCTAAATTACTTTATTTTTTTCCAGGTCCATCCATTTCCCTACAGATAGCAATATTATTCTTTGTGAGAGATGAGTAAAATTCCATTGTGTATGTGTATGTGTACAAATGTATATATATGTTTATAAATGTATACATATCAGTCATATACATGCATATATGTATATAAATAAATATCAGTCACATTTTCTTGATTCTTTTACCCATTGTGATAGCACTTTATTATTTATTTATTTTGCCAGTCCTGGGGTTTGGACTCAGGGCCTGAGCACTGTCCCTGGTTTCTTTTTTGCTCAAGGCTAGCACTCTGCCACTTGAGCCACAGTGCCACTTTTGGCTGTTTTCTGTATATGTAGTGCTGGGGAATTGAACCCAGGGCTTCATGTATACGAGGCAAGCACTCTTGCCACTAGGCCATATTCCCAGCCCCCATGATAGCACTTTAATGGGCAGCATTTAAAAAAAAAATTAGTGCTATGTAAGATAGTAATACAATTGGGATTGCACAGCTGATGAAAATTTCAATGGAAAGTTGCTGATAGATGCACAGTGTTGATCGAGCATATAAAGGATGGCTATCCTGGGAAATGACATTTGTTGACTGAAGCATACATAGGTGAGGTGGCAGGGCTGTCTCAGGCACGGTGGATTATCTGAGGTGAGAAAAGGAGAAGATGAGCACAGATCAGCGTCAGGGTATGGGTGAGGCTGGCAGGATGTCTGGCAGCAGACTTTCCATATTCTGTCTCCTGGGTAGGGCTTTGGTGCTTATCCTAAGAGCATGAGAAGCCATTGGAGAGTTATTTATAAGCATTTATGCTAGTTAGGTCTGTGGCACATTTTGAAGAGCTTGTCATGGCTACTGATTGGAATTAATGGGAAAATGGTTGGGAGACCATGCAGTCGTCAGATGAGAAAAGGTGGAGTTAAGTGGTGGAAGAGAAAATGGAGAGAAGTAGATCCAATAAAGTTTGAGGAGGGAAAGTTAAGACTCAGTGATATGCTGGAGTTAGGAGAGTGACTCTTAGGTTTTGGTCTTAGACAGCTGAATGGATGTTGCAGTGATATCCATCCTGGTAAGACCCAAACTTGGTTATCTGGGAAGTTAGGTTCCTAAGGTAGCTCGAGGTGGGAGAGTTCCACTCCATAGATTGGATTTCCTCCCCTGGTGATTAGTTTCTGACATCCCATGAAAGTCTCAGGGGACAGGAACAGGTTTGAATATGGGGCTAAAATAGTTGAACACTGAGAAAAGATCTCAGATTGCAGTCGTTTAGCTCATACCTTCTAGTTAGGAGGATAAGGTAAAGATAAAAGGCAGATTAGAAAGCGCGCGCGCACGTGTGTGTGTGTGTGTGTGTGTGTGTGTGTGTATGCGTGTATGCAGGTACCAGACCTTGAACTCAGGGTCTTACACTCTCACCTGGCTGGTTCTCTACCACTTGCGCTACATCTCCAGACTGGCATTTTGCTGATTTATTGGAAATTGAGTCTCATAGGCTTTTCTGCTTGAGATGGCTTCAAGTCATGATCCTCCAGGTCTCTGCCTCCTAAGTAGCTAGGATTACAGGAGTGAGCCACTAGCACCTGGCAAGAAAGCATTTTTTTTTTTTGTCAGTCACAGGGCTTGAACTCTGGGCCTTGACGCTGTTGCTTAGCTCTTCAGCTCAAGGTTTGCACTCTACCAGTTTTCTGGTGGTTAGTTGGAGATAAGAGTCTTACAGACTTTCCTGCCTAGGCTGGCTTTGACCGTGATCCTTAGATTTCAGCCTCCTAAGCACTTATGATTACAGGAGTGAGCCATGGGTGCCTGACAAGAAAGCATTTTTAAATGCTGAGCCATCTTAGCACAGTAGTGATGAGGTGACTTGTCTTCAGCCAGCTATCACCACCTTTCCTTAGAATTCCTCTGCCTCCTGCCAACTTTCAGCAGAGAAGGACAGCCCTTTAGCTTCATCTCCAAGCCCCAGTGTACTTACTATTTTTATTGAACAGGTAATAAGAGTCATATGGTTGCATATTCATATCATGTTAAAGGGCATAGGTGAAGTCTTCAGCCACAATTCTTGTCTCTCCTCTTTCCCTTTCGCTGATGCTTTTTCTGTCATCTTTTATCACTGGCACTTGTACATATGACAAAATTTTGCTGTACATTGACTTTTTCACTGGTCAATGTGTCTTAGAGATTGGTTCATATCTTGACAGTGAGCTTTGTCATTCTTATTTATGACTGCATTGTATTCTATTTTACATTTGTATATAATCTCATAGTTCCTTACTAATGGATATGTATTTCAGCTGATTCCAGTCTTGTTTTCATTTTAGAAGTAGTAAAGCATCATTCCATACACTCATCATTTTGGTCATGTGGACTTCTATCTCTAGGATAACTTTTTAGATTTGGAAGGTTCCATGGAGTGAAGATTTGTACTTTTATTCAGTATTTATTGAGTACCTATTATGTATCAGACATTGTGGCAGGTACTAGGAATCTATCTATCTTACTCCACTTGTAAGATACATACCCAGACACATAATAACAAAAGTGTGAATATAAGGAAACTGAAAACAGGAACAGGTATAGAAAAATTGGGGGAAAAAATCAGTTACTTTCAAGCCAGGAAGGCTTCTTAGAGTAGTAGTACTTAGGTTGAACACTAAAGGAGTGGGTATGGTCCCATTTGGTGGAGGACAGAGATGCGTTGGTTGGTGCGCAGGGAGATAAGTCCAGATTTTCAAAGAAGGGGTGGCTGCCAAAAGAGTGAGGGAAGAACAAAAAGTGAAGTTGGTGGGGGCTGGGAATATGGCCTAGTGGCAAGAGTGCTTGCCTTGTATACTTGAAGCCCTGGGTTCGATTCCCCATCACCACATATATAGAAAAGGCCAGATGTGGCACTGTGGCTCAAGTGGCATAGTGCTAGCCTTTAGCAAAAAGAAGCCAGGGACAGTGCTCAGGCCCTGAGTTCAAGCCCCAGGACTGGCCAAAAAAAAAAAAAAAAAAAGATGAAGTTGGTGATTGGGAGTGGAAGACCTTGAAGTAGCAAAGGATGGGCTAGTTAGGGGAGGAACCTAGTAGTTGAGTGGAGAGAGTAGGATTTAGGATTGATTGTAAAGGATCAGCAGCTCTTTGTATTAGAATTTTAGATTGAATCTCCCTCCAACCAGGTTAGTTGAACAGGTAAAGGGGCCGCTTCTCAACTGGCTTGAGGGAGGTACAGCTTTCCCACAGACTGGAGAATCAGTTAAAAACTGGGATGAGCCCAGGTGCTCGTGGCTTACACCTGTAATCCTAGCTACTCAGTAGCCTGCAATTAGACAATTGAGGTTCAAAGCTAGCCTAGGCAGGAAAGTCAGTGAAACTCCATTTACAGCTAATTAGCAAAAAGCTGGGCTGGAGGCATGGCGGAAGTGGTAGAGTGCTAGCATGAACAAGCAAGCCAAGTTTGAGCTTGGGGCACTGCAGTGAACCCTCATGCAGCAACAGAAATCATGGGAAACGCTGAATGCCTATAGTACCTTCACCTTTTCTGTCTGTTTGGCAAAAATGGAAGTTCCCAAAATAAAGATGACATTGAAGGGTTCAGCCAACTGGCTCTGGGGCTGGCACAGAGAGTAGAGTTTCCCAGGGCTCAGAACTTGGGATGGGCAGGAAATTGGGCTTGGAGACTTCCTCCTGAACTTTGTGCTCCTTTTTCATCCTCATCCCTCTGCTTCCCTTCGGCAAAAGCCCATCTCTGTGCCCATCCTGGGTCCTATGACTTTTCTCTCCCTCAACAGTCGGTTCCCGATTCTGGTCCCCGGCCCCCAGCAGCGCCTGCCCCCTTCCCACCGGGGCCCCCCATGATGCCACCACCCTTCGTAAGTTTTATGTGTTTCCCTGGGCTTGGCTTTTCCAGCCTGCACCCCAAACTCCCCAACCCTCACTGCTGCAGTGTTGCCAGCACCGTTCTAGAATGAGCCTTTTTGTTGCCCTTGGAAGATGGGTAGTTTTGTTGGGCGCTGGGGTGGGGAAAGCTGCTGTTAAAACTGTAGTCCATAAGCTGACAGTTCTCCCTTTGCCTTTTTGTTCGTTGGACACACTGGGGCTTGAGGTAGGAGAATTGGAAGGGATATTCCCAACACCATTACAATGAGGGTGGGAGGGGAGATTTCTGTCTTTCTCTTTCACCATTCCTTACCTGTGCTCTTTAAAAAAGCCACAGAATTTGGGCTGGAGTAGCATTGGTGGTTATAACTTGGAGAGAAAGGGATGGGAGGCAGGGGACTGGGGGACGCCTGCCTTCTCCCTTCACCTGAGAGATCTCTTGTGGAGGGAGTCCTGCAAGGGTGCATCCTCCCCACAGTCTGGTGCTGCCCCATTTCCTGCTCCCTCTCTATTCAGACACTGTATTTTTGCCTGTTAGGCTCAGAGAACTCTCTAGTTACAGTCTTTCTCAGTGGTGAGGAGGGAGGCAGTTTCATGCATTGTGTTTCTCAATGAGAGCCTCGGGATGGCCTCTAAGCCGGGGGGAAGGCAGAGGAGGGCAGGGTGGGTAACAGGTGGATGTTTCCTGAGGGTCTTCTGACCTTGACAAGGCAGATCTCTTCCTTTCCTCACTTCCAGATGCCCCCTCCAGGGATTCCCCCTCCCTTTCCTCCGATGGGGCTCCCTCCTATGAGTCAGAGACCACCTGCGATTCCCCCCATGCCCCCTGGCATCCTGCCCCCAATGCTGCCACCCATGGGGGCACCACCACCACTCACACAGGTAATCCTCAGCACAGGGGGTGGTCTCGGGAAGCCCTGTTTATCTGGGGTGGAGATAAGAGTGGGCATCTGGGCTTCAGAACCTGGGGAGGGGAGGGAGCTTTGGGCCAGACCCATATGGATTTGCTGAATGATTGAGCCAACTCTTAGGCCAAGTGGGCACTTAGAAACTGAAGATGGCATGAGAAGGGGCCCCAGGGGAGGGTCCTAGATCCCAATGGGATCTCTTAGGACTTCGGAACTCAGAGGGCCCCTGTCCAGCTTATACCTGCCCTCACATTGGTGGCTTGTTTTTGCATGCATAGATACCAGGAATGGTACCTCCAATGATGCCAGGGATGCTGATGCCAGCAGTGCCTGTCACCGCAGCGGTAAGTGCTAGGGGCTGGCAAGAAGCAGGGCGCGCCCTGAAGTCCTTTGGGTCTGACTTGGAGTTCAGGGATATGGACTCCATTCTTTCCCTCTTATCACATTCTCCCTGGTCCCTGGCAGTGTTCCTCACACTTGAATCCTCAGCAGTTCTGGTTTCCTGCTTATCCCCAAAGGCATGTGTGTTCTCTTCTTACTCCCCAGGCTACCTCTTAGAGGCAAGCCTGTGTCAGAGATGCATTCCCCTCACAGGGCCACGCACTGTGGACACACTCATAAGGACCTTTTTTCACATCCTCTTTGCCTCTGGAGGAGGCAGTGGCACCCAGGGATCTCGCTATACCTTCTTGTGTGTTGTTCACCATAGTAGAGGCTGAGTGGGATGTAGAACTTGGCATTTACTGTGAAGAGACAGGCCTCAGGTGTTGACTCAACAAAACATTCTCACTTGTGGAAAACGAAGAATGGAGCTGCTGTGTGATTCCCCCTGGGATCTGAGAACTGCAGCTGGATGGGAGTGGATAGCAGGGAGAACGGGACTGTTAGGGAGTGAGCAGAGATCCCTGGGAAGAGCCTACATGGATCCTGGCCTAGCTGCTTCTCCATTCCCCCATGGCCTGGGTCCTGGGGGGCCACTGGGCTTGGCCCCAACCCTTCCCCCTCCTCTTTCTTCGGCAGACGGCTCCGGGTGCGGACACCGCCAGCTGTGAGTCTTCTGGGGGATCTCCTCCCCCCAGGCTCGGAGGTTGGGGGGCTACAGGGGAGAGGGGACCATGGACTGGAGCCCATCCTGGATCATGCCTGTTGGGATGCCAGGGAGCCTGGGATGTTGATGGGACCAGGGGTATATTTACCGGGAACGGACTAAGGGAGGATTAGGTGGGGGTATGATGGGGGTTGGAACAAGGTTCCAAAGTAGCTTTTATTTGTCTTCTTTTCTAGCTGCTGTGGCTGGAACAGGCCCTCTGGTAAGTCCTTCTTGCTTGGGTCCACTGGAAAGGCTGAAAATGGGTGGATTGGTGGTTAAATCATTGGGGTGAGGAGGAGAGTCTTTGGGAAAGGGGCCTTGACCACCATTCTGTAACTCCCCTCCCCCTCCCCCAGAGGGCCCTATGGAGTGAGCATGTGGCCCCTGATGGGCGCATCTACTACTACAATGCTGACGACAAGCAGTCCGTGTGGGAGAAGCCCAGCGTGCTCAAGTCCAAGGCCGAGGTCTTGAGTGGGGCTTTCTGGCTCTTCCTTTCAGCTATCCCAACCCTTCCAAGTCCTGGGCCTCCCCCAAGTCCCTTTTCATACCCATTGTGGTTCCTCTCTTCCCAAGATTAGCCATACACATACCCTGGCAACACCCCTTTAGGTCTTCAGGAAGTCTACCTTCCCTGATTTGAGCCAGGCCAGGTGTAGCTAAAGACTACTATGTCCTCCACTCACTGGGTTCTCTCAGTTCCCCTATCTCTAGAGAGCTCCCCACCTACTAATGTCTCCGGCTTATCTTCTTGCAGCTGCTGCTGTCCCAGTGCCCCTGGAAAGAGTACAAGTCAGACACAGGCAAGCCTTACTACTACAACAACCAGAGCCAGGAGTCCCGCTGGACCCGTCCTAAGGACCTGGATGACCTGGAGGGTAAGGGTCCTGAGGGTTGAGACCTGGACGGGGACACTGGGCGGGGTGGGGGGAGGGGAAGGAAGGTGCGGTCCTTTGCTACCCTGTGACTGCTCTTTTCCCATTGCAGCTCTAGTCAATCAAGAGGCTGCTGGGTAAGTGACTTGCCCACGTCTCCATCCCTACTGGGCATGTGAGAGTACAGGTGGACACTCTCCATTGTTTCTAGTCTGTGGGAGAAGAAGTCGGCTCTCAGTCTCCTTGTGAGTTGTCTGCTCTTGGCCCTAGTTCTTCCCAAGCTACAGAACTCAGTCGGCCTCTGCCCTCCTGTCTCTGCTGTACTCCAATACTGCCTTCTGGCTTGTCTTCAGGAAACAGCGACAGTCACAGCCACTCCAGCCACAGCCTCCTCAGTCCCAGCCTGATCCCCCGCCTGCACCTCCGGGTCCCACTGCAGTGTCCACGGGCTTCCTGGAACCTGAGCCAGGTGGGAGTGAAGACTGTGTTGTAGCCGAGGCTGCCCAGCCACTGGAGCAGGGCTTCCTGCAGCAGCCAGAGGAGGGCCCCAACAGGTGAGGGCTTCCTCCCCCCTCTCCCCCCCCAAGTCTTCCACATTCCAGCCTCAGACCCTTGGCCTGCTGAGCCCTTGCTCCGCGCTAGGCCTCTGGAGGGGTGTACAATATGGTCACAACTGAAGGGTCAAAAAGGGTAAAAAGTTGTCCTGGGGAGCAAGGAGAGAGCCATGTTATTGAGAGTGCAAGGCTCTGAAAGCAGTGAGGACTGAGAACCCCATTGCTTCTATCCCCCAGCTCTGCTGGACAGCACCAGCCACCACAGCAGGAAGAAGAGGAATCTAAGCCAGAACCAGAGCGGTCTGGCCTCAGTTGGAGCAACCGGGAGAAGGCCAAACAGGCATTCAAGGAGCTGCTGAGGGACAAGGTGCCAAGAATGGGGCTCCTAGGGAAGGCCTGAAGGGATCAGAGGTGGGCAGACCCCAAGATGTTTGCCTGCTCTGTTTCAGGCTGTCCCTTCCAATGCCTCATGGGAACAGGCCATGAAGATGGTGGTCACTGACCCTCGTTACAGGTAGGCCTTGGCAGAGGAAGCCAGCGCCTGTTCATGATAGCAGAGACTCCACAAACTGAGCAAAGCCAAAATTCACCACTTAGGCTTGAGAGGCTTGCATTAGAAAAGTGATAGACTAGGGTGGGGTACAAGGGCAAGAAAAGCTGCAAGGCCTATATGACAAGGAAAGGGAAAGGTAATGACATAGGACATTCAATAAATGCTTACTGGATTGCATTAATTGGGAAGAAGGATGTGAATAGAGCAGAGGTTTGACAATGACTTGAAAGTCCCAGTGCACACGAGCTCAGTCTCAGCAGTGTCTTGGGGCTTCCTCTCCCCATACCTGAGACATCTGTGCATTGGGTCTGTGTATAGACCTGCCACTTGTCTATGTGACCAAACGGCTGTGCAAGGTGATTCAGGCTGACTCCTTCTCTGTCCCCACCCCATTCCTACCCTCTCTACCCCAGTGCCTTGCCTAAACTGAGTGAGAAAAAACAGGCATTCAATGCCTACAAGGCACAGCGGGAAAAGGAAGAGAAGGAGGAAGCTCGGCTGAGGGCCAAGGAAGCCAAGCAGACCCTGCAGCATTTCCTGGAGCAACATGAACGCATGACCTCCACCACACGCTACCGGTCAGGGGGTTGTGCTGGGCTGGGCCAGACCTGGGGAACCCGGAGAACACAGGGACTTGGGGTTCTGTTCTTTGTCCACCTACTCACAGCCCATGTGCTCCACAGGCGGGCAGAACAGACCTTCGGGGAGCTGGAGGTCTGGGCTGTGGTCCCTGAAAGGGATCGAAAAGAGGTTTATGATGATGTCCTCTTCTTCCTGGCCAAGAAGGAGAAGGTAATGATCAATGGGCTAGGACCTCAGCCCCAGACTTACCCTGGACCCCCCTTGTTCTTTTTTATGGCCTTTAGCCATTCGTTTTACTCTCCTGGTGTCCAAGCTTGTTTTGGAAGTTGATGCAGCACTTGTGTTTCCTTCCATTCTACTTTGGGCCTGCAGCACTGGGTGTGGGGGGGCCAGGAAGAATCTTAGGGAAGTCAGTCTGTGACCTTTCCTTCCTCCCCTTCCCTAGGACATGAAACTCTTAGTTCTGCCCTCCTCCTAGGGTTCTAGAACTAGCTACATCCTTTTCTCCAGTGTAACTCTGTGAGGCCCTGCCTCAGTCTGATTCTGTTGCTCCCAGGAACAGGCCAAGCAGCTCCGGCGCCGCAACATCCAGGCCCTGAAGAGCATCTTGGATGGGATGAGTAGCGTCAACTTCCAAACCACGTGGTCCCAGGCCCAGCAGTACCTCATGGATAACCCCAGCTTTGCTCAGGACCAGCAGCTGCAGAGTAAGCCTGAGTCTCTATGTCGACCTGTCTCCTCCTCTTTCCTTACTAACCTTCACCTGCCTCATGCCATTCCCTTGCATCCCTGCCCTTCTCTTTTCTTGGAAGCTCCCACCTAACTCACTCACTGTCCTCCACTGCTGAGAATCCCAGGACGATTCATACTACTGTCCCTCCAGGGATCCACTGTTGTTTGTTTTTGTGCCAGTTCTGAGGCTTAAACTCAGGGCCTTTTTTATATTCAAGGCTAGCACTCTACCACTTGAACCACATTCCTGACTTTGGTTAATTGGAGATAAGAGTTTCACAGACATCCTGTCCTGGCTCACTTTGAATGATAATTCTCATAGCTCAACCTCCTGAGTAGCTAGGATTATAGGTGTGAGCCAGCACTCTGCTTGTGTGTGTGTGTGTGTGTGTGTCCATGTGTGCATGTGCGTGTGTGTGCACGCACGTGCTATGGATTGAACCCAGGGCCTCACACATGCTAGGCAGATGCTTTGTTACTGAAATACACACCCAGCCCTGGGACCCATTAGGTTCTACTTGTTGACATGGACATAGAATCAGAAGTTCTGGAATTGATCATGAGAATATTTAAAGCTCATGTGAAGATGGCCCTAAGTCTTGGCACTGTGGGCCTTAACTGGTCTTATATACTGTGATAAGAAACTCATAGATTATAATCAATGACAATAGGAAAAATTAAACAACTGCAGTTGTATCAAAGCCACCTGATTAGTGGCTCTTGCCTGTAACCCCAGCTGTTCAGGAGGCAGAGATCAGGAAGATTGTGGTTCAAAGCCAGCCTAGACAAAAAATTCCTGATAGCCCCATCTCAATCAATAAGTTGGATGTGGTGGTACTTGTGTGTGATCTCAGCTGTGTGGGAGGGGATAGGTAGGAGATAGCATAAGGCCCTACTTGAAAAATAAAGTAAAAAAGGACTGGGAGCATGACTTAAGTCATAGCTCCTCTGCTGCTGATTTCAAGGCTTTCGAGCCTTAGTACCCTCTGCACACTAAAGCTGGACAGACTCAGTCCTGAGATATGAAACACTGGGTCACTGGTTTCGTGTGATGGCATACAGTAACTAAATTTACCAGACTTGAATGATTGCTTATTTTTCTCTAGTATAAGTTAATGAATCCGCATCAAGAATTATCCCTACAGTAGCTGTTCCACAGAGCCCTCTCCTCCACTTTCCCCCCTGCCCTGGGTGGGGCACAGCAGGGACCGCTTCCTTGAGACATGGGGGCTGCTGAGAGCTGAGAAGTTGTCCACTGAGCCTCCATCCTGCCTGTAGATATGGACAAGGAAGATGCCCTGGTCTGCTTTGAGGAGCACATTCGAGCTTTGGAGAGGGAGGAGGAGGAAGAGCGGGAGCGGGCCCGGCTTCGGGAGCGGCGCCAGCAGCGCAAGAACCGGGAGGCCTTCCAGGTATCTTCCTACTTTTGGGAATCGGAGCTCTGCTCTGCCCCAGACCATAGCCTCTCCCTCTGTGCCCTGCCTTCTCTGGCCTAGGCTGCCTGCTTTGTGCCTAACGCGGTTCAAAGAAAACTCCACCAGGCCTCTGCCCTGCACTTCTGCTCCTGCTTTGTCCCCTCAACTCTAGCTTTGGTCTCTAGGAGGCCAGCTCTGTGCACCGTGCAGAAGCTACCAGCAGAGAGCGCCCTGTAGCACAGGTGACAGCTAGGCTATGTGCATTTCCTCTGGGTGGAAGCCAGACAGCTTATCCTCCAGTTGGGGTAGCAGTGGTGGTGGCAGTGGTGAGGGTGTCTTAGCTGGATCACGGCAAGAAGTTGAAGCCAAGTCATGGAGGACTGAGCTGCTGGCAGGTTTCTGATTTCTTTGTTCTCATTTTTTGCTGTCTCCCTTGGTATATTTACAGTCTCCTTTTGTAATGCCCTCTTCCTCTGCATCTGTTATCTCTTCATCTTGGCCTCCACGCCTGGATTTCCTCAGTCTGGATCGTCCCTGCTTTCCCCCTCCCCCAAGTCCCTGCCTTCCTCCCTGTCTCACTGCTCTGTCACTGGCTTCTCCCTGCTCAGACCTTCCTGGACGAGCTGCACGAGACAGGGCAGCTACACTCCATGTCCACCTGGATGGAGTTGTACCCAGCAGTCAGCACTGATGTCCGCTTTGCCAACATGCTGGGCCAGCCGGGTAAGGCAGCCAGGCTCCCCCTTCTCTGGTCTGGCTTCCTACCCCATCAGCCTCTCTGCATCCCCACTCCCTGGTCCTGTCCTCGACCCTACCCTAGGCCTTGGGAAGCTGCCGCCCGCCAGGCCCCCCTCCCTCCCTCCCTGCAGGCTCCACCCCTCTGGACTTATTCAAGTTCTATGTGGAGGAGTTGAAGGCACGATTCCATGATGAGAAGAAGATCATTAAAGACATTCTTAAGGTGAGGGGGACCTGGGGTTATAGATGTATGCAGGCCATTGCAGCCAAGCTCCCTGAACAAGACTTTTTTTTTTGCCAGTCCTGGGGCTTGAACTCAGTGCCTAAACACTGTCCCTGAGCTTCTTTTTGCTCAAGGCTAGCACGCTACCACTTGAGCCACAGCGCCACTTCTGGCCTTTTCTGTTTATGTGGTACTGGGGAATTGAGCCCAGGGATTTATGCATGCTAGGCAAGCACTCTACCACTAAGCCACATACCCAGCCTCCCTAAAGCAAGGCTTTTTGATAAGTTTCATTTTGTATTAGCATGACAGCTCAGCAGAAATCAACCATGCATAGAGAGATAATAGCAACAAATTATACACATTTTCTTTCTTTTTTTTTGTACTAGGGGATTGAACCCCAGGTATTATAGTAGCTAGGCAACTGCTCTCTCACTTGAGCTATGCCCTCAGCCAGCCCTTTTGTTTTTATATTTTGAGAAAGGTCTTACCTTGTAGCCCAGAGTAGCTTTGAACTTGCTATGTAACCTCTGCCTCCCAAATCCTGGGATTAAAGGTGTGTACCACCATGTCACCTTTTGTTTTGGAGATAGGGTCTCACTAACCTTGCTCAGGTTTCAGAGTAGAAATCACCCTGCCTCTACTATCTAAGTAGCCAGGATTATAGAAATATACCACCTCTTGTCTTGCTACACATTTTTCTGCTCCTGGGAACTTATGGCCCAATATAAAGATAAACAGAACTACTAGTCAGGAGTAGATGTTACTATAGAGACAGGAATCAGAAGAATTGATATTGGAATTGTACCTTTAGGGTGGAGACTGGAATGTTCTAGGCATAAGGATACTGCAGGAGCAAAGGCATGTGGGTAGAAAGGGCATGGCAGGCTTTAGGAACAAGAAGTATAGCTAAGTGTAAACTGATGGCCCATAGATATCCTTGTGGCCTATACATGCTTTGTTTTGGAAAAATCTGGAATTCACTGCTAACATTTTAAAGTCAGATTTCACATAAAAATCTTAAGTCTTTTGTCATTATGGATGATCTGGCAGTACTGGTCCTAGGCGGCATTCATTTCATGCTCTCAGGCTGAGATGCCACTGTCCTTAGAAAAGGAAGAGGACTAAGTATTGTAACAAGGTTTGGCCATCATTTACCATCCCATGTACATTGTTGCTTTTCTTACATTGCAGAAAGAGTTCAATGCCCATGTCTATCAAAGTTATAAAATGAAACATGCAGGTAAAAAGACCCTTCTGCCCTCCCCAAAGAAAGACCACTTTTTATGTAGAAAAGGGAAGAACATTCTAATCACATTTGAGGAGACGCTTCAGTGCTGTTATTAGAAGCAGAACATGAGACAGAATGCCTTAGGGTAAAAGTTCACATTTAAGTCTTTACTAGTTATATGACATTGAGCCCAAGTTTCCAAGTGAGAAATAGTGTTCCACCAAAGGACACTTAATTATAGAGATTTAACTTGGTCCCTGAGTTGAAAGGGACCAATAAGGTTGGGAAGATCTCATTGTATGCATAATTTTTGGAAATTCTTTCCCTTAGCTTCCAAAGTCATACATATGTTACATTTTCATAGGTACATCTCTTTTATTTACTTTTTTTTTTCTTTTTGGCTAGTCCTGGGGCCTTGGACTCAGGGCCTGAGCACTGTCCCTGGCTTCCTTTTTGCTCAAGGCTAGCACTCTGCCACTTGAGCCACAGCGCCACTTCTGGCCGTTTTCTGTATATGTGGTGCTAGGGAATTGAACCCAGGGCCTCATGTATACGAGGCAAGCTCTCTTGCCACTAGGCAATATCCCTAGCCCCCTTTATTTACTTTTTAAATAATTTTTTTTTTGCCAGTCCTGGAGTTTGGACTCAGGGCCTGAGTACTGTCCCTGGCTTCTTCTTGCTCAAGGCTAGCACTCTGCCACTTGAGCCACAGCGCCACTTCTGGCCATTTTCTGTATATGTGGTGCTGGGGAATCGAACCCAGGGCCTCATCATGTATACGAGGCAAGCACTCTTGCCACTAGGCCATATCCCCAGCGCACTTAAATAATTTTTTATTACTATTTTTTTCTTGTCAGTCTTGGGGCTTGAACTCTGGGCCTGGGCTCTGTTCCTGAGCTCTTCAGCTCAAGGCTAGCACTCTACCACTTGAGCCACAGCACCACTTTTGGCTTTCTGGTGGTAAATTGCAGAAAAGTCTCAGGGACTTTCCTGCCTGGGCTGGCTTTGAACTGCAATTCTTAGAGCTCAGCCTCTGGAGTAGCTAGAAATACAGGCATGAGCCACCAGCACCTTTTATTTTTATGTGGCACTGAGGAATTGAACCCAGAGCCTCATGGCTAGGCAAGTACTCAACCACTAAGCCACATGCCCAGCCTCCTATATCTCCTTTAGTATGCATTTAGTAAACTAGGTTTAGTGATACATGCCTGTAATCCCAGAGGTTGATGCAGGAGGATTGTTGAGTTCTAGACCAGCTTGAGTTACATAGTGAGACCCTCAAAAAAAAAAAAAAGGATTCGAAGTCTGGCTCCAGTTGTAGAGCATCTGCCTGTCAACCTTGAGCCTCTGAGTTTAAACCATAATACTAAAAGAATTTAACATTTTTTAATGGCTGTTTTGTGAGATGTATGTTGTTCTATGGCTTCTTGTTGCCTGTGTGGAAGTAGATCCCTGTGTGTGAAGTATTTTGAATACTAAAGTAAGAATTTGTGATTTTTAGCCTGTAATTAGTAATCAAACCAAGCAGCACCTTAAATAAAGCCACAGGCACTAGCACATGGTACTTCTTCCCAAGTTTGGAGTTTGTGACATCAAGGGAAGATGATGGTAGAGGTGGTGTCAGGACAGTCCAGAGGACCCAATATACCAAAAGTGGCAGTGGCAAAAATCAGATGCATTTTAGGTTTAACCATCCTCTTGGGATTCATCCCCAGCCTCTTGAACTATCAGGACTTGTAGGTGCAAGGCTGGAAAGGCCAAGGCTGGGCTAGATGGATGGAAGAGGGTGAGCAGGGAGGTCAGCTAGGCTGCTGCTACAGAGCTAGCATGGTCAGTGATCTGAGGGACAGTAGGGATGACAGACGAGGAGAGGGAAGATGCCATAGGTGTCCTGAGACAAGTGGTTGGGGTTGAGTGGGGCAGGGAGAGGGGGATTTTATGCTTCTCCTGTTTTCAAGAAGAGCAGCCTGCCTCATGCATTGAGATTTCACATAAAATTTTCATTGAAAATGTTTGTTTAAAAAATGCAAATTTAGCCGGGTGCTGGTGGCTTGTGCCTATAATTCTAGCTACTCAGGAGGCTGAGATCTGAGGATTGAGGTTCAAAGCCGGCCGGAGCAGGAAAGTCTGTGACACTGGTCTCCAATTAACCACTAGCAAGAAGTTAAAAATAGTTAACTAAGTGATGCTGTGGCTCAAAGTGGTAGAGCATTAGCCTTGAGCAAAGAGTTCAGGGACAGCGCCTAGGTCCAGAGTTCAAGCCCCATGACTGACCCCCCAAAAAGAAAAAAACAAAGAAAATTGAAAATCAATAGGATACCATTATAAAGTAGAATTGCCAGATTATTTTGTTAAGCTGAGGGAGAGGCATGAGGCACAGAGGTGGGCAGTTAATGGCACCATCATTGGTAAGGATTAAGCAGAAAGAGAGCAGGTTGTAGAAAATAAAAATTCCATTTGGAGAATTGTTTACAAAAACAACCTAGCAAGAAGGAATAAAAGCACATGCCATGTTTTAAGTAGGATAACCACATATCTGACTCCAAGATAGCTAAATTTTATTGGTCAGTTAAGTATTAGCCATGGAATGGATGGTACTGCTGACAGGCATGTGGGCTCTTGATCTCATTGAATCTGATCTCTCCAGGCCCCTTAAGAGCTGTTTTGAAGTTAGTCTTGTTCATTTTTGCTCCTGGCTTTGGAAGACGTGATCTCAGGAGTCTCTGTGGCTATCCACAGCTAGTGGACTGCAGGGGGGAACTTCCCATCTCATAGGGCTATGCAGGGCCCTGGACTTGGAGAAGGTAGAAGAGGGGCCTCGAAGATCTATGACAGGTGTGGGGGGTATTTGTGAGAAATATGGTATGTTTAAAATAGCCTCTTCAGTATGAGTCTGAAAAAAATCAGGTAAGGGATGAGACTATTAGGAGAGGGTAGGTCAGGTAGTGAAAAGGGATTAAAGTCAGTTCTCAGGATCCTGCATGCAAGAGAAGTAATGAAATAACAACGATGACAATAATAAGTGACAGGAGGGGAACCATAGAGGGGAGTGAAGTAAACAGAAGCACTGAGAACCATATGAGTGAGGACAGCTGGAGTCTGAATTTGACTAGGTGTAACTTTGGGGAGAGCACTGACCATAGAGATTGCCTTTGGGGCAGCACACATCTCAGTCAAGCAACTCTTGGTTGTTTATTGGCTCTGAGACAGCTGCAAGCTGCATGTTGTCTCAGCCTGTTTCCCAAGTAGAAAAGTAGGAATTAAGTAGCATTTACAAAGTGTCATAAAAGTCTCTGTAAATGCTTATTCCGTTTCCCTGTGCTGTGTTTTAAGGGATTTTGAAATTTAAAGAAAGAAACAAGTATTTAGCTTCAGGTGCTAAGAGGCAGGGGACTAGGAGAGGATGCAAATGCCCAGAAGCTTCTGTGAGCAGCAGGAAATTTGGTTGTAGCCAAAGGAAAAAAGAAATAATTGTGAGACTCTCAGGCTTTGGAGACGCTGCCTGATTCCTCTGGTTCTGTACGGTAGCCACACTTGGGGCAGGCACGGGGTCCCGGCAGACAATGAGGACTTGGACAGTGTGCATCCTTTTCTTCAGGGGAGAGGTTTCTTGGGCATCCTGGAGTGACTCCTCTGCCTATCGGCCTTGGGCCTCAGCCCACGGTGCCCCCTTTTTCACACACTGCTGTGCCCACAGGACCGGTGCTTCTGTGTGGAGGTGAACACAGCCTTTGAGGACTTCGCCCACGTCATAAGCTTTGACAAGAGGGCTGCTGCGCTGGACGCAGGCAACATCAAGCTGACCTTCAATAGTGTGAGGGGCTGGGTAGGGAGGGATGGGCTCAGTGTTCCTTCTCATCACCCCACTGACTATATCCTGGGTCTGAGGGATGGTGGCAGAACACCCCATTTTTCTACCTCTTAGTTAGACCTGAGTGGGCCTTGGACATCCATCCTTCTGGGTGACCCTGTGCTTCCTCTGCCCTCAGCTGCTGGAGAAGGCAGAGGCCCGGGAGAGGGAGCGGGAAAAGGAGGAGGCCCGGAGGATGCGGCGCAGGGAGGCTGCCTTCCGAAGCATGCTGAGGCAGGCCGTGCCTGCTCTGGAGCTGGGCACTGCGTGGGAAGAGGTCAGGAACGCAGCGTGGCCCCAATCACCCTCAAGCCTGAGGGCAGCGGAGCTTCTCCACCACTGAGGGCCCACCCCAGTCACAGCAAAGCCCTGGGACAGCTCCAGTTCCCTTCCTTCCTCTGCCCCAGCCCTGCCCAGTGCTCGTGGCGGTGTCCAAGCCAGGCCAGGCAGAGCCTGGTCTGATCAGCAGTGCTCTCCCCGTTCAAGGTCCGTGAGCGCTTTGTGTGCGACTCAGCCTTTGAGCAGATCACCCTTGAGTCGGAGCGGATCCGGCTCTTCCGGGAGTTCCTGCAGGTGCTGGAGGTGAGGCAGGCTGTTGGTGGTCCTGGTGTGTTCCTTAAATGTTTCAGTGGCCTCTCACCACTAGGGCTCTCCTTTCCCAGGCCAGCTGAGGAAGGGGACTATGGGGTTCTGGGGTAGGCAGAAGGCCTATCCTGAGACAGAGACAAGGCCTTACTTCTCCCTCTGCCTCTAGCAGACCGAATGCCAGCACCTCCACACCAAAGGCCGAAAGCACAGCAGGAAGGGCAAGAAGCACCATCGGAAGCGTTCCCACTCGCCTTCAGTGAGTTGGCAGCTAAAGGGATGTAGGATGAGGTTGGACTATTTTGAAGAAATAAACACTACATGCCTAGAGAGAGATTTGAGGATTCCTTTTGGATCTGTACTCTCTGTCCCCAACTCCTGGGTGAGGGTGTCTGGTGGCCAAGCCACTTCTGTACTGACATGTATCTTCTGATATGCCCAGGGCTCTGAGTCAGAAGAGGAGGACCTGCCCCCACCATCCCTCCGACCCACCAAGCGGAGGCGGCGGAACCCCTCAGAGTCAGGCTCTGAACCCTCATCGTCACTTGATTCAGTTGAAAGTGGGGGTGCTACCCTTGGAGGACGGGGATCCCCATCCTCCCACCTCCTTGGATCAGGTAAGCAGTTGCTAGGAACACAGTAGCCTAAGTACTATGGTCCTGACTGGGCAGAGGCCCCCAGCCCCGTAGAGGCCAGAGTGGGTTGGGAGGGCTGAGCTGTGCAAGAGGAATTTTCTACCTCTGCCCAGGCAGGGAGCCAGGAGGAAAAAAAGCCAGAGGCGGACTCCCCCAGACTGCTCCCTCATACCGTACATCTGCTACTGCAAAGAATAGACAGTGGGCTGGTGGGGGGGGGGGGTGGCGGAGGGAGATAAGCCCTCATTTCTTATTTTGGTCAGTCATGGGGCTTGAACTCAGGGCCTGGGTGCTATCCCTAAGCTCTTTTGCTCAAAGCTAAACTCTCTACCACTCTGACCCACAGTGCCACTTCTGGTTTGTTTTCTCATGGTTATTTGGAGATAAGAAGAGTCTCAAGCTAGGAGGGTTGCTTAGTGGTACTGCCTTGCATGCATGAAGCCCAGGGTTTGATTCCTCAGCACCACATAAACAGAAAAGGCCGGAAGTGGTGCTTTGGCTCAAGTGGTAGAGTGCTAGCTTTGAGCAAAAAGAAGCCAGGGACAGTGCTCAGGCCCTGAGTCCGAGACCCAGGACTGGCAAAAAAGAAAAAAGAAAAAAGAAAAAAAAGTCTCATGGACTTTCCTGCTCAGCTGGCTTTGAAATGTGATCCTCAGATCTCAGCCTCTGGAGTAGCAAGGGTTACAGGTGTGAGCCCCTGGCACCCACCTGACCCTCCTTTTTCCTGATGGGATCCTTCTACCTCCAGAGCATGGCCTTCGGAAAGCCAAGAAACCAAAAAAGAAAACTAAGAAGAGAAGACACAAGTCGGTGAGTAGAGAAGCTCATCTAATTTGTAGGACTCCGCCTGCCTCCCGCAGTCCTCCACAGTTGCTGAGGGAGGCTCTGGACTCTTACAGAACAGCCCTGAGAGCGAGACAGACCCTGAGGAGAAACCTGGCAAGGAGAGTGAAGAAAAAGAACAAGAACAGGATAAGGACAAGGAGCTCCGGCAGGCAGAACTCTCTAACCGCTCCCCGGGCTTCGGAGTCAAGAAGGAGAAGGTGAATGGGAGGCCCAGCCCACGGCCCCAGTGGTACTCTGTCTCTGTCTAGAGGGGGCTCAGGTGAGCAGTGCCTTTGCTCCAACAGACAGGCTGGGACACATCAGAAAGTGAGCTGAGTGAGGGAGAGCTGGAGAGGCGCCGGCGGACACTCCTGCAGCAGCTAGATGACCACCAGTGATGGGCTTCTCTCTGCCTCTGGCCTACGTGAGGCAGTGGCTTCAAGGCCACCCTCAGACTCCTTTTTTCATCTGTCTGGTCCATATCCACTTTTCTTAAAGTAACTCCACCCTCGACACACCAACTTTTGGCACCCACCAAGGCTGCTCTTGGCGATCAAGGGTCCCCCCGGTTCCCAGACAACTAGAGCAGTCCTTGCCCTGAGCCCCACGCCAGACCTGAGTGTCTTGTGGCACGTGGGATGGGTGACGCCAGTAGATAAAGTATATGAGAGAGAAGGGGCCTCCAGGGAAGAGGGGCTGGTGGATACAGCCTAAGTGGCACAGGGCAGGGTCCTCACCCTCTAGCATCAGTGCCTGCTCCTGCCTGCCCCAGCCCTGGGGCTCCACCACTGCTTCCTCCAGCCCTGGGACCCAGTGTATGTGTTTTGTTTTTGTTTTTTAAATAACAATATTTATAACATGGCCAGTGACTCTCGTCCTCTCCATGTGCTACTAGGCAGTCTGGGGACTGGACAGGTAGGTGTACATATGACCAGCAGATGGCACTAGTGTCTTTAACAGACTCCGTCCCTTTGTGTGGCTGGAGCCCACCCAGCCTGATGAGCTACTTTCTCCAGGCTTCTCAGCTCACCTCCAATCTTCTTTCTATCCCCAAACCCCCAAGCTCAGAAAGAAGAGACATAGTCAGCCTGGTGCTTCAAGCCTTTGTTGAGAGGGAAGGTCTGAGGTTATGTACAAGAGAGAAGGGATTGGTACATGTACAAAAAGAGATGGCCTTGCATTCCCTTCAAGGGCTCAGAAGAAGCTGACAGGGAACTGAGTAAAATAGTCGGTGAAGACGCTCCATGCTGTCCCCTTGCCAAAACCACCGAGCAGAGGAAAGGAGATGAGGTTGTTGGCACACCCTTGTTGTAGTGTAGGAAAGGACCTCTCCTCTTCAGCCTACCTCACAAGCACAGTGTCTGCCTAGCCTGGAAGGGCCAAGGGGAGGGGCAAGGGACCCAACATGGCGCCTCTACCTATCTGGAGGACAGCTGGATGTGGGTGGTAGGGCCCAGGCATAGCACAGCCTTGCTTCTGAAGAGATGATCTGAGACTGGCAGAGTCCCAGGACTCCCTCAGCCTGGAAACTTCTAGACCAAAGAAAAGAAAAGGAGACAACAGTTCTCCTATCCCATGGAGCGCTGGTGGGAGAGGAGCCTGGAGGACCCTGTGTGGACTAACGCTGGAAGTGGTTTTTCCCAGCTCGGAACTGACCCTTCAGGAAATGAAGACTATGGGGGGCAAAGTGCAGTATGGGAGGCACTAAAGTAGTGCCAGGACCCTAGAGGCCTAGTGTCTATAATGGCACAGCATAGCCTTCTTGCCAGGCCCATTGCTTCAGGTCAGGTTCCTTGTGTAGACTTGGAGAACTCAAGAGTTGAAGTGCTTCTGCTTCCAAGAGGGTCTCAGTGGGGGCCTGGGGTTCGAGGGTGGCCAATGACTGGTGCAGCACTCCTGGCTGAGGGGAAGACAAGAGGCCTGTGAAGGAGGGAGCAGGAAGACTGAGCAGGGAAGGGGAGCAGCAAGCATTGGGAATCAGGAGGAGCTTGGAGAGACTTGGCCTGATGGAGAGATTGATGGGTCTCTTGTTTTTTTCAGATCAGGTGGGGTAAATAGAGGCTGTGGTACAGTGACAAGGTAGACTCAGGAAGAGACCCTAGGCCAACCAGATGCCAAGAAGCAGAGCTCAGGTGATATCTGATTGCCCCTGGCAGCAGCTATGCTGAACTCTGGAGAAACCTAAGGATCCCTGGCCTAGGAATGGAGCTTTGGCAGTCCGTAACCACAGGCCTGGTCCTGCCTGCTCTGGCACAGCTCCCAACCCTGGCCTGGCAGTTCACTATCCCCTTGAGTCTGAGTCTTAGTAGGAGCCAGGACAACATTAGTAGGAGAGATACCATTTCCCCAAGGGCACATGCAGGAAATAAGCCATGCTTCTCAGAGCATGGGGCATGCAAGTAGGTGTTCCCATTGCTGGGAGGCTGACACAGGGTGCTTTCAAGGCATGCGGAGATGTTGCTTATGAACTCCTGTAGTTCAGGAAGGCAGGCATGCAGAAGGGACAGCTGTGGTGCCCGGTACCTGTCAGAGGCCCCAGGCTCGGGGGTTAACAGTTTGATTCATCATGGTGGGCTGCATCACAGAAGAAGCGGGAGCCCCGCTTGGCAGTACGGGCCGTGAAGGGGACACTCTTCAGCACTGTGGCCCAGGAGAGAGACATGGCAGTCAGGCCTCATGGGGTGGGGAGTGGGAGGAAGGCCTGAGGGGTTAGGTTGGGCTCTGGGCCCAATGGGTAGGACTCGAGAAGAGCAAGGGCCCACCTGTGATGATGTCCTCAATGGTACCGTCCTTTCCCTCGTAAACAGGCCGGTGCTCCTTAGCCTGGCGCCGCCTCAACTCTGCAATTAGCTCCTGTTGTTGCCACTTGTTCCTCTGAGATGGAGTCTAGAGCCAAGCATTGGAGGAGGAAGGAAATCACTAATTTGACAAGGGACTGGTTCCGGTCCCAAGATTCAGTTTGAGAAAGCCTCTGCCTGTGCCCTGCCGGGAATCCCCCTCTCAATCCCACTGGCCTTCAGTCCTCAGGCCATCTGGGAGTCTGTTCCAATTTTCCATCTCTTTTCTAGCCTTCTGTTCCTCCTCAGCCCCCAGTTCTTTGTCCTGCCTTCTCCAGGCCAGCTCTTGGTCCCACCCACCTTGGCATCCAGCTTCTTGGCTTCCTGAGCCAGCTGCTTCTCTCGCATTACCTCCTCTTGCTTCTTCCGGGCATCGTTCTCTTGTTCTGCTTCCTAAGACCCACGGGGTGGAAGGTGAGGTTCACACAGGCTGGGAGGGGGACTAAAACATTGAGGGTGGAGAGTAGGTGGCAGTGGGACCAGCTAACCCCAGGTGGCCACACTCTGGAGGGGCACTTCCTGCCCCAAACAATGACAGGAAGGGTCTGGGCCCCCACCCTGCCCACTAGTTCACAGCTAAGAGGCCTGTCGCCAGCCCCCTCCCTGTCCTCCATTGCTCCTTCACCAGAACTCAGAGGTGGAGTCAGAAAAGGGCCAGACTTGAAGCCCAAATGCTCTCCCCCAATAAATTTCATCCTAGCCAAACTCATTAAAAACTCAACTTACCTTGTAAGAACGAACGAATCTGACAAATACTGGGAAAAATACAGAGGGAGGTGTGGTCTTGGGACTCTCACCAAAGTAGCGCACGACTGCATTGTAGGCCTCCTACAGAAGGGATGGGCGGGAGGGGTCAGCCTGGTGGGCAGAAGCTTAACTAACACACTAGAGACATGAAAGTGGAGCCTGGAGCTAAAAGCTGGAAAATCAACCACCTAAGCTGAAACTAGAAAAGGTGCCAGTTCCCCAAAGCTCTCAATCTCTAGACACAATGGCCACCCCTAAAGCATTGTCTTCCTCCTACATAGCCAGACTGAGTTGGAGCCCCACCTGGAGGGCTCTAATGCCTTGGCCCTGGCTGTTCCCACCCACTCAGTCCCTGGTTCACCTCCGCAGTCTTGGCATCCCGCTGGAGCTTGTCCAGTTTGCCTTCATTGGTGTTGAGGAAGCTCCGAAGGACGCTGTTGTCGTGAAGGCTGCACTCACGCCGGATCAGCTCCATGCCCCGGCCCAGCTCCTTCACATCTAGCAGCACGTTCTCCAGGGACACTGCGGTCACCAGAGGCCTGGCTGAAGCTGGCCCAAGGCTTCCACAGCCTTGCCCTCCCCCAGGCACAGGC
The DNA here is from genome assembly GCF_023159225.1 of Perognathus longimembris pacificus. Classification (NCBI taxonomy): domain Eukaryota; kingdom Metazoa; phylum Chordata; class Mammalia; order Rodentia; family Heteromyidae; genus Perognathus; species Perognathus longimembris. The sequence continues at coordinate 54,545,230 of NC_063161.1, read as the reverse complement.
TCACTTGGGGTCTCACACCCATGTGGACATGGAATGCCGCATACCAAGCAGGTTGAGCTCTAAGAGGCAGGGCAACTCAGAACCCCAAAGAACAAAGTCAAGGGGGTGGGGAACTGCTGATCTTCACCATGCAGCTGTTTTAGGCTGGTATCTGTTTGTGCCCTATGTCTACAGAGGACTTTTATAGTTCTTAGAATCACAGTGCATTTGTTAAAGACAAATGCTGTCTCTGGACCACCTTGTGGAGGTGGGGGTGGGAGTGACACCCTTGCTTCCCTTCCTGTTCCTGCTCCCAAGGCTGGGCTGGGCTTGCTGCCTGGAGGAAAACTCTGGATGGCTGCGGAAAAGCTTTGAAGTCAGAAAAAAGATAACAAAAGCCAGAAACAAATGGAACCAAGTGTTCCCTCTCCTCCTAGCTTCCTGGGATTGTCCTAGGCTGGAAGAGAGGGCAGGGCCACCCAGCCGGCTCCTCTTACCTGCTGCAGCCTTCTCCACGAAGTGCAGCTCATGCCAGAAGTTGGCTAGGTCTGGGTATTTCTCCTTCACTGTCAAGGCAATGAAGTGCAGCAGTGTCATCTTCCGGTCAGTAGACTTGGTGTCCAGCAGCTGTGAGGGAGGGGTCAGAAAGCTAAACATGCTGGTCCCACCACTGCTTAGCAAGCTTCCTGCCCATTCCTGCCCATTCTGCCCCACCATCTTACCAGATCCAGGCTTTGGAGCTTGAAGCCATACACAGCTCCTCGCTTGCTGCTGTTCATGTAGTTCCCCAGTGCAAGTATGATCTGTCCATAAAACGTGAGGGGTGAGCAGTTCAGACCGAGCTCCAAGGGCTCCTTCCTCTTCTCCACATAACACCACCCCCAACCCCCCCATACATGGGGACCACCAGTACCCATTCTCTCCTCTCCCCACCTCCAGCATCTGCTTCAGTTTCTGTGAGGACTTGACTGAAGCTGAGGCCGCGATGATGGCATTCAATTGCTAGAAGAGGAGAGGAATAGTCACCCAGGTTGGGAGGGAGGATGATTAGCAGGGGTGGGGTGGGACAGAGGTGGGGGGACTGAGATTTGGCTGTGGTACCGGTGTGAGCATCTGCAGGTTGTCCTGGAAGTTGCCCAAGAAGGCCATGCCAGCCATTCGCTGGGTGAGCCGCTCCACCTTGCTGAAGAGCAGCATGAAGCGGTCCTCCGCGGCCAGCTCCTCCACAGGCTGCCGCTCGCGCTCGTACTGTCGCAGCAGCTTCACCTCCGCCTCGGTGGGCAGGAAGCGCATCAGGCACTCAACGAAGTCCACTGGGAGTGTCTGCAGGTCGAACCTGTGTAGAAGGAAGGACCACCTGAGACCTGGCATTTGTCCACACTCCCCGCATCCCTAGGAAAGTCAGGGGAGAGGAAGCCATGCACAGGACACATAGCACCAGCAATGACCCTGGGGAATGTTCCAGACTTCTGTGTACAAGCCTTTCAGTATCTTCCCTCTGTACCTATGGTGAAGTACTGATACTTGGATGACTTCTGCCCACCGTCTGCCCTGTCTACTACCTGTTACATTGTTTTTACTGCCCAAAGCACCAGGCTCCCTCCTCCAGGCCTGAACTGCACTAAATCAGCACACTTCCTTCAGTCCCAGTAGAGACAGCACCTCTTGTAGGAAGGACTACCCTACCCTGACCGAACTCAGCTATGTGGCCCTTCCTACCTATATCCTACCAGCCTATGGGTATTTGCTTGGTGTCACTGCACTGTTCCCGCTGGGTAAGAATTATCTGGGTGAAAGTCTGGGCTGAATCTGCAGCCTTTTACTCTGTGTCTCACACAGCACAGACACAGTAATTTCTGGCCAGGTCAGCACATGACTGAGGTGTGTGAGAAAGTTCTGTCAGGAACCCTAGCAACTAGGAGAAGCCAGACTTAGGTGGAGACTCATAGGTGGGATGCTGACTGGGGCCAAGTCGATGGGAGCCTCACGTGTGGATGGCCCTGCAGATCTCCTCAGCTGAACGGCCAGCCTTGCGTAGGGTGATAGCCAGGTTCTTGGCACGATTGGCTTCCAAGAGGGTCACCTTGCTGGCAGCCTTCTGTGCTGTTTTGTTTTTGGAGCAGATGAGGTCAAGAGCAGGGCCCTGGGCTTTCGTCTTAAACAAATCTTCAAACTTGTCCAGGTCTAGGTCCTGGCAGTCAGTAAGAAGGGACAATGATTCAGTTTCACACTATGAGAGCACTGAGAGCATGCCTAGTGTGGGCCAGACTCTGGCTCCTGCACACAGAGTTGGAACTGACCCAGACCCATTCTGGCTGATGAGGGCTTTTCCAAGTCTAGGAGATCTGACTAAAAAGGCAACCTGGTCCCCGACCCCCAGCCCTCTACGCCCTAAAGCTTGTCACCTCCAAGATCTTCTCATCGTCAAGTTCACTGAAGACCGTGCCACTGATTTGATTGGGCTTCAGTGCTGTCCAGTTGAAGACTGGCAGCCGGAACTTGGTCTTGATAGGCTTCTTAATTCGAATGGCTAGTTTAGAAAGATGATCAGTAAGGCAGAGTCCAAGGACACATTTTTCCTTGTTTCACCAGCCTGCCCAGCACCCTGGGGACTCACCTGACAGGCCCACCGTCAATACTACCGAGGGAGCAGCACCAGGGAGAGGTGGGGCTGGGGGACACTTGTCTAGAGGAAGAAGGAATGGTACAGTGACCCACAAGTCATGAGTCTCTTCCCAGGCCACCCTCCCTATCTGTCCTTAGGCACTCTCAGATAAAGAGTCTGTGTGGAGTCTGCTCAAGCTACTTCCAGAAGTCCTAACTGACAGACAGTTCAAACTAGTCTCTGACCAGTTAAGCCTCTGCTTGGCTGTCTTCAGAGGAATTAGGGGCAGCATCTGGATCTTTGAAGCACGTTTTGCTCTGATCTACGCTTCCCTACATCTGGATCCTCTCTCAGCCTTCTCATCCTGACCTCCCATCCTTCCAGCCCTCAAATGATGCAATTTCCCACTTACTCCTCCAGGAAGACACTACTGACTAGATGTTTGGCCCCACAAAAACATTATTCCTTCCAGCCCACAGGTCTTGGTTACCTGGTAATGGAGGTGGGGGTGGAGGCAGGGGTGGAGCCGGTGGAGGGGGCAGAGGAAGGGCTTCCTCAGCCAGTGGGACGGAAGCCAGCAGGTCCAGGTCGGAGGGTGCTATGCCTTCACTCAGCTCCGCAGGGCCTACCCTGGCCAGGACTTCTCCACCTACAGACTCCAAGCCCCGGGCACTGGGCTCCAAGTGGCATCGGCGTTGGAAGGCCTCCTCCTTCTCCTTAATGAGCCTCCGAAGGGTATGCACCTGGTGGTTTGTGTTCTCATATGTCTCCTATCAGCCATTGAGGGAAGCAGGGGGGATTAGCGTCACAACAGTCGTTGTTACCAAGGAATGAGAATTCCTAGCCGAGGGACTAAGGGATATGTGATGGTGTTCAGAAAGGCACAAATCCATGTGGGGAGCTGAGGAGGCTAGGATGCAGCATAATGGACGAGGTAGGAGAAGAGCTGGCCTGCCTCCACTGGTCCCTGGATGAGTCCCTCCCTCTGCTCTAGCATATTCTCACTGCTAAGGCCACTCAAGCCCCCAAGGTAAAGGATCCCCTCTAGGAAACGCCCCCTTTGGACCACTGCCAGTCGGACACAGCTGCTCTCTCCATAACCTTTTGCTTCTCATTACTGCTTTTATTTCATTTGGAAGACCCACAGACAGGCCTTGTCTTAGCCATCTCTAGACCCTCAATACTGTATTTAACAGGGGCTGTGCATATATATATACACACAAATATATCCATATGTACACATGTATAAAAAATACATGTGGGCTGGGAATATGGCCTAGTGGCAAGAGTGCTTGCCTTGTATACATGAAGCCCTGGGTTTGATTCCCCAGCACCACATATATAGAAAACGGCCAGAAGTGGCACTGTGGCTCAAGTGGCAGAGTGCTAGCCTTGAGCAAAAAGAAGCCAGGGACAGTGCTCAGGCCCTGAGTCCAAGGCCCAGGACTGGCCAAAAAACAAAACAACAACAACAACAACAACAAAACCATGTGTATGTACATACATATATGTGTGAGTGTGTGTATCAACAGAGCCAGTAAAACCATATTCCTCCAGAAGAAAATAAGGTGGAGGCATGACTTTATAACCAGTAACGAGGTAGGTAAGGAGACCAAGAAGAGACAAAAATCATGAAGCCCCTGCCCTTCTAATCTAGGATGCATGGTAGAGCCTAGTAAGCTAGACTAGCCTAATGGGCTACTCTGATCCTGCTCTGTAGTCAGGGTTGGGGGAGCACATGGAGAAGGCAGTATGGCCTGGGACTCCAGGGATGCGATGCCTGTGGGTACTACATTTGTTCCCACCCAATATGTCTGGCACCACTCTGTTTTCAGCTTCCTACTTCAGCTGCAGTTTACGTCTGTAATCCTAACTACTCAGGAGACTGAGATCTTAGGATGGTAGTTCAAAGCCAACCCTGGGCAGGAGAGTCCATGAGACACTTATCTCCACTTAAACACACACACACACACACACACACACACACACACACACACACACACACACGAAAGAGAGCTGTGGCTCAAGTGGTAGAGTACTATCTTTAGGCAAAAAAGCTCAGAGACAGTACCCAGGCTTTGAGTTCAAGCCCCAGGATCATCAGAAAAAAAGGGGTGAGATCATCAGCTCACCCTGTCTGAGTGCCTCAAGAGTTTAAAATGTGACTCAGGAGAGAAAAACAAGGCCCCAGTCCATGGAGCCCAGGCCCTCTCTTCTCTTCCCCAGCTTACTGTACCTTGATGCTCTCTAGCTCTTTCTCTCGTTGCAGCAGCTGCTTCTCCAACTCAGCCACCCGCATCATGTTCTCATTCTCCAGGTCCAAAAGCTTCTCTGTGAGCTGCAAGATGGGAAAGGCAGGATTATGTTAAAACCTGGGCAACTCAGGGTAGCCTGACTCCCAGTCAGGACCCAGGCATCCCCACCATAGTGCTCCAAGGGCACGTGGCTCCCCTACAAAACTCTCAGGTGCCCATGAGACAGCAAGGCTCAGTACCAGGGCTCACTCGCAGTTCTAGCTACTGAAAAGGCTAAGACCTGGAGCATTGTGGTTTGGAAGCCAATGTAAACAGAAAAGTCTGAGTCCATCTTCAGTTAACCAGCAAAAAAGCCTGACTTGAGGTGTGGCTCAGTAGTAGAGTGCCAGCTGTGAACAAGCAAACCAACGGAGTGAAAGGCCCTGAGTTCAAGCCCCAGTACCAGAAAAAAAAAAAAGAATAAAAGTAAACAGCAATGGATGGATGAATACAAGGTAAGTGGTGGTAATCTACCAGTCTTAGGAGTCCAGTAAATCAGGCCAGAGCCTTGATGGGGCTTAGTATGGAGGCAAGCCGGTCAGCTGTAGATTTCTGGAACTTAGGTCATGCCCATCCCTCACCCTCAAGAGCAGCCTGAATGGCAACAGAGACCACCTACATGAGACACGTGCTCCTCCAGCTCCTCCACCTTTTCCAGGGCTACATTCTTAGTTTCAGCATCTTCCAACAATCCCCCCACATCAAACACGTTGTCCAGATATGCCTGAATCTGCACCTGCAGCTTCTCGCTCTCCGTGTGCCTTGACTTCTGGGGAAAAGCAGAGAGTAGCAGTTGATGGAGCTAGCAGAGGACTGGAGGCACTCCTGGGACTTCTTCGTCCTCACCGTCACCCACCACCACTTCCCAGAGCACACTATCAGCCTCATGTCAGAGCTGCTTCCAATGGAGTTGCCAGACTGGAGAGGCATCTGCAGGAGGTCCCGAGTCCCAGAGAAAACAGGCAGATTCTAGAAGCATCCAGGACTAGATTCTTGTAAACATTCTTTGTGCTGGGTCTAAAATTCTCTATCCTCAAATGCTTTACTTGACCAGGACCCCAACCAGTTCACCTGAAGGAACTCCTCTAGCCCCAGCTTGGTAAATTCATATTGCAGGTGGACCCGGAAGTTCATGTCTTCTACTGAGTGCACCACAATGTTGATGAACTGCATGCAGGCCACCTGGGAGGGCAGAGGATCAAAAACAGTCAGGGTGGTTCCTGGCCTTAAGGAGCACATAGTTCTAATGGGTATGCCTGAGCCTAGTTCCTCACCATGAAGTCAATGTTGCTGTCCTCATTCCGAAAGTATTCCATCAGCTTCTCAAATCGATGCAGCTCCTTGCACACCTGAATCAACAAACTTTCTCAGGGAAAGGATCTGCTCTACACAGAACCCAAATCCTTGAACCATGGCTTCCAGCAGCATCATGGCAAAGGCTAAGTTTAACCACAACTCTATCTAGGGAATGGACCATCTTGAACCCTATAAAAGAGGACTTGGGACCTGGAATCTGGCCCTGAGTCTCTGGTCTCCTACCAACCCACTGAGGGAACCAAGTAAAGCCTGTGTCAGATTGGGTGTTAGGTGCCTCTGGTGTTAGGCTAAGGGGAAACATGGAGGGCTAATGTGTCAAGTTAAAAGGAGGGAATTCCACTGTGGGTGAGGTCCCAGGGATCCACAGGGGTGGAGCTAGTACAGGAAAGCCCTTTGCTGAAAGGGGTCCAAGGGCTCCTCTGAGCCCCTGAGCTTCAAGGAGGAAGAGCTGTTTCCTGGATTGAACAATGGATGCTAGGAAAGAGGTCCAGAGTGGAGGAAGAGGTGGGACAAGAGCTGTGGCTAGATGTCGAGGAATCCCACAGTCTGCTGAAGCACTGTGATTTTGAAGGTAGGCCCAGAGCTGGGGAAATTCCACACAGGCATTCTCTCTCCCCTCACCAAAGGCTATCAACAGCTCAGGAGACTTCCTTTTCCTATGTAAACTAGGTCCCTCCAATGGGTTCACAGTAGGAGAACTGCCTGGGCGTGTTGTGAAGAGTAGATGCCCAGACTCCAGTGGGTCAGGGGAGGGGAAAAGGGGTCTACATTTTTAACAAGCTCCTCTGGTAATTCTGATGACAGTCAGATTAGGATCACCGTACTGCAGCTCACAACATCCTTAGCAAACTAATAGACAGGCTTGCTGCTATGAGACCTAACAGGACTGAAGTTCTGATTTTGCCTTAGTTCTGTTCCTACTCTGGGAAGCAGACTATTTAGCCAATCAGAGATGTTAAAAATCACTGGAAATCCTAAGAAATGGTGCTTACCTATCTGGCTCCCTGCCTTCTCCCTCAATACACAGAAAAATGCCAACAGGAGACTGACCTCTTTGAAATTGTCAAAAGCAGCAAGAATAATTTCATGACCTCCTCGCACCAAACACACAGCTGCCAGGAGTTCCAAGACCAGAGCTTTGGTCCTAAGGAAGGAAGATTAGCACCTTAATCTGGCCACCACACAGCTCATGTCCACAACTAGGGAGTTGTTCTGTAAGGTAGAGCCAGTCTCAGTGGTGAGGGAAGGAGTGGGCTTTAGAAAGGTGAGAAAAAGACAGGTGCTGGTGGCTCATGCCTGTAATCTTAGCTACTCAGAAGGCTGAGATCTGAGGATCCCGGTTCAAAGCCAGCCTGGGCAGAAAAGTCCCCATGAGACTCCAATAAACCATGCAAAACCCAGCAGTGGTGCTGTAAGCTCGTGATTGAGCGCTAGCTGTGAGCATAAAGAGGCTCAGAGACAGAGCCCAGGCCCTTAGTTCAAGCCCCACAATGGATAGACAGGAGGGAGGGAGGGAGGGAGGAAGACTTGCTCCCTCAATAACTGTGCAGACCAGAAGGAAGCAGGGACACTTCTCTAGAAAGATGGGGATAGGGGGGAGGGTTGGGGAGGAGAGGGAATCAAAGTTCTGCCTGGCTACAGGACCCGAAAGCCAGGCAGGACTTGTCCAGGATGGGGAAGGAAGGAACTCACCTTGGATTCTTGTTGTTGAGGCTGAGTGCAATCTCATTGACAGCATGGGGATGGGACATGACCAGATTGAAGCCATACTGTAAGCAAAGGGATAGGAGAGGACCTTGATGGTATGGAAGGGAGAGCCCAGCCAATCTCCTTGGCCACAAGCTTACTGGCAGACCTGTCTTTTACAAGCTGGTGCCCGGCTAGCTGTCCTAGTTCACAGATGAGCCAGAAGAATTGGAGCACATATAGCTAGAACTGTCCCTTACCTGATAGTTCATGATGGCTCTGAGACAAAGGATACAGACGTGAACATCATCCTTCTGGCTCACCAGACGGGAGTTCTTCAGGGCCCTGCGGCCAGGAAGAGTGCTGTATCTGGAGGAGAGGGCCAGGAAGTCAGGTGGGTATTGAGGCTGCTGAAGGATTGAAAAGCACTCATTATCACTCAGACAGCCAGCTGCCCCTTGGCAGCTGCAGAAATGGGGGAAGAAGGACTTGTACCAACAACCAAGAGAACACAGGAAGCAGAGTGGTCAGCCTGGGCTCACCTCTCTGGAAGAGGCCTTTGTTAGCACTTTCCTAGGATCCAAGCTTATCATCAGTATTTAAACCAAGCTAACTCCAGAGACCTTCTGAAATACAAAGACCTTGTAGTCCTCAAGGTATTTCCAGGAAGACATTTATCTGAGCTGCACTTCTCATGGAGTAGGGCAATTTTGGCTCTCATCCCATTACTATGTCTCCAAAAGGCAGGGCAGACCCCCACAGGTATAAGGGAAGCCCAGGGGCTACGCCTGGCTATGTACACCCTTCTATGGCCTTAATGATGTTTTGTGAAGAGAAAGAAAGAGGAAGCAAGTATGGAATCTGCTCTTCCAAGACAAGAATGATGAGTATTCTGAGGGACAAATCCAAAGGAGAGAAATAGGGCCATGAATGAAACAAGCCAGAGCCTCCTATGAAGGCTGGGTAGGAGAGGCTCTGAGAAGCCATCCAATCTACTGGCAGGATGGCTCTTAAAACACCACAGACAAATGAGGGCACAGCAGTGTTGGAGAAAGAAGGCTAGAGGAAGAAGAGTAAGGAAAGAGAGGAACAGGCAGGTGGGCTCTGGCTGGTCTCTGAGAACTGGATGGGCAGAATGAGAGTGAGAGGCGGCAGCAATGAGGGCTGGAACCGGGGATCAGCCAGTAACGCCTGAGCCCTGCCTGAGAGCTTGGGGAGAAATGGCTGAGAGTGAGGAGTGGAGGAAGGGGAGAGCTGGAACCCCAGGTGGGGCAGCACAGCAAAGGACGATGTACTTACCCAGGACAGACCGCTGGGCAGTCAGGGAGACAGAGAGAACAGACCAGAGACAGACGGGCAGGCAGAGGGCAAGAGAGCTGAGCCTAGAAGCAAGAGTGGAGGGAGGAGCATGAGCACTCACCGCGGTTACTGAGACCTGGACGGGGGCTGGGGTGGGAGGCAGGCGGGCAGAGCGAGCACACACATACCGGAGCACAGACTGGCGCGCAGAGCGAGCGAGGCTGTTGGTGAAGGGGGCCGACAGGACGCTGGGCGGCTGCAGGTCCTCGATGGACCTGCTCCAGGACCGGAGTTTGTCAAATGCACCATCATCACCACTCTCCAGGCCCTCAAAGTCAAACCTGGAGCATGAAAGGACACACGTGCGCGCACATAGCACATACACAAGAGAAATTTTACGCTAAGCCCCTGGCAGGCCCACAACCCACTCTCCAGGCTTCTAGGGCAACAAGAAGCAAGGGCAGCAAGAGAAGAAAGCAGAAGAGGGCAGCCAAGACTCCATTTTGGTTAGGAGCCACCAGCATAGGACAAGAGCAGAGAGACCGAGGCAGCTTCCGGAGGGGGGGTCTGAGGACAGGGAATGCTTAGAATCTGGCCTCTCTGTTCTAAACTAGCCAGGTATTCCAGGAGTGGCCTCCCCATGGACCAGGGATTATGGGGCTAGCTGGCTCCCTATACGCCAAGCAAGTAATGGACATCTCAAAGAAGCTGTGCTTTCATATGGAGAATGTAGTCTGAGGAGGAAGTGAGGGGACTGGACCAAGGAAGGTCTCACTGCCAGTGGTGGTGGCTAATGGGCCTTTGAGTGCCCTGGGAGATGCCTAGCTTGTTTCAGATTGGGTAGGCTTAAAGGGAAGAGGATGGGATTCCAGAACACCCTAGCCCTTTATATTTAGGGAGTACACCACTGTTCCCAGGCTGTGTGGCAGGCTAGCATGGTAGGCAGGCACTCTGCCACCTGAGCTACATCTCCAGCCTCAGCACTGATTTCTTTTTTTAAAGGCCAAATTTTCTTTAACTGGGTATTTGAGGCTTCTACATTTTTCTAGTACAGAAGCTGCAGACTAAGATGGTGACTGGAGACAGGAAACCTATAGGGGTTGGGATGGCTTCTCTGTCACTTCTTTCTGAGGTCCTGTTTCCTATCAGCAGTTGTGAGTGTGTCCCAAGAAAAGAGAACAGCCAAGGTCACAAACCCACAGGGCTTTCTCTTACTAACACTGCTATCAGGACATCCCTCCCCTGAGAACCAGACCTACTCTTCCTTCCTGTTCACTACCCCTGAAGTATACTAGGACTAGGGAGAGTCTCCCACAGACTCTTCTCCCCACAGGGCATCCTGCTCTGCCAGCATCAAGTCAGGACATGGACTGGGGCTTTCTGGGACAGTAAACGATATCCACAAATGCCTGAATATGCCAAAGGAGGCCGAAGCAGGTGCTTGATAAAGTGTTAATGGGGCTCTCTAGTAGATATCATTGTAACCTCTCCCAACCTCTCGCTTGGTCTCTCCATCAGTCATGGTATTCCTGAGCACCAATACCTGCCTTCATTTAAACTCTATATGGCCTCACCCTTTGTCTCTCAAGCTTTCCCCAAATACACTCTCCTCCCCCAGAATCTTCCCCGGCACTGCCCTGGCCACCGAGCGCCGGGGGTCCAGCAATTCTTGGTTTAGAGCAGCTGGGATATGTTTACTTTTCAAATATGATAGGCTTATTTGGAAAAATGATCTACATCTCTTTACTATAAAAGTTCTGAATTTAAAAAAGTCATTTCAGCAAGTGTTTTTCATTTCTTTCTATTAAAAAGAGTATTCAGGGACTAGAAGAGTGGCTCAAGTGGTATAACATCTGGTTAGCAAGCTTGAGGTACTAGGTTCAAACTCCAATACTATCCACTCCCCCTGTTCCCAAAAAAGATGTATTTAAAGGGCTAGAAAGGCCAGGTGCTGCTGGCTCATGCCTGTAATCCTAGCTACTCAGGAGACTGAGATCTGAGGATCATGGTTCAAAGCTAGGCCAGGCAAGAAAATCCATGAGACTTTTCTTTCCAATTAACCACCAGAAAACCAGAAGTGGTGCTATGACTCAAAATGGTAGAGTGCTAGCCTTGAGCAAAAGAGCTCAGGGACAGCACCCAGGCCCCAAGTTCAAGCCCCACAACCAATACACACAATAAAAAAGGGTTAGGAAGGCCACAAAGTATGCTTTCTGCAGAGATAGGAATGGGGCTTGGGCTACTCTGTTTTTTTTTTTTTTTTTTTTTGGCCAGTCCTGGGCCTTGGACTCAGGGCCTGAGCACTGTCCCTGGCTTCTTCCCACTCAAGGCTAGCACTCTGCCACTTGAGCCACAGCGCCACTTCTGGCCGTTTTCTGTATATGTGGTGCTGGGGAATTGAACCCAGGGCCTCATGTATATGAGGCAAGCATTCTTGCCACTAGGCTATATCCCCAGCCCATACTCTCTGTTTTAATAGAGGATAACCTGTAAGGTGGTAGAGAGGTCAAATCTGGGAGAGGCACCAGTGTGAACCTCAGAGGAAATGAGACGTGTTGGACAAAGGAGAAGAGAACAGGGACAGGGACAGTAGAAAACTAAAGTCTAGGCAAAGGCCAAGGCCCAGAACTAGGGTTTTTCAGGACTAGGGACTTTCAACACTGGGGGACTACACAAAAGACTACATAAAATCCCAAGCAATCAGATACACTGCTCTTCCTAGAGCTGATTTGTTTGGGGAGTGAGTCCACATGTATTAGCCACCTCGTTTACTATCACTGACCTCTTCTTTCCATCCAGTCAAGTAACTGTGGTAGGATATGCTACCCTGAGTAGCAATACAATGAACAGTAAAGCAGATAACACAGTGTAGATCTAAGTTGTTCCAAATAATATTAGTGCTTTACACATATTTCCATTTAATCCTTACAACCCTTTCTGTGAAGAGGATAAATGTGCTTGAGGCCATACAGAGTAAAGGACACAACTGGGACTCAGTGCCAGCTTCATTTGACTCAAAAGATGCCTTATTCCTTGTCTACTCTGTGATCTTTCCTGTGCTAACTCATTTCTGGCTGCCTCAAAGCTGGAAAGACTGCCTACACATGGCTCCCACATGCTTTATCTGTCTGTCCAGGTCAAAGGTCATGCTCATCTGGGGACCCAGAACAGCCTTAGAAAGGTTAAATTCTATAGAGATGATAGAGCAGACATTTCCTTGGATTGTTTGCAGCCTGGCATTTGATCCTCTGGATTATCATCTTCCTACACCCCAAAACACAATTTCTCCTCTAGCCACCTGGCCATTCTTCGCTCATCTTCATACATGCTCGTGGCTGGCCTGTTCCCTTCCACCCCATACCTGGGCTACTTCCTCCTGTCCTGGGATGCCCACTCCCACTTCTACTGTTAGAATTTCACAGTCTTCCTCTAAGTAGATGGGTCTATGTATTCCCAGGGGGTCTCCAACCTTACTTAGCCCAGGGGTGGTACTCACATGACAGAACACTGAGCAAAGGACAGGTAGTCCACCAGCACATCCAAGCCTTTGTTTTCATCATTAAGAAACTCTCGAACCCACCTGCACATAGAGGAAACACAATGGCAGCGGGGGGTACTCAAGTGGGTTAAGGGGGTCTCTAAACCAGCACTACCCTTTTGGATCATTCTGGAGCCTAGAAGGGAAAATCCACAAAACCAAAACTGACAATATCCCTTCATGGATCATGTCTTACGAGCCAGAGAGGGAGGGAGCACAGGTGCTTTCAGTACCACTTGCTATTGTGTGAACATGCAAACTTCGTCTGGCAAAATCTTCAAGCACTTTTTCTTTATGGGACAGGGCCCTGGCGCAATCATTTTCTGTGTCCCTTACAGCTAGCACAGGCCAAGCAAAACGTTATCGCTCAATGCTTGTTGAATGAATCCGGGAGGTATTTATCCCACTGTTGTGGGATAGAGGGAAATGAGAATACAATTGAGGGGGTAAATAGGATCCAAAATACAGTATATGTATTTTTAAAAATACCACAATTAGCTGGGCACTGGTGGCTCACACATGTAATACTAACTACTCAGGAGGCTGAGATCTGATGATCACAGTTTTTTAAGCCAGCCAGGGCAGGAAAGTTCATGAAACTCTTATTTCCAACACCACTCAGAAAAAGCCAGAAGTGGCACTGTGGCTTATGTGGTAGAGCACTAGCCTTAAACAAAAGCTCTGGGACAGTGCCTAGGCCTTAAGTTCAAGCTTAAATGAAACCCTTCAAAACACAATGAAACCCTTCCCTTTTTATAATAAAAAATAATTTTTAAAGAAATTAGGGAGATATCAAGAGTATTTATTTACCTCTGTGTGCCAAACCATGCTTTTTTTTTTTTTTTTTTTTTTTTTTTTTTGGTCGGTTGTGGGGCTTGAATTCTGTGCTTGGGCGCTGTCCTTGAGCTCTTCAACTCAAGGCTAGCACTCTACCACTTGAGGCACAGCACCATTTCCGGTTTTCTGGTAGTTAACTGGAGATAAGAGTCTCACGGACTTTCTTGCCTGGGCTGGCTTTGAACCAGGATCCTCAGATCTCGGCTTCCTGAGTAGCTGGGATTACAGGCATGAGCCACCAGCACCCAGCCATGCTTTGACAGAGAAGCAAGTTCCCAGTTGATTCCAGACTCAGTTAATATACTGGCAGAAGGGGCAAAGAGAGCTCTGAAACAGGGTTTACTGAGCCAAAGGGCTCTCCACCAATTTCAAGGATAGCAGTGTGAGGAAGCAGTGAACAGAGTGAGATGTGAAGTTATATACTTAGTCACAGTAAGTCTGGCAGAGCCAGAAAAGGCTGGGCATGAGCAGGAACTCAAAAAACTCCAGAATACCATGACCCTTTGGGGGCAGATCAGGACAGAAGGCAGGCAGATAGAAAACAGAAAACCTGAAGGACAGTGTCCTACGGCACTTTTACTTATTGCCTTCACTCCTTTTAGGATAAAAAGCAAGAGCAAACTCCAGAAGGAATGTTACATTACAAGCTCATTCTACTGCACAAAGACTCAGAATAAAAAAAAAATCCTCTCTTGTGCTCTATTTATTCTGTAGAAGCCAACTATACTCAAACTGCTCTACAAGGCCTCTTTTTACACACAACTGAAGCACCAGCACCATGTTGGCTAGCCATACACCAAGCAGGAGAGAGGCTGAGCCTGGAGCACCAGGCCAGGCTGAAATTTGGCAGGCTCTGGCTGAAAGCTGACTGTGACACCGGAGCTGCCTGAAGTTAGCTTCCTCTCTGGAGGCCTACAGCCTCCCATTTCCTGTCTGTCTGCACTCCAGCTCCCCACCCCCTTCTCGTTTCCTGTCTGAGTCTACACTGCTATTTTCGGGATCCTGACACTTTGAGGAAAGGTTAAAGGTCACTTAGGCAAGGCAGAGAAACCAATACAAACCAGGGAGGGAGGAGGAGCTGCAGGGGCTCTGGAATCCTACTTCCCAGCAGGCCTTACTCCAGACTTTGCTTGTGTGCTTCCACAGGCCCCTGCCCATCAGGCCATGACCAAAGAGGGCCTACTCTGCTTCACCTTGCCCTGATTTCCTCCTAGCTTGCAGTGAGCGTGCACAAACACACATACTCTCTCTCTCTCTCTCTCTCTCTCTCTCTCTCTCTCTCTCTCTCTCTCTCTCTCAAATCCTAGCTATCCCAGGAACTACCCAGGAAAGTCTTAGGTCAGATGGCAGAGACTCCTAAAATGCCAGCACTAAGTATTCCCTAGGAATCAAGGACAAAGTCTAGACCACTGTGAGTTAACTGCCAAGAGGCCCTGGAGCTTGGGGACGGACCCATGTTAGTCTGGTCCTAAATCCAAGCCAGAAGCCGGGGGGCAGGAACCCTGTAGAGCAGGAAGGCAGAAGGACTGTTACACACTGCTGTGGCCCTCTGTCCACCAAAACCCCATCGCCATGCCAACTACAGCAGGACTTAAGGAAGACAGCAGGACTTGAGAGGGAGGCCCTGCGGAGCAGCACGGGTGCTTAGGACTGTAGTGCATGTCACTCGCCCTCACTCTTGCAGGCCAACTGAGGAGCCAGTTTTCTTTGTGTGAAAGATTCACCAAGGTGGGGCTGGGAATATGGCCTAATGGCAAGAAGAGTGTTTGCCTCATGTACATGAAGCCCTGGGTTCGATTCCCCAGCACCACATATATAGAAAACAGCACTGTGGCTCAAGTGGCAGAGTGAGCAAAAGGAAGCCAGGGACAGTGCTCAGGCCCTGAGTCCGAGGCCCAGGACTGGCAAAAAAAAAAGAAAGAAAAAAAAAGATTCACCAAGGGTGGAGCCTTGGCTACACTTTTCCCTTTGGCTTGGCTTTCCATGAGTGGTTCAGATGGCGTAGAAACCACCACAGCATAGCTTCTGAGGCCAGGAACTGTCCTTTTCCTGTCCTCTCCAGTGCTGTTTCCTTTGTGACTGCTGTAGCAGCTGACTACACCAAGATGACTTTCCCTGTGAAGAGTCCTAGGCAAGCTCTGCTTTGGGGCAGGCAAGCAGGCCACTATTGTGACAGGAGAGGAAAGGTTGATGGTGTCATTTGGCTTTTCCTACTCTACTCTCAGGAAGCTTAGGGACTTGAGACTGGCATCTCCGGTAACCCCACCCTTCCCCCTGGCTCCACTTGTCATTCTCTGAGGCACTCGCCATCATGTCAGGCACTTCTCAGTGAATGAGAAGTCAGATCTCCCTGTAGACCTTCATTCAGTCTTACATCAGGAGTCCCTGTCTTTTCTGCATGTCTTCTCTCTCACCATATCTATCTTTGTTGTTAGTTTCACAGTACCAAGGCCTCAGTACCCAGGCCCACAGTACCCTCTTTCCCTGGACCTAACTTGCCTTCTGCCTCCTCAGTTAACACCTGGTTCTTCACACAGACTGGAAAGAAGACTCACAGATCCTGGAACTCTGTCAGTTGCTTGGTAGCATCAAGATCTGTAAATATAGGAAGTGTTCAACTCCTGCCTTACATATTTTCTGGTGCTTCAGAAAGCTTCTGCTTATTAACTAAAATTGAAAAAGTAAATAATAATGCCAGTGCTGGTAGCTCATGACTTATTTAGCTATTCAGGAGGCTGTGCTCTGAGGATCATGGTTCAAAGCTAGACTTAGCAGGAAAGTTTGTGAGACTCTTATCTCCAATTAATCACCAAAAAGCCAAAAGTAAGTCTGTGTGTGGCTCAAATGGTAGAATGTCAGCATTGAGCAAAAGAAGCCAAGTAAGAAGAACAGGCCTGAGTTCAAGCCTAAGGACCATGAATCACCTACCACCCCCACCAAAAAAAAAAGTAGCCAGGTACCGGTGGTTCACACCTATAATCCTAGCTACTTGAGAGGCTGAGATCTTAGGATTGCGGTTGGAAGCCAGCCCAGGCAAGAAAAAGTCAGTGAGACTCTTACTTCCAATTAACCACAAAACTGGAAGTGGTACTGTGGCTCAAAGTGGTATAGCACTAGCTTTGAGAGGAAATAAATTCACAGGGAGAGTGCCCGGGCCCTGAGTTCAAGCCCCATGACCGACCAAGAAAACAAAAACAAAAACAAAAAACAATTAAATAAAGTGGGCACCAGAAAGTCCAAACAGTCATCACATAGGAAGTAGCTCTCCGTAACTTCCCACCCTCAGCCTTCTCTGGGCCTCATTTGGCTCAGCACCAGGCCACAAACAGACTCTAGTCTCAGCTGCTGTGGGAATGTCTTCCACCCAAAGCCACAGGATGAGGCCCTCAGGAGAGGCCCCAAGCTTGCCAGAAGTATCCAGTCAGCAGCTGGCAGAGCTGGGGCGGGGGGGGGGGGGGGTCTTGGGAGTGGGGAGCAGGAAAGGCACAGTCTGAAGCTCTAGGGAGCCAGAATCCATTGCAAGGACAGCTCTATGACTGGAAGGCTAAACAGCAAAACATCCTCAAAGGACACCAGATCCTGTGTAGCAGCAACACCTGGACTGAGTGGAGAGGCTGGGATGGGTAGACTGAACTCACCCAATGTGATTGGTGCGAAGAGAGATCTCCAGCTCCCGCAGGACTTTAGTTGACTCCTGCACTCTCCTCCTGAACTTCTGTGAACACAGAATCTTCTGTCACTCATTAGAGACCCCCTCCAACTTTTTTTTCTTTCACTTTTTGATACTTGCTATGTAGCCCAGGCTGGCACAAAACTTGAAATTCTTCTGCCTCATCCTCCCAAGAGCTAAAATTATAAGCATGTAGCATGCCTGGCTATCCAACTTTACAATATAAATGAAGGATTCAGAAAGAGAATGGGAGGGTAAAGAGACCTCCAGCCTGGACAGCCACTCCAAATCCCTGGCCTCGGAGCCCAGGAAATCCAAATCTGACTTGCTCAAAAGCAGATGTCTGGGTCCCACGTCAAAGGGATTGTGCCCAAATACCACAGGACCAATATAGGCAGCCACAGGAGGCCTGTCTGACTCATACTTCACCTTCCGAGTTACGCTGGGGTCCAAGAAGCTCTGTAGTTTCTGGATGTAAGTGTGGGGAGGATTCTTCACCTGGAACCGTTCCTATAAAGAAAACATATATACACAGAAACAGAGCCTGAGGAAGATGCCAAGGAAAGACTGCTCAACGTGAGGGGACTCAGCCTCCCAGCTGCCACTTGGCTCTTAGAATCACCCAAATCCTAGGTTTCCATTACTTATCCCTAGGCATTTCCCACCTTTTGCAATCTTCTTCTCTGATGAGTGATCTCTGGGCCTAAAATACTTTTTTATGTCAATTATTTTAAGTCTGCTGGTTACTAAAATGCAAGGATTAAGGCATTATGACCAGTATCAAAAATCAAGTTATGAGTGGAGAATGCTGCTCTCTGGGTTTAGGAAGACCAAGGGCAGGGGAACTTGGCCTTGCAGAACCCAGCTTTTCTAACTCCAAATCCTGTAACTAGAAGTAAACTGGCTAATGGTGCTAACACAGCCCAGGGCTACAGTCACGCCTCCTGCTCTCTGCCAAAGCCTCAAGCCCCAACAATGCAAGGCAAATTCTGCTGCTTTCCCCCCCCTCCTCCCTGGTCATGGGGCTTGAACTCTGGTACTGTCCCTGAGCCATTCAGCTGAAGGCTAGTACTCACTTTGGGTCACAGCACCACTTCCAGCTTTGTGGTGATTAGAGATATTCCCTCACAGACTTTCCTGCCCTAGCTGGCTTTGAACCGTGAGCCACCAATGCCCAGCAAATCCTGCTGCTTTAAGCCAGGTCTATACTTTGGCCCAACTCCCTCATCTGGCCCAAGAAGGAATTTAGAAAGCTCCACAAAATCTAAAAATCTTGAGGATGATAGTGATACCCCGAGAATGGGGTCTAGAAACAATAAAATGTTAGGAAACAAGGCCTGCAAACAAATTAAAGGAAAAAAATAAAGTTTGAGAATGCATATGTGACCTAGAAAAGACTGTGATATTATTGAAGAATCTCAGTGCCAAAGAGCTACTGCTTGTCAAAGCCCAAGTAGGTACCAACAGACTCTTCTTAATGCGGAGCTGAAGGGGATGGATCTCCATTAGATAAGAAGCTTGGGTTAGGACCTCTGAATCAGGTGGCACAATTTCCCAGTGGGCAGACCTGGCACAGCTCGCCTAAGCCCAACCTGGCTCTATCGCTTACCAGCACTGGGCAGGCTCATGAACTATGGGTTCTTCAAATGCAAGTGCTTTCCTCACAGGGTTTTTATGAGGTATTTCAGTATGTGTAGAGTCCTTGATAAAAAACCAGCATTCAATAAATGCTAGCTAGCTATTATTACGATTTTATTCAGAGCTTGAAAAGAAATAGATCTTTTTTCATGACAAAATTCTATGGCAAAGGTGCTGGGTAGGGTCTAGCCATAGCTACAAAGAAATATGAAAGAGGAAGCTAAAGAACTGTAGATAGATCTGTCTAAATTCAAAAGCTCACGACCCACTCATGACCTTCAAATATATGCAGGTAAAGAGCCAGGTATTAAAAGATCTCGGTTCTGGCCTGGTGCTGATAGCTCATACCTGTAATCCTTGCTGCTTAGGAGGCTGAGATCTGAGATTGTGCTTTGAAGCCAGTCAGGACAAGAAAGTCTGTAAGATTCATCACCAATTAATCACCAAAAAGCCCAAAGTGGAGCTTTGGCTCAGGTGAAAGAGTACTAGTTTTGAGGAGAGAGGAAAAAAAAAAAAGCTCAGGGACAGCACCCAGGCCCAGAGCTCAAGGACCAGGATCAACAGCAGCAGGAGTAAGAACAACAACAATAAAAAACAAAAAACCCTTGGTTCTGAGTGAAGTAATGCTCTTTCTTCTCATCTAGCTCTAGACACTATTTATGTAAGGAAAGCCAAATTTGATTGCTATTCCAATATGTGGGGAAAGAAGACCAGAGGACAGATATTTCTCATTACTAGAAGTCTGTAGATGATGAGAAGCACCAGTGCTATTTGCCTGGAGAGAAGTGAGAGTTACAGGTCAGGTCGTATGGAAAGGCAGAAGCAGGCTCTGCTGAGAAAACTACCTACCTGCTCCCCAGGCAGCCTCACACAAACCACCTCAGCACCATTGCCCACTGGGAACAGCCAAAACAGCCTTTAATTGGAGCTTGGCCTAACAGCTCTGTCTCTGCCATGAGTCTTCTTAACTAGGCTGGGGTTTCCGCCAGGGCTGCAGTCGATGCCTTTGATGTTCCTGCCTTGTACAGCCCAGCACATTTCCCCACCTCCCTGTTCTTCCCAAGCACATACCTGATCACAGATCAGATCCCACTTCTTCTCATTGTCATACTGCCGCAGGAGCCGGGCCTTGTCAGGAGGCAGGTTCATAGAGCTCTGAAGAATATAAAGGAACAGGCTGAACCCCTGCTTACATGCTCACATAAACACACGCACCTGCATGCATACACGCAAGCACACACACATGCACCTGAAGGACAGAAAGGTTAGACAGTACCTGCCTTCCCCTCCTATGCTATCAGACGTCAAACTTGACTCTGCTGCTGTGAACACAGCCTAAAAAGGTGACACCACTCTCCTGCCTTCCCACTGTATTAGCTGAACTTGGTTAAGCAATGTTTTCTAAACCATAGGTAGGTGGTAATGAAGAAAAATTAACTTTTCTTAAATGGAAATGAGCAGATTTAAATAGGGTAGAATATACCAGAATTTATTGCAAGTACATTGTACCAATGTTTCATTAAGCTTTCACTTCTTTTACATTTGTGTATATATATATGCACATGTATGTAAAGTATGCTTTTTAACATGAGACAGTTCAAAACTTTGAGAGCCACTAGTTCAAAGAAACAACTTTCAGTACACTCTTCCACCACTGCCTGAGACAGGTGACATTACTGTACCACACGCTTGCATGAGTGAGCTCTGACTAGCTATCACCTATTTAAGTGTTATCACTCTCCTCTCGCTTGCACAAGTCAGATGCAAGTAATGAGGACATTTGTAAAGAGCACGATGAAGAGAGCTGCTCAAATACTTTTAGAAAAATGTTTACAAAAGTTTAGGATGGGGGCTGGGAATATGACCTAGTGGCAAGAGTGCTTGCCTCGTATACATGAGGCCCTGGGGTTCGATTCCTCAGCACCACATATACAGAAAATGGCCAGAAGTGGCGCTGTGGCTCAAGTGGCAGAGTGCTAGCCTTGAGCAAAAAAAAAAAAAAAAAAAAAAAAAGCCAGGGACAGTGCTCAGGCCCTGAGTTCATGGCCTAGGACTGACCAAAAAAAAAAAGTTTAGGATGCTAAGTATTAGAATCAAATTACTTATGACACTTTCCCCAATTAACCTAGACACAGCAGGGTCCCAACTCCTACCAGAGACACTCTAATGTAGAAAACTGAACACCAGCCCAGGAATCACCCCATTTTGTTCACTATTGATTGCTGTGAATGAGGAAGGCCTAAGGGACCCATGCATAGTTCTATGATAGGGATGATGCCCCGTCCTGTGTCTCCTGCAGTTACACCTCTCTCTTCAGTGTGACTGTCTTTGTTCACGGCTCTTTACCTTTGAACAGTCTGACGATGCACAGAACTTCCCAAAGAGCCAGCCTCTTCCTGGAGGAGCTTCCTCTTTTCTCTCTCTGCTCTGGGCGCAACTGCAACTCTCACTCCCTGGCAACCCAAGCATGACCACTTGGTTTAGTTCTGTCCACTTCCCTTCATAGCTTTGTCCCCAGGGATCTGTGTGTACCCAGGATCCCCAAGGAGGAATACTGGGAGGGGTTCCTCTACTGTCTAAGGGATTAAGAAGCAATCTTGAAATATAATTTGTTGTCACATAAGCTATCATGCACTTACACATTACTAACCAGTTGTATGCTCATCTCACCCCTAAGAGTGAGAAACTAGTCCAGCCCTTCCCCAGATAGTATTATACTGATAGCAGGGATGGGTAAATATAGGCCAGAATGTCCTTTTTGTTTGCTAGGGGCAAATCTCAACAGATCTGTGAGGACAGCAGGTTGACAGCAGCAGGTCTTAAGAAAACAGGGACTGTAAAGCCAGGGGCAGGCACAGAGCAGTCTCCATCCTAGCTAGGGATGGGCTGCTGTCAACTGAACCCAAGAAACAATGTGAAGGACTGGTCTTAGCTTTGTACATCCTGAGTAAACTGCTGTCATCTGGTTGTTTCTTCCAAGTCTGTGCCATGAAAACAGTTTGCTCTCCTCTCCCCTGGAAGACAGCTGCTCAGAGGACGGGATGGTTTGTTGTTACTGTGGCAAACTTCACATGCTGTCTGTACCAACTTCTCCCTGGCGAAGCCTGTCACTGCTGAGGTTTTACATCTCCTCACCCAGGTGAACTTGAGAAAATGAGTGGTTATCTCTTTGCTTTGGGACCATAGCCTAGGTGCATGGAAGAGACATATCAGAGACCTAGTCAAACTTTGGATCCTCAGAAAAGATGGACCCATGGGGTACAGAAACAAGCACAAAACAGCCCTGACTATTGGCCCACATCCTAGAGGTAGAGCTTCAGGTAGGACTTACTGTTTTGTCACACTCAAGTGTGTTAGGAAGGAGATGACTAAGGGAAAAGCCTCAACCTTCAGCATTCTCACAAGAAGTAGGACAACAATGAGAGCCATCAGCCAAGGCAGCAGGACCACATAGTTCTCTTCCTGTCAGACAAGATCGTTAAGGCTCCTGCTTCTACCTGATGATTTGTATGAATCTGGTAGAACTCCAATGTCCAGAGGAAGCTGCTCTGCCCTTAGGAAGGCCAACTTCCTGAGGCCTGGGGATAGCCAGGGAACAAGCCTGACATAGTTCCAGTCTCAGCCAAAGATTGCTACTCTGGGATTTTCCTTCAGTGGTTCCATAGCGATTGGGCTCTCAGACTGAAGCTGAGCTAAGCTCTCCTTAACTCTCTAGTGCAACCCTTGAGCAGAAAGAAGGCAGAGGTCCAGGGCACTGAATATGGAGCCAGAGGGCCCATGATTAATTCTGGGTTCTCCAGAGCTATGGAACTTTGGTGAACTCACCCATAATTTAGAGATACTCTGACTACTTCACAGGGTTTTATGAGGATCAAATGATAAACAGTTTATGTCTATATGTATTTGGAACCCTGTGGGTATTTTCACAGTTCCCTTCTTCCTCCTGAAAAGCCTGTGTAGTGTCTGCCCTCTTGCTTTGGGGTTGTCTATGTCTGATCCCTGATCTCCTTAAGCAGTTGCTTCTCAGTACTGACTACAAAGCAGTCCTTTACCCCTTCTTTGATCTCGCTCTGGTTTCCTCTGAGACTAGGTGGCAACTGAAACACTACCATCCTTGGGTTTATGGGAGATCCACCATCACCACCACCCTTCCTTGGGAGGAAGCAAAGGAGACAAGTTATAGGCATACAAGTCACAAAAGGAAATAGGAGAAAGAAAGACGAACTCAAACTGAAAGCAATTGTGAAATTGGCTTCTAACTCAAAGAGAACCAACAAGAATCTCAGAATCAAGACTTATAATGGAGGAAGGTGAAAGGCATGGATCTGATGCTCTTCCAGCAAGGCTGCTCTGGCTCACGTGAGTTGGGCCAGGCAAATTGCCTGCTAAGTAGATTTCTTACCAGACCCCTGCTGACTGCAGTAAAGGGAGGAGGAGGTGGCTCTGCTCACAGGATTTTCTTTCCCTTTCAGCTCTGAACCCCCAGACCACTTAGCCCCTCCTCACTTCCTTCCCACTATGAGGGAAGGGAAATGCTGGTAAGTCTGGAGTTTCCTTTAAAGCTGCAGGCCCTGCTCTGGAGCTTGCCACTCACACTGCCAGTCTTCTTGGGGAAAACCCAACACACAGAAATAGGAACTACCAAAAATTCCCTGTTTAACTGCTTCTATTGGTCCCAGTAGATCATGATAAATCTTACTTAAAAATGAAGACAAAAATGGCATAACTAAAAAAAAAAAAGAAAGAAAGAAAGAAAAGAAAAAAATGGCATAGCTTCTGAGAAACAGGCAGAGAGAAATGTAAAACATCCCTGGGAAAAGGGCTGTGGGAAGGCCAGCAGAGGTTGCTGACTTCAAGCAAAATATAGAGAAGGTCTGCTGGTGGCCTCAGTAAAGCTTTCTTTTCTCACAACTGCCTCCCATCAAGTTTCCTATGGCTGGACCCATCTTCCACCATGGGAACCCCAATCCCTGCCCTCAGACCTGGGCATGGGGGACACTGGGAACCTGAAACTAGAACTGCTCCAAAAGTGAAATGAGGTGCTTCCTGGTCACCACATGCTGCTCAACACACTGCTGAGAACCTGCTGCCACCAAGTCCTCCGTGGCATCCACAGACTAGCCTCGCGGGCACGAAACGGTGAGGGGCACAAAACTTGCAAGTCCAGCTGGGTGTGGGTGGCTGGTGCCTGTAATCCTAGCTACTCAGGAAGCTAAGATCTGAGGGTTGTGGTTCAAAGCCAGGCTGGACAAAAAATGCAAGAGATTCTGATCTCCAATTAACCCGAAAAAGGCCAGAGTGGAGGTGTGGCTCAAGTGATAAGAGTGCCAGCCTTGAGAAAAAAGGGTACACATACACACACACACACACACACACACACACACACACACACACGGCACCAATACTAAAGCTTGAACTCAGGGTCTCATAGTCTTGCTTGATACAACATATATCTCCAGAAGGCAGCTAGCTGTAGGAAGAACTGTAATACTATCCCACACTCAGTGCTCCTCTTAGGATCCACTTCACCAACCAAAAAGCCTGCTCCCATGCCAGTAACAAGGCAGGCAACATATGCACAAAGGCCCATTATTAGTCTCCAAAAAGGATAAAACATCAGGAACAGCCCAGCCTGCCTGTCATGTGTCTCTATAGGTGGGCAGTGGGCATAGCCTTGGCCAGCTGGGCACTGCTCCCAAAGGGTGGAAGCTTAAAGAGGTGGTAGGCACCACCCGTGCAGCCTTGGCCCCTTGGTGGCCACTACCAGTCCTGCTGCAGTAGCGGCTCCCAGACAATAAGTTATTTTCAGCTAGTGCTTTAACACAAGCCAGCTGGCTAGTGCACAGGGCGGGAGTCCTCCTCCACCCAGCCCGCCCAGACAGCAGGCTGGCCAAGCAGCCAGCCCAGCCCACAGCCTACTCTGCTGCCACCTCCACATCACTGTTTGTTTATCTCATTATTTCAGCACAGCTCCTCCCAACTCCTCCCCATTAAAAAAACCAAAAAAACAAAAAGCAAAAAACCCTGCAATTCTATCCAAGGAAACCAAAAAAAATCAAAGTCTGATCAAAGGCCCAAGACCTAAAATTAAACATGTGACACACAGAAGCCCCTCCAAACACCCACACTTTTCCCCAGGCTCATGACTGGCTGGAGCAATGCAGGGGTGGCTTTGGAGATAACTTGAGAGAGGGAGCCTAGAATGGGCCTAAGTCAATGACAAAAGGTTCTGGGTGGAGAACTGTCGTTTGGCAGAAGGGAAATCACAGGACATTCCATGACACCATGCTGGAAATAAAGGCAGCCCGTGCCTTCCTTCATGCAGTGGAGGCAAACACTCTAACCAGCACCTGTACAACACAGTGTTCTAATACAGGAAGAAATGGAAGGCAGCTTCAACAGTTCTGTTCCCCACTGCTCCTCATCTCCCATCAAATGAGACCCCCTTTGCACAGGAACACAAGGGTAGAGTACAACTCTAGCTACACACACAGTTTTTACTAGGTTTGAGCTGCCCTGTTAAGACAGGAGAAACTTGCTGGCATTTCTTGTGACAAAAAGGCTTCAAAAAAGTGTTGACTGAAGTGTCTGTAGCGTTTTAGGTCATCTGCCTTTCTGTTTTGTTTTATGCTGGTACTGGTACTGCATGATTTTGGCTGGTGCCCTACCATTTGAATT
Source organism: Perognathus longimembris pacificus (assembly GCF_023159225.1). Lineage (NCBI taxonomy): Eukaryota > Metazoa > Chordata > Mammalia > Rodentia > Heteromyidae > Perognathus > Perognathus longimembris. The sequence goes on along the minus strand of NC_063161.1, from coordinate 54,519,689 downwards.
ATGTCTCCATTTTCCAACTTTTTTGCTGGTTAATTAGAGATAAGAGTCTCATGGCTGACTTTGAACTGCAATTTTCAGATCTCAACCTCCTAAGTAGCTAGGAATATAGACATGAGCTGCTGGCGCCCAGCTGCCTTTCTGTTTCAGTTTAACTGAAGCCATCATTTTGGGGACAAGCTGCCAGGCTCAGAACTATGTCTGGAGAACGTGGTGCTGTGGTCACTGATGACTCTGTAACCAGAAATGACTTGCTGAGCTGTTATGGGCCAAGTCCTTCAGCAGTCTGAAGGAAAAAGAAATGGATTCACCAGATGTCTCCGGCTGAGCTCTGCAATTCACACCAGGCACATCAAATGAAGAAGCCCTTAAAAGGCCAGCATCATTGAAACAAAGAGATGGTTTTATTCCAAGTAAAATTATACCCCTGAGGCATCCTCTTCCCTCTGGAGGGTTCCAGTGTTGGATTCTGATGAGGCAAAGGAAAATGGCTATGCCCCCGATGCCATTAGGCATCGACCTCTGCCATCTCTCTCCTATCATTGGCCTCACACTTAATAACAAGTAACCTGCTGCAGGGACCCTAGTCTCCACATTCTGCCTGCGGCCACCACTGCAGTTCACCAGTGAAGGAGTGCCCAGTGGGAGATAGGAGAATTGCTGTGAGCATTTCCCAATGGAGCCCTCAGGCCTAGCTAAGCAGCCACCGTCACAGCAACTTGATCTGTCTTCTGGCTCCTCAGCCCCTGCTCGCGGTTAGCCAGACCCACACACTCCTCAGTTACGCAGAATGGAAACTATTCCGCTGGGGGCAGCTGGTTTTCCAAAGCCAAGGAGTCTTGAGGCAGATCCTCTCATTCCCCCTCAGCCAGCGGGGTCTTCCCACTCTCCACAAAGCTCTGTCTCCCAGCCTGAGGAGCCCAACAGGCAGTCTTACCTCCTAGAGGACTCAGTAGATCAAGGGTCACTTTCCTTTATCCCCCAAACCTCCCACCTCATCTCTCACTGTGGCATGAGTCCCTCAGGTCTCTCATCTACTTCTTTACTTCTCCACTGTCACCAAATGGATGGCACCACCCAGGCCCCCTGGGATAACCCTCCCTCTATGCCCTACAGAGAGAGGAAACATCCAAACACAGAAGAACATTAGCATCTTCTTAATGGTGTTTGCAGTACTGGGACTTGAATTTAGTGCCTTATACCTGCTAAGTAGGTGTTCTACCACTTGGCCATGTCCCCAGTCCTTTTACTTTTCAGATAGGGTCTTGCACTTTTTGCCTTCTTTTTGATCCTCCTACTTCTACCTTCTGGATAGCTGGTATTACAGGTGTGTGCCTCCACACAGGGCTTGTTTAAGATGGAGTCTTGCTAGTTAACTTTTTTTGCCCAAGCTGGCCTTGAACTGTGATCCTCCAGATCTCTACCTCCTAAGTAACTAGAATAATAGGCATGCTTGGCTGCTCTTTGAATCTTATGGAAAGCACTTCTAAGATAAGGACTTGGCCCCAGCATCTTGAGTAGCTCATCTTCTCCTACTCTGGATTCCCCTGGGATAGTGTATCTTTCCATTCTCTGACCCTAGGAGTTACTTGTGACTGTTTACCCAGGCTTCTGAATCCTTGTCTATCACTACTTAACTCAAATCTAAGTTTGTCAAGATCTAATACTGACCCTTAATAAGTTCCAGGTAAGAGAGCATGCTTAAAAACTACTTCTGTGTGGACCACCTTGTTGCTTATAATTGGAGTAAAGTGGCCCCTTATAAGACTCATTGATCTGAATCTGCGGTTCGAAGCCAGCCCGGGCAAAGAAAGGTCCCTGTGAGAGACTTGTCTCTAATCAGCCAGCAGAGTGCTGGGAACGGAGTGGTGTGGAGCTCAAAAGTGGTACGGTGCTAGTCTTGAGCTGGAGAGCTGAGGGACAGCACTCAGGCCCTGAGTCCAAGTCCAGTGGAAAGTCACTCCTCCTGGGACAAAAGTGATGGAGCATCCAGAGGCAGTAAGCCACTGCTTGGATGGCAGAGATGGTGTCAGATCCTAGAGTCACTACTGTTGGCCTTTCAAAAGTTAAAGCCGGGAAGTCCTAGAAGAATAGTTCATAAGCATGCCTTTCCAATGCCCATGTCTGTCTACTGGGCAGGAATTTGCCAGTCATCTGTGATAATGGTTAGTAAGGGTAAGTTTGTCAAATGAGAGGATAGCACTGGGGACGGATTGGAAATTGCATTGTGCTTATAGACCCCAGAGTTCAGGACAGGTAAAGAGAATGAATCGGACTCTAAAAGAAACCTTAACTAAACTGGCCTTAGAGACTGGCGCAGACTGGGTGTCACTCCTTCCTTTTGCTCTGTTTAGAGTAAGAAATTCTCCCTATCAGCTTGGCTTTACTCCTTTTGAAATAATGTACAGGTACCCCCCACCCATTATCCCTAGCCTTCAGACTGAATTGCTTGCTGATTTGGATAATGCTGAATTTTTGTGTAAACTCGATTATTTGCAGCTCGTGTACAAGAATGTGACCCCAACTTAAGGCATTATATGATTCTGCTTCTGTCCCTACCCCCCATTTATTCAGACCAGGGGACTGAAATCCTAAGAACCACGGTGGAAGGAACCCTAGATGGCATCGCCACTTGGGTTCATTGCTTCCACGCCAGGCCAGCTGACCCCTTTGCCCTGGATGACAACTACCATGATGGAACATGGGAGGTCTCCAAGCACCCAACTCAGCCGCTTTGCCTTCACCTCAAGAAAAGAAAGTTAGACTGAGACTAAGGTTATAGGTTCCTGGCTAGGTAAGGTCTACGCCCCTGAGTCAGCCGGAAGAAGTTACAGAAGATGGATGATCTTCACCCATCAGCCCCCCTTTAAAATCAAGGGACCAGAGTTGTTTTTGGGAAGATGAGGCAGGATAAACTAGAGACATGCAAAACAGAGGTACAGAGACTATTCTTGTAAGAAATGGTGACAGGCCCTTTGGTTACTACATTGGGCCCTACTGGCCCATGCCTTACCTCTATATCATCCCCTAGACATGCAAGCCATGGACAGAATGGAGCCATGATTGGCTCCCAAGGTACCAAAAAGAAAAAGGGGGAAATGAGGTGCCAGACTTTGAAGTCAGGCCCCACCACGTGAACCCCATTTTAGAATCGAACCCTGAGCCAATCAGATTTGTACCTGTGTTCTAATCTTGCTTGCACAGCTGATTGTTGTAACACTTCTAAGCATCAAGTTTATACTTATGGGAAGAATGAATGACATGCCAAAGATATGCTTGTTGTCCCCAAATTCTTACCCTCACCTTCCTTAGCCATGTGCAGTAGAATGTTCAACAACCTAGAATTAGTATATTTCTCAGCTTCCCTTGCATTTAGGTATGGCTATGTAACTATACAGAATATAACAGAAGGAGTCTGTATAACCTCCCAAAAGTATTATTAAATGGGATATATACAGACTTTTTTTTAATCCTTTCTACAATGACTGGAAACTTCAGCATCTATTAAAGACCATCTCTCACCTTAAAATAAAGTCTTCATGGATAAAATAGTAAGAAAAATCCCTGAAACTGAGGAAGTGGCTCAGTGGTACAGTGCTTGCCTAGCCAGGCCTATGTTTGATGCCCAGCACTGAGGGGAATATATACATACATACATATAGTATATACATGTGTATAGATGATATATCTCATATATGTACATATATGTTATGATATATGTGTATATATCATATATGTGTATATATCATATATAATATACATATAGATGATATATCTCATATATGTACATATATGTTATGATATGTGTATATATCATATATGTGTATATATCATATATAATATATACATATATGTATACATATGATAGAGATTAGATAGAGATAGATAGGAAGAAATGAAAAAGAATAGTAATAAAAAAGGAAGTTGGGATTTAGCTCAGTGGAAGAGCACTTGCCTAGTAAAGGCAAGGCCCAGAGTTTGGTCCTCAGCTCTGGAAGAAATAAAAATGAAAAGCTAGAAAGATGTCCCACCCCCCAAAACAAACAAACAAACAAACAAAACAAACAAAAAACTCAAGGCAACTAGAAAAGAAAAACAGAAGAAAAAGAAAATACTTTCTACAGATACCATGAACCTTTAACAAAATTAAATATGCTCCAGTGTCTTTTATTTAAGGGAAATCCCTCTGTTCAGAACTTGAACTCCTAGAGGGTAAGGGTCATGTCTCATCCTTTGAATCATGTGCAAGTGTTTAGTAAATAACTGATTGATCTATCCCACCACCAAGTCCTTGTTCTGTCCTGATTATCTGCAAGCAATAGGTTGTCTCACCAGTTTTTGGTATTTGTAGACTCTCACTTATAATCTGCTTTATCAACTACAGCTCAAGTAACTTTCTTCATATGCTGCTATTTCCTCAGCAAACTCCAGCTTACTTAGTTCATGCAGTAATTTAAGTTACTTCCAAGCCCTTTGGTCTGATTCATCCTTTTATAGCCTGCTAGACTACAGACTCGAGCACAGGGATCCCATCAGCCTCTTTACCACTATAGCATGAGCTCAGTAAAGACTATACCTTTAATTTCTCTGTTATATACTCTTGTTCCTCTTGTCCCTCGGTTTTCTACTCCATGAGTCTCTGAGACCGGCTTCTTTACAACTGCTAGCCATACCCCTCCTCTAGTTCACAATAGCTGAAACCCACCTTCTCTTACAAATCTTTCCTGAGGACAAGACCCACCTCCAAAAGTCTCCGTGCATTTACTCAGTCTTTATTAAACATAGAGCTAATATTGCTTCACATTTTATTGGACATTCGGTAGACATCTTTAAAATCAATTACAGTGACAGTCCTACAGACACATGGAGCCACACTGCCTATGGTGGAATCCTGGATGCACCACTTACTCCTTTGGAAGGGTAATTTAATGTCTATAAGCCTTAGCTTTCTTATCTGTAAGAGGAAGAAAGAAATAGTATCTACCTACCTGGGTGCCAGTGGCTCATGCCTGTAATCCAAACTACTCAGGAGGCTGAGATCTGAGGATTGTGGTTCGAAGCCAGCCCAGGCTAGAAAGTAAGTCGATGAGACTCTTATCTCCAATTATCTACCAGAAAACTGAAAGTGGTGCTGTGGCTCCAAAGGTAGAGCACTAGCCTTGAGCTGAAGAGCTCAGGGACGGTGCTCAGGCCCAGAGTTCAAGCCCCAGGACAGAAAAAAAAAAAAAAAAAAAAGCTAGTATCTATCCCATAGATAGGATTGCGGTGACACATATTGTGAACTCTTTTTAGGCTTTTTATCCAACACTTAGCTGGGACACAACTGTTCACCAAGCTAGAATCTGGCAGGATCAAAATAAACAAGGAATGATCACTATCTTTGGAAAATTCACATCCTGAGGCAAGGTAAGCCAGCAAAATAGGGGTAAGCACAAAGACAGCACTGCTATCAAAGAGGCGGAGATGGCACTGTGGAGCCCAGTGAGGTAACATCTAATTAGAGCAAGAGGCAAAGTGTAAGGCTTCCTGGAAGAAATATTTTAGGATCCAATCTTAAGACATTAAGCAGAAAGGAGTCGGGCAACAAAGGAAGAAAGACAGTGATACTCCAGGGAAGAGACTACAGTATTTACAAATATATGGAATCACAAAACATCACAACAAATCTAGGAGTTTGTAAGAGATTTGCTATAACAGGATCCAAGTGTATATGAGAAATTACTGCAAGCAAGACACAGTCAGGTAGGTGACAAAGGGACTTATAAGCTATGGTAAGTAGATGGACTTAACTATAACAATATTATTAAAATGAAAATAACAGCGACAAAAGCTAACATTAATAAAACTTTGACAAATATTTGATAAGAATTATCTCATTTAATTCTCACAACAAACCTATGAAGTACAAGCTGTCATTATCTTATTTTACTTCAATGAAACTAGGGCTTAGGTTGTGGAATTTGCCTAGGGTTACAATCAAGTATATATTAAAGCTGAGATTACAGAATGGGAGATCTTTACTAGCTATGCATCAGACAAGAACCTCATATCTAAAATATACTTAGAGCTCAAAAAATTAAACCTAAAAAAAAATCCTAAAAGAAACAACAACCCAATTAATAAATGAGCTAAAGACTTAAGAGACTTCTGAAGAAACAATGGCCAACAGATACTTAGACTTCTGAAGAAACAACAATGGCCAATAGATATGTGAAGAGATGTTCAACATTTATGGCCATAAAAGAAATGTAAAATGAGGAGGCTGCAAATGTGGCTTAGTGGTAGAGTGCTTGCTTGCCTGGCATGCATGAATTTCTGGGTTTGATTTCTTAGTACCTCATAAACAGAAAAGGCAAAAAATAACGCTATGGCTCAAGTGGTAGAGTGCAAGCCTTGAGCAAAAGAAGCTCAGGGACAGTGCCCAGGCTCTGAGTTTAAGCCCAGAACTGGCTAAAGAGAAAAAAAAAAAAGAAAAAGAAATATACAATGAAAACAACACTGAGACTCTACCTCACACCAGTTAGAATGGCCATAATCAAGAATCTTAACTAACAATAACAGATGCTAGGAGGATGTGGCCAAAAGGGAACACTAAGACATAGTTGATGGGAATATAAACTTGTTCAACTACTCTGGAAAGCAGTACAAAGATTCATCAAAAGGCTAAACACAGAGCTTCCCTATGACCCAGCAATCCCAGTCTTAGGCATTTATCCAAATGACCACAAACCAGGCTGCACTAATGTCACTGGCACATCCACGCTCACTGCAGCATTGCTAAGATATGGAATCAACCCAAATACCCCTCAATGGATGAATGGATCAAGAAAACGTGGTATATATATACACACAATGGAATTGTATGCTTCCACCAGAAAGAATGACATTGTCCCAATTGTAAAGAAATGGAAAAAATTGTATTTAGAAACATAGGCTGCATGGTTTCCTTCTGTAATAAGTAGAATGTGTGCCTGTAGATCTACAAGTAAACCCAATAGATAGTAAAAGACAAAAATTACACGTGGACATGATAGATTAAACAGGACTCTAATGGGCTGGGAATATGGCCTAGTGGCAAGAGTGCTTGCCTCCTATACATGAAGCCCTGGGTTTGATTCCCCAGTACCACATATATAGAAAAGGCCAGAAGTGGCGCTGTGGCTCAAGTGGCAGAGTGTTAGCCTTGAGCAAAAAGAAGCCAGGGGCAATGTTCAGGCCCTGAGTCCATGCCCCAGGACTGGCAACAAAAACAAAACAAATAAACAGGACTCTAAACATTCACACAGTGAGACCAAAGGAAGATATTCTTTTTTTAAAAAATTTAATTTATTTATTAATTGAACACAAATTTTTTTGACAAGGTGTTGTGCAAAACGGGTACAGTTACATAGTAGGGCAGTGTGTACATTTCTTGTGATATCTTACACCCTGTTTTTCTTTCCCTTCTGTAGGTCAGGTAGACATATATACAATATACAATGTATCAAGAACATATACAGTAGCCACGTGGCCAAGCCCAAGAAAATTCGCCTAGGGCTTTAAATGTAATGTCGATATTTGACCATATGTCGACAGTAGTCTTATATGAACATACATACATAGCTTTTGAGCTATTGTATTTCATTGAGAGGTCGATTTTTGACCTTTATATGTTGAGTAGTTGTTTGGTTTTAGTTACATATTGTTGGGTCGCTGCCCCAATCCTGTGGGAAATACCATTTAACAAGCAGTTTTTGGTTTCACAGACTTGGTCTCTACTGTCTCTCCATATCCCTTTGTTAACAGTCATATATCAGGGAGATCATGCCCCTTTGTTTTCTGTGTTCTAGGCTTGTCTTGCTCAACATTATTTGTTTGAGTTCTGACCATTTCCCTGCGAGTAACAATATTTCACCATTCCTAATCGCTATGTAGTATTCCATTGTGTAAAGTACCATATTTTTTGGATCCATTCATCTGTGGAGGGGCATCTGGGTTGTTTCCATATTTTGGCTATTGTGAATTGTGCCGCAATAAACATGGAAGTACAAATGTCTTTTTGATATCTTGGGACTTGCTGTTTAGGATAGATGCCTAGGAGTGGTATGGCTGGGTCATAGGGTAGGTCTATATTGAGCTTTGTGAGAAACCTCCATACTGTTCTCCAAAGTGGTTGTACTAATTTGCACTCCCACCAACAATGGAGAAGGGTTCCTCTTTCCCCGCACCCCCTCCAGCATTTGTTGTTGCCTGAGTTCAGAATATAAGCCATTCTAACTGGGGTGAGGTGGTATCTCAGGGTTGTTTTTATTTGCATTTCCTTTACTACCAGGGATGTTGAACATTTCCTCATATGTTTCTTTGCCATTTTTATTTCTTCTCTTGTGAAGTCTCTCTTTAGCTCCTTTGTCCATTTCCTAATTGGTTTATTGGGCTTAGAGGGGCTTAGTTTTTTGAGTTCTCTGTAGATGACAGATATTAGGCCTTTGTCTGTTGCTGTGCTGGTAAAGATCCATTCCCATATGGTTGGCTGTCTTTCTGTTTTGGTGGCTATGTCCTTAGCTGTGCAGAAACTTTTTAATTTGTAGTAGTCCCATTTGTCGAGTCTCTCCCCTATTTGTTGTGCCCCTGGGACTATATTCAGGAAGTGCCTTCCTGTGCCTATAAGTTCTAGCGTCTTTTCTACTCTGTCCTTCAGTAGTTTCAAGGATTCAGGTCTGATATTGAGGTCCTTGATCCATTTTGAGTTGATCTTGGTGCATGGAGATAGGCTTGGGTCTACTTTGAGTTTTCTGCATATAACTGCCCAGTTCTCCCAGCACCAGTAGTTGAAGAGGCTATGTTTATTCCATTGTATGTCTTTAGCTCCTTTGTCAAATATCAGCTGACTGTAAGAGCGTGGTTTTATTTCTGGATCTTCAATTCTAATCCATTGGTCTTCCGATCTGTTTTTATACCAATACCTTGCTGTTTTTGTTATGATGGCCTTGTAGTAGAGCTTGAAGTCTGGTATTGTGATACCTCCTGCACTGCTTTTTTGCCTAGAATTGCTTTGGCTATTCTAGGTCTTTTGCTGTTCCATATGAATTTATGGATTGCTTTCTCTATTTCAGTGAAGAATGTGACTGGGATTTTGATAGGGAATGCATTGAATTTGTATAACAATTTGGGCAATATGGCCATTTTCACTATATTGATTCTGCCTACCCATGAGCATGGGAGGTCTTTCCATCTCCTTGTGTCTTCTTTGATTTCCCTTATTAGATTTTTATAGTTTTCATTAAATAGGTCCGTCACGTCCTTGGTTAAGTTGATCCCTAGGTACTTTATTCTTTTTTGGCTACTGTAAATGGAATTGTTTCCATAATTTCCTCTTCTGTTTGTATATTGCTGGTGTACAGAAAAGCTACTGACTTTTGTGGATTGATTTTGTATCCTGCTACTTTGCCAAAATGGTTTATTAGGTGTAGGAGTTTGGGGACTGAGTTTTTTGGGTCCTTCAGATGTAAGATCATGTCATCTGCGAATAGGGATAACTTGATTTCTTCCTTGCCGATGTGGATCCCTTTGATGTCCTCTTGCCTTATTGCTATGGCTAGGGATTCCAGCACTATGTTGAAAAGAAGTGGGGAGAGTGGGCATCCTTGTCTTGTTCCTGAGTTTAGGGGGAATGATTTAAGTTTCTCTCCATTTAATATGATATTAGCAGTTGGTCTGTTGTATATGGCTTTTATTGTTTTGAGGAATGTCCCATCTATTCCTGTTCTCTCCAAAGCTTTTTTTTTTTTTTTTGGGGGGGGGGGCCTGTCCTGGGCCTTGGACTCAGGGCCTGAGCACTGTCCCTGGCTTCTTCCTGCTCAAGGCTAGCACTCTGCCACTTGAGCCACAGCGCCGCTTCTGGCCGTTTTCTGTATATGTGGTGCTGGGGAATCAAACCTAGGGCCTCGTGTATCCGAGGCAGGCACTCTTGCCACTAGGCTATATCCCCAGCCCCCCAAAGCTTTTAATAAGTATGGATGTTGTATTTTGTCAAAGGCTTTTTGGGCATCGACTGAGATAACAATGTGATTCTTGATTTTAGTTCTGTTTATGTGGTGAATTACATTGATTGATTTACGGATGTTGAACCATCCTTGTGACTGTGGGATGAAGCCTACTTGGTCATGATATATAATTTTCTTGATCAGTTTCTGGATCCTGTTTTATTTTTTATTTTTATTTTTTTTTGGCCAGTCGTGGGCCTTGGACTCAGGGCCTGAGCACTGTCCCTGGCTTCTTCCCGCTCAAGGCTAGCACTCTGCCACTTGAGCCACAGCGCCTCTTCTGGCCGTTTTCTGTATACGTGGTGCTGGGGAATCGAACCTAGGGCCTCGTGTATCCGAGGCAGGCACTCTTGCCACTAGGCTACATCCCCAGCCCCCTGGATCCTGTTTTATTGAGGAGGTTTGCGTCTGTGTTCATTAGTGATATTGGTCTGTAGTTCTCTTTTTTTGTTGGGTCTTTGCCTGGTTTGGGAATGAGTATGATATTAGTTTCATAGAATGAGTTTGGGATTTCTCCCTGTTTCTATTTCGCGGAAGAGTTTGAGGAGTATTGGTATTAGCTCCTCACTAAAGGTTTTGTAGAATTCGTTGGTAAATCCATCTGGGCCTGGGCTTTTCTTTGTTGGGAGGTTCTTGATTACCTCCTGTATCTCACTGTAAGTTATTGGTTTATTTAGTTGATTTATTTCTTCTTGGTTCAGTTTGGGCAGTTTATACTTCTCTAAGAATTGATCCATTTCTGTAAAATTATTGTTTTTTTACTGAATAGAGGTTCTGGAACTAGCTCCTTATGATTGTTTGAATATCGTGTGTACTTGTTGTAATTTTTCCAGTGGAGTCCCTGATTTTACGTATATGAGTCTCTTCTCTTCTTTTTTTTGTAAGTCTTGCGAGGGGTCTGTCAATTTTATTTATTTTCTCAAAGAACCAGCTTTTAGTCTTTATTTGTTGAATAGTCTTTCTATTTTCAATCAGATTTATCTCTTCTTTAATCTTTGTGATCTCTCTCCTCCTAGTCATTTTAGATTCGGTCATTTCTTGTTTCTCCAGTTGTTTTAGTTTCATCGTGAGGTTATTCACCTGCTCTGCTTCCATTCTTTTAATGTGAGTGCTGAGGGCAATGATCTTGCCCCTCAGTACTGCCTTAGCTGTGTCCAATAGGTTTCTTTGTGATGTATTTTCATTGTCATTGTGGCTTATAAATTCGTTGATTTCATCTTTAATTTGGTCTGTGGCCCATGTGTTGGATAACAGTGTGGGGTTTAGCCTCCAAGAATGTGTATAGCCTCTGTGGTAACCGTTGTTATTGAGGGTTACCTTTAATCCACTGTGATCAGATATAATACATGGGATGACGTCAATACTTTTGTATTTGCTGGGGTTCTTTGTGTGGGCTATGACATGGTCTATTTTGGAGTATGATCCATGTGCTGCTGAGACGAAGGTGTATTGGGTCTCTGTAGGGTGGAAGATTCTGTATAGATCTGTCAGATCCATTTGGGATATGGTGTTACTTAGGTCCTCAGCTCCCTTGCTGATCCTTTGGGTGTTGGATCTGTCTCTTGGAGAGAGTGGGGTATTTAAGTCTCCCACTATGATTGTGTTTGCGTCTATCTTGTTCTGTAATTCTGTGAGAATTTGCTTGACATATGTGGGGCCTCTTTTGTCCGGTGAGTATACATTTATCACCGTGATGTCTTCATTCTGGATTTTTCCTTGTATTAAAATGTAGTGTCCTTCTTTGTCTTTTTGAGTTGATTTTAATGAAAAGTCCAGCTTGTCTGAGATCAGAATGGCTACACCTGCCGTTTTGGTGGGTGCATTTGCTTGGTAGATCTTGCTCCATCCTTTCATTCGAAGCCTGTTTTTGTCCCTTGCTGTAAGGTGGGTCTCTTGTAGACAACAGATGCCAACTTTTTATTTGCGGATCCATTCTGCCAGTCTGCTCCTCTTTATCGGAGAGTTTATACCATTTATATTCAAAGAGATCAAGGATAAGAGTGTTTTTTCTCCTTCCATTTTCTTGTTGGGCTGTTTTTTCCTTTTTTTTTTTTCTTGTCTTTAGTGAGCTGCTCTTTCTGTTCTGTCTGTGTGTCCTGTACGATCTCTGTTAGGTGGGATTCCCCTCTTAGAATTCGCTGTAGTGCTGGTTTTTTATTCACATACTCCTTTAGATCCTCTTTGCTATGGAAATATCTGGTTTTCCCTTCAAATGAGAACTCCAATTTCGCTGGATATTTAATCCTAGGTTGCATATTGTTGGCCTGTAGAACTTGGATGGTGTTCTTCCACTTACTTTGCGCTTGGTAGGTTTGTGTGGAGAGGTCTGCTGTTATTCGGATACTCTTCCCATTGTAGAAAATTTCTTTCTTCGCTTTGGCTGCATTCAGAATTTGCTCTTTATTCTTGAGATATGAAGTCTTGAATATTATGTGCCTTGGCGTGGCTTTTCTGGGGTCTGGCCTGCCAGGTGTCCTATAGGCTTCGGTTACCTGTATGGGGTCCCTTGTGAGATTGGGGAAGTTTTCTGCAATAACTTTATTGAAAATATGATGAAGCCCTCTGCTCTGGTACTCGGCTCCTTCTTTTATTCCAATTATGCGCAGATTATATTTCTTGTCTTTGTCCATTAGTTCCTGGATTAGTCTGCCCTGAAGCTTCATCGTTTCTTGGAGTGTGGTCATTTTCTGGTTGGTGTCGGCTGCTTCATCATCCAAGAGAGAGATTCTGGATTCCATATGGTCAATTCTTTGTGCTGTGGATTCAATTGTGGAGTTTATGGATTTCAGAGTGCTATTTATGGTTGTCAGATCAGCTCTGATGGTGGAAATTTCTTCCTTTAAAGAGTTGTATTTTAAATCTATTTTTTCATGCATTTCACATCTCAGGATGTTAAGGTCTTCTTTAACGGAGGTTTGCATTGTATCCATTTTTGCTTCCATTTCTTTCTTGGCTTTCTGGATGTCCTTCAAGACTTCCACTCTAAACTCCTGGAATTGTTTTCTGATTTCGTTTCTGACGCTTTCCATCATTTCTGATAACATGGCCTCATTTGCTTTTTTATTCTCCATCTCCTCTTCAGTCATGCTGCTTTTTGGAGCTGGCGAGTTGGCTTGCCCTTTGATGAACTGTTATATTTCTTTGTGATTTGCGTATCTGGAGATCTGTGGGTGGCTTCTCTGGTTTGGTTTTGTGCTGGTTCCCTCTGGTCCATCAGTGGGAGCCTTGTGCCCTGGTGTCCTGGCTCTGGGTTTGGGTTTGGCTGTTGCACCTTGCTTCCCAATGGGTGTGACCTTCTCGGTTGTTGCTGAGGTGGTCACTCTCCCTGCACTTGGGGGCCAGTAAGTTCTGTGTCTTTCTCTGTGGGACAGTGTCCTGCCGCTGTGCTGTGCTGACCCTAGCATGCCCCTGTTGGGGGTTTGTTGGTCGCTAATTCAGTGTGGCGTGGAGGCTTATGTCTTCTTGGGTTCTTTTTTCCACTCTGTATCTTGGTTAGAGGAGCTCACCTCTCAAGCAGTTGTCTTCCTGTGTGGACTGCTCTGGGGCCGGTGTTGTTGAGGTGCGGCCCACCCACTTGTGCAAAATACTCCAAACTGAGTGGGCACAGGCCGATGGAGAGCTCTGCCCTCCTGTGTAGACGCGCCTACCAGAGCAGGCGCTGTCGTCGGGGGCCCCGCCCACCTGTGCGCTGTGCACCCACTACAACGAGCGCTGCTGCTGTGGCCCCGTCCACCTGAGCGGGGTACGCCTACCAGAGTGAGCCCCGGGTTGTTGGGTTGTGCTTGCGCCCTACCGAGAGTCCGCTGTGGGGGGCAGTATGTGTGGGGCCCAGTGGGATCAACTGTCCGGGCGCGGGTTAGCACCCTCAGACTGCGCCTCCACTGCGAGGGGGGCTCATGATCAGGCCCAGGTGTCCCTGCTGTGCTGGTATTGCCCACCAGAGCCTGTGATTTTAGTTGTAAAGGTCCGCGAGGTCCAGGCACCTCGGGTGGGGCTTGCACTGCCAGCCATCCCCCGGCCCCTGTTGGGAAGGGGGCAGGGCCGGTTCGGCCAGTTCTGGCTCCTGGGCGGCCTTGGGGCTGCTCTGCCCTTCCCCTTCTAAACTAAAGGAAGATATTCTTAGGAGAGAATCACAAGGGCTCGATAGCTATGTGCATATAATCATATAAAATGATGCTATTGAAATGAACTCCAAGAAATGGAAACAGGTTTTTATTGAACTCCAAGAAATGGAAATAAGAGGGTTTTTTTGTTTTTTGCCAGTCTTGCTTGGACTCAGGGCCTGAGCACTGTCTGGCTTCTTTTTGTTCAAGGCTAGCACTCTGCCACCTGAGCCACAGCGCCACTTCTGGCCATTTTCCATATATGTGGTACAGGGGAATTGAACGCAGGGCTTCATGTATACAAGGCAAGCACTCTTGCCACTTGGCCATATTCCCAGCCCCAAGAGGTTTTGTTTGTTTGTTTTCATGTACTGTTTGTAGTTCTTTTTTTTCTTGTCGTCCCCCCCTTTGTCCAAGTTTTTTATTTCTGTGCCCTTTATCTTGTACATGTTTATCTGATTTGAGGAGGGGAAGGGGAAGCACAGAAACAGTAGGAGAAAGGGTGAACTAATTCAATAGTGATACTCATTAGACACTATGTAGCAAATGAACTATACAACTTGTAGGGGAGGAGGGATCAGGAAGGAAAAACTGGAAGAAAATAAGGAAGGAGGTGACACTGTTCAAAAAGAAATGTATTCATTACCTGACGTATGTAACTGTAACCCCTCTGTACATCACCTTTACAATAAAAGAAAATTAAAGCTAGGATTAGAGGTATGACTCAAAAGCATGAGCATTAACCCTAATAAGACCTCCAATAAGACAAAGAATTGCATTAGCCTTTTTGTGTGTGTGTGTGTGGGGTGCTAGTCTTGGGGCTTGAACTCAGGTCCTGGATGCTGTTCTGAGCTTTTATACTCAAAGCTAATGCTCTACTACTTTAAGCCACAGCTCCATTTCCAGCTTTTTGGTAGTAAGTTGGAAGCTCAGAATCTCATGGATTTTCCTGCCAGAGCTGGCTTTGAACAGAGATCCTCAGGCCTCAGCTTCCTCAGTAGCTAGGGTTATGTCTTTCTAAACTATATGCATCCCTCAGAAGCAACCAGTATAATCACAATCTTCTCCAAACTACTGAGACCTCTGCACACTCCCTGTGAGTTTCAGCAGGGTTTACTGCCTGGCTAGCAGTCACATTCAACAATCCTTTCAACAGCCTTAGTGTTTTCAACATACCACATACTGTTCCAAGAGAAGACCAGTTTTGCCCTGTGAAAACTCCTGCATATTTATAAAGAAAGAGGAAGCTGAAGTTTATAAATATCTACGTTAGGCTAGGCACTATGCTAAACCTCCCTACCCTATCCCCCTTTTTTGTTTGTTTGTGGCAGCAGGATCTTGATACATAGCCCAGGCTGACCTGAAACTACTTATATAACTCAGGTTGGCCTCAAACTTGTTATGCACACACTCCAGTCTCCCGAGTACTAGGATTATAGGTATGTACCACCACACACAGTTGAACCACAGCATTTATTTATTTATTTATTTATTCATTCTTTCATTCATTCTGGTATTAAGGTTTGAACACGCGGCCTTATGCTTGCTAGGCAAGTGCTCTATCACTTGAGCCCTGCTCTAAATCCTTTAACTGTAAAGTTTTATTGGAAAATGACTTCTCTTAAGTTTTACACTGTTCATCTTTCGTATATTCCTGAATGAGACTAGAAGCTCCACAAGGGTATAT
Source organism: Perognathus longimembris pacificus (assembly GCF_023159225.1). Lineage (NCBI taxonomy): Eukaryota > Metazoa > Chordata > Mammalia > Rodentia > Heteromyidae > Perognathus > Perognathus longimembris. The sequence continues at coordinate 54,503,880 of NC_063161.1, read as the reverse complement.
AGCCTTAGCCTAGGACACAATTGTTCTTAGCAAAGATGCCTTGCGCACAGAAGCAGCGTAGTAGAAAGTGGCTGCCCAAATAGACAGCAGAAGCTGGCAAGGCGGCATTCCATCTCACCCAGTGCCCTGCTTGGACCCAGCTCTGGTTTTCCAGGAGTCTCATCATAAATCCAGGATCTTATTAACTGACTATAAAACTTAAATGAATCACTTCCTACGTCCAAACACATGTAGGAGGGGCATGACTCCTGCGTTATGGAAAGGTAAATGAGGCCCATGCCAGGAAGCAACATCTGACACACGTATCAGCTGGGGGAAAGCACTATATATATTTGTCTGTTGTTTGTGGTGGTATGGGGGTTTGAACTCAGGGACTTCCACAGAGCCAAGCCTCTAGCCCTCTCCTTGCTTTTACAATAGATCTCAAATGGGGCATGTCTTCAGTACTTGGGTGATTATATATACTCTTTTGGGAGGAATCATGATGACCTCAATGTGCTCTTGATGTCTGAGCTGTCCCTCAGGACTATTACCCTGCCATGTCTTTAAGATTAGGGATAGATAGAGGTCATGATTGCCCATACTTGAATATCATTTTTTATTTTGTCCCACCTTTTTAATATTTTATATTTATTTTAACTGCCCAGCTAGAAAAGAATGCATTCTTATAGTCAGCCTTTGGAGAGTTCCCTCCCCATGACCCAGAATTTTCTGTTTCTTGAAATGTCTGGCATCCTAAGTGCCATATTCACTCAGGGCCACAGAGGAGGAATAAAACATTACTGGGTATCTCGTATATGCCAGGCACTTTTCTCAGATTATATCACTGTCCTCAGCAACCACTGGAAGTGAATGTTATTTTGTATCTGTTTAAACTGGTGAGAGAATTCCAAATCTGATTTGCAGTAGGCTCAAGGTCACATAGAAAGCAGAACACAGATTCGAGCCCAGTCATATAGCTTCCAACACACAGAGGTTTTCATTCTGCAATGATGTTTTCTTTTTTTTGGCCAGTCCTAGGCCATGAACTCAGGGCCTGAGCACTGTCCCTGGCTTCTATTTTGCTCAAGGCTAGCACTCTGCCACTTGAGCCACAGCGCCACTTCTGGCCATTTTCTGTGTATGTGGTGCTGAGGAATCGAACCCAGGGCCTCATTTATACGAGGCAAGCACTCTTGCCACTAGGCCATATTCCCAGCCCCCTTTTTTTTTTGGCCAGTCCTGGGCCTTGGACTCAGGGCCTGAGTACTGTCCCTGGCTTCTTTTTGCTCAAAGCTAGCACTCTGCCACTTGAGTCACAGCGCCACTTCTGGCCATTTTCTGTGTATGTGGTGCTGGGGAATCGAACCCACGGCTTCAAGTATAGGAGGCAAGCACTCTTGCCACTAGGCTATATATTCCCAGCCGCAATAACGTTTTCTTACAAAGAAAAAAATAAAAAGAATTAAAAAAATAATTTCTAACTTGGGGAAGGTCTAATTGGATTTTTCAGATAGCTTTGGTTGCCATTGAGCAACACTTCCCTGCCCTGCAGGATTGGGTGAAACCAGCTGAACAAAGCATGTATGTAGACACTTAAAAGTATGTATGGGCTGGGGATATGGCCTAGTGGCAAGAGTGCCTGCCTCATATACATGAGGCCCTGGGTTCAATTCCCCAGCACCATATATACAGAAAATGGCCAGAAGTGGCGCTGTGGCTCAAGTGGCAGAGTGCTAGCCTTGAGCAAAAAGAAGCCAGGGACAGTGCTCAGACCCTGAGTCCAAGCCCCAGGACTGGCCAAAAAAAAAAAAAAAGTATGTAGAGCACTGAGACAATGATTTATTCTCTTGGAAAGCACATGGTGACAAATCCTTTACAACGAAATGACATTTTAAACTTTCCAAAGTGGTAATAAATACCAGCATGGCCAGGAGCTGGTGGGTCACATCTGTAATCTTGGCTACTTGGGAGACTGAGCTGAGGATTGAAGTTCAAAGCCAGTCTGGGGCAGGAAAGCCTATATCCTTTTAACCACCAAAAAGCCAGAAGTAGAAGTATGGCTCAATTAACAGAAAGCTAGGAGAGGGCAAAAAAGCTCAGGGACAGGACTCAGGCCCTGAGTTCAAGCCCCAGTACCGGCACATACAAAATAAAGAAATAATAGCATGGGTTTGGGAATCAAGGGAAGGCCTGGATTAAAAATCCTGTTCAGGAGACCCTGATCAAGATCATGAATCCTGGTCATCCATCCCTGAGTATTTTTCATGACAGAGTGGGAAAGCTACCAAACCTCTCTAAATCTCAGTTTTGTCCTCTATAAAATAGGGATTATATTTATTTCTATTTTATTTTATTTATTTAGTTGCCACTCATGGAGCTTGCACTCAGGGCCTGGGCACTGTCCCAGAGCTTCTTCTGCTCAAGGCTAGCATTCTACCACTTGAGCCACAGCGCCACTTCCAGCTTTTTGGTTTATATAGTACCAAGGAATTGAACCCAGGGCTTCATGCATGCTAGGCAAGTGCTCTACCACTAAGTCATATTCCCAATCCTGTTTCTTTTTTATAGCCATTAAGTGAAGAGATCAATGAAAGAGAAGGACTTCCCCTAGTGCTTGGCATTGGGGAAGGACTCTGTGAATGATTCTATGAAATGACCTATCCCAGGATTTTCATCAGACTCAAGTTAGCTTCTCAATACATATGGCAAAGTAATACATATGGTGATATGACATATCTACATAGATATGAAGCTGAACAGCACATGTTAACATTAACTTGTGAAATCCAATACGCCTGGAGGTTAGAATAGTTAGGCCCCATCAAAAGGCAAGACACCACTGGCCACCCAAGAGATTCACTGTAAAGCTAGAACCAGAATTCAGAGAGATAGAACAGAGTTACTGACTAAGCTGCCTGGCTATTTGTGCAGCTGGGTGGCTAATCTGGGACAATTCTACTAAATTTTTGGGGCCACAGTTTTGTTATCTCTAAAGAGATTTGGAGGAGATTTTACCAGATTATCTCTAATGTTCCTGGCTTACCTCAAATCCCTCACTTCCCCAACTGTCTCTGACTTCCCCAGGTTAAACCTGCGGTCTCCAAACCTGATTTTACCACAAATATCTGTTTTCATCACCCTCAACTCCTTTTCTCAACAACTCTGCTGTGCTCCTTGAGACATTAGCTAAGAAGTTGTCCCTCCCACTACTGAAAGCCTATGCTGTCTGTGGGAAGATAAAAACCTCAAATTTTACTGATGACCTTCAAATGTGCGTTCTTACCCAAGACTTCTCTTTTGAGCTTCAGCTTTAAATTCCCAACTGCCCAGGAGACAGTCTGAATCCATAGGCTCTTGCACCCTTCAGTGTCTCCGACTTAGTACTTTTCTGGTTCTCAGGAATGTCTTCTGTTTCCTCAGCTGATAGTACTTCCATCCAACTAATCTAGCAAGTGAGACATGTGCATGTCATCTTGAATTCCTCCCTCCTCTCCTCATATCCAAGGTCACATCTAATCAGTCTTGAAGATTTAATCTTTTTTAACTGTTTATTGCTCTTTCACATGATCTCCAGTGGCAATTTATCCATCATCATCCCATTATCATCACATATGACTCAACTTCCCATCTCCATTTCCATTCCCTCCTATGAGATCCCTGGGACAACTCAAAGCCTGACCATGCCACTCTTACAAAAAGTATGACAGTCCCTTCTGGGTGACTTTGATAGTCTCCAGTCTCCTTTCCCACCATACTCTGCTGGATATATCACAGTTCAACAGTACTAGTAGCTCTATGAGGATTCTCAAATTATATATTCTCTCTTTTTAAAATTTTATTTAGATTTTATCGAAAAGGTGATGTACAGAGGGGTTAAAGTTAGATAAGTCAGGTGATGAGTACATTTCTTTTTGGACAGTGTCATCTCCTCCCTCATTTTGTCCCAGTTTTGCCCCTCCTGACCTCACTCCCTCTTTTTTTTGTCAGTTGTGGAGCTTGAACTCAGGGCCCATGCCCTGTCCCTCAAGGCTAGATCTACCACTTGAGCCACAATGCCACTTCTGGTTTTTGCATGGTTAATTGGAGATAATAGTCTCATGGGACCTTTTCTGCCCAGGTTGGCTTTGAACTGTGATCCTCAGATCTCAGCCTCCTGAGTAGCTAAGATTACAGGCATGAGCCACTAGTGCCTATTTCCCCCCTCCCCCTTTTTTTGTACTAGTATAGGGCTTAAACCCAGTCTGGGGCTGTCCCTTAGCTTTTTCTGTTCAAGGCTGGCACTTTACTATTTGAGCCAAATCTCCACTTTTGGCCTATTTGCTGGTTATTTACAAATAATTTCACAGACTTTTCTGCCTGGATTGGCTTCAAACCATGATCCTCAGATCTCAGCTAGAATTATAGATGAGCCACTTGTGCCTGGCTCAATCTACATATACTCTCGATACTCTGCCCATAGTGTCTTCTCTGCTTGTTTTCTTTGTTGTTTTGTTTGGTTTTGTGTGTGTGTGAGTGCTGGGGCTTGAACTCAGGGTCTGGGCCCTGACCTGAACTTCTTTTGTTCAAGGCTAGCACTCTACCACTTGGGCCACAGCTCTACTTCTGCCTTTTTGATGGTTTATTGGAAGTAAGAGTCTCACAGACTTTCTTGCCTGGGTTGGCTTTAAATTGTGTCCCTCAGATCATAGTGTCCTGAGTGTGAGCCACCAGTGCCTGGCTGTCCTCTCTACTTGGAAAGCTTTCACTCCCACACTTCTGTCCAACTTCTAAGTAGCCCTTCAGCCAGCATAAATTTCCTTCTGTAGACAGTATCCTTCAAGTTCCACCTCTCCTCTGTGTGCCCCATGCTTCCTATATATCTACACCATTGCACTCACCTAGCTACATTTTATAATTATATGTTCAATGAGCTTGTCTCTCCCTCCAGTCTGAACTCATAGGGGCAGACACTGTCTTAGTCATCTTTAACTCTCAGCCACTTAACAACACAATTCTTAGCATTAAATAATACTTGCTGAGTGAATGAACACCAGGCTGCACCTACTAAGTTGTTGATGGCTATGTTTTGTCCCTGTCCCCATCTCCAGGCTGGGAAGATGTCATCTTAGTCATTCTTGGTTCGACAGCTCAGAGGCCCTAGAGGGAACTGGGGGGGGGGGGGGGAGTCTTTACCAACTTTGCCACAGAAAAAAAGCCAGAGTAAGTTCTATGCCTGCAAGATATCAGAAACAGCTGGGAGTGCTATGAAGCTGTTGTGACATCATTTTACCATTTCTCTGGGCACCTGGAGACTACATAAGTAGATAGTTTCTTTACAAAATTCTTGGAAGAAATAAACTAAGAGGCCAAATGCTATCTGACACTTTTGCTAGCTACCCCACAAGTCCTGAGGTTTTTATGCTCACAATTTTTTTTGGCCAGTCCTAGGCCATGAACTCAGGGCCTGAGCACCATCCCTGGCTTCTTTTTTTGCTCAAGGCTAGCACTCTGCCACTTGAGCCACAGAGCCACTTCTGGCCATTTTCTGTATATGTGGTGCTGAGGAATCGAACTCAGGGCCTCATGTATATGAGGCAAGCACTCTTGCCACTAGGCCATATTCCCAGCCCCTATGCTCACAATTTTTAACAAGGATATTCTGAGAAAATGACAGATAAATGCTTTAGGAGCCCACCAGGACCTGTCGCCCCATAAATGCACAAGAGATTCTTAATTCCTCAGTTACCCACCATGACAACTGTAATTAAGAAAGTCCAAAGGGAGCAATTAATGGCTTCGATTGGACTATTAATCTGGAACTCATACCAGAAGCACTTCACAAGGGAAGTGAGTAGTTCACAAGGGAACAGGATCACCAAGTGCCCTGTCTGCCAAAGGCCCCATGATAATGAGTGCTTGTGTGATGTTGATTCTGCTGAGAAGCAAGTAAGAACAAAGTAATCACAACCACAAACACCATGTCTGTTTTAGGACCCTGGTGGCTAATGACTGTAATCCTAGCTACTCAGGAGGCTGAGATCTGAGGATCACAGCTGGAAGCCAACCTGAGCAGAAAAGTCTATGAGACTCTTATCTCCAAAGAACCAGCAAAAATCCAGAAGTGGAGCTGTGGCTCAAGTGGTAGAGTGGTAGCCTTGAGCAAAAAAGCTCAGGGACAGCGCTTAGGTCTTAAATTCAAGCCCCAGGACTGGTAGGAAGAAAGAAAGAAGTCTGTCCTAAGTAAACAGTCCAAGCAAACTCTAGACACAGAACTGGAAGGTGTGACTCAAGTGGTACAGCACCAGCCATGAGCAACATAAACAAGAACACAAGTTCCTAAATTCAGTAACTGACACAAAATAGACAAATCAACTCTGGACACAGAAGGTCTAAATAAAGATGCTATCTCCTACCTCTCCTATTTAGATATTTCTGGTCCATCCATTTTTGGGCTTCACCTAGGGTTAACATCGAGGAGAGTGTGTGGACTCTAGTCTGCAAAATGAATTCACCTAACAGTAGCTCCACCAAGAGTTCAATACAGTTTCAGAACACAGACGCTAGGCCTTGGTAGGCCTTTGGTGGCCTTGATAAAATCCCCGTAGTTCAGAACTCTCTTAATGGATCTTCCATGGCTGTACTAAAGACAAAATGTGCTAAGGAACATGCTAAAAGGAGAAAAGGGCTATCAGGTCACTAAAGGGTATGAAAAGGTCATGCATGACAGGGCAACACCATCAGATTGAAAAACATGGTAACAAATGTGTTACATGCAGTTCACTGAATTTACAATTTGAATGGATAGAAAGCCAGTATTTATCCATTAACAATAATTCATATTTCTTGGGAATTCTTGTTGACTCCTCAATACTAGGTCTCTGATTCAAGAGGCTAATGCCCTTAAAATATTTCTATTTAGGGGCTGGGAATATGGCCTAGTGGCAAGAGTGCTTGCCTCGAATACATGAAGCCCTGGGTTCAATTCCCCAATACCACATATACAGAAAATGGCCAGAAGTGGTGCTGTGGCTCAAGAGGCAGAGTTCTAGCTTTGAGCAAAAAAGAAGCCTTGAGTCCAAGCCCAGGACTGGCCAAAAAAAACCCAAACTTCTATTTAACATTTATTGAGCACTTACTATCCCACACACTGTCTTAGATCTTTAACATATGTCATGTGACTCTCACAAAATCTCTAGAAGGTAAGTACTATTATTCTGACTATATAAAGAAACTGAGGTTCTTTATATGTAGAAGTTAAGGACTGGTTCAAGGTCACAGAGCTAATAAATACCAACATCAGGATTCAAATCCAAATGCACTGAGCCCCAAAACTGTTGCAAAAAGCTGGCTAAACACCTGGACACACGTATGAGGAACCTGTGTATTCCCTAAGCAGTTTTCTGCACCCAGCTTCATTTTCAGAGCACAGTGACGTCAAGAAATCTTGGGTGAATCAGTCTTGACAATCCTGGGAAGACAAGCATCTATTTTCAGTTAATCAGCACTATGCCAACCCTGCAGACAGTTCTGACAATTGGAGCCCAAAGAAGCAACCACAGGTTCTGGCTGGGGCCCAGCTGGGGAGGGGAACCAGCCCTGGGCGAGTCCCACCTCTCATTCCCTCCCAGGCCATCTATGCTGACACAGAAAGACACTTCTCCAAAGACACTCAAAGTTCATAGAAAGTAACCCTTCACTGAAATAATGGGGAGCTCACCCAGTAAGCTCAACTCTCTGAATTTAATCTCCAATACCACACACACACACACACACACACACACACACACAAATAGCTTTTCACTATCTCATCTTTCTCCTACACCTCAACCCCCCAAATGGCCCAACATTCTTATTTAAAACACCACCACCATTACTCTCTATCCACTTATCTCCTTTTCCTGTGTGACACTGACCACTACTTAATATTCTTTAATATGCCTATGTATTTTTCTACATTCTAACAACATGATTTCTATAAACCCGGTGATTCATTGTAAGATCCCTCATGTCTAAAATTCAGAACACTCAATAGTTGATGAAAGAGTCATCATGTAATCAAACATTTTTAAAGTATTCCCACCCCAGAAAAATGAAAACATGAGAAGCAAGATTGAATAATGCCTACTTCTCAGAAAGCCCTATCAAAACTTGTTGTTGTCCTCTATTGTCTCCTCCAAATACTTCCCTAAAGCTCCCATGTCTTACCCCCAAGATCCCCAAACCCTCACCCACCCCAGAGCAAGTACTAAAGCAGGATGTGGAGCTGTGCCTGGGGAGGAGATCAGTTTCCCTCAGCTAAGTAGAGACCAGGACCTCTGCAAGCAAATTAAAAACTCCCTCTTCAGTGAATGCACTTGTCTTTAGTTATAGGTCACACTTTTTATTTTTGTAACAAACCAGCCCACCAAATTATAGGCTCAGGCCACTGGTAGGCATGCCAAACACAGAGGCCAAGCTCCCAGAGGTACTGCCCTTTCTAGCCTGGAGACAGTAGTGAGAGCGGAGCACCAGTCAAACCTGAAAAGGCAAAGGGTACCATCATTTTGTTGGTAGAGGCCAGCAAGAAGCTGAGGAGCCAGCTCTCACTCAGGCAAGCTGCTGGCCAGAAGAGATAGAACCTAGGAATCAGAAATGGCCCAAGTGAACTCAACGTTACCATGTCTAAAACTCTCCTCACAATTAATTTCCACACTCCTTACCAAGACTGGCAAGCTCCTCTACAACCTGCTCAGCTTTTATGCCTTTTTGGCTCTCTCTCTTCAACATCCTCCTCAACCAACTTATCCTTTCAATGCACTGAACGTGTAGGCTTTATCCTTTCCTAAGACTTAGCGCAGGTTGTTTGTCTGTCTAGAAAACTCCCCAACCATGATGAAACCACTTGGTATTATTAATATAATAGTACATAAGAAATGATGAAAAAATAACACAGGCTCTGTTTGGGTGGGGGTATATCAGAATGAAGATGGTGAATAAGTTCTTTATATGCATGGAAGAAAATAGAACAGTGAAACCAGTTGAAATTATTTTAAGGGGAAAGTGTAATAAGGAAGATTGATAGTGGGCCTTATCAATAGATGTATGGGCCTTATCATACATGTATGGAAACATCATAATGAAACATCCCCTACAACTAATGTATGCTAATAAAAAATCTTAAGAAAAAAAAGTCTGCCCTCAGATCTTGTGTGCAAGTACTAGGACTTGAGCTCATGAGCCTGGGTGTGTTGTGCCTTAGCCTTTTCTGCTCAAGGATGGCATTGTACCACTGGAGTCACACCTCTACTTCTGGTTTTCTGGTGGTTAGTTGGAGATAAGAGTCTCACAGACTTTCCTACTCAGGCTGACTTTGAACCTTGATCCTCAGATCTCAGTCTCCTGACTAGCTAGGATTCCAGGAGGAAGCCACTAGTGCCCAGATGGGAGGCAAGGATAGGTCCTGTAAGACTTGAGCATAGAAACTATATAGGAGTCTATTACAACAAAGCAGGCAAGAACTTAGGACAGGAGCAGCTTTATAGAGAGAGAAAAAGTAAGAGATACAGTAACATACAGTGACTGCCAGATAGTGGGCCTGGGTGATTAGCTGAAAGAGGGTATTATTTTCCCTCAAGATATAGTGTATACAAAAACAACAGCAAATAGAAAGCAATATTCATCCGTGTTATAATACAACATGCACCTAGCATGAATAAAACATTGTTCAAAACATAGTTGAGAACAAATGGAAATTCTGTACAGAAATGGAGGGACAAAGGGTGAGCAAATGGAGCAGTGGTACTCACTAGACACTATGCTGAAAATGAACTATAGGGGCTGGGAATATGGCCTAGTGGTAAAGTGCTCGCCTGGTATACATGAAGCCCTGGGTTTGATTCCTCAGCACCACATATATAGAAAAGGCCAGAAGTGGCGCTGTAGCTCAAGTGGCAGAGTGCTAGCCTTGAGCAAAAAGAAGCCAGGGACAGTGCTCAGGCACTGAGTTCAACCCCCAGGACTGGCAAAAAAAAAGAAAAGAAAATGAACTATACAACTTGTGGGTGGGGATGGAAGAAAAAACTGGGAGAGAGCAAAGGAAGGGTAACATTGTCTAAAACAAAATGTACTCATTGCCTGACTTATGAAATTGTAACCCCTCTGTACATCACATTTATAATAATGGTAAGAAAAAATAAATTCCTACATTTGAGAACTTTTATAGTTCAAGAGTAATGTGAGACCATTTTCTATCCAGTTTTTCTTAAATTATTCTGAATCTCTAACCTCTGAGGATTAAACACTTACTTCTCATGTATTTCAATCATCTGACTTGTAATGAGCATACTCATGAATGGCGAGGGACCACTTACCAGCTAATCTCTATCCCCTGATGAAAGTCTGGGCAGCAGAACCTCCACAGCTTATTTTAACATCAGGAAATCTTCCGACAAAACCCTCTGTGGACTGACCATCTGTCTTGATGCGAACTCACCTCTCTGTAACTACTCTGTAACTCCAGCAAGCAGGCTAGCTCATTCCTCCTCTGTAGTCCCCTCCTATTCCACTCTGCATGGAACAACCTTCTCCCTCCTGATCTACTCTGGTCACCTTTAAGACCTGACTTAGAATACTGCCTGATTTGTGACCCTTTATTAGGCTGATCCTCCCTACCTCTCCAATCCTTCTGCACTTACAGCATGTAGCACCCCACCATCTCAAGAGCTCACTGAGATCATATGTATAAAGTACTTTGTATGATATTGGGCATACCATTTCTGCCCAGTAATTGTTAGTTATTGAAGTAATGAGTGAAGGAACTACAATATAGAGAAAATGGTTTCTACAGGGGTCAGGGCTACTGAGGTGGCTTTGTAAAGTATAAGTGAACTCTCAAACTCAGACTTGCTCCCTCTGCTAGTAACAACATTATGCCTTTGCCAAGGCTGGAAGTTCAGCTTTTGCTAGCCTAGAAATTAACGAAAACTAAAAATACACAACCTTCCTTTGTTTTGGGGACCAGGTTCATAACTTCCCTTAAGAATTAGAAATAGGGCTGGGAATATGGCCTACTGGCAAGAGTGCTTGCCTCCTACACACGAAGCCCTGGGTTTGATTCCTCAGCACCACATATATACAAAATGGCCAGAAGTGGCGCTATGGCTCAAGTGACAGAGTGCTAGCCTTGAGCAAAAAGAAGCCAGGGAGAATACTTAGGCCTGAGTTTAAAGCCCAAGACTGGCAAAAAAAAAAAAAAAAAAAAAAAAGAATTAGAAATATAGGGCTGGGAATGTGGTTTAGTGGTAGAATGCTTCATGAAGCCCTGGGTTCAATTCCTCAGTACCATATAAACAGAAAAAGTCGGAAGTAGTGCTATGGCTCAAGTGGTAGAGTGCTAGCCTTGAGCAAAAGAAGCTCAGGACCAGGGCTCAGGCCCTGAATTCAAGCCTGGAAAAAAAAAAAAGTCTCATCTATTGCCAGGCTCTCATGGCTCATGCCTATAATCCTAGCTACTCCAGAGGCTGAGATCCGAGGATCCTGGTTCAAAGGTAGCTGGAGCAGGAAAGTCTTGTGATACTTTTTTTTTTTTAATTAACCAGCAAAGATGGAAATGGAGCTGTGGTTCAAGTGGTAAAATGCTAACCTTGAGCAAAAGAAAATCTTAGTGGGGCTGGGGATATGGCCTAGTGGCAAGAATGCTTGCCTCCTATACATGAAGCCCTGGGTTCAATTCCCCAGCACCACATATATAGAAAACAGCCAGAAGTGGCGCTGTGGCTCAAGTGGCAGAGTGCTAGACTTGAGCAAAAAGAAACTGGCCAAAAAAAAAAAAAAAAATCTTAGGGATAGTGCCCAGGCCTTGAGTTCAAGTCCTAGGACTAGCGCAAAAATAAAGTCCCCAAATCTGAATTTTGCTTCAAAACTTTTAGTTCTCTGAACAATCAAAAAAGATATAATTTTTGGTAAGGTAGAAAACAAGAAAATTTAAGCATAGATGGAACTGCTAGAAGACATGGATCCTCCCAGTCATCTCAGAATTACCATGGAAAATGAACTACCTGTAGGAGAGGATCTTTGCTTCAGACCAAAGAGTAACTCCAAGCACAGGATATAACCTAATCTTTGACTCTTACTGCTAGAAGCCAATGGTTCTCCAGGAGTTGTCAAAATATTCTAGCTGGAAGTACCTAGAGGTTAGAGGGCTAGGACCCAAGCTTAAAGGGACAGACTCCACCACAAAAGATCCTTCATCAAACTGAAATCAAAGTGTCAAGGGGACTGACTATCTCTTGCTAAATGAGAATCAGCCAAGTTTCAACAAGCTCTCTTTGTTGGAACCACCAACAAAGGCATCGTTTTGTCTATACTGATAACCAGGGTTCCTTCTACTCAGATCCAAAGAACTGTTAACATAGGCAAGCTCTTACAAGAGTCCCCTCACCCTGTCCCTTTTTAGTCATTCAGGCTCAAAACTAAGACTTCCCAAGTAGATCCAAGAATAGGCCTAAAGCCCCTCGAAATACTATATGTGTACACATGTGCAGAGGGGGAGACTACATGTGTGCAAATATGCAGGGGGGGAGCTACAAGTTGGATTAGAGTTTCAAAGTGATTTGTTATCCAAAAGATATAGAAGCACTTCCAAAAAGATCTTGCAAATGGGGGAGGAGGGGTAAGGGCAGAGAAGGACCATGAAAGAAGGGTTGAGTCTGATCAAATTACCTTATATGCCCATGTGAACATGTCAAAATTAATCTCCTGTACAACTAATTGATGCTAATAAAAAAAAACCGTGTGTGTGTGTGTGTGTGTGATACCTTGCAAACATAATTCCAGCTTTAAAAAGCTTTTACACTAGCTTGAAGAACTAACCAAGGCATGGGTATATTATGCAAATCCCAAACTGCTTTGATGATTTTTAGGACAAAGTGCACAATACCAAAAGCATTAGGCACTAACCCTACAGACAGATAATTAAAAAAAAAATCTACCTTCTTCCTGAAGTATAATAGAAACCATAGAGAGAGCAAGAAGGCCTACAAGGAGAGGAATGTAGCTTAGTGGTAGAGTGCTTGCCTAACCTGCATGAAACCCTGGCTTCGATTCCTCAGCACAACATAAAGAGAAAAAAGCTGGAAGTAGAGCTGTGGCTGAAGTGGTAGAGCACTAGCCTTGAGCACAGAGAGGCTCAGGGACAGAGCCCAGGCCCTGAGTTCAAGCCCCAAGATCAAGAAAAGCCTACAAACTATGGCATTACCTTCACTTTTGCATCCACAGATAAATAAAAGCAACTCTTTCCAGGTACCAGTGGCTTATGCCTGTAATCCTGGTTACTCAGGAGACTGAGACCCAAAGATTTTGGTTCAAAGCTAGCTTGAGCAGGAAAGTCCATGAGGCTCTTATCTCCAATTACCTACCAAAAAAAGCTGGAAGTGAAGCTGTAGCTCAAGTGGTAGAGCACTAGCTTCGAGCGAAAAAGCTCAGGGACAGCACTTAGGCACTGAGTTCAAGCCCCAGGACAGGCAATCAATCTATCAATCAATGTAACTCTCTACAAGGACACTATGTTTTTTCTTTCTCATCCCCTAGACAGTTTCAATTGTAGGCCAGGTTGATCTGTACTTAAACTCCAGGTCTTCCTGTTTCGGCCTCCTAAGTGCTAGGACCAGAAGAGTGTTCTACCATGACACCTCATTGTGTAGGACTCTTACACTATGGTTGGTGTGATAACCCAAACAACTTTATTTGTTCCCTCAAATCCCTTACTGGGACAGTATCTCTCATTTGAAAACCACTTTAACTATGGGAACAGAGGTCATATGTATGTATCACCTTGTCTGTCTGTCTGTATATGTGTGTATTCTCACATATCCACATCTTTTTCACTATGTTGTCTCCTTCAACCTCAAGACTCTATGGAGTATCTTACCCACATTATAAAGAATGAAAGTGCCTCAGAAAAGTTAACAGGATTTTCCCAGTCTTTCAGCTAAAAAGAAGACTACAAACTGGATATGAACCTATGTCTCTGACTCCAAAACCAATAGTCTTTCTTTTCTTAAAATTAAACATTTTTCTTTATTGTCAAAGTGTGGTACAGAGTGGTCACAGACTCATATGTAAGGCATTGAGTACATTTCTTGTTCAACTTGTTACCTCCTCACTCATTTCCCCCTCCTCCCCCCTCCTCCTGACATTCTCCCCCCATATTGCTTTTGGAATGGTTTGTCTTTTTGTCCTTTGTCTCTCAATTTTGGTATTCCCTTTCCCTTCCCCAGTTCTAATGCCCATATAAACAGTATCCAGGGTATCTGGATGAGATATAGTAGTAGCTGGGGTACAACCACAGGAAGGGAATACAAGAGAAACCAAACTAAACAAAACAAATCGAACAAACAAACAGACAAGAAAAAAATAATAAAAAATTGCAAAAGGTACAGTTTCACATGGGATGATGATAATAGTTACAACAGTGGTATAACTCTTGTCTCCCTAATGTGGAGTTCATTTCACTTGGCATCATCTATTATAATAGTCTTTTTTTTTAAACCAAGTCAGAGCCAGCAAATCTTAACCCTGCTACTTCCTCACAGAACACAGTTTGTTTTGTTGGGGTTTTTTCATGGTTTCATTGGAAACTCTGAGGTAATCTACTGACTACCTACCTCTACAGCTCCCTGCAAGGGAAGGTGGTAAAAACAAAACAAAACAAAACAAAAAAACAGCAGAAACTGTGCTATAAACTAAGCAGTTCTTAAAACAGAGCAACCACCACTTAAAGTGCCCAAACCCCAGGCTCACACCCAACTCTTACTTAGAGTGACTGGATAACTGGAAAAAAATGTGATATTCTCCATTCTAGATCTAAGCAGAGATGAGCAAGTTGGGAAAGAAAAAAGCACCTACTGGGTATTTGGGACCAGTGACTAGACTGCCAGAGAAGTCCCAACCCTGCCATAACCCTGGTGAGGATAATAAGCTAAACAGATGAGGGAGGAGAAGAGGACAAGAACTGGACCATCACTTGTATACAACTGCCTAACCCCTTCCTCTATGAGCAAAACCTCCTATGTAAACAATTCTATTGGCCCTTCATAGCTTGGGACATTATTTAGAACACCTCTCAATGACCTCAAAGTATTTTAGAAACTAATAAAACTTTCAGATTAATGAAGTTGGGAGTACAAGAGACTGCCTATAAAAACAAATAAAAATCTCCAAGTGGAGCTGGGGATATGGCCTAGTGGCAGGAGTGCTTGCCTCGTATACATGAGGCCCTGGGTTCAATTCCCCAGCACCACAAATACAGAAAATGGCCAGAAGTGGCGCTGTGGCTCAAGTGGCAGAGTGCTAGCCTTGAGCAAAAAGAAGCCAGGGACAGTGCTCAGGCCCTGAGTCCAAGCCCCAGGAATGGCCAAAAAAAAAAAAAAATCTCCAAGTCCCTCTTACCTATTCAACATACAAACTCCCAATCTATACCTTTACTATGAGGTGAAGGAAGAAAGGGCTAAAGAATATGGAAAAGGGGCTGGGAATGTGGCTTAGTGGTAGTGTTTGCCTAGCATGCATGAAGCCCTGGGTTCAATTCCTCAGTATCAAATGAACAGAAAAAGCTCAAAGTGGTGCTGTGGCTCAAGTGATCTACTTTTTTTTTTTTTTTTTAAAGCAGTACTAGGGTTTGAACTCAAGAGCGTCACACTTGCTAGGATGGTTTCTATCACTTGAGCTACATCCCCCAAGCCCTGTAGCTTGAGTGATAGAGTGTTAGCCTTGAGCACAAAGAGGCTCATGGACAGAGGTCAGGCCCTGTGTTCAAGCCCCAGCAAAAAAATAAGAATGTGGAAAGTTGCAGATGAAGAGAAGTAAATGAGAGAGGAGAGAGAAAGAGAGAACCTAGAAGAGAAAGACTGTGAAAAGGAGAAGCAGAACCAGGCACTAGTGGGCCATGCCTGTGTATCTATTCAGGAGGCTGAAATCCAAGGATCATGGTTCAAAGCCAGCCCTGGTAAGAAAGCCCATGAGACTCTTATCTCCAATTAACAACAAAAATATAGAAGTGGAGCTGTGGTTCAAGTAGTAGAATGCTAGCCTTGAGCACAAAACCTCAGGGACAAACGCCAGACCCACAGTTCAAGCCCCAGGAGTAGCACAGAGAGAGAGAGAGAGAGAGAGAGAGAGAGAGAGAGACCTCAGTACCTTTCTTATTAAGGGACTCTCTCTCCTATGGAAGGAAAACATAATAAAAATAAAAGATTTAGCTTTGCCAAGAGGCAGGGATAGGAAGTGGAAACTCAGGGATTCTAGCTGTAGAGTGCAGCTCCAGCATGAAATCTCAAATCTCTTCTCTTCTTCACTGAAGACCACCTTAAAACCCTCAGTTTTCATCAGGAGCTCTTCAGAGGAGTCCTGAAGTACCCAGTGAGGAGCAGAAGACAGGGAGGTAATGTGACAACTGCACACTCTATTATCTTTAAAGGAAAAAAGTCCTTTCCCTTCTCTAAAGTCATTTCCAAACTGGAATGAACCCCTGGCCTTTCCTTGGCACAGCTACAGCTACAGCTCAGCTCAGCCTTTTGAGAAATGTTTCCCCAGAACAGAGGTGATCAGCCTGGCACACTAGATAACATACTGATGTCAGGCAACTGGTACTGCTATACCCCAGGCTCACTACAGTCAGCTCTGGAGTGAATATTTTGGTCTTGACCACAGAAATAGGCTCTGCCTAGCCTTCCTAGGCAACTCCAGGAACAGAGGAGGATCTGTGGTCATATTTCCTCTCCACCTTGGCTTCTTTTTTCACCTCACTGGAAATCAGTTATTTCCACCACAACCAGTTCCTGTTTCTCACCAGATGTAGCAGTTGTTTCCCCAGAGACAGAGTTACGAAGCATTATGACTACCACCTGGACTGCTCCAGCTGCAAAACACAGGCCCAACAAGTCCAGAGCCAAAGGGTTTTTCAGCCCAGATAAGGTAGCAGGAAGAAGAATGTTAAGCGACAGGAAGCAATTCCACAAACTCCACAGTGGACATACTAGTGTTCATCATTGTATTTTATGTGTGTGTGTGTATGCTATGCTAGTCTTGGGACTTGAAATCAGGGCCTGAGCACTGTCCCTGAATACTTTTGTTCAAGCCAAGCACTGTACCAACTGAGCTACAGCTCAATTTCTGGCTTTTGCTAGCTAACTGGGGATAAAGAGTTTCAAAGGCTTTCCTGCCCAGGCTAACTTTGAACTGCATTCTCAGATCTCTGCCTCCTGAATAGGTAGGATAATAGGCTTGAGCCACTGGTACTTGGCAATATTAGTATTTTATTCTTTTTTATTCTTTTTTTCAAAGTGATAGAGAGCTAGCCTTGAGCAAAAGAGCTAGGACAGCACCTAGGCTCAAGCCCCATGACCAACCAAAAGAAAAGTGGGGGGAGCAATATAGTAAAGGAATAAAATACTACATTATGGAGTACTATGTAGCCATAAATACTCATGATACTGAAGAACAATCAGACAAATGAGAAAAATGCTTACAATTGTAAAGAGAGGCTGGATGGTGACTGCTCACACCTGTAATCCTGAGGATTGGGTTCAAAGCCAGCCAGCCTAGGAAAGTCTGTGAGATTCATCTCCAATTAACCATCAAAAAGTCAGAAGTGGAGTTGTGGCTCAAGAGGGAGAGACTTGAGCAAAAAAGTTCAGGAACAGCATCCAATCCCTAAGTTGAAGCCCAAAACACGCGCGCACACACACGCACACACACACACACACACACACACACACAATTCAGTTTCCAAAACTGTCAAATAAATTTGTATTATTTCCATAATGAGAAGAAAAGAAATAGTATCAATACTCTTCCCTCTCTTTGAGGACATTCACATTTTTTTCCAAGAGACCATTTAGAAATATGGTAGTTAGAATCTCCAAAATAATTTATGCCCTTCAATCTCATCTCACATGTGCAGTTTTAGATTCATATTCTAAGGAAAACTCTAAATATTAAAAAGATTTTGTTGGGCTGGGGATATGGCCCAGTGGCAAGAGTGCTTGTCTCGTATACATGAAGCCCTGAGTTCAATTCCCGAGCACCATGTAAACATATAGTAAACAGCCAGAAGCGGTGCTGTGGCTCAAGTGGCAGAGTGCTAGCCTTGAGCAAAAAGAAGCCAGGGACAGTGCTCAGGCCCTGAGTCCAAGGCCCAGGACTGGCAAAATAAATAGATAGATAAATAAAATGATTTTGTTCACCAAGATGTTCATCACAGCATTGTTTATGACCGCAAACAGAAGCAAACAAGCTAATGTCCAATTGTAAGAGTAAAGTTGAACAAGCAATGGTACATTCATTTTAAAAGGTTTACGATTATTAGCATAAGAAAAATAATAAACACAAAAAAGGCAAAAAGTGGATAAAATTATATGTACGGACTATGAAATTGCATATAACTACAGAGAAAAAAAACATGAAGTTTGTTTTGTCGACCCCTTCCCCCCACCCCCAGTCCTGGGGCTTGAACTCAGGGCCTGAGCACTGTCCCTGGCTTCTTTTTGCTCGAGGCTAGCACTCTACCACTTGAGCCACAGAGCCACTTCTGGCCTTTTCTATACATGTGGTACTGAGGAATTGAACCCAGGATTTCATGTATGCCAGGCAAGCTCTACCACTAGGCCATATTCCTAGTCCCACATGAAAAGTTTTAAAGTAGGGGCTGGGGATATGGCCTAGTGGCAAGACTGCTTGCCTCGTATACATGAGGCCCTAGGTTCGATTCTCCAGCACCACATATACAGAAAATGGCCAGAAGTGGCGCTGTGGCTCAAGTGGCAGAGTGCTAGCCTTGAGCAAGAAGAAGCCAGGGACAGTGCTCAGGCCCTGAGTCCAAGCCCCAGGACTGGCCCAAAAAAAAAAAGTTTTAAAGTATATTGGCTACATTTGGTAAAGTAGAGAAAATTTTATTGCTTTCTGTGTTTAAATCTTCAATCTCTTGTTTGTGAATTGTTTCATATTTTCTTTTTTTCCCCCGTGCATGCGTGTGTGTGTGTGTGTGTGTGTTGTGTTATGTGTACACTAGGGCTTGAATTCAGAGCCTGGGCACTGTCCTTCAGCTTTTAAGACTGGCACTCTACCCCTTGAGACAATGCTCCACTTCTGGCTTTTTGGTGGTCAATTGGAGATAGTTTCAAAGACTTTTCTGCCTGGGCTGGCTCTGAACTGTGATCCTCAGATCTCAGCCACTTGAATATTTATGATTATAGGTATGAGCCATCAGCACTTGGTTGTCTTGTATTTTCTTTTTTTGGTTTTTTTTGTTGGTGGTGTTTTGGGGTTTTGTGGGGTTTTTTTGGGGGGGGTGGGGGGAGGCCCGTCCTGGGGGCTTGGGACTCAGGGCCTGAACACTGTCCCTGGCTTCTTTTTGCTCAAGGCTAGCGCTCTACCTCGAGTCACAGTGCCACTTCTGGCTTTTTCTGTTTATGTGGTGCTGAGGAATCAAATCCAGGGCTTCATGCATGCTAGGCAAGCACTCTACTGAGCACATTCTCAGCTCATCTTATATTTTCTTTAGAAAATGAGTATTACATTAAAAGAGAAGGGAAGAGGGAGCCAAATCTCTTTCGAGATGAAAGCATTCCCAAATGACAAAAAAAATCCACTCCATTCTATCCCTATATACACTTTCCCTCCTCTGACTAAGGCTCAATTACTTGAAAGTCTGTGGTCTAGGGTCTTCTCAGTGGAGTCTCTGAACAAGATGGTTCCTCTGACCAGTGGTTTTCAAGGGCTCTTTCCCTCCCCCAAGATCTATTCCAGCCTGAACTAATTCACCACAATCCTAGGGCTAGGGGGAAAAAAAATTCACCATAGCAATTTGGAACCTGATATTTAGTCCAAGTTTTTCCCAGCCCCTTTCTGTGTCAAAGGAAGCTCCTCAAAGCCTCTCAGACAACTAGCACCCAGGCCAGCTAAGCCACTGCACTTATGGCAAGGCCCAACTTGTCAGTCATCACCAGAGAAATGTGAGGAGGGGCTGCAACAGGGACAATGCTGTCACACAGCCCCATCCTCTTGTCTGAGAACCTCCTCCTAAGTGACAATCAGGGCATTTTCTCACATACCACCTTTTAGAATCAATTTCAAATAAATTAAGGTAGCACACCAAAGGCTGCTATCCTTCCAAAGCCCTTAAAGACCTCTACTACCCTTGTTTACCTAAGGAAAGTCAAGCACTAGCCAGAATATAAGCTTTTACACAACTGAGCTTGGGTTTAACCTAGCCTGGACCAAGACACTGGGTTTTATCAGAATAAACACTGTCTTTCATTCTAGTACTAACAAAGTAGAACTCCAATAAACTCCAACTGTCTCAATACTTAATAAAATGGGAGTTGCCATTCAGACAGGGAGGCAAAGAAGGATCCTGAAAGTATAATCACATAACAATCTCACCATCTTTATTTTACATCAGGGTACATCTAAAAACTAAGCTGGAACCTCTGCTGCCACCAGGAATAAGATGAGTATCCCTGCATATTTATGATCCGTTTACAGCACTACTAGTGGAAGCCCTGGTTTAAGGCACTGGGCTAGGCTGAGTCCTGTGCACAATATACTGAACAAATCACCTATGGCCTCAGGCCTCAAGCTTTCCAATCTCTGCTTACAAGTCCTGGGTCAGATCATGTGTCTATACCACAATGCCTGGAGCCTGTGGTCTTGACTCAGCACTGATACAACTTCCCCAGCCAGGGTGTTTTGCAGGGGGCTTTCCATAGATCACTAGGGCAGGGGATGCTTTCTATCTAACAGCAGCAGGCATCTCTTGAGATTTGAGGATCTATACCATGGGTAACTAGTTTCATCAGGTTTCTATATCTAAAACCCCTTTTGGAAAATAAAAGTGATCTCAGACCTGAGTCACTGCTGAGATACAAACTTCAAAATTACCATTTACTAAATGCTAAATATCATTAAATCCACACAATAATCTCAAGTGACAATTGTATATGTGCACACTTGTGTGTGTCTGCCAATCCTGGCGCTTGAACTCATGGCCTGGTGCTGTGTCCCTTAGCTTTTTTGCTCAAGGCAAATGCTCTACCACATGAGTCACAGCTCCACTTCTTGCCTTTTTAGTAGCTAATGAAGAGTCTCGTGGGCCTTCATGCCCAGGCTGGCTTCAAACCCCTGAGATCCTCAGATCTCAACCTCCTGAGTAGTTAGTATTATAAGCGTGAGCCACTAGTGCTTGGTGACAAATGTTTTTATCATTCCTATTTACAAGAGAAAAGTAGAACTCTAATGGTTTAACTAGTAACTTGTTTAAGATGAAATACTTTTCAAGTCCAAGATGGGGACTTGAACTTAGTACCTGACACTTCTGCTCATTGGCTAGCACTCTACCAACTGAGCCATGCCACCAACCCCTCAAATGCTTTACTAAGGGGAAACTGTGGAGGCAGTATTTGAATCCAAATTGGCTTAACAGTTCTGCTTAACTAGGACACTAGTATATTACTGCAACACCCACCTCCCAAAAGTATTTGCAGAAACCCAACCAATTACAGCTGGCAAATTGAGAAAGAAAAAGATACGAAAAATGCAGCTTGTCTGTTTATTATCAAGAAAAGGAGCTACTACACTGAGTACCTACTGGGTGCCAAGTGTATTATATACAAGTAGTTCTCACAATCTTGTCAGAGTAAGAATTATTGGCCCCATTTTACAGGTGAAAAAAATAGACTCAAAAAAGACAGCTGCTAAGACAAGAGTCCTTGCTTTTGCTTCTGACTGCTCAAGAAACACCTCAAGCCTGTCAATAGATCAAACACCTAACTCACCATGTTTTCCCAAAGGATGGTAGAAAGGGTACCTAGAAAGGGTACCTCTCAGAAGTTGTAGAAAGAAACATCTTTAAGGGATCTCAGAGAAGAGTTCAAGTCCCCATGAAAACATGATTTTTCTGTTCAAAAACTGAGGTTAAATCGGGCCAACCAGTGGCTCATGCCTGTAATCCTCGCTGCTCAGGAGGCTGAGATCTGAGGATCATAGTTCGAAGCCAGCCAGGGCAGAAAAGCCTGTGAGACTCTTAGCTCCAATTAACCAGCAAAATGGCTCCCAGGGACAGAGCCCAGGCCCAGAGTTCAAGCTCTAGGACCAGAAAAAAAAAATTAGGTTAAATCCCTTCCTTTCCTGATTCAACTAGCCCTAGCTTGCCTGGTTCTGTTCCAACCCTCAATCAGCAGCACTCAGGGATACAAATAAAAAACCAAAACAAAAGCATGAGGAAACAAATCAAAACTTTATACAGAAGGATTGCAAGTGGGTGGTCCAGTCCCCTGCTTGACCTGAGAATCTCTGGGCACTATGGTTAGTAACTACCACACCAAGTACATTTTGTGAATATCCATTCATCAATTTGCTAAACAAACCAACAGAGCTCTAAAGAAGATATGGTGGACTCTGGTTCTGAGTTCTAACAAAAGCCTGGCTGTCCTGACTTCAGGAAGCCTCCCATCTAATCTATCTCAGACCATTCCTTTCTCTCTCATGTTATAGCTAACTGGTATAAGCTTGCTGGGGGTTTCCACACCACCAATGGAGTGCAGATTCCCTCCTACTCTCTCCCCCAACAGTGGAGCTCTTGTTCTCAAGGGCACGAAGTCCCAGTCTCTCCTCAGCTTCTGAGATGGTCACAGAACATTAGTAATCACTGACTCACACCATCCCTCAGATGAGGCTGGAGGAAACACAGAGGACCACAGGATGTGTGGTCCAGATCCCTTTGGCCCTTTTCAAAGCTGGCAGGCAGAGAGGTGCCAGTGACACGGTTTCCCCTTGGAACATCTTCTTGGAACGTGGTGGACCCTCTCTGAGTTGGCTCTGATGCCAGTGGGCTGATGTCAGGCTCTCCACTATGGGAGAGGCTAGGATCTCTAGACAGCTCCACTGCTGCCAACAGATCTAATCTCCCTCTTCCAAGGCAGATGAAATCCAATAAGGCTGCTAAGTCTACAACTTATCCCTCCTCACAGGCAAAGGCAGCCCTCCAGGCCATACCAACAATAATGCCAGAATTATTACTGCTTCTTAAGCGTTCTTTGGGAAACTGAGAACTATTTCTCCACGTTTCTTAAAGATTTATTTCTGTTCACCAAAGTTTTTTCTCCAAAACTTGATGTTTGCAGTTTCAACAGATACTCCAGCTCATGACCAGCTCATAACCACTGACTTTAACTTCCAATTCCCACAGCAAAGGAGAATTCCCAAAGTCAGTTATAAAATCCCATCAAGACCATTTTGGAGCTTACAGAAAGACTACAAAGAAACACAGGCAAACAACAGGCAAAGCAACACAAACTAGTCAGTAGAGCTTAACATGAAAAAAGGGAGGGGAGAGGAGGGATGGTCTGTGTATTGTTTCAATTGGGAAAAAAATGGTGAAATAGCTTATCCACATGTTCAGCCTTTTAGGCAAATCCACTATAACTTAACAGGATGCCTGCAGGCCGTTCTGAAAATAAGTAGAATGGCATCACTCTTTATTCCACCCCCTACCAAGTGCTGCCAACCCCCCTCCCCGTTCTCCTGCTTCCCCCCCACCCCCAAACATCTGGTCTGGGCTGGGCGCGGGACCCACTCACTCCCTGGGAAGCCTCCATGTTAACAGAGGAAAGAAGCCAGACTGGAGAGGCTACAGAGCGAACCGGCCTTCGGCTTCTGAATGCGTCCCACCAGCAAGAATCGGGAATAGAATTCTCGGCCCCGGGAGACAGCCGGGGGAGGGGCAGGGGGGAGCCGGGAGAAACGAAGAGGGCAGAGGGAGGAGGGAAGTCTGGATACTGGGGTGGTCCGGGATTGGGGAGTTGTTTCTCCTAAACGCTCCACAGTTCGTTCAGGCGTGGTCCCTGGGTCCCCGACGGGGCTGTCCCGGGCGGCCAGCCGCTGCCCAGAAGGTCCCCGGGAAAAGGGATTGGGGGTCGGGGTCTGTCGGGGGCCCCGGCTGGAGGGGTGGGCGGGACGAGGCCCAGCACAAAAGTCCCACCCGGGAAGTGAGGGGCTAGGGGGACGGCGGGAGGCTGGGGAGAGGCCGGGCTCAGTTCTTACCAGCACCAGGGCGAACCTCTCCTCCAGCTCACAGGGCTCCGGCATCGGCATCTTGCCGGGCGGCAGCAGCAGCGGGACGGAGGGCGGCTCGCCCGGGCCCCCCTCGGCACTCTCCAGGTTGCCCATCGCGGCGGGGGCCCCTCGGGGGGGCCTCAGCCCCCCACTTCCACGCGCGGGAGGGGGCCTCGGGCTCGGCGGGCTGGACCTGGCTCCTCCCTCGACGCCGACTTTTCCAGTCCTGACTGCGCTGCCCCTTCGGGGGGCGCCGGGATCCCCTCGAGAGTCCCACGGGCGGCAGCGCGCGGGCAGGGCGGAGGCAGCACGGCAGACAGCGGCACCGCGGCGTCGGGGACAACGGCGACCGGCTCTGGCTCCCAACCGCTGCCTCGCAGCCCCCGGCGCGCCGCCCCGGCGCGGTCCCTCCCCGCCCCCCCACCCCCCGCTCTCACTTCCCCCTCCCTTCCCCCCTGCCTCGCTTCCTCCCACCCACTCCCCGCCGGGACGCAGGCTGTCCCGCTAGCGAGCGCCGACTGCAGCCCGCGAGACGCGCGCCTGGTTCGTGCAAGCCACGCCCTCCACCTACGGGCTTCCTGAGCGCCCCGCCCCATCCGCCTTCGATTGACAGCGGCGACTGCCAATCACAGAACCTCCCGCCCTCGTCGACCTCGTGCCTAGAGCCGAGCGCGCCCTGGCGGTCCCAGTGAACACCCAATTACCATTGTTGCTGGAGGGCCGGGAGGGAAAGGTGTGTGTGTGTGTGTGGTGTGTGTGCAAAAGGTGTGAAGCTACAGTCAGCAGAGAGCCCACATCTGTTAAGAGTAATTGTGAAAGCCAAGCATGCCTGTAAATCTCGGGAGGCTAAATCTGGAGGACTGAAGTTTGAAGCCAGTCCAGACAGAAAAGTCCAGAAGACTCCATCTCCATTATTCACATACATACATATATACATACACACACACACACACACACACACACAATATGCCAGACTGGAGTCGTGCCTCAAATGATAGAGCATCAGCCTTAAGCAAGAAAGTTGAGCAAGATTCGAGATCCTGAGTTCAAGCTCTGGTACAAGCACACACACGAAGAGTAATCACAGAAGGCTTTGTACGTGACCTTAAAGAAGTCATGTCACCTCTCTGAGCCTCTGTCTAATGGAGATAAAAATATCCATGTGGAAAATGTGGTTTAAATGATCATGTGACCTAATGTCTTTTGGGGGTGTGGCTCACAGAATGGGTTAGGCGAATCTGGGTTTAATTCCATCCTGGAAGCTCCTGGAGCCTTGGGTTCGCTATTTCTTCCCCAGATCTATTTCTTGAATGATACAGACTATAACTACCCACTCCCAAGGGTGCCTAGAGGGTTAGATTATGGAAAGTACTTGGCATAAATGGATACTCCTTTCTCCACCCACTATCTCCTGGTTCTCATAGAACTGAGGACTAGTGGTTTGCTGCCTCCCCCTAAGTACCCCCATGGTCAGTATGCATTGAATATTCCTGTGAGGGAGTGGGGATTGAGTGTACATCAAATGTCAAAACCTCATGTCCTTTACTCACTTTGGGCTCCCTGGGCTTGGCATTGGGAGTTGGACTGGGACTCCATTAAAAAAAAAAAAAAAAAAAAAAAAAAGCAGGGTCTGGGAATATGGCCTAGTGGTAAAGTACTCGAGTATACATGAAGCCCTGGGTTCGATTCCTCAGCACCACATATTTAGAAAAAGCCAGAAGTGGCACTGTGGCTCAAGAGGTAGAGTGCTATCCTTGAGCAAAAAGAAGCCAGGGACTCAGGCCCTGAGTTCAAGCCCCAGGACTGGAAAAAAATAAAATAAAAGCAATCATGAGGGAGATGTATTTGAACTGGCATCAAAGAATAAGGAAGACACTCCTCAAACAGATTAAAGCATTTAGGAAAGGACCTTATCAAAATTCAGAGGCCCATGTGGCTGGTATGAAAAAGAGGCAGGAGAACAATGTTCTGACTCACCTTCTGGTGGACCACCATTAATGTGGGGAGCATCTGTTTTTTCTGCCCAGTTGAGCTAGACTTTACCCCCATTCCAAAACCCAGACCTGCTTGGTTTCAGAGATTGTCACTTGACCTAAACACAGCCTATAAGATTTATTTCCAAGGCAGTAATAGGAATGATCAGAGAAGAGGTGTTCTTATTTGGGCTGCTAAATTGTTAGAATGGACACCTGCAGTTCTTACTAGCCTCTTGTCATTACTTATCATATCTCAAGCCTGCTGGAGAATGAAGCCTATGGGGAGTGGGGCAATTGAGAGAGAATCTCCCCTCCACCCCAGCCCCCCACAGACTAAAGTTTGAATCCAAGGCCTCACACTTGCTAGCAGATACTCTACAACTTGAGCCACAGTCCCAGTCCCTTTTGCTTTCACTTTTTTTTTAAATAGGGTCTCATGTTTCTGCCTGGCTGGCCTCAAATTACTATACCCTTACCTGAGGGCTAGGACTATTCCACCTCTGAGATAGTCACTAAACATTATAACTTTTTGCTCAGGATGGCTTTCAACCTCTCAATCTCTACCTACTAAGTAGCTATTATAAACATGAAACATACCTAGCTAGAAACAATTGTGACAAAATGCTAAGAAAAACCTCTGTCTAGGGCTGGGAATGTGGCTTAGTGGTAGAGTGCTTGCCTAGAGTGCATGAAGCCCTGGGTTCAATTCCTCAATACCAAGTAAACAGAAAAGGCCAGAAGTAGCTCTCGACTTGAAGTTATTATCTAGACATTTATTCCACAAATATTTATTCAAAAGTTAAACTGTTTAGTGGTTCATGACTGTAATCCTAACTACTCAGGAGGCTGAAATCATGGTCTGAAGACAGCCGAGATAGGTTTGAGACTCTTATCTCCAATTAACCACCCAAAAAAAGGCAGAAACTGCTCGAGTAGTAGAGTGCTGAGTGCTAGCCTTGAGCACAAAAAGCTCAGGGACAGTTCTCAAGCCCCGAGATCAAGCCCCAGGACCAGCACACACACACACACACACACACACACACACACACACACACACACAGAGCAGAGAGAGAGAGAGAGAGAGAGAGCGTGAGAGCGAGAGAGCGAGCTCTGTGGGCTGGGAATATGGCCTAGTGGTAAAGTGCTTGCCTCATACACATGAAGCCCTGGGTTTGATTCCTTAGCACCACATATATAGGAAAAGCCAGAAGCGGTGCTGTGGCTCAAGTGGTAGAGTGCTAGCCTTGAGCAAAAAGAAGCCAGGGACAGTATTCAGGCCCTGAGTTTAAGCCCCAGGACTGGCAAAAACAAAACAAAACACACACACAGCTGTTACATGTCAGCTGCTGTTCTGGTCACTGAAGATAAATCTATGTACAAAAGGAGCACTCTTACCCCCCCCCCCAAATTTGTGTAGGACAGATAGGTAATAATCTAGAGGTAATTTTCTAGAGGAAAATGTATGTGATTAGTGATGTGTTAGTAAAATAAAACTGAAGGAATGGAGGAGGGAGATATTAAGTAAGATGTTAGGTAGGATGATGATTAAGGAAGGACATGCTAATATGATTGTACTGGGTAAAAAATCTGCAGGTCATGAGGGTATCCAAGGGAGAATTACCCTGACAAGGAGAACAGCCTGAGCATTTTACACCCTTTGTATTAGAGCCAGGGTAGGGAACATCCGGCCCCTGGGCTGTCTTAGGCCTATAAAATCATTTAGTCTACCCCTGCCAAGACAATCACAGAGAGGACTTGAAAGTTACTAAATCTAGGCGCTTTCTTTATAGTAACATAAATTTACAGGAAGTACATTATACTACTAATGTAAATTTGAGGAACAAGCAAGATATATCCATTATGGGATATGTAGGACACATGACAGGACAGACATGTATGCTTCTCATCAGCTGCCTGTGGCCTGTCTGCCTGTAGTGTGGTGACTCAAAGGACAGTCAGTACTAGGCAGACTGGGAGTGTACACATTGCGAAAGTGATAACAATGTGTTGAAACTACAGGGATCCAGTGATAAAGAGACAACATGCAATTATATATGACTCCTCAGAATGTTAATGAAGACTTTGCCTCTAGTAATTGACTTCTTTGTCAACAGACAATAACTCCAATCCAAACTTTACTCCCAGGTCCATGATCAGTAATTCTTGCAAAAACTGGATCTCTGATGAAGATTAAGGAAATTCAGTACAGAAAAGTTTTTAGTGATAAGAAAGTTGGATATGTCCTAAAGTGAGGATGCAGTATTAAACTAATGATCAAAGCAAAGATAATTACATCACTGGTAACATATTAGTGAATAATTATTAAAGCTTAATATTAAAACCACAAATGTTAATGCAAGCCAGGTGCTAGTGGCTCACACCTGTAATCCTTGGCAGTAAGGAGGCTGAGCTCTGCTTGGGCAGGAAAGTCTGCAAGATTCTTATCTTCAATTTACTACCAGAGTGGTAGAGTGCTAGCCTTGAGCAAAAGAGCTCAGGGGCAGTGCCTAGGCCCTGAATTCAAACCCTACCACTAAAAAAAATGATGCAAGTATTGCTCTTTCTGAAAGAAATGGCAAAGAAGTATTTTTTATTAGGTCAGAGGCAAACCTGTGTGCTTACTTTGTGGAGATGCTTGAAAAGCAATGAAAAAAATCTGAAGTGTCTAAAGTATCATTATAGTGCAAAACATACCAGACTCAATGAATTGGGAGGTCAAGTGCATCTGGATAAAATTGATGCAGTTCAGTAGAGTTTGGGATTATATTATCTCTGCTCATGGCATTCATACAAATTATTTTCTGGGTGAGATAATTGCAAAGAAGCTGAGGCCCTGTGGAGGGAAAATTTGTACAAGAGTGCATGGGCTGCTGTGGAATTGTTACCATCCAAGTCAGATTGTTTCAGTGTTTGTTTGAGAGAACTGTCTTGGGTTAGATTTAGCACAAGGTATTGGAAAAACACTGAAGGATTCTGCAGATTTCAAATTGTTCTTTCTGGTTTGTGATGAGACAACAGATATAATAACTGCCCAATTGGCTGTTTATTTTTGGTCCAACACCATAACTCAAAATGAATACCTGAGGCTTCTGCTCATTGGCTAGCACTCTACCAACTAAACCACCCAGACCTTCAACCCTCTCCCTCTCCCCTCACTGGCTTTTTTGTTCATAGAGTTTGACACTTGAGAAAAACTGCTGTCATTGGAAGGTGAGGACTTGAGAGACGTGTATCAATAAAAACCTTGAGCTAGCATTTGAAAAATGGTCTTACTATAGATGGAGCTCCAACCATGGTTGGCTTGAAACAGTAGTTTGTCAAAAAAAAAAAACCAAAAACTGCAGCTGGATACTGAAGGTGGCTCAAGCCTGTAAACCTACCTACTCAGGAGGCAGAGATCTGAGGAATGTGGTTCAAAGCCAGCTCAGGCAGAAAAGTCTATGAGAGTCTCATCTCCAATCAGAAAACTGGAAGTAGCGCTGTGACTCAAAGTGACAGAGTGCTAAAAAAGCTTAGGGACAGTGTCCAGGCCCTGAGTTCAAGCCCCATGACTAATGGGGAAAAAAAAGAAAGAACTGAATCAACCAGATGTGGGTGGCTCCTGTCTCCAATCCTAGCTACTAAGGAGAGTGAGAGTTGCAAGATCAAAGTAGGAGGCCAGCCTGGGCAGGAAAGTCCAAGTGACTTCATTTCCAAAACAATCAGCAAAATGTCTAGAGGCATGGCTTAAGTGATAGAGCACCAGCCCAGCAAGCAAGCTGAGCAAGTACAAGGCCCCGAGTTCAAATCTCAGTGCCAGAAAAAAAATTCTTAAAGGAAAAAAAACAACACCAAACAACTGAATCATCTCAGTCTTTATTCAACTGATTTAATGATACACCAAGAAAGTCTCTGTGCACAATTGTCTGAACAATGTCATATCAACAGCAGTGTCATGCATGCATTTTGTCAAAAGCAAGGATTTGACTGCTTCCAGTTTAAGGAGTTGGTGAATATCTTGAATCTTGTTTAAATACAGAAATCATTTGAAGCTAAATAGGGCTGTGGAGAGTGTCACTCAAAAGAGATAGCATGTTACACTTCCCTACTCTGAAAAGACAAAAGCCTTCTACAACACTTGGATGTGCCGGTAAATATGTGAAACATATGCAAGACATTTAGTGAAAGATTCAAGGATGTGAAAAGTAAACACATTTGGACATCTTTGCTACTGCATTCAGTGTTGAACCAACTGATATGCCTGATAATCTACTACATGAAATCATTCAGCTACAAAGCGACCATCGGCTGAAAGTTAGGTACAACAATCTTCTACTACTTGCATTCTATGCACATTACATATTACTCATTACTTGTGGTTAGAGACTACAAGTAGATAAAAAGTTGTGAGACTAGATCTCAATGGAAGAAGTTGGGCCCAGTAGCACAAGTATGTCATCCCAGGTATGATGGAGAAAGTAAAGTAGGAAAATCAAAGTTCAAGTGTGTATGTGGGAGGAGGGGAGAAAAGAAAAAAGAGTGAGACTATCTCAAAATAACCAGTTCAAGAGAAGAGCACAAGTCATGTCATGGAGGTGAAGGAAAAGGAAAAACCTGTTAGTGAACTCAGGCAGAGCACCTGTCTAGCAAGCTTGAGGCTCTGAGTTCAAACTCTAACTGTGGAAAACTACGTCATCACCAAAGCGTCTTCAATTCGCTTTTCCTACTTCACCTAGTTCTTATATTTCAAATGAACCCTTTTCTTCAACTGGAAAGGTCAATTTGTTTCAAGTAATAAGGAAGATGAATAGATGTCTTTCTTCCAGGTACTCACAATCTGGTAGAAATCTAGGAGGGTTGCAAACTACCGTTTACAAAACAGTGTGATAAGTATTGTAATAGAAGGGTATACAAAGTACTATTGAGAGAACTAAGAACAAAGCTAGGAAGGAAGGCTTTGAGGAGAAGATGACACTCATCCAGACTTGCAGAGTAAATAGAAGAGCCCTATTTAAAAAAATCAGAACAGTGTGGAGAAGGTGAGGAAAAGGCATTCTGAGCCAGGTGCTGGTGGCTTCTGTCTGTAACCTGAGCTACTCAGGAGGCTGAGATCTGAAGATCCTGATTTGAAGCCAGCCTGAACAGAAAATGCTATCAGATAATCTATTAACCACTAAAACTTGAAGTAGAGGTGTGACTAGAGTGGTAGAGCACCAGCCTCAAGTGAAAAAGCCAAGTAAGAGCACAGTCTTAGTGCAAGATTTTAGCTTTTTTTTGCTGGGCTTCAAATTTGCTGGAATTAATTTGTTTGCCTGGACTGGTTCTGAACCTTGATTCCCCCATCTCAGTCTCCTAAGTAGCTAGGATTACAGGTATGATCCACTAGTGCTTACTCTTAGAAAAAACATTAAGTATATTTTTGAAAGATTCCTGCCTACAGAGATGATTTGGAGAAGATAGGCAGGAGCTGGTAGTGAATCAGGTCAGGTGGATGAACAGATGAAGAAGGACACATACCTGAGATATAATCAACCATAGTTACTTATTAAATAATAAGGGTAATGAATATTTTTACAATATTTTATAATTTTCAGTATTTTTCATATCCATTAACTGATTTGATCTTTATAACATTATAGAAGAAAGATATGTTAACTTCATAAATGAGTAAGCAGACTAAAAAGAAATTAAGTTAATATAACCAAAGCTAGCTAACAAATATGTAGATTAAGTGGTTCATCTGGCACTGACCCAAGGTCCTGGTTTCAGAATTTCATGTCATTCTGATTCATATTCTCTCTCTCTCTCTCTCTCTCTCTCTCTCTCTCTCTCGTTTGGTCATGGGGCTTGAACTCTGGGCCTGGGCGCAGTCCTTGAGCTCTTCAGCTCAAGGTTAGTCCTCTACCACTTGAGCCACAGCACCACTTTCTGTTTTCTGGTGGTTAATTATATCACAGACTTCCCTGCCCGGGCTGGCTTTGAACCACGATCCTCAGATCTCAGCCTCCTGAGTAGCTAGGATTACAGGTGTGAGCCACCAGGGCCCAGCCTGATTCTCTCTCAAGAAGTAAAGCAGTGCTGGAGGTAACACAATTCCAAGTTTTTCAAATTATACTGTAGAGTCATAGTAACAAAAATAGAATGGTAATCATATAAAAATAGACACATGAACACTTAGAATAGAAAAGAGGACCCAGGAATCTAACTAATCACCTAATTCTTAGCACAGGTACCAAAAATGTATTTTAGGCAGCCCCTTTAGCAAGTAGTAGAAAGAAAATTGAATATCCACATGTGGAACACTAAAACTAGATCCTTATTTCTCAGTTGTACAACTATCAACTCAAACTGGATGAAAAACCTAAAACTTGAAGTTATAAAAAGGAAACACTTGGAATATACCTCATGGGAATATACCTCAGCCTCTCTGAATAGAACTCTAACAACCCAAGAAATAGGAGCAAGATTTGGCAGCTGGGACTGCCTTGAATTAATGAGGACACAATTATCAGAATGAAGAGACAAAATGAGTGGAAATCTTTGCCAACAACCCATTTAATGGGATTAGTATATAAAATATATAGAGTTCAAATCTTTAAACACCAAAAGGGCAAAAAATCCAATTAGTAAATAATAAATGAACAGAAAACTCTTGAAAGAAGTATAAATGGCCAATAGTTGTGAGACATTTCAAATCATGCAAATAATTTGCAAAGAATGACATTTGCAAAGAATGATTTGCAAAGAATGACATTGGGATTTCCTATCTGACCAATAACAAATGCTGGTGAGAATGGGCAAGGGGAAATAAATTCTTATACTCTATTGATAAGAAGATAAATTAGTGTATCCACTTGCCAACATCAGCATGAGTATTCTTCAAAATCTAAAATCAGAACTACCATATGATCCAGCTAACCGGTATATAAGCAAAGAAATAATAAGCCAGCATACAATAGACACACCTATGCAGCACTATTCATAACAGCCAAGCAATGAAATCAGCCAAGGTGCCAAACAACAGGTGAGTAAATAAAGGAAATGTGGTATTTATAGTGGAGTTTTAGTCCAGTCATAAAGAAGAATGAAAATGTGACATATGCAAGAAATTTAGTGAAAATGGAGATCATCATATTAAATGAAATAAGTCAGACCCCCCCAAATTAAATATCACATTTTCTCTCATTTTTATGTTTTAAAACATAAAAATGGAAAAGATATTATTTGGAAAGAGAAAAAGGCAAAGGTTTTCAGGAGGGGATAGCAACATAAAAGGCTATGAGGGATAAATATGGCCAGGGTATATTATACACACTTATAAAAATGACATGATGAAACTCATTTAAATGTACAAAAGATAGTTTAATTCATAAGAAGCTACAAAAATATTAGTGTATTTCATCTAGCTTACCCAAAGGACAATAAAGTCTGTTGTCAAAACAGTAAATTGATGTTGTATATTAGCTATAGATCTACTTTATAATTCAAATTGCAATATGGGTGTGATTAAGTGAAATAAATAGGAAGTGGTTATGGCCAAATGAGCAAAGCTCTATCCTTATGGCAAAAATTGTTAGATTTTTTTGCAGTAAATGGTAGCTAACTATATGTTAGAATGAAGACACAATATCCATTTATGCAGCATTACCACATAAACATATTTTGAACAATCTACAAGGTTTGTGACATATTGAAGAAAAAACAACAAATGGACTTATGAAGATTGCTTGCTAGAAATAAAAATATAAGTGATTCAGAAGTTGTACTGACCATGATGAATATAACTTGAAGAAGCAGAAGAGGTAAGGGGTGTTGGGTTAAGACTGCAGCTAGAAATTAATAATGAGGAAGGAAAGAGATCTAGGAACTCATTTTTTTTGTATTGGAAACCCTGAGTTAAAAACCTGAATATTAAAATCATCAGACCATACGATAAAGTTAGGCCTCTTCTTCTAAATAATACAAAGATCTGTATTTTAGTAACATGTATTTATATCTGTATCTTAAAGTTTTAAGAATATATCACTATAATAATCTAACATTCTTTTCTTGAATTAGAACAAGTAGTTCCAATTGCAAAGGCTAAGAGGAAATTTACCGTCTGTAAGGCTATAATGTAGACTCTTCAGTAGGTGCAGTTAGAAGTAGAGACGTTGGGAAAATCTAGGGCAATTTGCTTCAGAACTCTCCAGAGGCATGGTCAGTAAAATAACAGTGAAATGTAAGATCTTCCCCTTTACGTATATATGTGTCCACTGGTAGCTCACACAGGTTTCTCCCATAAGAACTCTGTGAGCTATGCTTTGTTGGAAAGGCCATTTGAAAGAGAAGAATAATACATTTACAGAAGTTGGGATTTGACTGTGAACAGGGAGACATATCAAAGAACAAGAGCTTCAAATCTTAGTAAAGTGTGAAGGCTTTCACAGGTCTTATTTCTGAAACAAAGAGCTTGGGTAAGGAGAATACAGCAAGTGTCATGCATTATCCCTGATAATCTGATTATCCTGACATAAAGAACTCTTTGCTGCCTTTACTGGAAATAGTCCTTTGTAATGCTGTTGTTTTTTCCATTAAAATATCAGTAAAAACTACTTTTGAAATACTAGTCCATATGAACAGTGCTACAAAGAAATGAGCCAAGTAGGGGTTGGGGGGCTAGAGGTATCTGTTTGTTCAAGAAAGGTGGTGTTGAGTTGAATTATGTGCCTCCAAAAAAGTATATTGAAGAACTAATCCCAAATTAACCAGCAAATATGACTTTATTTATCAATGAAGTCTTTGTACATGTATCTAGGTAAACTTGAATCCATTAAAGATGGTCTAGCATTGTAACAAGAAGGAAAGAAAAACAGAGAGAGAGAGAGAGAGAGAGAGAGAGAGAGAGAGAGAGAGAGGAAGGAAGGACGGAAGAGGAGGGAGGGAGGGAAGAAAGACAAAGAAAAAGAAAAGAAAGAAAGAAAGAAAGAAAAGGAAATTCAGTAAGATACAGACACAAAATACACCAAGGGCCAGGGTCTGGTTGCTCACACCTGTAATGTTAGCTCCTCAGGTGGCTGAGATATGAGAATCAATGCCTCAATGAGCCCAGGCAGACAAATCCAAGAGACTCTTATCTCCAATTAACCTGCAAAAATCTGGAAGTGGTGGTTTCATTCAACTGTTAGAACTCCAGCCATGAGTGAAAAATCTGAGAAAGAGAAAGAAGCCTGAAATTCAAGCCCCAGGACCAGCCCCCCAAAAACAAAGACAGTGAAGAAAGACTTGGAAAACAAATCATCATAAGTAAAGTGAGCCAGACTGAAAGAAACATGGCTTCCAGGGTTCCCCTCATTGGTAATAATTACTATATGTCTAGAATAGTCCTAGGACAGGATCACAATAGCTATGTATATATGATCATATAAGATAATGCTAAGCCAAATGAACTCCAAGATATAGAAATAAGAAGTTTTTAGTGTTGTTATTTTCTATGTATTATGTGAAATTATTTCTTTTTTTTTCATGTTTTCTTCCCTGAGGTTTATCCTCTTTTGTCACTGAATTTGATTTTGGTACCCTGCGTATTATATATACATCTATCTGAATTAGGGATGGGAAGGAGAACAACAAAATGGTGAGACAAAGGATAAAGGGCAAACCAATGCAACAGTGATACTCACAGAACAATGTACAGCTCCAAGGTGGGGGGATTGGAGTGAAAGGAAGTTGGGAGATAAATGAGGGAGGAGGTAACAGGTTTGAAAAGAAATGTACTCACTACCTTAGATATGTAACTGTAACCCCTCTGCACATCACCTTGACAATAAAATTAAAACAAAAAAGAGCAGAAGCAGGGGCAACATTAGGCTGCCTCAAACAGGTAAGTCCTAAAGCTACTGAAAGCTAGAAGAAGAAAAGAAAAACCTTCCATAAAGGTTTCTCAGGAACTGAGCCTTGGTCAATGACTTGATTTTGAACATTCAGTCCCCAGATATATGGGTTTTCATTGCTCTAGTTTTGGGAAATTTCTCTAAAGTTCATTGAATTTTTTTGTAGCACTGGCATTGAATTCAGTGTCCTCTGTTTGTTAGGCAAGTGATCTACTTACTGCTCAAATCATAACCCAGTCTTTTGGGTATTCTAGTTTTCAATAGGGTCTCAAGCTTTGGCTCAGGCTGGCCTTGAACACAATCCTATTCCCTCTGCCTCCTGCATGGCTGCAATCATAAACCTAGCTTGTTTTTGAGTCAGGTTCCAATTCCGATCCAATTTGGCCTTGAGCCATTATCTACCAAAGGAGTAGCTGGAAATAAAGATGTATGTCACCACACCTTCCCTTCTTTCTGTTGTTTTAAGTCATCCTTTTTTGTGATGCTGTTAGTTTGGTTTTGGGTTTTTTTGCCAGTCCTGGGGCTTGAACTCAGGGCCTGAGCACTGTCCCTGGCTTCTTTTTGCTCAAGGCTAGCACTCTGCCACTTGAGCCACAGCGCCACTTCTGGCTTTTTCTATATATGTGGTGCTGAGGAATCGAACCCAGGGCTTCATGTATTTGAGGTGAGCACTTTACCATTAGGCCATATTCCCAGCCCCTTGTGATGCTGTTAGATACTCAAAATATACTAATACTGTCAGTCTAGACAAGATGGTCACAATATATATCAGAACTGATTTTTCTAGGGGTCCTGGCCGTGGGTGGGGGTAGGGGGGTTGGTTGCAGTGAGGAAAACAAGACATCCTTTGCAATACCTTTTGCTTCCTCTTGAAAAAGTCATACTTCTTGTGTGATTGAAGAGTGCTTGCTATTCCTTCATGTAGACTAAGATATTATGATCTCCAACAGGCAGACCTAGGTGAAATAGCCTGACAGTCCAGTTGGCCCTGGATAGTCCTGGTTTATTTAGGTCTCATCCTAATATAATTATTCATACAGGCATGTTTCCCTTTTCAAATGTATGCCAGTTTGGTAAATAACTTTTTTTAATCTACTTAGAATTGTAAGTTATTATTTTTAGTAATGTAGTAGTAATCTAATCAGATTTCTCATTACCTAAGTGTGCTGGTCAACTTTCCTTCTTTGAAACAAGTACTTAAAATAAATCAACTTAATAAGAGAAAAGACTGATTTGGCCTCACAGTTTTGGAAGTTTCAGTCCATGATTGATTGGCCTTTGTCAGTCTGAGACTGTGGGAAGCTGGTAAATCATAGTGGGAAGCATGGGTAAAGGAAACTCCTTATCTCATGATAGTCATGAAGCAAAGAGAGGTAGATAAGTGGCCTGGGTCTCAATAGCCCTTTCAAGGGAATGACTCAAGTGGCTTAACTTCATACAGTGAGTTCTTCCTTCTTTTGTATTTTTGTTTATTGCAATGCTGAAGATCAAACCCACGCTTTGCCCATGCTAGGCAAGTGCTCTGCCCTTGAGCTACATTCTTGACCATAGGCTCTACCTCTTAACCTTCATTTTTGCTATTTCTGAACATCACTTCATGCTTGAAACCAAGCCTTTCACACATAGGCCTTTGTGGAGCATTTCCCATTCAAACTATATAGCACCAGGCATTGATGTAATCTGTTCTAGAGGAAATAAAAGAAAATGACCAAAGAAAAACTGAAAATATTGATACTTTAAAAAGATACTCCACAGGTGTTCAACACCATTGCTAATTGAATGTATGACTTTTTCTTTCATCTTGTTCATAAAAGCATAGATATTTGGAATATTGACACTGAATCACAGAATATTGACACTCGATCACAAAATATCTTCATTGAATGCATGTCCACACACATACGTCTTCACATGCATAAAGTCAGTCACTTCATCTCTTTCAGAAAAGGTAACATGCCAAACAGAGAAATAAGTATAAAAGCATATACACAAATGTTAAATACCATGTCTGTAACTATAGTGCTGACTACTGTGGCTTATACCTGTAGTCCTAGCTATTCCAGAGATTGAGAGCAGAAAAACTGAGGTTGGAGAGAAGCCTGGGCAGAAAAGTTCACCAGACTTCATCTCCAAAATAGCCAGCACAAGAGCAGGGCTGGAAACGTGGCTGAAGTGGGAGAGTATGAGGACAGCTGAGCAAGCACAGGCCATAAACTCAAACCCCAGAAACCACC
The DNA here is from genome assembly GCF_023159225.1 of Perognathus longimembris pacificus. Lineage (NCBI taxonomy): Eukaryota > Metazoa > Chordata > Mammalia > Rodentia > Heteromyidae > Perognathus > Perognathus longimembris. The sequence goes on along the minus strand of NC_063161.1, from coordinate 54,465,771 downwards.
AAAAGAAAAAGAGGAAGAAGAAAAGCATTCTTTGATCATAGCCCATATAATAAATATATCCTTGCTTTCAGTGGTTTAATCATCTCTGTATATCTCTAAACTTGGCAAAATTCAGTTTTAGTTTCCTCTTTCTCCTCAAACTCTAAATAGATATCTTTCTTACTAATTTAATCACATCTATAGGATCAAGCATGTTGTAGCATTTATCTACTTTCAAAATTCTAGACAGTAATCCCTCCCATGATTGCAGCACATTTTTGTTTATTCTACTAAACGTGGATATTGACATTTCTTCTCCAATTTATATCTATTAGGAACATTCTGACACTATGAACACACTTACATATGTAGCTTGTTGTTTCTTGTCAGGAGTTTCTCTGGTAGGATTACACAGTCAACAGGAGTGAGCATTTCAATTTCATTAGTTAGTGGTAGAAAAAATTTTTACCATGTACCTGTTCATCAACCACTTGCAAAGCTCTGTGAAACAAGACGTTCATACAATGTAACTAGAACAATGTTCTTACTTACATACAGGCAGCAAAGGACAATAGAAGCCCAGGATTTACATGGTTCTATCATCCATGGTTCAGGAAACCTACTGAGAGAGGATGGCATGTGGTCTAGGTGTGTTTTTTTCATATAGGTGAAGGATGATGAAAAGCAGCTCACATGGGGTATTGCTTTTGAGTAATAGGATATCTGAACAAAAACTTTGCAAGATACATGTTCTAGAAGGGACAGGAACAGAGTCCAGTCTGTTCTGCCAGCTCTCCTTTGTCCTGGGATATTGCATTCCCTATACATTTTGTATTTGCTCTTGATCACGATAAGGGAAAAGAGGACAACTGTGTCAAGACCAATTCTGCTGGAAGTGTTGCTGCAGGGGTAGAGTGACAACATCAATGACTGTACTCAACTTCTTCCAGAAGTCTGTAAGAATGACTTTTGTTTCATGATGTCACCTACTTTTGGCATCAGTAGAAATTTCACTTTTTGTAAATAAGGCAACTGAGTAGCAACTTGTTTTATAGATGAGAAAAATGTTCACCCCATCTCTTTAACTTCTAAGGAACAGCTGAGTGAACATGGGGTGAACCACTCCTTCCTAGCCCCAGCTCAGGAGTAATTCTGGTCTCAGCTTCATTGCTGAGTTGATGGATATCAATCACTTTTACACACAGTGCCTGTCTACAATCTTACATTACTTATCGACACTTCTTTCCAGAAGTAACTCTCCCTTTACCCACAAGCAACATGCCTCAGCCCTGGCATCATACTAATCACAAATGACAAGCTGAGACAATAATAACCCCAAACCATTGCTCTCTATGGGAAAAATGTGACCTCACAGAAACTGAGGCTCGGGCTGGGGATATGGCCTAGTGGCAAGAGTGCTTGCCCCGTATACATGAGGCCCTGGGTTCAATTCCCCCGCACCACATATATAGAAAATGGCCAGAAGTGGCACTGTGACTCAAGTGGCAGAGTGCTAGCCTTGAGCAAAAAAGAAGCCAGGGACAGTGCTCAGGCCCTGAGTCCAAGCCCCAGGACTGGCCAAAAAAAAAAAAAAAGAAAGAAAAAGAAATTGAGGCTCACGGCCAGTAAGTAACTTAAAACAGTTACAAACCTTCAGAAGCCACAAAAGATCCGGGATCTCCCAATTACTTCCAAGCCAATGCTCTTTCTGCTCTAGAACATTTGTGAAAATGATTGAGGTATATAGATTTGTTGCCATCAACACCCCAGGTGATGATTCTAGACTGATGAGGAAATTACCAGAATGAAAAATTTTATTGAGTTGAATTAAGGGCAGAGAGGGTAGGTCAGTGGTTGGCTAGCATGCACAAGGCCCTGTATCAGCCCCAGCCCTGAAAAAAAAAATAGTGTTTTAAAACTACTATATCAAGACATTCCATTTTCCTAAGAATAGAATGCGAAGTCCCTTCTCAAAACTGCTCTTTGAAAGGCATAATCTATCCTTCCTTTCCAAGGCCTCATTTTCAAAAAACCCAGTTAGCGTTTGGTTACATATATTTAAACTGCAAATTAAATTTTTCTTACTTTTTTTCCTCTAGTGACCAATGTGACAGTTGCCATTTTTCAACCATGAAGCTGTCCCTGTAGAGGCCACAAGATCAACTAGAAACACATAATACTCAGCAAAAAAGGGAACCTTGAAATAGTTATCTTAAAATGGGCCTTTTAATTAAAAAAATGAGCCTTTTTGAATTACAAACAACCAATAAAGAGAAAGAAATAAAGTAAAACGGACAGAGGATAGACAGAGAGACAGAGAAAGGAGAGACAGAAAGAGAGAAAGAAAGAGAGGGCAAAGTCTAGGAATCAGATAGAAAATGGAACAAAAATCCAAAACATATATTTGCTGTGTGTCATAAGTAAATGTGACAGAGGCTCTCTAGAACTCCAGTGTACCTATAGCCTAGTTGATAATACTACCCTGGGCCATTTGCATGGAAATTTTCTGCCGACACTTTAGGCTCAAGAATTCTGCCCTCTGCTTCATTGTGAAATACAATATCACCATTATCTTTGGGTTTATCACGTATTTTCTCCTGAAATTTTGGTGATGGTAATTGGTTGTAGAGTTCCAGGGGTCACAGTGCTCAAGAGGGCTCAAGTTGTTCCCTTAGTGTAACTAGACTTCATACCCTCATCTGTCAAACGATATGGCACCTGTATAGCTGTAACCTAAACAGCCGGGCTGTACTAGGGCAGTGAGGTAAGTTGGCCAGACACTAAGAAAACACCTGCAGATAGTATGGGAGATAAAAGAGTTATTGAAACCCATTAACAGAAAAAGAAGAGTGGGGAAAGTCCATTGTTGATGGACTGGACAACTAGCACCTCCATCCCAATGTCATCCCATCAATAGTGCTGGTCTTCTCCATAGCCTAATCCTGGAGGTCCAATGGCAGAAGGCTGGACCTAGAGCATTTCCCCACCCCTATGCTCCTTTTCCTGATTGTTACCATATGGTGAAGAATATACAGGCTGTAGCATTGTTAGCTTAATTTGTTTTCTTATTGTTTGACTACACTTCCACTGAACAAATGAGTTCAGGAAATGAGTTGGCCTTTGCATATAACACTAGCCTGTCCTTGCTCTCCAGCATACTTTTGACTTTATCTGAAAATCGCTATTGGAGCTCATTTAGCCTGCTTCAGTAATCCTTTGCCTTGGCTGGAGCCTTGAGAATGAAATGGGGTGTATCAGGAACAGGGCAGTTAAGGATGATCCCCTGTTTTTCTCACAGAATCCTACAACAGGCCAACCTAGGTGACCATTTTTAGGATTCAAAGGGATCACGTGTATGGAAAACTTGGTAAAAATGCAAGTGATCCCTGAGTGTGATTGATATTGCTGTGTTTGCAAAAGTATCTCGTTCTTGAGATGTAGGTTTCTGGAAAGATTCTATATGACATATGCTGTCTTGGCTCTGATGAAGAGGAAAGCTCTGCCTTCAGTAGTAACTGGACTCACAGGCCTTAAGATAAAAAAAATCACAATAGACTGTATGGATCAGCTTTATAATGTTGTATTTCTGCAGCAAATAACTCTCAGGATTTTATTAACTGTTCTACAGAGTCCTATTTATCAGACAGGCAGGTATATAGCCTGATAATACAATAAGCTCTGGTGGATATATGAGTTGTTTTAATTTTTTATGCCTATAAGCAGTTCCCAGATCATAATAAAACAAAAGGTATATTTCTCCCACTAACCCCCTTCAACTTTTTTTTTCTTTTAGGGATGTTATAAATTATCAAGCTTCAGAAATAACTGTTGCCATTTAACAAGAAATATAAAATATACTCTCATCTAACAAGGGACAGAGTGTACATAAAAACAAAGTATTCTTTAGGTTTGGTGGCACGGTGGAGTACACGCATTGGGTGTATTAAAGTTAGGTGTGGGCACGACCCTGGAAACAGCTAAAAAAGAGCTCATTTAGATTTCATAGTGTATATTACACGTCATTATTCTGAAATGTGGTTAGACATCTTATCTTGATTTCTCCAGGGCCTAGCAACTTTCCCAAATTGTCAAAGCCAAAGAAAGAAGCACCTTGTCATTCTAATATAGAAGCATGAAAGTGAAAACTAGTATAAACCTATCCTCATATTTTGAGTACAGAAACTGGGAATAGCCTCATGGGCCCCCAAACCTAGACTTCCTCACAAACCATCTTGTTGCATGCCCTCTAGTCTTTCTGAAAAAGTACTCATCTCTCTGCTTTCACCCCAAAGATTCCATGCTTGAGTCATACCCTACCTGACTTATTCCTACATAACTTCAGTCATCACAGTCCTTGGTTGTGAATATTAAACATTAAAAATCACTTTAGTGGGGCTGGGGATATGGCCTAGTGGCAAGAGTGCCTGCCTCGGATACAGGAGGCCCTAGGTTCGATTCCCCAGCACCACATATACAGAAAACGGCCAGAAGCGGCGCTGTGGCTCAAGTGGCAGAGTGCTAGCCTTGAGCAAAAAGAAGCCAGGGACAGTGCTCAGGCCCTGAGTCCAAGGCCCAGGACTGGACAAAAAAAAAAAAATCACTTTAGTACATGCTATTTAATAAATATCAAGCATGCTTAATCTCTGGACTAAGTGCTATAAATCAAAGATTCCTAAATCCTTAAGTACCTTGCATTAGAGAAACATGAGGACCACAAACCTAATATCTATTTGGAAATGCAGAACCTGTATAGCAAGTGAGAAACCAGATGTGAAATAATATTAGTGCATGATTCTATTTGTGTGGAATTCTAAAATGGGTAAGATTAATCCAGAGTGACAGAAAGCAGATTAGTGGCTTCCTAGGTCTGGGTGATCAAAAATGGTCATTAAGAGACATGTAGAAATTTTGTAGTGTGATGAAATGTTCTTTGTCTTGACTGTGGTGTGCTTTGGTGCCCATTTATCAAAACACATAGAACTGTTCACTTCAAACAGTGTGCTTCACCATATGTAAATTGTACCTCAGGAAGTAGAAAAAAATTCACACTGGGCACTGATGGCTCACATCTGTAATAGCAGCTATTTAAGAGTCTAAGATCTGAGGACTGCAGTTCAAAGCCACCCTGGGCAGGAAAGTCTGTGAGACTCTTTGCAATTAACCAGCAAAAGTCCAGAAGTGAACCTGTAACTCAAGTGAGAGAATGCTAGCCTTGAGTAAACAACAACAACAACAACAAACACTCAGGCACAGCCCAGGCCCTGGGTTCAAGTTTCAATACAGGCATGAAGAGAAAAATCACAACCTTAGCTCCACTTCAGACCTGCCAGGCTTAGCTCTACCTCCGTCCGCGTGGAGGTCCTGGGCCTCTCTGCCTCTTCCGTGTGGTCCTCTATTGCCCTCAATGCATCCCCTGGCCAATAGGGATTGACTGTGGGGGCAAGGTCCACTGATAGCCTTGGTCAGCGTGTGGTGGTGAGATGCCCTGCCCCCTCCCTATACTTGCCAAGGAAGACATGGGCATGTGGGGTCTTGGAGAACCCTCAAGGGGTGTTCTGGTTTAATAAGGGGGAGGGCAAATACACTTATACCAGCAGTGACGCGGAAGGAGAGGGACTGGCCAGGTGCCAACGATAGGCTAACGAGTGTGGCCATCACAGTGATGTCACAGAACTTCCCACAGAGGCAGAGACCTCTTGGCTCCGCCTCTGGCTCAACTGGCGCCGCCATCAGGACACACACGTGCTCGGCACCGAGAGCCAGGGGCTGGTTTGGCTTCTCTTCCATTTAAACCAGAAGGAGTTGGGAATGGCTAGCTGCTAGCCACCCCAGGTCTTAAAGGCATAGCCATCCCCTACACAGACCAACTGAGTTAGATTCTGTGTTTTACTTAAATTCCCAGTGGAACAGTGAACTCAAATCAACAGTGTGCTGGAATTACCTGGATTCCACCAATGGAGATCCCAGGAACTAGTTATAAGGTGCAATCTTAGCAATCTTAGCATTCACAGATAGTTCTCAAACACACTAAAATACAAGAAGTGGTCACTTAGAGAAATGGTTCCCAATGTGTGGTCTTGGAGGAGCAACACCCCACAGAAGTTGTTAGGAACACCAAATCCCAAGCCTCTCACCTATCCTAGATTAGAATCTCTGGGGGTAGTTCCCAGTAGAAATCCATTTTTACTTTTTTCCTCATGATTCTTACCAACAATCAAGTTTGAGAGTTGATACACATGGAGTTCCCATGTGGAAGGTCCATATTCATATGTTCAAAAGACTTTATTCTACTCAAGTAATAGTCATGACCACTGATTCTGATGACATGTGTTTAGGCTAGGGTTAGGGTTAGGACTAGGGTTAGGACTAGGTTTAGGGTTGGGAACTAGGGTTGGGGATAGGGTTAGGGTTAGGTCTAGGGTTAGGTTTAGGGGTAGGTGTAAGGCTAGGTTTAGAGTTAGGGTTAGGGCTAGGCTTATTGTCAGGGCTACGGTTAAGGCTAGGATTAGGGGTATACTTCAGTTGGGGCTATAGTTAGTGCTATGGTTTTCGCTTGAGTTAGGCCATTGCTAGGGTTAGCGTTGCTCGTGGTGTTAGGGTTAGGTTTAGGGTTGCGTCTAGGTTTAGGGCTATGTTTAGGCTTAGGGTTATGTGAGGACTGGTTAGGGATAGGTCTGGAGTTTGGCTAAGGTTGGGGTTATGGCTAGTGTTATTATTTTGGTTAGGGTGGGGCTAGGGTGGGGCTTAACGTTAGGGTCAGAGCTTAGGGTTGAATTAATTAACTAATGTGTAAAGGCCAAGTTTAACCCTAGCGTTATGTTTAGGGTTACTTTTAGATCTATGCTTCGGGGTAGGGTTAGGATTAGTGCTATGGTTTGTGTTAGAGTTAGGATGGGCCTTGGGTTACATTTATGATTAGGATTATGTTTTGCGTAGATTTAGGGTTCGTTTTGTGGCTTGGGTTATGGGAGGGGTTCGGGTTAGGATTTGGACTATGGTTATGATTTGGGTTATTAGTCGGGTTAGCACCAGGGTTAGGGCTTGGTTAGGGTTATGTCTAGGGCTAGGGTTAGAGTTAGAGTTAGAGCTAGGGTAAGGGTTAGAGTTAGGGCTAGGCTTACTGCTAGGGTTATTTAGGGTTAGGGCTAGGGACCGAGTTAGGTATAGGGCTAGGGTTCCTCTTAGTTTTAGGTTTTGGGATACGGTTCGTGTTAGGGTTAGGGTTAGGGGTTGGGTTGAGGCTAGTCTTTGGTTTCGTTTCTGGGTCAGGGTTAGGGTTAGCATTGGGTAGAGGCTCGTTTTAGGGCATGGTTAGGGTTTTTGTGAGGACTAGGTTTGGGTTATGTTTGGAGTTTTTCTGGGGTTAGTGTATGTGGGAGGTTTATTTTTAGGGTTAGGTTGGGCCTTTGCTTATTGTTAGGGTTATGGTTGGCTCGGCTTAGGTTTGGGTTGGGGCTGTGCCTAGGTTTAGGGTACGTTTAGGAATAGGGTATGTGTCAATTTATCCCTAGGGTTATGATTAGGGTTAATTCTACAGTTAGGGTTATGGGTAGGGTTAGAGTTAGGATTGGGGCTGCGGTTGGGTTAAGATTAGGGTTAGGTTTATGCCTAAGTTTATGGTTAGGTTTGGGGCTTGGGTTTGTTCAGGGGTTAGTATTAGTTTTAGGACTAGGTTATGATTTGGGTTAGGGTTAGGGTTAGGTCTTAGTCCTCCTTATGGTTGGGTGTGGTTTAGGGCTAATGTTAGGTTTATGTTTGTGGCCAATTTGAAGTCTAGTTTGTGTGTTAGGGGTAGGGTTAGGGTTAGAGCTATGGTTAGGGTTTTGCTTAGCAGTATAGTTATTTCTAGCTTTAGGTTTAGTACTAGGGCTGTGGCTAGGGTTACCATTCAGGCTAGGTCTAAGGTTATGGTTTTGGTTATGGCTACGTTTCGGGCTCGTGTTAGGTTTAGGAATGGAACTCGTTTTTGTGCTAAGTTTTGGGTTACAGTTAATGCTGGTGCTAGGGTTATGTTTAGGGTTAGAGATAGGGTTAGGGCTAGGGTTAGCATGATGGCTAGGGTTATGGCTAAGTTTTGGTTTAGGGTATGGTTATCACTAGGTTTATGGTTTGGCCTATGGTTGGGTGTATGGTTAGAGTTAGGGCTAGGGTTAGGTTTATGCCTAGGGCTTGGGAACAAGTTAGGTTTAGGTTATTTTTAGGCGTAGTATTATGGCTAAATTTGGTTTGGACTATGGCAAACACTTGGTTTAGGGTTGGTGCCATGGTTGGGTCTAGGGTTATGGTTAGCGTTATTTCTTGGGTTAGGGCTAGGATTATGGTTAGGGGTTGGGTTTGAGTTAGGCCTGGTTTAGGGCTAGGGTTTGTTTAGGGTTATTGTCGTATTAGTGTTAGGGCTAGTATTAGGTCAAGGTTTAGAGTTAGGGCTAGGGGTATCGGTAGGGTTAGGTTTGTGGCTCGGGTTAGGTTTAGATTTAGGGCTAGCATTAGGATTTGGGTTGTGGCTAGGGTTAGGGCTAGTGTTGGGGTTAAATCTAGGTTTAGTGTTAGAGTTAGTTTTATTGTTAAGGTTGGGGCTAAGGTTAAGCATAGGCCTAGGTTTGAGCCTGGTTTAGGGTTGGGTTTCATGTTTGAGCTAGAGTTAGGTTTAAGGTTAATGTTAGGGCTAAAGTTTGGGTTGTTTGGGGCTAGGGTTAGTGCTTTGCTTTGGAGTAGTGCTAGCCCTAGGGCTATGGTTATTGTTATGGTTAGGGCTAGGATTAAGGCTAAATTTGAGATTAGGGTTTGGGTTATCAATAGGGATAAACCTAGGGTTAGGGTTAGGACTAGGGTTAAGAGTAGGTTAATGTTAGGGTTTGAGTTAGGGTTAGGGTTGTAACTAGGTTTAGGGTTAGTTTGCGGTTAGCTTTATGGCTATGATGTGGTTAGAGTTAGATTTAGGGCGAGGGTTAGATTAGGGTGATCGTTAGTGATAGGGATAGGGTTAGGGTTAAGGGTAGCGTTAGGAGTAGGGTTAGGTTTAGTGTTGTGGCTAGGGTTATTGCTTGGTAAGGGTTATTGGTGGTTTGAGGACCATGGTTAGGTTAGGTCTGTAGTTAGTGTAGAGTTTGTTTAGGGTTAAGGTTACTATTAGGTTATGGGTGTAGCTAGGGTTAGAGTTATGGTTAGTTTGGTGCTATGGTAGGTTTAATGTTGGGGCTAGTGCTAGGATTATAATTAGTGTTAGTACTAGGATATCGGTGAGTGTTAGCCCTAGGGTTAGTGTTAGGTTTAGGGTTATCTGTAAGTTTAAGGGTAAGGTTACATTTAGAGCTAGGTTTAGGGTTATTGTTAGGATTTGGGCTAGGGTTTTGGTAGGTGTAAGGCTAAGGTTAAGGTCATTGTTGTAGCCAGAGTTATGGTAGGGTTTAGGGTTACTGTTAGGACTAGGGTTATGGCTAGGTTTAGGGCTAGGTTAAGCACTATGTTTAGGTCTGGGTTAGAGTAAGGGCTACAATTTGAGTTAGGGTTAGGTTTGGGGTTAGGGTTGTGTCTAGGTTTACCACTAGGGTTAGGCTAAGTGCTGGGTTAGTGTTAGGTTTAGCGTTAGATCTAGTGTTAAATTGAGCATTAGTGTTAGGACTAGCGCCTGGACTAATGATTAGTTTTAGGTTTAGGGCTAGGGCTAGGGTTATGGCTATGGCTAGGGCTAGGGCTATGGCTTGGCTTGGGTTTGCTATAGGGTTATATTTAGGTTAAGGGTTGGAACTAGTTTTATGTCTAGGTTTGGGGTTATGTTTAGGTCTAGGATTGGGGCAAGTGTTAGCGTTACTGTGTGATATAAGTTAATGGATTGGGTGAGGGTTAAGTCTAGGGTTTGGGCTAGTGTTAGGGTTACAGCTAGGGTTAGAGTTAGGGTTAGGGCTAGATTTTGGTCGGATTTAGGTTTCGGGCTAGGGGTTAGGCTAGCATTAGGTTTTGGGGCTGATTGAGGCTAGGGTTAGGGATAGGGTTAGCTTTAAGGATGGGCTAGAGTTAGGTTTAGGGCTATGGTTAGGTTTCGTTTTGGGGCTACATTTTGGGTTAGTGCTAATTTTAGGGTTAAGTTTACGGCTATGGCTTGGTTTAGTGTTAAGTTTTGGACTAGAGTTGGGGTTGGGTTCGGTCAGTGTTAGATTTGAGGTTTAGGTTAGGGCTAGGCCTACCTTTGGGGCTAGGGTTTTGGTTAGTGTTTGGGTTGGGCTTCTAGTTAGGTCTTGGGTTGGGGTTAGGTTTAGGTTTGTGTCTAGGGTTAGGGTTAGGTATAGGACTAGGGTTAGGGTTCTTGTTAGGGCAGGTTTAGGATTGGTATTGTGGTTAGGGTTAGGCTTAGGTTTGGGGCTAGTGTTAGGGTTAGAGTTTGGGTTGGGTTGTTGTTAGGTCTAGGGTTAGGGTTATGTTTAGGTTTGTGGCTAGGATTAGATATAGGACTAGGGTTATGGTTAGTGTTAGGGCTAGTATTAGGTTTTGGGCTATAGTTAGGTTGGGATTTTGGCTACTGTTGGCATTAGGGTTTTGTTTTGGGCTATGGTTTTGGTTTTGGTTAGCGTTAGAGTTAGGGTATGGCTAGCGGTATGATTTTGGCTAGCATTTGGGTTATGGTTAGGTTTGGGGTTAGAGTAACGGTTAGGATAAGGGCTAGGGTGAAGGATAGGGTTTGGGTTTGGTTTAGGGTAAGGGTTTGGTTTAAGGTTGTTTTTAGCATCAGTGTTAGTGTTAGGGTTAGTGATTGGGTTAGGGTTAGGTTTAGGACTAGGGTTACATTTAGGGCGGGGGCTAGGGTTAGGGTTCTGGTTAGGGTAGGAATAGGGATAGGTTTTTGTTAGGGCTAGAGTTAGGTTTAGGTTTAGGGTTTGGGCTTGGGTTAAGGCTAGTGTTAGAGTTAGGGATAGGACTAGGTTTAAAGCCAGGTTTAGAGTTAGGTTTTAGGGTAGGGTTAGGTTTGGGGCTACTTTTACTTTTAGGATTTAGGTTAGCCTTTGTCCAAGATTGTGGTTATTGTTAGAGCTAGGATTAGGTTTTCTTTTATGCCAGGGTTAGGGCTTCCCTTATGGTGAAGTTTAAGTTTATGTCTAGGGTGAGGGCTAGCTCTACATTTATGATTGCTTTAGGGTTTATGCTAGGGTTAGGACTTATTTTAATGTTTGGGTAGTGTTGAATCTTGGTTTAGGTTCAGAGTTATGGCTTGGGTTAGGGCTAGGTTTCGGGTTCGCATTAGGGTTAGTGTTACCATTATTGTTAGGGCTAATGTTAGAGTTGGTGCTTAGATTAAGGTGAGGCTTAGGGTTAATTGTAGGACTAGGGTTAGTACCAGGGTTAGGGCTACTGTTAAGGCTAGGGTTAGACCTAAGTTTAGAGTGGGTTGGGGCTAGGGTTAGGGCTAGTGTTATGGTTAGAGTTTGGGCTAGGCTTAGGTTCCACGTTAGGGTTAGGCTTAGTTTTGGAGCTAGGGTTATGGTTGCGGTTAAAGCCAGGACTAGGGTTTTGGTTTGTCCTACCGTTTGGTCTAGGGTTATGGCTGTGGTTCAGATATGGGCTGGGATTTGTACTAGGGTTAGGTTTGGGGCTAGGGTTATGCTTAGGGCTAGATTTAGGGTTAGGACTTGGGTTATGGCTAGGTTCAGGGATAGTGTTAGGGCCACGCTTAGGTTTAGGTTTAGGTTTGTGGTTACTGTTAGGTTTAAGTTCAGCATTTGGGTTATCGATAGTGCTAGGGGTAGTTAGGCTTAAGACTTGGTTAGCGTCGTGGTCGGGTTTGGGTAGGAAAAATGTTAGGGTTATGTTTGAGGTTAAGGTTAGGTTTAGGGCTTGTGGTGGCGTTAGACTGTGGATTAGGCCTAGGGCTATTTTTCAGGTTAGGTTTAGGTTTATGGTTATTTTTGGTGCTATGTTTAGGGTTAGTGATTGGGATAAGGCTCGGGTTTAGGGTAGGACTGGGTTAGGGTTAGGGTTAATTCTAGAGTGAGGCTTAAGGCTATGGTTAGTGATCGGGTTAGGGTAAGATATAGGGTTAGCTTTCTGTTCGGGTTAGGCTTAGGCTTAGTGTGAGGGTTATTTCTAGGGCTATTTTTAGGGTTAGGGCTAGGGTTAGGATTAAGATTAGGTCTAGGATTACAGTTGAGGTTTCGTTGGTTTCTGGTCAGGCTGGGGTTTGGTTTAGGGCTAGGGTTAAGGCTACCTTTGGGGTTAGGTTTAGGGTTACAGTTAGGGTTAGGGTCTGGTGTGGGGCTTGGTTAGGGTTATGGTTAGGGTTATAGTTAGGGTTATGTCTAGGGATAGGGCTAGTGTTAGGGTGAGGGATAGGGCTAGGGTTAGAGTTAGGGTTAGGTTTGGGGGTACTGTTTATGGATTGAGCTAGGTTTAGGGTTAGTGTTTGGGCTAGGGTTAGTGCTGGTTTTGGGTTTAGTCCTAGGGTTATGTTAGGGTTAGGGTTAGCCTTAGGTTTGGGCCTGGGGATAGGTTAAGCATTAGGGCTAGTGTAGTCTTTGGGCTAGGATTAGGTTTAGGATTGGGCTAAAATTTGGGTTAAGTTTAGGGCTATGATTGGGTTTAAGGCTAGCGTTGAGGCTAGTGTTAATTGTGTCCATGTTTATGGTTAGAGTTAGGTCTAGGGCTAGGGCTGGGATTATATTTAGGTTAGGGCTATGTGTAGGGTTAGGGCTAGGTTTATGGTTGTGGCTAGGTATAGGGTTAGGGTTAGTGTTAAGACTAAGCTTAGGGATGGGGTTAGATCTAGGGTTAGGTTTTGGTTAGGGTCAGGGCTTGTACTAGGTTTAGAGCTATGACTAGGCCTAGAGTTAGGGTTAGGTTTAGGGCTAGTTTTAGGGCTAGGGTTAGGTTTAGCTTTAGGGTTAGGGTTAACACTAGGCATAGTGTTAGATTGAGGTTTCTGGCCAGGGCTATGGTTATTGCTACTGTTGGCGTTAGGGTCAGGGCTAAGTTTAAGGTTAGGGCTCTTGTTAGTTTTTGGCAATTCAAGAATTATAGGACAACCCTTAATCAGGCCTTACTTTGCGTCTCTAAGGAAGCCCAGTTCTCTCTCAGGACTTTGCTTCCATCCTTTTGCTGAAAGCGTCTGTCACTATTGCCTCATTCCTGAAATGTCCCATCTTGGGAGCTTCTACTGTCTTCCTGCCACCTTCTTTGTTCTTTAGATGTATTTCTTCTTCCTCTTTCCTCTTCTTTCTTGGAAACTGTGGAGAGTAATGTAAAAACAGCTCTTTAAATTTTTTTCTATATTGTGCCTTATTCCAGATGGATTTTTTTTCACTGATGGCTGATCCTACTCATCCATTAAAACCAAGTTTAGAGCCGGGTGCTGGTGGCTCACATCTATAATTCTAGCTACTCAGGAGGCTGAGACCTGAGACTTGAGGATCACAGTTTGATGCCAGACTGGGGAAGGAAAGTCCATGAGACTCATCTCCAATTAATCAGTACAAAGCCAAAAATGGAGCTGTAGCTCAAGTAATAGAACAATAGCCTTGAGCCAAATAACTAAGGGATAGTACCCCTGTCTTGAGTTCAAGCCCCAGTATCTGTCCACATACTACCTAGATAACTGAATAAATGAATAAAATTTAGGATGTGGAAGTGTGGCTCAAATGGTAGAGCATCATCCTTGAAGGGGAAAAAGACAAGTCAGAGTGGGAAGCCCTCAGTTAAGCCCCAGTATCAGTACCAAAAAACAACCAAAAAAGCTTAAAGGTCACTTTTTTTCATGACTTCTTGTACACAGTACAAGAACATTACTGTGGAGGCTGGGAATATGGCCTAGTGGTAGAGTGCTTGCCTTGCATACATGAACCCCTGGGTTCGATTCCTCAGCACCACATATATAGAAAAGGCCATTAGTGGTGCTGTGGGTCAAGTGGTAGAGTGTGGGAAACAGTAACAGCAAAGACATAAGGTCAGCCTTAGAGAATTGGACGCCATTCTCTGTCCCTCAAGGCTGAGGGCAGCACTGTCAAGACCTATTGTGCTTAGCATTACAATGGCCACAGTCTTCACCCTCCTGTTAATCTGGAACATCACAAGACCTTGGAGCTGGGCAGGTGGCTTATGCAAATTGGTTGTTTTTTTTGTTTATGGGTAATTACCAATCCTAGAATTATTCCTCCCCAACTGACACCCTTATCTCTTTGATGTAGCCACCTTCCTGCGTGTACTTTTGTCTGATAATGAATTTAAAACCCTGTCCTTGGGACCAGAAGCATCTGATGTTGGAGAGAGGCAGCAGGTCCCCTGGTACCCTGAAATCAATTCCACAGTCCTGTCTCCATCATTGCTTTGCTCCCTGGCCTTGCTCCCGGCTTCAGGGCAAGGCACTCCCTACGGTTTGCAACAGTAGGTTGCTGGTCTTGAGCAAACAGAAGCCAGGGACAGTGCTCAAGCCCTGAGTTCAAGCCTCAGGACTGGCCAAAAAAAAAAATCCCTTTGAGTACATAGTATCTTAACATGTCTCTGTCATCACAAATTATGAAATCATCAATTGCACAAGCTTCTTTGGGGCTAGTGAATATCTCTATTGTCTAGCTATAGTCAACAGTGTTATTCATGTATGTTTATATACTCAGGGAATATATTAGTATCTTCCTTGTTATCTTCATCCCATGTGATAGGATACCTTATCATACCTCCAAGATACATCCTGACTGCTTGTGTCATTCAGTACAGGAAACAGCAGCCCTTCCAAGTGTTTTTAGGACACTTGACTTCTGCTAAAGTCAGGTGTGGCACTTAGAGATCTCTCTCCACTGATGACTAGTTATAAGCTGCACTTTCAATCCTACTACTCTTTTCTTTTTGCCAGTCATAGGGCTTGAACTCAGGGCCTGGACACTGTCCCTGGGCTTCTTTTGCCTAAGTCCAGCACTTTACTACTTAAGCCACAGTGCCACTTCCGGCTTTTTCTTTGTATGTGGTACTGAGGAATTGAACCCAAGGCTTCATGCATGCTAGGCAAGTAGTCTACCACTAAGCCACATTCCCAGCCCAATCCTGCTACACTTTGATGCAGTTTGTGTGTGTGTGTGTGTGTGTGTGTGTGTGTGTGTGTGTGTGTGTGTTTGTGTACTAGGGCTTGAACTCAGGATCTGGGTGCTGTCCCTGAACTTTCTTGAGCCACAATTCCACTTCCAGCTTTTTGGTGGGTAATTGGAGATAAGAGTTTAATGGACCTTGCTGCCCAGACTGCCTTCAAACTGTGATCCTCAGATTTCAGCTTCCTGAGGAGCTAGGATTACAGGCGTGAGTCACCACCATCTGACTACAGCTCTTAACATCATGGGATTGCTACAATAGAAATATTTCACAACCTTTCTTGAAAAGTCAAAGTAGCAGCATGATAACCTTTGTCTCACTTCTGCATTCTGAATCTGCTTCAAGTAGCTATGGTTACTTTCAATTTATTCTGAGAAACATAAGTCTTAGCTTTCCAGATTCTGTAGCCTAGGAAAGCATACTAGGAAAAGAGAATAGATGCTAAATGCTAATCAATCATTTCATTTCTTTCTTTTTTTTCCTTTGCCAGTCCTGTGGCTTGAACTCAGGGCCTAAGCCTTGTCCCTGGCTTTTTTTTGCTCAAGGCTAGCACTCTGCCATCTTGAGCCACACAGCCACTTCTGGCCTTTTCTATATATATGGTGCTGAGGAATTGAACCTAGGGCTTTATGTATACGAGGCAAGCACTCTTGCCACTAGGCCATATTCCCAGTCCCTAATCAATCATTTCTACTAAGATGCTAAATGCTTATCAGCCATACCCACTACACTGCTGGTCTGAAATCCACCCTATCTTACTATCTGCAACTGGGCCTCTTCCTCTATACCTAGTTCTTTTGCCTTGTGTCCACCATACCCACGGCTGGTTCTAGCTCTTAGATGATAGCCCTTTCAAGCTAATGTGCCCTTTGCTGTGACCTGGATTAAGGAAAATGTTTTAGCTATGGTTTCAAAGCACAATCTATAGCAGAGTAAATGGATATATTAGTATTAGTCACAATTAAATACTAAGCTCGTTTTCTCCAGTGCCAGGGAGGATTTAATCCAGGGCCTCACACATGTTAAACACCTGGTCTACTTGGTTTATATGTATTTGCACAAATGCATGTCAAATGCTTAAATTAGAATCTGGTGCTTAATAGGGATGTGATACATATTTTTTTTTATCAGTCTTGGGCTTGAACTTAGGGCCTGAGCACTGTCCCTGGCTTCTTTTTGCTCAAGGCTAGCACCACTTCTGGCTTTTTTTAATATATGTGGTGCTGAGGAATCGCACCCAGGGCTTCATGTATTCATGGCAAGCACTCTACCTCTAGGCCATATTCCCATCCCCTACATATTTATTTTTTAAAGAAAGAAAAACAAGAGGAGTGAGAACTCATTTTTCCTAGTTTTGTGTGTGTGTGTGTGTGTGTGTGTGTGTGTGTATGTGTGTGTACGCTGGTACTGGGGCTTAAACTCTGGATCTCACAATCTCACTTGGCTTTTTTTTTTTTCCTGGCAGTCCTGGGGCTTGGACTTAGGGCTTGGGCACTGTGCCTAGTTTCTTTTTACGCAAGGCTAGCACTTGACCTCTTGAGCCACAGCACCACTTCTGGCCTTTTCTATATATGTGGTGCTCAGGAATAGAACCCAGGGATTCATGCATGCTAGGCAGGCACTCTACCACTAAGCCACATTCCCAGCCTTCACTTGGCTTTATTGTTCACAGCTGAAGCTCTAACACTTGAGCTATACCTCCCATCTAGAAGTTTGCTGGTTATTTTGAAGATGGAGTCTCTTGGACTTTCCTGCCCAAGCCAGCTAGGATTACAGACATGAGTCACCAATGCCCAGGTACAACTCTAGCTTTAACCCTGGGTGAAAGGGAGAATGTGTGGCTGTTGGTAGCTATTAGGCAATCAAGACAGACTAAAGGAAATCCAGATAGTGTTGTGCTGGGGAAGCCTAAAAAATAGTTTCAAGGAAAGAGTAAAATAAAAAGTCATTGGATCCAGGCACCAGTGGCTCATACCTGTAATCCTAGCTACTCAGAAGGCTGAGATCTGAGAATTGACATTTGAAGGCAGCCTAAGCAAGACAGACTGTGAAACTCTTATCTCTAATTAACCAGCAAATAAAAATGCTGGAAGTGGAGCTGTGGCTCAAGTGGTAGCAAAAAAGCACAAGGAACACATCCAGGCCCTGAGTTCAAGCCCCAGGACTGGCATGAGAAAAAAAGCCATTGGATTTAGTAATGAGCAGCACTGGTGCCTGGAAAAACATGATTTAGACTGAAGCAGGTTGTTTTTCCCTCTCCACCCTTCCTCATAAATGGCATCCATTCACCTGCTCCATCTTTATCAAGTACTACTAAAATCCATCCCAATAGCTTGACTTCTTTTTCTTGTTGCCATTTGCCACATGGGTACTTGAGTGATTGTTTCAGAACACCAATCAGGTCACACACCTACTTATTCCATATCAGCTCCTTGTCCTTTGCTTATCTTTGCACCAATGGCTGGCACTTGTAATGTGCTCAAACTGTGAAACCTTCAAGCTCTGTCACATTACAATCTGGAATTAGGAAAGGAAATTGAGTAAAGATATAATTTATCTATTTCCACCTAGCAAATTATCCCAAAGCTTGGAGAATGTGATACAAATGTTTCTTCTCTTTCATAGTTTCTGAGAGCTAGGAACTGAGAGAGGCCTAGCTCAGAGCTTCTGGCTCAGGGTCTCTGGCTGTAACAGAGGTACTACTGGGGTTCATTTATCTGAACACTCGTTTATGCCCAGCACCAGGTGCCAGGGGCTCACATCTGTAATCTTAGTTATTCAGGCATCTGAGATCTGAGAGTCATGGTCCCAAACTAGCCAAGGCAGGAAAGTAATAAGATTCTTATCTGTAATTAACCAGTAAAAAGGAAGAAGTTGATATATGGTTAAAGTGGTGGAGGACCAGACTTGAATAAAAAAGCCACGCAAGATCACAAGGCCCTAAATTCATACCCCTCTTCCCGCAAAATATGCCTCATTCAGCCAGGTGCTGGTGGCTCATGTCTGTAATCCCCCATTCTCAAGAAGTTGAGAGTTGGAGATCACAGCTTAAAGCCAGCCTAGGCAGACAAATCCTCCAGACTCTTGTCTCCAGCTAACCAGCCTAAATCAGGAAGTGGAGGACCAGCACACATACACACACGTACACACATACAAAAAGCCTTATTCATATGGTTATTGGCAGGATGCCTCAGTTCCTTGTCTTTATTGTTATTACTACATGTGGTTGGCCAACAACAACATGGGTCTTACCACATAGTCCTTTCTACAGGATGTCTAGAGTGTCCTCACATGGCAACTGGCAATGAGTTATACAAGAGAGAACAGAGAGGATTGTGCAGTTCCTTGTATAAGCCAGGTTCCCAAATCACACACCATCACTCCCATTTACTCCAGTTATTAGAAGAAAGCCACTCAATTCATCCTATGCTTAAAGGAAGGAGAATTAGGCTCCCTTTCTTGAAAGGAGAAGGCTCAATTTCTGAAGCTGTGGTTTACAGCTGTAATCCTAGCTACTCAGGAGGCTGAGAATCACAGTTCAAAGCTAGCCCAGGCAGGAAAACCTGTGAGAATCTTATCTTTAATTAACCAACAAAAAGTCATAAGTGAGGTGCAGAAAGGTAGAGAGGAAGAGTGAACAAATGCAATCATGCCATTCAGTATACACTATGTGGAAAATGGCCTAGGTAGCTTGTAGGCAGGGATGGGTGGGGAAAACTGGGGGACAGTAAAGGAAGGGGTGACATTGTCCAAAAAAAGGAATGTACTCATTACCTGACTTATGAAATGGGAGCCCCTCTGTACAACACATTAATAATAAAAATAAAATTATATATATTTTAAAAGCTGGAAGTGGAGCTATGGCTCAAGTGGCAAGAGTCTTGAGCAAAAGCAGCTCAGGAACAGTGTCCAGGCTCTGAGCCCAAGCTCCAGTCCCGTATACACACACAAAAAGACACCATCTCCCTCAGCTTTTCGTCCAGCCTGGGGCCCCGGGACCACCATTTGGCCTTAGAGTGGCCTCCATAAGAGCTGGGACTTGCATTTTCCCCTTGCGTACCAATAGGATTACTCTGAAGCTTAAGCTCCATGAGATTCACGGTTCTTCTGAGGGAGCTTTCTTATGTGTTCTCGTTATTCTTTTCCCCGTTTAATGTTTCCACGAGAAGCCTAAGACCAGAATTCCCTGACCTTGCAGCGCTATCCTGTCAGGCTTGGTGAGGGTTTCCATGACGTGCCAGGTGTCTCTTGGGCGGAGCCTGCTTCTCTTCGCTTTCTCCACTAGAGGGGGCTACGGAGAGCTAGCATTCCTTACTAAGTGTGTGGGGGCGGGGGACGGGAGAAGGCGGAAACCTGTTTCCACGACGCCGGTTGGTGGGCAGAGTCTTGATCGACAAGGTCACTAGCTAATGACTCTGAAGTAAGCTGGCGCTGTTTATGAGCGTGCAACCCAACGACCAATGAAAACTGGTCTTCAGCGGGCGTGGGATGGGGCAATGGGCAAAGATCTAGAGCCAACCCCAGGCTAGTCAGAGCATATCCGGTGTTGGAAGAGCTGGGTTGGCTCCCGTGGCGTGTTAAGAAGGTACGTCTGGAGCTGGAACTAGGCAAACCGAGAGTGAGAGATGGGAAGAGAGCAATAAGAGTGAGGGTAGCTCTCGCTGTCGGTTATTTAACCCTCGGAGGGAACCGGGCCGCGCTCGTTGTTGAGACTGGAAAAAGCTGGGCGGGCGTGGGGGGTGGGGGGGGGTTTGAAGCTGGGTGGGTTGCGCATGCGCACTCTATCGGGCAGCAGCAGAGTCGGGGGCGGGGGCGAGGGGGTGTCCGCGGGATCTTTGGGAACCTCATGACCCGAATTCTGCCCCGGAGCACTAGCAAAGCCCTCCTTTTCCGGCCTCCCTTGCTTGCTTCCTTTTTTCCCTTTTGCTTTCCTCCGCGCCCCCCCCCCCCATACTCCGCCAAGTGCAGACGCTAGGCCCAGTTGGCTCTATCCCGACCCCCTGAATTCTGGACACGTCCCCCTCCTCTTCCTTCCGCGGTGAAGGAAAACGGAAGCCAGGGGGATTGTGATGGGGGGTCGCGGGGTGGGGCTGGGGGACGACGACGGGCCACACCCAGCCGGTCGCTGCCCCGCCAGGGCTTCTCTGCGCCGGCGCTGTCGGTGAGCGGCCGGGGTCCGGACTTGAACTAGGGCCTGGTCCGGCAGACTGCCCTGTCACGGCGGGCCGGGTGATGTCACACTCCTCTGTGACACGCGAGATTCTTTAGTTACTTGGAAGCCAACGGCAGAGGCAGAAGGTGAGCCGACTGGGGCTTGGCCTGGCTTCCCAGCCCTACGGGCCAGCCCTCTCTGGTCTGATTGGTTACCTTTGGACAGGTGAGGTGGCCTAGATTGCCGGGTCCTGAAGTCTGTGGGCGTCCTAAGACTGCTCTGAAAGGGCGTCGTTTGGCGGTTGCGCCTTGCCTTCCCCTCCTTTCCTTTTTCCTTTCCCTCCCTTCCTCCCTTCCTCCCTTCCTCCCTTCCTCCCTTCCTCCCTTCCTCCCTTCCTCCCTTCCTCCCTTCCTTCCTTCCTTCCTTCCTTCCTTCCTTCCTTCCTTCCTTCCTCTCTCTCTTCCTCTCTTCCTCTCCCTCCTGTCTTCCTCTTGTCCCTCACTCCACCCCCCTTTTTTAATTTGGACCTACTTGCTGGAGCTGTGATAAGTAGGCTTTGGTATTTTTAACAAAAAAATATGCTAGCCTGTGCCAGCTCAGGTTGCATTGCACATTCATCCAATCAGGCTTGCATTGAGTGAACAACAAAAACCACCTTGAACTTGAGACTCTCTTGTAGTAATAGTTAACTTGTGAATGTGTAACCTAGTAGAAGAGCTGACTATGCCCAGAACACTGACAAGGAATCCAAGGCTAAAGGTTAATGGCAAAGAATCTTCTGGTTACTTATTGGTATTTATTTATGGTTTATCTTTGGGCTGTGTAGGTAGTTTAAGAATTTAATTCAAGGGGCTGGGAATATGGTCTAGTGGCAAGAGTGCTTGCCTCGTATACATGAGGCCCTGGGTTCGATTCCTCAGCACCACATATACAGAAAATGGCCAGAAGTGGCGCTGTGGCTCAAGTGGCAGAGTGCTAGCCTTGAGCAAAAAAGAAGCCAGGGACAGTGCTCAGGCCCTGAGTTCACGGCCTATGACTGGCCAAAAAAAAAAAAAAAAAAAAGAATTTAATTCAAGAAAATTACCCAAGTTGCATAACCACATTTCTGTAATTATTAGATTTACTTTCTTTGCCTACAATATATTGACATTTAGATTTTCTACTGTTTTCCTCCTGTAGAGATAGCATGGTTGAGTCCTTGAGAAATGTAATCGTTAATTTAGATCCAGAGTTTCCTTCTTCCAATACTGATCATTTAGAAACATACTGTCTCCTTTCCCTCCCTTCCCCACTGTTATTCTGAATTTTTGTTTGTTTTTGTGCCACTACTGGGGCCTTGGTTCCTTGGCCTTTTAATTCAAGGCTGGTGCTTTACCAATTGAACCACATGTCCTCTTCTGGCTTTTTGCTGGTTAATTAGATCTCAGCCTCCTGAATAGGCATGAGCCCCTAGCACCTGATGATCTGAGTAGTTTCATTCTGAAGAATAAAAAGGTAAAATTCATCCAGATACTTAGTATTTTCAACTTTCATCCTCATGCTCTTTTGTTGAGGTGCTGAGAAATACAGAGGAATCAATATAGCGATTCTATTTAAGATTTCTCTTGACTTATGGCTGGGAATGCCTTAATGAAAGCAGCCTATTTCTCTACTGTAGGATGTATGAAAGAACACTATTGTTGTTTTTCTGAGTCTTATGACAAGGTTCAAATGGCAGAGCATTTGCCTAGCAAACACAAGACCCTGACTTCAAACCCCAGTATTGCCAAATAAAGAAGACCTTGAATGTGGCTCTGGATTGGCTATTTAACTTTCTAATGTTGGTCAAATTAGTACTTATGTTTGCTTTGTTTAGCACTTTAAAAATAAAAATCTCATACATTTTTTTCTTAAACTCAGAACCTGTATTATCATCTTTACCTTACCAGGTGAAGAAGCCGATGATACAGCATAATAATTTTTCCTAGGGTTAAAAGCTAGAATGCAGAACTTGTAATTCTAAATCCAGTTCTCTTGTTAGTATTACAATGTGCATTTTGTTGGCTTAATGTGTGTGTTGGTGCTTGAACTCAGGGCCTCGCCTACTTACTTGGCCTTTTCTGCTTTTGGCTTAGTGCTTTGCTGCTTGAGCCACACCTCCACTTCCAGCATTTTGCTGGCTGATTGAAGTTAAGAGTCCCTTAGTTTTGTCTGTCTGGCAAACCATGATCCTCAGATCTCAGCCTCTTGAGTAGATAGAATTACAGGCACGAGCCAGGGGTGCCCAGCTATATTATATATGTATGTATATACAAAATCATTCTTTGTGTCACCTCTTGCAGATAAAAATGGATAATGTTAATAAAATCACTTGGAGAGTTGTAAATTTTTATATAAATGTGGCCAGTGATATTATAGAAGGTATGACTGTTGGTCTTAAAAGTTTCATTTTATTTCATAAACTACCCAAGGGTATCACTCTCCTCTAGGGAACCACTGAATACTGTCATATATCATCTAGATTTTCCTTCACTACTTGGATGTGACTATAGAATCTGGTGCAAATCACTTGACAAGGGGAACCTTTCTACTTACTGATCTTTATTTAATTTTATCTTTGGTCTGTACAGGCAGTTTAAGAATTTATTTCAGTCAGGGCCAGTGGCTCACACTTGTAATCCTAGCTACCCGGGCTGAGGTCTGAGGACCAAGGTTTGAAGCCAGCCCAGGTAGGAGACTGCCAGCCAGAAGTAGATCTGTGGCTCAAATGATAGTGCTAGTCTTGAGCAAGAAGGCTCAGGGACAATGCCCAGGCCAGGAATTCAAGCCCCAGCACATGTGCATGTGCATGCACACGCCCACAAACACACAAAAACCAATTCAAGAAAGGTTACCCAAATTGCATGACTGTGTTCTGTGTCTTCTGCCATAGTCTTGTATCCCCAGGGTTTCTAAAATTTTATGGAACCCTTTGTAGTTTTTATCTTATACACCCTTCCCAAAAACTGCATTCAAGTCCAAAGAGACAGAGATGATAGAGATTAGGTTGGCTTTTAGGGACATCAAGGTAGATTTCATTCTGAGCCTGGTAAAGAATATTGACTTTGGCCAAGCACTGGGTGGCTCATGCCCATAATCCTAGCTGCTCAGGAGGCTGAGGTCTGAAGATCACCAATTAAAGCCAGCTGAGGCAGCAAAGTCTGTGAGACTCTTACCTCCCATCCACCACCAAAAATCTGGAAGTGGAACTGTTGCTCAAAGTAGAGTACTAGCTTTGAACACAAGAGCTCAGGGCCAGCGCATGGACCCTGAATTCAAACTCCAGGACCAGCATACACAGGCCTGCCCCTCCCTCCCCTTTCTGTTGACTTCAGGTTTCAGGACTCTTCTAATTAATGGGCTCTAGATTTGCACGAGAGATTCTTATGTGTCTGGGCCTGGGCATTGTCCCTGACCTTTTCTGCTTAAGGTTGAACTCTACCTCTTTGAGACATAGTTCCACTTCTGGTTTTCTGGTGGTTAATTGGAGATCAGAGTCTCATGGACTTTTCTGAGCCTAGCTGGCTTTGAACTGAGATCCTCAGATCTACCAATGTTTGGCTTGCTCCTGAGATTATGTTGTGCTTAAATTTGGGAGATAGCCTGGCTGAGCTGGATGCAAGCCCCACTCTCAAGATGTTGTTGTACCATTAACTAGAATTCAGCACACTTGCAAAAAAGCTCCAAGGGTGAATGTGAAGTGAGTGTGCTGTGGTCCTACCTTATGCTTGCTCTCAGTGGGCTAAATACGGTGACACTGGGAGGGATTAGTAGTTTATAGTAGAAGCAGATTATGTATTTAGGACATTGGGGCCTTCTTAGTATTCAGTTGTGTCAAACAGTTGTAATTATAGAGAGGGAGGTGCAATAATATCAGTTTGATGCAAAATATAAAATTTTCAAAGTAGTGAACATTCCAACCTCCAAAGGTGGATGCAATGTTAGCTAGCCCAAGAATTTTGGTCCAAGTTGAGGAAGAGGCCGGAACACCTTGGTTTTTGGTCTAGGACTATTAAACCCCAGCCCTAGTTGAGACAATCCCTGGATTGTCCTGAAGCTGAGCTGACCTACCTACCAAACGGCAAGAAAAGCATTGAGCTAGTGACCATTTAACTTCAAACTCTGTATATTATCAGGTTATCACATGGTTATTAGGTTTTCTCAAATATCTTGTATACCTGTGAGATAAGAAATACAGTGTAAATGTCAGAGGAGAGGTGTGCTGTTGAAATGAAAGTTTTAGCCAGTAAGATTTATCAAGATGCTGGGTGCTGGTGGCTCATGCCTGTAATCGTAATCCTAGCTGCTCAAGAGAATGAGATTTTAGGATCACAGTTTGAAGCCAGCCGGGGGAAGAAATGTCCCTGTGAGACTTATCTCCAATTAAGTACTCAAAAAACTGGAAATGGGGGGGGGGGGGGGCTGGGAATATGGCCTAGTGGTAAGAGTGCCTGCGTTTCATACATGAAGCCCTAGGTTCGATTCCTCAGCACCGCATATATAGTAAACGGCCAGAAGTGGCACTGTGGCTCAAGTGGCAGAGTGCTAGCCTTGAGCAAAAAGAAGCCAGGGATATAGTGTTCAGGCCCTGAGTTCAAGCTCCAGGACTGGCCAAAAAAAAAAAAAAAACAAAAAAAAACTGGAAATGGCACTGTGGCTCAAAATGATAAAGCACTAGCCTTGAACACAAAGAAGCTCGGGGACAGTTCCTAGGCCCTGAGCCCCACAACTGACAAAAAAAAAAAATTAGGTTTTAAAATTTTCTGTATCTTTTTCTTTTAAAGTTATTATGATGTTTGTGCCAGTACTAGGGCTTGAACTCCAGGCCTTGTGCTCTTGCTTGTTTTTTTCTGCTTGAGGTTAGCAGTCTACCTCCACTTCCAGCTTTTTAAACTTGTTTATTGTTTTCTTAGTCTCCTCCCTGTTAACTTTACTCTTTCATTTAGGGAAATACTAAGCCTTCAGAATATAGCTATGTGGCTCAGGTGGTGTAGAGTGCCCACCAAGTAAGCTGAAGGCTCTGAGTTTAGATCCCAGAACTGGCTCTGAGTTAATGGTTCAGTTACATGTTTTTTTTAAATAATAATTTACATGGTATATGTAAGTCAGGTCTGGGATATTAAGCCTTGTGAAGTGTGGAATATTATATAGTACTATTTTACAATGATGAAACTGAACACAAGGGGGGAGGAGAGGCAGGGAGGGGAATCAGGGAGGAAGTAACAAGTTGGATAAGAAATGTTTTTGCCTTACATATGAAACTGTAACCCGGGGCTGGGAATATGGCCTAGTGGCAAGAGTGCTTGCCTCGTATACATGAAGCCCTGGGTTCGATTCCCCAGCACCACATATACAGAAAATGGCCAGAAGTGGCGCTTGTGACTCAAGTGGCAGAGTGTTAGCCTTGAGCAGAAAGAAGCCAGGGACAGTGCTCAGGCCCTGAGTCCAAGGGCCAGGACTGGCAAAAAAAAAAAAAAAGAAAGAAAGAAACTGTAACCCCTCTGTACTTTGACAATAAAGAAGGAAAAGAAAAGAAACCACAAGGAGGCTTACTGTCAGAAGTTTGCTTTATGTCATGTCAAACTACTAAGAAACTATTTAGTACATCACCTTGTCAATAAATTGTTTTTTGTTTTTTGCCAGTCCTAGGCCCTGAACTCAGGACCTGAGCACTGTCCCTGGCTTCTTTTTGCTCAAGGTTTGCTCAAGGCTAGCACTCTACCACTTGAGCCACAGTGCCGCTTCTGGCCGTTTTCTATATATGTGATGCTAAGGAATCGAACCCAGGGCTTCATGTATATGAGGCAAGCACTCTTGCCACTAGGCCACATTCCCAGCCCATTGTCAATAAAATTTAACAAAAAATGTTATCTGGTTAAAAAAAAGAAAGAAAGAAAAAGAAACTTCAATAGTAAATAACTAAAAAATCACAATCTTTTCTTATTTATAAACCATACGGAGTTTTATTTTTGTGCTGGTCCTGGGGCTTGAATTCAGAGCCTGGACACTGTCTCTGAGCTTCTGCGCTCAAGGCTAGTGCTCTACCATTTGAGCCACAACTCCATTTCTAGCATTTTGGTGATTATTTGGTGTGAGCCACTGGCATCTGGCTGAGATTTTTTTTTTCTTGAGTATCAGTTTGGTTCCTTCTGGTTTGTGAGGACAGGGTTCAGGATAGTTAATTACTACAACAAGGGCTGGGAATATGGCCTAGTGGCAAGAGTGCTTGCCTTGTATACATGATGCCCTGGGTTTGATTCCTCAGCACCACATACACAGAAAAAGTCAGAAGTGGTGCTGTGGCTCAAGTGGTAGAATGCTAGCCTTGAGCAAAAAGAAGCCAGGGACAGTGCTCAGGCCCTGAGTTCAAGCCCCAGGACTGGCAAAAAAAAACCCACCCAAAAAACAAAAATTACTACAAGAAGAGGGTTAATATAAGCAATTCACAATCTTAATAGTTTTTTCTCCCTTTTTGTGCCTGTACTAGGCTTGAGCTCAGGGCCTCATGCTCCAGTATACTCACAGGTAGTGTTCTACCACTTGAACCATGCCTTTTTACTATTGATTAGCTTTTTGCTGATTAATTGGAATAGTTTTTTGGATTTGTTTGACCAGGCTGGCTTTGAACCTGGATCTTCAGATCTCAGCTTCCTGCATGGCTAGGATTATAGCATGTATCATCAGTGTCCAGTCTCAATTTAATGTTTTAATAGGAGCAGTGTTTCTTTGATTGTGGGTTTGATGTTAAATTGTTTACTCTGAGGCAACATCTGTCCTGGTTCTAGTATTTAACAGGGTATCTTTCAGAGGCCAGAATTTGTTCAAAATGTCTACTACATATGTGACATGTGTCTACTATGTAGATTTAAATATATTTGTACTGAATTTACTAGATTGTTGAAATCGAATTCTAGAGTTTATTGTTTTTGTTTTAAAAGTTTGACTTTTTTTTGTCTTTTGGGTTTTTTTTGTTTGTTTGTTTGTTTTTGGTTGGTTGTGAGGCTTGAACTCGGGTGGAAGTCCTTGAGCCTTTTTGCTCAAAGTTACCACTTTACCACTTTGAACCACAGCTCCACTTCTGGGTTTTGGGTGTTTAATTGAAGATAAGTCTCACAGACTTTCTGCCTGGGCTGGCTTTTCCTCAGATCTCACCCTCATGAATAGCTAGGATTATACTATGAGCTACCAGCACCTGGCTTTTTTTTTTTTTAAAGCAGTACTGGAATTTGAACTGAGAGGCTTGAGTTCAGTTGGCTGCCACTCTACCACTTGAGCCTCTAATCTTCAATTCTTCATGATAATCTTTCATTTTAGGACAAAAGTAAGGAAATATATAGAAAAAAATCAAGAAATTTAGCAAGGTATATATGCCCATTAATAATCATTTTCTTCCTGCCTGTCCCTGGTCTGCTGCTGTCCCAAGTAAAAACCAACCACAGAAATGTTTAATTCAAAAGTGGATTTACCAGCCCACCTCTAATCCCAGCTTTTTGAAGGCTGAGGAAAGAGAATTTTGAGTTCAAGGCCAACCTAGACTTCTTACCCAGTTCCAAGCTAGCCTGAGCTACATAGTAAACCCCAGTCTCAAAAAACAAAAAAGAAAAGTAAAACATGTTTACCTGGTTTTTATTTTACTTGGTAAAGCAGAGCAGTGAATGGTTAGCTTTTTGTTTTATGTAAATGCTTTGTTTTGTCCTTGTACTGGGGATTGAATACAGGGTCTTGTGTATGCTAGCCAAGCACTCTACCACTGAGCTACACCCACAAACTAGTTTTTGTTTGTTCATTCCTCTGTTTTGTTTTGCTTTGTATCTTGCTTTGTAGGCCAGGTTGGACTTGAACTCAAAATTCTCCTGTTTCATCATCCTGAGTGCTAGGATTATAGGTTTGTTTCCCCCACTCCTCCCATTGTTATGTGTGGCTGTCTAGCTACTTGTTTTGTAATTTGGGTTTTGTAATTTGGCTATTATAAGAGAAGGCTGTTGACTTATGTGTGCTACTTCAATAAAACCTTAGCAAAATGTGTGTGAAAGTTTTTGGCAGATTCTGCTTTGGTTATCATTAACACTTGAGTGTTTATTCTTTACAGGTCAATATAGGCATGACTCCAGCAGCTATGGTCTGCATTGAGTTCTGTGTAAATAATCCTTACTCCTTTCTGAGTTACAGAATTGGGGAGTGGACGAGGATCTATTTCTATATAAATTTGAGGTTCAGGGTGAGATGGACTAGTGCTGTTAGTAATTCTGTAATAGGCTTAGATGTGTGTTAAAACTACAACTTGTATTTTGAAGGGGGGCAGTATGAGTTTGAACTCAAGCTTTTGTATTTGCTAGGCAGGTGCTCTCCCACTTGAGCCATTTCAGCAACCCCTTTTTGTGTTGGTTATTGTCATTCAGGGTCTTGTTTTATGCCCAGGTAGCCTGAACTATGATCTTCCTATTTATGCTTTCCTTTGATGCTGGGATGACAAGCATGTGCCACTGTGCCCAGCCATCATGCTTCCTCTATAGCTCAGGATGACAGATACCTACCAGCTGTTGTCTTCCAAACTTTCCTGCCAGGCTGGCCTAGAACCACAATCTTCTGATCTTCTACCTTCCAAGTAGCTGGGATTACAACCTTGAGCCACTGGACCCAGTTCTCTTTTGCTATATTTTATAATGCAAATATACATAACAATAGTGTTTCAGTGTACTTTTTGTTTTGTTTTTGTTGGTCATGGGACTTGAACTCTGGGCCTAAGCACTGTCTCTGAGCTCAAGGCTAGTGCTCTACCACTTGAACCATAGTGCCACTTCCAGTTTTCTGGCTGTTAATTTGGAGATAGAGTCTCACAGCCTTTCCTGTTCAGGTTGGCTTTGAACCACAACCCTCAGATCTCAGCCTCCTGACTAGGATTATGGGTGTGAGCCACTGCACAGCTTTTTTTTTTTTTTTTTTTTTTTGCCAGTCCTGGAGCTTGAACTGAGCACTGTCTCTGGCTTCTTTTTGCTCAAGGCTAGCACTCTACCACTGGTACCACAGCACCATTCAGGCTTTGTCTGTTTATGTGGTGCAGAGGAATTGAACCCAGGGCTTCATGTATATGAGGCAAGCACTCAATCACTAGGCCATATTCCCAGCCCCAGCTCTTTTGTTTTTTAAAGCAAAGAGTTTGTCATTTAACTGTGGGGTTTTCTGTTATGTAAGCTGAGTTACTGGTTAATCACTTTGAATACTTCAAGCCGTGTTAAGAGCCAGCTGTTCCCTGAACTAAAAAGTTGTTTGTATGGGAGCTTTTATTTTTTAGTTATAGTGCATTTCATATTCCTACTGAGTTTTGCATATTGGTCTTTGAAAATTGGAGGTGTAGGTATCTCTTTTGTTCAGCTTCTTAGCATAACCAGCTGAGGCTAAGGTAGAAACCAGGTAAATCTATTCTATCTGGCAAAACTTGAGGGACACTCATTTTAGTACTTATATGTACATTACGTCTCGTCGTTTTTGGAATAGCAAGCTATCAATTCCTGATTCTAAGACTTGTCCCCATCCCCTTCCCATTTTACATTTTTAAAATAAATTGAATCATACATACATTACATCATGAACATTAAATGAATGATTTGTTGTATTTTTTCTATACTGCTATTAACATTGTTGTACACTTTTGCATCTCTAAAATTTGGCAGTTCACTTAAACTTAGTGTTCACAGTTTACTTAAACTTTGGAGTAGGTGGAGATAGCAAGAAAGTCTGCCATGGTGGCATATGCCTATAAAATCACAAACTTGGGAACCTGAGGCAGGAGGATTATGAGCTTAAGGCCAGCCTGGAAGCTGTTGTTTTTAAAGTATTTTAAATCATAAGCTACTGCTAATACAAGGTGTAATTGCTTTGATATCCCCTCATCTACACAGCCTTTGATAGTTTTGTTTTCACCAAGAGAGTAGGCCCCAGAAAGAGGCAGTCGGTAAACCACTGGGAAAGAGGAGTTTCTGCTTTTGTGCTGCCCTGCACTTTCCACTCAGAATGGTCTAGTTACATGTGTATTGCCCCTTGCTGACTAACAATCCCCTGGGCACTTGAGGTCCCCTCCTCCTTTTGATGCTTGAAATTGGAAGCAAGAGCTACTTTAGCATTGCTTTTGTGAACACTGAGAAACTTGGCTTTGCAGGTTGCTTCAGTATTGTTGCAAGTTCTGTCTAGGGATATCATTAAGGCTGTTAATGGAAGCCTTAAACAAAGACACTTTCCAGGTGCTGGATTCTGCCATCCTGTAAGTGTGCTCCCTAGAGGATCATTCATCATGGTTATGGAAGGCTGTGCCTAGCATTGCAACAGCCTGCAATAATTGCACCATCTAGATCAAGAGGGCCCAGAGCCCAGTGATTCAGAGGACAGGGCAGCAACTTCAGTAGGTTTTGCAGCTCCTTACTGAATCCAGCCTTAAACACAACTAAAAGAAGTGAGGTGAGTGTGGTTGTTGGTGAGGGAAAGAAGTGACTCTGAGAAAGCCAGCCAGCTGTTGTGACTATTTCATTTAGGGAGGAGAGCCTCAAGAAACTAATGGCAGTTAACCTAAGAGTGGAGTGGCATCTTGCCATCTGCATGGGGTTCTTCAGGAAGTTGGCTTGAGGACAGTAATTTTCATTGCCTAGATTAATTGTGCTGAGCATTGGGGGTGGCTACTGATTGGAATGGGCATGAGTAGTTGGACTGTCTATCTTCTTTGTTTGAAGCCCATCCTCCCCCATCTACCCTTTCCTTTTTGATAGATTTGAAAGAGATGGGCAAAAAGAGAGAGAGAGAGATGGGCACCATCTATTGAATAAAAATTTGGAGGATTTATATTTAGGAAAGGAAGAAGCTCATGATCAGCTCTTTAGTTCTGTGGATTGAATGTGTGTAGGACTGCATGTATGATAGGAGTGGGAGC
Organism: Perognathus longimembris pacificus; assembly: GCF_023159225.1. Classification (NCBI taxonomy): domain Eukaryota; kingdom Metazoa; phylum Chordata; class Mammalia; order Rodentia; family Heteromyidae; genus Perognathus; species Perognathus longimembris. Next base: position 54,434,644 of record NC_063161.1, on the reverse strand, counting down.
AAAACTAAAGGTGACTTTATGGTGTTGATGTGATGTAACCTTAATATAGATCAGTTTTAAAATGTCCTTTCTGACATACTAGAATCGGGAAAATTCTGAAGAAAGTTGTAGGTCTCAAAATAGCATTGTAGTCAAGTGTTGGTGGCTCATGCCTATAATCCTAGCTATGCAGAAGGTTGAGACCTGGAGGGTTGCTGCAGTTCAGGGCTAGCCAGGACAGAAGTTTACTAGACTCCATCTCCAAAATAGCCAGCAAAAAAGAGGGCTGGAAGCATGGCTTGAGTACTAGGGTCCCAGCTGAGCAGAGCAAGCGCAAGCCACCTACTATTACAACAAAGAGAAAGAAAAAAAAGAAAAGGGCATCATATCATCTGTGTGTGGGTGTGTGAGTGTGCGCTCATGAGTGTGCGCTCGCTAGGGCATGAAGTCTGGGCCAGGGCTCCTCTGTTCCTTAACTTTTTTGCTCATGACTGGCTCTCTGCTACTTGAACCACAACTCCTCTTATTTTTTGGTGGCTAACTGGAGTAGGAGTCTCACAGACTTTCCTGCCTGGGCTGGCTTCAAACTGCAATCCCCAGGTCTCAGACTCCTGAAGAGCTATGATTACAGACATGAGCCACTGGTGTTTAGCTAGTTTCTTGTTACTGTTTTTTTCTTTCTTTTTTCTTTTTTTGGTCAGTCATGGGGCTTGAACTCTGGGCCTGGGTGCTGTTCCTAAGCTCTTCAGTTCAAGGCTAGCACTCTACCATTTGAGCCACAGCACTACTTCTGGTTTTCTGGTGGTTAATTGGAGCTAAGAGCCTCACAGCCTTTCCTGCCCAGGCCGGCTGTGTCTCAGCCTTTTGAGTAGCTAGGATTACAGGCATGAGCCACCGGCACCGGGCTCATTTCTTGGCTTTTAAGTCTGCACATTACAGATTGAAGTTGGTATATGCATGTGTATGTATGTTGGTGTATGTGTATGACTGAGGTAACAGAGAGGCAATGGAGGGGGAAGGGGGTTAAAGCAAGTATGGTAAAATACTAATATTTGGGAATGTGGGTGATGAACATACAGGAAGTCTTTTAAGTTAATTTTCATAGACACAATAAAAACCTTAAGAATTGTGAATCTTTAGTTCAGTTTAAAGATGTATTAAGATGGAGCTTTCTATATGTATATATTTAAAATGCAGGTTCTGCTACACGTGATTTTATTGTTTGATCCTTGGGATTCCTGAACTAAAGAAATTACCCAACATCTTAAAACAATGACAGACTTTTGTTTGTTTGTTTGTTTTGTTTTGTTTTTGCCAGTCCTGGGCCTTGGACTCAGGGCTGTCCCTGGCTTCTTTTTGCTCAAGGCTAGCACTCTGCCACTTGAGCCACAGTGCCACTTCTGGCTGTTTTCTATATATGTGGTGCTGGGCTTCATGTGTGCGAGTCAAGCACTCTTGCCACTAGGCCATATTCCCAGCCCCGACATTGAACTTTTTTTTTTTTTGGCCAGTCCTGGGCCTTGGACTCAGGGCCTGAGCACTGTCCCTGGCTTCTTCCCGCTCAAGGCTAGCACTCTGCCACTTGAGCCACAGCGCCGCTTCTGGCCGTTTTCTGTATATGTGGTGCTGGGGAATCGAACCTAGGGCCTCGTGTATCCGAGGCAGGCACTCTTGCCACTAGGCTATATCCCCAGCCCCCCGACATTGAACTTTTAAATGCTAGTGTTTGGTCCCTTTAACTAGACTGCTAATTGAGAATTTTTCTTGCAAACTGTCTTTAAAAGGACAAATTACTTTCCAAAAAAAACATCAAATGTTAGTAACAATTGTTTTGGGAGAAGATTGGTTTATTATTTAATTCTTTTAAAAATAGTTGACAGTTATTGCAAATTTATTCTAAAAGTATTCATAAAATGAAAATATTTGGAAAAGGGTAGTGAAATAAATTATAGATAGCTTCTTTTTTTTTTTTTTTTTTCCAGTCCTGGGGCTTGAACTCAGGGCCTGAGTCCTGTCCCTGGCTTCTTTTTGCTCAAGGCTAGCACTCTACCTCTCGAGCCACAGCTCCACTTTTGGCTTTTTCTATATATGTGGTACTGAGGAATCGAACCCAGGGCTTCATGTATGCGAGGCAAGCACTCTACCACTAGGCCATATTCCCAGCCCCATCTAGGTAGCTTTTTAATTTTTGTCTTAGGGCTTGAACTCAGGGCCTGAGTTGCTCTGATCTGCTTTTTGCTTAGGGATAATGGTCTACCACTTGAGTCATAGCACCACTTCTGCCTATTTCTGAGTAGTTTAATGGAAATAAGAGTCTCATGAGTTTTTCTGCCCAGGCTGGCTTTGAACCTCGATCTTTAGATCTCAGCCCTCCTGAGTAGCTAGGATTATAGATATGAGTCACCAGCACTTGGTGGTAGTTTAATTTTTCAATGAACAGTGTCAGTATTGTTTATAAGAATGTCATTTGTGCTTTTTATGTGTCTTCGTGTCTTTAACCTTTTCTTTACTCTTGATTGGATAGAGAGGAGACTGTCATACGGACTCTGGAACCATGAACATATTTGATCGGAAGATCAACTTTGATGCACTCTTAAAATTCTCCCACATGTAAGTGTACTAACCTTGACTGTGGTTCCTTCATTTCTTCTCTTGGCTCCCCCTCCCCCCATTTTGTTAACTTTTGTATAAACAAATTAACAAATTGGCTGGATTCCAGATAAACCTGATTAAAAAAATACTTAGCTTCTGCAGGTTGCTCTGTAGTATGCATATGAGACATTGGGCACTTGGATCTTCTAAGCATTAGAGTCTGTTCACCTATTTCTAAAGCATTCTTATTATAATAATGCTTCCCCAACATAGCTCAAACTACTCATAACTATCACACATTCCCCTGAGAAGGGAAAAGAAGTAACTTAATGAGTTAATGAGACTGACCCAGAGTGACAGCTATTCTGAACATTCTCTCCTAGAACTCCCTCGACACAGCAGCACCTGAAGAAGGTCTATGCCAGTTTTGCCCTCTGTATGTTTGTGGCGGCTGCGGGGACCTATGTCCATGTGGTCACTCATTTCATCCAGGTAAGAACAGGTTTCCATGTGGTTGTTAAAACACTTAATTGCACAGAAGGAAACCAGCTCAACAGGATGGTTCATTCCCGAGCCCCTCCTTAATCCTTATCAGTAATTTGAGCTCTGAACTCAGCCAGCCAGCCATTCAATCAAGATATGTGGAGCTGGTTAAGTTTTCTGGCAACTGCATACTAAAACCAATATGTTAACCTTGGCGTTGGAGGGTGTGCTGCTGACTTGCAAGACATAGAGCTTAGGAGAGACATCATGTGACCATGTGTGCTGCCCTTCTCTGCATTGATGACCTTCCTGTCTTTTTCTTGTTTTTCTTTGCTGTCTAAATGACTGGAACAGTGATAATTGGGAGACAAAACACCAATTGTGCTGTTAATTATTGGGAAAGGCAGGATTGAGACCTTTACAAATTTGACCCATTTTACTCTCTGATCTACTGTTATCTGAATAGTTGAGGGACACCTTCAGTGACTCATTGTTCTGTCCCAAAGGAGACTTGTTAGTGCTGTCCATCAGTAGAAGACAGAGTTTGACAACTAACCAAAAAGTTTGAGGTTCTTACTAGCCAAGGCCTGCCCCTTCTTAAAATGTCCTTTAAAATAAAAATCACCAATATGACTCTTTATTTGTGCCTGGCATTTGCTATTGCAGAGAACTGTCCTTTAGGCATCTCCTGCTAAGGGTTGTATGAAAAATTACATATTCAAAACAGTTTAGATCCTTGAGTTAAAGGCAAAGTTTTCCCTTTTGTTTCTGGTTGTGTTGTTTCATTTTACTTTTTAAAGTAATGCAGTAAAAATACAATTGGTTCTTGTTATTCCCAGATTTTGTATTTAGGAGTTCACCGGCTTGCTAAAATTTGCAATTGCAAAATCAGTAATCCTAGCTTGGTGAAACTTTTGTTTGTCTCTTGTGCTAGCCTCTTAGTGTACATTGGGAAAGATAATACTCTCTGCCTTTGTAGTTCACTTAAATGTCTCTTTGGTAGGTTAGTGCTACCTTAATGCCACCTTTGTGCTTTTTTTTGTTCCTAGAGATTGATCAACTCAGGGCTTCATAACCTGTTTTCTTCCACTGAGCTATACCCTCAGCCAATTTTTTTTTAAATTAGTTTTGGGGCTTAAACTCAGGGCCTTGAGCTTTGAGCCACAATACCAATTCCGGTTTCCAGGTGGTTAATTGGAGATGAGTCTCATGGACTTTCCTGCCTGGGCTGGCTTTGAACCATAATCATCAGACCTCAGCCTACTGAATAATTAGGATTATAGACATGAGCCACCAGTGCCTCCTTAGCTTTTTTTGTGCTTTTGTTACTGATTTTGTTTGAAATTCAAAGAGCATAGGGGGAAGTGCTGTCCATTGAATTACTGATTGCAATGTCTTAGGGAGAAAATAAACAACACTTGTTCAGGTATCAGCTATAGTGCTGTTGGCTGTGAATTTAATGTTAGGTCAACAAAGTATGACACGTTAAGGTATCATTAAACAGAACTGCATGAAATAAGATTATTGTATTTCATGAAAATGTGACCAGAAGCTTACAGGAAACCCTGTGTTTCCCTCCGGAGCAGTGACTGTTTCCAGTATTTACTAATTCATTGTCCATTTTGACATTTTAACATGATTACTTTGAATTAGCTATATATTTTTTTTTTTTTGCCTGCCCTGGGGCTTGAACTCAGGGCTTGGTGCTGTCCCTGAGCTTTTGTACTCAAGGCTAGCACTCTACCACTTGAGCCATAGCTCTACTTCTAGTTTTTGATGGTTAATTGGAGGTGAGAGTCTCATAGACTTTCTCTTCCAGGCTGGCTTCAAACTGCAATCTCAAATCTCAGCCTCTAAGTAGCTAGGATTACAGGCATGAGCCACCTGTGCCAGCTAGAAAATGATTGTCTTTAAAGGAAGACAAGAACTTCAGTGTCTATATCCAGTCTTGATTATTTCCCTCTTTTTCTAATGCCTATATCCTCTCCCTTTAAAAAAGAGAGAAAAGAAAATTATTATAAAATTAATACATGTCTGTTGTAAAAATAAAATTCAGAAACACCTGACTCTTAAGAATGTGTTTTTTGTTTTTGTTTTTTGCCAGTCCTGGGCCTTGGACTCAGGGCCTGAGCACTGTCCCTGGCTTCCTTTTGCTCAAGGCTAGTACTCTACCACTTGAGCCACAGTGCCACTTCTGGCCATTTTCTGTATATGTGGTGCTGGGGAATCGAACCCAGGGCTTCATGTATACAAGGCAAGCGCTCTTGCCACTAGGCCATATCCCCAGCCCCAAGAATGTGTTTTTTAAAAACCTACAGAAGCTGGGTGGGTGGTGCACTCTTATAATCTTGTTTGGGAAGCAGAGGCACGAGGGAGGACCTCAAGTTCCAAGCCAGCCTCTGCTACATAAGCAAGATCCTATCTAGGGAACGAAAAGCCAACAACAAAAAAACTCAAAAAGCAAAAATGCTCCATTACCCATCACTCAGAAATAATGACTATACTGTTGACATTTGGTACTTGCTGATCTCTTGTTTTTTTCTTTATTGTGTGCACACACATTTTTTTAAAGTGACTGAAAAGTATTCCACTTATTCTACCAATGAAATGTGCTTTTTAAGCACTCATCAGTTTGGCTCATCTTTTCTGTTTCTTGGGCAAGCCTGACTGATAGTTTGACTTGAGCAGTTAAGCAGTAGATGATGGACTACAAAAGAGCCCCAAGAACCCTTAGCATCCACTGTGTTCCTTTTTCTGTCTTTAGAGCTTTGATTTCCCTCCCTACCCTTGAGAAAACTGCCTTTTTCCTTGCCTCCAGGTTAGACACAGATATTAGGAATTTTAGGTAAGTATTTGAACCTCATTAAGTCTTCTACCCTAATGTATTTCTTGACTGGCTCTGACAGGCTGGCCTGCTCTCTGCCTTGGGCTCCCTGGGGTTGATGGTTTGGCTGATGGCAACACCTCATAGCCATGAGACTGAGCAGAAAAGACTGGGACTTCTTGCTGGATTTGCTTTCCTTACAGGTATGCTAAGGAACTGGTCTCATTGGGAGGTGGAGGGGTGGATAGCGCTATAATTTCAGTATTTCTTAAAACTAAAGCCTGAGGGGCTGGGGATTTAGTTCAGCGGAAGAGCGCCTTGCCTGGCAAGCACAAGGCCCCGAGTTCGGTCCTCAGCTCTGGGGGGAAAAAAAAAACACCTATAAAAAAAATGCCAAAAAAAAACTAAAGCCTGAGATTTGTTTTTAATTCTTATTACCCCAATTGACATAAGATTCTTTTGTACAGTCTTCCCTGAAGTACATTACTCTGTTGTGATTTCTCCCTTCTGGGCTCCTCTAGGGCTGCAGTGTCCAATCATACTTGTATTTGAGTATCTTTTGCATTGTACTGCTTTTTCTGTGTGACTGTCAGCTGTGACTCCTACTTTGGGATCTAAAAATAGTCATGTGTGCTCATATGAATGAGGTTTATGACTTGCTAAATGGTAGATATGAGAACTAAGCTTAGAAATAAGAACCTGGCTTTTTTGGACCCATACTGGTCCATCTGCTCCCACAGGCGTCTGTTCTGAGCCTGGCCAACAGTTAAAGCCACACATTGACATCTGCCACATAGGACAATTTGCTGACTCTCAGGAAAGAATTCAAGTGCAGCTTTTCTAGAATTAATCATTAAAGGAAGCAAGACTGAAGCCACATAATAAAAATAATTGCAAAGCAACCTACTTGTTCTGAGTGACAGGCTGTAATCTATACTGTTTTGAGGAACTTTTAGAAAGGGATTTACATATTAAGCTTTAGCTTTCTTTTTTGTTGTTGTTTAGATTGTGTTTATTTTCAACATCATTATTCTATTAAAACCCATCCAACATGATTATTTCATTTAATTTATTTAATACACACTTGTAATCATATACTATGTGCCAGCACTGTTAAGTTTTAGTTTTCAAAGGCATGAAGGGGTGAATTATCAGGAGAGGAAAGAGCTGGGACAGAAGAAATGTTGGACTGCAACAAGTTGCTCTCACGTTGGCAGGTGTCCACCTGCAGAACCAGTCCAACCTTTCTTTGCTCCCAAGGAAGTCAGTCCGCATGACTGCAAGGTTGCAGGCTACCAGGCCCTGTTCTGCACATTACAGTCTCATTACTCTAGCTCAAAAATAGCTCACTTGCCTGCTTCACTCCTCCCCCTTGTGATCTTATGGTTTGAACTAAAAAGACAACTTTGTGAATATGTCTGTAAGTACCTAGAGTATATATGCTCTTAAAAACAAGGAAAAGAGAAGAGAGAATTACTTGTTTACATACCTGTTTTTGGAGTATGAATGCCTGTGCTACTTATGATCAGTTTGTGGATGTGAGGGTCCTCTTCTTACAGTGGACTGAAATGCCGTGGCTAATAATGTGTTCTGGTTTTTCTTGTTTTCTAGGAGTTGGTCTGGGCCCTGCTCTGGAGTTGTGCATTGCTATTAATCCCAGGTAACTGTTTTAGTTAGGCTTTCTGTCCTTTGAATCTTTGATGAATTTACCTTCTAACTATGGGCCACATGCTTGGAGCCCTGGAGCTAATGGGATGTTTCTTGAACAGCATCCTTCCCACTGCCTTCATGGGCACCGCCATGATCTTCACCTGCTTCACCCTCAGTGCTCTCTACGCAAGGCGCCGGAGCTACCTCTTCCTGGGAGGTAGGTGTGGAGTGGGGCACAGGTAGCATAGCGGGGCAGTACTGTAGCCAGAATTCTCACTAGGACTCCTACCTCAGCTCCCTGGCTGACTGTTAAATGCCTTCATTTCAGAGAAAACTAAGAAATGATGTTAATGGAATTGATTGGTTGGGCTTCTCTCGAGGTAACCTTTGCCTTGTCTTGATAGGTATTTTGATGTCAGCAATGAGCCTGATGCTTTTGTCTTCCCTGGGGAACCTTTTCTTTGGATCTGTTTGGCTTTTCCAGGTAAGATTTTTTTTTCCCCAGCAACCATTTGATTCATACTTCTTTCTCTAACTTAACCCTCAAGAAGTAGGCTAATTAAGCCTCTTCCAAGATAGGCAGTACCCTAGTGCCTTGTAGGCCATCCCTCCAAACCCTTGAAGGATACAGTGGTTGGGCATTGCTCAGGAGAAGTGTTTTACTTAGAGACAATTTATCTAAGACCTCCCAGCAAGGGCTTGATAGAATATGAAGCTTTTCCAGGAACCTAAAAGAGAGACAGTAGAATTGTGCCTTAGGTTAGCATTTTTGATAGCCAAGAGCCAGAAAATAGGGCTGCTTGTTCCCTCTTAACTTCAATTAATTACTATGTGGTAATTTTATTTTATTCTTTCATTAGGCAAACCTGTATATGGGACTGGTGGTCATGTGTGGCTTTGTCCTTTTTGATACCCAACTCATTATTGAAAAGGCTGAAAATGGAGATAAGGATTACATCTGGTGAGTATGGGAACTGGTCTGCACTGAGAATCAAGATGGAAACATCCCATTCCAATCCATGGAGGACCTTAGGTAGCCAGGCTTCAGGGGTGCATGTATAGCTGTGTGGTTTTGGAGTTGTTTATGAAATAGCATAGTCTCTCAATTCCCAAAGGGTACTGGATTTTTAAAAACTAGATTAATATATATTCTCTTTTTTTATTTTTGCTGGTGCTTGGGATCAAATCCAGACCTCATATATGCTAGGCAAATACTGTACTACTGAGCTACATTCTCAGCCTCTCAGCCTTTTGTAGTGGTTATGTGTGTGTGCATGTGTGCCAGTGCTGGGACTTGAACTCAGGGACCTTGAGCTTTCCCTTACCTATTGCTTTTGAAACCTGTTCCTCAGATCTCAACTTCCTGAGTAGCTAAGATTAGAGTTGTGAGCCACTAGCACCTGGCCCTTTGTAGTTTTAATAGTAGCTACCTCCAGGCAGGAGTGAGGGAAAGAAGTCTTTGTCTTTTGACTCAAGAGATGTGTGGGTTTGTGCACCAGTCCTAGGGCTTAAGTTCAGAGCTTAGGCACTCTCTTCTAAGCTGTTTTGCTCAAAGCTAGCCTCTCGAGATATAGCTCCACTTCCAGCTTTTTAAATTCTTGGTGGTTTATTAGAGATAAGAATCTCCTATATTTTCCTGCCTGGGCTGGTTTCAAACCACAGTTTCAGCCTCCTGACTAGCTAGGATTACAGGCATGAACCACTGGCACCTGACTTTGAATACTTTTTGTAGTATTTAAACCTTTAACAGTGAAAAGAAGATGGGCATAGTTTTTAAGTAGTTTTAAAGTCTCCATAAATAATACAACTTCAGTCTCTGCACAATCCAAAACCCAATCTCTTTGTGCCCTGTGGCTCCACTGAGTTGAATAGGATCCCAGATCACCCTCCCTCCCCCCAGTTTTACTTCCTCAGTTGGGGTGGTGTTGAAGAAGCTGACTTCCGTTCTGGGCTTGTAGATAAGGAAAGTAGGAAGTTCCACGGGTAACCTGATTCTTTTCTTTCAGGCACTGCGTTGATCTCTTCTTAGATTTCGTTACTCTCTTCCGGAAACTCATGATGATCTTGGCTATGAATGAGAAGGTCAGTCAGCCCACTTCCCACATGTAGAAGAATGGCTTCTCTGGTCAGCATCTATGTGTACACTTCAGACTTCCCATGTTACTCAGATACTTACTGTAGTGTAATGCAGGCCTCATTTGGGATAGACCACCAGTCTGCAGCCTTCCCTGGCTAGGATCTGGGCTCTGGTGACCAGGAGTAGCCCAGTGTGATCAGGCAAGCCCGCTCAGGCACTGCAGGGGTGGGCAGGGAGGCTGGGTGGGGGGCAGATGCTTTGAGATTCCATTTTTGCAGAGCTAAGGGATTTCTCATTCCTTGTTATTCCCCAGATCCCTTTTAGCCCCTGACTGAAGGCCACTTGAGTTTGAGATTGGATGTCAAATGCCAGAAATTAATTGCATGATTTTTTTTTTGCCCTTATAGGACAAGAAGAAAGAGAAGAAGTGAGATGACCATCCAGCCTTTCCCAGTTTGACCTCCTCTCCCTCTCCCCCTCATTTCCTCTTTGCACACATCACAGGTGGCGTGTTCTATGATAATGAAAAGCATCAGAAAAGCTTTTGTACTTTGTGGTTTTCTCTATTTTGAAGTTTTGGGTTTTTTTTTATCAAAAAAAGAAAACTGATTAGCAGAATATAGTTTGGAGTTTGGCTTCCTATTCCTGGAGTTCTTCCATATTCCCTTTTTTGTCAGCCCATCTGTAGCCTCTTGCTCTGTCCAGGCAGCCAGGCCACCAAGATGAGAAGTGGGGCCAGCCGAGGGAACAAACTTCCGGAAGTCCGCCATCCCACCAAGGCTCAGCGAGTGGACCCAGGACTGGTTGATAGAGACGCCTCGCCCACCCTTCCTCAGCACTGCTTGCTCTGCGCACAGTTCCTGTGGGACTAGCCAGTGTGTTTTCCATTGGGAAGAAGGTCTCTGGCCCCTTGGCTAACTCAGAGTCATCACATCTGATCTGTCAACTCTACAAAGAAAGCAGTCTTGTTGGTGCTGTGTGTCTTCTGCGCTATGTGCGCTGGTCTGGCAAGCCCCCTCAGCCTTGTCATCACGAGGGGGATGTGGGCTCTTCCAACCCACCTGGCCCTCAGGGACTCCGCCAGCTTTCCATCCTTGGGGTGGGAGGACTCGCACAAAGATCAATTCTTGTTAGGTATTTTGCAAAAGGCTAAGCATGGATGGCAAGGTAGATGTAGCCTAAAATTCTCCCATTTTCCCTGGTGTTTTGTATTGTTTTTTTAAATTGGTTTTGAAAATAGGTCCTCACTGTAGAGTGGCCTCCATTAGGTGGCTATGATTAAAGGCCCCCAAAGAGGAAGGCTAAGGAAAGGGAGCAGTTGAACCTCTAGCGTTAATTATGCGTCCTGCCAGATGAGCTTAGGCAAGGAGTCTTGGTGTCGTGGGGGACAAATCTCCACCAAACCAAGGGGTTCCTTGTAGGATCGGTGAAGCAGGGGCCTGGTGACTTGCAAGACAGCCTTGGTAGCCCTTCAGTGTATTTTGTCTAAACCCACCTCGACACTCTTAGGGCGTTGTCAGCCAGAGACTCTGGGCAGTAGATAAACTTTTCATTTACAGATGCACTTTGGTGTTTGGAGCCAGGCGACCAGTCCTGCAAAATGCAGCTCTGTTTGTTACAAACATGGGAGAGGCCTTATAACCATCGCCAGGTCCTCCCTGTGGGCTGCCACTGTCAGGTGGCACAGAAGGGCGCATGGGCACAGTCCTGGCCCTGGCCGCTGGGTTTCAGTGCTGGGCGACTATGCCAAGGAAAGCTCATCTTTAGTAGGACACCATTTTGGGCTGTGCTGGTTTGTGGTGCTCCATGTCACTATGCCATCTCATGAAACTTCTGGAGTGACGATGCCACCCATAATGGCTTGCCCTGCTGAGGATGCTGCCCTCCAATTTAGCTGCTGCCTCCAGCCTCTGGCTTGAGAACTTTACTACAGGGACTTCCTGCCTGTGAAAAGCCCTCATCCGCAACTCTCCATAGACGTGGCGGTTCTCTGCTAGACCCGAGAGCCTGACTTCCACCTGTTGAAGCCAAACTCCACCTCTTGTGCTTTTTTGCTTGGGATAAAGGAGTTTTTCTTTAGAAACAGTGCCAAGAATGACAAGAATATTAAAAAAAAATTACTTTTAAAGAAAATGTCTAACAGGTTTTTAATACAGTTATCTGTAATTTCCACTTTCTTTTCTAGCTCTTGGTTTTTTGGCTCAGGCTGCATTCTCTTAACTCATACTGTGAAGACAAAGGTGTTTTTGATTCAAAAATATATATCTACATAATCCTAATTTGTAAAAAATAAAGAAAATTCCTTAACCTCTCTTGCTGTTCGTGTGTGTTAAAGGCATTAAATGCAGGACTCAGAGCCTGGAGACTGGTTTGCTGGTGGGAGGTTGGATTGTCTGCTCTGGATGTGAATAGAAACAAGAGGCCCACGTAGGCCTCCCTCTGGAGCCCCAATATGTCCTGTCCTTGCTCCATCCCCACTTTACTGAGTCTCTGGTCTGCTGTGGAATTGGGTAATGTAAATGGAAGGGGGAAGGCAGCTTTAGTCACTTGTAAGTACTTGTGTTCAACTGGCCAGGCCTGTACCACATGCCTGGTGAATAAAGATCACACCAGGTTCATTGAGCTTTGGCACATTGCCCTCTAAGTGCCAGGGTCGTTGGTCACAGGCCAGTTAGTCTATGCTGCTGCTCATCTGTTTATCATGTTACTCTCAGGAGACCTGTCAGCCGGCCTGCCCGTCCCAGATAAGAATAGCCACTCTCCACAATCGGGAATGAATATTTCTCACCCTTTCTCTCTCTGAGAAAAAAAAGATTTCATCTTGAGCTGAAGGCAGTCACAGGGCATGCTATATTCCAAGTGCTTGCAGTGACAGGCACTTGCTTTACCTAGACAGTTCTAATATCAATAGCCTAAGAAGCTCAGATGATCAGTTCATTGCAAGAAGCCAAGCCTACATCTCTAGGCTACCCGTGTGGGGGTCACTGGAAGTCTTTTCCATTCCTGACCTGCACACTGGCTCGGAGGTGGAGAGGGAAAATAAAGAGGTTTTAACAAATTACCCAAATCTCACCAATATACAAGAGTGAACACAGCTGCGGTCTGTTTTCTTGCCAATTATTGGTGAAACTGGAGGCAATGGACGACAGCTGGGTTTGTGCCTGCTGGACCTGCACCATGGGGAAGAAGAGAGATGGGCAGCACATGTGGGGCATGGCCACAATGGAAGGAAAGAGTATGCTCCCTCGACATGGTGATCACATGGGGCATCCATGGGATTGCGGACACGGTGGCTAAGTCTGTTCTTGCTTACTACTTAGTCATTCTCTGCTAGCAAATGTAGGAGAGCTGCATGCAGACAAGTGTTTAAGTGGAGCAAGCAAGTGGGTGGCAAGATCACATGGAAAGAGGCAGCCTGGCCTGGTGGGTCAGGAAAAAGGCCTTGAAACCTGCACCAAGACTCAATCTCAAAAGGAAAGTCACCAAAAAGAAAGACTTTCTAAAAAACAGTGGAGCCGGGTGGCACTGCTCAGGAGACTGAGATCTGAGGGTCAGTTTGAAGCCAGCCTGGGCAGGAACATCCATGGACTCTTACATTAACAACCAAGAAAAAAAAAAAGCAGCCAGAAGTGGAGCTGTGGCTCAAATGGTGGAGCCCTAACCTTGAGCAAAAAAGCTTAGGGAGTGGGCTAGGCCCTGTGTTCAAGCCCCAATCTTGGTACAAAAGAAAATATAAAAATGGCAAAGGACATCCGGGCATGGTGGTACACACCTGTAACCCTAGCACTTGGGAGGCTTAGCTAGGAGAATCTCAGAGTCGAACAAGAATCTAGAGATTAAAACACACATGATATAAACCTTGTTTGGGTCTTGAACCCCCCCCCCCAAAAAAAATGAGAGAAACAGATACCTATAACCAGGGAGCCAAGCAGGTATGCAGGCAGGCAAACAGTTGAGGCAATTTGAACACCCAAATCCTAAGGATCTGACATTTGTGAGCTTGTAGGTTTCTGTTCACTGAAGCATGCTGGGCTCCTGCAGAAACCAGTATAGCTTCCTCCTGGGCTCCCAGGATCACTGGCAGTGGAGAAACAAGCTCGTGTCCTGAGGCTTTTAAGGCACTCTGTGGAGAGACTTCAAGAGGATAAGAAGCTTGTGGCTGGTCATGCCTGTACTTCTAGCTACTCAGGAGTCTGAGATCCTTGGGAGGATTATGATTCAAGGCCAGTCCAGGCAGAAAAGTCCAAGAGCCTTCATCTTCACAATAGCTAACAAAAAGCTAGGCTGGAGATGTGGCTCAAATGGTAGAGCACCAGTCCAGCAAGCAAGTATGGAGGATTAGAGCTCTCTGCCAATAGTAAGAAGAAGCCAGCTGGGAAACAGATTCTCCAGAGCCTAACTTCCAAAGGACAATGGTTTTATGAGACACTGAGCCAGAACTACCCAGCTAATCTGCTCCTGAATTCCTGACCCACAACATTGTTCAGCAACAACTATTAATAAAGAAAAAACAAAAAACAAGGTGGAGGAGTTGGAGCCAAGAGTGTAATTCAATAGTAGAGCATTTATTTAGCCAGCATCCCTAGCACCACAAAAATAAACAGATATTGGTCTTTTTTTTTTTTTTTGCCAGTCCTGGGCCTTGGACTCAGGGCCTGAGCACTGTCCCTGGCTTCTTTTTTGCTCCAAGGCTAGCACTCAGTCACAGCGCCACTTCTAGCCATTTTGTATATATGTGGTGCTGAGTAATCAAACCCAAGGCTTCATGTATAGGAGGCAAGCACTCTTGCCACTAGGCCATATTCCCAGCCCTGTTGCTTGTTGTTTAAGGTAGCAACACATAACAGAAATGCTCATAGATAGTTGATAATATTTAAAAATTGTTACTGCATAATGCTGATAATGTTTTTATGATGACATCTTCAAAAGGTATCTTTTAAAATGACATGGTGGCACACATCTGTAATCCCAGCACTTAGGAAGGTGGGATAGAAAGACTGAGCTCCGGGGCTAGGAATATGGCTTAGTGGTAAAGTGCTTGCCTTGAATACATGAAGCCATGGGTTCAATTCCCTGGCACTATATAAACAGAAAAAGCTGGAAGTGGTGCTGTGGCTCAAGTGGTAGAGTGCTAGCCTTGAGCAAAGAAGCCAAGCAAGAGCATGAGGCCCTGAATTCAAGCACCAGTATTAGCACAAAACAAAACACACAAAAAGGAAAGGCCTTGGCATGGGGAAGAAGGGCCCCACAGCATCCTGACCAACAATGGGTGGGAAAGAGTGAGAAGTAAACAAGGCCCATTGAAGCTGGATGTTGGAAATATGTCCCCAAGGTTTCAGGCTGGTGGCCAGGACTGGCAGGCTTAATTCCAGGAGAATTTTGTCCAAAGCCTGAGAGAGGTTTGGGAGATTGTGTTCAGTATTTAGTGATTGGTCACCCTGTACTTCCTCTTCCTACCACAGGGTGTCAGTTCAGCCCTGCAAACCTTGCCAGATGGGCGTGACCTCCATTGCAGCACCCAGTGGCAACATTTTCCCAATTGCTTAATAAAAAAAAAAAAAATATATATATATATATATATAAACAAAAATTAGTTTTGTTATTTAAAGAATGGAAAATGGAACCTAAATGGTTACATAAACTTGCTCTTTAAAAATAATTCCTGGGGGCTGGGGATATGGCCTAGTGGCGAGAGAGCTTGCCTCGTATACATGAGGCCCTGGGTTCAATTCCCCAGCACCACATATACAGAAAACCGCCAGATGTGGCGCTGTGGCTCAAGTGGCAGAGTGCTAGCCTTGAGCAAAAAGGAAGCCAGGGACCGTGCTCAGGCCCTGAGTCCAAGGCCCAGGACTGGCCAAAAAATAAAATAATAATAATAATAATAATAATAATAATTTCTGGGGGTCTGCGGAACAAAAAACTCGGGAAATGGTATTTCCACAGGTTTGGGTCAGTGACCGTACATTATGTATCTAAAACCAAACAACTACTAAACATAAAAAGGTCTAAACTAGACCTCTCAGTGGATCACAATAGCTCAACAGCTATGCATCTATGACCATATAAGACAAGGATAAGCAAACTCTATTTTTTTTTGTTTTTTTTTTTTTTTTGGCCAGTCCTGGGCCTTGGACTCAGGGCCTGAGCACTGTCCCTGGCTTCTTCTCGCTCAAGGCTAGCACTCTACCACTTGAGCCACAGCGCCGCTTCTGGCCGTTTTTTCTGTATATGTGGTGCTGGGGAATCAAACCTAGGGCCTCGTGTATCCGAGGCAGGCACTCTTGCCACTAGGCTATATCCCCAGCCCCAAACTCTATTGTTGACATTACATTTAAAGTTCTAGGTGAATTTCCTTTGTCATATGCCACGTGGCTACTGTATATGATTTTGGTATACTGGGTATTGTATACATGCCTACCTGATCTAGGGAAGGGAAAGAAAAAAGAGGGTGCAAGATATCACAAGAAATGTACTCACTGCCCTATTATGTAACTGTACCCCTTTTGCACAACAGCTTGTCAACAAAATTTAATTAATAAAAAAAAATAATTCCTGGGGGCTGGGAATATGGCCTGGTGGCAAGAGTGCTTGCCTTGTATACATGAAGCCCTGGGTTTGATTCCCCAGCACCGCATATATTGAAAACGGCCAGAAGTGGCGCTGTGGCTCAAGTGGCAGAGTGCTAGCTTTAAGCAAAAAGAAGCCAGGGACAGTGCTCAGGCCCTGAGTCCAAGCCCAGGACTGGCAAAAAAATAAAATAAAATAAATAAAATCCTGGGAGTTCTCCTGTCTTAGAGGAGTTCCCTGCTGGTGGCTTACAGGAGTCAAAAATAGAAACTTGGCCTGCCGCTTCCTTCCTTCTTTCCTTCTTTCTTTGCTTCTTTTCTTGCTTCCCTCCCTCCCTCCCTCCCTCCCTCCCTCTCTCTGAGGCTTGAACTTGGCCTGGATGCTGTCTCTTATCTTATTCCCCTCAGGCCTGGTGCTTTACCACTTGAGCCACACCTTCACTTCAAGATTTTTTGTGGTAAATTGGAGGTAAGAGTCTCATGAACTTTCTGGCTTGGGCTAGCTTCAAACCAGCATCCTCCTGAGTAGCCAGAATTAATTACAGGCATGAGCAACTGGCGTCAAATTTGAAACTTGATTTCTTGGCGGCTTCTGTGGCTGTTCAAGACCCCAACCTCCCTTCACCCTGCCCACACACTGCAGAATGAATTATCCTCCATCTTGTAAAGACCTGTCTGCAGTTGTTTTCTCCATCCATCCCATGCCTCCTTGGGGGGACGTCAGGAGTCCTGCCCACATCAGCTTCCCCATCCCCTCTGCTGTCGTTCACCTCTCTGCACTTAAGCCAGCTGCAGGACTTTTTTCTCGTACCAGTCCTGGAGCTTGAACTCAGGACCTGGGCACTCTCTCAGGGCTACTTTTTGCTCAAAGCTAGTGCTTTACCACTTGAGGCACAGCTCTACTTCTAGCTTTTTTGGTGGTTAATTAGAGGTAAGTGTCTCATGGACTTTCCTGCCCAGGCTGGCTTTGAACTGTAATCCTCAGATCTCAGCCTCCTGAGTAGCTCAGATCTCACAGCTCCTGATAGGTGTGAGCCACCAGTACCTGGCTCTTGGACCACAACCACGTCCTTCACATTCTCTTGCCTTCTCACTTGAGCTGTGCTTGCTTTGAGAGCCCAGCTCTGCCAGGGATTTTGAGTATTCGCTGCCAAACTTCTTGAAACAGAGCTCTAACACAGACAGGTTTGACCTTGCATGAGTCTCCTATGCTCCTATGCTCTACTATGCTCCTCATACTGTGAAATTAAATAGGTGTAACAATAACCCTACCTAAAAATGTTGCTGTGAGCCAGGCCAGCGGCTCACGCCTATAATCCTAGCTACTTAGGAGGCTGAGATCTGAGGATCATGGTTTGAAGCCAGCTTGGTAGAAAAATTTGTGAGACTCTGATCTCCAACTGACCACGAAAAGTCAATAATGGAGCAGTGGCATAAGTGGTAGTGCATCAGCCTTGAGTGAAAAATCTAAAGGACAACACTCAGGCCCTGAGTTCAAGCTCTAGTACCAGCTCTAGCACGCGCTCACGTATGCACACACACACAGAAAGAGATGCCTGCCAAATTGAAGGAGGGGACTGACTACAATGACATTTTAACATGATTGTCCCCTAAATGCCCTACTTCCTGATAAGGTCCCTCAGATTTTGGGGGGGTTAGAACTTCAACCTCTTTTGGGGAGGTGGACAAAATTCGGATCCACAGCACCCCAAACTCTCAGTTTCATGCATCCCACCCTCTGAGCAGCACCTGATTTTTTCAACATCTTTCTAGTTCATGTCTCAGGGCTTGGGCACTGTCCTTGAGCTTTTTTACTCGAGGCTAGTGTTCTACTTCTAGCATTGTTGGTGCTTACTTGGAGATAACAATTTCCTGCCCAGGCTGACTTTGAACCATTTAGGAAGTAGGACTGTGGCACAAAGGATAATAGCCTTGAGCATAAAAGCTCAGGGACAGTGCCCAGGCCTTGAGTTTAAGCCCCACGATTGACAAAAATTAAAAAAAAAAAATTAGGGGCTGGGGATATGGCCTAGTGGCAAGAGGGCAAGAGTGCTTGCCTCCTATACATGAAACCCTGGGTTCAATTCCTCGGCACCACATATATAGAAAAGGCCAGAAGTGGCGCTGTGGCTCAACTGGCAGAGTGCTAGCCTTGAGCAAAAAAGAAGCCAGGGACAGTGCTCAGGCCCTGAGTCCAAGCCCCAGGACTGGCAAAATAATAATAATAATTAGTTTACAGGAGGTGGTGGGGGGAAAAATGAGGGAGGAGATAACAAGTTAAACAAGAAATGTACTCTCTGCCTTGCATATGAAACTGTAACCCCTCTGTACATCTCTTTAACAATAAATAAGTAAATATTTTTTAAAAATTAGTTTACATTAGTGATATAGAGGGAGATTTCACTGTTACATTTCAACAGTTTACAATATATTCCAGTCAATCTCATCCCCCACCCCTCTCCCTTCTGCCTTTCCCTGCTTCCTAAAACAACTTCAACAGTTTTCATCATTCTATTTTTATAGTTGCACATAATATATTTTGACCATCTTCATCCTCTAGAAATGCATTTCAAAATGATTCACCTTCCCAAGGATATATAAGAACCTCCATGAAAGCTGTTGATCAGGAGGAGGAGGAGAGGTGGGAAGGGGAAATGGATTCTGTCCCGGGGGGGAGGGGAGACCCGCAGGAGGGACAAGGCTAACAAGGATGAAGGTGGTTGCATACTGTTGAGATAGATTATTTGCAACTATGAAAAAGAACAATGAGCTCTGTTGAAATTGTTTTGGGAGAAAGGAGGGCAGGGAAAGATTGACTGGGATACTATGTAAATGTGTGTGGAAATGTAACAATCACTTCCCCCTTTGTATAACTAATGTAAGAAAAAAATATTATTCACCCTCTATTTTTCTACCCTTCCCCCTTTCCTGTCTCCTAAGTAGTCCCTTAGTTAGATTCATGTTCTGTGTTTATTCATATATACAATTATGTAAATGGATATATATAGGTATGTACATGTCTATGAATATGTATGTCTCTTAGGTCTAGTTTTCACATATGCCACTCTTTTTTTTTTTATCTTAAAAGAGCTATCTATATTCCTGTTTCTCCTTTCCTAAGTCTCCTTTTCAGTACTGGAGCTTGAACTCAGAGCCTGGGTGCTGTCCCTTAGTTTTTTTCCATTCCAGGCTGGTGCTCTACCACTTGAGCCATACCTCCATTCTGCCTTTTTGTTGGAAATAAGAGTCTTACAGATTTTCCTGCCTGAGCTGTCTTCAAACTATGATCCTCAAATCTCAGCCTCCTGAGTAGTTAGAATTACAGACATGAGCCACTGACACCTGGCTTCTCATGTCTTTTAACCCCTCTAAATAAGCTTTCCACTGTTCTTGTTCAGGTCACCAGTGACTTCCATGCTAAAGCCAAATTTTTGTGTTGTTTAAACAAAATGTAACCCAGGCTGGCCTCAGAATTTCTATCCTTGGGGCTGGGAATGTGGCCTAGTGGTAGAGTGCTTGCCTAGCATGCACAAAGCTCTGGGTTTGATTCCTCAGCACCACATAAACAGAAAAGGCCGAAAGTGGTGCTGTGGCTCAAGTGGTAGAGTGCTAGCCTTGAGCAAAAAGAAGCCAGTGCTCAGGCCCTGAGTTCAAGGCCCAGGACTGACCAAAAAAGAAGAAAAAAGAAAAACAGTTCAGTCCTCCTGACTCAGCCTCCCCAGTCTTTGGATTACAGGTATACATTTATCATGACCAGATAAAAAGAGTTGGGCTTGAACTCAGGGCCTGGGCACTGTCCCTGAGCTTCTTTTGCTCAAGGCCAGCACTTTACCACTAGAGCCACAACACCACTTCTGGCTTTCTCTGTGCATGTGGTGCTGAGAATCGAACCCAGGGCTTCATGTATGCTAGGCAAGCACTCTACCACTAAGCTACCTTCCCAGCCTACAAGACTATTTGTGTGTGTGTGTGTGTGTGTGTGTGTGTGTGTGTATGTGTGTGTGTGTGTGTGTCTTGAACTCAAGGCCTGAGCACTGTCCTTGAGCTTTTTTACTCAATTTGAGTGCTCTACCACTCGAGATACAGCTCCTGCTTTTTGGTGTTTAATTGGAGATAAGAATCTCATGGACTTTCCTGCCCAGTCTGGCTTCAAACTGTGATACTCAGATCTCAGCCTCCTGAGTAGCTAGGGTTACACAGGTGTGAACCCCAACACCAGCAAAAGACAATCTTTAATCCTCACTTTGCCAGATACCTCAGCCGAATCTCACCACTGGTTGTTTATTCTTTCTGAAAACATTTCCTTGCCTGACACTTGAAGCCCACATTCTCTGAATGCCATCTTTCTAGTTTTCTCTGCCATTTCCTCCTCATTTCCTCTGGCTTCTAAAGAATGGAGGGCTCATGACTCAGATCTTTCCTTTTCTTGCTCCCTTGGTGATCTCATCCAGTCCCCTGGCTTTAAATAACATCCATATGCTGATGGCTTACTAATTTATATCTTCAGCCCAGGCCTCTTTGCTAAAGCTAGACTGCTATAACTAACTGCTGACTCCACATTTCCCTTGGATGTCATCCAATAGGCAACTTTAACTTAACACGGCCAACGTTTAACTGCCGATTTTCTCGGGCCTGAGGCCATTCTGTTTAGTCTTTGCTGTATCATTCTTCTAGTTTCTCCAACATCCTTGGAGTGAGCCGACCTCCTCTTCTTTCTCTCACATCACTATTGTCTCTGCTGGTCCACCATCTCTCTCTGGGGTTAAGAGGTGCCTTGCTGACCTGCTCCCACCCTTACTCCCCACATTCTCATCACTCTGCAACCTCCTCCATTTTGTTCCCAGTAAAAAAAAAAACAACAAACCACAGGTGCAGGCTGGGAATGTGGCTTAGTGGTAGAGTGCTTGCCTAGCATGCATGAAGCCCTGGGTTCGATTTCTCAGCACCACATACACAGAAAAAGCCGGAAGTGATGCTGTGGCTCAAGTGGTAAAGCACTAGCCTTTGGCAGAAGAGGCTCAGGGGCAGTGCCCAGGCCCTGTCTATGCCCATAGACTAAGCTCAGTTTAATTTTTATTTATTTCTTTATTTTTTGTCAGTTATGGGCTTGAACTCAGGGCTGCTTTGAGCCATAGCACCGCTTACCATTTCCTGGTGGCTACTTGGAAATAAGAGTCTCACAGACTTTCCTGCCTGGCTGGCTTGAAACCATGATCCTCAGATCTCAGCCTCCAGAGTAGCTAGGATTGCAAGTGTGAGCCACTGGCACCTGGCAGTTTAATTTATTTTGGGGGGTGGGGTGTGTCATGAGGCTTGAACTCAGGCCCTGGGCACTGTCCCTGAGCTCTTTTTGTTCAAGGCTAGTGCTCTACCACTTTGAGCCACAGCTCCACTTCTAGCTTTCAAGCGCCAGGACCGGTACCACTGAAAAAAAAAAATAGAAGTTTATTAAGTGTTTCTCCATGCCAATACCACAGAAATGCTCACTTGGCTTTACTTTAAATGAATGTGGCTTTAAAATTACTTATATGGGAGGAGGGAAAGTGGGAGAAAAATGAGGGAGAGGGTAACATGTTTGACAAGAAAGGTACTCACTACCTTACATATGTAACTGTAACCCCTCTGTCCATCACCTTGACAATAAAATTAAATTAAAATAGAAAATATGAAGCTCCCAAGCAGTCGGTGTCAGAGACAGGGAAAGTGCTCCCCCCACCTTTTCTTCTGTTCAATCCCTCAATGAATTATAGAATGGAAATAGGTATCTAGAGTTTGTTGCAGGTCATAAAGTTAACAATTTTCCTTTTTCAGTACTGGGAATTGAATCCAGAGTCCATTCATGTATTCTATCATCTGAGCTATGCGTTAAGCTTTTTTTTTTTAAACTGGGATTTGAACTCAGAACCTCCTGGCTCAAAACCTTTTAAGCCTAGTCTGAGTTTAAACCCCAATCTGCCTCCAAGTAGCTGAGATTGTAGGCATGAGTTAATGCACTCAGCTTATTTTCTTGCTTTTAAGACAAGGCTTCCTTACCTTTTGACAAGGCTGGCCTCAAATTCTCAGTCTTCCTGCCTTCAGCTCCCTTTCCCCCTCCCTCCCTCAGTAACTGGGATTGCAGGTATGTGCTACCAAGTCTAGCTTTAAAACTCAAAAAATAATACATAAGACAAAACAGTTTTTGAAGGAAATCTAGAAAAGGATAAAGAAGAACATGAAATCTGAGTGCCTGTGACTCAGTACTCACACCTGTAATCCTAGCTACTCAGGCAACTGAGAGCTGAGGATCGTGAGCAGGAAAGTCCATGAGACCTGTATTTCCAATCAACCACCAAAAAGCTGAAAGTAAAGCTGTGGCTCAAGTGGTAGAGTGCTAGCCTTGAGCACAGGAGCACAGGCCCTGAGTTCAAGCCCTAAGTACCAGCATACACAAAATAAATTAAGTAAACAAAAAGAAAATAAAACCACTGGCAACCCTGAAAACCTGAGCTAACGTTTTGGGGACATTTTCTGCAAAAGGCCGAGTGCCCAATGAAAGGCACCTGTGTGTTTCTTGATGCCTTGTGGGGGATGGGCTTGTGTCTGGCAGCTTGGGGTTCCTTTGTTTGGGAAATTCAGCAGCAACAGTTTTGCACAATACTAAGGCAAATAAATATTCACCCATTGTTCTTGGTGGAAATAGTGAGGTCACTTGATTCTGCAAACAGATGTGGTGAAGTGAGCTATGAAATGTGATGAAGTGATTTTTTTTTTTTTTTTTTTTTTGCCAGTCCTGGGGCTTGGACTCAGGGCCTGAGCACTGTCCCTGGCTTCTTTTTGCTCAAGGCTAGCACTCTACCACTTGAGCCACATTGCCACTTCTGGCTTTTTCTGTTTATGTGGTGCTGAGGAATTGAACGCAGGGCATGCAAGGCAAGCAATCTATCACTAGGCCACATTCCCAACCCCCTTTTTTTCTCTTTTTTGTATGCTCGTGCTGGAGCTTGAACTACGGGTCTGGGTGCGGTCCCTGAGCTTTGTTGCACTTGAGCCATAGTACCACTTCTGACTTTTTTGGTGGTTAGCTGTAATCTCATAGTCTTTTCTGCCCCGGCTGGTTTTGAACCATGATCCTCAGATCTCAGCCTACTGAGTAGCTAGGATTACAGACTACAGACGTGAGCCACCAGGGGACTTGGTTGACAAGAGACATTTCTCCAGTCAGTTCATCCTACTCCAGGGGCACAAACACAAAAGAATGGAGCCCAGCAGCAGATGGATCCCATCCTGGGACAAAAGAACAAAAAAGAGGTGGGCTCCGGTGCCTCAGGTCTGTAAGAGCAGCTACTCAGGAAGCTGCGATCTGAGAATCAAGGTCTGAAACCAGACTGGGCAGGAAAAGTCCATAAGCGTTACTCCAATTAACCAGCAAAAAGCTCAACATGGAGGTGAGGCTCAAGTGATAGAGTGGTAGCTTTAAGCAAAAAAAAAAAAAACAACAAAAAACAACTACGCAGGGAGGGGGCACCCAGGCCCTGAGTTCAAGTCCAAGTATCAACACAAAAAAAGAGAAAAGAATGTGGATAGACCCTTTCATCTCAGCTTGGAAGAGGTAGAGGCTGGAATCAAGCCCACCTTGCCAAACTCCTTCCTGGAAAGGAAATGGGATAAACATCCTGAGGCAGCTAGTTCAGTTCCAACAAGGAAGTGAGGTAACCCATCACTTTAAGCCGAGAAAATGGCTCGAAAGACCAAGAAAAAAAAAAAAGAAAGAAAAGAAAATTAAAAGGGGAGCTGGGTGCTGGTGGTTCAGACCTATAATCCTAACTACTTAAGAGGCTGAGATCTGAAGATTTCAGTTCAAAGCCAGCCTGTGCAGACAAATCCTCATGATTCTTATCTGCAATTAACCAGCAAAAAGCTACAAGTAGAGTTGTGGCTCAAGTGATATAATACCAGGTTTGAGCAGAAAAAGCCAGTCAAAAGTTTAAGGTCCTGAGTTCAAGCCCTGGTAATGGAAAAAAGAAAAAGTTAGGAAGCAGGTGCAGACTTGTTTGGGTCTACCTGGGAAGAGCAGAGATATGCAGCTTACTAAGAATACACGTAACCCCATTAAACAAAAGGACACTGGGGGAAGAAACAGGAATTAGGATGAGAAAATGGATCCTAAGGAACTGAGGATGTGGTTCATGTGGTAGAGGGCTTCCTGAGTAAGTGTAAGTGTGAGGCCCTATATTCAATCCCTAGTATGGGTACTCTCCCTGCCCCCCCCCCAATAAAATGATCTTAACCTTTTTTTTTTTTTTCCAGTACTGGGGTTTGGATTCAAGAGTATTGCACTTCATACTTGCAAAGTAGGTATTCTTCTACATAAGCCATACTTCCATCCCTTTTTGCATTCACAATGTGTGTGTGTGTGTGTGTGTGTGTGTGTGTGTGTGTGTGTGTGTGTGTGTGTGTGCTGGGGCTTGAACTCAGGGCCTGGGTACTGTTTCTGAGCTCTGTCACTCAGGCTAGTGTTTATCACTCTGAGCCCCAGGTCCACTTCTGGTTTTCTGGTTGGTAATTGGAGATAAAAGTCTTAATTTCCTGCCAGGGCTGGCTTCAAACTACGATCCTCAGACCTCAGCCTCCTGAGTTAAGTTAGGATTATAGCCATGAGCTACCCGTACATAGTGCTTTCACATTTTTAAAGAAAGTGTCTATGCCCAGGGCTCCCTTCCAATCTCACTGCTGCGATGTAGCTAGGATTATAGAAGGAGCCACTTGGTGCCTGGTGGGATCCTGACTTTTTAAACAAAGCAAACATTAGCAAACCCTTCTCTGACTCTTGTAATTTCCTCAATGATAACATTAAGGAAAAGAAGGGGAGAAGCTAGATGAGGGAGCAGGTAAAAAGAATAGCTGATGGGCCAGCTGGCTCAACCTAACTACCTTAACTACTGTACACATGAGGAAAACCAAAGTGTGGAGGAGGGAGGCAGCTTTCAAAAGTAAACTAGCGGGGGTGGGGGTGGGGTGTTTGCAGGGAGATGCTTGACTTCCAGTTTAGTGTTTGCAAGTCCTGTTAGGAATAATCCACACACCAGAAGGAGGTTGGAGATTAATGTCTATGGCAGAGCTGGCAAAACTAATGGGTATACAGGGAACCCCTATCAGGGTCTATTGCCACTCTGCCTGGACAATCACTGACTTTTTCTCTTTGCTGGTCCTGGGGCTTGAATTCTGGGCCTGGGGCACTGTCCCAGCTCAAAGCTAGTGCTCTGCTACTTGAGGCACAGCTCCACTTCTGGCTTTTTTGGTGCTTACTAGGAGATAAGCGTCACACAGACTTCCTGCCTGGGCAGGCTTCCAACGATGGTCCTCAGATCTCAGCCTTTGTCCTAAGTAGCTAGGATTACAGGAGTGAGCTACCAGTGCCCGGTTGTACCACTGAGTTTTGAACAGGCCCAGCATGCTCCCTGCCCAGGTACTTTTGCCCCAGCGGAGATGGCTGTGGTGCCAACACAGCAAGCCATGTTGACCAGGTTTTTAATCATAGGACCCCACATGTATTCTGGGGTGCCAAGTGTGCATGCTGTCCAGGCCTTCAGAGCTGTCACGGGAAGGTGGCTGCAGCGGGCTGCATTAGGGTGTCCTGAGTGGCATCACTGTCTACTCTGGCAGGGAGGAGGGCTGGTGGCTCCCGGCCGTCTTGCCTAGTTGCAGGCCCAACAGGAAGTCTCTGGAGAATCTAAAATAGTTCCTGGAAGCCAGGTTTCTCTGCCCCCACTCCCCTCGCTTTCCTCCAGAATTCTAGCTGGAGGAACTTTTCTTTAGGTCTTTCCTCTAAATCTGAGATGAGGTAAGATATTCTGAGACGCAGTTGTGTCTAACTTCCCTTCATGGCAACCACAGCCTATGGTGAAGTCTATCTCCCTCCCAGGCCTGGATGCTGTGCCCGCATCATACAGGCATTGAGTGCATTACCCCCCAGGGCCCAGGTCAGGGAACACCCCCAACTCCAGGCACAGTCCCGCCAGCTCCCCACTGAAGGTGTCTCCAACAGCTCCCCTGGGAGATGATGACCTCACAGGGCACTAGTGCCCCCCTCAACTACGTGCTTGGGCATCACTCATCCACCTCACCTAACCCACCCTAGTGCTGCCACACACAAGCCAAGGCAGGGAGGGGAGGCGGAGCCCCCACATTTTATTAGGGATACTGCAGAAGCTGAGGCTGGAAGCAGAGCAGCCATGTTTTTAACAACAGATAAATTAACTGCAGTGCGGGTTGGGGTTTGGGGACTTGGCCAGGCGATTTAATATTAAAAAACAAAAACACAAACGAAAAAAAGAACAAAAAGACAGACAAACAGTCAGACCCCAAGACATGGGGTGGGGAGGGCAGCACCGTCCAGACAGCAGGGAGGACCAGGGCAGAGAGAGAAGGCAATTTATCCCCCTCACCCCAAATTCCATCAGCACAGGGCCTTCAGAATGGCCCCATGGTGGGGGGCTTTGAGGCAGGAGAGCAGCCAGGTTGGGCAGAGATGGCACAGCTGGCGGGCAGGAAGCCCAGCACCTCAAGATGGCTCAGCCTGAAGTGGGAGCTGGGATATAGTGGCCTTGAACCCCTAGTCCCTTAAAGAAAGAGCTTTACTCTGGGTGATTGGAGGGACTGGGGATGGGGTCTCTCCCTGAGCTGAGTGTGGTCATTTCATCCACAGCAGCGGTGGGGTTGCCAGGGACCCCTCATCTTCTTATCCATCTGCCTCCTTGGTCCCTTAACAGGGAGGGGGCTCCACTGGCTCCAAGGTGTGGAGCATGAAGTCTCAGTCCAGTCTGTAGTCCCCAGCTCCAGAGGGGCCTGTGGGGGGCAGAGCGCCCTCAGCCCTGACTCCCACAGGAAGACAGGGAGTCGTAGAGTGAGTCACTGAGAGACTCTGAGGTCTCCAGCCCAGGAGCGCCCCCACTGGCCACTCTGCCTTCTTCACCCATGTCTGACGTGCTGGGGGTGCGACTGCCCCCAAATGCTGGGCCCTGGGGTGTAGAGGATGGGCGGTTGGGCTCCAGGCTTCGCTTCCGGTCCACGGGCAGAGCCTGGAAAGGATAGACAACTTGAGAACTCTTTCCTTTCCACCTCCTGGTCGATTCTTTTTCGTGTGTGTGTGTGTGTGTGTGTGTGTGTGTGTGTGTGTGTGTGTGTGTGTGTGTGTGTGTGTGTGTTGGTGTGTGCTTGCGTGCCAATCCTGGGGCTTGAACTCAGGGCCTAGACACTGTTCCTGAGCTTTTTTGCTCAAGGCTACCATTCTACCACTTGAGCCACAGCGCCACTTCTTGCTTTTATTGGGGGAAAGTTCATTGGAGATAAGAGTCTCATGGACTTTCCTGCCCGGGCTGGCTTCAAACTGTGATCCTCAGATTTCAGCCTCTTCAAGAGCTAGGATTGCAGGCAGGAGCCACCAGCACCTGGCCTTCTGTTTGATTCTAAGAGGCAATGACTCTGAGGGGTATTCTACCCACTGAGGTGGGGTGCTCTTCAGACACATTACAATCATGCACAGTCCTACTAAGGTTCCCTGTGTGTGTGTGTGTGTGTGTGTGTGTGTATGTGTGTGTGTGTTTCTGTAGAACCCTTTTCCCCACCTAGGGTGGCTGAGCTGCCCAGCCAGAGGGATACTCTCTCGGCCCATTTGGAGTCAGTGCACAACACAAGCTGTACATATTTCACCAGAGACTGTGTCCCTATCACCCCCTTTCTTCCTTCCTGCAGATCTCACCATCGGGGTCCTGGGAAGCCCCTCTAGCTGTCGGGGTGCACACAGGAAGGGGTCAGCAGAACTGCTAGCTGCCCTGGTGTTGGGGAAGGTCCAGTTCTTAGCCAGCTGGATCGGAGGGGCAGGGCCCGGGTCTTCACAAGCATCTGTCCAGGAAAAAATGGGAGGTGGCTGGAGCTGTCTGGCTCCTTGAGACTTGCCACCCTCCATGTGAGACTTACCATTGGGACAGGTTGGGTGGCCACGGTGGCTGGGAGCAGCGGTGAGCAGTGCGGGAAAGGCTGGCATGCTAGGGTGCCGCCCGCTCACCAGCAGCTCCTCTATACCTGGCACCTCCCGCTCTAGCGTGTGGGCGCGGCGAGGGACTTTGGTGAGGGCTGTGGGCCGAGCTGGGGGCACCCCTGCCGGGGGATCCAATCGTGCTGGCTTGTTCTTGGGAAGGTTCTTGCTGGGGGTCGTGCTGCTGCCATGGTCGGGGGGCGGGAAGGTCCCGATGCCGCTGTCCAAGGTTCGAGTCAAGGAGCCACAAGCTAGGGGATGGGGTGGGGAAGAGGACATGTGGTAGGTGCAAGGCAGAGCCTGCTCCCTCTAGCTTCAGGCCCCACCCCACTCAGCCCTCCTGGCCCAACAGGCTCCTCTATAGATCCTGCCCTCCCCCACCAACTAGCCATGAACTTGGAGCTGGTGCCCCCAAATAGCCCAAGAGCCCCCTCCCACCCCCTCAGTGCTGGACACCTGCCAAGGTGACAGGAAGGAATGGCAGGGGGTAAAGGGGAACTTCCTAGCCTCAGTCCCCAGCCCTGCTGACCTGTGAAGTGTGAAGTGGGCACTGGCTCCGCCAGGCTGTCCTCAGAGGGCATCTCTTCCCGCCTGCCCGGCTCACTGCTGGGCTGTGTGGGTACAGGAGACTAGGATGACCCCTCCCACCCCTCCCTGAACCCACAAATGTGTCCAGCAGCTTTCCGGTCCCAGGGAGAAAAACCCAGAGTCAGATCCTCTAGCCGGCCCTGCCCAAGCACTTACCTTTCCAGGTGTTTTTCCACAGCCCTGCAGTGGGCCCACCAGGCCATTCCGGGGCCCGCAGGCTGGCCAGGGGCTCTTGGGGTCAGTGGACACCGGCTGGAAGTCCCCATACTCAGGTTTGGGCTCCCGCCAGTTCTTAGGCGGCAGTTCCTTGCCATCCACCCTAGGGACGACAGTGCACAAGGAGGTGAGGGGGGCCAGCGCCCAGCAGGGAGGCCTGCTCTTGCTGCAGTCTGGATAACTTGTGGTATTCCAATTTAACCCTAATTGTGGTGATGGAATGAAAGGATGGAAACCCAATCTGACTTTCACCATTGGGGAGTGATAAGGACCAAACATGGCCATCTAAGTTGGACCCTCATGGTTGAATCCTGTTGACTTTGGAGGCCCAGGAGAAAACACACACACACACACACACACACACACACGACACTCTCTGCCACTTCCAGACTCTGCCAACAAGAAGGCTAACACCAGATATGGCTCTTAGAACCTGTACCTTCAGAGCCATGAGCCCAAATACACTTTTCTTTATAAAGTAGCCTGCCTCAAGTATGCTTGTTTGTTTCATTTTGTTGGTTGTGGGGTTTAAACTCAGAGCCTGAGCACTGTCCCTAAGCTCTTTTGTTCAAGGCTAGTGCTGTACCACTTGAACCATAGCATCATTTCGGCTTTCTGGTGGTTAATTGGAGATAAGGGTCTCACGGACTTTCTTACCTGGTCTGGCTTCAAACTGCGATCCTCAGATCAGCCTTCTGAGTAGCTAGGATTACAGGCGTGAGCCAGCAGTGCCTGACTTGCCTTGACTATTTCATTAGTGATGAAAAGTAGACACTACAGTCTGACACCCACCAGTGGTGCTTGGCCTCAAGATACCATAACCACCAGAGAAAATGGTGACCTATCATTGGTGGCTGTTCTTACAAACTTTTTTTTTTTTTGGCCAGTCCTGGGCTTGAACTCCAGGTCTGAGCACTGTCCCTGGTTTCTTTTTGCTCAAGGCTAGCACTCTACCACATGAACTACAGCGCCACTTCTGGCTTTTTCTGTTTATATGATGCTGAGGAATTGAATCCAGGGCTTCATGCATGCGAGGCAAGCACTCTACCACTAAGCCACATTCCCAGCCCTTACAAACTCTTTTTGACTCTGGTAATAGGCAGGGAAGCCCTCGAGAAACAGCAAGGGTAAGGGAGAAAGGTAGGAGTCCTTCCTCAAAGCTACCCAGAAACAGTATGTCCTGGAATACTGGCAGACCAGGTTATCTACTGGTATATGCACAACATCCCTGCTTGTTCCCTTGGCCCATCAGAGCACACTTGCCATTCAAACCTTAACTGGGGTCCCGTCCTTTGGACTCTCATTGGTCCAGACCTAGCAACCCCAAGATGAGTGAGTGGGTCCCCTTTGTAAACCACAGCTCTCCTTGTAGTGGGTGCCAAAGGGTAAGATGGGAAGGGTCCCTCCTCTCCAGCCCACTCCCTAAGAGATCTTCAGCAGCCCAGAGGTAGAGTCTAGCAATCACTGGACTGCCAAATAAAGGTCCTAGACCACCTAGTTTGACAAAGACAACCCAGAAAATGGAGACCATGAACTCTTCTCAAATGAGAACTAGTGTGCTAACTCGCCAGCCAGTAAGGGTAAAGTGGGGCGATGGCTGTAAACTCCAAACTTCTGACTGATCTTTCCTTCAAGCTGGGTCACTACCGCCCCCCACCCTGGTGGCACCCTAGCACCCTAAATCTCTGGGAAGCCTAAGCTCCTGGGGCTGGCAAAGGTCCAGAGTTGGGTGTACCCCAGCCCTCACCTGTTGAGCAGCTGTTGCATGAAGGTGTCTGCCCCTTGGTACATGCCAGCCAACTGGCCCTGCACCTGCCCCAGACCAGGGCTAGGTCCCGGGGCTGAGCCCCCAGGCCGTGGGCGAGCCCGGCTGCTCAGGTAGGCCTTCTCCTCCTCCAAGGCCCGGCGCAGGTCTTCCGCCTTGGCCATCAGCTTGGAGATGTTAAGGCTCTCAGCCTCCAACTTCCGGGATTCCACTTTGACCTCCTTCCGGAGTGGGGATCCCCCACCAGCTCCTTCCTTACTCTTGGTGGTCTCTGTACGGCGGTTCAGGGCTGGCAGCTTGCTCTTTTTAAGGCCAAACCAGCTGGCAATGCTGCTGGTGTTACGATGCTTAGGCTCGGAGCCTGGTGCCCGTTCCTGGCCCTGGAGCCGCAACACATTCTCCTCAATCCCCTTCATCACCTTCTCCTCGATGGCAGAGTGTGGGGCCGGCCCCTCGGAGCCCTGGCTTGGGTCAGTGGGGCCAGGTACTGGGGATGTGGGCTGTCCTGTGGAGCTGCCACAATCTGCCCAAGGTGGGCCCTTCCCCTTGTCAGGTTTGGGGGGCTCCTTGGTGACTGGGGAGGCCCCAAGTCGGGGTACCACCTTGGTAGGTGACTTGGAGGGTAGCTTTGTAGGGCTGCTGTGAGGGCTCTTGTTGGGCTTGCCAAGGCTGGGGGCTGAGGTTGGCACTTTAGCAGGGGTCCGGGGCACCTGTGGGCACAGGGCTCCTGCCAGTCGGCTCTTGGCTAGCTCTACTTTGGTGAGGCAGCTCCTTGGTGAGACAGGCTCCAGGTCCACCCGGGCCCCCATGGAGTGGGATGAGTAGACCCGAGGGGCCCCAGGATCCCCAAGTCCAGGTTCCTGTTGCTTCAGGCTGCTTGTACCTAAGGCCACTGTTCCCCGAAGAACTCCCTTAGCTTCTGGCTGCTCAAGGGGTCTGGTGGTGGGGGGCTGCATGTCTCCAGTGTGCTCCCCTGACCTCCCTGGTCCCCGAACCTTCTCAGTGCCAGGCCTTGCTGGCATCCCATTCTTCTCTGGGCCCAGGGGCCCCTCGGGGCCTGTCTTCAGTTTCCCAAGGGCTGCCAATCTGTCCCGCAGAGGTGTGTAGCTGGGATCCCCAGGTCGTCGTCCTGATCCCTGGCTGAGCTTCTTGGATGAGCTGCCAGGGGTCCTGCGGCCGGGGTGGGGAGACTCGGAGCCAGCCTTGTCCGGGTTCTTCTCCTGCGAGTTCCCATAGGAGCAGGATTCCGGGAGGCAAGGGCTGGAGACGCCAGGGCTCCTGAGGACCTCGGGGGCCTGTGGCACCTCCAGAGTCAGCTGTTGGTAGGGGGGCACCTGCAGTGGCGACGGAGGTGGCTCGGGGGGAGGCCCCCTAAAGGTGCTCCGAGAAAGGTCCAGAATATTCTCATAGCAGGGAGACACCACTGGTCCTGGGGACAGGGTCGTGGACAAGGCTGACTGGGGGGGTCTGAGTTGTGCAGAGTCCGGGATGGTGGGACAGGCCGAAGGGCTGGTGGGCAGGCCCTGAGCCCCCTCTGGGGACAGCTCCCCTCCACCCAGACCCCTGCGGGCTAGCAGTGGGGAAGGGCTGCCATCTGAACCACTGTTGCGGCAGGGGATCCGGGAATTTCGGGGGAGCTGGGGGCTGAGCTGGGGGCCTCCAGGGCTTGGGATCTTCTCCGAGGCTGGAGGCAGCTTGAGGAACTTGAGACCTCTGGTTGGAGAGGGCAGAAGGGGTCCCTGGGCTTCTCCAGGAGAAGGGGGCCCGATTTGGAGCTTGCTTTTCACCTGAGATGAAGAATGGGGGTGGCCAAGTCTCGAGCCCAATGGGGTATCTCCTGTACCCACAAACATGCTGAGAAAAGGGAGGGGCCCCTGGCCCTCTGAGGTAGCACCAAAGCCCAGCCTGTTGGCCTCTGGGGTACTCCCACCCCAAGCTGACTTTGGAAGGCTTTTGGGCTTGGACAGCTGTGGGGGCCCCTGGTCTGGGGAGGTTGGCTGCCCAGGACTTGGGTGTCCCCCATTGAGTGGGCTAGCTGCCCCTGCTAGGAAGGCCTGTAGGTAAGTCTCTGTGTCCTCAAGGAGTTGGCCCAGGTTCAACTGCTTGCGGGCCAAGGCACCCAGGAGGGTGTCAGGACTGGGTGCCTCATTAGGGTCACCTGCCTCATCAGAAGAGGAGGAAGAGCTGCTCCCCGGGGCACAGTGTGGGCCAGAGCTAGGACCCTGGGCTGCTGGTGGGGCCCTAGCAGGGCCCCAGGGTTTCCCAGCACCCTCTTCCTCTCCTGGGGCCCCCAAGAGGCGCTCCCAGTGCAGAACGCCTCCCAGGCTGCCAGAGCCCAGGAGCAGATAGGGGGTCCAGGGGGAGGGATCGGGCTGAGGTGGGCCGCACCGCTCGCCATTGAGAGGCTCTGGAGAGCTAGGCCCCTGGCCTGGAGGCTGCCAGGGGGTGGCAGGTGAGCACAGAAGCAAAGGGTCCGTCTCTTCCAGGGCTCGTAACACCTCCAGAATCTGGGCTTTCTTCCGAAGGAATGGGGACAGGGCATCCAGTGCTGGAGGTGGGGCAGGTGGGGGGCCTGGGCCTCCTGGCCGCAGCTGCTGCTCCCAACACACCTGGTGGAGAAGAAGCATGAAGAGGAAACCATGTGCAGCTAGCGTGCTGTGATAGGTGTGTGATGGGCACATCTGTCACAGGGCTAGCCTGGCTGGGTCTGTGTTCCCAAAACTAACTCACAGCACTTAGGATTATGATGGCTCAGCTCCTCCAAAGATGGCTGAATCCTGGTTACAGCAGTTCTTGTAGTTGGCACACTTAGGCTAGGGTGGGTACCCTTAGTTACCCCAGCCTTCCATCCCCATTGCCGTTTGGATCTGCAGGGCTGACGAGTTACACTAGCCTCTGACCTCCATGCTTATTCTGGAAGTGGGGCTAAGACCTCAGTTTAGGGACAGCCCAGTCCGGATCTTTAGCAGAAGACTGGGGATGACTCAATGTGAAACGTCCCTGATGTTACCTAGCACCCCTTTTTTTATTTGGTGCCAGTCCTGGGGCCTGAACTCAGTGTTTGGTAACTGTCTCTAAGCTTTTTTTTTTTTGCCAGTCCTGGGGCTTGGACTCAAGGCCTGAGCACTATCTCTGGCTTCTTTTTGCTCGAGGCTAGCACTCTATCACTTGAGCCACAGCATCACTTCCAGCTTTTTCTGCTTATGTGGTGCTGAGGAATTGAACCCAGGGCTTACTAGGCAAGTATTCTACTGCTAAGTCACATTCTCACCCCTTTTTCTTTTTTCTTTTGCTCAATGCTAGTGCTCTACCATTTGAGCCACAGCTCCAGTTCTAGCTTATTTAGTGGTTCATTAGAGATAAGAGTCTCATGGATGGTCCTCACTGGCTTTGAACCTTGATCCTCAGATTTCAGCCGCCTGAGTTGCTAGGATTACAGGTGTGAGCCACCAGTGTTTAGCTGCTTGGCTTAAGCCCCTTCTTATTTTTTTGGCCAGGGGCTTTTGAACCCAGGGCCTGGGCACTGTCCCTGAGCTCTTTGGCTCGAGGCTAGCACTCTACCACCTTGAGCCATAGTGCCACTTCCAGTTTTTTTTTTGGCCAGTCCTGGGCCTTGAACTCAGGGCCTGAGCACTGTCCCTGGCTTCTTTTTGCTCAAGGCTAGCACTCTGCCACTTGAGCCATAGCGCCACTTCTGGCCGTTTTCTATATATGTGATGCTAGGGAATCGAACCCAGGGCTTCATGTATACGAGGCAAGCGCTCTTGCCACTAGGCCACATTCCCAGCCCCCACTTCTAGTTTTTGAGTGGTTAAGAGATAAGAGTCTCATGGAGACTTTTCTGCCCAGGCTGGCTTTGAACCGTGATCCTCAGATCTCAGCCGCCTGAGTAGCTAGGATTATAGGTGTGAGCTACCAGTGCCTGGCTGTAGCTCCTTCTTGAATCTGGCACCATAGTTAACTATATCTGCTTTGGAGTAAACTCAATGATGTTAAGTTTAAGTCCTAGCCCTACCTAGCTCTATGACCTTCAGCAAGTTATCTGACCTCTAAAGCTTCATGGTATCATCTGTAAAAAATGAGATGGTAATTATGTTTAACTCCATAAATAAAACAAAAGAGTCCCACAGGGCTCCACACAATATCTGGTACAGAATGAATCCCCAAGGGCAACTATGACTCTCACCACATTACTAATGTGTTTGCTCACAGGCCAGTGGCTGGGGTGGGACCTGTTTTTCTTGGTACGAGGCTGACAGCTGAGGACTATACACACTTCCAGCCTGGACAAGAGCCTGTGCTTGACAAGCAGCCCTTCCCCTGGGGCTTGTTAGAAACACCAGTGGAACTTGCACTGACTAGCCTCTAGTCAGCAAGGCCACACATCTCTTACCTCTCTCTGTCCAGCACAGCGCCCTAGAGGCAGTGAGGTGGCTGGTCCTTCAGCAGCGTTCAGGGAAGGGGAGGCTGGTGGCTCTGATGGTGGCTGGAGCGGAGTGAGTGGGGTCTGTAGAGAAAGAAGAATTAGCATGCTGGCCATCTGGCTCCTTAGAGTCGGCAGACCCCTCTTAGGAAGTCTCCTGACCCCAGAGGTGGCTCATCTTGCCACCCCCACTGTGGGTTAGAAGAAGCCTCAGGAGAGCACAGCACAGATAAATCTGCAAACAGCACAGGCTCAGATGTCAGGAGGGGAGACCAGCCAGACAGCAGACAGGCCCAACCCAGAGGCAATGGCAGAACAAACTCAGAATGCACTTTTTTTTTTTTTTGCCAATCCTGGGCTTGAACTCGGGGCCTGAGCACTGTCTCTGAGCTTCTTTTGCTCAAGGTTACCACTCTACCACTTGAGCCACAGCACCACTTCTGGCCTTTTCTGTTTATGTGGTGCTGAGGAATGGAACATGGGGCTTCATGCATGCTAGGCAAGCACTCTACCGCTAAGCCACATTCCAAGCCCCAGAATGCGCATCTTAAGTCCAGCACACTGCTTTTCTCGGGGACTTCCTGTCCTCTTGCAAAGGAGGCTATCATGAAAGTCCCTTCCTGTTCTTCTGACCACCTACAGTTGGAGGATGGCAGAAAATGACCTTAGGAAAGAGATGGCAAGGGAGGCACCATTCTGGGTCCCCAACTGGGTCATGTCAAACAACTACAGAAGACTGCAAAAAATTTAATATCTGTCCTTGAGAATGTGATTCCTTCTCCAGGCCTCTCGACGGGATGGGCCAGCTTTAACCTCCCTGGCCTTCACTTCTACAGGGCTCAAGTTCTGCCTTGCCTCTGGCTGTGTGCAACCAGCTCCTTCAGCGCAGATCTTCCACTTGTGGAGTGGGCGTGGTTTGGCATTCCAACCAGTCTCCTTGCCCCAGTTGACGGCCTTTCAGGCTCCTGGGTTCAAGGAAGTTAAAGCATGTTTTTTCTTTTCTGTTTTTTTTTTTTTTTCCCTTCCTAAAGTATCTGTGCTGGTCCCTAGGCCTCTTTGCCCTGGATCTCTGCTTATGCTGTGCTTTCTACAAGAAAATGCCTCTTCGTGGTCTCTCTGAACTTTCTGTAAATCTTCCATCCATCCAAGTCCAGGTCGCAGGGTTAAGTGACACCCTGCGGGGACCTTCACTGAGGGCCTGTCTCCCCTCCCTGGCTCTAGGACAAGTGGTATCATCATACTCAGCTCTTCAGTCTGTCTGGAAACCTGGGTCCCAGTGGCTCTGGCCCTCTGGGATCATGTCTATCCTGCACAGGCCACAGTCCTGAGACAGGGCCTTGTGAGGCGCTAATCACAAGCAGAGCTTACTTGGTACTTACAAAGCAACTTTCATTCCATCAAAGCACAACTTGGAAATCATATTAATAATAGAAACAGTTGCCATTTATTCCCTTTCTCTCCTCCTCCCATCTCCTCTGGTGCCAGTACTAGGGCTTGAACTCAGGTCCTCATGCTTCTGCTTAGCTTTTTCCTTCAAGGCTGGAGACCTCTGACTTAAGCTACAGTTTCACCTCCAGCTGTTTGCTGGTGAACTGGCACTAAGGGTCTCTTGGATTTGTCTCCCGGGGCTGGGTTTGAACCCCTAATCCTCAGATCTCAGCTTTGTGAGTAGGTAGGATTACAGGTATGAGCCACCAGCACCGGCATATTTTCTTGTTTAATCCTCACAACTACACGCAATATAGGCACTTTTATCTCATTCCTAAAAGAAAAAGAACCTTGTAGTTTGTAAAGCTAGATACTTTGTACATTAAGTTACACAGTAGTTAATTCAAGAATCCAACCCGAGTTTATCTGAGGCCAAGGTTCATGCTCTTTCTATTATGTCATTTTACCCCTGAGGAAGTGAAATCTATAGGCCAAAATGGAGTCCCAGAGTTCACTGAAGTAAAAATAAATGACTTAAAGTTGCTCTGTTATTAGCAGCCATCTAGAAGGGGTGTGTTGCATTTTGGGATGAACTTAAGAGATTTTGGGGTGAACCCTGAAGTAAAGAGAGAACAGGGCAAGGGGGACTGCAGTCTCTGGGCCGATTGGGACCCAGTTCTGCACCACCTGGGTGGCACAGGGACTCCAGAAAGGCTTTTGTGGGGACCAGGCATCCCAGTGAGAGGAGTTGGGGTCAAGAGCTGCTTGTGTTGCTCAGACATACAAATTCAGACAGAGACACATCAACACGCAGAGAGTGTTTCTCTTTTGGTCAAATGTCCTCAGAAGTAGCCTGCTCTTCACCGCCATCTAAATTTGTTCTGCATTCTCCTTCCCACCAAGCATCTCTTTCCATTTTGGGGGTTTGTGGCAGGGTAACTTCTGTGGCATCTTGGGGTGTGTGCATGTGTACGCATGTATCCAGTCCTGGGACTTGAACTCAGGGCCTGGGCGCTCTTCCTGAGCTTCTTTTTGCTCAAGGCTAGTGCTCTACCACTTGAGCCACAGCTACACTTCTGGCTTTTTTGGTGGTTAACTGAAGATAAGAGTCTTACAGACTTTCCCGCCCAGATGGACTTCAAATCATAATCCTCAGTGATCTCAGCTTCCAGAGTAGCTAGGATTACTTACAGGTGTGAGCCAATGCCCAGCTCCTGTGACATCTCTACTTTCTCTTTCTCTGTCTCTCTTGGTTGGTTGTGGAGCTTGAACTCAAGGCCTGGGCACTGTCCCTGAGCTCTTTTGCTCAAAGCTAGCACTCTACCACTTTCAGCCACAGAGCCACTTCTGGTTTTCTGGGGGTTATTTGGAGATGAGAGTCTTATGACTTTCCTGTCCAGAGTGGCTTTAACCTATAATCCTCAGATCTCAGCCTCCAGGAGTAGCTAGGATTACAGATGTGAGCCACCAATGCCTGGCTTCTGTGACACCTTAAATTGAGTCCAGGATCCATTCTCAGAGTCTCCTGCTGCTCCTAGGATATGCAGGGGGTCTGCGGTGGCATGAGAAACCAGTGTCTGTGAACGCGTGTGTACCAGTGGTGGACAGATGCAGCTGTCTGTGCAGTTAGTAGCCGTGAAATTCGCCTTTCCTGCTTTCTCTGTGACAGAGGCTCTGGGCTGTCTTAGGGAGGGCCACACCCCAGCTCTGGGCAGGAAGAGGCCATGTCACTGGCCAGAGTCTCTTGGGAGCCTCAAATAGCTGCATTTGCGGTCTCCACCCATTTCCCCACAACACAGAGAGAAGCAGTGAGAACTTTCTTAGGCAACAAGAAATGCAGTCCAGCTGGGTGGGGAGCACCTGGAAGGCAGGGGGTGGCCAAGCTTGCACTCAGGTATACCAATGTAGAGCTTTCCTCAGGTGCTGATCTATTAGGCTGGACAGGCCTTCCTGTGGACCGCAGCCCCCAGTGTGGAGGAGGGTGCTGAGGGCCTGCTTCTGTGGGAGTGGGAGCAGACTCTCACACAGGGAGCCGCAGGAAGTAGGCTCCGAGGGGTGCCTACCTGGGAGGGGAGGGAGCCAGTGGTGAGCTGGAGCTTCTGTTGAAACAAGGCGCTCAGCATCTGGTTCTGCCGTTCCAGGTCAAACACTCTCTTCTTCAGCTTGATGCACTCTTCCCTCAGGTCCTGCCCGGCCACGGGTGGAGGAGGTGAAAGAGAAGATACCAGGGAGAACAGGATGAATACACACCTCACTCCCAGCGCAGCAGAAATTCTCCCTAGAGGACCCAGGTGCCTGCTGGACACACCCTCCCATCACCACCTCCCTAAGGATCGTGGCTGCATTGGTAGCGGGAGCAAAGGAGTCCATTCTGTCAATCACCTGCCTCTTGAAACCATGCAGCAGTTGATGAGGGGCCTGATGCCTGCAGGTGGCTCACGCCTCTAATTCTAGCTACTCGGGAGGGTGGGGTCTGAGGATTACAGTTCAAAGCCAGCCCAAGCAGGAAAGTGTATGAGACTCATCTCTAATTAACCACCCCAAAAAGCTGGAGAGAGAGATGTGACTCAAGTGATAGAGTGTTAGCCTTGAGCAGAATCACTCAAGGGCAGTGCCCAGACCCTGCATTCAAGCCCCAGTATGGGCACAACAATAACAACAGAGGGCCTACTTTAGAAGGGATGGGGGAGAATGACTGAGATACATTATATTCATAACTGCTTTGTTGAATGGCAACTTCTCTGTACAATTGCTTAAATTAAAAGCAAAGGGGGGGGGGGAGGCTGAGAATATGGCCTAGTGGGTAGAGTGTTTGCCTCACATACATGAAGCCCTGAGTTCAATTCCTCAGCACCACATAAACAGAAAAAGCCAGAAGTAGCGCTGTGGCTTGAGAAGTAGAGTGCTAGCCTTGAGGGAAAAAAAGAAGCCAGGGACAGGGCTCAGGCCCTGAGTCCAAGCTCCAGGACTGGCAAAAAAAAAAAAAAGCAAAGGGGGAGGGGGTACAAAAACAAAGGATGACCTTGGGGTTAGAGTGATCTATGAAGTTATTCATAGCATATGAGTAAATATTTTGATATCACTATGTTTATGGCATCAACTTTGCTTTGCCAGGCCCCAGCAGTGTATGCCTGTAATCCCAGCTACTCAGGAGGCTGAGATCGGAGGATTGCAGTTTGAAGCCAGCCTGGTCAGGAAAGCCCTTGAGGCTCTTATCTCCAGTTAACTAGCAAAAAGCTGGAAGTGGAGCTGTGGCTAAAGTGATAAGAGTGCTAGCACTGAGAAAAAAAAATCTGACGGACAGCATCCAAGCCCTAAGACTGGCAAACACAAAAAATATTGCTTTAAGGGCTATCACAACCTGGAGAAACCAGTTGGGACTAACGTAAGGGAAGGAGTCAAGTTCAAATCAAAGTTTCCACAGTTCAGAGTCCTGGCCTTAGAAAGCAACATACCTGCTGAGGCAGAAGGGGCAGAGCAAGTGAAGGGCCAACAGGCCATGTTCTCCACGCCCCCTCCTCAGCTCCTAGTGTAGGCTTAGGCGAGCAGGCTTTGGGGTCCTATAGAAGGACCTCCTAACTGTCCAGGGCCGCTCCCAGGGTGAGAATGTTCCCTGTGACCACTCACCTTCTGGTTCAGCAGTGCCTGCACCACATGGTTTGCAACCTGGGGACAGAAAGCCCTGAGGGTGAGCTGACAATCGGGTCCCGTGCCCCCCACCCCCACCCCGGCCCCCAGTCCCAGAAGACTTCCCACTGAAAACCCCACAGACCTCGTCTAGACAGCGTTCGTAAGTCTCCCGCTGGTTCTCATTGGCCTGAGCGAGTGCTGAGTTTTCTGCCTGCAGGAGTGAGGAGGAAGAGGGTAAGAAGGAAGCTTTGGGGATCTTTTGCCCCAAAGAGCAAATAAATGAGAGGGACGTAGCAAAGGGAACTGCTTTGTTGAATGGCAACTCCTCTGTACAACTACTTAAGTTAAAAACAAAGTGTGTGTGGAGGGAATAGAGACAGAAGATGACCTTGGAGTCAAGAGTGACTCGTGAAGTTATCCATAGTATACCACTTGAGCCTCAGCATCACTTCCAGCCTTTTCTGTGTATGTGGTGCTGAGGAATGGAACCCGGGGCTTCATGCATGTTAGGCAAGCCCTCTACCACTAAGCCACATTCCCAGCCCATGAGTATATACTTTGATGTCACTATGTTCATGACATCAACATTGCTTTGCAGGGCACCGGTGGAAGGACAGAGTCTTCAGAATGTGGCAGGGAGGCTTGGCCTGCGGACCCACACTTTGCCCTTCAACTTCTGAGCTCTGGGTCATCCAAGTGCTTCCTCCTATGGTCTTTGTGACCATCTTTTTTTTTTTCCCCTCCCTCAGAGCAGGCAGGGGCATGAACATGGGAGGTGGGGGAATTGAGACGTTTGAGGATTAGGATGGCCAATTCCTACACATGCTTGTGGGCCCTGAGCTTGCACCTGGGATGGAGAGCCAAGAACAAGGAAGGGCTTCTCTGAGGAGCTCTGCTAAAGAAATACTTGGCTTCCTTGGAGGTAAGGCCAGATAGCCCTAGCCATGGGAGAGTGAGAAAGGCCTACTTGAGCTCTTCATCCACACAGAGCACCTCTGCGTCCCCTGGGTTGGGGCCAGCACTGCTATCCCACCCGCCTTGTGCCACACACCTCCAGCTCCCGAAGTCGGTGGAGAAGCTCCTGGCAGGTGCTGGACTCCATGCTGTCATCACCAATGGACCCTGGCCTCAGGTTTCTCGGACTCCCAGCTGGCTGGTCCATGTCCTCCGACATCATGCCCTAGGAACAAGTGAAAGATGCCCTGGTACGTGACTCCGGGGCAAGAGGAAAAGACGAGGAGGAGGATAAAGACAAAGCTCTTCTGTGTCCTGGAGTTCAGATCAGTCTTTGTAACAACTCAGGGTCAGGCTGGGAGACATCTGCTCACTCTTCCCATTTTGAAGCAGAGACAAATGCGCTATAAACCTTTGCTCTTACACACTCTAGACATTGCCCAGACAGACACTGAGCAAGGAGCCAAGACCCTGAATTCTCCAATGGGATTGGCTTCAAACTGGCAAACCAATCAGCCTCCTTGTGCCTCAGTGTTTACCAAGTAACAATAATGTTACCTAACTTACACAGTGTTGGCAAACAGAAATTAGGTCTACAAAAGTGATCTGAAAATGTTAGGAAACAAAACAAATACTATGTTAGGAAACAAAACAAATACTCACGCATGGTGGAACCTACATCAAATTCCCAACTACTCAGGAGATAGATATACTAGGTGTTCAAGACCAGCCTGGGCAGTTGTAATGGTAGATCTCAAAAACATAATATAAAAACAAAAGCATGGGGCTGGGAATATGGCCTAGTGGAAAAGTGCTTGCCTCATATACATGAAGTCCTGGGTTCGATTCCTCAGCACCACATATGTAGAAAAAGCCAGAGGTGGTGCTGTGGCTCAAGTGGCAGAGTGCTAGCCTTGAGCAAAAAGAAGCCAGAGACAGTGCTTAGGCCCTGAGTTCAAGCCCCAGGATTGGCAAAAAAAAAAAAAAAAAAAAAAAAGCACTCAAGAGGTAGAGTTCTTAGATGTTCAAGACCTTGGGATTAATATCCTCAATGCTGAAGACAAACACAAAAACAGTAACAAAAAACCCCACTTAGTTAAATACCAGCAGGAGGCTGAGATCTGGGAAACTGGGTTTGAAGTCAACTCAGGCAGGAAAGTCTGTGAGACTCTTATCTCCAGTTAACCACCAAAAGTCAGAAGTAGAACTGTGGCTCAAGTGGTACAGCATGAGCCTTGAGTTAAAAAGCTAGGGGAAGCCGGGCAGTGGTGGCTCAAGTCTGTAATCATAGCTACTAAGGAGGCTGAGATCTGAGGATCCTGGTTCAAAGCCAGCCCGGGTAGGAAAGTCCATGAGACTCTTATCTCCTATTAACTACCAGAAAACTGGAAGTGGTTCTGTGGCTCAAGTGGTAGAGTGCTAGCCTTGAGCTGAAGAGTTCAGGGACAGCACCCAGGCCCAGAGTCCAGGCCCCGTGACTAACAGAAAAAAAAAAATTAGGTTTTTTTTTTCTTGTTGTTGTTGTTTTGCCCATGAAAGCGTGTGTCCCTCTCAGGCAAGGGACCTCAGAAGGGACTGATCCTCAGAACAAAATCCTATTTGTCTTACTTGTTACATTAGTATAAGTTATAATTATTATTGTTCCTCATATAAGTAGTAATATTCGTGTGTGAGTATGTGTGTACACCAGTCCTAGGGCTGATCTCAGGGCCTGGGCACTTTCCCCTAGATCTCAGCCTAAATAGCTAGGATTATAGGTGTGAGCCCCCAGTGCCTGGCACAACTTGGATTTTTTTTTTGGGGGGGGGGGGGCAGTCCTGGGCCGTGAACTCAGGGCCTGAGCACTGTCCCTGGCTTCTTTTTTGCTCAAGGCTAGCACTCTGCCACTTGAGCCACAGCAACACTTATGGCCATTTTCTGTATATGTGGTGCTGAGGAATGGAACCCAGGGCCTCATGTATACAAGGCAAGCACTCTTGCCACTAGGCCATATTCCCAGCCCACAACTTTGATTTTTTGACTAAAGGTTCTGTTTGGCTTTTCCAGTACAAGCCAGGTGAACACATGAAAACCTGCTTATTAGCTCATTCACTCACATGGTAAACCAAGTGAACCTGTTTTCTAATTCTGAGAAATGGGCAGAATGATTCTTCCTGGCAGTGTCACTGTGAGAGTCAGGTATGATCATCTAAGGACAGACAACACCCAGAGATACAGCCTGCAAAGGTGTGTATGTGAGTTGGCTAGTTGTGAAGAGCACTAAGGCAAGGACACAGTGTCCTCACCCCCAGCCTTGGCCTTCAGCTCACTTGCTGGGTATCCCTGAGACCAGGCCATTCTTCCTGGGCACAATAGGAAAGAACAATCTGGAAGGAGTGAAGAATACTGCCACTGTGGCACTGGTGGAACAGCTCCTTTTATGCATGCTGGCCTTTCCATTGAGGCCTTTTTTGTGCTGGTACTGGGGCTTGAACTCGGGTCCCTTAGCTTTTTTCACTCAAGGCTGGTGCTCTACCACTTAAGCCACAGCTCCACTTGGTAGTTAATTGGAGATAAGAGTCTCACAGACTTTTTATGCCTGGGCTGGCTTTGAACCGGGATCCTCAGACCTCAGCCTCCTGAATAGCTAGGATTATAGGCGTGAGCCACCAGTGCCTATCTGCTGGGGCCTCTTGACAATACTTCTGCTTAGTTGGGCCTTCATTCTCCAGCTCTGTAATGGTTTCCTTCACCAGGCTGTCAACCCCAAGACCATGAAATCCCAGGTGTAATAGTCTGCATGCAAAACACATACTGGTGACCAGAAACTAGTGTGTCATGGGCCAAACCCAGCAAAGTTCTAATTTGCACTGTGCTATGTGATGCTTCTATCTGTCAGACTCTTGCATTGGTGACTAGTTTTTAGTGGACTAGCCTTTATCTTCCACCCAAGTTCCAATTTTTCTTTTTTTTCCGGCACTGGTCCTGGGCTTGACAGGGCCTGGGCGCTGTCCCTGTTTGAGACACAGCTCTACTTCCAGCTTTTTGATGATTCATTGGAGGTAAGAGACTCATGGATTTTCCTCTCTGGACTGGCTTTGAATCTGGATCCTCAGATCTCAGTCTCCTGAGTGGCTGAGCCACCAGTGCCAAGCTGGGTTCCAATTTTTCTATTAGACAAAAGCAGCAGGTCACCTCTTTCTTGCTCCGCTGAAAACCCCACAAGGTGCCCCAGCCCCTTTCCAGCCTCTGTTTCCAGCATACACA
Source organism: Perognathus longimembris pacificus (assembly GCF_023159225.1). Classification (NCBI taxonomy): domain Eukaryota; kingdom Metazoa; phylum Chordata; class Mammalia; order Rodentia; family Heteromyidae; genus Perognathus; species Perognathus longimembris. Next base: position 54,390,207 of record NC_063161.1, on the reverse strand, counting down.
GGCCCCAAAGCTCCTCACCAGTCTCTGTTCTCATCCAGGCTGGCACGTTCACACTGGCAGCCAGAACAGTCACCTCATCTGTGGAGAAACAGAGGGACGTGTCAGCCATACACTTCACAAGCATAACTGGGCTCCTTCTGTGTGGCAGAACACAAGGGGTGAACAAGCCAGGAATCTCTGCTTTTGTAAGTACAAAGCTTCCACTCTATTGGTGGAGGCAGACTGAGTTGTGATCATAGGCAGAAACCTGTACAAAGCTTAGTTAAGCCCAGGATGGGAAAAGTACTCAGGGCAGAGTAAAGAGCTAAGGTCCCACTTTCATTTAGGAGTCACTCAGCTAATAGCCACATGGTGCTTCCCACCCTTCCAAATACACGCGGTGATCAAAAAGAGAGGTAAATGCTATTATTGACTGGGCACCAATGACTCAGGACTGTAATCCTAGCTACTCAGAAGGCAGAGATAGGAGATCATGGTTCAAAGCCAGCCCAAGCAGGAAAGTCCATGAGACTCTTACTTCCAATTAACCAGCAAAAAGCTGGAAGTGGAGCTATGGCTCAAGTGGTAGAATGTTAGTTTTGAGCAGAAAAGCTAAGGGACAGTCCCCAGGCTCTGGATTCGAGCCCCAGTACTGGCATAAAGAAAAAAAGAAAAGCAAATGCTATTATCAATGCCTGTATTTTTAGATGCACAAACCGAGGAACAGGAAGTCACTCTGGCATACACTAATTGTATGCCACATGCTGTGTAGTGCTGGAACTTCCTTCCGCATCATCACATCTAATTCTCCTAACAACTTTGGCAGAGGGCAGCTTGGGCCTGGGAGAAGAAGCTGGCTCTGGAGGCAAAGAATGCTGCCCAAATCACATGGTTGGTTCACATAGACAGGCCTGGATGTCTCTCTCCTCTGCAACCTGTTTGTACACATATACCCAAGTTTTACTTGGCCAGCCAGCACTATGGAAAAAGTTACATGAAAGCTCCATTCAGCTACAGGGCCCTTGTAGGCAAGAGCCTGTCTACACAGTCCTGAAGCTTTGCAGTCAGACAGATCTGAGTTATAATCCTAACTCATCAAGAGAAGCTCTTTCCTGGCTTGTAAATTGGGCAGTGGACAGGGAACTGTAGAACAAAGGAGATAATGGATGCACAGTGTAAGGCATGAACTAATTGGAGGTTCTCATGGCTGCATGCTAACCTGGGCAGGGCAAAGCCTGAGGTTCTGCAGCCTGCTATTCTTGGCTCATACCACGTGGCCTAAGTCCTAGGTCCCTCCCCCAAGGTCTCAGCTGCAGATCTCAGGTACTGCCTGGCCTAGCCTGGCTTAGCCTGCCTACTGAGGCTCTATCCTCACATCCTCATGCTGTACCCTCCAGCCCTCCCTCCAGCTTGCCAGCCCCAGGGCTAACATAGCCTTCATTGGTCACTGCCTCGGACCTAGAGAGGAAGGAATAGCTGGGAATTCTCAGGCCAGGGACAATAAGCAAAAGGGAGCAGCCTTCTTTCTGATGTCTTCCCCCCCCCCCCCCCGCCACCCCGCCCCTACCCCTTTGGTTGTGCTAGGGATTGAATCCAGGGCTTAGGCAAATACATGATCACTTTGCCCCCCCCTCCCTTTTTTTGGAGGTAGGACCTCCTACTTTTGCCCAGGGTGATCTTGATCTGGAGATCCTCCTCCCCCTTGCCCCCCAGTAGTTGGGATTATACGCATAAAACACCACATCTGGCTAATATGTTTTCTGCTTCTTTTTGTAGGACCCGAGACTTGAACTCCAGACTAGGTACTGTCCCTGAGCTCTTCAGCTCAAGGCTAGTGCTCTACCTCTTAAGCCACAGCACCACTTCCAGTTTTCTGGTGATTAATTGGAGATAAGAGTCTCACAGAAGGGCTGGGAATGTGGTGCAGTGGTAGAATGCTTGCCTAGCATGCTTGAAGCCCGGGGTTCAATTCCTCAGTATCACATACATAGTAAAAGCTGGAAGTAGTGCTGTGGCTCAAGTGGTAGAGTACTAGCCTTGAGCAAAAGAAGCCAGGTACAGTGCCCAGGCCCTGAGTTTAAGTCCCAGGACTAGTGCAAAAAACAAAAGCGTCTCATGGACTTTCCTGCCCTGGCTGGCTTTCAACTGCAATCTTCAGATCGCAGCCTCCTGAGTAGCTAGGATTACAGGTGTGAGCCACCAGCTCCTGGTTAATACTTATTTTTAACATTCCACAACAATTTAAAGTCCTTTGTTGTTTTTGTTATTATTATTTTGGTCTGAGATGGTGACACAACACCTCAACACTTGATACTTCTGCTCATTGGCTAGTGCTTGTTCTACCCACTGAGCCATGCTTCAAATCCCAGCCCTTTGCTATTTTAACATTGGAAAATGTATTGAATATGGTTTGGTTTGTTCATGACATCATTACCTTTGATACATTTAGAAATGTATAAGCCTGGGAATAAAATGACAAAAATTTGAAAAATATTCTCCTTCTGATAACCAGCAAAGGGATTACAAACCTAAAAAGGCCTCAAGTTGCCTTCACAATTTGATCAGTTCTGCCTGTACCCCTCAATCCCAGTCTCTGGACATTCTTTTTTGAATACACTGGGGGGCAACTCCCAGGGAAGAAGATGAATAGGGTAGCATCCAAGGACCAAAAAAGGATAAATCTAAAAGCCAGGGGAAGCCCAAGGTTTTGTGATCCTCACATAAAAATATAATCCAACTAAGCAATGAAGATTACAGCTGGGTGCTGGTGGCTCATGCCTGACCTGAGGATCATGGTTCAAAGCCAGCCCAGGCAGGAAAGTCCGTAAGACTCTTATCTCCAATTAAACACCAAAAATCCAGAAGTGGAGCTGTGACTCAAGTGATAGAGCACTAGATTTTAGCACAAAAGCTCAGGGACAGTGCTCAAGCCCTGAGTTCAAGGCCCAGGACTGGCAAAAAAAAAAAAAAGAAAAGAAAAGAATCTTTTTCCCTAAGATAATAAAAAGTATCTCTGTCAGGCGCAAAAGCCAGACTTTATGCCAATGCAGTGGTTTTATGTGCTGAGGTGGATCGGAACCCATGTACCCCCAAAAGCCAGCCACTGTCACCCTCCCAGTCCTAGCCTCACGAGGCAGATGCTGGAGTCTCACTATAGGTGGCCCTCCTGGTTCACAGGCCCTGGAGGCTAAGCTGTCCTGCACAGCTCTGCCCGCCTGAGAGGCTCCGGAAGTGTTGGCTGAAGGAAAGGTATGAGTCACTCTCACACTGCTCTCATGCTGCAGTGGTCTGAGCCGACTCAGGATGGAGTCCGCAGATCCACCACAGCAGAGGGAGGAAGCTGTTAGCCTAAACTGGTGAGGAGTCACAGGAAAAGAGCTACTACATTTAAACTTGATGGTGGGGTGAGGAAGAGCATATGCCTGTAAGTAGGACCAAACTGAGTACGAGACTTAAAAACAAACCAGGTGCCAGTGGCTCGTGCCTGCAATCCTACCTATTCAGGAGGCTGAGATCTGAGGATGGAGGTGTTAAAGACAGTGTGGGCAGCAAAGTCTGTGAGACTCTCAACTCCAATTAACCAGTGAAAAGCTAGAAGTGGAGCTGTGGCTCAAGTGGAAGAGTGTTAGCCTGGAGCAAAAAAGCCCAGAGACAGCACCCAGGCCCCAGTACCAGCACTCCCTGCCAGTTATGGTGGCACAAATCTACAATCCCAGCACTTGAGAAGCTGAGGTGGGAGGATTGTGAGTTCAAGGCCAGTTGGCTGCACCATGGGACCCATCTGTCATTTAAAACAAAACAAACGGGGCTGGGAATATGGCCTAGTGGCAAGAGCTCTTGTCTCGTATACATGAAGCCCTGGGTTCGATTCCCCAGCACCACATATATAGAAAATGGCCAGAAGTGGCCCTGTGGCTCAAGTGGCAGAGTGCTAGCCTTGATCAAAAAGAAGCCAGGGACAGTGCTCAGGCCCTAAGTCCAAGGTCCAGGACTGGCAAAAACAACAACAACAACAAAAAACAAACAACAAAAACAACACCTTCCTAGAAGTGGAGGTATGATTCAAGGGCCAAAAATCCAGGCCTGAGTACAATGCCCTGAGTTCCAGCCCCAGTACTGTGTGTGTGTCCTCCCCCAACCCTGCCACCAAAGAAGGAAAAAAAAAAGAAAGAAAGAAAGAAAAGAAAAAGAAAACCAAAAATCTTCCTGTGTCGTCTATGCTACTGGAAAAATCAGAATTCAGCGAAACACAACCAGCTCCAGATCAAACCTCACCAAGAACTCGGTCGTTCAAGACCTAGGTTTCCTGATTAAATCTCAGAAGAAAAAGCCAAACCTAAGTCAATTCCCTAGAGGCTGTGTGGGGCGTAAGGGTCCCCTCCCACCCCCAGAGGCTTACCACTCTCCTCCTCTCACCTCTGTAATTAGCGTCCCAGCCCCCCTGGGAGTTGGGGAGAACCCAGGTCTCCCAGGATGGCCTGGTCTCAGACATTCCTCCAAGTGCTTCCACAACTCCCGTTGGGTCCGAAACACTCCATGCAGACCAGGCTGGGCAGGGATGGGGCGGCCAGGGCTGGGAAGTCTACCCTCTTGAACTGTAAGCTTCTCCCGCCAGAACAGCCAATGAGCAGCCCTTCCCTCCTCCACAAAGGCCTGATTCAGAGGGAGGTGACCTCAGTGCTCCAGGGAGGGAGGGAGGGAGGGCACAGCAGCAGCAAGCTCTTTGGCTGTACTTTAAGAGGGTGTGGGGGGCAGTTTGGGGGCAGCCAGGGATAGGGAAAAACTGCTGTTCAGGAGTGTCCGGGTAACCTGGGGACTTTGCTGAATAAATTGGTGCTGGCCATCTCTTTGGCCTAGTGGGTTGTCAAGGGCCCGTCCCCTACTTCCAGCCCAGGTTCCTAAGCAAGTTACACAGTGAGCCACGTCCTCAGCCCCGAATCTCCTACCCCTCCCCAACCACGGCACAGGGGCTAGAGAGGTGGCAGCAAGTCTGTTCTCCATCCTTCCTGGCCCTGGTCCTCAGCCAAGGCTTTCTGGCTCCTGTGGAGCCCCCCACTTCCCAGCTGTTCCCCTCGGAGTCCTCCAGGGAGAGAAGCCCAGGCTGGGGAGTGGGGGAGGGGTGGGCAGCTGCAGGAAGGCAGAGATGGAGAAACTACTTGAATAACAGAAATCATCCGCAGCACCAAGCAGTCCACTCCTCTCCCAGCTGCTTTCTGGAATCCCAGCCTGTCACACCCAAGAATCCACTTGTAAACAGCAACTTCTGCACCCATAGCAAACACCCCTTTTGCTCCAAATCAGCCCTGAGCTGCCACGGTATGTGGGGAGGGATAAAAAAGACAAGGCCAGGACATTCCTGATTGATAATGACCACTTCATCTCTGGCCCAATGTATCTTTTAGATCTAAGAATTCCAACTGGTCTCAGTCGCCTACAAGGGAAGAGAGTAGGCAAGAATTTCCTTTACTTTTCTGGACTATTGCCACTGTCCTTGGGGAAGGGGCCCACTGCAAGCCTTCAGCCTCCTCTTCACAAGCACTCCAAAACCCTCCCGGGATGGAGCAGGTTCTTTTGAAGCAACTGCAGCCGCAGGCCTTGCTCTTCCAGGCAAGGCAGGAGGAAGGACAGTGCATTATTATTATCCCCCAAACATCTAGGGGTTTCTCATTTTCGTTCCCAGAGCTCTCCGGTTCCTAGTCCAGAGCATAACCCAACAACAGAAATAGCAGCTGCAGGAGGTGGGGAGAGGGAAGGGGTTCAGACACAATGGATTTATTTATAGGGCTCCACACCAGGGGCTCCACAGCCAAGCAGCCTAAGGCCCCATTCCCAAAAGGCCAGTGCCTGGCTAAGGCAATGGGAAAAGCCTCTAGCAGGAAAGCAGAGCCTAAGATAGACTAGCCCAGCTCTGCTATTTCCTTACTTGTTGTGTGATATCGGGCAAATCACTCAACTTTTTTGTTTTTGTTTTTTGGGGGCTTGAACTCAGGGCCTGAGTTCTTTTTGCTCAAGGCTAGCACTCTACCACTTTGAGCCACAGCGTCACTTCCTATCACAACTTACTAGGAATAAGTTCCTTCCCACTAAGTACAGCAGTCTCCAAAGAGTGGCCTGGGACCCCGAGGTCTTGTCAAGGGGTCCACAAGGTCAAAATTATTTTCATAGGACTACTAAAGATATCTGCCTTTATCATTCTCACTCCTGAATGCAGAGTGATGTTTTACAGACTGCTATATGACATCACAGTAGGAGAGTCCAGCTGTCTTCTGCTAAGTCAGACACGAAAGACTTTCAAAATGAGGAATACCGACATTCTCCACCTTTTTTGTTTTAGAAATATGTATATTTTTCCTATATTAAATATGAGTTGTGGGTTTTTTTGTTTTGTTTTTGCCAGTCCTGGGGCTTGGACTCAGGGCCTGAGCACTGTAGCACTGTCCCTGGCTTCTTTTTGCTCAAGGCTAGCAGTCTACCTCTTGAGCCACAGCTTCACTTCCGGCCTTTTTTGTTTATGTGGTGCTGAGGAATCAAACCCAGGGCTTCATGTATGCAAGGTGAACACTCTATCGCTAAGCCATATTCCTAGCCCCATTAAATATGAGTTTATTGTTGTTTTTAAATGACTGGAAAAGTTTAAAACTCTTTAGCGCGCGTGTGCGCGCGCGCGCGCGCGCGCGTGTGTGTGTGTGTGTGTGTGTGTGTGTGTGTGTGCAGGGCCTCAAGCTTTTGTTTAACTTTTTTTCTTTTTTGCTCAAGGCTGGTCTCTATCCTTTAAGATATGCCTCCATTTCTGGCTTCCTGCTGATTAATTAGAGACCAAAGTCTCTCAGATCTGTCTGCTTTGAATCTAGATCCTCAGATGTCAGTTTCCTGAGTAGTTGGGATTACAGGGGTAAGCCACCAGCAGTGCTTGGCTTTGTCTGATTTTCTTGCTGATCAAACAGAAGTCATGGTTTGCGGGAAGAATATCACAGAGTGTCTTTCTCCATGAGCTGTATTACAAGGTGGAGATATCTTAGTACTGATGATGCTTTAAGCTTTATCTCTTGAATAGGTGGTGTCCATCTGTGAGTTTCTCTCTCTTTTTTTTTTTTTTTTTTTGCCAGTCCTGGGCCTTGGACTCAGGGCCTGAGCACTGTCCCTGGCTTCTTTTTGCTCAAGGCTAGCACTCTGCCACTTGAGCCATAGTACCACTTCTGGCCTTTTTTTTTTTTTTTTTTTTTGCCTTTTCTATATATGTGGTGCTGAGGAATCGAACTCAGGGCTCTCTACCACTCTACCACTAGGCTATATTCCCAGCCCCTAGATTTCCTTTTGTAATTAACAGGTATTTTAGAAGGCAATACTTCCAGTTAATGCAACTATCTAATTTATCCTTAAAACTCACTTACTAATTTTAGAATTCATCAGTGGATCATGTTTTGCTACAGCTACTCTGGATTTCCTCTTGTTCCTTTTACAGTAGTTGGAAGTTTCCTGTAAAGGATTGTCCTTCTTTCTGGGTATACATGTATTACTTCATGTATTTAATTATTTAATTACAGATGTACATTGCTATGTACTAATTGCATGTTTATAGTTTGGGCTGTAATCTACTACAATCATCACTTATTTCATTGCTCAAACTCTGCTCTAGCCATTGAGAATTATTATAGATCGGCTCTAGTGACTTTCTAAAATCTTTTTTGGGGGTCCTTCCTTCCCTCCCTCCCTGGCACCATCACAAGCTCCAGGGTTTTTTGTTGTTGTTGTTTTGTTTTTACATTTTTCCCACCACAACCCACTTTTTCAAAGAGCTCTACCAAAGCAATCTTCTCAAACAAAAAATTTGCTTTTGTCCTTCTCTCTTCAAATCTCATGATCTCCTCCTGCTCTGAGGACAGAGGAATCTCCTCAAGGCAACCTTAGAAGTCTTGCCTTGCTCTGGCCTAGGAACAATTCTTCTGAAAAACTTTCCAAGACTGGTCACTTCCTAAAGTGACTCCTAGCACGACTGTACTTCAAAATGCAACTGGTCCTGTGCTCCAACAGTCTTGTGAGGAGGAGGGACTTCCTATGTCCTGTCAGAAAAGGAGCTCCTTGAAAAAGGAAGGCATATCTGTATTTCTGACCTCCCCTCTCGTCTCTGCTAGTGTACCCTTCATTCAATAAGGCCCCAAGGCCCTGAAGACCTTTCCTCTAGATGCTTTAGGGATGGCTGATCTCCCTTCATTCCGGTCAGAAAAAGAGCAGGAAGAAGAGTTATGTGAGATGAGCAGTGGACTCATTAAATTCTCTATCCCTATCTCTCCTCTTAGGGCCTGGCTCCAATGGCCCCAAGCCATATGGAGGGCAGTAAGATAATTTTAGCTTTGTCTCTAGTGTTGAGATGATTGTTTCAAAACTCTCAATCTGGCTCAGGAGTAGAAGCTCTTGCCTAGCATGTGTGATCCCCTACCTCCCATCCTGAGCAATGAAAACAAAAAAATCAAACAACCCAAGAAAAAGCTCCCAACCAACTCCCAGACCTCAGTGGCTCCCTCAGGCAAACAGGATATTCTCAAGATTATTTCTAAACAGAAGGGAGACAAGGCTAGGTATTGAGAGAGCAGGTAATTCAGAGATGGGTCAACTAATTCTTCCAGGATTTTCTGGAGTTTTCAGTGGAAGAGGGGACATAAGGATACAAAATTCAGTAGCATTTGTAAAAAAAAAAACAATGAAGTATTGGAAAAAAGAACTTATGAAAACAATCTTATAATAGCTACAACACAATAAAATACTCAGGAATAAAAGACACTGAACATTATAAAACCATTAAAGAAGGGTAGCTGGGCACTGGTGGCTCATGCCTATAATCTTAGCTAATCAGGAGGCTGGGATCTGGGGACTACGGCTCAAAGCCAGCCAGAGCAAGGAAGTCTATGAGACTCTTATCTCCAGTTAACCACTAAAAAGCTGGAAATGGAGCTGTGGCTAAAAGTGGGAGAACACTAACCTTGAGCAGAAATGCTCAGGGACAGCACTCAGGCCCTGAGTTCAAGCCCCAGGACCAGAGAGAGAGAGAGACAGAGAGAGAGAGAGAGAGAGAGAGAGAGAGAGAGAGAGAGAGAGAGAGAGAGAGAGAGAGAGAGAGTTGGCTCATACATGTAATTATAGCTATTTGAGAGGCAGAAATAGGTATGTGGTCAGCCTGGGCAAAAGCACAAGACCCTATATGAAATTTTTTAAAAAGCACAAAGAGGGCTGGGGATATAGCCTAGTGGCAAGAGTGCCTGCCTCGGATACACGAGGCCCTAGGTTCGATTCCCCAGCACACATATACAGAAAACGGCCAGAAGTGGCGCTGTGGCTCAAGTGGCGGAGTGCTAGCCTTGAGCGGGAAGAAGCCAGGGACAGTGCTCAGGCCCGGAGTCCAAGGCCCAGGACTGGCCAAAAAAAAAAAAAAAAAAAGGCACAAAGAGCTAAGGGCATGGTTTAAATGGGAGAACATCTGCCTAGCAAGCACCAGGCCTGGAGTTCAAACCCCAGTAAAACCATTACCACCAGAAGGAGGAAGAGGAGGAGGAAGAGGAGGAGGAAGAGGAGGAGGGGGAGGAGGAGGAGGAAGAAGAAGCGGTAGCAGAAGCAGCAGGAGCACCAACAGGAGCAGCTGGGTGCTCATGGCTCATGCCTGTAATCCTAGCTACTCAGGAGAGTAAGATCTGAGGATCAAGGCTCAAAGCCAGCCCAGGCAGGAAATTCCATGAGACTCTTATCTTCAATAAACTATTAAAAAAAACCTGGACATGGAGCTGTAACTCAAGTGATAGAGCACTAGATTAGAGCAAAAGAAGCTCAGGGACAGTGCCCAGGCCCAGAGTTCAAGCCCCAGGACTGGCAAAAAAGGAGGAGGAGGAAGAGGAGGAGGAGGAGGAGGAAGGGAGGAGGAGGAGGAGAGGAAATTAGTGATACACATAAGAACAAAAATAGCCTGTATTTATGGATTGGATTAATACTGTTAAAATGTTCATGCTACCTAAATAGATCTGCAGATTCACTGCGATTCCTATCAAAATTCTAAAGACATTTTCCACAGAAATAGCAATCTTAAAATGTATACATAACCATACAAAACTGAATAGGCAAAGCCATCTTGAGCAAAAAGAACAGATCTGGAGGCATTATACTACCTGACTAAAAAACCTATTCCAAAGCTATTGTAATCACAACAGCAGAAGATATAAAAAAGTAGACACTAAGCTGGGTACCAGTAGCTTATGCTTGTAATCCTAGCTACTCAGAAGGTTGAGATCTGATGAACCCAGTTCAAAGACAGTCTGGACAGGAAATTCTGTGAGACTCTTATTTCTAAGTAAGCTGGACGTGCAGTTGTGGCTCAAGTGGCATAACACTATCCTTGAGAAAAATTAAAAGTTCAGGGACTGCGCCCAGGCCCCAAGTTCAAGCTCCAGGACTGGGGGCTGGGGATTTGGCCTAGTGGCAAGAGTGCTTGCCTTGTATACATGAAGCCCTGGGTTCGATTCCCCAGCACCATGTACGCAGAAAACGGCCAAAAGTGGCGCTGTGGCTCAAGTGGCAGAGTGCTAGCCTTGAGCAAAAAGAAGCCAGGGATGGTGCTCAGGCCCTGAGTCCAAGGCCCAGGACTGGCAAAAAAAAAAAAAAAAAAAAAAAAGCTCCAGGACTGGTGCGTGCGCGCACACACACACACTCTAACACCAGACCAATGGTACAGTACAGAGCCCAGGAAATAAATCCACACTTTTTTTTTCCAGTCCTGAGGATTGAACTCAGGGCCTGGGCTCCATTCCTGAGCCTCTCTGTGCTCAAGGCTAATGTTCTAATGTTCTACTGCTTGAGCCACAGCGCCATTTCTGGCTTTTTCTGTTTATGTGGACAAAGGAACTCAGGGCTTCATGCATGCTAGGCAAGCACTCTACTACTAAGCCACATTCCCAGTCCTCCACACATTTATGGTAAAACTGATCTTCAACAAAGTTGTCAAGAATATATATGGGGAAAAATAAGATAGTTTCTTCAATAAATAGTGTTGGAAAAACTGGGCAGCCAGGTACACAAGAATCAAATCATTTCACACCCTATACAAGAACTAGATCAAAATGGTGGAAAGACTTAAAGGTAAAACTGAAAACTGTAAAAACAACTAAAAGAAAGTATAGCAGAAAAGCTCCATGATACTGGTATGGGTAATGAGTTTTGGATATGAGTCCCAAAGCAAAAACAAAAATAGACAAAAGAGATCACATTAAACTAAAAAATTTTTTTTGCCCAGCAAACAATCATCAGAGTGAAGGGGTAACTTATGAGTGGGAGAAAATACTTAAAAAACCATACATACATCTGATCAGGGGTTCATATTCAAAATATCTAAGGCACTTCAAACAACTTAGTAGCATGAAAACAACCTGATTAAAAACTGGCAAAGGTGAATGCTGGTGGTTTACCCCTGTAATGCTAACTACTCAGGAGGCTGAGATCTGAGTATTACCACGTAAAAACCAGCCCTGGCTTTTTGCTGTAGGCCTGCTGGGTGCTGTCGAAATGGGCAAGTTCATGAAACCCGGGAAAGTGGTGCTGGTCCTGGCTGGATGCTACTCTGGACGCAAAGCCGTCATCATGAAGAACATCGATGAAAGCACCTCAGATCGCCCCTACAGTCATGCTTTGGTGGCCAGAATTGATAGCTATCCCCGAAAAGTGACAGCTAACATGGGCAAGAAGAAGATCGCCAAGAGATCCAAGATCAAGTCCTTTGTAAAGGTTTATAACTACAATCACCTTATGCCTACAAGGTATTCTGTGGATATCCCCTTGGACAAAACTGGTCAACAAGGATGTCTTCAGAGATCCCGCTCTTAAACGCAAGGCCCGACGGGAGGCCAAGGTCAAGTTTGAGGAGAGATACAAGACCAGCAAGAACAAGTGGTTCTTCCAGAAGCTTCGATTTTAGATGTTTTTTGTTTCCATCATTAAAAATAGGGGAAAAAAAACCAAACCAGCCCTGGCAGAAAAGTCTATTAGAATCTTATCTCCAATTAACCTCCAAAAAGCCTGAAGTAGAGCTGTGGCTCAAGTGGTAGAGTGCTAGCTTTGAGCAAAAAAGCTCAGGGACAGTGGCCATACCCATACATCAAGTCCTAGAACTGGCAAGAAAAAAAAAAAAAAGAGCAAAGGGCTGAGTGCTGGTGGCTCATGCCTGTAATCTGAGCTACTCAGAGGGCTGAGATCTGAGGATCATGGTTCAAAGCCAGCCCAGGCAGAAAAATCCAAAAACACTCATCTCCAATTAACCTGCAAAAAGTCTAAAGTGGTGCTGTGGCTCAAGTGGTAGAGTAGCATCCTTGAGAGAAAATGCCAAGTGAGAGCTTGAGTCTCGGAGTTCAAGCCTCAGTACCAAAACAAAATAAAACAAAAAGAAAGCAAAAACTGTAGAGGCAATTGTTAAAAGGAAACGTACACAGGGCCAGTAGATGAATGTAAAGATGCTTACCATGACTCATCATGGGGAAATGCAAGTCAAAACCATAATGAGATATCACCTCCTACTTATAATAATATGTTATCAAAAAAAGGAAGATAACTAAGGCTGGCCAGGTTATGGAGAAAAGGGAACCCGTGCATACTGCTGGTGGCAATGTGACTAGTATACCCATTATTGGAAATAGGATAGATTTCAAAAAAATAAAAATATAAATAAAAATAGAAGGACCATATGATCCAGCAATCCTACTACTGGGTATACAGCCAAAGGAAATGTGTCATAGAGATATCTGTTTTCCCTTGCTAATTACTGCATTATTCACAATAGCCAAGAGATGGAATCAGTCTAAGTAAACAGATGAATAGATAAAGGCAAGGTGAAACGTACACACACAGTGAATACTAATCTTAAAAACTAAAATCATCCTGTCATTTGCCATAACATGAGGGAACCTGGAAGACAAATGAAATAAACCAGGTACACGAAGATAAATACTGCAGGACCTTACTTATTACATGTAGAGTGAAAAAAACTAGAATTTACAGAAGTAAAGGGTAAAGTGGTAGTTACTAGAGTCTAGGGCTTGGGAATGATGGCGACACTGGTTAAAAGATACAAAATTTTCAGTTAGGCTGGGTGCAGGTGGCTACTTAGGAGACTGAGATCTGAGGAGCCCAGCTAGAAGCTAGCCTGGGTAGGAAAGCCCATGAGACTCTTTGTCCAATTAACCACCAAAGTGGTTCAAGTGGTAGAGTGCTAGCCTTAAACAAAACAATGCTCAGGGATGGTACCTAGATTGTGAGTTCAAGTTCCAGGACTGGCATTAAAAAAACAAATGAACAAACAAACCCACAAAATCAGTCAGGAGGCAATGCCTATGTTAATTAGCTTGATTTAACCATTCTACAATATATTGCATACATTATGTTGTACACTATAAATATACGTATTTTTGTCTATTTTGTCATTGCAAGCAGCCGGAAGGACACACAGAAGAAGGCATAAGCCTCAGGTTCATATGCAGACAGAGCAGCTAAGAAGACCTGAAGCTATTAGCTCAGAAGGAGTTTCTTACTTCCCTGGCCCAGGCCAGTTCCTAACTCTTCTTCCTGCTTCTGGGTAGAAGATGGGAGTCAGCAACCTTTCAAGATCTTGAGCGAAACCAGCGCCAGGTACCAGGTTTCACAGAGGCAAAGGCTGCAGCTGGTGACAGCAGAGCTGACTGAGGGAACCAACGTTAGCTACCTACTGTCTCTCTGACAGGAGATGCAATAGTCCAGGAGGCCCACAGCCTCCTCCAAGGGCTTGCAGGCTGCACCCATAGGTCTATCAGAGCTGAGTAGATACCCTTCTAGCCCCTATGTCTATTCTCCAGTGCCTGACGACTCAAGCCTCATACCTCAATCAATCTTCTTCCTCACCTTTCTTTTCCTTTCCTTTTCATTTAATGCCAGCACTGGAGCTTGAACTCAGGACTTAGCGCTTTTGTTTGGCTTTAGCTACTCAAGGCTGATGCTCTACCACTTGAGCTACTCCTCTACTTTTAGCTTCTTGATGTTTAATTGGAGAAGAGAGTTTCTTGAATTTGTCTGCCGGGGCTGGCTTCAAACCACATCGCAACCTCCTAAATAGACACTAGAATTATAGGTGTGAATCACTGGAACCCCACATCTTGACCTCTTCCTATGAAAGGAACAGACTGTGGACAGCTGAACCTCTTCTGACCCAGTGGGTGCCATCCAGCCAGAGCGCAGATGTCACCTCCTAAACTGCCATTTTGCTCTGGGAGGAGACCAGCTCTGGTTTACCCACAAGTTCCCACTGGGCTTTGCTCTCATTTGTGTCTACAAATAGAAGTCAGGTTTTCTGGATTTTAGCTCTGGCTTGCCAGGAACCTAGGTAAAGCCCAGAAAAGGCCATAAACTCCTGTGAGCTTCAGTTTTACTGTCTGTAAGATAGGGGTGAATTCTCTGTGACATCTCCCAGCAGGAAAGAGATAGTCTGTATAATTCCAGATAGATCTCAAATTATACAGGACTCTAGGCATTCATACACAGTGAGGCCAAAAGAGGACAGATAGTCTTAGGGAGGAACACAATGGCACAATGCCTCTGATCACCTAAACTAATATTTATTGAAATGAGCTCCAGGAAATGGAAATAAGAGGGTTTTTTTTTGGTCTTATTTGTTTTATCTGTTTATTTTTGTGAGGGGGGGATAAGGAGGAGTAGAGAAATGTAGGGAAAAAGGTGAACAAATGCAGGAATGGTACTTACTAGACATTATATGTTGAAAATGAACTCTACTGCTGGGAATGTGGCTTAGCGGTAGAGTGCTTGCCTAGCATGCATGAAGCCCTGGGTTTGATTCCTCAGTACCACATACACAGAAAAAGCTGGAAGTCGCTATGTGGCTCAAGTGGTAGAGTACTAGCCTTGAGCAAAAGAAGCTCAGGGAAAGTGCCCAGGCTCTGGGTTCAAGCCCCAGGACTGGCAGAAAAAGAAGAAATGTATTCATTACCTGACTTATATACCTGTGACTCCTCTGTATATCATTTTATACACCATTTTATATAATTTAATAACAATAGAAATATTTTTATTTTTATTTATTTATTTATTTATTTTTTTGCCAGTCCTGTGCCTTAGACTCAGGGCCTGAGCACTGTCCCTGGCTTCTTTTGCTCAAGGCTAGCACTCTACCACTTGAGCCACAGCGCCACTTCTGGCCGTTTTCTATATATGTGGTGCTCGGGAATCGAACCCAGGGCTTCATGTATATGAGGCAAGCACTCTTGCCACTAGGCCATATTCCCAGCCCTAGAAATATTTTAAAATGAAAATCTGGAAAAGGATGGCAATTGAGGATATATCCCCCCCCCCCCCCCCGCAGCCCTCACTGGCCAGAACAGGATAATGGGGATGGGGGTTAGGAGTTCAATGCATCTCTGGGTAAAAGCCTCCAGCTCTGAAGTAGCCTTTCTTTAACAAGCCAGCAGGCTTCCTGGGAAAGCAGTGGAGGAGGGGGAAATAGGGACAGCAGAGCCAAGAGCTTTAGGCTTCTTCTACCCTGGGGGGGCGGGGAACAGGAAGTGAGGTGCTGTCTACAGAGGAAATAAGAAGCTAACAACTTTCCAACTTCCCTTCAGTCTATAAGGAAAGCAGCCTCCAGCTTCAGAAACCTTAGAGGCCCAGGGTTAGGAAAATAGAAGCAAAGCATGCCGAGGGGGAGGGGGGGAGAGGAGAGAAGGGATCCTCAACATCACCTGACTGAGAAGTGAGAAACCCAGAAGAGAAGCTGAGTAGATGCAGCACTGCAGATCCTGTATTGCCTTATCTGCGGTCCTAGGCCAAGGCTAGTCAGCAGCAGCAAGCCATATCCTACTCCATGGAATTTGCCACTCCCAACCCTAGCACACACCAAGGCAGGCAAGCCCTCTGCTTGCTCTTTCACAAGTATCCTTTTTTTAAATTTGTAGCTCGACACAGATTCGTGCTAATTTATAGGGTACAGTACCGTAATTCAATCCATATATACAAGGTGTAATGATCAATTCAGAGGATTCTGGATACAGCCTTTACAGCCCTCATCACAGCTCTAATTCTGTAACTGTTCAGTTATCTGATGAATATGGACCTTCTTGATTACCATTGTATCTACAGAAATTAGCAGCACTAGACACAGAGTAAGTCATAAAATATCTTCTGGATGCTGGGTACAGGAGCTCCCACCTGTGACACAAGCAACTTTGAAGTCTGCGATCAGGAGGATTGTAGGTCAAGGCCAGCCTGGGGAAAAAGTCAGAGACCTCATCTCAACCAATAAGCGGGCTTGATGAAGCAAACCTGAAGGAGGATCTCGAGCATGTGCACACGTGTGTGTGTGTGTGTGTGTGTGTGTGTGTATAAAGCTAGGCAAAAAAAATTGATCAAGTCCTGTTTTTTTTTTTTTTCTTTTTGCCAGTCCTGGGCCTTGGACGCAGGGCCTGAACACTGTTCCTGGCTTCTCTTTTTGCTCAAGGCTAGCACTCTGCCACTTGAGCCACAGCGCCACTTCTGGCCATTTATCTATCTATATATGTGGTGCTGGGGAATCAAACCCAGGGCTTCATGTATAGGAGGCAAGCACTCTTGCCACTAGGCCATATTCTCAGCCCCCTGATCAAGTCTTTTGACCTCTTAGATGATATAGCTGAATCCTCTACATGGATGGTAACCATGTAATGCCAATTAAACCTAATTCCAAAGTTTCCATTGGAGCACTAATACTTAAATGATTTTTTTACTCAGTGGCAAAGAAAATATGTGATGTATACATATATATATATATATATAATGGCAGAGTTTACATATATATATATATATATACCTTATATATCATTTATGTCAGATGTTTATGAAGGTATTAATTTGTTGATAACTTCTGTGCTACATAAATTATACTGTTCTGAATCCCAAAAGATTTAATAAATATTCCATTGGTGTAGAATTTCATTTTTATTTTCTTTCATGAATAAATATTTTATGAATATATTCCAGACATTATAATATTCATTTCTTGAAGCTATAATGAGTAATAAATGAATCTTAATTGAAGCTGAAATAACTAAAACAAAAAGGATTGGGGATGTATCTGAGGGTGTGGCTTGAGTGGTAGAGCACCTGCCTAGCAAGTGTGAGGCCTTGAGTTCAAATCCTAATATCACCACCACCACAAACAAAACCAAACATCTGCTGGCTGAATGAGTTGCCTAGCGACAGCTTGAAAATTCCTAGAGACTAGAACAAAATCTTGACATTCACAGCACATGGAGAAAGAACACTTCTCTTAGTTTGGGATCAACTCTGGTAGGTCTGAATGTTTGGATATGTGCCATCACTCCCCTGCAAAAAAAATCATAGGTTAAGATCCTGTCAAGGGGATGGTATAATGAGACAAAGGAAGTCAGGACCTGGTTGCTCCAGCTTGAAATCCTAGTTACTCAGGAGGCTGTTAAAAGCCAGCGGGGCAGGAAAGTTCATGAGACTCTTATCGCCAATGGACCCCCACCAAACCAGAAGTGGAGCTGTGGTTCAAAGTGGTTAGAACAGGGGCTGGGGATATGGCCTAGTGGCAAGAGTGCCTGCCTCGTATACATGAGGCCCTGGGTTTGATTCCCCAGCACCACATATACAGAAAATGGCCAGAAGTGGCGCTGCGGCTCAAGTGGCAGAGTGCTAGCCTTGAGCAAAAAGAAGCCAGGGACAGTATTCAGGCCCTGAGTCCAAGCCCCAGGACTGGCCAAAAAAAACCCCAAAGTGGTTAGAACACTAGTCTTGAGTAAAATGAGCTCAGGGACAGCGCCCAGGCCCTGAGTTCAAGCCCCATGCCTAGGGGGGAAAAAAAAAAAAAAAGGAGGCAGAGGAATTTGAGAGGTGCTCATGTCAGAAGGTAGTGTCCTCATAAATTCAGCTGCTGCTCTTATAAAAGAACTCTGAGAAAAACCCCTTGGCCCCTTCCCACATGTGAGACACAGACATCAAGACACTGAATATGCTAGCACCTTAATCTTATAGTTCTCCGCCTCTCTCCTCAGTTGGGAGGAACAAACTGCTGTTGCTGTGTTTTGTTTTTGCCAGTCCTGGGGCTTGGACTCAGGGCCTGAGCACTGTCCCTGGCTTCCTTTTGCTCAAGGCTAGTACTCTACCACTTGAGCCACAGCACCACTTCCGGCAGCCTTTTCTGTTTATGTGGTGCTGAGGAATTGAACCCAGGGCTTCATGCATGCTAGGCAAGCACTCTACCACTAAGCCACATTCCCAGCTCCTGCTGTTGCTTTTAAGCTATGCAGTTTATACTATTTTGTTATAGCAGTCCTAGAAGACTAAAATAGCCAGAAACAGGCAAGTTAAGAGGCAGGAGAAATACACACACATCCAAGTGTTACCATAGGTAAAGTGACACATAAAGCATATATGCTATAAGCTGTGTTTTAAAAAGAAGAGGAAATGCACTATTACTATATCTTATCTGAGTACGTCTGAGTACAAACTGTATGTACTGGTATTAGAACTAGGAAAGTGAAAGGGAATACCAAGATCGAGAGACACAGGATAAAAAGACAAGCGACTACAAAAGCAATACTTGCAAAACTGGTGTAAACCAACTGAATAACTCATGGGGGGGAGAGGGGAAGGGGGAGGGGGGAAGAGGGGGGAATGAGGGAAGAGGTAACAAAGTACAAGAAATGTATCCAATGCCTAACTTATGAAACTATAACCTCTGCTCACTTTGAAAATAAATAAGAAAAAAAATCAAGTTAAAATCCTGAGACATAAAAAAAAGAGGAAAAAAGAACATGTTATTCATATTTAACTTTGTGTAAAGAAACTCTGGAGAGGCTGGATGTGGTGACACACGGCTGTAATCTCAGCACTCAGGAAGTAGAGGGAGGGTATCACTGAGTTTGAGGCTAGCCTAAATTATAGATTATATAGAGAGAGCCTGTCTCAAAAAAGGTAAAAGGCTTCCTCCTATAAACCTAGCTGAGGTCTGGGGATTGTGGTTTGAAGTCAGACTAGGTAGGAAAGTTTGTGAGACTTTTATCTCCAATAAACCACCAGAACACCAGAACCTATGGCTCAAGTGGTAGAGCACTAGCCTTAAGCAAAAAGGCTGAGGGACGGCACTCGGGCCCTGAGCTCAAGCCCCTTGCCGCCCCCCCCCCCCCGCAAAAAAAAGAGGTAAGGGTGTAGAGCTCAGTAGTAGATTGCTTGGCTAGCACTCACGAGGCTGGGGTTTGATCCCCAGCTCTGGAGGAACATATGAGCAACTATCTATGGGAAAGAAGGGAACGGAGGGGAGTAAGGTTTTTCAAGGTATCTTATTTTGTAAAAGTCATTTTCAATTTTCCACCCTGGGGCCTCATGTTTGCTAGGCAAGTGATGTACCATTTGAGCTGTACTCTTAATTTTTTTTGGGGGGGGGGCTTAATTTCTGGGCCTAACACTTGATGGGTACCTACACTACCACCTCCAGCTTAACTTTTTGCTGAGTTCTTTTGGGAGATGGAATCTAGTGGACTTTTCTGCTCAGATTGTGCCCTAAAGTGGATAGAGGGGACTGTAACTTGGGTATGATGGTGCATGCCTATAATCCCAGCACTTTGGAGGCTGGGGCAGGAAAGTCATGGTTATGTTAGAAGCCAGTCTGGCTATATAGCAAGATCCTGTCTTCAAAAAACCCCAAAGAAACAAACTAAAACCTTTTAGAAGGGAATTGTGGATATATTTCAATGGTAGAGTGCCAACCTAGCACGCATGAGGTCCTAGCATGAGGTCCTAAATTCAATGACTAGCACTGCAAAACAAAACAAAAGTACTTAAAGTGCTTTCTCTTATTTTCTTCTGTTTTTTTTTGGTATGTGTTTGTTTTGTTCGAGACAGTCTTCCTATGCAGCCCAGGCTGGTATCCTTCTGCCTCAGCCTCCAGAGCACCGAGATTACAGGTGTGTACCACCATACCTGAATGCTCAGCATCTGAAAATTCCTCTCTGCTGGTCATCTACCCTCTTCCTGGAGGCAGGGACCATTTCTCTAGGACAAGATAGGAGGTGAGGTGGTCTGGCTGGGTGAATGTGGGGTCTTGGACCACAAGACACGAGTATCATTCACTTCCTTTCTTCCCTAGGGCCTGGAACTCCAGGCTGTTTGTAGTGTGAACCCAGAAGTCAGTCAGGGACACCCTCTAACACTAAGCCACATCCCTCGCCCATCCAGGTCCATCTTTGCCTATGTAAAAGCTGTGTTCCTTCATGCCCCTGGGAAGGGGGCAAAATCTAGTCATGAGCAGAGATAGGAGAAACAAATACCTCCCAAGTTGAGGGCCAGGGGGAGGCGGCTGGGCAGGGGGAGAGTTTAGAGCAGATGGGGGTGAGGAGGGCAAAGTACTCCTGCTGTAGGCAGGTTCTGGGGGTGTCTCAACAGATCCCTGCACAAAAGGCCCAATTACAGCGTGCACATTAAGCCAACTTGGGGTAAGATGAATCAGCCACTAAGAAACCAAGGGCCACACCCCAGGAGTTCCAGGGCCCCTCACAGCCCTGTCTAGGAAAAGAGTGTCACCAAGTGCTCTCCCAGAGAATCAAGATCAGAAGCAAATTTAGACTGAGACTCAGCACCTAAACTCTACAGGTAACAGCAGGAGTGTGATATGAAGTCTTCTCTTCATTTAAAGTAACTGTAATTTTGTTCGGGGTTGGAAATTAAACCTGGGACCTTTCACATGCTAGGCAAGTATTTCTTTTATCACTGAGCGACACCCCCAGTTTGTTAATTTTTAAAAAAATATATAAAGTAAAAAGCTTAGTGAAAACTGCAGAACCCCCCCCCTAGCTTGGGGACCAGTATAAAGCTAAAGGTGCTGGGCCCACCTGGGCTCTTCTCAGCAGCTGCTAGGATTTTAGAAATCAGTAATAACAGCAATGATAATTCACCTTAATAATAGCCTGGCCTCTCTGGGCCTCTTTCATCTACGTAACTCCCAGAGCTGGAAGAACGGTAATTATGGAGCAGGTACCACACCCCAATGATGAGGTGTTATTAATCCATGAGCACTGGCTGGGAAACTGAGGCCCAAGGAGAAGGAGCACACCTCACCTAGTGCGGAGGACTAGGTACCAAGGGCTGCTGAGCAATGGGAAACTGAAGGTGCTGGCTGCACACCTCCAATGTTTTGGGTAAATACTGAAGACAGGGGTACTCATTCCAGACATGAGTTTGGGGTAAAGATGAGAAAGGACCTGGCTATGTGTCCCAAACTCCCTCCCTGGACCTCAGCAGGGTCTGGTGGGAAGCCCTGGCTGGCAATCAGGGCCTCTGTTCTGGAGCCCCTGAATCACCCTTCCAGAGCAAAGAAGGTTGGTGGCTGCCTGGGCTTCTCTGCTATCTGGGGTGTGCTCTGCCCTCCACAGCCCTGGGCCTCAGGCACAGACCAAGAGGAGAGAATGGGGGAGGATCCCTATTAAGAACACATCAAGAGGTGTGGGAGCCAAGTGCCAGTGGCTCATGCCTGTAATCCTAGCTACTGGGGAGGATGAGATCTGAGGATCACAGTTTGAAACAAGCCTAGGCAAGAAAGCCCAAGAGACTTTTTTGTTTTTCCAGTCCTGGGGCTTAAACTCAGAGCCTGGGCACTGTCCCTGAGCTTCTTTTGCTCAAGGTTAGCACTCTACCACTTGAGCCCCCTAAGAGACTCTTATTAACCATGAAAAAAAAATGAAAGCAGAGCTGTGGCTAAAGTGACCGAGCACTAGAGCTTTGAGCAAAAACGCTCAGGTACAGTGCCCTGACACTGAGTTCAAGCCCTAGTATAAGCACCAAAAAGAAGAAAAAGAAAAGAAGGGCTGGGAATATGGCCTAGCGGTAGAGTGCTTGCCTCACATACATGAAGCCCTGGGTTTGATTCCTCAGCACCACATATATAGAAAAAGCCAGAAGTGGCACTGTGACTTAAGTGGTAGAATGCTAGCCTTGAGCAAAAATAAGCCAGGGACAGTGCTCAGGCCCTGAGTCCAAGCCCCAGGACTGGCCAAAAAAAAAAAAAAAAAAAGGAAGAAGAAGAAGAAGAAGAAGGAGAAAAATTAGAGAGATTAGGGATGTGGTATAGTGGTTTGCCTCACATGCAGAGGCCCTAGATCTCATCCATAGGACATTAGAAATAAAAGACATCATTGAGAGGCTGCTTCTTGGAACCTAAGCTTACATCTGCAGCCTCCATCCATCTTTGACACTGATCCTAATGCAATCATTTCCATACAACCTGGTCCCTGCTATAGGAGCCTGCACAGGAAGCCCAGCTGACCTATGCTGCCCGAGAGGGTAGGGGAGTCACAGAACACCAAAGAACTTTTTCCAGTGACAATGGAAGGAGCAAACTAGTATTGTGAGCCTAGTTCTGTGCAGATGCTAAAAACAGACAAAAGCTCTGCCACAGGGAACACAGGAGGGACAAGCCAGGCGGCAAACAATGACCTTGTCCTCTAGCCCTCAAAATAGTGTCTAAAGGAAGATATTAAAGGTCTTATCCCAAAAGATTTGAAGTTTTTCATCAGCAGGTGAGGCAGTTGACCAGAATCCCTAGGGCTCTGGGTTAACTGACCTAGAGGGGGCCATGAGTTAACACTTCCACCTTCCAAAGGGCAGCTTCTTGCAATCTAGGTTTAAGAACTCACTCTTCCAGCTTTAAATGCAATGTGGCTCCCTCATGAATGAAAAATTTAAATAGAATGCAACCATGTAAAACTAGACCAGTGGCAGGAGCCTGTGTCTGACACTCACCACCACATGAATCACTTCCCCCTCAGGACTTCAGTTTCTCCATTTTTAACATGAGGGTGTTGAACTAGACTGTCTCTAGGATTCCTTCCAGCCTGTGGAAGCTCCACATTGTTTTGATGTGGTGGCAGATCTCTGATTGATTTGCATAAATTTGCATGTTCAATCAGAAATCCTAAACTCTAAGTATAGAAAATCCAATCAGTCCATTAGTGCAGCCAGACAGGCTAGAAGAGCCTGCCAGGTTTGGCTGAGGGTTGTCAAAACTGCCTGTGGTAGTAATGGTGACTTGAGGGGCGGGGGTGGGGGAAGTAGAAGTGAAAAAGGGCATCTGTTCAGAGAACTGATGGGCCAGGGACCCCGCTTCAGCTGTCCTAGCTCCTCCTGCTTCTAACGGGGCCTCTGGCTGGCTAGCCTCAGAGCCACACCCCAAGACAGAACAGCAGCTTCTGCCTAGCAACAGCTGCATCCTTCACTCTGACAGGGACTCCACCATTAGCCACTTTCTGGGAAAGTGACCTCCCTGGGAGCTTCCATTATCCATTTCAAGGGCTCACAGCAGTGAGAGGGGTTTCTTGGGCT
The DNA here is from genome assembly GCF_023159225.1 of Perognathus longimembris pacificus. NCBI lineage: Eukaryota > Metazoa > Chordata > Mammalia > Rodentia > Heteromyidae > Perognathus > Perognathus longimembris. The sequence goes on along the minus strand of NC_063161.1, from coordinate 54,366,852 downwards.
CTATGCTAGATACTTCTTGCTGCAATGTTAGCTACATAGGGCAGCAGGGCCTGTGGCAAAGAGCTCCTCAGGCCCAGGAGAGCTTGCAAAGGGCAAAGCAATGCCCTCACATGAGCCTCACATCCCAGGGCCTCTCTTAACCACCACCTCTCCTTTAACACCCCTTTACCTGGGAGACCAAAGCTGAAAACAAACAAAAGCATAAGGCCTTTTGGCTCTTGGGCTGGAAAGCAAGTTTCAACCTGGAGAACCTCACTCTTGAGAAGCCCTACCTAACCCCCAGGAAGGGAAGGGGGCTGGGAAAGGTTGGTGAGGGTAGCTTCTCCTAGGGGCTGGGAGGGGTGAGGGCACCTGGGGAGATTGCTTTAGTCTGTTGCCTGAGAGTTAGGGCTCTGAGTGTAGAGGTGAGGTGGGTAGGACAAGGGGGTGGGATGGGCAGCAGTGGGGCCCTCCTTGTTCTCTTCCCACAACAGGGTGGATGAGTGTGCTGGGCTCCCTGGCGCAGATCCTAAAACAAGTCCCAACAGCTGAGATGCATACTGTCTCCTGGGAATCTGCTTACCCCCGCTGGCCCTAGGCTGCCTCCTCCTCTCTCAACTCCTCCCCAAACACTCAACTCAAAGACTAGCCCAGCCAGGATGTCTCACCAGAGGCCTTGATGGGTGGGCCAAACCTAAGCCAGCCAGAGTTCATATCCCAAGGCATCAGGGATAAGCAGAACAATGACTTGTTCTTAGGCAGGAAAAGAAGAGTTTTGCTTCTCTCTACCCCATGTTATAATATTAAGAAAGTGTGACCCAACACTTTTTCTCTTTAAATGAAGCTGCCCTAAGCCAGGCACTGGTGGCTCACACCTGTAATCCCAGCTACTCAGGAGGCTGAGATCTGAGGATTGTGGTTCAAAGCTAGCCCAGGCAGGAAAGTCTGTGAAATTCTTATCTCCAACTAACCACCAGAAAACTGGAAGTGGTGCTGTGGCTTAAAGTGGTAGAGCACTAGCCTTGCCTTGCGCAAAATCGCTCAAGTACAGCAACCAGGTCTTGATTCAAGACCTGCGACCAACAGCCCCCTCACCCCCCAAAAAAGGATGCTGCCTGTGGGCCATTCTCTCTTCTACAGTTATGTCCCAGTGGCAGCACTCAATGTTAAAATGTGGAGTGGGTTTTTAGAGCTTTCCAGTCCAACTGTTTTTTCATTTTGTCTTAGTTTTTTTTTTTTTTTCTGGTGGTACTTAGGTTTGAACTCAGGGTCTCATGCTTGCTAGTCAGGAGGTCTACCACTCCTCCAACCCATTTGGCTTTGCTTTTTACAGATAAGGTGTTGCCATTTTGCCCTACAGGCCTCTAACCTGCATCCTCCTAATTTCTACCTCCTGACTAGCTGGGTTACAGGGGAGAGCCAATTGTTCCTGCCCCTAGACTCTAATGCTGAGTTTTAGACATAAAGGAAACTAAGATCCAGAAAAGCAAATTGTGTTGGCCAAGGTCACACAGAAAGCTAGGATAAGCATGGGACCAGAGCTTCTCATTTTCAATCTAAAATTGACACAGGTTTCCACCCACTTACCAAGAACTGCCTTGTTCTATGCAGTGCAGGACATTACCTCTAGGTTCTCAACTAGAAGGATGCTGGAGGACTGAAAACACTCACATAAAGACCTCACAATGAAAAACTTGAACTATATAAAAATTCCTCTTCAAAGTACAAGTGGTTTGAGACAAAAAAACAACAACAACAATAATCCTAAACTGTTCTTAGGAAGGGGTGGGGGGTAGAACTGATTTGAGAGGTGAAGTTTGTGCCTTCCTTCTGATCACACAAGAAGGAAGCTCAGGAAGCCAGCTGGCATGTCTGTAAGAAAGGGTCTAACCAACAAGGAAACAGGGTATCTTCATTCTCCCTAAACATATTAATTATACAGCAATTCCATACGACTCCTTCATCCCCGACCCCAAGACCACTTCTATCCCAGGCCTTTGCCTCCAAACACTTTCTCTAGCTGACAACTGTGCCTAACACGAGGACTTATGGAGAAAGGAAAAAAGTAGCAGGAAGAGAATAAGAGAGATGACATTTTAAGTCAGGGAACACCTCAGTCCAAGACCCCTGACTCCCTAGAAAGGCAAGGCCTATAAGAAACAGCAGCTGGGGCAGGCTGGGTGGGCTTGGCTGATCCAGGCTTGAGCCGCCTTGAAAATCAGGCCTGTGGGAGGGGAGGGCCGTTTGTTTGCACCCTTGGGGCAGTGCCAGGGCTGGAGAGACCAAGGGGCTGCTTTGGGCTCAGAATAAGTACAGGATGGTTGGGGTTTGCATGGCCTTTCTCTGAGGCAGGCCAAACCAGGGGAGTGTCAGGGACAGATAAATTCTCTGCATTCTTCTGGCACCGCAGTTAGGACCCGGAGAGCCTTTTCTGCTGGTGCTGCCCTGTCCCCACTCTAGTCCAATCCTTCTTCCTCTCTTAGTCTTCAAGGTGGAGCTCTAAGGACTCCCTCCTTCCCGCAGCGCCTCAAAGCCGGTGAAGGGCTGCTCCCTGGCCAGGGTCTACCCGGGTCTCTCCGCCTCTCCCCGCCTTCCCCACGCCCTACAGCCCCGGGCCACTGGGACTGGAAGGAGTGCGCAGAGAAGCCCCAGGCTTGGCTCCGCGCCTGCGCTTTGCGGGGAGAGCCCCCCTCCCTTCAATCCAGCACCGCTAAGTGGCACCCGGATAGTGGGGTGCGGGTGGGGTGAGATGGCAGCTGGGGCAAGGTCAGTGCTTTCAAAGAGCGAGGGAGACCGGCCACCGGAACATCCCCCACTCCCGAAAGTTTCCCTTCCGGGGCCAACGAGTGTGCGCGAGGATGGCGCAGGGGGCGGGAGGGGGTGGGGTGGGGGTGGACAGAGTCTCAACCAGGACCCACCCACCCCCTCTCCGAGAGTGCGGCAGGAAGGATGGGCAGGCAATGAGGTGCGGGCCGGAAGCCTAGACGCCCTTTCGGAACCAAGGTTTCCACAAGAGCCTTACCCTCCCCAACACCCTCCTCCCCCGCGCCCAGAGCGTACAGACCACCCCAGCTCACCGCTCTTTAGATCCCAAATGAGACTAGAACTCACCGAGATCAGATGTCGAGCTGAGCCAGGACAGGCCGAACCTGCTGGGTCCATGGCAGCGGCTCGGGGGCGAGGACGAGGTGGGGAAGGGGGCAGAGAAAGGGGGGTACCGGAGCCGCCTCTTGGATGTCAAGGCTTTAAAGGGGCCAGTGAGCCCCGCCCCTCACCAGGACCACGCCCCCTCACCCAGCGTAGCCAATCCGAGCTCACTCTGCATACGCGCCCCGCCCATCATCGTCCAGATGTTCCCAGGACCGGAGCTAAGTCTACCCGGCCAGCGCGCGCCGCTTCCGCCCGGGTGGGAAGGGCTTCCCCTCCCCCTCTCCTTCCCCAGCGGAGAAACCTCCCCAGGCCTGGCCCTGCCTAGTAAACCTCTCCAGTGCCCAGGTTGGCCACGCCAGGCTAGGCTCAGCGGGAGTGGCTTGGGGGAGTCTACAGCCGCAAAAGCTAGGTACGCCCCGACCCACGAGCATGCGTGTCTGCTTCAGTGGGGTTGGGCTTGCACGTGTATATGTGGTTATGAGCGTTTGTGTTGGTAATTTGCCGTCCTGCATACGTGTTGGGTGTAAATCAATGGGAAGCGGCTTGAGTGCTTTCGTGGCCTTAAATGCTCCCTCCTACCCAAGGATCGGGTCTTCCCAGCCATCTGGTAAACTCCACTAGGAACAGGCTCCACTTACCAGAATGCTGAGCTGGCCGTTTTCTCACTGGGTAATTAGTGCAGAAAAAGGATACAGCCACCTCACTATCTCAAGGAACACCAGTTCAAACCACCTGCTTAAAGCAGCGAGGTAAACATTCTGCCCAAGCCCCTAGTCAGAGCTCCATTCAGTACCGTTTTCATTGGTCCTTAAACATGTTTGCCCTTGTCTGTGTACTTTATAATCCTCACCACCTGCACTGTACTGACTGTGCAGATATGAGGTTATGAACTGAGTTCTGCAGGGAAACAGAAAGGCGTCCTCACAGTGTCTACCTGTTTTATTAAAATTGCTTCTGTTGCAGGTATACACAGGATGTGACTTAAAGCATCATAATAGTCCAATAAAGGAACATAAAAACAAAGGAAGCACAGATTGCTCAGACTGGTTATAGATTAAGAGTTGCTCTCTGGAGAAAGTTTTTTAAAATGTGATTTAAAATATATAGAGAGAGGGGCTGGGAATATGGCCTAGTGGGAGAGTGCTTGCCTCGCATACATGAAGCCCTGGGTTTGATTCCTCAGCACCACATATATAGAAAAAGCAGAAGTGGTGCTGTGGCTCAAGTGGTAGAGTGCTAGCCTTGAGCAAAAATAAGCCAGGGACAGTGCTCAGGCCCTGAGTCCAAGCCGCAGGACCGGCAAAAAAAAAAAATAATAATAAAAATAAAAATACATAGAGGCTGGGAATGTGGCTTAGCAGTAGAGTGCTTGCCTACCACGCTTGAAAGCCCTGGGTTCAATTTCTCAGCACCACATAAACAGAAAAAGTCAAAAGTGGTGCTGTGGCTCAAGAGGTAGAGTGCTAGCCTTGAGCAAAAAGAAGCCAGGGACAGTGCTCAGGCCCTGAGTCCAAACCTACAGAACTTGAATAGGAAAGATGTAGGATACAGATAAGAAAAGAAATTACCTGCCCGGACAGTGAGCAGATCACTTTAGTATAGGGTGGGAAGTGGGAAAAGTTAATGCAAAAGGTTTTGTATGGATATCAGAATGAGGAAATGGATGATAGATGACAAAAGTTCTTTTTTCCCCTGGTATTATACTCAGGTTCTGCTTGCTGTAGCCTCCCAAGTGTTGGTGTGTGCCATCATACCCATCAGTTTATTTTTGTGGTGCTAGAGATCAAGCCCAGGACCTTGTGCATGCAGGCAGGTGCTCCACCACAAAGCCATATCCCAGCCTTTTTCTTCTTTTTAACCTTATTTGTAGACAGACAGTGGCAACGTTGGAACCCTACAGCAGGATTTTTTTTTTTTTTTCTGGTCATAGGGCTTGAACTCAGGCATGAACCCTAGAGCCTAGTTCAACATTTGTTGGTATCAATGGGCTAGTCCTGGGAGTATAACAAAATTTAGACATGGTCTTTCCCTCAAAGAGCTTAGAAGTTTAATATGACTTTACATGTCTGATGAATTCTTTAGCTTCTGGGTGGAAAATCTTAAACAAAAAAAAAGTCCTCCAGGCATTTCTACCTGTTTTTGGATGTTCCCAAATAACTGGATTTTTATAAGCATCTAGATGATATTTTACATTTTCATTCAGATGTTTACTCTTGTTTAATAAATACAGCCAGAGCATCTGCACTTTCCTTCCTTAAAAGCTCTTGTACACATGATGGTTTTAACATTCAAAGTTTGGCAGATTCTTCTTCCTGCTCATCTTGTTTTGTCATACTGGGATTTGAACGCCTGGTCTTGCATTTGCTGGATAGGCAATCTAAGCCACTCTATTGGCTCAGATTTGGGCATTTTTTTTGTTTCACAAACCTTTATATTCTTTCACTCTTCCCTTGTTTCTCTCTGGAAGTACAGGAGTTTGAACTCAGAGCCTCCTGCTTGCTGGGCAAATGCTTTGCCACTTGAGCTACACCTTCAGCCTTATAAAACTTCATCTTAGTGATAACAGATGCTCTATCATTTTTTTTCAGTATTTGTTAAGACACTTCTCAGTGTTATTATCCACTTAAATTATTAAAAATTAGAGGTCCCAACCAGGTGTCGGTGGCTCATGCCTGTAATCCTAGCTACTCAGGAGGCTGAGATCTGAGGATTGTGGTTTGAAACCAGCCTGTGCAGAAAAGTCCCCATGAGACTCTAATCTCTAATTTACCACTCAAAAACCAGAAGTGTTGCCGTGGCTCAAGTGGTAGAGCACTTGCCTTGAGTACATAGAGGCTCAAAGACAGCGCCCAGGCCCTGAGTTCAAGCCCCAACAACTGACCAAAAAAAAAAAAAAGTCCCAAAGTTACATCTCTATCCTTGATATGCACCAATAATCATACATTGTCCTTTGTAATAATTACAAAACAAGCTAGGCCTTTTAGGTGTCTGGAATTGCAAGCTGTTAGCAACAAACCAGTTTGTTGCTCTGGTCTATGTATGTAGTGCTGACATACTGGCAGATGATCTCAGAGAACCTCCCCCTCATTGCTCACATCAGTATTTGAATGAGGTTCCCACTTCAATGCTATGTGGTCATTCATTTAGTGCTAGATCATCTTCACTTCTCAGAAGCTGATGTTATAGCCATTTATCCATTGTGCTATGCTGGTGGGTAACCTGGCCTAAGGTTAGAACTCGTGATAACAGATGGCCAGGCTGGTAACCGACCTCTAGTAACATTCTAATTTGGCTGTTCTCTGTGCTGGATTAACTCTGAGCACATTTTAATGTCTTCCCTAGTCAGTAAGGGGAAGGAGTTTGTTAATATTTGCTCAATAGGTTGTTACTACTGGTGCTTAATTCTACTCGACAATCGGGTTCCTTAGATCCTAATAGCAGTGCTAATATAAGCTTTGAAACCTCTTACCTGATACAGGTATTATTGAGCCATCAGATCCATGGACCTCCTTTTTTTTACTGCTCACAAATTCAAAGCATTTTATTGAGCCTTAACTCTGTATTAGGTATGTAATATGGAGTTCATATGGAATTTGAGGGAAAGGCAAGCTGTGAAGATAACGCTTTAACTAAGGGCAGGGCAGACTCCTTGAACAGAGTTATGTAGGGGTGCTGGTATAGTGGCATATTCAGATTTGCATTTTTGGAAAAGATCACTGGTGGCTACAGGTGTAGAACACAGAAAGCTAGACTGAAGTCAGGGACACAAGACAGAAAATTTTTCTAGAAGTTGTGTGAACTGGAATAGGAAACAGAGGTGATGAACAGATGACTTTCAGCAATAAATAGCAGTAATATCAATAGAGCTTTGTTTTTGTTTTTGTTGCCAGTCCTGGGGCTTGAACTCAGGGCCTGAGCACTGTCCCTGGCTTCTTTTTGCTCAAGGCTAGCACTCTGCCACTTGAGCCACAGTACCACTTCCAGCTTTTTCTATATATATGTGGTGCTGAGGAATTGAACCCAAGGCTTCATGTATACGAGACGAGCACTTTACCACTAGGCCATATTCCCAGCCCCATCAATAGAGCTTTGGATTGTGAAGAGAAAGCTAAGCCAAGGCTTCTGGATTGGGTACTTTGCAGATGGTAGGACCACTCACTGAAGTCCAAAATGCTGGAAGAAGAGTAAATTTGGGAGATGATAGGTTCACTTTCACACTGAATGTCATCATCATGCATGGAGGACATCCAAGTAGAAGTGTGTCCCCAAGGATCAGAGCTTCCCAATTATTGTGCCTCAGGGTTACTGACAATGGGGGAAATTCAGTTCTGTAACCACTGTGATTAGTGAGACCACCCAAAATTAGCTTCATTTCCAACAGTTCCATATCTCTCTCCTAAAACTACTTCCTTTAAAACCCTCTGCACAGCCAAGTGCCAGCAGCTCATGCCTGTAATCCTAGTGACTCAAGGAGGCTGAGATCTGAGAATAATGGTTCAAAGCAAGTGTGGGCAGGGGAGTCTGTGAGACTCTTATTTCCAATTAATCACTAAAAAGCTAGAAGTAGAGCTATGACTCAGGTGGTAGAGTGTCAGCCTTGAGAGAAAAAGCTCAGAGGCAGTTTTGAAACCTTGAGTTAAAGTCCCAGGACTGGCACCAAAAAACAAACAACAGAAAAAAATCCCAAACAATAAAATCCCCCAAAACCCAGCTCTGTAACCCTGCATCTGAGCTCCTTATTCTTTCTTTTTTTTTTTGGCCAGTCCTGGGCCTTGAACTCAGGGCCTGAGCACTGTCCCTGGCTTCCTTTTGCTCAAGGCTAGCACTCTGCTACTTGAGCCAGTGCCACTTCTGGCCGTTTTCTGTATATGTGGTGCTGGGGAATTGAACCCAGGGCCTCATGTATACGAGGCAAGCTCTCTTGCCACTAGGCCATGTCCCCAGCCCTCCTTATATTTATACTTTCTCCTCCTTATACTTTCTTACTGAAAACAAATTATTAGACACAATAAAATAGGTGTTTTCAGAGATTTCTGTTAAAAGCCTTTGGTCTAATAAGCCTTCAGCACAGCACTATATATAGTGCCATCAGAAGGTAAGTAGTAGCACCTTATTTTTATTTAACACTATTGTCTGTAAAAATACCTTTACATTCTTTATGTCGGGGCTGGGAATCTGGCCTAGTGGTAAAGTGCTCATCTCGTATACTTGAAGCCCTGGGTTCGATTCCTCAGCACCACATATGTAGAAGAAAGCTGGAAGTAGCGCTGTGGCTCAAGAGGCAGAGTGCTAGCCTCGAGCAAAAGAAGCCAGGGACAGTGCTCAGGCCAAGTGCAAACCCCAGGACTGGCAACAAAAACAAAACAAACATTCTTTATGTCATCTGGACATAGGAAAAGAAAGGTGTTATTTCAGTTGTACAGATGGGCAAACTATTACTACAGGACAGGAAGTGGATTAAAAGGCAGGTAACAATAAAAAAAAAAACAAACCACACACACACACAAAAAACAAGCAAGCAAGCAAGCCAGACACTGGTGGCGCATGCCTGTAATCCCAGCTACTTAGGAGGCTGAGGTCTGAGGATCACAGTTCAAAGCCAGCCTGGGCAGCAAAGTCTGTGAGACTCTTACCCCAATTAATCACCAAAAAGCTGGAAGTAGAGCTTTGACTCAAGTGGTAGAGTGTCAGTCTTGAACAAAAAGCTCAAGGACAGTGCTCAAGCTCTGAGTTCAAGCCCCAGGACTGGCACAAAAACAAACAAAGAGGTTCACACAGTAAAATTTATGTATATTGTATAATAAAGGCATAAACTATTTTTAGATCCAAATCACTGTCACTGGGTTCAAAATTAAAATATCCAAGATTTTTTTTTTTTTTTTGGTGGTGCTGGAGCCCAAACCCAGGGCTTTGCATATGTTTAGCAAGCAGCCCTAAACAGCAGTTAATGCAGCTTTCTGTTATCTGTGACTACTGGGCACGTTGGAGACTTCACTAGCCCTAGAAAAATAAGATTTTTTTTTCTACTAACTACTTCCAGCTAGTCTAAAACTCTTCATTACAGGATTGTATTCTAAGGCTTTGTCTTTATGGCAGGCCTAGAAAGTCCAGAAAATAACTCTGGAAATCAGATCTGATTTAAGGAACCCTGGGAATGGATATAGTCTCAGGTTAGTATGATCTAAAGTATCTGTAATCCCCAAGGGCTGGTGATACGGTTCAATGATAAATTATATTTGCTCATCATACACAAGACTGTAGTTCCATCCCTAGCACCACAAAACAACAAACCACCTCTAAAAGTAGCCCATTCCACTTCCCACAACCAGGATCACAGTCTTAATTCAGACAGCCTCACTCACTGCTCTATGGATTAATTTCCCCCTGGAATTGTCCTAAACAATGAGAAACAGACACTGATTCTTTCCTTTGTATGCAGTGGATATTGTCCCAAAAAGCTTCTGCCAGGTTTTGAGGCTTCCTCGTTGCCTTACAAGTAACATAATTCTTAGTACAAAACCTTTTTTGGTATCTCTTTCTTGATTTTCCTGTCTTTCCATCTCACTGCCTCCAGAACCCTAATCTGTTTCCTTTTTCTTTTTTGGCCAGTCCTGGGCCTTGGATTCAGGGCCTGAGCACTGTCCCTGGCTTCTTCCCGCTCAAGGCTAGCACTCTGCCACCTGGCCGTTTTCCATATATGTGGTGCTGGGGAATCGAACAGAGAGCTTCATGTGTAGGAGGCAAGCACTCTTGCCACTAGGCCATATTCCCAGCCCCTGTTTCCTTTTTCTTCTTCTATCAGTGATTTAGGGATTGGATGTCTCTTGTGAAATGCTTTGCCCGAAAGAGCAGAAGGCTTCGGTCCCAACTGGTGTTGCCAAAGCAGCATACTAATTCCATGCCATGGTCCTGGGTCAGGATCTGAACAATCTGATTGGCCATATCACCGCAAATGGTGAGGGAGCGGAAGTGGTCAAAATCATGGAGTCCCAGCTTCCGGAGGCGCCTTGCAGCTGCCCGGTAACACTTCCAGGGCTGTGGTTCTACAAGAAGGTAATGGCAGTGGGAAGAAAGGTGGCCCAGGAACTCCCATAGGCCCTGGTCCCCATGGTTCAGATGAATCCACATGGTTATTGACATGCAGAAACCAATGTCAAAAACTGAACGTCCAAACTGGCTTAAGAAAGAGGTCAAAAGAACCTTCCTGGTCTGTTGATTCATGAAGTCCAAGGTGATAAAAGTCAAGGCATCAGGAAAAGGACATTCTTTTTCAGCTCGTTCCACCAGTACTGGATCTATGTCACAACAGAGGAGGCGGAGTTCTCTGGAGGCATCTGAGCAGGTCTCCTCCTCACTTAAGGAAAGGAAGTGTTTGTATAGAGCCACACTCAGATCCTAGAAGAAACCAAAAGATTTTGTCATTGCAGCTCTCAGCCAGTGAGTGAAAGAGATGCCTATCATTGTCTGAGCCTGCTTCTGAGCCTTAGAGGATTCCAGACTCCAAAAACAGTAACCTAAGAAAGTTGCACTTTTTCATCAACAGCCTTTCAGTGCCCTCCAGGGGTCACAGGCTGTAATGCATCATCTCTACATTGACACTGAGGGTAGACTAGCCTACCTGGCTGATGCAGCAAAGGAAACTATAGCAGTATTTTCCAGCTTAAGTCATATACTGGTACACTCACTACCTTTTTTTTTTTTTGGCCAGTCCTGGGACTTGGACTCAGGGCCTGAGCACCGTCCCTGGCTTCTTTTTGCTCAAGACTAGCACTCTGCCACTTGAGCCACAGCTCCACTTCGGGCTTTTTCTACTTATGTGGTGCTTAGGAATTGAACCCAGGGCTTCATGCATGCAAGGTATGCACTCTCACTAAGCCACATTCCCAGCCCCACTACCTTTTTTTTTTTTTTTTTTTTTTTTTAGTATTTCAGACCCAAGGGAAAAGGACAGAGGTCAGAAGCATAACCAATATCCCTTAATAGGTGAGGAATAGAGTAAACATCATCTAACAACAACAACAACAAAAGTTTCTTCAGATGTGTGGTGAGCAAAGTCTGAATTCCAAAACATTCCCATTCAGCCCCACTCTACAGTTTTCAATGTTACTGTCTTACATACTTCACCATCGCCTTCTGAGATTTACTCTGCTCTGTAGCTGCCATTCATCACTTACTATTGACCTGCTTCTAGCCAAATCCAATACTTTGTGATTTTCACCATCTTAGTGTCCTTTATACTATCTCTTTTGTCTTTGATTTATATAACCATCATAACTAACTCAAATTTGTGTTTTGGCTTTTCAAGGCATTTTCCTATTTACTACATCTGCAATTTTTTGTGTAGGTGAAGAAAATGCACAATGGAAATCACTCATATGTCCAATAAGAGTAGTATGGACAAATATGGCATAACCATTAAGATGGAATACTGGCTGGGTATGGTGATGCATACCTGTAATACCAGCTACTGTGGACACAGAGACAGGGAAGAGGACAAAAAAAAAATTGAGACTTCATCTCAGTTTTAAACTAGACAAAGCAGCATGTGCCTACAATCCCAGCTAGGTAGGAGGCCATAGGATAACAGTCTGAGGCCAGTCTTGGGCAAAATTACAAAAACCTACCTGAAAAATAAAGCAAAAAAAGGGGGGAGTGGGGGCATGACTCGAATGGTTAAGTGTTTCTCTAGCAAGTTTAGACCCCAGTATCATCACATACACAAAAAAAGATGGGATACTAATTACCTTTTTTTTTTTTCTTTTGTGATAGTCCTAGGGCTTGGACTTGGGGCCAGGCCACTGTCCCTGAGCTTTGTGCTCAAGGCTAATGCTCTACCACTGAGCCAAACTTCTACTTCTGGCTTTTTGGTGGCTAATTGGAGAGAAGAGTCTCAGACTTTCCTGCTGGCTTCAAACTGTGATCCTTTATTATTGCCTCCTGAGTAGCTAAGATTACAGATATGAGCCACAGTGCACAGCCTGAATAGCAACTTAAAATGAGAGAAATGAAGAAACTTGTCAACCTGTCTAACTTCAGCAACATATATATATATACATATATATTTCTCACAAATATATCTGAGTAAAAGAACAAGTTACAAAGAAAACATGTGGCAAATTTTATATGAAGTCCAAAAGCGAGCAAAAATTAAACTACATAGAAAAATAGCTATAAAGAAAAGCAAAGGAACAGTAATAATACAAGGGCTAGTTGTTACTTCTGGGCCAAGAGGGAAGTCTTGAGCCAGGTGCTATAATCCTAGCTATTCAGAAGGCTAAGATCAGAGGACCAAGATCTGAAGCTAGCCCAAGCAGAAGAGTCTGAGACTTTTATCTCTGATTAACCATCAAAATGTCAGAAGTGGAGCTGCAGCTCAAGTGGTAAAGCAAAAAAGCTAAGGGATAGAATATACCCAGGCTCTGAGTTCAGGGGTGAGCGCGTATGCACGCACACACACACACATACACACATACACACATACACACACACACACACACAAAGAGGTGTCTCATAAACCGAAAATCACAAGGAACTTCCGAGGTACTGAGACTCTTTTATTCTTGACTTGGACAGTGGTCATAAATGTTTGTGTTTCATAATAAGATATATATAGAGTATAGACTTAAGCTTTATGTGCTTTCCTGTACACTTGAAATAGTTCATTAAAAAAAACCTGAAAAAAAATAAAATGAAAGGTCTACAAAAAAAACACAAAAAACCTGGTATTTTAAGTATGGTTCAGAGTCTGGTGACTTATTTGTCCATTGTCATATGGTCAGTACATCACAAGACTTAGGTTATATTAGGTTCCTTCCTCTATTCTAGGCTTTTCTAACATAAACAACCATCAACTGGAAGTACAGATGCTAATTTGATAGATATAGGATAAGAACTAAGATTGTCTTTATTGGGAGTTTGAGGGAGTTTAAAGACAGGGTTTCACTATGCAGCCCAGGCTAACCTAGAACTACTGTTTGTAAAAATAAAACATAAATGCTGGAGTATATACAAGACAAATGCCCTAGAATTTACAAGTATTAGTGCTACACTGTGTGGTAAAAAGACTTACAGCTGGATTTACAGGTTCCAGATATATTTTTTACTATGATGTCATCTCTTATAAGGACCCTTAAGAATGTGAAAATCTATGGATACTCAAGTTCCTTATATAAAATGACATAATATTTGCAAAACATCACCCTACATATATACTACACTTTAATGTCCAGATTGCTTACAACAGTGGTGACTGTATTATTTAGGGGACAATGACATGCAAGGGGAGCCTCAGGCAGCTCTCCATAATCTAAGATTTTTTATTTTTATTTTTGCCAGTCCTGGGGCTCGAACTCAGGGCCTGGGTGCTATCCAAGAGCCTCTTTGTGTTCAAGGCTAGTGCTCTACCACTTGAGCCACAATGCCACTTTTGGCATTTTCTGAGTAGTTTAGTTTTTCTGAGATAAGAGTTTCATGGGCTTTTCTGCCCGGGCTGGCTTTGACCCATGATCCTCAGATCTCAGCCTCCTGAGTAGCTAGGATTACAGGTATGAGCCACCAGTGCGGGGCTCACATTAACTTCTGAAACAAATGTAATCATAGGTGAGATTCCATGCTTCTCTAGGATATCTAAGTGGTTACCAATAGCTGAGAGCCATTTTCCTATTTTTTATGTGGTTTGATTATAATATTTTTATGTTTGACTATTTTGCAGTAAGAAGAGTGGTAAGGACTCCTCTCCTTCACTTTAAGCAGAATGCTGTATTTTCCTTCCAAATTCTTTTCACTGCCTTCGGTGTACTCTGTGTGTGTGTTGGTACCGGGGCTTGAACTCAGGGTCTGGGCATTGTTTCACAGCTCTTTCACTCAAACCTAATGGCTCTAGCTACAGCTCCACTTCTGGCTTTTTTGGTGATTTAAGAATTTTTTTGGTGAGATTTAAGAATTTCATGGACTTTCCTGCCCGGGCTGGCTTCCAACTGTGATCCTCGAATCTCAGCCTCCTGAGTAGCTAGGATTATAAGGATAAGCCACCGACGCCTGTCTCTACCAATGATTTTTTTTTTTTTTAAGTAAAGGCACCAGACCTCTGGGTCTGTCCTGAACTACGGTAAGTAAGTATTAGCACACACGATCCTTAAATTCCAGGCATGATTCTGGCATCCCTGGCTCATCTATCTCAGTGAACTAATTTTAATTCCAAGCTCCCATACGTTGAGTCCCCCGAAGTTCCCTTTCCTCAGCAGATGGCTGGCTGGCAACTGCGCCAGAAGTCCAAATAAGGTGACCCTCCTCAACCAGGGGTCTCTGGCTGAGGAAGCCAGGCAACGATGGCTCACTCGGGAGGCTGAGATCTGAGGATCACGGTTTGAAGCCAGCCCGGCGAAAGAAAGTGCTCGAGGCTCTCCTGCCCAAAGCCGGAAGCGGAGCTGTGGCTCCAATGTGGTAGAGCGCTAGCGTCGAGCAAAAAAAGGCGCCGGGACAGCGCCAGGGTTGGTCAACGCTACCCTTCAAGCCCGTCAGGGGCAAGACTCGGAGGTGTGGTGGCCGGCCGCGGTGCTCCCGCGCTCGGAGCCCTCCCCGTCACTCACCCCGGAGTTACACCCCACGTCGAGCCCCAGGATCGGCCTCTTCTCCGGACCCTCCTCGGGAGGAAAGAGCCGTCGAAGTAGCTCCGGGGGCAGAAGGCAGACCCGTTGCTCCGGAGGGTGGAAGCGGGAATAGTGAGGGAAGTTTCCGAACGGGGCGGCCCCGGGTTCCAGAACTCGAGAATCCTCCGACGCTGCGGGATCCTCAGCGCCCCCTCCCGCCAGCCTCGCGGACGCCGCCATGAGCTCCAGTCCCGCCCCGCACCCAGGCGGAACCGGAAGCCGGAAGCCGGGGGTGGGCGGGGCAGAAGCGGCTCGGCGTCGTGTGCGCGTGCGCGGAGTGGCTGAGCGCCGTCGTGGCGGAGGGCGCTCTCGGTCGAGCGCTCCTGCGGCGGTTAGCTGCGTCTTCTCCCTTTTACGGGGAGCACATGAGCGCTCGGAAGAAGGAGTCTGTCGGTTGGTATTTCCACCCCCTTTCCTCGTACTGGGGATTGAACACAGTGCATGTTACGCAGGACGCTGAACCGCGTGAGCCACGCCCCCAGCTCTTTGTCTTTTTTTTTTTTTTGCCAGTCTTGGGCCTTGAACTCAGGGCCTGAGCACTGTCCCTGGCTTCCTTTTGCTCAAGGCTAACACTCTGCCACTTGAGCCACAGCGCTACTTTTGGCCATTTTCAATGTATGTGGTGCTGGGGAATCGAACCCAGGGCTTCATGTATACGAGGCAAGCACTCTTGCCACTAGGCCATATCCCCAGCCCTTTTCTTTGTATTTTGTTACCCAGAAACACGGGCTAGCTCTGGCCTCGAACTCATGATCTCTTTGTCTCCACCTTTGAAGGAGAGCTAATCGACCTGTAAGACCTGCTTTCCCCTTCTTTCCTTCCTTTCTTTGAGGGGGTGGAGGGAAGGCTGGAGAAGAACTGAGGAATCATACTGGGCAGCTAGAAGGTACAGCACTTCCAGCATGGACAGCAGAGTTGTGTTGCCTGTCCTCTTTCTTGCCTACCCTAAAGGTATCTTCTGCTGTAGGAGGCCAACAGTTTGTTAAACTAATAAGGGACTGAAGTATGACTCCTGTAGAAGTTCTAAAAGGAGTTAAATCGGGTCATTTTCCTTCTAATTTTCACTTTTTTGGGGTGCCAGTCCAGAGGCTTAATCTCAGAGCCTGAATGCTGTCCCTGAGCTTTCTTGCCCAAGTATAGCACTCTACCACTTTAGCCACAGCTCCGTTTCCCGCCTTTTTGGAACTTAATTGGAGATAGGAGTCTCACAAAGTTTCCTGCCCAGGCATGTTCCTCAGATCTCAGCCTCCTGAGTAGTCAGGATAATAAGCATGAGCCATCAGTGCCCAGCCCCACTCTGCTTTTTTCTAATCTTCTTCTCCTCCTCCTTCTTCTTCTTCTGACATGGACATGCTCTGAGTTTTCAAAACATGGTTTACCAGGAGGAAAACAGGCAACAAGCCCAGATAATGAAAGGCAGGCTCTTCCTGATCAAAGGTTTTTCCAGAAATGAAGATAGATGTGGGCCTGATAGTGCTACAGGTGACCTAAAGTGCCTCAGAAGTGACCTCATAAAGAGGCACTTTAATTTGACCCACTGGTTACTTTTCTTTTCTTTTTTTTTTTTGGCCAGTCCTGGGCCTTGGACTCAGGGCCTGAGCACTGTCCCTGGCTTCTTCCCGCTCAAGGCTAGCACTCTGCCACTTGAGCCACAGCGCCGCTTCTGGCCGTTTTCTGTATATGTGGTGCTGGGGAATCGAACCTAGGGCCTCGTGTATCCGAGGCAGGCACTCTTGCCACTAGGCTATATCCCCAGCCCCCACTGGTTACTTTTCTAACCTGTATTCATTTGGGAGCGCCTGATTAATCCAAGACACTCTCAGGCTGTGGTCATCTCCAACACCTTCGGGCAGTTGTAGTGGTACCTCGGAACTTGCTGTGTACTTTGGTTGGCCAGGTTTTGTGGAGCCAAATGCTTAGACAATTCAATGGGATGTGTGAGGGGGCTGGAGTGGGGGGTGGAGGTATCTCCTCTCTGAGAAAAACAAAACAAAACACCACCAAATTACAAATACAAAAATAGCTATGACAGAGAATGTGTTTGTAATGAGAAATCACAAAAATTTAAAAAGCTGACATGAATCACAAGCATCACAAAAGATTTTCATAATAATTTGGTTAATTAAATGCCAGTCATATTGGGATATTTTCCTTAATCTTTTTGGCTGCACACTATTTGATTACTTCTTTGTTTGAGAATAACATTTTAGAGAGAAACCAGAAAGAATTCAATCTTAGCATGGTGGACCAGATTTATCTTTTTTTTTTGTTTTTGGCCAGTCCTGGGCCTTGGACTCAGGGCCTGAGCACTGTCCCTGGCTTCTTCCCGCTCAAGGCTAGCACTCTGCCACTTGAGCCACAGCGCCGCTTCTGGCTGTTTTCTGTATATGTGGTGCTGGGGAATCGAACCTAGGGCCTCGTGTATCCGAGGCAGGCACTCGTACCACTAGGCTATATCCCCAGCCCAGATTTATCTTTTATTACTTGATAACTTAAAAATTTGTGCCAATGCTGGGTGCCAGTGGCTCACACCTGTAATTGTTGCTACTCTGGAGGCTGAGATCTGAGGATCACAGTGCAAAGCCAGCCTGGGTAGGAAACTCTGAGAGACTCATCTCCAATAAACTACTGAAAAAAGCTGGAAGTGGCGCTATAGCTCAAGTGGTAGAGAGCTCACCTTGAGTAAAAGAAGCTCAGAGACAGCACCCAGGCCCTGAGATCAAGCCCTGGGACTGGCAAAACAAACAAACAAAAAGCATCAAAAATTTAAGCATAGGAGTTAAAAAGAAAAAAATTTAATTAAAAAGAAGCATAGGAATTTTAAAAAAGAAAAGAATGAGCTGAGCATGGTGGCACACACCTGTAATTCCATCACTCAGGAGGTACAGGAAGGATCATGAGTTCAAGCTACAGGAGACCCTGTATTACAAAACCAAGGGCCAGGCACTGGTGGCTCACACCTGAAATCCTAGCTACTCAGAAGGCTGAGATCTGAGGATTGTGATTCAGAGTCAGCCTGGGTGGGAAAGTTTGTGAGACTCGTCTCCAATTAACCACTAGAAAATCAGAAGTGACATTGTGGCTCAGAGTGATAGAGCACCAGCCTTGAGCAAAAAGCGCTTAGGGACAGTGCCCAGGCCCTGAGTTTAAGCCCCATCACCAACCAAAAGAAAAAAAGAAAGAAAAGAAACCAAAGGACTGGGATGTCCTTCATTGGCAGCATGCTGCCTGGCTTGTACAAGCCCTGAGTTTGAACACAACATCTCAAAAAATAAAAATAAAAACAATCCCTCCCCCAGGTATGTTATTGAGTATATTGCCAACTAGAAAAACTTGTTTTGATTAGTATTGGTATGTGATAAAATCCTCTGTTTATAGTCTCATGGCTGATGATTGGAAGAATTTTCTTCAGACTGTCTTCTGGCTTCATGTATTTCAAGCCTTAATTCTCCTCTACTCCCACATACTTCCGGTGCTAGGTGCTGTGAGACTTGTTTATATCCTCATTTGACCTGTGACTGTACATATAGGCCACAGCACCAGGTGAGTCACATAATGGGTGGATAAGGTATACTTAGTACTCCTGGAAGGTATTCCTACACCTGGGCAATGGGTAGTAACTATGCATGGAAGTGACTGAAACTATGAATAGATCCCAAACACAACATATTCCCAACTAAACTTTCCCTGGATCTCAAAAATGCCAATGGCTTCTCCTGTGTGGTCTAACACAGGAGAAAATATGAAGGAGGGGAAATAGATAATAGCCATAACCAACTGTAAGAGAACATTTTACTTTTTCAAATTCTACATATATGCTTGGGCTTCATTAGCTACATGGAAAATTCATTTTTGTTGTGCTCAGAACATGTATCCAAGCAGGGTTAAAAGGAAGAGGTAGGGGCTGGGAATATGGCCTAGTGGCAAGAGAGCCTGCCTTGTATACATGAAGCCCTGGGTTCAATTCCCCAGTACCATATATATGGAAAACGACCAGAAGTGGCGCTGTGGCTCAAGTGGCAGAGTGCTAGCCTTGAGCAAAAAGGAAGCCAGGGACAGTGCTCAGGCCCTGAGTCCAAGGCCCAGGACTGGCCAAAAAAAAAAAAAAAAAAGAAGAAGAGGTACTTCTCATATGTTAGTATGGACAATATGGAACAGAGTATGGAGTTTCCTCCAAAACTTGAAGCTAGGGATTGGAGGCATGGCTTAGCTGGTAGAGAGCCAGCCAGTGAGCACGGCATCAGGTATTGAGTTTGAGTCTCAGTCTTGCAACAACAAAGAGAGAGAGAGAGAGAGAGAGAGAGAGAGAGAGAGAGAGAGAGAGAGAGAGAGGAAGGAAGGAAGGAACGAAGGAAGAAAAGAAGGAATGAAGGAAGGAAGGAAAGAAAACTTGAAACTAGAACTACCTTGTGATCCAGTGATCCTACTACTGGGTATATATTACAAAGGAAAGGAAATCAGTTTGTTAAAGAGACTTTACTCTTTTTTTTTTTTTTGGCCAGTATTGGTCTTGAACTCAGGTCTTCTCACTCTTGTTTGACCTTTTAGCTAGTGTTCAACCACTTGAGCCACACCTCTACTTTCAGCCTTTTGCTCGTCACTTGGAGATAAAATTCTCTTGGATTTGTCTGTCTGGGCAGGCTTTGAACCAGGATCCTCAGATCTCAACCTCCTGAATGCTAATATTACAGGCATGAACCACCCCATCCTTGCCTGCACTTATGTTTATTGCTGCATTGTTCACAATAGCCAAAGGATGAAATCAACTTAGGTGTCTATTGATGAATGAATGAATGGAGAAATTGGGTTTATATATAGAATAGAATTTTATTCAGCCATAAGTAAATGAATAAAATTCTGTCATTTGCCACAGGGTGGATGGAACTGGAGAACATTATGTTAAATGAAAGACAAATAATGCATGTTCTCATTTGTACATGAAAGCTAAAAAGGATTGATCCCAAAAATAAGAGTATCATAATGGTTACCAAAGACTGGAAAGGTGCCAGGGAAGAGAAGATGGAGAGAAAATGGTGAGTACCAGAAGCATCTTCTATGTTAGCATAGCAGCATTTACTTATACATTTTCTAACACAAATGATAAGTATTTGGAGTGGTAGACTATGCTGATCTGATTACTATTATATGTATTATATATATATATACATATATATATGTATATATGACTATCATACCATGCTCCACAAGTATGTAATACCATTGTAAGTTGGGTCATTAAATGTCCTCCAGGGACTCTTGTGTTGAACACTTTGTTCCCAGCTGATGGCACCCTTTGGGAGGTGGTGGAAACTTAAGAAGTTGGGGCCTAATGGAAGGAAGTTAGGACATACCCTGATTCAGAGGCCTCCCTGCCTGCATTCCTCATCTCAGAACTGGCTTCTTGCTGGAGTGTGGCCTGCCTGTGTGCCTAGCACTCTGTAGGCTGAGGCAGGCAAGTTGGAGGCCAGCCTGGGCTACATAGTGAGACACTGTCTCAAAAGGAAAAAGCATCTATTTAGAAGTCTCTGGTCTACATGGATCTCTAGCTGTTGTGGCTGTTTTCTCTCCTCCAATGTGGGTGGCATCTTCTCCCTCATCTGTGACATCTATAGAAGTGCTTTCTACACGCTGGACACCTAAGAAAAGCTACTGATTGTTTTCTTTACTGTCTGCTGACTCTTGCCCCTGCTGCTTTTTCTGTCACCTTCCCAGATGTGGTCTGAGCTCTTCCACAGTCCAGTTGAACTTATACCAGAATCTTGTTAGAGAAAAGGATAAAGTTCCTGGCAGCTCTGTTGTGATGGCTTCCCCTCTCATATGCTGACCCCAGCGCCACTGTCCTCACAGGAACCTGATGACATAAACATCAACTCAGATGCCTTCTACTCCTCCCCATGGTCATTTGTGCAAAAACTTGGATAAGTCACTGCAACCCCTGCTTCTTACTTTCCTCCTAGTTAAATGAAACATTTGGAATAGATGGATTTTTTCCTCCCTTCTTCCCTCTTTCCTTCGCCCTTTTTCTCTTCCTTCATTTTCCCTTTCCTTTGTTTCCTCTATTTTCCCTTTCATTTCCTCCTTCCCTCTCCTTCCCTTTCTGTCCCTTTCTTCCTTCCCCTTCCTTCCCTCTACTTTTTCCTCCCCATCTCTTCCCCTCCCTTCCTCTACCTTTTCCTTCCTTTTCCTTCCTCCTGTTGAACACATGCACCATATGTCCTGTAGATTCTAAGTGAACTTGACAGCTCTAGGAAGTTTCAGTTGTATAGATTCACAGCTGCTATTTTTGAGGAGCTGTCCCAGTATTTTAAGGAAACATTTTGGCTCAAAATAAGGAAGAGACTTGTAATAGAGCCACCAACCAAAGAACAGTCTCTCATGACCCAGTGAGCCTGTCAGTGTGGAGGGGCCTCCCAGGGATTCCGTCTAGCGCTGGAACCCTGAGAGCCTCTGGGAGGGGTTTACTGAGCAAGTAGACAAGTTATCATTTCTTTGTGGGCTTTAATTCACATGATGCTCCAACAGAAGGGACTCTGCAAGTTGTCCCACTGCTCTGAGTTACTTACACATAGACTCCAGTAGGCATTCTGAGGTGTCGTGCAAAAGGCAGACAGAATCATTAGCAAGGTGGCTGTGGCTCACACCTATAGTCCTACCTGGAAGGTTGATCTCTGAGGCTCATGGTTTGAAGCCAACCTGGAAAAGTCCATGAGGCACTCATCTCCAATTAACCACCAAAATGCCAGAACTGGAGGTGTGGCTCAAGTGGTAGAGCACCAGCCTTGAGTGAAAAGGCTCAGGCACAGTGTCTAGGCTCTGAGTTCAAGCCCCAGTACTGGCACACTAAGGAAGTAAATTGAAAAAAATAACCCAGCTCAGGTGTCATAGTAATTCTTTTATTCATATTTTCAGCCATTCATAGACCCTGGGGAGGTGAACCCAGGGAAGAAGAGGGATGAGGAACTTAGAGAACTTGTTGAAGCAGAAGGGTGCATCTGGAAGTATGGTGGGCAAGCACTTGCTCTGGTGCTGTCCTCAGAGATGCTGGAAAACTCAGGACTGTGGCTGTGTAGAGGTGGTTTCACAAAGACAAGTAAACAGTATCCAAGAGATGTGACAAAAGCGACATTGTTGGCCAAAAAGGAAAGGCTGAAAAGGAAATCTGACAGCCAGGTCCTTCCTGCCTCCTCCCTCTCTCCCCGCCTCCTTTGTCTTCCCACTCACTGTACCAGGCTCTGCTTTTTCCTCAAGTAGCCACTAGAGGGCAGCCACAGAGCTTGTGTAAAAAAATTCCAACTTTCTCCAGGTGGGCCAGGGAAGATTGCTGGCTCTCTCTAGTTAAAAACAAATAGTCTTGCCCCACCCATGCTAAAATGAGCACCCAGGAGGTGTCTTTCCTCTGTAGCTTTGTGGCACCTGCCCAGGTTTGGCTTCAGTTTCTCATCATACTAATCTTGCATTCCTCATAATTCCTGCCCCTCCCCCATTGCCCATCCCCACCATTCCTCCTAAAACCCATCCAGTCACTTGGATGGTGGGTCACATGGTCACAGGTGGGACACCTGGGCTTGGACTCTGCTCCTACTGACAGCTCAGTGGTGCCCTAACCTCTGCTCAGGACCCTGGGTAGGAGAAAGAAGCACACTTCCCGGATCTCCCCCTCCCTCCAAAAAAGAGCCATCTTTGAGATGACTGTGATTTGTGCCCAGATTCTGTTACTTATTGTCTGAGGGTTTGCTCTTTCCTTGGCCTTTTGGAGTTTAGCTTTGGAAATATTTCTCAGTCCTGCCTCTGTAGGAAGAGGAGGACTTAGACAAGTAGATTCTGGGAAGCTGGCCAGCATGTGTGTGGCAGGTCAGTGAAAAGGTGTAGGCCTTTGTAACCCTTTCTGGAACTGAAGCCAGAGATAAGAGAGGAATCCAAAGGGCCTTGAGGAGTGAGGAAAAACTACATGAAGTGTAATCCATGTTCTGGTGCCTCTGCCTATACCACACTGGCCAGGCCATTTCCATTTTGTAGATATGAAAACTGGAGCACAGCCAGCAGTTGGTGCTCACGCCTTTAATCCTAGCTTCTCAGAAGGCTGAGATCTGAGGATCCCAGTTTGAACCCAGCCTTGGCAGAAGTCCATGAGACTTTTATCTCGGATTAACTATCAAAATGCTGCAAGTAGAGGTGGGACTCAAGTGGTAGAGCACCAGCCTTGATCAAAAAAAGATAAGGGGGCTGGGAATATGGCCTAGTGGCAAGAGTGTTTGCCTCGTACACATGAGGCCCTGGGTTCAATTCCCCAGCACCACATATACAGAAAACAGCCAGAAGTGGTGCTGTGGTTCAAGTGGCAGAGTGCTAGCCTTGAGCAAAAAGAAGCCAGGGACAGTGCTCAGGCCCTGAGTTCAAGGCCCAGGACTGGTCCCCCCCCCCCAAAAAAAGCTAAGGGACAGTGCCAAGGCCCTGAGTTCAAGCCTCAGTATCAAAGGAAAACAAAACAAAACAAAACAAAAGCACCTGAATCACAGACAGCAAGAAACTTTTGCCTAATGCCATGAATGTGTTGGCAAGAAGGCTAGGAATCAGAAACCAGAAATCCTGCTTCCCAGATGGTAGCCAGGTGGAGGAAAATCTGAGTGCAGAATCTGGTGATGCAAGACTGGGTGGCATTGCAGACCACTGGTCCCTTGAGACGTCAGGGCTCTACCACCCATATCAGTTTCATTCCAGCCCCCTCCCCTCCCTCAGGCTGGAGGGCATAAGTGATGCCATTTGCATGAGGCAGCTGTGGGGGGCTCTGCGACCTTGGACTCATTACCAAGCCTTTGTGAGCACTTTGGCTTTGCCCTCCCTCTGCTGTGGACGCAGAGGATTGCTGCAATGGATTAATTTAGGCCAACTGGCATCCCATTCGCGGTCCTTGGTTCCTTCTCTTCTCCAATACCCAAGACAGAATAAAACTTCACACGCTTTTGCAATATTTCTTGAAAGTTAGAAATAGGAAGGGTGGGAGGGGGGAGGGTTGGGGTCCAGAATAGAGAGCGTACCTAATCACATTACCTGGGACCCAAATGGAACACCCCCCAGGATATGAGGAGGGGGAAGCCAAGGGAGGGGTCCCCCTCAGAGCCTCTTTGCTTCCACCCAGTAACTTTCCACTGGCTCAGAGTTGGCCACGTGCATACGCTGGCTGCATGCTGTCCCAGGTGTGGCCCCCTGGTCCCCTCCCCAGCTGGCATTTGGCCAGGGGGCCGGATGACTGACGCACGCCCTGCCTGAGATCCCAGCCTCCTGCAGGCTGATAAGGAGTCCTGGCTTCATCTCATGGGACCAGCTCAAGGGATTGGCCCTGGCTGTTAGCATCGGCTGGACAGCTTCCAAAATGGAGAGATATGGAGATAAGGGGGGCAAGGGCTCAGGGCCTCTGAGCTCAGTGACTGGCCGGGAAGCTGGGGGATGGGACTCCTTAAGGCCTCAGGAGACCCAGCTGGAGGTGAGCCAGCAGGTGGCAGCAGATGGTGGTGAGCTTAGTAAACAAGAGGTGCAGGAGGGACTGGGGCAGTTTTAGGTGAGGGCTGGGGACAGGGCAGAATTCTCCCACATGGGGCTGGCCCAGCAGCTAGAACTGCCTCTTCCAAAAAGCTCCCACACCTTACTTCTGTGGGAGCAGCTCTAGGGTGTGGGGTGTGGAAGGAGGAGAAGGAGAAGATGTGTATGTTCCAAACACTTCCCAAGAGGATGTAGGGCTGGATGACTGACCCCACATGGCTCTCCGCTCTCACCTCTGGTCAGGACCCTAGAGGGCCAACTGAGGGAAATCACAGAGGCTAGGGACTTGGCCTTAGGGCTCAAGTCCCTAGAATAAGCCACTGGTTCTAGAGCCAAGAGATAATGGGCATCCTGGGACCCCATCACCCCCCTCCCCTGCACATCTCCTCATCCCGTAGCTGTGCCGCCCTCCCAAACCCCTTTCTTACAGTGTCAGTGCTTGAACCAGAAAAGTCAGAGGAAGCATAGACTGGATGAAGGACAGTGTGGCCAGGGTTGCCTAACATGGCAACTCTAGGAGTCTTAGGGGTCATAGGTCACACCCAGGCTTCCGGGGGTCAACTTCCCACCTCCTTGTCCTGTGAGTCCTCAAACAGAAAGGGGCCCTCAGCCTTGACTCTCCCAATGTAGAAGCTGTAATTGGGGAGAAAGGGGTGGTACAAAGGATGGTGCGGTCTCAGTTCCATGGCCCCAAAGGATGGCGTATGTACAAGTGGCAGAAGGCAGGGTGAGGGCAGGCCAAGGGCACGAGCGCTGGCCACAGGCTGGCTGCAGCGAGTTTATGAGTGGCATCGCAGGGGCACAGAGAGGTCACAGGAGGGGGTGGGGGCATTCTCGGCAGGAAGGTGGGGATAGGAAAGGTTCTCATTCTCGGTTGGTGCCAAATAGCTGCAGGAAGAAGGTGAAGATATAGATAATGTCTAGGTAAATGTTGAGGGCTCCAAA
Organism: Perognathus longimembris pacificus; assembly: GCF_023159225.1. Classification (NCBI taxonomy): domain Eukaryota; kingdom Metazoa; phylum Chordata; class Mammalia; order Rodentia; family Heteromyidae; genus Perognathus; species Perognathus longimembris. Next base: position 54,341,593 of record NC_063161.1, on the reverse strand, counting down.
AATATACTCCTCAGGGCTCAGCGAGTGGCGTCGGCTACCCATCAGCAACTGGGTGTCAAATGCCAGGAACTGGGGGAGAAGGAGAGAGAGAGAGGTCATAGGTCAAGCACTGTGAAATGAGGGCAAGCCCGATTTTTTTTTTTTTTTGATGCCAGTATTGAGGCTTGAACTCAGGGTCTTGATGCTGTCCCTGAGCTTTTTATTCAAGACTGGCACTCTACCACTTGAGTCACAGCTCCATTTCTAGCTTTTTGGTGGTTCATTGGAGAAAAATGTTTCATGAACTTTCTTCCTGCCTGGGCTGGCTTTGAGCCTGGATCCTCAGATCTCAAGGATTACAGGATTAGCTAGGATTACAGGCTTGAACTACCGATGCCCTCGGCCTCCACCTCTGATTTTCTTATTCTCACCTCTACCTGACTGCTTAGTGACAGTCTGGAATCTAGAACTTTCTCAACATCTATTTACAGAGCACTTACTATGGTGATAAGCACAGAAGCCTAGCAGAGAGCTTAGTGTGTCTTAGTGTGTTGAGTGGAATCAGTAAACAATACAAAGTGCTGGGGGTGGGGGGACTGGGTGGCAGGAAGTTAGGAGGGAACCTTCAGGCTGAGCCTAGTTTTGTTTTCCCCCCATTTCCCTGAATGCCCTGGTTTTTGTGGGAGGGTAAAGGTTTGAGTACTCCAAGTACTAGCAAGCAGGAACCGAATGAGCATTTGTTAGGTGCTGCATAGACATCAGCCCATTTAAATAGTCTCACTAATTACCCTGTCCTGTTGGATTTATCATCCCCAGAGCAAACTGAGGCCAGATAGGCTAAATATTTGCCCCAGTTCACATAGAAAGTGGCCAGCCCAGGATTTGAACCAGAGTAGGCCAGTTTCAGAGCCTCTGCATGGAACTATTCTTCCTTGCTGTCTAAAGGCAGTACAGGTGAATGTGTTTTCTCCCTGCAGCACTGACATGGCCTCGTGGATTCTGGATGGATTCTCAAGCCCTGGCTGCTCCCTGCTGGCCACCAACTACTGCCCCGAGTAGGCCTTCCTTCTGTCCACAGTGACTCTTCTCTTCCTATGTAGCTTTCCCCTAGGTCTAACCTAGAATCAGCACATGAAATCTGGCAACCATGGTGCTTCCTTCTAAAGAGAGAGGCCAAAAGGTACACAGTATTAAAAGAGGGTAAGAACCGGGTGCTGGTGGCTCAATGCCTGTAATCCTAGCTACTCAGAAGGGTGAGATCTGAGGATCATGGTTTGAAGCCAACTCAGGCTTCAACCCAGTGAGACTCTTATCTCCAATTCGCCACTTAAAAACTGGAAGTGAAGCTGTGGATGAAAGTGGTAGAGTACTAGCCTTGAGCTAAAGAGCTTAGGGACATCGCCCAGGTCCTGAGTTCAAGACTCACAGCAGACAAAAATAATTAATTAATTAAAAAATAACTAAAAGGTGGTCTGGGAATATGGCCTACTGGCAAGAGTGCTTGCCTCATACACATGAAGCCCTGGGTTCGATTCCCCAGCACCACGTATGCAGAAAATAGCCAGAGGTGGCGCTGTGGCTCACGTGGCAGGGTGCTAGCCTTGAGCAAAGAGAAGCCAGGGACAGTGCTCAGGCCCTGAGTCCAAGGCCCAGGACTGGCAAAAACAATTTAAAAAAACCTAAAAGGGGTAAGAGCCATTAGTTTATGGAGACTACTTTTTTTCTTTTTCTTTCCTTCCTTCCTTCCTTCCTTCCTTCCTTCCTTCCTTCCTTCCTTCCTTCCTTCCTTCCTTCCTTCCTTCCTTCCTTCCTTCCTTCCCTTCAGTATTAAGGATTGAATTCATAACACTTGAAACAAACCTCTAGCCCTTTTTGCCTTCATTATTTTCAAGGTGAGCTACAATTTTTTTTTTTTTTTTTGCCAGTCCTGGGCCTTGGACTCAGGGCCTGAGCACTGTTCCTGGCTTCTTCCCGCTCAAGGCTAGCACTCTGCCACCTGAGCCACAGCGCTCCTTCTGGCCGTTTTCCATATATGTGGTGCTGGGGAATTGAACCCTGAGCTTCATGTGTAGAAGGCAAGCACTCTTGCCACTAGGCCATATTCCCAGCCCACAATTTTCCTACTTGTGCATCTCCATGTTGCTGGAGATGACAGCAGGCACATGACACTGTGCTCAGCCATTGATTGAGATGGAATCTCACAGACTTCTTTTTACCCGGGGTGGCTTCAAATCATGATCCCCTGATCCTGTCTCCCAAGTAGCTAGCATTATGGTGCTTGAACCACTACACCTGGTGAAATCTGCAATTCTTTAAATCCATTTATACTTTTGTAAACTGGGCTATGTCCCTCTCTTCCATCACTTATATGTGGGAGACTTGTGTTCCTGAGTCTTCTGAAACTCATTTGTATACAAAAGTGTGTGTGTGTGTGTGTGTGTGTGTGTGTGTGTGTGTAACAGCTGTATGCCAGGGACTTGCTGAGTGCTGAAGAGACAATGGGGCACACAAAGCTATGTCAGCTTTGGGGGGGGTTCACTGCTGAGTGGGTGACACCTACAGATAATGACCAGAAACACTGGTACAATCTATAATTAGGGTTGTGGAGGAGGGAGTTTCTGATTGGGTATCCCAGGAGAGGTGACATTTTACCTGAGGTGTGAATGATGAGTAGGAGTTTGTGGACAGAGAAGACCTGGCGCAGGCGCTGGGGACTGGAAGGGGCCACATATGAAGAGGGAGGCATTCAGTGTGCTAAAAGCAATGTGCAAAGGGAGAGGGGACAAAATAGCTGGACTTGACCTTGAAATCTGCACTTTACCCTAGAGGTTGAGAGCATGCTGCCCCAAGCCCCCTGGACCTACATTCTTCTTTGCTTTAGATGCAGCCCTGTGGAACCCTGGGAGAATTCCTGCATCCATGCCAAAGCCCCCAGTACTGCACAGGGGACCAGAGGTTCCAACAGGAGTGAGTCCCTCAGCAGTGGGACGTGGAAGCAGCTCATCTCTGAAGGTGGGGCAGATGGGAGTGATGATCAACTCTGTCTAGAATATCTGTCAAACTTGGGAGTCTTCCCTGCCACTCACTAGGTGTCCTGGGAAAGGCATTCAGTCTCTCTGAGCCTGTAAGTACAGAGGTGTAAAAGGGGGATGAGAGTGCTTGCCTATGAGGCTGTCACAAGAGTCAGATAATGTGTGTAAGGTGCCTGGCATGGTGCCTGACACACAGCCAGGGCTTAACGAGTGGGAGCTGCTAATAGGGCTTATTGTTGTTGTCTGCAGAAGGAGGGGTGCTCTCTCGAGGACAGGTAGACGCTGCTGCTAAGACTCAGGTGGCTCCTGCATCTCATCAGCGAGGTGGACATGTTCCTACGGGAATCTCTGTGGCCTTAGCAGAAGAACACTGGGGAGCTGTGGCCAGGGCTGCAGGGAGCTGAGTTGGGTATTTCAGGTCTCTGAGCTCAGCAACATTGAGAGAAGTGTACTCAGGAGTTCAGACTACAGCTGGAATGCCTAGATTTGAGTTCTAGCTCCATCACTCAAGTTAAGTCAGCCACTGAACCTTAGTGTCCTCACCTGCAGCATGGGATAATAATAATAATATCCACACCACTGTGTCAGTGTACATTGGCATCAGCTGTTACTATTCTGCAATGTCATTTTACTTCATTGCACTCTGTGGCATTCCATTTGCATTCCCAAGTAAATTTTCCATGTGAAGAAGGAAAGAGAGAGAGAGACAGAGAGAAGAGAGAGACAAACTCAATGCTATAGGCTGTTTAGCAGTCACAGCTGCCAGCATAAGTTAATACATTTCTGAGCTGGCTTATCAATCAGTAGCTTGCTTGGTTGATTTCCCAGAGTCTGGTCACCCCTGGGTGAACTAATGAAATTGAATCTCTCAACCTAGAAGGCTTGGCCCTTAATCAGGTCTTGGGGTGGCCTCTCCAAGGAGGCCTCCGAGCAGCCAGTTTGGCTTTTCTCTCCAAGAAGAGGAATGGAATGATGGTGGCCTCTGCCCTTGCTCTCTGGCTTTGGTGCTTATCTCCATGGTGCTAGGGGGGATGGCCTGCTCCAAGTGTTACCCCCACTGCCTGGTTCCATCACTGAAACCTCATGCCTGTGAGTCCATAGGAGGCTTTCCACTCATTTCTTCTCAGCATTTACTGAGTACCTACTATGTCTGCCCTAATAGTACTGACAGCTTAATGAGGTCACAGAGCTATCAGAGATTCTGGTCTGAACACCAATTTATTACAAAGGAAAGTAATAGACTGGGCTCTCCCTGTGATGGAAAGCACTGTTGGCAAGGGTCTTAGTTAAGAGCTGATTATCTCGGTTACTGCTGACATCTTAGGTTTTATTTATTTTAACATTTTAGTTTTAAATTGAGTTAAAAACTGGGTTGATTGCCAACACCTTAAAAAGTAGCAGGGGTGAGACAGTGCTGGCTCAAGCCTGCAATCTTAGCTACTCAGAAGGCTGAGATCTGAAGATCACAGTTCAAAGTCAGCCTGGGCAGGAAAGTCCTTGAGACTCTTATCTGCAGTTAACCAACAAAAAGCCAAAAGTGGCGTTGTGGCTCAAGAGATAGGGCACCAGCCTTAAGTGAAAAAGCTAATGGACAGTGCCTAGTCCCTGAGTTCAAGCTCCAGTCCAGCATGCACACACACACACATCTTCCCAAATAAAAACCTGCAAATCAACAAACAACCACAGAACAGCAGGTGTCTGGGTGAGCTATCTGAACACAAGAACCCTCAGAGAAGCATATAGAGTGGGAGTGACAGGCAGTGGCAGGATGAGGATACTAGGACACTTTTAATGGAATAGCCCATTGCAAGGGCATGGCTACTATTATATGAAGCAAGGGAGTGACCAGTGACTTGCTGACGGTCACTTATCTGGAGCTGGAACCTGGTTGGGGGGGGACAGGGGGGGAGGGCAGGTGGGCCAGAGGAGCACTGCCCTGAGCTTCCCTACTGGCCAGGCCTGCATCTACTCAGGTCCACAACTACACACCTGGCCTGACCCTGCTCTGTCAGGACCCAGGTTTATGTCTGCTTCCTTCCTTCCCCCCACTCAGCCTCAGATGAGAGGTTTAGGGACCCTGAGAGAGCCATGCCATGGAACGGCTAGCAATGGACAGGCACCAAATACAAAGAGCCAGGGTTGCAATGTGTTGAACCAGCATAAAAAGAAACTCGTGGACTGAGTCCCTCCTACAGCAATGCCAGCAGGGGTGCACAGAGGGGTGAGTTCCAGGCCATTCTCGAAGGCTGCTTCTAACAGTGATTTGCTGGAAACAACCCAAACTCTCAACAGGGGGCTGGCTAACTAAACTGGCAGAGGCACTGAGGTGGAAACAGCTTTGATTCTTGCTAGCACAAGGAAAAAAGCCAGCTGCAGAAAAGCCCCTAGCATCCCATAAAACTATATAGGTCCTAGGAGCCTGTATAGTAAAGATCTCTTTAGAAAGGTCTGGACAAAGATTCTACTGCCTGTAAGTATGACTATGTGAAAGCTGGGAGGAGAGCATGTTCTAAATGGTGTTAACTATATTTAATCCTCTGTGTGTGTGTGTGCGTACACATGCACACGCATGCTGGGACTTGAACTCGGGGCCTGGAAACTGTCCTTTAGCTTTCTTTCCCAAAGGTGATGCTCTACCACTTAAGCCACAGCTGCTCTTCTGGCTTTTTTAATTTTGTTATTTTTTTGTGATTAGTTGGAGACATGAGTTTCAAGGGCTTTCCTACCTAGGCTGGCTTTGAACTACAGTCCTCAGATCTCAGCTTCCTGAGTAGCTAGGACTACAGGAATAAGCCATCGGTGTCCTGCAACACACTTTAGAAAAAAATTGAACATGCTGGGTGCCGGTGGCTCATGTCTGTAATCCTAGCTACTCAGGAGGTTGAGATCTGAGGATGGTGGTTCAAAGCCAGTCCAGGCAGGAAAGTTAGTGAGACCCTTATCTCCAATTAACCACCAGAAAACCAGAAGTGGCACTGTGGCTCAAGTGGTAGAGTGCTAGCCTTGAGCTGAAGAGCTCAGGGACAGCGCTCAGGCCCAGAGTTCAAGCCCCACGACCAACAAAAAAAAATAATAATTAAAAACATATATATATATATATATATATATATATGCCAGTCAGTTCTCACTGTAAGTCTCTTTGACAGGTGTTGAATTATAAAGCACAGAGAGTAAAAGGGATTGTCTCAAGTCATACAGCCAAGAAGACAAACTCAGGTCTTAGGGCTCCAGGGCAATCATGGTATGGGGGGGGCGGGGGGGAGAAATCCACCAGGTCTTGCCATATGAGGTGGTCTGTGCTTTGGGATTGGGGGATTGGGTTCTTTGTTTGTTTGTTCGTTGTTGTTTTTTTAAGGCAGGGTCTGCTCTGTAGCCCACGCTGGGATTTAACTCATACTCATCCTGTCTCTGCCTCCTGAGTGCTGGGTTATAGGTGTGCATCACATAGATTGCAGCAGGATCGGGGGATTCTTAAAACATTGCCAGCTGTAAGTCCTGGGCCTCAGAGATGCAAGACAGCGGTATAAAGCAGCAGGGGTGTGACAAGAGGCTGCTGAGAGGTCTCAGTTCCATATCTAGCCTGATGTCAGTGGAAAATCCTTCTCTCCCCTTCATCGATTTCATTGCCTTAAATGGCACAGGCAACAATTGCACCTAGAGATAAGCCTCTAAAGAGTCAGAGTCTAGCAGGCATTCTAGCCAGAAATTCTGGTCCAGAATGAAAGGAGGGGATATAAGCAGATCTGTAAGTGTCACATAACCATATGAGAATGGGCATGAATTCAATTATAGTGCTTGAGAACACAGGCTGGTAGATACATAGACCTGGGTTCGAAGCTATTCTTAACAGTAAGAGTCATTGAGCATGTTGGTACATAAGGAAATCAGAGGATCATGAGTTGAGGCTATCCTGATCTACATAGCTGATTCAAGGCCATTTTGAGTTACATCATGAATCTCTGTGTCAAGAAACCTAACTAGCCAAGTGTTGGTGGCACATGCCTACAAGGCTAGCTACTCAGGAGGAAGATCATGGTTCAAACCCAGCCCAGGCAGAAAAGTCCAAGAGACTTTTATCTCTAATTAACCACCAAAATACTCTAAGTGGATCTATGTCTCAAGTGGCAGAGCCCTGGCCTTGAGCAAAAATGCTAAGGGATAGTGTCTAGACCCTGAGTTCAAGCCCTAGTACTGGAACAAACAAAACAAAAAAAAATCTAAACAAAAAACCCAAGTTCTCCATCAAGGATAATCCACTACATTTTTCCTAAGAGTTTTACATCTATCAATTCACTTAAAAGTTGTGACAACTCAGAGCATAGACAGCATTCTTGCCCCCATTTTACAAATGAAAATTGGAAGCACAGAGATATCAGCTAATTTGACCAATTCACACAGCTATAGAATTGGTGTGACACAGAAGGGTGTGGAAGCTGGTCCCTTGGCTTCAAACCTTAGTCCCCCAAATAAAAGGTTAATATTTAAGATAAGAATAACAGCTACCACCAACCATGTGCCAAGGGCTAGGCCAAATTTCCTTTTCTCGCTCTCTCTTTTGTCTATGATCCTAGCCATTACAACAGCTTTGTGAAGCAGGTAACATTGCTCCCACTTTAAAGATGAGCCAACTGAAATACAGAAAGGTCAAATCGCTTGACCAAGGTCACCCAGTGGTAAGGTTGAATGAGGCCTTGAATATGCAGTGCACTAGCCAGTTGGCTAGTTTCTTCCCACTCACAAACACTCCCCTGGTTCTGCCCATAGTACCTCTTCCTGGCTCTACTCTGGAGAGTCCCATTTAAGGTGATATGAGAACAGTAGTCTCTCTGTCCCTGCCTTGGTGGCTTGCAGGTGTGGGTTCTCCTAGCACTGAGCAGGACTTCCAAACCTCCCCTCTTTCAGCCCTCCCCCCTTAGAAATAGGGGCATTCTTTCACCACCCTCTGTCAGATTGCATGAATACCCAGGTGTGAGCAGGGCATGGGTCCAAAGGATTAGTTACCCCCCCCCCCCAGGTGAGGACCGGGAGGGGGCACTTGCTCACTGGTCATTGTCCACGCCCTCTCACCCCTCCCAGGGAGGAAGCCACTCCATTTCCAGGTGGCTGAGTGAGACTTCAGGGACGGCAGCCTGTGGCAGAGGGTGGGTGACAGACTCTGTCTCTCACCGATCTTTTCCGGCTTATGTAAACCCCCAATGCAAAAGAACCTCTAAACTCAGAATGAAAAATCACACTAGAGCCTTGGATTGCACCGCCACAATTACCTCCAAGTGTGTCCTAATCGAGAACAGGGTGGTATTTATATCACAGAACTGAATGAGAAAGGCAGGTTGAGGAGTAGATTTAGGTGTGAAGAAATGACAGTATTCTTGTGTGTGTGTGTGTGTGTGTGTGTTTGTGTGTGTGTGTATACTTGCTCTCTCTGGGCCTCTGTAGGGTCTGAAGACAAATGGCTATGTTAGGGTCACCATCCAGCATTTCTACAAAGCATCCTTCAAGCCTGGCTCATCTATCAGGCCCCACAGTGCCTAACCTTGACAACGCACGCCTTCCTGTCACTCTCTTCCTGACTCTGGGACATGGCCTCTTAGCTGTTCTTCCAGTTCCTGGCCTATGCACGTGATTTTTCATTAATCTTTCCCTAAGTCGGCTGACTGATTTGTTTCTCTGCAATTCCCAGTGACTCCTGAGATCCTCAAATTGGCCAGGCTGGGCAGGGATGGAAAATTTCTGCTCCTGACAGGCTCACCACTTGATTTCTAAAATCCTATTCCTATTTTTCCCCTTGGGTCTCCTAGGTTTTAAGGGCCTGGCTTCCTGATTTGCTTGACTCAGAGGCCTTAGTTTCCCCAAAGATGGCCCAACTCTAAAATGGAGCAACTTTCCAAGTCACAGAGACCCTGGAGGCTCAGCTCTTGCTAGAAACCAGTTGGCTAAGGCACTTGATCCCCTTGCCTCTCCCTCCCCCCTCCATTCTGCCTCAGCTTCACAGTCCTGTCTGCCCCATCATCCCAGTCCAGCCTATAAGTTTACATACACACACACACACACACACACACACACACACACGCACGCACACACCTAAGGAGAGGGCACTAGAGGGAGAAGACAATGTGTCCAATGCCTCTTCAAGGCAGTGCAGTTCAGCTGACTCACCCACTTCAACTGGCATTTGAGTTCTGGCATCCAGTGGGGGGAGGAGGAAGGCTGAAAACCCAAGGCACTGGACATGGGTCAGGCCTAGGAAGGGCTTGTTCCTCAGGATAGTATCAGAGCCCGGAGAAGCCCAGGCTCCACACCCTTCAACTACAGCTCAGTCTAGCTGAGCGGGCCTACTCTCCAAGACCGCAGAGTCTTTTAGGAAGGAGTGAGAAAAATCACTGGGTTCTCCCTCTAAAACTAGGCTGGTATGGAAGATCCTTCTAGAAGTCTGGGGACCTCATCTGACTCACTCTACACCCCTTTCTTCACATGTAGTCTTGCTGACTGCAGCCTGCAATTCTTGTCTAGCTACAGTGCTATGAGACAGAGCCCCCCCCTCACTTTTTTTTTCTTTTTGCTAGTCCTGGGGCTTGCACTTAGGGCTTGGGCAATGTCCCTGAGCTTCTTTTTGCTCAAGGCTATTGCTCTACCACTTGAGCCGCAGTACCACTTCTGGCTTTTTCTGTTTATATGGTGCTGAGGAATTGAACCCAGGGCTTCATGTATGCTAGGCAAGCACTCTACCACTAAGCCACATTCCCAGCCCCCTCCACCTTTTTGTTTTTGCTGAGAATCCCCCAGGCCAGGCTGGGGGATGCCAGGATGGGCAAGAGGAGAGCACAAAGGGTGCTGGGCTGGAACCAGGAGGAAGCCACAGAACAAGTGATGCTGGAAGGAGTAGGCATAAGGCCAGAGCATGCTGTTGAGGTGGAGTTTGTGAGAAGACAGAGGGATTTCAGTTCTTATAGGGTGACCACTGAGGACCCTGTCCACCCAAAACTAAGAGAAGGTGGGAGGAGCCTGGCTGCCCCTGTCCTTGACTTTCCTCTGCACCGAGGCACCAAAGAGCCTGTCTTCCCTCCTCCAACCAGATGGACCTACCCACGAACTCTCTTGACCACTGTTTATGTAACCTGCAACATGATCCCAACCAAGGCTTTCTGGTGTGTTGATTGAATGAGACATTAGGAGGTAATTGAGCACCTCAGTTCCTCCTTCTCCTCCCTGTGACTCACAGGAGACTGCCTGGGCACTGCCTCATTCAGCTGTGCAACCAGGCCATCTTAGCACCTCAGGGGACCTGCCCTGCACAACGCCACACCTTCCAGGCATCCATTCATCCAAAAAGCATCTGCAAGTGCCATGGCATGGGCCACTGTACATGAAGCAGACCTTCGGAGAAGGGGGATACAGAACTCACAGAGCCCCCAAAGGGCAAAACAGGGCAGCGCTCTAGGGCAGGAAAGATGTATTTGCATTCGACTCTACCACATTTGACTGTTCGATTTAACAACAGAAGCAATGGTGATCTGAATGAGGGCACTTTTATTTGTGTGCCATTATTGGGATTTGAACTCAGAGCATGGGTGCTGTCCTTTAGATTTTTTTTTCCTCTCAAGGGTGGTGCTCTGCCATTTGAACCACAGCTCCATTTCCAGCACTTTAATGGTTAATTGGAGATAGGTGTCTCATGGATTTTCTGCCCAGGCTGGCTTTGAGCCACACTCCTCATATCTCAGGCTTTGGAGTGGCTAGGTGGATGAGAGCACTTTGAAAAAGTTGGGTGGGCTGAGGGAGGGGCTCTGTGGTGCAGGACATGCTTAACATGTACAGGTATGGACTGACACTTCCGTGCTCAGGCAGCAAGGGGTTGGTGTGGTTGCAGCAGAGTGGGTGAAGGGGACATCAGAGATGTCCTGTGGGAAGCAACTGCTGGACACCAAGCAGGAAATGCTCTGACCTGCTTCACTCCAGCTGCTGCTGCAGTGTGAAGGAGGCTGTGTGCCCAGCAGAGGAAACTGGCCCACAGAAGACCATGGCCCTGGTAGAAGGTCATAGCAGCTGGCACCAGCATAGACCATGAAGGTAGATAGAACACCACTCAGATTCTACACAGGAGACAGAGGGGTTGGAGGCACAGCTCCATTGGTAGAATGCTAGCCAATAAGTGAAAGTGTCAGGTATTGAGTTCAAATCTTGGTCTTGGGCCAAAAAAAAAAAAAAAAAGAAAGAAAAAGAAAAAAACAGGAGTTAGAGATATAGAATGTGTTGTTAGGTTTCTGAGAGGTATAAACAAAGGGGAAGTCAAGAATGTCACCAAGGTGTTTGTCCTGAGTGACTAGAAGATAGGAAGGTTGTGGCAGAAGCAGGCATCCTGGGAAAGAGCAGGAGGTAAGTACTTCAAGGTTGATTTGGCCGTATCTATTAAACTTCAGATGAGGGGTGACATTGATTAGGCCATGGGACATCCTTGTCTGGAACTCAAGAGTTTCAGGCTGGAGATGACAATGGATGCCAGCAGCATAAAGGATGGTATTCAAAGCATTGGGAGTGCCTGAGCTCCTAGGGAGGGAGGAGGAAAGAGAAAAGCCAGGGCCTGCCCAGGGCAGGTAGCACTATGGAGCAGGCTAGAGAAAGACTATGTGAAGGGTTGCCTGGACACCCAAGGAAAAAACATGCTTCTGGGGAGGAACAGTCATTTGTATCAAGCCCTGCTGAGTGTGGGTAAGAGGGAGATTGTGACTGACTGCTAGATCAACAATGTGGCGGCCATTGGTGATCCAAATGAGCACATTTTGAAGAGGGTTAAGTGGACTGAGGGTGTGGCTCAGTGGTTTAGTGTATGCTTAGCATGCACAAGGCTTTGGGTTCAATCTTGAGCACCACATACATGTATACATACATAATGGTTAAGCAGGGAAGAATTATCCAGGTACATGTGGCTCATACCTGGAATCCCAGCTACTCAGGAGGCTGAGATCTGAGGATCACAGAAACTAACCTGGGTAGACAAATGTGTGGTGAGATTCTTTCTCCAATTAACCAGCAAAAAGCTGGAATGGAGGTGTGGCTCAAATGGTAAGGTGACATTTTTGACTGGAAAAGCTAAACAAGACCATAAGGCTCTGAGTTCAAACTGTAGTATCAGGCTGGGAATATGGCCTAGTGGTAAAGTGCTCGCCTGGTATACATGAAGCCCTAGGTTTGATTCCCCAGTACCACATACATAGAAAATGGCCAGAAGTGACGCTGTGGCTCAAGTGGCTGAGTGCTAGCCTTGAGCAAAAAGAAGCCAGGGACAGTGCTCAGGTCCTGAGTTGAAGGCCCAGGACTGGCAAAAAACAAAACAAAACAAATGGTAGTACCAGCATAAAAAGGGGGGAAGGGGAGGTAATAAGCTAGACATAGTGATGTGTACTAGTGACCATGCTACATAAGAGGCAAAGGTAGGTGGATTGGGTCAAAGACCAGCTCTGGAAAAAAGGTGAGATGCTATCTGAAAAAAATAACTAAGGTTAAGGGTTGGGGATTCAGCTCAGTGGAAGAGCACTTGCCTGGAAAGTGCAAGGCCCAGAGTTTGGCCCTCAGCTCAGAAAGAAAGAAAGAAAGGAAGGAAGGAAGGAAGGAAGGAAGGAAGGAAGAAAGAAAGAAAGAAAGAAAGAAAGAAAGAAAGAAAGAAAGAAAGAAAGAAAGAAAGAAAGGAAGGAAGGAAGGAAGGAAGGAAGGAAGGAAGGAAGGGAGAGAGAGAAAGAAAGAGAAAGAGAAAGAAAGAAAGAAAGAAAGGAAGGAAGGAAGGAAGGAAGAAGGAGAGAGAAAGAAAGGAAGATAGAGACTGAGAGGGAGGGAGGGAGAGAGAAAGAAGAAAGAAAGAAAGAGAGAGAGAGAAAGAGAAAGAAAGAAAGGAAAGAAAGAGAGAAAGAGAGAAAGAGAAAGAAAGAAAGAAAGAAAGAAAGAAAGAAAGGAAGGAAGGAAGGAAGGAAGAAAGAAAGAAGGAGAGAGAAAGAAAGGAAGATAGAGACTGAGAGGGAGGGAGGGAGAGAGAAAGAAGAAAGAAAGAAAGAAAGAAAGAGAGAGAAAGAGAAAGCAAGAAAGAAAGGAAAGAAAGAAAGAAAGAGAGAAAGAGAAAGAAAGAAAGAAAGGAAGGAAGGAAGGAAGGAAGGAAGAAGGAGAGAAAAAGAAAGGAAGATAGAGACTGAGAGGGAGGGAGGGAGAGAGAAAGAAGAAAGAAAGAAAGAAAGGAAAGAAAGAAAGAAAGGAAGAGAGACTGAGAGGGAGGGAGGGAGAGAGAGAGAGAAAGAAGAAAAAGAAAGAAAGAAAGAAAGAAAAGGAAGGAAGGAAGGAAGGAAGGAAGAAAAAAAAAAGTTCCAAGGGCTCAAGTGGTAGAATTCATGAGCATGAAGCCCATAGTTCAAACTCCAGTATCTCCCCTAGAAGAAATGTGAAACAAGGAGGGAGGAGGGAAGGAGGGAGAAGAAGAGTTAGGGATGGTGAGTATAGAGTCACTCTCTACCCCCTTCATGCTGAGGATCAAATCCAGGGCCTTGTGTGGGCTAGTCAAGGATTCTACCACTGATCTACATCCCAGTCTTAGCTATTTTTTCATTATTATTATTATTATTATTTTTTTTTTTGCGGGGGGCGGGAGTGCTGATCCTGGGGCTTGAACTCAGAGTCTGGGCACTGAATTAGCATGCACTTTTTTACTCAAAGCACTCTACCACTTGTTTTTTTTTTTTTTTGCGCCTGTCCTGGGCCTTGGACTCAGGGCCTGAGCACTGTCCCTGGCTTCTTCCCGCTCAAGGCTAGCACTCTGCCACTTGAGCCACAGCGCCGCTTCTGGCCGTTTTCTGTATATGTGGTGCTGGGGAATCGAACCTAGGGCCTCGTGTATCCGAGGCAGGCACTCTTGCCACTAGGCTATATCCCCAGCCCTCCTAGATTCTTATTATTTATTTATTTGCTGGTCTTGGGGCTTGGACTCAGGGCATGGACTCTGTCCCTGAGCCTCTCTGTGCTCAACCTAGCACTCTACCACTTGAGCCACAGCACCAGTTCTGGCTTCTTCTGTTTGTGTGGTGCTGGGGATGGAACCCAGGGCTTCATGCATGCTAGGCAAGCACTCTACCACTAGGCCATATTCCCAGCCCTCCGAGATTCTTTTTATAAAGGACTCTTTTTTTTTTTTTTTTTTTTTGGCCAGTCCTGGGCCTTGGACTCAGGGCCTGAGCACTGTCCCTGGCTTCTTCCCGCTCAAGGCTAGCACTCTGCCACTTGAGCCACAGCGCCGCTTCTGGCCGTTTTCTGTATATGTGGTGCTGGGGAATCGAACCTAGGGCCTCGTGTATCCGAGGCAGGCACTCTTGCCACTAGGCTATATCCCCAGCCCCAGGCAATTTTTATTACATCAGCGCTGCCTTCCTCCCAGAGCTGTGGTAGAGATCCAATGAGGCAATAGAATTGAAAGTGTTTATGTGGCATGTAAGGGGGAACAGATGGCTGGGATTATTTTTTATTCTAATAACACAAGGGATTATTAAGAAGATTTAAGGGATTATCATCCACTCAGCTCTATTGTATGTACAGCTCCCACATGTGCCCTAATCTGATCTTTGTAGAGCCCAGTCCACACCCTAGTTCTCTATGCATGATGCTAACCCTCCTCCAATTCCACCAGCCCCTCTGTGCCCTTGATGTCTTGACCCCTCTTCTTTTTTTTAATTTATTTTTTATTAATTGGACATAAATTTTTTTACAAGGTGTTGTGCAAAGAGGGTACAGTTACATAGTAGGGCAGTGTGTACATTTCTTATGATATCTTACGACCTGTTTTTCTATCCCTTGTCTAGGTCAGGTTGACATATATGCAATATACAATGTATCAAGAACATATACAGTATTCACAGACTTGGTCTCTACTGTCTCTCCGTCTCCCTTTGTTAACAGTCATATATCAGGGAGATCATGCCCCTTTGTTTTCTGTGTTCTAGGCTTGTCTCACTCAACATTATTTGTTCGAGTTCTGACCATTTCCCTGCGAATAACAGTATTTCACCATTCCTAATCGCTATGTAGTATTCCATTGTGTATAAGTACCATATTTTTTGGATCCATTTGTCTGTGGAGGGGCATCTGGGTTGTTTCCATATTTTAGCTATTGTGAATTGTGCCGCGATAAACATGGAAGTACAAATGCCTTTTTGATATCTTGGATTTTGCTGTTTAGGATAGATGCCTAGGAGTGGTATGGCTGGGTCATAGGGTAGGTCTATATTGAGCTTTTTGAGAAACCTCCATACTGTTCTCCAAAGTGGTTGTACTAATTTGCACTCCCACCAACAATGGAGAAGGGTTCCTCTTTCCCCACAGCCCCTCCAGCATTTGTTGTTTCCTGAGTTCAGAGTATAGGCCATTCTAACTGGGGTGAGGTGGTATCTCAGGGTTGTTTTTATTTGCATTTCCTTTACTAGCAGGGATGTTGAGCATTTCCTCATATGTTTCTTTGCCATTTTTATATCTTCTCTTGTGAAGTCTCTCTTTAGCTCTTTTGCCCATTTCCTAATAGGTTTATTGGGCTTGGAGGGGCTTAGTTTTTTGAGTTCTCTGTAGATGACCGATATCAGGCCTTTTTGACCCCTCTTCTGTCCTCTGTAAATGCTAACCTCCCAACCATACTGCCCAGGCTCACACTTCCTAGAGCTGTTTTCTTTCTTTCCTTCCTTCCTTCCTTTCCTCCCTCCCTTCCTCCCTCCCTCCCTCCCTTGCTCTTTCCTTCCTTTCTTTCCTCCCAGCTCAATTCCTCACTGGATCCTTTTTTTGGTGTGTGTACTGGTTCTGCGCTTGAACTCTGGAACTGTCCCTGAGCTTTTGCGCTCAAGGCTTGATGAGGAGATGCATATTTCCAAACCAAGATGGAGTAGCTGAGGCCAAGCAGCCTAAAGTATAGCCCCAAATAAAACCCCTAACCATGGGAATGAATCTCTGAACATTACTTTCCCAGGCCTGCTCAAGGTCTGGGATAATGCTTTATTTTTAACTAGTCTCGATAAGGAGAGTAAGGGCCAGGTTGACCTGGCAAATGTTGTGTTGCATCTACGACTCAAGGCTAAGTACTGTCTCAGTATTACTATCTGCATCCTGCAATGGAGATGTTCTTAGTTGAAGGTTAAGACTGTTAGAATTTAGATTTCTTCCTCTATACTGTTTAGCAACTATAACCTCTCCTGCCAAGCCATCTGTAGACACCTGCATGTGGTTTTTACCTTTATAAACCCAGGCTTGAGGACTGTTCGGCATCAGAGTGTTAGCTCCCGAGTCTGCACTGTCTCCCTGGCCAGTCAGCTTCTGTGTTTGCAATAAAGCTTGAATTCTCCCAACTTTGTTTGTGTGCTGGACTTATTTTTGCTCAGACCCTGTGACATTTTGGGGTGGGGGCTAGTCCCTCCAACCCCCTCCCCATAACAGCTAGTGCTCTTTCACTTTGAGCCACAGCTCCATTTCGGCTTTGTGGTGGTTAACTTGCAGATAAGAATCTCACGGACTTTCCTGCCCAGGCTGGCTTTGAACAGTGATCCTCAGACCTCAGCCTCATGAGTAGCTAGGATCACAGGCATGAATCACCTGTGCCTGGCCATCACTGAATTCTTTTGAACACTATTTTGCTTTGTAAGATATGGTTAGATGGAAGGGCACTTGTCCTTCCAGGAGCCAGGAGAGTGTCAAATCATCACAATTTGCCCAGCATCTAGTAGCTCCCTAACAAGTAGAAATTGCAATGCTGAAACGGAATGGCCCAGGTAGACTGGGATAATTTGGCACCCTGGTCTTTTCATTTATTTGTTTTGTTTTTGTTGCTAGTTCTGGGGCATGGACTCAGGGCCTGAGCACTGTCCCTGGCTTCTTTTTGCTCAAGGCTAGCACTCTGCCACTTGATCCACAGCACCACTTCTGGCCATTTTGTATTTATTTGGTGCTGAGGAATCGAACCTAGGGCTTCATGTATATGAGGCGAGCACTTTCCCACTAGGCCATATTCCCAGCCCCGGCACCCTGTTCTTGACCAAGCCCATATGTATTTGACTTTACCATTATCTTCCCAGGAAATTTTGGGCCAATGGTCTAATTACTATAGAATCTGATTTTCTCACTCTAAGAGGAAGGCTTAGAACTTCAGACCCTTCCAGCCCTCAGATTCCAATGCTGGCAGTCCTTGGTTCATTCCATCATATCCACTGAGTTCTACAGTATCACACACTGTGCTTTTCCTGTTTACCATGGCCTTGGGTATGTAACACCATGCTTCATACACAGAAGATGCTCAATTAAGACCAGTGGCAAAGATGAATGCATGAATCCACTGCACCCCCCATTCCTGGCTTGATCCCTATCTAACTCCCTAAAGCCTCTGCTCACAGTTCACAGTTATGGCCCAAGTCCTTTTACCCATGGTAAGGAACAGAGACAGAGAAAGAGAGATGCAGAGAGACAGAGGGGAAAAATCACTGGAGACTTCCTTAACTCTATTTAGTTCTGAGCCAATAGACAAGTCCTCTTTGAGGACAACCACAGAAACACTGAGAATGCATCAGGTTGGGCACAGAACACCTGAGTCCTAGTCTCAGACCTTCTGCTGACCAAGACACCATGCTGGCCCTTTAACACCCAGAACTTCCAGTGTGGAAAGCATATTTATTTTGTTTGTGTGTTGTGTATGACCTGGGGCTTGAACTCAGGACCTGGGCACTGTCCCTTAGCTCTTTTGCTCAAGGCTGATGCTCTACCACTTGAGCCACAGCTCCACTTCTGGCTTTTGGGTGGCTAAATGGAGATAAGAGCCTCTTGGATATATCTGCCTGGGCTAGCTGCAAACCTTAATCCTCAAATCTCAGCCCTAGAAGTAGCTAGGATTACAGGCGTGAGCCACTGGTGTCTGGCTAGAAGGCAGTTCTTATAAGCACTCCATCCCTCCATGGATTGTGGTGGACATCCTGTCACTTGAAAGCTTTTGAGGCTGTGACTAAAGCCAGGAGCTCTGGATGCTTGGTAGAGCTGAACATGCCAGCGAGGGAGAGCCTGGCTGCTGAGTCCAGTGGCAATGGATGTCTAATTTGGACGCCTTCCCGTGAAGGCAGCACAGAGGACTTGTCTGGTTGGGTCCTCGGAACTGTCACATGTAGGTGCTTGGAGCCCATCTGAGCAAAATGCCTGGGTTGCATTACTCTTGGCATGAATCTGTCCCAGGTGACCACTTGTCTCTTGGACCTCTGCTTCCAGGAACATCCTACCTAGCATCTGACCCTGAGTTGGTCTCTGGAATCAGATGGGCCAGATTCCCAGATAACCACTTCCTCACTTGCTCTACAACCATGGTATGTCATTTGACATCACTGAGCTTTGACTTCCTCATCTTCATTTGCTCACAGTAGAATCTATACAGACAGCTTGCTCAGACAAAGCATGTGCTCAGTAAATATTAGCTATTATTGTTACCATAACCATCATCACCATCACCAATCCTGTTCCGTGGGGAAAGCAAAGAACAAGCTCAATCTAACAGAGTCTCTCACTAGGTAAATCTCCTTGACCCTAAGCTTTCCTTCCCAGATTGCCCTTGGAGAACATTACTTTAGTCTACTGGTCAGGATACTCCCTACCCCCACCCCTCCAAAGAGGAAGGGGCACCTCTTCTGTGCCCCCTGCCCAGGTCAGCTGATCTATCTGAGACACCAGACATAATTCCCCGAAGGCAGCACTAAGCTAGCCCCACTTCTAGGTGCTTTCAAAGGATGCCCTTCGGACTATGACGAAGACAGGGGTGGTTAAGGAACTGGGTGAGATAATCACAAAGCTTTCCCCAGGAGCTGAGCCAAACTTACCAGTGTAAATACACCTGCTCCTAGCACGGCATAGACTGCATGGAGCCAGGGTACCTGTGGGCAGAGGAAAACTGGGCTTAGGGTGGCTAACAGGGGCAGTGAGCAGGACTGAGTCCAGAGGATGGAGGATGTGGTCAACCTCTCACTTAATGATTTTGTGGGTGCTCATGGTGGTGGCGTGGTATCATTAGGTGACCCCAAGATAATCCTTGAGGGACTGGCAGGAAGCTCCCAACAGACCTGATTTTTTTTTTTTTTTTTTTTTTTGGCCAGTCCTGGGCCTTGGACTCAGGGCCTGAGCACTGTCCCTGGCTTCCTTTTTGCTCAAGGCTAGCACTCTGCCACTTGAGCCACAGCGCCACTTCTGGCCGTTTTCTGTATATGTGGTGCTGGGGAATCGAACCCAGGGCCTCATGTATATGAGGCAAGCTCTTTCGCCACTAGGCCATATCCCCAGCCCCCCAGACCTGATTTTTAAAATATTTATTTAATGGATTTTTCAGGTACTGGGGTTGGAACTCAGAGTTATATAATTGATCTATTTGCTTACTTGGCTGGTGCTGTACCACATGGGCCATACTTCTAACCCTGCTTTTTTGCCAGTTCTGGGGCTTGGACTCAGGGCCTGAGCACTGTTCCTGAGCTTCTTTTGCTCAAGGCTAGCACTCTACCATTGAGCCACAGCACCACTTCTGGCCTTTTCTGTTTATGTGGTGCTGAGGAATGGAACTCAGGGCTTCCTGCATGCTAGGCAAGCACTCTACCACTAAGCCACATTCCCAGCCCTCTAGCCCTGCTTTTTTGCTGGTTATTTTGGAGACAGAGTCTCGAGTAATTTTCTGCCTGGGCTGGCCTTGGGCCATGATCCTCTGGATCTTAGCCTCCTGAGTAGTTAGGATTACAGGCGTGAACCTGTAGTGCCAGACCTGGTATTTCTTCCCTCTCTACCACCGCAGGCTCTGACTAGAGTAAGATGACACACTCAGTCAGGTCCCTGTCCTCTCTTCAGCCTAGGTTTGGATAGGGGCTGCTTCTGCCTCCCAGTTTACCTGCACCCTTGTCCAGTGCAGGGTCTGTCTGTCTCTTGGTCACAGGGTTCTGTGGATCTCCCTTGGGGGAAGGAACTCAGCTGCAAGGGGATACATGTAAATTCGGGATGTGTGGGGCTGGGGGAGTCTGGAGTCTTTGCCAGTTGTGCATGGTAAGGCTTGTGTCTGGAAGCCAGAAGAGCACCCCTCCCAACCTGCTACCCCAGGTCTATCCCTTGGTCTCAGAGGCACCCAGCGGTGTGTGAAAACCCCACAGGCATGCTAGCCTTTCCCTCTGAGGGGCCCTCCCAGGAAGCTTTCCAGAAGATTCCTGGAAACAAAGGCATCCCATTAGCTAGACCTCAGTCAATAATGGGTTCTTTGAAGTTCTAGGGCTCCTTCTGGTAATCCTTCTTCCTCATATAGATACACAGAGGGCCCCCAGGCCAGCTCCGGCCCCTCCCTTCGTCAACAGGATCCTGGAACAAGCCAAGGAAATGCCAGCAGAACTGATCTTGATGTCCTGGATGGGGAGCCAAATGCCTCTAAGCTGGGGCTAGTCAGGATGGCAATGGGTTGGGGAGTAAAGGAATACCCTCCCAGCCTTGGCACACAGTAGGTGATGAGGGGACCAAGTACCAAGCCTGGCTCATTTGGTACCCCAGTAAGTGCCTAGCTGCTTCCTCGCTTTTGCGTTCCCAGGATTCTAACCTGTGTCCTTCCTGTGAAGGCCCTAATCTACCTTTACAGTCTTTGCAGTGGCCTGAGTGCTTATATAGTAGCCACTGGTGTTCCCCAGCTCAGGCTGGACATCACTAGAAGAGCTGAGAATTACCTAGTCTACAAGGGGAGTTGGGTCCATCCTGCTGCCCCTCCTTCCACTCACCAGGATTCTGCCTCTCTAGACTCAAGGCTGATCCCCACCCCCATTAGTAACCCTTAGTTTGTGCCCTCTCCTCCCTCAACCCTCCAGTGGCATGGAAAAATGGGAAAGGTGAAGCCGGATGCGACTCATGGGGCCAGGCAGGTGCCCAGACCTGCCAAGAAAGAAAGGCCTCCTTGTTTGCTTGCTGATACTGCCAACAAGCCTGGAGCAGGTGCCAAGAGGGGTTGGACAGGATGGCAAACTAGGGCTTTGGCCCTGGGCCTGCCCTGGAAGGTGCGGGAGGGGACAGCACCCAGGCAGTGGCCCCTCCACCCTTCCCACGGGCCTGCAGGCTGGAGACACACTCACATATTGGAAGGGCAGGAGGATGGCCAGGATGAGGCCACTGAAGAAGAGCGTCATGAGCAGGACGAAGAGCACACCCTGGCAGGAAGTGAAGTCAAACTATGGACAGACGAGAGAGACAAGGAAGAGGGCTGTTAGTGCTGGGCCTGAACCCATTGAGCCTACCCTGGACCATGTGCTGACCACAGGTTGAAGCACAGTCCACCCGCCCCCACCCCCCTTTCTCTCTCTCTCCTTGAACTCACTATCTGATGCTTTTTCTCATTGGCTGGCATTCTACCTGAGCCATGCTTCCAAGCCCAAGCCCACAATCTTGAGTTCACCCCCAGAACCCGGCAAACCTCTCCCCAGACCCGCCTTACCCAATTACCTCTCCCCAACTGTCCCCTCCCCCCAGCCTAAAGCTCCCACATGAGACTTCCTCCCACCCCCAGCCCCAGGAGCTGACCTTGGTCTGGAAGCTGAAGACGGTGACTGAGAGGCAAACGAGAGCTGTGATGCCCAGGCACAGCAGTACCGACGTGGTGTTGTAGTAACTGAGACAGGGGAGGGGGGTCAGCCCCTGCCAGAGGTCAGCCCTCCTCTCAGGCCACACATTTCTGCCAGGACCTGATCTCATGCACTAAGCTTCCCAGTCTTTCTTCTGATCCCTCCCTGTGTGAGCGTACCCGTCCTTAAGGCCAGGCTGCTGTCCCTGAGCTCTTTAGCTCAAGGCCAGCACTCTACTACTTGAGCCACAGCTCCACTTCCAGATTTTTGCTGGCTAATTGGAGAGTGCCAGAGACTTTCCTGCTCAGACTGGCTTCAAACCACGCTCCTCAGATCTCAGCCTCCTGAGCAGTTAAGATTACAGGCATGAGCCACTGGTACTTGGCTCTGGGAACTTTTAAGCTGCAGCCTGAGGGGATTCACCCTGCTCCTCACCATTCTTGACTCCTATCTCACCAACCTGGGCAGGTCCTAGAGCCACTGGCCTGTTGAGGGCTCAAGGAGTGGGTTCTCAGCTAAAGCTTTCTGTCTCCCTGAGTCCCTCCACTTCCACCCAAGTGACTAGGGCTTGAGGGCAGTCCCTCAGGTGTGGCCAGAGCCTGGCTACAAGCCTGGCTCTCCTTTCCTTCTACCTGTCCCCCTTTACCTGGACAACATCCCAGTGAGGTAGGCCATCGACAGAGTCTGCAAGGAGAAACAGGGTAAAAGAATGTTCCAGTAATCAGACTCTCTCAAATCTAGCTTAGGTCTCTACCTGTGCTTGTGGCCTGCCACGCTAAGTTGGCTTCAGCCAGACATAGGTTCATGTTCAGGACTCAGGCCCAGCTAAACAGCATCCCAGTCCATCTGGTAGACTTCTCAAGCCAGAGATCCCCTTTCTCATTCAGGCAGCTCTGCTCTGCTCCCCTGGTAAGACCCCACCCCACTGTCCTAGCTCTGGGACTCCTATACAAACCTCACTAAGTAGAGCATAAAGAGCAGAGATTAAATGCAGAGGGAGAGGCGGAAGCTATTTGGAAAGGGAGGGTGGGTGTCTTGCTGGAAGAGGCGGGGCATAATGCCTCTGCCCCTAGTGACCTCACATTGGATGTCCCCAGTCCTTGGCCCTCAGAGCCCATGCTGCTTCTGTCCTCCTGTCCGCACAGCCTCCCTCTGTCTCCAATCTACTCCAGTCACTTACAAAGACGGTCAGCAGAATCAGGTTCCAAGGGAAGTGCCGCCTGCAAGGAAAGCCGGGGCCTCAGACCAGAGTTATTTACAAAGAGGGGATCCTGCCCCCACTGCCTTTGTCTTCAGCCATACTCCCATGTGTCCCCATCTGTCCATCTGCCCTGCTCCCATCTCAGGGGTGTCCAGGGAAGGGAGTGAAGGACTGGACTGCTGGACAGCCCCAGAGAGGAATGGGGCCCTCCCAGGGGCGCACAGCACATTGATGGCAATCAGGGCTAGGGCCAGGGCTTTCAGGGGTCCCCAAACTGTTATCATACCTGGGTCCAGAACAGCAAGCCAGGGTCAAGTAGGTTGCAAAGAACACAGCACTGTGAGAGACAGGCAGATGGGTAAGTTCTCCTCCAGATGCCACTCTCCATCCAGTCCCTGTTTCATTCTACTCTCTGCCTCCCTTACCCACTGAGCACCAGGCAGGAGGGGGGGCGGGGCAGGGAGAAGGACATGGTTATCCTATATACTTGGTCTAATGCCAGAAGAGAGCAAGAGAGATGCATCTGCTCCTAGCAATGCTGAATCTGGAGAGACATAGGATAGCTGTTCCTGACCATGTAGCCTAAAGCCTTAAGGAGACTACTTGTTATTTTATTTGTTTATTTATTTATTTATTTGCTGGTCCTGGGATTTAAACTCTGGGCCTGGGTGCTATTCCTGAGTTTTCTTTTGCTAAAGGTAAGTGCTGTACCACTTGAGCCACAGCACCACTTCCAGCTTTTTTGAGTAGTTTATTGGAGGTAAGAGTCTCATGGAGTTTCCTGCCTGGGCTGGCCTTGAATGGCAATTCTCAGATCTCAGCCTCCTGAGTAACTTGAATTACAGATGTGAGCCTCTGGTGCCTAGCCACTACTTGTTATTTTAGAAGCTCCTATATGGTACTTTCTATGTGCTAGGCAGTGTGTGTGTGTGTGTGTGTGTGTGTGTGTGTGTGTGTGTGTGTGTGTACTAGTATTAGGACTTGATCTCAGGACCTCATATTCTTGCTTAGATTTTTCTGTTTAAGGCTGGGGCTTTACTGCTTGAGCCACATCTCCACTATGGATTTTTTTTACTGGTTAATTAGAGATAATCTCATAGGCTGGTTTTGATCTGTGAGCCTCAGATCTCAGCCTCCTGAATAGTAGGATTACAGACGTGAGCCATCAGCCCCTGGCTTAGGTAGAGTTTTTAAAGTGCATTGCAAATACTGACTAAGGTAATCCTCATCCATTCACAGAGGGCTAAGGTGGCTTTTCCAAAGTCAGGCAGTTATCATGTTGCAGAAGCAGGACTGGAACCAAGATGCGTTGGATCCAGGGAGCTCACTTATAACCACTACCCCACACTGCCTCTTCTGGTTACTACCTGTAAGAATCTTTTAGTTACTTTATTGTTGGTCAGCCCTGCTAAGCCGTGATCTCAGCCATACCTGGCCCAAGCCAGAAGTGATACCTGTGGACTGAGCCGTGTGTGGTGGGAGGCAAAAGGAGGCTCAGGCGAAATCCAGAAATAGTAACTGTGAGGCAAGCAAGCAGAGACATAGAGACTCAAGGGTAGAGTTATTGTCACCATTAATGCATGGTGGCACTGCCATCCTTTCTCTACCTCCTTCCTCTGTTTCTCACCTACCCTCCATAGCAGCAATTCCAAACATCTTCCTCCTTCTCCAAACCTCCCAGGCTACTTTGCTCTCCACAAAAGCTACCTGATCTGTCCCAGAAAGATCTGAGATAATGAGGTGGGGTTCCTCTGGCTCCTAGCCTGTCACCTACAAACCTCAACATGACACTCCCATCTTTCTCCTCCCTTCTCAGGACAATCCCCCGGCCCCTAGCCTCAGCTGTGGGGGTTCATCCCTCAACATGACCTTTTCTCTTCTCTTCTCTTCTCTTTTTTTCCCTTCCCTTACCTTTCCTTCCTTCCTTCCTTCCTTCCTTCCTTCCTTCCTTCCTTCCTTCCTTCCTTCCTTCCTTCCTTCCTTCTTTCCCTTCCCTCCCTCCTTCCTTCCCTTTATCTTCCCTTCTCTTTCCTTCCTTTCTCTTTTCTTTTGTGCCAGTCCTGGAGCTTCAACTCAGACCTTTTAGCTTTTGTGCTCAGGCTAGCACTCTTCAACTTGAGCCACAGCACCACTTTGGGCTTTTTGCTGGTTAATTGGACATAATAGTCTTTTGAATTTGTTTGCCCAGGCTGGCTTCAAACTCAATCCTCAGAGCTCAGCTTCCTGAGTAGCAAGGATTACAGGTATGAACTACTACTGTCTGACCATGATCTTTTTCTTTAACATCCCTACTAAAGATTTCTTCAGCACTTCTCCATCCCCAACATCTTCTCCTGCCTAGTTAAAATTGCTATCTACCCTGACACCTGAACTTCTCGAAGAAAAAACTGTCTCCACTCATGATGTCTTCTCCATGTCCCTAATCCGGTAAACTCCACCTCTGCCTAAAGGAGAGCCGGCTTGGCTACACCAGGGTGACCTTGTTGAGTCCAATTGACACTTACCTTACCAGACTTCTCAATGTCTGGTCACTCCTACTGTTTATGACACACTTTTGGGTCCCTCTTCTCTCCCTGGACACTCCTCGGTTTCTTTCAGGGAGTGTGAACATGCCTGGTTCCTTCACTACAGGCTCTGCTCTCTTCACACTTTCCCTAGGTGGGCTCAGCTCACTTGATCCCCATATTTCACATCTCCATTTTCCTTCTCCACCTAGGACTGAGACATCCAGCTGCTCAATAGGCAGACCTGGTATTGTGGGTGCGTGTGCATGTGTGCGCACACATGCGCACCAGTCCTGGGGCTTAAACTCAGAGCCTGGGCGCTGTCCCTTAGCTTTTTATTCACTCAAGGCTGGTGCTCTCCTACTTGAGCCACACTTCGAGTGGTAAGAATTTCCACTTCTAGCTTTTTGCTGGTTACCTGGCGATAAGAGTCTCATAGACTTTCTTGCCCAGGCTGGCTTTGAACCACAATCGTCAGATCTCAGCCTCCTGAATAGCTAGGCTTACAGGCATGAACCACCAGCCCCTGGCCATTTGATTTTTCATAAATGCACCAGACTCCACTGTGAAGAGCTGAGCTCTCTGTCCTCTCTGTTCCTCCATTTCTACCCCTACTACAGAAGATGCCACGCATCTGCCAAACCACCCAGCTGGAGGCTTCAGCATCATCCTTCACATTTATCCTGCCCTGCCCAATTAATCACCTGGATCTGTTAATCCTCCCGCTCAGGCACTTCACAAATTTGTCCTCGTCCCTCATTCTCCACCACCTCCCTTTGAGGATGGGCCACTTCTTTCTCTTTTCTGGTCCTCCAGCTTCCAGCCCTGCCTTCCACCCTCCATGCTACAGGGGAATCCATCCATCCCATGCCTCCCAAGTCCAGCATCTCTCCAATTCTGCTTTCACCATGCTCCACCCTTCCACCCCACCCTTCCCATCACAACCTGCTCAAACTGTGCCTGCTTCGAAGGACTGGCTAGTAAGGACTCTGGAGGCTTTCTCTTCCCAGAGGCTTTCCCTGCACCAAGAGTCCCCTCAGCTGACCCCAGATCATGACTAGCTCACCTAACTTCATGGATACTGAGATGCAGCATCTGGGTATCAATCTGTCAACTGGTCATTTTGTATTCCCACTAGCTAACCAAGGGAGCTGGCACCTGGTTGGTGCTCCTTAAATATTTCTGAGTGAAATGAGAAAGCAAAACAGAACCAGGCAGTGATGGAGCTAAGACAAGCCTATCAACTTGTCATCCTGCTCATGCCAGCCAGCAGATCTGTCCTGTCCTTCACCTCATTCTTTTCCTTGTTGTTCTTGGTTTGGGGCTTGAACTCGGGGCCTGGGCACTGTTTTGGAGCTCTTTTGAGCACGGCTAGTTCTCTATCACTTTGAGCCATAGCACCACTTCCGGTTTTCTGGTGGTCAATTGACGATAAGAATCTTACAGGGACTTTTCAGTCTGGGCTGGCTCTGAACCGTGATCCTCAGATCTCAGCCTCCTGAGTAGTTAGGATTACAGGCATGAGCCTCTGGCACCTGGCTTTACCTTGTTCTTTTTTTGGTCTCCCTTGAGTCACTGGTCAGTCACTTCAACAATAATGACAATAATAGCACCCTTGTCTGTGTGTTTCTTGGGTGCGGGTCCTGTCACACTGGCCAGACTAGAAGCTTCCTGAGGGCAAGAACCTTGTCTCCTTGGCTCTCTAGTCTTTCAACCCTTAACAAAGAATTAGTAGAAAACAGAACAACCCAAGATCTAGGGTCTATGGTGCAATTTCAGAGCCAGATGCGAGCAGTCACAAAGCCTGGCCTGCTACTACTGTGTGGTTGTGGATGAGTCACCTAATAGCCAAGTCTCAATTCCCTGAACAGGAAGATGGGTACCGGCCTGATGTGAGGATGCAGATCAAGCATTTGGTGCGGGCACAGCTCCCGGATGGGAGCTGCTATTATTGTGATTAAAAACTGTCTGGTAGACAGCTTCCTTGATCCTTCTTTACCTCCGCCTCCTTTTTCCTCCACTTCCTGGCTTTTCCCACCCAGGCTCAATGGAGCAATCAGACAATAAGGTGAGGACCCAACAAAGCAAAGCTGGTGTAGTAGCATAGTGTATATGTGGGGGGGGGGGGGGAAAGAGGGAGTCTGGTGCCCCAGGGGACAAGAATGAGTCAGGAAAGGGTGAATAGTGAATAGCTGAATGTACGTCAGAGCCTGAGCCTCAGGGCCTGGGATGGTTTGTTTACATAGTGTCAGGACTGGGAGTGAGACTCAGGTGAAGGTGAGCTACCAAACCCAAAGTCCTTCCCCAGCTTGTCCTGTTCCAGGACCCAGTGCTGTAGACAGCAGAGTATAGATGGTAAGTTTCACCATCAGACACGCCTGAGTTTCTATCCTGGCTCTGCTACTTAGGAAGCAATAATGACTCTTTGCCTCGGTTTCCTCATCTGTACAATGGAGGGGTGTAATTATAGTACCAGTTTGGTAAGTTATTGAAAGGATGAGTGAAAATTATTTGGAAAGCACTTCACAGAGGGCCTCGTGAATAGGAAAAGAAGCTTAAAAACGCTCTTTGTTATTGTTGCTCTTCTAAAAGGAAGAGATTAGGGGCCAGGCACCAGTAGCTCACAGCTATAATCTTATCTACCCAGGAGGCAGAGATCTGAGGAGCTCCATTCAAAGCCAGCCCAGGGAGAGAAGTCATAAGACTCATCTCCAATTAACCACTAAACAGCGGGGAAGTAGAGCTGTGGCTCAATGGTAGAGCACTAGCTTTGAGGAAAAAAAAATCCCTCAGGGACAGCAGCCAGTCCCTGAGTGTGAGCCCCAAGACTGGCACATGCACTTGTGCAAACCTCCTGCTCCCCACTCAAAGGAAGACATTAGGATGCTGGAGCGGGGAAAGCACTTGGTGTGCTGAAGGCCATGAGACAGATACTCCAGGACTCCAATAGGAGTTGCTTTCGGGCCAAATGGGATGAGTTGAGGGGTGAGGAGAGGGCAAGGAGGAATCCCAGGTCAGCTTCCTGTAGAAAAAGGGCCTAGCAGGGAGACTCCAAGCACCTTCAATGCTTTGTGACACCCCATGAAAAGTACTCAGTCCACATCCACCTCCTTTCTCCTCTCTATCTGCAACTACCCTGGAGCCAGCCAGCATATTTCTGTTCTCTGCCTGGGTAAGGTGAAGAAGAGATGTTCTAGATCCTGCCATTTAGAGGCCAAATTCTCATGACCCTTCCCTCTCTCCAGACAACACACACACACACACACACCACACACACACACACACACACACACACACACACACACACACACACACAGTGGACTAGATTCTATCCTGTTTGTGAGCTTGCTCCTTCCTGGGCTGTTCCCTGTTTTCATTTGCATAGAGCATGTTTCTAAAATCCTCCCACAGAAGGCCAGAGAGCTGCCCAAGGACTCCATTCTTCAGTTCTCAAGGGGCCAAGGCTGCCAGGCGGTGCTGACGTGTTGGGAGCCATGCCAACCTGCCATGTGGGCTGGCTGGGGTGGCAGTCCCTGGGGTCTCATTAGCTCTATACACAGTGTTTCCCAATGCCCCAAGACATGGGCCTCCCTGCTGGTTTACAGATGGGGCAGCCTGTCCTGTGCCCTAGGAAAGGCCCTAGGCTGGGCCTACTTTCCTATCAGAGTCTCTATCCAGAAACAGGCAGGGCAGTGTAGTATGTAGGCTCTTAGGTCTGGAGGATCTGTCCCCCTAACCTTGCTGTCTGAGATCCCCTTCCAGCCTCCAATCCACCTAGGTCCCTATATATCACGCACACCACATGCATTCTCACATTCATGCGTTTTTGTTTAAGCGGCTCATCTCTTGGAAACAATCAGCCCTCTTGCCTGATCTTTTGAGGTACACCCCTTGATGTGGACTGAGAAGCCTGGGTGTGCTAGGTTCCCTCCACCCATCTTCCTGCACACTACACTTGAGCACGTGGCTAGTTCCACCCATCACCGCCCCCTGCAGGCAGAGGCCTCCTCCTCCCTAGCAGCCTCAGCTTTGGGTTGGGCTCACAGTGGCAGCTAAGAGTGAGCAGCAGTTCTCTGACCTCAGGGAGGACCTTACCTGGAATCATGCAGGTGAGAGGTGGGGTCCAGGATCACCTACAAATTCAAACCTCTTCCCCAAGTTACCTACCATGTTCTTTAAAGAGTATGAGATTAACAGAAGCCAGTGGCTCAAGGGCTGAAAGGAAACAGCCAAGTAGAGGGATTAAGGATACAAGTCTTAACTTGAATCCTGGATTTGAATCCCAGATCCATCATGGACTAGCTGGGCAAATTACCATTGACTACCTGTGGTACCTCAGGCAAATTACCTAACCTCTCTGAGCCTTCGTTTTCTGAGGTAATCGTAGCCAGTACATGTAAAGATCAAGTGCAATAGTATACATCAAGTACACAAAACAATACCCAGCCCTTATTAGGCACTCTTTAAGTGGTGGTTGTTATGATTAATAATTTCATAAGCATTAATAACAATGTTCCTAAGAGTAGCAATATTATCATTAGTGTGGCTCTAGGTGTTCCAGGGCCCTCCCTCTAGAGCCAAGGCACTGTGTCTCTCCAGCCCTGGGTCTCTCAACTTGTGCAGGTACTAGAGCTGAACCGAGCCTCCCGCCTGCCTCCCGCCTGCCTCCCGCCTGCCTCATCAGTTCTAAATAGCCCCAAGTGGAACTTCTGGGTAGGCTCTGCAGCTAGCACCATGAACAGGGCATGAGGGTTTGTGAGACAGTCCTCAGAGAGTGGGGGAAAGGCATGGGTTTGCATCCCCTCTCATGCCTGGGTCTTCTCTGGGAAGGGGTTGGGGTGAGGCATACTTACTAAGATGCCCAGTACCAGCCTGGGTTGGCCTGGACATAGTCCTTAACAGGATCACTGCAGAAAAAAGGGGGAGATAGAGAATCAGAAATTACTCAATCTCTGCTTCAACATCTGGCACCTACCCTACACACTTCTCAGGACTTCAGAGGCAGAGAGGGATGTGGTCCCTGGAGGTCCAGGGAGTCTGAGTCTCAGCAAAGCCTGGAACCTGGAGATGCCTGGCTGCGTGGCTGGCAGGGTCAAGTGGTGTGTCTGCCTCACAGACCATTGCTGCCCAGAGGGCTCCCAAGTCCACTGCACACTGGACTTACACTGGGCATCCTTAAGGGGTTTCCTCGCCCCTCCCCCACCCAGCCTCTTCAAGGGTACATTCTGTGTGTGTGTGTGTGTATGTGCACATGCGTGCGCGCACATGCCCACGCGTGCTGGCCCTGGAGCTTGAACTCAAGGCCTGAGCACTGTCCCTGATCTTTTTTGCTCAAGGCTAGTGGTCTATCACTTGAGCCAAGCTTCACTTACAGCTTTTTTGGGGGGGTGGGTGGGGGGAATAAGAGTCTCACAGACTTTCCTGCCCTGGCTGGCTTCAAACCATGATCCTCAGATCTCAGCCTCCCGACTAGCTAGGATTACAGGCATGAACCACAGGAACCAGGCTACCACAGGAACATTCTAAACGAGGTCTGATGCCCCTAGAGGTGGCAGCCCTCACCACCAACTTACCAGAAGGTAAAGAGAGCCACAACACCCAAGGTCACCAGTAACTGGATCAGCAGGATGGTGTAGACCTGGGGGGAGGAGGAGGAGCTCAGTTTGAAGCTAGGTAGATTCAGTCCCCCTCCCCCACCTAAGCTCAGGGACACCCCTCCCTTCCCCCAGCTCCTAGGAATCCATTGGAATCTCTAACTACATTTTCTGGGCTCTCGGTCTCTTCTCAGGGGTTGTTGATAGCCCAGGACAAGAGGAGAGAAAGGGGAGCCATGAGCTGCATGACAAGGTGGGGGGAATGGCTTCTTCAGGCAGAAGTGGTGCCTCATTCAGCCCACTCAACTCTCCCCAGTCCCAGAAACTCAGGGGGAGATAGTTACCTTTCTGATGAAGACACGGCGAACTTTCTGGTCATCCCAGCTGAAGGTGGAGAAGAGTTCATGATGTCCGGTGGGGTACCCACTATCATAGCTGGAGCTGCTGCCTGGTGGGCAGGTGGAGGGCTGTGAACCCCAGAGATACTTGCCACTTGCTCAAAGCTGTCTTCCCCTCAGGCTGGCTCTGTGGGCCAGCTGGTGCCTTCCTCTCCAGCCCACTCCAGCCCACCCCACTTCTCATTGCTTCTTCCTGCTCTGGGTCCCAGAAGTGAACTCTCCCCTCCTTCTCCCTCCACCCTGGCTACGGCTCTGCCACGCAAATGTGTCCCTTTCCCCCTGCTCTGTCCATCCCCAATCGTGGACACTTTGGTTCCTTGTGGCCAAGAACCAGAAAAGGGACAGCCCTTTTCCAGGCCACTCAGTATAACCTAAGATCAAAGTTCTGGGTCCTGGATAGCTTTGAGGCATTTGAGAGCTGGGGACTGAGAGCATGGAAACTAAAATTTGTTTGAGGCTGGAGGACAAGTCAAGGAAGTGGTGGGAGTGAGGGGTAAAGGTTCAGGACCTGGTCCCACTACTCAGGCTTTTGGAAGAGCATGGATTTCACAATCAAGTAGACTCACAGGTGGGTCCATTGTCCTATAAGTCTGACTGGCTATGTAACCTTAAGCAAGTCATGGCCTTCTCTCAGCCTCTTTCACCAGTCCTGGGGCTTGAACTTCGGACGTGCTATTTCTGAGCTTTTCTTTTCTTCCCCCCGCCCCCCTACCTCCCAGGCCTTGGCCTTGGACTCAGGGCCTGAGCACTGTCCCTGGCTTCTTTTCGCTCAAGGCTAGCACTCTGCCACTTGAGCCACAGCGCCACTTCTGGCCATCTTCTTTATATGTGGTACTGAGGAATCAAACCCAGGGCTTCATGTATAGGAAGCAAGCACTCTTGCCACTAGGCCATATTCCCAGCCCTCTCTGAGCTTTTCTACTCAAGGCTAGTACTCTACCACTTGAGTCACAGCCCCACTTCTGGCTTTTTTGGGGGTAGTTAATAGGAGATAAGAGTCTCATGGGCTTTCTTGCCCAGGTTGGATTTGAACTAGGCTTCTCTGAGCCTCTCCTGCTATGGGGTGGTAATGCCTACTTTGAAGAACCAAATGAGATAAAAATGAATGCCTGTGAGCTCTGTGCTTGGTAGGGACTATACCTTCTTCCTGTGAGCCTCCTCATGGCTATTCCCAAGTCTTCAAATGTGTCCCCTTTGGTCCCTTCCGCTGTACCCACCAGGTCTCCCCATTGCCCATCACTCAAACTCAAGTTCCTGATAAAGTTTCCACAGGATCTGGGTGCCTTTAATCCTAGCTACTCAGGAGGCTAAGATCTGAAGATCCCGGTTCAAAGCCAGCCCAGGTAGGAAAGTCTGTGAGACTCTTATCTCCAATTAAGCACCAAAAAGATGGAGGCTGAGCTGTTGCTCAAGTAGTAAAGTGATAGTCTTGGGCAAAAACAGCTAAGAGATGGTGCTCAGGCTCTGAGTTCAAGTCCCAATACACACACACACACACACACACACACACACATACTAGCTCCATAGCCTTTATGATTGGAGTCCTTCAGCCTCCTACACACTCCGCTCTCCCTCTTTTCTCCACTGGAGTGCATTTTTCAGCCACCTGATCTCTTGCCTCTGGACCTCTGTGCATTCTGTTATTTTAGTTCCAATACTCTTCTCTGTCTCTTCACCAGGCTCACATGCAGCATCCTTCAGGGCTCAATGTACACACACTTTGCTCCAGGAAGCCTTCCTGAACTGTCAGGTATGCCACATAATCTGTCCAGGCCTATGTCACTGAGGGGTGGACAAGTCCTCTTTGCAAGGGAGAGACCCTGGCAGTCCTCTGTGCTCCCCAAATGAACTCACTGCTGACACTGCAGGCATTACACACAGACCAAAAGGCACATAGCCTTCTCTGCCTTGACAGGTTCTTGGAAAATATTTCTTGAAGTAAAGCAGCAGTCTCAGCATCCAAGGTAAGGGAATGAGGAAGAGGAGATGAAGATCCAAGCAAACTAGGCTGGGAAGGTGGCTTAGTGGTAGAGTGCTTAACTAGTATGCATGAATTCCTCAGTACCACATAAACCAAAAATGCTTGGAAGTGGCGCTGTGGCTAAAGGGGCAGAGTGCTAGCCTTGAGCAAAAGAAGCCCAGGAACAGTGCTCAGGCCCTGAGTTCAAGCCCAAAAAGGGCAAAAAAAAAATCCAAGCAAACCTACTCGGGGCTTAGATACCCTTTTGCCTTCACCTCATGTTTCTGCCTACTTCCTCTGCAACCCAAATGGCCAGGCTGCAGAGGGGGGATAGAGAAAAGAGAAAGAAAGATGGGGTGGGGTGGGGTGGGGGGAGAGAGACCAAGACCAAGACAAACAGAGAGAGCAGTCCTGAAGATGTTGGGGGTGGGTGGGCAGAGAGAAGGGTTCCCACATATCAGACCTTTTGGTATCTGCCAGTAGGTGACACTAGGTTTGGTCCTCGAGCCTTTGCGTCCAGGGGCTTTGTGGGAAGAGGTGTAGACCATAGTAGTGGCCATTCACTCCTGTGAGCTGCGGCTGTGTATGGGGCATTGTCCCTGGATCCCTTCTAGAATTCTGCAGGTGATGGGGTAGAAGATGGGGGAGGGGAGATTGAGGGGCTGCTTGGGGACCCTAAAGTGGCTGAAGATGACAGAAGAAGGGCCTTTCCTTGCCGCCTATGGACAGCTGTGCATCCCTAGTCCCCAGGTAAAGCTGTTTCTGGCTGCGCAGCCCTGCAGTGGAGCGCTCATGATAGTGTCTTGACCCACTGGTGTGATCACTGCCGGCGAGTGTGCCTGCTGCAAGTGACACTGGGCTCCTGCCCACACTCCCTGCCCCAGCCTGTGCCTCAGAAGGCAACACAGGCTGGGGAAAGGGCAGGGAGGCAAGGAAAGTAACAGGGGAGGTGCATCCCTGGCCCTGCCCCAAACCCCCAGCAATCCTAGGGCCTCTGTGGGAACTCCACCTCACTAAAGTTTCAGATGAACCACTGTGTAAATGTGGTACCCACATCACAGGTGCCAGAACCAGCCATAGCTGTGCCCGCTGCAGGGTTACACTGCCCCTTCCTGTCACCCACTCCCCGACACCTCACCTGCATCTCCTTCTAGACTAGACCCTAGCTTTTGTCCACTATCTACCACTTCTACATGGCCTAGCTCAATCAAGTGGGGAGGAAAAAGTCCCCTTTTCTTTTCTTTTTTTTTTGCCAGTCCTGGGCCTTGGACTCAGGGCCTGAGCACTGTCCCTGGCTTCTTTTTTGCTCAAGGCTAGCACTCTGCCATTTGAGCCACAGCGCCACTTCTGGTCTTTTTCTATATATGTGGTGCTGGGGAATTGAACTCAGGGCTTCACATATACGAGGCAAGCACTCTTGCCACTAGGCCATATTCCCAGCCCAAAAGTCCCCTTTTCTCATCTAAGACCTCCCAGACCAAAGATATCACATTTCTCTTTTCACAGAATGGTCTTCTAGCGTTTAAGCCTTTGATAATACAGCTTCACACAACCACCACACAGTACATCACATCTGGGCAACTTCCTCCCACTCGGTACCCCCCGCCCACCTGATGCTCCATACTCCAGAGGCTAGGAGACTTACTGGGATCCACATAGGCCCAGCTTGGATGGAGAGGCACAGCCGTGGGGGCTGGCGGGAAGGCCCCAGCCTTCAGTCCCTCCCCAGAGGTGGCCTCCTCATAGGAGGGCGGGGCTGAGGGCACTGCTGGAGCCTCCTTCTTCTCACCATTCGCCTGCTGCTGCCCCTCTGTCCCGGGGGCCTTGTTAGCCACGGAGAGCTGTGGGGGAGAGGCAGAGAGACAGTCACCAGGGAACAAGAACCTTCCCATCCCTCCTCACCAGCCCCCCAGGTTCCTGGAACCTCCAAGTGTTCTTCCACCTGTGCTAGGAAAGATGGACGGGACAGATGAGAACCTCCCCAGTTTATAGATGGCGGAATTGAGCTCAGGGACATTGAGGCCAGCCAAGGACACACACTGGTTGGAGGAAAAAGAAAATTCGAGCCAGGTGCTGGTGGGTATAAACTAGCTACTTAGGAGGCTGGGATCTGGGATCCCAGCTTGAAGCCAGCCCAAACAAGAAAATCCATGAGCCAGAAGTGGAGCTGAGGCTCAAGTAGAAGAGTGCTAGGCTTGACCAAAAAAAAAAAAGGTTCAGGGACAGCGTCCAGGCTCTGAGTTCAAGCTCCTGGACCGGCACCAAATAAATAAATAAATAAATAAATAAATAAATAAATAAATAAATAAATAAATAAATAAATAAATCCAAGAAAAGAAAGGAATGAAGAGAGGGAGAGAGGAAGGAAGGAAATTATTCATAGTGCCCATCCCTAGTGGACTTCTATGGCTCTGTTTCTTGAAAGTACTGAATAAAAGCCTCCTTCACTACATCTTCCTGCTAAATAAGGGAACTGAAGACCAGAGAGGTAGAGTGACTCATGCAAGGTCACAGAGCTATGCATGGCTTGCTGGTCTGCAGGGTGTAGTTATCATCCACTAGGACTGGCCACCTTCTGCTGGGCTGGAAATATACAAGGAGAGTGAAGGATGGGAAAGAGAAGAGCACGAAGAAGTGGAGAGGAATTTGAGAGAAAAGAGGAAGGAGACCCTAAGGTAGAGGGTGGGCAGGGGCCCCCTTACCCTCAGCCTCGCTCCTGACCAGAATCACAGAATATCACTGCTGAAAGAAGTGACATTCAAAAGACTTTGCTTAAGCAGATGAGGGAAGTGAGGTCAAGAAGGAAATGAACACAAATCTTGTGGGACCCCCAGTTCCATGATGGGCAATTTCACCTTGGTGGAAGGATGTAAGCCAGGACAAGCAAAGGAGAGACTGGCGTGGTGGTGTGTGTAAAAACAGGCACCAACCTCAGAAGGTGGTGGTTTAAGTCTGGTCCTACAAAGACTAGGTTGAATTGAAGGATTGAGAATGACGGTGGGTGGGCTCCTTGCAGAACTGCTGGCTGGGTAGCCCAGTCTTCTGGTTGGTTCTATGCAATCCAAGGACCCTGTGGGGAGGGGAGGGGCGGGGGCGGGGAGCTTGTGCTTCTCTCAAAAAGCTTGTGGTGAGAGTTGGGGAGTGGGGCTGAGGAATCAGGGTCCTATTACCTCAGTTCAGAACGTAGCAGTGATGGGTGATGGGTGCAGCGAGGTGGGGAGTAGATGGGGGGGCTCACATAGGGGCTGCTCTTCAGTTATACCATTCGCAACATCCCCAGACCTTGGAGAAGGATCCACTGTGGGAATGCATCCTTCCCACTCCCTAACCCCCTTCATCTGTGGGCAAGCCCAGGAAAACCTATCTCACTCAGTCCCTCCCCTCAGCCTCCTGGTACCACCCCCCCCCCCCCCTACATGCATAAGGCATTCCCAAGTGATGTCTGGCCAATGGCAGGAGGTGGTATCACCCAATGACATCATTTGGAGGCTCCAAAGAGAGCTTAGCTTAAAAACAGGGAAGGGGGGGGGCGGGGTTGAGAGCCTTAGGAAAGGATGATATTGGTTCTGAGACAGAGTGGGGATAGGGAGGGTTTTCTCCTATTTTCTCTGCCCAGTGCTTAGTATCTCCAAACAGAGGGCTAGAGGACCCTCCCCCTTTGCCCTAGGCCCTAGTGGTTGTATAAATCCACAGGCTGTTGATGTTACATAACCAGACTGGGACAGCCAAGTCTCTGATCAACCCCTCCTCTCCAATTCAGGCCCAAAACTGGGGGAGGGGAAATTATGTTTTTATTCAGTCTCATACTGGCCAAAATTAAAACAAAAATCAAAGCATTCCGATGCAGGTCCCCCAACCACAGGAGATGTATCCAGCTCTCTGGATGAGGAAAAACAACAGCGAACTGGGGAGAGAAATTCATAGAGGGTTCAGAGCACAGGCATTCAGTGGTTAGGTCTGCTGTGGAAGGGATGCTTATAGGCACTGTTCCTCAAGGCTCATGGTGGTGCACACACACACACACACACACACACACACACACACACACACACACTGATCACCCAGGCTGGCTCCTTACAGGTGCCTGGGTGCATTTGAAAAATCTTGCAATGCCAAAGCAGGGGGTGAAAGCAAGATGGGAGTAGAGAAGAGCTTTGGAGGTAGGAAGAAAAGCTGACTTATTCCTTGAAATGGCCCTTTTTTGGGGGGAGAGGTCCTCTGATTTCAGCGAGGACCCCAACGGACCTATGGGTACTGGAGCCAGGGAAGACTGCGTAGAATGGTTCAGAAAGCTTGCTCAGGATGACAGGGATACAGGGAGTCCAGAGGATGGAGGATGGGTTGCAGGCAGGAGGGCGGGGAGCGGGGAGAAAGATGCCAGTACCTTTCCCTGGGTCATGGTGTCGTCTCTCGAGGAAGGGGGGTCCCTGAGGCAGAGGCGGCCGCCGGGGTCACCGCAGCCTGTGTGCGTCTGTCTCCTTCCTCCTCGTGGGTTCTAGCAACATCCACTGCAGCCGGGCCAGGCGGACCGGAGCGTACCATCCGCGCAGGCGGGGAGGGGGAGAGGGAGTGGGGGAGGAGGATGCAGATTCGCAAGTCTGGGGAGGAGGCTCGCACCACCCCCTTCTCTACTGGGGCTCCCTAAGCCCCTCCACCCCCCCCGCCCCCTCCCCCCGGGACAAGGAGTGCAGTGCAGGATGCTGTGGAGCAGCCCAAGTGGATGGGTCCGCGGAGAGGGAGGGGGGACTCCGTGACACCCGACCAGCTGGTGTGGCCGGCCTGCCAGCCGGCTGGTAACCAGAGCTGGTGTCAGGGCCTCAGTCTCTCCTCTCTCTGCCATCGCCATCTCTGTGCAGGCAGGGCAGGCTCCTGCCTCCTCACTGGCCTCTTCCTTGTTTGGATGAGGCCTTGATTTTTGCCCCTGTCTCTCTTCTAATCTGTCTCATCATCCACAGTGGACTGAGGAAGCCCTGGGCATCTTGACTACCCTGTCTGCTCCTTACAGCATCCTGGACCCTGAGTTTCTATGGGCTTCTACATGCCACTGGCTATCTCTCCCAGGCCTGGGTTTTCGCCTCTGTGAAACAGAGCAAGAGTGTCCTCTGCTCTTCTCTAAGATATGGTTGGGAGGATGTAGCATCACCTTTTCAATTCCGTTGGGGCATTTCACTTAGTTCTTTCTAGAGATACTTCTGGGTCTGGCATCAAGCGTCTCTAAGCCCCTCTCCTCCTGCCTCCTCTCAGCCTCCATCACCTGATCTCCATCCTTCCTCTATTCCAGAATCCACTTTACTGTTTTCCCCAGCCTTGTCCTGGGAGCTCAGCTGTCACCAGGTCCCGTGTTCTGCAGCTCTGCAGTGCCACTGTGGGGTTTGCAGTGTCAAAGAGCTGGGCTCAAGTCCCAGTTCAGTTTTCCCACTGGCCATGTGACCTTGGGAAGGCCCTGAACCTCTCTGAGCAGAGAGCACATCTCTGCCTTCCTAGACAGACTGTGGGACCATGGGTTATGGCCATGAAACTACACCAGGCATGGCTGCCAGTGTGAGTCGTTCTTAGCTATCGGTGTGGTGGAATCTCCTACCACAGTGTCTCCTGCTACTGCAGGGTGAGCACTCAGGAGGGCCAAACCTCCTAGAGTGGATGGAAAAACCAACACTCCAGACAGGTGAAGGAGTGAGGGTGGCCGCTTATGTCCTGCTTTCCTGTCATTTCCCAGCTCCATCCACCTGCCTGGGTGAGCAAGGAAAGTTGTATTCGTCCTCCTCCTCCTCCTCCTCCTCCTCCTCCTCCTCCTCCTCCTCCTCCTCCTCCTCCTCCTCTTCCTCTTCCTCTTTTTCCTCCTTCATCTGGTTGTAGTGGGGTTTGAATATAAGGATTTGTGCTTACTAGGCAGGTGCTATACTACTTGAGCCATGACCCCAGTCTTCCCTTTTGTCCAGATAAGGTTTCATGTTTTTGTCAAGATGGCTTCTGACTTTGACCCTGCTATCTACAACCTCCCATATAGTTGGGATAACAGGCATTCGTCTCTGTCCTGATTCATTCATCTTCCTTTTTGGAACCAAGTTCCCACACATGCATGTAAACCTGGGTCTTCCCATCCAGGTGTACCCTCCGTCACTGCCTGCCCAAGCCTTTCCTCTGGAAAGCAGTCCTTGGCCCCCAGCAGCACTGCTCCAGCTGTGCCTGGGCCAGGCCAGGTCCGGGCACTCTTTCACAATCTGCATCCCAACTGGGCACTGGTGGCTCATGTCTGTAATCCCAGCTACTCAGAAGGCTAGGATCTGAGGATTATGGTTCGAAGGCAGCCTGGCCAGGAAAGTCTGTGAGACTTTTATCTCTAATAAACTACTCAGAAAAACCTGGAAGTATAGTTGTGGCTCAAGTGGTAGAGCACTAGCCTTGAGCACAAAGAACTCAGGGACAGTGCCCAGGCCCTGAGTTCAATCCACAGGACAGGGTAATTAAAAAAATAAATAAAAGAATCTGCATTCTAGAAGGGTTTTCCTTCCCCTGTTTAATGGCTCCAGAATTACCTCCTCCAGGAAGCCGACTTGTCCCTAAGGCCAACTTAGATATCCCTGTTCTGTAGCTTCAAAAGGCCCTGATGTGGTGCCTGTCACATGTCACATGTCACTTATCTGTCTCCTCATAAGACCCTAGTGATCCCATGTGTAGTAGTTTTTGTGTTGCAGGCCTCAGTGCCATGCCAGGCATGTGAAATCCACCCCATGCAGTGTACTTATGAATAGTTCTCAGATGTGGCATTACACAGAACCTGAGCTCAGCATGTTGCTGTTCGCCAGTTCCACCTGTTCCTTTTCCCTCGTGTACTTCGCTCCAGCTGCACAGGCCTTTTGGCTGTTCCTTATCTGTTGCTCAAGGCCTTGGTACTCACTGTGTGTTTTGCTCAGAACCCTATGTGTTTTACTTCTTCAATTGCTTCATAGCTTTGCTTAGACCTCACCTTAGTGAAGGTCACTACACAGTGGTAGCCATGCCACTGATGTTCCTAACCAACACATTGGCACATCCGACAGTCCCTTTTTCCTGTGCCTGTTTTATTTTTCCTACAGTAATTGTCTCTGACTTATCTTTTTTTTTCTGTCTCTCGAGGTTTAAATTCAGGGTCTTGTGCTTACTCGGTAGCTGCTCCACTACTCCATGAGCCATGCTCTCAGGCTTGACTTAGATTTTTTTTTTTTCTTTTTCTGTTTTGGTGCCAATTGTGGGGCTTGAACTGAAGGCCTGGGCACTGTCCCTAAGCTTTTTTTTTTTCACCAGACTAGTACTCTAGCACTTGAGCCACAGCTCTACTTCTGGTTTTTCTGGGTGGTTAATTGGAAATCAGAGTCTGCCTGGGCTGGCTACGAACCATGATCCTCAGATCTCTGCTTCCTGAGTAGCTAGGATTGTAGGCGTGAGCCACCAGCACCCAGCTGCCTCTGAATGTTTAAGGACAACTCTGGAGAGTGAAGCCAAGAGAAGAGGAGGGAGAGCAGCTAGGACAGGAGGAGACCAAAGAACTTCCCCCCCTCTTCTTCAACAGCTAATCTAGGTAAGAGATACTATCCTCAAGGCATTTTCCCGGCTGGCTTTCCCGGGGAAGTTTGAGCCTCATTCATTTCCTCTCTTTTTTTCTTCTCCATTCAGGCCCACACCGTGGCAGCCCATCCCACTCCTACTTCTGCTCAAGTTGTCAACCTGCTGTGTCTGGAGCCAGTGCCAGAGAGGAGAGGAGGATGAAGGTGTGAACAGAGTCCACTTCTCACTTTACGGACATGGAAGGCCGAGGCTGAGAGGTGAGTGACTAATGCAAAGTTCCATGACATGCGGGGTTGGGGGGGGGGGGGGTCAAACCAGGGTGAAGAGTCCATTCCACCCAGCTCAGGGACCCTCAGCCCAAGAGGGATTCAGGGACCTCACACTTGGGGAGGGGCAGGTCTGCCCACATTTAGGGTAGCACAGTTAGAACTGCCCAGTCCTCCCTGCCTCCCATCTGTACCACTCTGCTGCCTGAGTGTGGGTGAAGACAGAGACTGTACCTTTTAAAGCCAGGGATGGAATGGCAGAGCCTGGGCCCAACCCAGCTTGCTCACAGTAGCAAGTTTCTCAGGATAGGCCATAAGAACCTTTCTGAGGAAGTAGAACTTTGTCTCCAGTAGAGTGCCAGCAAAAGTCAAGCACAAGGCTCCCAGTTCTAGCCCCGGTGCAGGCACAAAAACAAAACAATAACCTTTCCAAGCTTCAATTTTATCTATGAAGTAGGTAACCATCAACTCGCTGATAGCAATGACCACCTCAAACAGAAAGCCCTGCCAAAGGGGCTTACTTTTTAGTGGACTGTTATGCCCTTGGCAGAGTGACTGTGAGTGACAGGAAGGTGACCTGGGACAGGGCCGTGTCTCCAACATCAGTTTGCACTGGCTGAGAGCCCTCCTAAACTCCTCCCCTCTCCACTAGAAGCCCTTCCTTGTGTGTCCTCCTCAGCAACCCCAGCAGTAAGGAATACTCCTGTGGTGCTAGCGAGACCGCCTGTAATCCTAACTACTCAGGAAGGAGACTGAGTAGATAGGAACCCTTAGACCAGGGTTCAAAGCCAGCCCAGGCAGAAAAGTTTATGAGATTTTTTTCCACTCCAATTAACCACCAAAAAACTGGAAGTGGAGGTGTGTGGCTCAAGTTTCAGAATGCTAGTCTTGATTTAAAAAGGTAAGGGAGAGGGAAAAACTGGGAGAGAGGGAAGGGGTGACATTGTCCAAAAAGAAATGCATTCTTTACCTGATTTATGTAATTGTATCCTCTCTGATGTACAGAGGGGTTATAGTTCATAATAACAATAAAAAATAAAAACAAGAAAGGAAGGGAGGGTGCTCAGGTCCTGAGTTCAAGCCTCCATATCAGCACACAGGAAGGGAAGGGAGGAAGGAAGGAAGGAAGGAAATGAAAGAGAGTAAGAGAGAGAAAGAAAGAGGGAAGAAAGGAAAGAAGGGGAGAAAGAAAGAAAGAAAGAAAGAAAGAAAAAGAAAGAGAGAGAGAAATAGAGAGAGAAAGAGAGAAAGAGAGGAAGCAAGACAGACGGTGTCTAGTGCTGGTCAGCTTGGCTGCATAGCTCCTCTCTGTTGGAGTGTCCCTTCCTGACTCCCCGTGCCTCATCCCAAGACATACTATGCCTGCCCAGATAAGGTCTCTAAAATATGGGAGACAAGCCCTGGCCTTGGTAATCTGCAATATCCTGAACCTCCTCTTTGCCACTTCAGGGATTGATGTGTCCCCTCCACCTTCTTTTTGTCCCTCACACCTGTCCCTCCCCCCAAAGCCGGGTAGGGGGAGTGAGCCAGCCAGTGCTGAGGCTTGGGCGGGTCTCGTTGAGTGCATGATTGTGATCTTCAGGCTCCTCGTGTCTAGCCTTGTATTCCATGTGCTGTACAACGCAGGCAGCATTGGTTCACTCCTAACTAGACCAAATCCCTTATTGAGTAGAATAAAGGGAAAAAGCCCAGGTTTTGTAGAAACGGATATTCTGGTTCTAGCTTGGCTAATCACTGGCAAGAAGCCCTTTGAAGTTGTTTTGTCTCCTAGGTCTTGATGTCTTGCCCTGCCCAGTTCCTGGTATGGTCACAGGTTCTGTCGCCATCACACATGCTGCTGTGTGTGTGCATTTCCACTTGTCCACCAGAAGGAAGGCCCCTTAAAGGCACAGGCTGTGCATCTCCATCCTCCAGTCCCCACCCTATCTGTCCCTTATACTTGGTGGAGTTCGGGAGTAAAGAATAGGCCCCTTTGGAATCAATGTGCTTGTCACTCGGGTACAAATTCTGGTTTGCAGAATTTGCAAATGAGCGACCTGAGGCAAGTCATTGAACTTCTCTGAGCTTCTATTTTCTCTCTGTAAAGTAGATCTTTATTAATCAGTTCACCTATCCAGTGACTTTGTTGAGGGCCTAGTTCATGTCAATCAAGTGAGGTATAAATAGCTGTGACCACAGCAACCCTTGCCTGGAGTGATTGCGAGGGGACCTGCACAGGGCTCTACAGTGTCTGGTACGTGGTAGGCCTGAAGATTAGCACTGTTGTTGGAAACATCCATTCAGGACCACTCACTGACATCACGCACCGGCGCCTTGCTAGGCCCTAGGAAGGCAAGGATATGGAATGCCACCACTCAACCCCCCAGGAGCTCCCAGTTGATCACATCTACTCTGCATTGAGTGGGCACCAGCTTCATCATGGCTTAGAAGTTTATAACCAGCACCTGTATGCATGCTGGAAGCAACTAGAAAATTCTAAAATGTCAAGTAGTCCTTCAGTTGGTTTGAGAGAGAACCTTGGTGGGATCAATGATC
This sequence comes from Perognathus longimembris pacificus, assembly GCF_023159225.1. NCBI lineage: Eukaryota > Metazoa > Chordata > Mammalia > Rodentia > Heteromyidae > Perognathus > Perognathus longimembris. Next base: position 54,297,977 of record NC_063161.1, on the reverse strand, counting down.
ATTTGCATTGTGCTTTTGGGAGATTCAGACAAAGGAGAGCTTGTACCTGATTGGGAGTTAAGGAAAGGACTTGCTTTGTATCTTGAAATAAAAGGGGGAGGAGGGGAGGGCCAGGCACTGGTGGCTCATGCTTGTAATCTTAGTTACTCAGGAGGCTGAGATCTGAGGATTGCAGTTCAACGCCAGCCAGGACAGGAAAACTCGTGAGACTCTTATCTCCTATGAACCACCAGGAAACTGGAAGTGGTGCTATGGCTCAAGTGGTAGAGTGCTAGCCTTGAGCAAAAGAGCTCAGGGACAGCACCCAGGCCCTGAGTTCAAGTCCCCATGACAGATCAATAAAATAAAAAAATAAATAAATAGAACAGCATATCATGGGGTCTGGGAATATGGCCTAGTGGCAAGAGTGCTTGCCTCATATACATGAAGCCCTAAGTTCGATTCCCCAGCATCACATATATAGAAAATGGCCAGAAGTGGCGCTGTGGCTCAAGAGGTAGAGTGCTAGCCTTGAGCAAAAAAGAAGCCAGGGACAGTGCTCAGGCCCTAAGTCTGAGTCCCAGGACTGGCAAAAAAAGAAAGAAAGAAACAGTAGCCCCTCTGTACATCACCATTATAATAACAATTTTAAAAAAAAGAACAGCACATCATGATGCCTTCAAGGGAGAGGCCTGGACCTAAGCTCAAGGTAGATAGTAGAGGGGAGGAAATTTCCAGATGCATAAATTATTTGGGGAGAAAATGACCAGGATATGGTAAAGGATGGCAATAGAAGGTACAGATGGGAAGAGGTTTTGGTTGTTGTTGGTTTTTGTTTTTTGTTTTTGCCAGTCCTGGGTCTTGAACTCAGGGCCTGAGCACTGTCCCTGGCTTCTTTTTGCTCAAGGCTAGTACTCTACACCACTTGAGCCACAGCGCCACCTCTGGCCTTTTCTATATATGTGGTGCTGAGGAATTGAACCCAGGGCTTCATGTATACAAGGCGAGCACTCTTGCCACTAGGCCATATTCCCAGCCCTGGGAAGATGTTTTGGAATTGAGCACAGGTCAGGACAGAGGTAGACAGAGGAGGCATGGTCTGCTGCTGGAGGATGGAGTGCTCTCTTCTTACCCCCAAGCCCCTCCGCTCCACAGTGGTGTGATTACAAGAGCTGATATTGATGGGGCTTTCCACATGGGCTAGGCTCTGTGCTGAGTTTGTGATGGGCAGTTCTTCCAGCAGTGGGAGGACTCTTTCCATCTCCTATATTTGTGTGTGTGTGTGTGTGTGTGTGTGTGTGTGTGTGTGTGTGTGTGTGTATGTGTTGGTTTGGGGGCTTGAACTCAGGACCTGGGCACTATCCCTGAGCTTTTTTTTCTCAAAGCTAGCATTCTGCTCTACCTCTTGAGCCACAGCTCCACTTCCAGCTTTTTCATGGTTAATTGGATATTAAGAGTCTCACAGGAGCTGGGTGTATTGCCTAGTGGCAAGAGTGCTTACTTCATATACATGAAAGCCCTGGGTTTGATTCCTCAACACCACATATATAGAAAATGGCCAGAAGTGGCGCTGTGGCTCAAGTGGCAGAGTGCTAGCCTTGAGCAAAAGAAGCTGGAAACAGTGCTCAGGCCCTGAGTCCAAGCCCCAGGACTAGCAAAGAGCAAAACAAAAAACAAAACAAAACAAAAAAAGAGTCTCACAGACTTTCTTGCCCAGGTTGGCTTTGAACCAATGATCCTCAGATCTCTCAGCCTCCTCAGTAGCTAAGGTTACAGGTATGAGCCACGGGCTCCCAGCTACCATCTTTGTTTTTACAGACAGAAAACTGAGCCTTTAAAGAGGTTCAGAAACTTGACCAAGGCCACCCGCAGCAGGAGGAGAGAAGAGAACCCACTTTCCAGCCCCAGCTGGGCACCCCAGCCCCGCTCCCAGCCAGTTGCAGTCACACTTCTGGGGTCCAGTGTCTTAGCAGTTCAGTGGGGTTCATGGCAATTCCTTCACTGAGCCAGGAAACTCCCTGAACCGTGTGGCATGTCATAGGCACTGAGCAAGTATTCTGTCTCCTCCCTTTCTTCTGAACTGAAAGAGCCAGGAGCCTCGTAAATATTTCAGTGGTGTTCTCTATAGTGGAGGACGTGAAGCTTGTTCTTTGCAGTTCGGGAACTGTGAAGACATCTCGGCCTGCTGCAAATGTTTGATCAGTGCATTTAAAAGGAAAAAAGAAAAAGACTTGCTGCAGAACAGCTCACAGTTGCTGGTGTGAGACAGACTTACAGATATTTTTCTGGTGAGAGGCTAAGCATGAGTCCTCCCAGGATCCCATTTTCCAAATGAAGCCACAGCCAATGCTTGACAGCCTTCCAGGGCTTCTCCCCATGTACATGCACACCCTACCTGTAGTGCACACCCTACCTGTAGTGCACACCCTACCGGTATGTGCACACCCTGCCGGTATATGCATACACTACCTGTATGTGCACACCCTACCTGTACACTGTGTCCAGCATCCTGTCATACTAGGGATCACAGAAGTCTGTGGAATGCCCAGAAAAGAAAACTGAGGGCCAGGCACCAATGGCTCATACCAGTAATTCTAGCTACTCAGGAGGCTGAGATCTGAGGATCATGGTTCAAAGACAATCCCAGCAGAAAAATCCATGAGATATTTTATCTCCTATTAACCAACCAAGTAATTTTTATCTCCAGTTAACTTCTGGCTTTGTTGCCAGAATGGAGGCGTGACACAAGGGGTAGAATGTCAGCCTTGAGCAAAAAAAGCCAAGCAAGAGTGCAAGGCCCTGAGTTCAAGCCCCAGTACTGGCACCAAAATAGTAGTAATAGTAGTAATAATAATAATAAATTGAGGAGGAGGAGGAGGAGGAGGAGGAGGAGGAGGAGGAGGAGGAGGAGGAGGAGGAGGAGGAGGAGGAGGAAAAACAGCAGAACTGGAGAATCCTGAGAGCGTTTGGGCTCTAGTTTGCCTCAGGCATCTGGACCACATATGAATCCCTATGGGATGACAGACACTGTGCCAGGCTCCAGGAGAATGTTGAAATGCAGACATAACCTCCCTCCATGCCCCCAAGACACTAGGGAGGAGGTAAAACAGGCCTGTATCTAATTCAGCCCTGAGCACTATATAGCAATGCAGGCAGAGCCCCCCCCCCCCCCCATAGCCCTCAAGGGAGCTGTCTAAATTACTGGTCTCTGAAGAACAGGTGGGATTTAAAATATATCTACAGCTCTATGGAGTACTTTTTCTAATCACAGAAGAAATGAAGTACATTTATAATTTTAGGAAGTTTAAAGAGGCTGGAGGTATAGCTCAAAGCATGTGAAAAACCCTGAGTTTAATCTATGGTACCAAGTGGAAAAAAAAAAAAAAGGATTTAAAAGAACACAGAAATGTAGAAAGAAAAGCTGGGTGTGGTGGTACACAATTGTAAGTCCAGCACTCAAAAGTCTGAGGAAGAAGGATTGTAAATTTGGGGCCAGCCTGAGCTACATAGTGAGTTACAGCATAGCCTGGGTTGCAGAGAGACCTTGTCTTACAAAGAGAATGAGAGAGGAAGGAAGGAAGGAAGGAAGGTAGGTAGGTACTCAGTTCCAAAACCCAGGAAAAAGCATAGTTAAAACCCAGGCAAAAGCATAATGGAAGTACAGGTGTGTTTTCTTCTTGTCTTTTCTTTATGTGGTACTGACTTCTTTGTTGTTCACTGAGTTTTGTTTGTTAGTTTGTTTGTTTTTTGGCCACTCCTGGGGCTTGTACTCAGGGTCTGGGTACTGTCCCTGAGCTTCTTTTTCTCCAGGATAGCACTCTACCACTTGAGCCACATTCCCAGCCCTGTTCACTGAGTTTTGTAGCAAAAACATTTTGCAAGGTAGCCCTTTGGCAGATTCTGTTGAAGGAGGGGTAGAAAGGCACTCCAAATGAAGGTGACTGAAGAACAAGGTGGAGGTCTCTGGGCTCTACCTGTGCCCACATCAGGAGTGGCTAAGGAAACCGTGTATACAGGTATTAGAACTAGGAAACTGAAAGGGAATACCAAAATCAAGAGACACAGGGTAAAGAAGACAAACTATTACAAAAGCAATACTTGCAAAACTGTTTAGTGTAAATCTACTGAACAACTCATGGGGGGAAAGGGAAAGGGGGAGAGGGAGGGGATAATGATGGAGGAGGTAACAAACAGTACAAGAAATGTATCCAATGCCTAATGTATGAAACTGTAACTGCTCTGTATATCAGTTTGACAATAAAAATAAAAAATAAATAAAAAAGAAAGAGCTTTAACAAAAAAAAAAAAAAAAAGAGTGGCTAAGCCTTCAGGCATGAAGGGACCCTTGAGCCCCCTGGGCTTTCAGCCCTTCAACTCTGATTGGTCAATAGTCCCCAGCTTTAGTGTCAGTGAGCCTCTGACTGCTTGATGGTCCACACACTTAATTGAGCACTATGTCCAAAGAAAGCCTTGTGCTGGTGGCTCATGCCTGTAATTCTAGCTACTCCTGGAGCTTGGGGAGGAAGAAAGTATTCAGCTTGACATCCTCTGCCCCTACTTCCAGCCTGGGCCCCACCCTTACTCAGTTCATGGGTCAGCAACTCTCAAGAACACTCTCTTCACACACCTTGAGTCTCAAGGTGGGGTCCCATCGACAAGTTCCCACAGTCCTCACCTTCAACGAGCTTTTTCTGACCCAGTATCAGGGCAAGGCAGTGATGCAGCAAGATCAGGGAGGGCCTGTGAATACAGAAAGGATACCAGCATGGCTCAGATGGGTGGATGGTCAGCTCTGCACACCGACAAGCAATATGGAAGTAATATGAAAGTACCCAGCAATATGGCAGGCCAAATACCTACATTCAAATCTCAGCTCTTGCCAGACCCTGATGGCTCGAGTCTATAATCCTAGCTATTCAGGAGGCTGAGATAGGAGGATCTTGTTTTGAAGCCAGCCCAGGCAGACAAACCCGAGACTCTTATCTCCAATTAACCACCAAAAAAAAAAAAAAAAAAAGCCAGAAGTTGGCAGGTGTTGTTGGCTCATGCCTGTAATTCTAGGTACTCAAGAAGCTGAGATTTGAGGAGCACGATTTGAAGCTAGGCCAGGCAAGAAAGTTTGTGAAACTTTTTTCTCCAATTAACCACTGAAAAGTCAAAAGTGGAGATGTGGCTCAAGTGACAGAGCATTAGGCTTGAACAAAAAAGCTAAGGGAGAGTGCCTAGGCCCTGAGTTCAACCCCAGGACTGGTAGATACACATACACACAGGAAAGCCAGAAGTAGAGTTGTGGCTGAAGTGATAGAGTGCTAGCCTTGAGTGAAAAAGCTAAGAGACAGTTAGTTACCGGGCTTGAACTTAGGTTCAAGCCCAAATACTGGCACAAAAAGAAAAATCACAAAATATTATTACATTAATCATGCCAAGTACAATGGCTCAAGTTTGTAATTCTAGCAATTTAGGAGGCAGATATTGGAGAATCACAGGTTTAAAGCCATACCAGTCATAAATGTTTGTGAGACTCCATCTTAACCAATGTCTGGAAATAGTGGTGCTTTCTGTCATTCCATAGACAAAGGGAAGCATAAATAGGAGGATTGAAATCCAGGCCACCTAGGTATAAAATGAGACTGTATCTTGGAAATAACTAAGGGATTGATAAATGGTTCAAGTGGTAGAACACTTACTTAGCAAACATAAGGCCCTGAGTTCAATCCCCAGTAACACCAAAAAATAAACTTATACTATCATGATTATACCCCCCAAACGAACAATGGTTTGTTAATATCAAAATACCTTTCACTGTCCCAATTCATACCTTTTCTCGTTTCTAAAATTATTTGTTTAAATTGGATTCCAAATAAAGTCCATAGGTTGCTAATGACTGATGTCTCTAAGTCTTTTTTTCTTTTTCTTTTTGTGCCAGTCTTGGGGCTTAAACTCAGGGCCTAGGCACTGTTCCTGAGCTTGTTTGCTCAAGGTTAGAACTTTACCACTTGAGCTCCAGCTCCACTTTCAGCTTTTTCATGAGATAAGAGTCTCACAGACTTTCCTGCTGGGGCTGGCTTTGAACCATGATCCTTAGAACTCAGTCTCCCACATAGCTAGGTTACAGGTGTGAGCCACCAGCACCCAGCTTCTGTAAGTCTTTCTAATGCAAGTTTCTGTTTTAGGGTGTTTTTTTTCTCATTTCTTTCCCCCTATGATTTATTGAGTGAAGAAAGCAGGTCATTTTCCCTGTAGTTTTCCCCAGACTAGAGTCCATGGGGTGCCTGGACGCTGCCTTTGGGGTGAGCCCTCTATAGGGAAGTGGTGTTCTTCTGTCACAAGATATTTGTAAGCAGTGTTTGAGACTGAATGTGGGTGTCCATCGTTTCCTTAGATTCTGCCACTCCCCCGAGTATGGTCATCAAGAGAAACTTCCTCTCTCACTGATTTAACTTGTGTGACTTAACATTTTAAAGTTATACAGGAAAAGACCAAGTCAACACTCCTTCTCCTTTATTTAGTTTTCTGATTAATGAGTCATTTTTCTGGCTAATTGCAGATGGAATCTCAAGGTGTTTTTTTTTGTTTTGTTTTTTTCTTTTTGCCCAGGGTGGCTTCAAATCTCAATCCTTCCATTCTCAGCCTCCTAAGTAGCTAGGATTATAGGCGTGAACCACTGGTGCTTAGCAGATAGAATGTTTTTATTTTTTTTTTTAAATGGCTCATGCTTTTAACCCTAGCTACTCAGGAGGCTGAGATTTGCTGAGGATCACAGAGTGAAATGAAGTGTAAGCATGGGACCCTAATTTGCTTTAAGGCAAGGATGCCTGGAGTTTCCCGGTCCTTAGGTCACAGTTGCCTCTAAACTTAAACAGTTCTCAGAATGTCCCATACCTACCCTACCCATGTCTCAGTTTCAGGAAATTTTGCAACTCCTGTGGATTCTGGGCAGGACCTCATTATGACCCCCTGATCTATCACCAAGTGGCCTGCCTGGAACCCATCCCCAAAATGGTTGATAGATTTCGGCTGCACAACAAAAGGAGAAAAACAGGTTATGACTACACACGTTCTATGTCAGGATAAAGTTAATCACAACCTCTGGCTTCTCTATGCTTGCTTGCTTGCTTGAAAAATTACTGCTAAGTTCTTCTGTAAATTAGCTTGCTTGTACCTGTTTGTGATTTTTGCCTTTATAAACCCCCTGCAACTGAAGCTCAGGGCTACTCACTCCCAAGCTGAGTTAGCCCTCGGCTGGTCATTTTCTCTTAATAAATGAACCTTGGGCTGAAACAAAGCTTAGTCTTGCTCTGTTCCAGGGGTGTGTGTGGGGGGGGGTCGCTCCATTTCAATGGTTCAAAGCTAGCCTGGCAGGAAAATCTGTGACTCTTATCTCCAATTAACCACCAAAAAGCTAGAAGTGGAACTATGGCTCAAGTAGTAGAATGCTAGCCTTGAGCAAAAAAAGTTCAGGGACAGTGTCCAGGTCCTGAGTTCAAGCCTCAGGACTGGTGCGTGCACAGACAGACAGACAGACTTTCTCCAGCCTTACATTTAGGGAATGAAGGTAATAAAAATAAGGAGCAGCACCCAGAAGCCAGAAGTCTGACTTTGCATTGACCCAGTCCCAGGTGGGAACCCAACTCTGCCTCTCACAAGCTACGTGGCCTAAGTCAACGAACTTCTCTGTCCTTCTGTTCCCTTATCTCTCAAATAGAGAAACAGTTTATAATAACTGAGGCTTTAAAGATAGGATGGCATTTAATCAGCTCCATGAAGAAGGAGCTATTATTATTTTATTTTCAGTAGTAGGGTTTGAACGCAGGGCCTGGGCGCTGTCCCTGAGCTCTTTGTGCTCAAGGCTAGACTCCATCACTAGTCACCACAACCCCACTTCTGGTTTTCTGGTGGTTAATTTGAGATAAGAGTCTCTTGGGGACTTTATTGCCCCAGTTGGCTTCAAACCATGATCCTCAGATGTCAGATCCTGAGTAATTAGGATTTCAGTCATGAGCCACCCATGCCTGGATTTTTACACTTTTTATGAGTGCTGGAGCAGGGACTTGAATGGTCGGTGGTTTCATTCCAAGGCCCACGGTTCTCTTGAGGTGACTATGATTCAAAAGAGTGCTGATAATCACTTGTCATGTGCCTGATGGGCACTTGCCAGGCCCATGGCCTAACTCCATACCCTATACATGCTTCACCAATACTGGGTGAACAGAGCATCAGCCCATAGCTGGGGCACAATTATATACCAGTTAGTTGTAGAGGAAGCACTATGCAAGTGAGGGCTGGGACAAGTGGACTGACTGAGGGGATGAGCAGAACAGGGCCCAGGGCCCCTCAGGATAGACTATGGTTAGACTAGGCTGTCACCCATGGCATGCATATAACAAGCCCATGAAATGCAGCCTCCTGCCCTCCCCACACAACTCTTTCACCTGCTATGACTCTGTCTCACCTGTCATAGATCCCTGTTTCTGCAGGAATTTAAGGCTATTTCCATTATTGTTCCATCCTAGCAACCCTGGCCCAGTAGGGCTGATTGTAACAAAGTTCCTCTGCTTTCCTGGTTAGTTGAGAAGAATTCTTTGGATGGTTTTACAGGGCAGAGATACTGGTGCCCAGGGGAGGTACTGAGAGGAATCCCTAGAGCAGCAGAACAGCCATGATATTCCTCAGCCCTTCCCGGGGTCCTCAGCAGCAAAGCCCCTTCTTTCCTTCCTTTCTTCCTTCCTTCCTTCCTTCCTTCCTTCCTTCCTTCCTTCCTTCCTTCCTTCCTTCCTTCCTTCCTTCTTTCCTCCTTATGTCCCTCCTTCCCTCCCCCTTCCCTCTCCCCTCCCTCCCTCCCTCCCTGCTCTTTCTTTCTTTCTTTCTTTCTTTCTTTCTTTCTTTCTTTCTTTCTTTCTTTCTTTCTTTCTTTCTTTCTTTCTTTCTTTCTTTCTTTTTCTTTCTTTCTTTCTTTCTTTCTTTCTTGTTGATTTATGGAGCTTGAACTCAGGGCCTGGGCGCTGTCCCTAAGCTCTTTTGCTCAAGGCTAGCACTCTACCACTTTGAGCCACAGCCACACTTCCAGTTTTCTGGTGGATTAAGTAGAGATAAGAGTCACCCAGACTTTCCTGCTCAGGCTAGCTTTGAACCACAATCCTTAGCTCTCAACCTCTTGAATAGCTAGGATTACAAGCTTGAGCCACCAGTGCCTGGCTAGCCACTGCCCCCCCCCCCCGCCTTAATCTGTCTTTATCCTCTCCATACTCCTAAGAAGTGAGCGTTGGCATGTTACCTTCTCCAAATTGCAGATGAGAAAACAGACTTGAGAGGGGTTGAGCAAATGTGCTTGATGCACTCAACCAGGAGGTGGCAGGCAGGGGTCTAAAGCAGCTGTCCAGCTTCAGATCAAGTACTGACAAGAGTAAGGTGGTGGTAGCTCACACCTGTAATCCTGGCTGTTCAGGAGGCTGAGATAGGAGAATTGAGGTTCAAAGCCAGCCAAGGCAGGAAAGTCTGTGAGACTCTTATCTAATTCATTACCAAAAAACCCAAAAGTGGAACTATGGCTGAGGTGATAGAGCACTAGCCTTGAACAAAAGAGCCCAGGGACAATGCCCTAGCCCTGAGTTCAAGCCCTAAAACTGACACACACACACACACACACACACACACACACACACACACACACCACACACAAACAAGAAAGCAGGGTCTGAGGCTGTGGGGTGAATCTGGGTTCTGCAGCAGCGGGAGGGAGGACAATCACAGCCCAGACAGAGGGAACGGTTTGTGCAAAGGTATAAGGTGTGGGTGGTGACTAATTGCAGCTGCAAGGAAGGGTGTGGGCAGAGGAGTGGCAGCAGATTTGAGGAGTGGCTGTGGCCAAGGAGCAAGAACCTGGAGTTCCAGGCCCAAGAGCTAGAACTTTGTCCTTGAGTAGAGGAGCATTAGGTAAGTGGTCGGCTGACAGTGGGATGTGGATGTAGGGAACATCCAGAGCTACACCACAGGGCTGAGAGGGTGGGGAATCCTCCTGCCCACCCGTCTCTAAGGTTAGCAAACTGATTCCCCGTGCTCATGAGCCTTGTTTGCCTCACAGAGCCATAAACAGCTCTAGACATAGCAGGACATTGCTTCAGAACTCAGGACATCTTTTAGTAATTTCTCCAGCCCTGCTCAGGCTCAGCCTTAAGAGAGGGAGGGGGATGGAGCCACCCAGCCCCTCTGTTCACCAAGAACAATAAGTCATAAGCAGGCTGAAACCTGAGGATTGAGCTTGGAAGCTAACATTCATGAGACTCTTCAGTTAACCAGGAAAAAAGTCAGAAGTAGAGCCAATTGCTCAAGTAATAGAATACCACCAGCCTTAAGTAGATAAAGCAGGGTTGAAGGGATGGCTCAGTTGGTAGCATGCTAGCCAGTGAGCAAATCATCAGGTACCAAGTTCGAGTCCTGATCTTGAACAATTCTTTTTTTAAAGGAAGAAAGCAAAATAGCTAGGAGAGAGCATGAGGCCTTGAGTTCAAGCCCCTAGTACTAGCACAGAAAACAAAAAACAACCAACAGGAGCTGGGCATGTGGCTTAGTAGTAGAGTGCTTGCCTAGTATGCATGAAGCTCTGGGTTTGACTCCTCAGCACCACATAAACAGAAAAAGCTGGAAGTGGTGCTGTGGCTCAAGTGGTAGAGTGCTAGCCTTGAGTAAACAGAAGCCAGGGATAGTACTAGGCCCTGAGTTCAAGCCCCAGGACTGGCAAACACACACACACACACACACACACACACGCACGCACGCACACACACACACACACACACACAGCAGTGAGGAATGAGAAGGAACATGCATTGAGTTGCAACTGTATACTAGGCCCTGGATTAAGAAAAAAAATCAGGGGCTGGGGATATAGCCTAGTGGCAGGAGTGCCTGCCTCGGATACACGAGGCCCTAGGTTCGATTCCCCAGCACCACATATACAGAAAACGGCCAGAAGCGGCGCTGTGTCTCAAGTGGCGGAGTGCTAGCCTTGAGCGGGAAGAAGCCAGGGACAGTGCTCAGGCCCTGAGTCCAAGGCCCAGGACTGGCCAAAAAAAAAAAAAAAAAGAAAAAAAAAAGAAAAAAAATCAGACAGGTCAACAGCCTGGGTGCTGTCTGTTATCTACTATTATGAAAGGAGAGTTCTTCCCAGGCTGGAACAGAAGGTGCCCCCCCACATCTGACTGAGGAGTTAGAACAGGCTCCAGTTGGAGAGAAGCCGAGGATTGCTGGCTGGATCCTGAATAGGCTGTGACCCTAAATGGGACAGGCCCTGCTGGGATGCTTGGCTAGTGAGGCCACTGTCCTAAGCCAGGGGCCTCAATATCGGACATCTGGGAGAGCTAGTGCAGGAGAGCTGACTCAGGTGGCCTATGGGAGGGACTCTTGTTAGCTTGTCTTTTTGTTGTTGTTTTGTGCCATCTTGGAGCTTGAATTTAGGACCTGGGCACTGGCCCTGAGGGTTTTTGTGCTCAAGGCTAGGGCTCTACCACTTAAGCCACATCTCCACTTCCAGCTTTTTAGTAGTTAATTGGAATAAAAGTCTCACAGACTTTCCTGCCTGGGCTGGCTTTGAACCACCATCCGCAGATCTCCGTTTCCTAGGATTATAGGTGTAAGCCACTGGCACCTGGCTGGCTTGTATTTTAACAAACCCCAAAGAAAACTCTGGAAACACACTGATTAGAAACAGCTGGATTACCTAGGTTCTTTCACATTCAGTTCAACGAGTCCAATACACAGTCAGCAAACAAACAAGAGGATAAATAAAGTTTCTAGTAGTTAAAGGTGGTGTGGAAAGAGGAAAGTGGTATGGGGTCAGGTGATTCTAAGTGCAGGGTGGGGATAGCTTGGTACTCAGGTGATGGGGCAGGGTGAGGGAGGTAGCTGAGTGGACATAGAGGGGAGAAGCGGTCCAAGCAGTCAAGGACAAGGACAAAGGTCCTGACAGACACATACACATAGGTGGCCATTAGGACTAGAGCCAAGTGGCCTAGAGTTGGGGAGGGTTAAGAGGAAGGGACCAGCTTGGAAATGAGAGCAACATGCTTTGGTTTGAGACTACCTTGAAAATATTTTATTATTATTTTTTAAAATCTGAGACTGGGACTCTAACTCCACATCTGATGCTTGCTTCCCCTCATTGGCTGGCACTCAAAGGCCTGAGCCACACCCCTGACTCCTGCCTTGAAAATGACTCTTGACTATGACTCTGTTCCTGTGCTTGGCCCTTCTCTGTCCCCTCCCCCGCTTCACCTTTCATTTTAAGGACCCACCCATCACAGTAAATGCTAGAACAGTCTGTGTCAAAACAATGTTTGTAAAGGTATGTCTGTTACCTCCTTAATCCTTGGAGTCTTCTGCCTCTCTTAGTCTTCTGACCTACCCAAGTATCTGCCCTGCCCTTCCGGGTTCCTTCAAGGGGGATGGGGGACGGGTACTTGGGACCTGGAGGAAGAGGAGTAAGCAGCTAGAGAATAGGTGGCTGGTGTCTCCCCTTTATCTCAGGTTGGCAGTGCCTCATGCTGTAGCACAAAGCAAAGTAGGTGTCTGTCCATGACTCTCCCTGTAAGTGCGCTCCCTCTCAGACTGTCCTTGTCCTCTGGAGCTCCCAGCCGAAGATGAAGGAGTGAAGGAGGTAAACACACATCCAGAAAATTTCATACGCCCAATGTCTTGTGTGGGATTTTTGAGCATTGATATGGTGGAGTACATCACACACACACACACACACACACACACATGCACACCTGCCTAGGGTTGTTGTAGGACCTCTCTACAGGTTGCTGGGCCCTGTTGGGATCCGTGGACTGTGAGACCTTGAAATCACTGACTCAATACACAGTTGCTAAATGAATGCACTACAGTGTCTTTGCCTGTCAGATGGGAATCATGATCCTGATAATGTCACGTGCTGGTGGCTCACACTTGTAATCCTGGCTACTCAGAAGGCTGAGATCTGAGGATCACCAGCCTAGTCAGAAAGATCCATGAGACTTTTATCTCCAATAATCATCACAACCCCCCCCCCCAAAAAAAACCCCAAAAAGCTCGAAGTGGAGCTGTGGCTCAAGTGGTAGAACACCAGCATCGAGCCCAAAAAAGCTAAGGAAGTGCTCACACACACATACATTCCCATAACACACACCAGTAATGATAATGCTGAGTGAGGGACTCTCAGAGCCCACCCACCCCTCCTCATCTTCCGATGTTCCCCCCAGCCAGCTCACACATCCCCTCTCCATTTGCTGTGATGCCAAGTATTGCTGTCAGGCCACACCTGTTGAAGGAGCATCATGCCAGCTAGCAGCCATGACCTTGCCTGCAAAGGACACACAGCTGATGTAATGACCAGTTAAGTGTTCCATAAATGTCCTCTCTTAATTTGTGATGGATAATCAATGGTTAGGGCTGCCAACTTTAATGAATAAATACAAAAGACTCAGTTACATTTGAATTTCAGACATACAGCAGATAACTTTTAGGGTAAGTATGTCCTTTGCAATATTTGGGACATACTTTTGCTACCAAAGTACTCAGTGTACATCTGAAATTCAGATATAACCATGTCCTAGATTTTATCTAGCAACCTATTGATGGGATCATATTGATTGGCTGGGGGATGACAAGGCTTCGATGCCAGAAATGGCTCTGCTAAGGCTGACTGTCTGGAGCTGAATCGAATGGGAGGGTAAATCAGGGTCAAAACTCCACTGGGAGCCAGGCACTGGTGGCTTATACCTATAATCCTAGTTACTCACGAGACTGAGATCTGAGGACCATGGTTCTTAGTTAGTCCAGGTAGAAAAGTCCACTGGAAATCTTATCTTCAATTAATCAGCAAAAAACAAAGAAAACAAACAAACAAACAAAAACACATAACAGTAGGTGAAGGTGTGTCTCAAGTGGTAGATCACCACCCTGGAGCAGAAAAAGCTAACAGAGAGGGCCCTTGCCCTGAGTTCAAGCCCCAGTTCCAACATATAAAACCAGCCAGCAAAACCTCCATGGGGGCCTGGTTTTATGTGCTAGTAAACACACTTTGACCTTCCCCCTTCTAGGTTTGAACAGTCTGTCCTGTAAAAATCTACCTGCATGCTGTCCACAATGAGGTCTCAGTCACATCAAGAATGTACTGAGTGTTGACGGCCACACCATTTCCTGTATGTTCACCATTAGCATCATAGGTGTGAGCCCAAAGCCAAGATCTCTTTCCATCACTTAATTTCCACTGTCGCACAGAGAACGAACTTGACAGGATTTTTATGATAACCAAATGAATCCTTTTATTTTATTTTGGGGGAAGAGGCATCCAAGATTTGGGCTCACGGCCTCTTGCATGAACTCTACCACTTGAACAAAGCCCCCAGCCCTTTTTGCACTCCTTTTCAGATGGGATCTTGCTAACCTTTTGTCTGGACTGGCCAGGAACCATCAACCACAATCCTCCAGATCTCCACTGCCCTAGTATCTGTGATCTTGGATGTGAGACATCAGATGGTCTATTTGATAAATTCTTTCAAAAGGGTGGGCTTAGTGGTAGAGTGTTTGCCTAGCATGCGTGAAGCCCTGGGTTCCATTCCTCAGTACCACATACATAGAAAAAGCTGCCAGAAGTGGTGCTGTGGCTCAAGTGGTAGAGTGCTAGCCTGGAGTAAAAAAAGCTCAGGAATGGAACCCAGGCCCTGAGTTCAAGCTCCAGGACTGCGGGGAGGGGGGGGGGGGGGGCTGTGCAGAGAAAACTGTCTAGCCAGGGAGGCGCTGGTGGCTCATGCCTGTAATCCTAGCTACTCAGGAAGCTGAAATCTGAAGATAGTGGTTCAAAGCCAGCCTGGATAGGAAAATCTAAGCTTCCAATGGAGCTGTGGCTCAAGTGGTAGAATGCCTGCCTTGAGTGAAAAAGCTCAGGGACAGCCCGCAGTACCTGACTTCAAGCCCCAGGACTGGCACCAAAAAAAAAAAAAAAAAAAAAAGTGGTGTCTAGAACTCCATAGGATGTCTACTTATCAGGAATTTTTTTCTCTCCTGAAGACTTCATGTGTTTAGTTTTTCCACATTATGATACTCACATAAAGCATTCTATTTTTCTTTTCTTCCTTGTCAGGAAGCTCACAACCATATTTGGTGATCCTCTATTGTAACACATAACTAGAATAGCATCTGACTTCTCAACTCAATCTAACCTCATCTTAGCTCTCTTGTTTATTTGTTTGTTTTCTTTTCTCTTCCCCCCTTCAGTATTTTCCTTCCTTCCATTTATTTAGTTGTTTGTTGTGCTGGTACTGTGGCGTGAACTCAGGTCCTGGGCACTGTCCCTTAGCTTTTCACTCCAGACTGGTGCTCTACCACTTGAGCCACACCTCCACTTATGAATTTTTTGTGGTTAATCAGAGATAAAAGTCTCATAGACAGTCATGCCCAAGCTGGCTTCAAACCATGATCCTCAGATCTCAGCCTCCTAAGTAGCGAGGATTACAGTGTGAGCCACCCGTGTACACTTTCCACTTGCTTCGTAGTATTCTAATTCTTATCAAACATTATTATTGGAAATGTGTGTTTTATGGAAACTCTTTCAAAAGGTTTTGGAGGCAGGTGAGGAATAAGTCATAAATAAATGGTCAACTCCCCTTATTTTGTACATGAGAAAACTCAAGTCCTCTAGAAGCTAAATGATTTACTCCAATCTGTTAATTAGCACTTAATCTGTATGCACATGTCATGCTCCAGCTATATTTTAAGCTACTTAGAATCATATTTACCTCTGAGACTCTGGCAGTCAGTTCTGAGCGAGGTATGCAGTAGATGCTCAATAAATGTACATTGGCTGAAAACCTTGTAAGAACTAGAAGGAGAGAGACACTTTTGCATGATAGGACAAGGTCTGGTAGGAACTGGTGTCCATGAAACCAAATTAGCAGCTGGACCTGACTTCATTCAGCTTCTGGCCTCTTCCTACCACACCCTGGGCCACCAGCACCCAGGAGTGATGGGCCAGGCCCTGCACAGTCACAGGCCCTGCCTTTGTCTTTACTCTTCTACCCCAGCCTTCTTGCCTGGTCCAATCAGTTCCTAAATATTTTGGAGTTTCACACTGAGATGCCTGGAGGCCAGGGAATGGCCTCACCTTTTGACCCCGGTGCAGTACGTAGTGAGGGCTGCTCCATCGTGATGAGGATGAGGATGATGAAAATGAGGATAGGAAGAGGAGATCTTGGGGTTCTCTATCCTGTGACCCTCCACTAGTGCAAGTTCCCATGCTCACGATTAGGTAGAGAACAGCAGAAATGGATAGGTTGCTCTTTGCCCCCACTTTCCTGCTCAGCCTCCTATGATGGGAGGAGAAAGAGGAAGACCTAGACAGAGAGAGGTCAAGCTGGACACAGAGAAGGGGGTGGGGCTTCCTCAGCCTTTTCCTACCACACCAGACATTAAAATGGCCTTCTATTGGCTTCATTTCCCCTCTCTATCCTAGCTCTTCTCTCCCTCTTCTCCTAGGCAGCTTCTAGAAGGAAAATGAAAACCCAGGCAAGGCTTTCTGACCCAGATTTCCTCGACTTCTGGGCAGCCAGGGTTGGGAAACTGACCAGGCAAGGCAAGCTTGGTTGCCACACCTGCCAAGCCATAGGAAACCTCAGGCTCCAGAAGTTTCCTGAGCAGACACGGCCTGGAACATTAACCTCTTGATTTGGATGAGCCGCTTCCAAGATGATCCTGCCCAAGAGACATGCTCTGCTCATCTCTCACGCACAGGACTTCAAGTTCACCTCTGCAACCTCCCGTGATGTTGCTGGATAAGAATGGTCCTGCTGTTGGCATGCTTCTGGGATCCACGAGAGAAGGCTTTGAGGCAGGTGCTGCTGGCTCATGCCTGTAACCTAGTTATTCAAGAGACCGAGATCTGAGGGGTGTGATTCAAAACTAGCCTAGGCAGGAAAGTCTGTGAGACTCTAATTAACTACTAAAAAGCCAGTAGTGGAGCTGTGGCTCAAGTGGTAGAGCACCAGTTGTGAGAGAAAAAGCTCAGACTGCCCAGTCCCTGAGTTTAAGCCCTAGTACTAGCACACAAAAAAAGAAAAAAAGAAAGAAATGATGATTGTGGCCACAGGTGTAGATACAGCCTTAATTTCTGTAGGACCCAGGCAAGTTCTCATACATGTGATTGGATATCGAATGGTTATTAACCACAAAGTGTTAAATAAAAGATATCCTATGTATCTACCTTTGCTAATTTCCTTGTTTGTTTGTCAGAGTCTCACTAGGTAGCCCAGGCTGTCCTCAAACTCACAACCCTCCTGACTCCCCTGCTTACTTCTATCTTCTTTCCTTATCAATATACTTTCTATTATTTTTTTCTTTAAGTAGCTAAGGGACTTCAATTAAACAAATCAGTTTATAATTACAATACATTTTAATCAATGTCACCCCTTCCTTTGTTTCCCCCTATCTTTGCCACTAGTCCCCTCAGGTTTCTTGGCCCTATTTTCACTTATGTACATTGAATGTAATAACTACATTTGCCCATCCTTTATCCATCTGTCTGCCCTTCTTCTCTTTGACCTACCCCCTCCCCCAACAAAACATGTTTCAACTTCCTGGTATTCATTTTGTTAAATGATTCCTTAGTTGTTCACAGGAGTTACACCATTGGAACCTCCCCTGAGTAAATCATCCTTTAGTCAATTTGTTTGTGTATGTGACCCTGTGTTTGTTTATATTTTAGATCTGACTTCCACATAATGAGAGAAAGCATGCACTTTTGTCTCCCTGAACCTAACTTACTTTTGCCTCTCTGAACCTAATGTACCTTTGCTTAACATACTTTTTTCCCAGGTCTATCCATTTTCCTGCAAAAGATATAATATTAATATTATGGTTTTGTTATGCCAGTCCTGAAGCTTGAACTCAGGGCCTGGTCTCTATCAATGAGCTTCCTTGTTCAAGGCTAGTGCTCTACCATTTGAGCCATGACTCCACTACTGGCTTTTTGGTATTTAATTGGAGATAAGAGTCTCATAGACTTTTCTGCCTGGGCTGGCTTTGAACGAGCAATCTTCAGATCTCAGTTTGCTTAGTAGCTAAGATTACAGATGTGAGCCATTGGTACTTAGATTGTTTTTTGTTTTTATTTTTATTTTTTGGTGGCTGTGGGGCTTGCACTCAGGGCTTGGGCGCTGTTCCTGTGTTCTTTTGTTCAGGCTAGCACTCTACCACTTTGAGCCACAGCATCACTGCCCATTTTTGAGTGGTTAATTCAAGATAAGAGTCTCACAGACTTTTCTGCCCAGGCTGGCTTTGAACCATGATCCTCAGATCTCAGCCTCCTGAGTAGCTAGGATTACAGGCATGAGACACCAGCACCTGGCCCCAGATGATTTTTGTTATTTTTTTTCTCTTTGATGGTGCAGAGGTGATTGAATCCAGCCCTTGTGTTTTTTTTAATTATTTGTTTGTTTTTGAGACAAGGTCTCAGTGGTCTTGAACTCTCTGTCATCCTATCTCTGCCTCCCAAGTATGTCACCATGGCTGGCATCCACTATACATTCTTGAGAGAATTAGTATGAAAAGGGCAAAAGATGGCTTTGAAAATGGCTTTGACTCTCAGATCCTGTGGAAGGGCTCAAGAACCGCCAGGAATTCCCACACCAGTACTTAGAGCACCGCAAAGGACTGGTAAGGTGCTTTTGTTATGTCTAGACTGTAGACACACAAACGTAAGAATTATAAGAATTCATCTTATGAAACATTCCTCAACTGCCACACACAACTGTGAATACTGCACTATAATTCATGATTAGAGCCAGGAGCATGAATTAGAACTGAAGAGAAAACTATGAACATTTGGCATCTCTGAAAGATGATAATTAGGACGAAGTCGATAGCATTCATAGCCATGGGAGGAAGGCTTGAATGGATGCAGTAGTGGGAGGCCCTGGGTTCCAGCCTCAGCAATGAAAAAATGAAACACAACAGTAAACTAGTGTTTCAAAGGACATCATTCAAACCCAGGATAGCTAGTTTCACTGGCTACTCAGGCTGACCTCAGAGCCCCAAACTCCTGGAGCTCAAGTAACTCTCCTGTCTCAGCCTGAGGAGCTAATATTCAGGTTCTTAAAACAAAAGAGCTCCCCTCAAATTGAAGAAGTATCAGGGCCCTTGTTACCTAACCCTCTGTTACATGGTCTGCACAGTAGAGTTTTCTTCTACTCAAACTCTGAAAGGAACATTAACCTTGGAGCCTAAGAGCTGAGTTTGAGTGTAAGGTTGTTTGTTTTGGTTGGTTTGGCTGTTGTTGGTTTTGGGGTGTGTGTGTGTGTGTATGTGTGTGTGTGTACTTTTGTGCATGCATGTGCCAGTAGTGGGGCTTGAACTCAGAGTCTCTACTTTCCCTTGGCTTTTCTGGTCAAAGCTGGGGTTCTACCACTTGAGACACATCTCTATTTGTGGCTTTTTCATGTGTATGTGCCTGTCCTGGGACTTGAACTCAGGGCCTGAGTGCTTGAGCCACAGTTCTACTTTGGGCTTTTTTTGGGTAGTTTCTTGGAGGTAATAGTCTCAGACTTTCTTCCCCTGGTTGATTGGCTTTGAACTACGATTCTCAGATCTCAACCTCCTTAGTAGCTATCTCTGGACTTTGAGCTCTGGTGTGCTAGGCTCAGACATCAGGAACTGGGTGTTTCAAAACAAGAAGAGAAAGCAGTGGGAAGATATTACAGATAGTGGGAGGCTGGGGTGCGTGTTGCCAGTTTTAGGGTGCTAGCAGACCTTTAAGGGCCCAAAGACCATTTGAGGCCACGCACAGGACAAGGAGAGCTGTGAAGAGATCTGGCTTTAGATGAAAGCCGCTATGGGGAGGATGCAAGTAAGGCACAGTCCTTCACTGGCCAAGCCAGAACTTGATTTGTAATAAATCTATCTGTCCATAGGCGAAGCTGCATGCCCAGCACTGTGAGTAATAGTTAACATCAAGCAAACACTCTCTATGTACTGTGTGTTAAGTGCTTCACTTAAATGATCCTACTGAATCCCCTGAGTAGTGCTAGGAGAGCCATTGCTTCCGGATTGGGAAACGGCGGCATTTCCACCCTTACGGCTGACCTCCAAAGCGCAGATCAGCCCCGCCATGAGGCATGTGCTCACCTACTCCACACTTGAGCTGCGGGCCAGGCAATGGGCTGGGCGCTTCGGACACAGGTGACTAAGGCAGGCCCGCCCTCCAGCAGGTACACAACCCAGGTGGGGAGAAGAGCTGAATGTCAACCTTTGCTGCACCCAAGGGAAAACTTGAAGAGGCCAAGAGGCAATCTTGAATTTTCTACAGGATAAAGCATGTCAGAGCCCACAACAGTGCCTGACCCGTGGGAAAGTGGCTCAGGGCTAGCTGCTGTTAAAAGCTAATCTCAGAGGCACAGGTGCTCTACCACTTGAGCCACACCTCCACTTGAGAACTCCTCTAGGAAAGCTCCCTGACTTTCCATTCAGGCTCTGCCTTTCTCTGGACATCTGGTTAGTAGTTCTTTTACAAAGTGTTGTGTTCAAGTTAGGCTGCTGGGATTACCAGTCTCAGCAAGAGATAAACTCTGAGCTCGGGGATTTCATCTTATTGGAAATTATTTCCCATGGCCCAGGGCATGGTGCCTGGAGCTGTGACACAGTGGAGAATATACTGAATGAATGACTGAGTGGATAAATAAATGAATGCCATTGAGTCATTCATACAGTTCATATTCTGATCAGAACTTGGGCAGACATCCTTAACAAAGAAAGACTTGGGAAACACATTCATTAAACTCATGGTTACACCTCTATTGACAAATAATAATCATGGGTTGTTTCACCTTAGGTTTCTTTAGTTTATTGTCATCATTATGCTCATCAATACGGGGAAAATCGTGTGCAAATAACTTGAGGAATTAGGTATGAATTGCACAGTCAGGCATTCTATGGGCAGGGCCCAGCCTCAATCAATATTGTAATCCAATGACAATGCTCATCCAAGCGTTGGATTTTGCTTAAGCTGAAAGATTATTCACCTTCGATTTAGCACTCCAGACAGAACCCCCAATTAATCTGCTAATGATTTTCTTCGTGTTAAGTTCTAGGCACAATGCTAGTATATGTTCCCAGAGCTAGATGCACACATTTGTCCCTTAGACAGTTCTGAATGGGGAGCTGGGGTAACAACACACATGCTCTAGTAAGTAGACAGAGCTCACATTTAACCACCCTTCAGAGTCATTGGGCTGACTGCTTGTTCACTGTGGTTTAGGGAGGAGGGGGATTTGCCTGAGCAGTGGGGGGAGAGAATGGGGGGAGAAGGAGGTGTCAGTCCCATCACACCTGTAAACTGAGCCTTCAGGCAAGTCCAGGATTTTGCTGGGAGTCCAGAACTGGAGGCCAAGGCAGAAGGAACAACCAGATCAAGGGTGAGCACATGAGAACAAGATAGCACCAGCACACATCCACACACTCAGGAGCTTCTGCTGGGAACTGGACCAGTCTGTCAAAAGAAAGATGTCAGTATCCACCCCCATGTTGCCAGGCCCATCAGTCCTGGGGTCCAGGAGACTTTTTCTCAGGAGAAAAGGAGCCTGGGCTCTGTCCCAGGCTCCAGTCCAGAAACCCCCCTAGTGCCCTTCCACACTGCAGATTCACGTGGGCTCCAGTCCTGGGTGCCCCCAGTGAACTGAGCTGGAGCTCACTGAACCCGATGAAGCCTGGCTTGTGACACAGGCAGAATTTTCCACCTGCCCCACAAAGGCCTTTGGCTAACAGGGAAAGCCTCAAGGAAACAGAGGGCCCACCCAGCCCTGTGGACTGCTGATGGCAATGCCACTGTGTGCAGAATTTAAGTCTTTGCTTACAAACATCCCCAAGGCCAGGTGCCAGTGACTCACACCTGTAATCCTAGCTACTCAGGAGGCTGAGATCTGAGGATCTCAGTTTAGTTCAAAGCCAGCCTGGGCAGGAAAGTCTATGAGACTCTTATCTCCAATGAATCTCCAAAAAGCTAGAAATGGAGCTGTGGCTCAAATGGTAGAGTACCAGTCTTGAGTGAAAAAGTTCAGACTGCCAAGTCCCTGAGTTCAAGTCCCAATATTGGCACACAAAAAAAGGAAGAAAAGGAAAGGAAGGAAGAGCTCTAAGATGCTTTCTTCCATCAATCAATAGTTTATTTATCACTTCAACTTAGAATTTTTACTTTGGGCTTTTTTTGCAAGTACTGTTTTGTTTGGGCATTATTTGTGTTTGAATTATAGGGTCTTGTGCTTATCAGGCAAGTGCTCTATGACTTGAACCACATCCTTAGTCAGGAATTAGGAGTGTGTATATGTGTGTGCTAGTATTGGGGCTGAACTCCAGGGCCTTTAGCTTTTTTGCTCAAGGCTTGTGCTCTGTCACTTAAGCCACAGCTCCATTTCTAGTCTTTTGCTGGTTAATTGGAACTAAGAATCTCATGGACTTTCCTTCCTGGGCTGACTTTGAATTGTGATCCTCAGATCTCAGCCTCTTGAGTAGCTAGGATTATTATTGGTGTGAGCCACCAACACCAGGGTTGGAATTTGAAATTTTACTTGAAGTATACAAACATTTATTGCAATACACTTACCATTAGTATCACACTGAATACAACTGAGTAACCAGAGGCTCAACCCAAAACTAAAACATGACCAGTACCCCAGACTTAATCTCC
Organism: Perognathus longimembris pacificus; assembly: GCF_023159225.1. Classification (NCBI taxonomy): domain Eukaryota; kingdom Metazoa; phylum Chordata; class Mammalia; order Rodentia; family Heteromyidae; genus Perognathus; species Perognathus longimembris. The sequence goes on along the minus strand of NC_063161.1, from coordinate 54,275,293 downwards.
TCTCTGCCACTACTGCCCCCCCCCCAAAAGGGTAGGTAATATTGTTCTGTTTTATGACATAGAACAGTTGCATTGAGGGTTTTTTGTTGTTGTTTTTGTTTTTTGTTGTTGGTTATGGGGCTTGAACTTAGGGTCTGGGTGCTATCTCTGAGCTCTTTTGCTCAAGGCTAGTATTCTACCACTTTGAGCCACAGCTCCACTTCTGGTTTTCTGGTGGTTAACTGTTTCACAGACTTTCTTACCTGGGTTGGCTTCGAACCGTGATCCTCAGATCTCAGACTCCTGAGTAGCTAGGGTTACAGGCATGAGCTTCCAGCCTTTGGCTTTCATTACGTCTTTTTTTTTTTGCCAGTCCTAGGGCTTGGACTCAGGGTCTGAGCACTGTCCCTGGCTTCTTTTTTGCTCAAGGCTAACACTCTACCACTTGAGCCACAGTGCCACTTCTGGCCATTTTCTATATATGTGGTGCTGGGGAATCGAACCCAGGGCTTCATGTATAGGAGGCAAGCACTCTTGCCACTAGGCCATATTCCCAGCCCATCAATGAGTCTTATATGAGCAGATTCTTGACCGTCCTCCTCTTCTTTTTTGAGACAGGGTCTTGCTATGTAGCCCACACTGGTCTCAAACTCATAAGTATCCTGCCTCCACCCTAGTGCTGGGATTAAAGATATGCACTACCATGCTTGGCTTTGACATTTACATTTCTTTGACAAGATAGATGAGGGAGATTGCTCTCATGAGAAAAAGGGACTTACAAATGTAAAATGCAATCACCCACCTGTCTTGAAATCTTGGTGGTTCCAGGGAAACTGGAGAGAGAAGATGGCCTGGTGAAAAGTGCTATAGTCAAGGACTGTGTTCAGATTTCCTATTTATCCACAATACCACCTTGGGAAAATTTCTTTCCCTCTCTGAACCTTAGTTGCATCCTCTGCTGGGTTTTCTCTGTCTTCACCACCAAAGACTCCTGTGACTTATCCCCACTTGCTGCCACGAATACCATTCTGCTACCTGCGCAATCCCTTTCCTCTGAGCTCTACAGACCACCCAGCCCAGCACTATGCAATAGACAGCTAGTTCATTCAACACATTGGGGCGTGTGTGTGTGTGTGTGTGTGTGTGTGTGTGTGTGTATGTGTGTGTTGGTGTGTGCCAGTCCTGGGCTTGAACTCAGGGCCTGGGCACTGTTGCTGAGAATTTTTATTCAAGGCTAGTGCTCTATTATTTGAGCCACAGCTCCACTTCCAGCTTTTTGGTGGTTAATTGGAGGTAAGAGTCTCGTGAACTTTCCTGGCCAGGCTGGCTTCAAATCTCAATCCTCAGATCTCAGCCTCCTAAGTAGCTAGAATTGCAGGTGTGAGCTAGCTGTGCCCACAGCAGGAAGGCCAGGGAGCAGAGATGGGTGCAGTGCCAGGGTAGCCTTGTAATAGAGAAGTGGAGAGCACACCAGGAAATGGTCAGTTTACAGGACAGTAGGCACTCGCACATGGTAAGACCAAAGGAGGATACTCTTAGGAGAGGAACACCACACGCAAAGGTGCAATGCCTACATGCATCTAATCATATAAAATGATATTTATGGAAATGAACTCTAGGAAATGGAAATGAGTTTTTCTTTCTTTGTTGCTGCTTTTGTTTTCTTTTCTTTTTGTCTTATATGTTTGTTTAGCTGTCCTGGGAGGATAAAGGAGGCGTAGAAATGGAGGGACAAAGGGTAAACCAATGCAGCAGTGGTACTCACTAGACACTATGGTGAAAATGAACTATACAACTTGTGGGTGGGGATGAGAGGGAAAAGGTGGGAGAAAGGGAGGAAGGAGTGACATTATCCAAAAAGAAATGTACTGTTTACCTGACTTATGTAACTGTAACCCCTCTGTACATTACCTTGAAAATAACAATTTCAAACAATTTACAAAGAAGAAGGAGAAGAAAAAGAAGGAGGAGGAGAAGAAGAAGAGGTAGAGAGCACTCTAGGAACATCCAGGAGGTTCTAACCTGATTCAACTGGGGAGGCTTCCTGGAGGAAGAGTAGGCTAGGGCAGGGAGCCAGCCAGAGGGTGGAGCAGGCCTCCCAGGAAGGAGCAGTCACCACCCGTGCACAGCTTGGGGGCAGGAGAGAGCAGGAACCGAAGGGGGGAGTAGAAGAGGAGGCTGAAAGGAAGGACAGGAGTCTGAAGAAGAGGTGGACCTATTGGGGCACTTGTAATTCTAGGTACTAAGGAGGTTGAGATGTGAGGATTGTGGTTCAAAACCAGCCCAGGCAGGAAGCCCATGAGACTCTCATTTCCAAATAACCGTGAAAAAGCCAGAGGTGAAAGTATGGATCAAGCACTAGATTAGTCTTGACTGAAAAAGCTAAGGGACTAGGCCTAGGTCCTGAGTTTGAGCCCCAATATGGTCACAAAAACAAAAACACATAGAGAAGAGAAGAGAGAAGTCCCCTTGCATTTGTTCTGGAAACCTTATTTCCAGTTAGCAGCACTGCTCCACTTGTGCACCTGCATGACTTTTTCCTGCTCTGCTTCCGGCCATCTCTCATGTGAGTCCTGAGAGCAGCCTTCCTTCCCTGTGTCATTACGGGACTTCCTCTCCACCTCCCGGCTATACACAAAGCCTTGCTGTCCTCCTGCTGGGGAACTTCCAGACTTTTCTCTGTTCTAATGGCCGATCCTTGGCACCCTAGTCAGGGTCTCCATGGTTTTTGTCCTGGAGCTCCTCTTGCCTAAAATGCCTGTGCAAAGCTCCAACTCCCCAGCCACGTCCTTCTGCTTCCTCATCCTCCCCACTGCCAGCCTGCCAGTCCCCACTCTGCCACACCCACAGGCCCCTGGACACCTTCTCTACACCCCCAATCCCTTCTGCCCACCTCCTGTTCCCTGGGGGCCACCCCTTGTCCAGCTGCCCACTCTCCCCCAGTGTCCACTGAGTCCACCTCACCCCTGCCCTGGGCACGACAAGCTACTCTGCAGGTACCGCTGTTCTGCCTTCCCTAGGAAGGCCTCTCCCAGCCTCTCTCTGACATGACAGCTGACCCTCTTCCTCACTCACAAAGAAAACAGAAGCCCAAACACGGAAGTCCCCTCCATGTTCTGCAACCCCACCTTCCCATTTCACCATCACGCACACACCTGCTTTTCCTCGTTCCTCCCCAGGCACAGGCCTCCTTCTTCCTCTTCCTCTTCCTGCCTATGGTGTGGAGCTCTCAGCTCCTGTGTCCTCCCTCTCTCCTCTCTCCTGCTAGCACCCTTCTCCTGCTGCCCCTCCCCTGTCTCATCTCTTCTCTCCCACTGCCTTTCAGCTCTCCCTCCCCTTCCCCCACTATCTCTCCCTCCCCCCTCCTCTCTCTCTCTCTCTCTCTCTCTCTCTCTCTGTGCCAGTACTAGGACTTGAACTCAGGGCCTACGTGGTGTTCCTGAGCTTTTTCACTCACTCAAGGCTAGTGCTTTGCCACTTGAGCCACAGCTCTACTTCTGGCTTTTTGGTGTTTTGTTTTGTTTTTGTTTTTGTTTTAGTTAATTGGAGATAAGAATGTCACAGGGGCTGGGAATGTGGCTTACTGGTAGAGTGCTTGCCTAGCATGCATGAAGCCCTGGGTTCGATTCTTCAGCTCTACATAAACAGAAAAAGCCGGAAGTGGCGCTGTGGCTCAAGTGGCAGAGTGCTAGCCTTGAGCAAAAAGAAGCCAGGGACAGTGCTCAGGTCCTGAGTCCAAGCCCCAGGACAGGCAAAAAAACAAAAAAAGAAGAGTCTCACAGACTTTCCTGCCCAGGCTGACTTTAAACTATGGTCCCCATATCTCAGCCTCTGAGTAGCTAGGATTATAGGCGTGAGCCTCCACAGCCTGGCTCAGAGTCTTCTCTTGCCTGTCCCAGAAACACATCAACATTAGGACATGCAGAATTTGTCTCCTTACTTCTCGCCCAGGCCTCTCCCTAGGCTTCCCATCTCATCCAGCGCTCCCCACTCTCCCTCCAGCTCAGTCTAAATTCCCTTCCGGTCCCCACATCCTCATTATTGTCCCCAGAATCCATTGCTGTGCTTCTGATGTGGTCCAGGCGTTACCCCATGTCATACTGACTCCAGTATTCGCTCAGTAGGCATTCACTGGACAGCCCTCCTGGACGGTGCTGGTGTAATCGCCGACACAGTTCTGGCTCACACCTTTGCTCCACTTGGTACTTGATGTCGCTCATCCTGATTCCCTTCATTGCCCTGGATTTTACCCTTCAACTCTGTCTCAACTCCTAAACTGCTCCTCTTCATTGCCATCTCCACTCTCTCAAGTGAGGTCTGATGGTGGTGAATTTGTGTGTGTGTGTGTGTGTGCACGCGCGTGCATATGCATGCACAGGTCAGTACTGGGGCTTGAACTCAAGGCTTGGCCCTGTCCCTTAGCTTTTTTGCTCAAGGCTGGCACTCTACCACTTGAGCCACACAGCTCCACGTCTAGCCTTCTGGTGGTTAATTGGAGATAAGACTCTCATGGACCTCTCTGCCTTGGCTGGATTTGAACTGTGATCCTCAGGTCTCAGCCTTCAGAGTAGCTAGGAGCTAGCATCTGGCTTGATGGCTTCACCATGAGGAGAAGTCACAGTGAAGGATCTCCGGTGACATGGTGGTGGGGGAAGCCGCTAGGAAGAGCCTGCAGTGAGGAGGAAGTCTATTAGAATTCCTTTAGAGAAGGCGATTTATGTGTTGAGGAGGAGACATTTATTGAGCATCTACAATGTTACCAGATGCTGAGTTAGGCCCTCAGGATACATCAGGGAGCAAAGCATGCAAGGTTTGTCCTGGAGCTCACAGTGGAGGGAGGGGTCATGCACCATATAAATACCATAATCATGACTGCACTCTGCTGGGTGCTGCGTGGTGCTCTGAGTGTAATACTGGAACGAGGTCCTCCCTGAGGAAGTGAAGGTCACGTTCAGGTCTGACTAAGAGATGAGATGAAGGACAAGGGCCCTAGGGAGAAGGACCAGCACGTGCAAAGGCCTTTGGGAGAAGCAGAAGCAAATACACAGGGCAGGAAATCCAGTGTGGGTAGAGCCAGCATTGGACACACTTAAAAAATAATGCTAGGGCTTGAACTCAGGGCCTCATACTTGCTAGACAAGCACTCTGTCACTACCAAGCACCCCTAACCTTTAGTGTTTTGGTTATTTTTCAGATAGGGTCTCCCATTTTTCCCAGGGCTGGTCTCAGATTATGATCCTCCTATTTCTGACCTCCTGCACAGTTGGGAAGAAAGGCATATACCACAATGCCCCCACTTGTCGGTTGAGATGGAGGGTCTCATTAAATTTTTGCATGGACTGACCTCAACCTGCCATCCTCCTGGTTTATGCCTCCTGAGTAGCTGGGATTACAGATTACAGGCACAAGCCACTGTGCAGCAGCTGCTGCTGTTCCTCCCCCTCCTCCTCCCCCTCCTCTTCCTCCTCCTCCTCCTCTTCTTCTTCCTCCCTCTCCCTCTTCCCCTTCTCCCTCCTCCTCCTCTTCTTCCACCTTCTTCTTTTAACTCTAAGGTTAGTACAACACAATTTTCACCATTTCAACTACCTCAAAGTACACCACTCAGTGAAATTCAGTAAATTCACAACTTGTGTAATCATCACCCTTACTTAGATCAGTACCCCAAAAAGGAAGTCCTGTGCTGGGTACTGGTGGCTCACATCTGTAATCCTAGCTACTCAGAAGGCTGAGATCTAAAGCCAGCATGGGCAGGAAAGTGTGAAATGCTTATCTTCAACTAACCACCAAAAAGCCAGAAGTAGAAGTCTGGTTCAAGTAGTATAACACCAGCCTTGAGCAAAAAAGAAAATGCCATGCAAGGGCATGAGACTCTGAGTTCAAGCCCCCAGAACCATCACAAAAATAAAAACTAAAGAAAGGCCTGTGCCTGTTATGCACTCGCTCTCCTTTCCCCTCAGCTGTGGCCACCACTCATCTATTTTATGTCTCTGTGGACTTACCTATTCTGAACTCTCCATCTAAATGGCATCATATGAATCTGGTTTCTTTCTCCCAACATAATGTTTTTAAGGTTCCTCCATGTTGCACCTTGTATTAGTACTTGATATTTATTTATTTATTTATTTATTTATTTATTTATTTATTTATTTATTTATTGCCAGTCCTGGGGCTTGAACTCAGGGCCTGAGCACTGTCCCTGGCTTCTTTTTGCTCAAGGCTAGCACTCTGCCACTTGAGCCACAGTGCCACTTCTGGCCATTTTCTGTATATGTGGTGCTGGGGAATTGAACCCAGGGCCTCATATATATGATGGAAGCACTCTTGCCACTAGGCCATATTCCCAGCCCTAGTACTTCATTTTTTTTAGCTGAATAATATTCCATTGTGTGGAGCTAGCATGCTCATACTCATCTATTCATGTACCAATGGACATTTGGACATACTGACCCTTGACTATTGTGAATAGTGTTGCTATGACTATGTGTATGTGTACGAGTTATTGTTTGAATACTTGATTTCAAGTCTTTCCATGTCTACCTAAGAATAGAAATATGGGCATGCATACTAACTCTGTGATTATCGTGTGTGTGTGTGTGTGTGTGTGTGTATGTGCGCGCGCGCACGCGCGCTGGTCAGAGCCTGGCCACTGTGCCTGAGCGCTTTTGCTCAAGGCTAGCACTCAACCACTTGAGCCACAGCTTCACTTGCAGCTTTTTGGTGGTCAATTGGAGATAGAATTGTCTCACAGACTTTCCTGCGCAGGCAGGCTCCAAACCTCAGTTTTCAGATCTCAGCCTCCTGCATAGCTAGGTTTATAAGATGAGCAACGGGCACCCAGCTTTGTGATGATCTTTTCCAAGTGCAGCACTCACTTTGAATTAGATTACTTGAATGTAAGCTGTAATTGTAAAGCAGGAGTGAAGGTTAGCAATGTCTGAGAATAAACATGGTTATTTCCCATTTCCCTTCCATCTCTTTTTCACTCTGGCTATTCAAAAGGAAAAAGAAGAGGCTGAGAGGAGCCATCTGAGCACCTGCTCCATACACTGACTCTGAACTTACTGTACCAACCCACGGCCTAGTACCCTGAATATGGACCTACTGTAAAGTGCCACTAAGCCAGGGAGCTGTCAATTTTGTTCCCTGGTGGGTCTCAGCCAGGAATAAATAGTTCTTGGCATATGATTAGTGTGCAGTAACTATTTGTCACAAGGATAAATAAACATAATAAACTGTTTTATTGCCCTAAGAAAAACAGGAAAACAGGCATCCACTAAGTAGAAACAGTGAGAATGAGCCAACATTGCTACCAGAACTTGGTGGTTAGGTATGTTAAAGGACTTCACAGAGCCACGGGGCCCTCAGCCCTTGGGAAAGCCTCAACTCACTTTTGTTTTTTCTTTCTTTGGTTATTGTTATTTTCTTTTTTCTTTCTGTTTGTCTTTGAGACAGGGTCTCTCAAGGTAGCCCAGGATGGTTTAGAATTCTCATTCCTCTTGCCTCAGCCTCCAGAGTGCGGGGGTTATAGGTATGTACTGCCACACCCAGTTCACTTGCAGTTTTTAGCACCTGCCATGTGTGGGGACTTCATCATCTATTTACACAGAAGCTGGCAGAGCCTGAGTGGCTTTGGTCCCACAGCCAGGACTCTGGGGAGGTGGGACCAGATCTCCCCCCAGCCTCAGGCATGGCCAGGCCTTGATCTGATGAGGAGGACAGTAGCCCCTGCATCCCAAGGCCAGTGCTCGACCCTGAGCAAGCCTGCGGGATGAGGGCATCCCAGAGATGCCTCCGTGTTGCTATAGGAATATAAAGCTCCTCAGGCCCCCAGTAGCAGGAAGAGCAGCAGCAGAGCATGAAAATTGGAAGCTGATATTGAATTTCCACAAAAGGTGCAAAGGATTACAAGTGCCCCACCTGGACCTATCCTGGGAGAACACCAAGGGCTGGGCTGGCGGGCCAGTACCCAGGGAAACCAGGACTAGCCGAGTGAGGACAGGCAGGGGAGAGGTGGGCTCTCAAGCACAGTTCACCCTTACTGTATCTGAGGCTTTGCGTTCCCAGCCTCCTTAGCCTCCTGTCCCATCATTACAGAGTTAGGGGAAGGTATTCAGAGCTCAGGGTTCTGAGGGGCGGGGAAGGGATGCTGTAATGTAAGTCAAGGATGGCTTACTGGAGGAGGGTGAAGGGAGGATGCTGGTTTGGGATCCAGGAAGGTCTAGGTTTGAGTTACAGCTACTTCCTAGCTATTTGACCCTGGGAAAACATGTAGTCCATTCTTGATGCAGCAGGGTGTGGTGGCACACACCTGTAATCTCAGCACTAGAGAGGCAGAGGCAAGAGGAGTTCAAGTTTAGTCAGACCTATATAGTGAGATCCTATCTCAAAACAAAAATATGTAACTGTAACCCCTCTGTACATAACCTTTAGAACAACAATTAAAAGAGGAAACAAAACCTCTGGGTGCAGTGGCTCACACTTATAACCCAAATTACTTAGCAAGTAGAAATTCTGAAGCCATGTGGAGCAAAAGAAAACAGAAGAAGAAAAAGAAAAGCTTGCAAGACCTCCATCTTAACCATTAAAGACAGCTGGGCACAGTGGTGTGTAGCTGTATACCTGTCATCTCAACTATGTGGGAAAGGCGAATAGGGCAGAGTCCAGGCCAATCCCAGCATAAACATGACACTGATTATATGAAAAATAACCAAAGCACAAAATGGCTGGGGACAACATGGCTCAATGATACAGTACGTGTCTGGCAAGGGTCTATATAGTAGACAGTCCATTTCATGCTGGTCATGTGGGACATCTTAGGTGAATTTGACATGACTCCTGTCCTCAGAGCTCAGAGCACGAGGTCCTCACTATGGCAGAAGGTAGACAGGCTGTTTGGGTCAAGGCAGAGGAGGAGCTGGTTTCCTCAACTTCCCTTTCCCTAATCCCTAAAGTGGCATTTATAGTCACTTCATCCTAAACTGAGAGGACAGAGTGAACAGAGCTCAGTGCCTCACCTAAGGAAGGGAGCAGGCCCAGGAAGGGCTGAGGCCATGGTGGCTGAGGCCAGATAGGAAGCGAGGCTAGGGTGGTGATTTGGGGTGGCATAGTGGGTAGAGAGGCCCTGGCTGAGTCTGAGCAGATCTTTCAAAGATGCTGAGGCCTTTGAACCCACTGATGCTGGAGTCAGACCCTGGGGAGGGGAGGCAGGGGAGCCCAGCCACCGCTGTGCTGAGGGTGAACCCCGCTTTGGCCATGACCTTGGCGCTGCCTGGCTCTGACATTCACAGCTCACTTCTTCCCCTATAGAGTAAATGCTGGTGAGTGCCCCTCCCCCTCTTGCCTGGAGGGGAGGATCCCCAACGGACACCCAGATCAGAGGGGTAGGCAGAGGCTACCTCAGCCCATTGGGGTTCCCAGCCAGTCTAGCTTCCCCAGATTCAATGGTGAAGGAAGCAAGGGACTAGGAAGAGTTTCAACAGTCCAGGAAGGAAGTGACTAGGAAACCGGCCCTCCTGCAGCTGCTTCGTCTCCCCTCCTGCTGGTGTTCGCCTTGGCTCCAGTGATCCCACCCTCACCTGGTGCTCAGCCTCCTGCCACAACGCACCCTGAGTTTGCTCAGCCTGTCTAGACTCCTCCTAGCCAATAGCTCATTACTTCGCAAGGCAAGGGTAGTCCAAAAACTAAGCCCCTTGCTCATGCCTGATCTCTGCCATCTGTGAGCAAACTTGTCCCTAGTCCCTCCCTCACCCCACCAAAGCACATGCATGTGTGCTCATGTGCACATGTGCACCCTCCCCACACACACATGCACACACACACTCACTGTCTAGCTCAAGCTCCAAGAATCAAGTTCTTCCTCTGAATCAGGTCCCTGAGGACCACTACAAGGTGTCTATATAACGGACAGGGGTCATGGTGGGAGGGACTTGATGGAAGAAAAGGCTGTTGATTTGCTCATTCATTCACTCACTCATTTATTCATTCCATCAGGCATTGTGCTAGGCACAGAGGTACGATGGTGAGCAAATGAGATACGGTCCCCACCCTCCAGGAAGTCGTAATGCCAAGGGGAAGCCAGGGGCTGAACAAATCTCTGACAGCACAGAGGGGCAGAATGAACCGACTACTGGGCAAGTGTGTGTGTGTGTGTGTGTGTGTGTGTGTGTGTGTGTGTGTGTGTGTGATTGAGGCTACAGGTCACCCCACCTCCACCTCCACCTCCAGGGAGAACGCGCTTTTTCAGCCAGGATGTTGAGCAACATTTTCAAGCTCTGAGTGACAACCCATCAGTGGGTCATTAAATCCATTTAGTCACGACCTTTTCAGTGAAACAGAATTTAAAATAGGACACTTAGGAAACACTGTTTGGTGGAATGTTAGTTTAACTTCTGTCTACATCTTGTCTGAGGATTGTGCTTATGGGTTAGGATAGTTAATGGATTTCTTATGACAGGTCCCAATCGAAATGGTATGTGCTGAGCACTGGTGGCTCACCCCTGTAATCCTAGCTACTCAGGAAACAGATCAGAAGATCAGAGTGCAAAACTAGCCTGAGCAGAATAGCCCATGAGACTCTTATTTCCAGTGAAGCAGCCAAAAGCTCAAGTAGTAGAGCACCAACCAACCTTGAGTAAAAAGGGCCAAGTGAGGGCATGAGGCCGTAAGTTCAAGTCCTAGTACTGAAACACACACACACACACACACACACACACACACACACACACACACACACACACACGATGTGAAAATCCCTAACTTTGAGTTTGAGGAAGATTCTGCCAAGAGAAGATGGTAAAGACACATGTTCCAGGCTTGGAGATGAAAGTAGAAACACTGAGTCTAAGGTCTAGCCTAGACCAGGGGGCACTGAGGAGGTAGGTGAGTCCCACTGGTCTCCTTCCCTCTTCCACTGGCCTCACTGCGGGGATCCTGAGCTTCTCTAGGTAGGGAATGAAGAAGTCACCAGTCAGGGAGAAAACCTGACTTTCAAGATTTGTCTCTTGTCTCAGCCACTTCAGCCTCACAGACTGTGATAATCTGGAACAAAAGAAGACTACCCCCCCCCCCAAATCCTTGTGAATTTAGGAGAAATACAGCTTAAATAAATATTGCTTTGAAGACTCACAAGTTTTTTGTTTGATTTTTTTTTAAAACCCTCACTCATTGGTTCAACAAAATGAATACCAGAAAGCTGGAACTTGTGTGGGAGCAGAGAGAGGTCGAGGGGAGAGGGGTGGATGGATGGTGAGAGGGAGGATGGGCAAAGAGGGGTGTAATAGCCAGTGCACATATGTGAGCATGGAATCAGGCAAGTGGAGGGGAGGAGTAGGCAAGTGGTCGAGTGGGGAAAATGGGGGAGAATGATTGAGAGAGGTGACAGTGATCAAGATGACATTGTACCCACAAACTGACATATTGAATTAAAACCCTATCATATAACTATTTAAAAAAATAGTTTGTTGTTCACCCGAAGTTCAAATGAACCTGATGTGCTGTATTTTATCTGGAAATGTTTTACAGACATCGAATTATTATACCCTGCAGGGGGCCCATCTTTACAATAGGTCCGAAGCTTCCTGTGGTCCTAGCTCTTTGGGAGGCTAAGATCCAGAGGATCTGGGGTTTGAGGCTAGCCCAGGCAGAAAAGTCAGAGGGACTCCATGTCCAAAATAACCAGCAAAAAAGCTAGCTTGAGATATAGCTCCAGGGGTAGAGTGCCAGCTGAGAAAGCAAGCCCAGAAAGTGAGAATCCTAAATTCAAACCCAGGCATCAATCAAAAACAAAAAACAATGGTGGTGCCACATCTATAATCCTAGAGATAAGAGCATTGCAAGTTCCAAGCCAGCTTGGGCTGCCTAATGCATCCCTATAAACAAACAAACAAACAAGCCAGCCAGGTTCTAGTGGCTAACACCTGTAATCCTAATTACTCAAGAGGCTGAGATCTGAGGATGAAGGTTTGAAGCCAGCATGGACAAAAATGTCTGTGAGGCTATTTATCTCCAATTAATCAGTAAAAAGCCAAAAGTGAAGATATGGCTAAGGCAGTAGAGTGCCAGCTTTGAGCAAACTAACCAAATAAGAACATGAGGCCATAAGTTCAAGCCCCAGTACCTGCTCAAACATAAGTTCAAAAAACAACTAAAAATTTAAAACTGGCCTGATAACTTCTGGTTTGTAGGATGGCTATAGGATTTGAGAGAACTAAATCTTGCTGGAATATTTAGAACAGTGTATGTTTAATATAGTACCTGCTGTACTCCATCATTCTTAAGGTGTATCTGTTTTCATTGTGATGTCTCTTACAATTATGGCATCCTCTAACAGCTGGGAGTGGCTGCTATGTCTTGTACAAACTTAACCTTGCTCAGGTGAGTTTCAAGTGCCTTCTCTTTCCTGGGTAGGTTCAGTTTAATTGCCATTTCAAATATCTTCAATTTGGGTGTGACAGTGCAGGCCTGTAATCCCAGCATTATGGAGGCTGAGGCAGAAAGATTGAGAGTTCAAGGCAAGCCTGGACTACAGACAGACAGACAGACAGAGACAGACAGATGATAGATAGATAGACAGATAGATAGATAGACAGACAGACAGACAGACAAACAGACAGACAGACAGATAGATAGATAGATAGATAGATAGATAGATAGATAGATAGATAGATAGATAGATAGATAGACAGACAGACATGATAGAGATAAATAATGAGACTCTATTTCAAAAATGAAGTAAAATCAATGAAATGAAATATCTTCTAAAAGGTTACACTGTGGTTTAACATTTAAACAGTTATTGTGTTTCCAGGAAGGTAGGAAACAGAGCACAGAAGGAATTTGAGATTGGTGAAGCAAGAAGTTGTCATTAAACAAAACTAACAATTCCATATCTTCTTGCAAAACAGCAGCCAAGGGTTTCTGGGAGCTGTAAAAGGAGGAACCCACGGAGTGATGAAATGGATGTGCTGTGTTTTATTACAGGAAAAAATGAACTCTGATCACACATGATTCGGAAAGACACCTTTAAAACAGCTTACAGGATCTTATGCTGGGAAAGAATAGTGGGAAATACTTTAAATACTCACCTGGGAGCTGGTGGCTCACACCTGTAATTCTCGCTGAGCTCTGAGGTTCAAAGCCAGCCTGAACAGACAAATCAGAGAGACTTCTCTCCCAAAACCTGGAACTAGATCTATGGCTCAAGTTGTAGAGTACTAGTGTTGAGGGGGAAAAGCCAAGTGAGAGCATGAGGCTTTGAGTTCAAGCCCTTGCCCCCACACACACGTGGGGGGATGGCAGGGGATTCAAGTCCTGCACAGGATGGGGCCACGTGAGGAATTGCTCCCAACCCTTCCAAGGCTGGGTGCAGGGCTGAGGTGTTCGCAGACCCTGTGGAGAAAGGTGTCATCCGTGAAGAATAAGAAATATGGAAGAACACACCTTTTCTATATGACCTGGTTATGACCTCTGCTCTTCAGTTTTACCATTCAATGGCTTCCTTAAGTGACAAATGGAAGGAGAGGACTGGGCCCTTCCTTGGCCTTCATGGTTGCTCCAGTTCAATTCCCAATTATGATGCACACTTTGATGGTTTGTGGCAATGACATGGGTGGGTTCGGGTTCTGTAACAAAAAAAGATTGAATGTGAAATTACAATGAATCATGAAGAATTAAGCCATGCCTGTTAAATGCTTCAGAATTCTTACATTATTGCTACAAAGCCACCATCTTCTGTTGTGTTTGGTTTGGGATACACAAAACATCCTGCTAAACCTGAATGGAATCTCAATCTTACATTAAGTTATAACTAATAGGGAAACTCTGGTCTTCCTTCCTACCTTTCTCTCCCTCCCTCCCTCCCTCCCTCTCTCCCTCCTTCCCTCCCTCCCTCCCTCTCTTCCTTCCTTCTTTCCTTCTCCTTCTTCTTCTTCCTCCTTCTCCTCCTCCTCCTTCCTTCCTTCCTTTCTTTTTTTCTTCTTTCTTTGTTTTGCCAGTCCTGGGGCTTGAACTCAGGGCCTGAGCACTGTCCCTGGCTTCTTTTTGCTCAAGGCTAGCACCTTACCACTTGAGCCACAGCGCCACTTCTGACTTTTTCTATATATGTGGTGCTGAGGAATCGAACCCAGGGCTTCATGTATACGAGGCAAGCACTTTACCACTTGGCCATATTCCCAGCCCTCTTTCTTCTTTCTTATTTGTTCCAAGACCAGGACTCAAACTTGCTACCTGATGCTTTGCTCATTGGCTGGCATTTTACCAACTGAGCTATGTGCCTTTAACCCCTTTTCTGTGCTGGTCCTGGGGTTTGAACTCAGGGCCTGGGTGCTGCCTCTGAGCATTTGTGCTCAAGGCTAGCACTCTACTATTTGAACCACAGCTCCACTTCTAGTTTTATGGTGGTTAATTAGGGATTAGGAGTTTCACAGGCTTTCCTGACCAGGCTTTCAACCCCAATCCTCAAATCTCAGCTTCCTGAGTAGCTAGGATTATAGGCATAAGCCACCAGGGCCCAGGCTGTGCTAAGAACTTTATAAACATTGTTTCATTTTCTCTGCCAGTGGCCTTTTACCATTTTCTGTTAATTATCAATCCCACTTAATAGAGAATTGGAGGCACAGTTGCCCTTCACACAGGTCATAAATGATGGAAGTAGATCTTGCACCAGGCACCTGCTTCCTTCTCTGATTTTCAAATATATATTTATTTTGTTTTATTTTTGTCAGCCATGGGGCTTGAACTCAGGGCCTGGGTGCTGTCCATGAGTGTTTTCACTCAAAGCTAGCACTCTATCACTCTGAGCCACAGCTCTACTTCCAGTTTCCTGTTGGTCAATTGAAGATAAGAGTCTCATGGACTTTCCTATCTGGACTGGCTTTAAACCACAATCCTCGGATCTCAGTCTCCTGAGTAGCTAGATTTACAGGCACGAGCCACTGGCATCCAGTGAGATATTATTTTACTTGTAGTAAAATATATTTCACATAAAACTTATTATCACAGCCGTGTTTAAAAACACAGTTGCAGGGGCTGGGGATATGGCCTAGTGGCAAGAGTGCCTGCCTCATATACATGAGGCCCTGGGTTCGATTCCCCAGCACCACATATACGGAAAATGGCCAGAAGTGGCGCTGTGGCTCAAGTGGCAGAGTGCTAGCCTTGAGCAAAAAAAAAAAAAAAAAAGCCAGGGACAGTGCTCAGGCCCTGAGTCTAAGCCCCAGGACTGGCCAAAAAAAAAAAAAAAAAAAAAAAAAAACACCAAAAAAAACCAAAAAACAAAAAACACAGTTGCAGGGGACTGGGTACTTGGCTGTTGGTGTGAATCCATGTCCAATAAAATGTTTCTTTTTCTTGGCAGTACTTGGGTTTGAACACAAGGTCTCAGGCTTGCTAGGCACTCTACCACTTGAGCCATACCCCCATCGGTTTGTTTTTTTTTCCTCTGATCATTTTTGAGGTATGTTCTCACTTTTTTCTTGGGCCAGCCTGGACCACGATTCCCTATTTTCCTTTTCCACTCTAGCTAGGATGAACACCACTCTACCCAATTTTATCTATTGACATGGAATTTCTTTTTTTTTATTTATTTAGTCTTTTTTTTTTTTTTTTTTTTTTTTTTGCCAGTCCTGGGCCTTGGACTCAGGGCCTGAGCACTGTCCCTGGCTTCTTCTTGCTCAAGGCTAGCACTCTGCCACTTGAGCCACAGCGCCACTTCTGGCCGTTTTCTATATATGTGGTGCTGGGGAATCGAACCCAGGGCTTCATGTATACGAGGCAAGCACTCTTGCCACTAGGCCATATTCCCAGCCCATGACATGGAATTTCTTGAACTTTTTACTCAGGCTGTTTGGAAACCATGATCCTCTCCATCTTACCTTCCCTCACAGCTGGGATGGCGTTTACAAATCACTGCATCCAGCTCGCAGAAACCATTTCTGTCATATTCTAGTGAGCAGTACAACAAAGACAAGTAGTTGGCACCTTGGATTTCCTAAGCCCTGAGCAGTAGTGGGTGTAGACAAAATGCAGCCATCCCTTCAGGGAAGGGCTGCTGCCCACCCAGACCCACAGCCGGTGCCCTGGGTACTGGGACAGGAACACCTTCTTCCTCCTTGGCACAAAGAGAACACCAAGTGGAAAGCCCAAGCATGAGTGGGACGCAGTCATGGTTGACCTCCACCTCCTTCCTGGCTCACAGCAGGGCCAGAATGTCGAGCTGTGTGACCCTGAAAGTCATAATCTCTTTGGGTACCATGTTCTTGTCTGTATACTGAGACCTACAGCTGGATGATCTCTAGGGTCCCATAAGACCCTTTCTTTCCCTTTCCTTTCCTCTCCTTTCTTTTCCTTTCCTTTCTTCTCCACCTCTACCTCTTCCTCCTCCTCCTCTTCCTTCTTCCTTCTTCTTCTTCTTCTTCTCCTTCATCTTCTTCTATTTTTGGTGGGACTGGGGATGGAACCCAGGTCCTCATGTGTGTTAGGCAAATGCTCTGCCACGGAGCTATCCCCCTCTCCATGGTTCTAAATGTACAACACACACACACACACACACACACACACACACACACACACACACATCTTGGGTTGGGACTAGAAAGAAAAGCCATAACACCTCTTCTGGGGTTACTAGAATACTCAACTGGTTGAAGGACAATTGCACTCAGAATCAAAGGTCAGGGAGCCACTCTCTCAAGACCACACAACTTGGACCAAAAAGGCAACAACCACCAAGTGCACACATCAACTCAGCAAGGGACCATGGAACCCCTGTCCCAGCTTCACTCATGGAAGGCATGATGGGAGTGTCTTCCAAGGATTTCTGAGGCTCAGGCTGGAGCATGGCGTGCTAGTGTGCACAGCACAGGGAAGGATCAGAGGTGACATGTGGACACTAAAGGAGGGAGTAGGAGACACACACTCCCTGGATGGTGCAGAGACATAGCTCAGCTGGACAGTTTTGAGTCCTTGTTTCTTGCTGTGATTGGAGCCCCAAACTCTGGCATAAACCCACAGGAATCCCTGCTCTATTTTGTGTTTTTGTTTGTTTGTTTTTGTACAGTCCTGGAGCTTGACCTCAGGGCCTGGGCACTATCTCTGAGCTGTTCTGCTCAAGGCTAGCACTCTACCATTTGAACCACAGCTCCACTGCCAACTTTTTGGTGGTTAACTGGATATAAGAGTCTCATGGACTTCCCTGCTTGGGCTGGCTTTGAACTGTGATCTTCAGATCTCAGTCTCCTGAGTAGCTAGGATTGTAAGTATGAGCTGCTAGTATCTGGCTCTTCTTTGTTATTTTCTTCCTCTTCATTCTCTTTCACAGCAAGAGCCTAAGTCGGTGTGTGTACATGTGCATGTGTGTATGTGTGTGTGTGATGCATTCTTAGTTGCACAATACTTTCCCATCTATTATCCTACTGCATTGTGAGGATAGTTTTGTGGAGAAGGAATTATTACTTCTATTGTCCAGAATAGGGGCCATAGAAAGCTCGACAGACCAATTTCCAGTCCCTACTCAGCCGCTAACTTGCTGGGTTCACCTTAACTAAGTCACTTGCCCTATGTGGGTTTCTCTGTTTCCCCTTACAATGCAGACATGTGGGAGCTCTACTCCACAGTCTCTGACCCCTCCCAGAATTCCCTTGCTGGTACTATGACCTGCCTAGGGTTGCATTCGCCAAAGCCCCTCCTTCCTCCTGACCGCTCATGGACCCCAGCAGCTGCAGCAATACAGACAGCAGGGGAGGGGGTGGGGTTTCCTGGACATTGGCCAGTCCATGGCATGAAGGCTAGAGAATTACTTATCTGGCATCATGGCCTTTCTGAACCTACACAGCTCACTGCCCCACAGAAATGTGTTCCCCCTGTGACAAAGTGGCTCCAGGGGGTGCCTAAAGCCTGTTGAAGTTTCTAGAACCCTGATGTGTGTGTGGAACTGTTCTCCTCAGAGCATAAGCAATACAGTGAGTGGGCTGATGGAAGTGACCACTTTCTGTGGGCCAGGGGCTGCTCGGAGGGCTTTACGACATGATTTCATGTCGTCCAAACCCCAAGCCTATGAGGTAAGTTCTGTTATCACCACCTACAGAGATGGACAGAGGAAGTCCCATCTCTGAGGTGGAGCAGGGGGATGCTAAGTGGGAAGAAGCCCTCAGTTTCCTCTTTGACCCCAGTGACTCCATCACCCGGTGCCATGAAAGCTACCGCTGACTCTAGTATATGGAAGCTGCTATCTGGACAGGGTTCCAGAGGGGAGGGGAAACTTAATGACTTATGGGTGATTAACTGCAATAAAAACAAGCATGGAACACAAGAGCTTTATGTGTTGGAAATTTGTGACAAGCCAACCAGTTGTTTTCCATTCCCCTTCAAGAAGGAATCATGGCAGATCAGACAGCAGAAAGAACTTCCCAGTCCCTGAAAGGAGAGCTATGACATCTTCTCTCATGGTTCATGGGAGGCGAGGTGTGACCCCCTTTATCCACCAGCAGCTTGAGCCAGAGAGAGGGGGCTCTGAATGCCATCCCCTGCTTCACCATGGGGTTTGGAGGAGGCCCTGGGGTGGCTGCCCTGGGGGACCTGGGGGAACAAACACGTCAATCCTTATCTGGAGCCCATTAATGGGGAACATTAGTCAGCTGTGAACGCTAAGATGGGGTGATAGGCATGCAGGTGGGCAGGGAAGGGCGGAGGGGAGGAGAGGCAAGGCCGCCATGGAGAGAAGAGGTATTGGCGGAATTGGTTAAAACTCCACCTCTAACCCACGTGCCTAAATCCATCCGGGACCCTATAAGTATCCATGGCCCAACCTCCCCCAGAGGTCCAGAAAAGAGGGAGGGAGAGAGAAAGCGAGAGACAGCAAGCCACAGCCTCCTGGCCCCAGACGGCTGGGCCAGGGCGCCAGGGCTGCACGCAGCATGTGGGAGCTCCGCTCCATAGCTTTCTCCAGGGCTGTGTTCGCAGAGTTCCTGGCCACTCTCCTCTTCGTCTTCTTTGGCCTGGGCTCAGCTCTCAACTGGACTCAGGCCCAGCCCTCTGTGCTACAGATCGCCATGGCCTTTGGTTTGGGCATTGGCACCTTGGTGCAAGCTCTGGGCCATGTCAGCGGGGCCCATATCAACCCCGCCGTGACGGTGGCCTGCCTGGTGGGCTGCCATGTTTCCTTCCTTCGAGCCATCTTTTATGTGGCTGCCCAGCTGCTGGGGGCTGTGGCCGGGGCTGCTCTGCTCCATGAGATCACTCCAGCAGAAATCAGAGGGAATCTGGCCGTCAATGCCGTAAGTAGCCAGAGCTTCTCCCTTCTGTGGGAGTAGAGACTCCATGGAAGTCCTCTTGGAGGATGAGATACATGGAAGGACTGGACCTAGCTGGGGGCCTAGGCAGAGTCAGGGACAGAGATGAGAGGTTGGTACCAGGAACATGCAAGAGTCAGGGTAGAGGGGCCACGATGCCAAAAGAGGGGCAACACAAGAACAGGGCTGCAGGGCCTCCCAGCCTCATGAAAGAAGCAGACTCAGATTTCTGTTGAGCTCAATGCCAGTGTCACAGTGAGGACTGGGCTAGATCTCTACAGGAGTCAGCATCTCAGGGATGAAGGCCTCAGAGCACAGTCACAAGAGCCTTCTGAAGGAAGAGGGACCAAACTTTGTCAGTGTGTGTGTGTGTGTGGTGTGGTGTGTGTGGGGGGGGTGGTACTGGAGCTTGAACTCAGGGACCATGTACTGTCCTTGATCTTTTTCCGCTCAAAGCTGGCACTCTACCACTTGAGCCACAGCTTTTTGCTTCTAGTTTCCTGCTGGTTAATTGGAGATAAGAGTCTCACAGACTTTCCTGCCTGAGCTGGTTTTGAATCTTGAATTCTCAGATCTCAGCCTTCTGAGTAGCTAGGATTACAGGTGTGAGGCATTAGCACCAGGCCACACATTTCTCCAGCATCCTTTGTATGAGAATCCATGACAGTTGCTCTTCCCAAACCCCGTGAGGGACAGAAGGGTGAGCCAGGCTCCTTTCTTCAGGATGTGAGAACTGAGGGAAGTGCCCAGTCCTCAAACCCAGGCTTGACTATAAAACCTATGCTCCTTCTTCCTGACCAATGGTCCCGAGCCACCATGTAAACTTTGTCTTACAAACCAAGAGCCTTGGGGAAGAAAAGAGATGGCCCAAACGTTTTACAGTTTGTTGATAGCAAAGAAAGCATCAGTACCTAGAAGAAGGCTGCAGGAGCAAGATATCTCCAGACCTAAAGAAGGTGTTCTCATAGTGTGATTGGCTAGCTGAACTCCTGGGCCATTTTGAGACTCGTGATGTCATGGTTCTTTCCCTCTCTGGGTTGGTGCAGACCTAGGGATCAAGAGGTATAGGTGGGGGGCTGGGGATATGGCCTAGTGGCAAGAGAGCTTGCTTCGTATACATGAGGCCCTGGGTTCGATTCCCCAGCACCACATATACAGAAAACGGCCAGAAGTGGCGCTGTGGCTCAAGTGGCAGAGTGCTAGCCTTGAGCAAAAGGAAGCCAGGGACAGTGCTCAGGCCCTGAGTCCAAGGCCCAGGACTGGCCAAAAAAAAAAAAGAGGTATAGGTGGGGCATGTCTTCTCCATACATTTGCACTCTGCTATTCTTATTCATTATTATTTGGTGGTACTGAGGGTTTGAACTCAGGCTCAGGGCCTCACCACTTCCTCAGCTTGCTTACTTGGCTGGCAATCTATCACTTGAGCCACATCTCCAGTCCTTGATTTGTACTCTGTACTTCCACATCAAGCCAAAAGAGCAATTCTAGTCCTCTCACAGTCCTCCATAGTCTGCTTTGTCACCCTCATTTTCCAGAAGGAAAAACTAAACCAGAATAATAAATAGGGCTCCCCAGCAAGTCAGAAGCCTCCAAAGTGCATGCCTACTGGAGACTGTCACTAGGTAACAACTGGAGAGACTGAGGCTCGAGGCTAGAAAGACATGGGGATGCGAGCCCTGCTATGCAGAACCCAAGGCTGGGGGGATTCAGAGGCTGGAGAAGGAGTGTGGGAGTTGAGAGCTATCACAGCTCCACCCAGAACAGGTCAGTCCCAGAGGGCAGGGTATAGGGTACGGGATGACAAAACCTGGGGAGAAATCCAGTGCTGTGTGGGGCCCAGTTGTGAAACTGCTTCTTTGCTCAGCCTCAAGTTCTCTCCTTACCCAGAGCAGGCTCTGGAGGGTCTAAGCGCAGCCCATATGGGTATGGGAGAATTACACTCCAGTGCTCCTATGCCCCCACCCCAGACTTTACATGATGTGCAGGGCAGAAGAGAACCTGGAGTTGCAGTAGGGGCAGGCAAAGGGGAGGACAGCTGCCATAGGCTGGCCTCCTGGGTGGGGGAGGGGGAGCACTATAGGATCATCTTAAACCCAAGTCTCTAGACTCCGTCCCTGGGAGCCATTTACTAAAAGGAAAGACAGACACCCAACTTCTTGTTGCATCCATAGCATGCAAACTAGAGAGAAAAAGCGTCACCTAGGCTCAAAGCTCCCGGCTGCAGTAGGACTGCTTTCATATGTACTCTCAGGACCAGAATTCGGGACCTCAGCATCCACATGTAGCAGGCTATGGTGGATTCCATTCCTACCTCTGGCTGAGGGCCCTGGGCAGTCCTGAGGTCAGGCCCCCGCTCTGGGGCCAGCCTCAGAAAGAAAGTGGCAGGACTCTCAGCTAAGGTATCAGATGAGCCCAGGTGTTCTGGCTCCTGGCCCAGAGGTTTCCCTGAAGCCAACTGCAGGTGGGCAGAAAGATGGAGACAAAGAGGGGAGTACGATCAATACTCACTCCCCTTCACTTATTCCTTCGCTGTTTCCAGCTCAACAACAATGCAACCGCTGGCCAGGCCGTGACGGTGGAGCTCTTCCTGACCCTGCAGCTGGTCCTCTGCATCTTTGCCTCCACTGATGAGCGCCGTGGGGACTGCCTGGGCAGCCCTGCCCTCTCCATTGGTTTCTCTGTGACTCTGGGCCACCTTCTTGGGGTAGGTCATGTCCACAGGTTCTGCCTCCCTGGAGGAATCAACCAAGGCTTAGACTTTCCCCCAAAGAAACACATACACAGATCACTCTACATCCTTAAAAAACGATAGACACAAAGCCACATAGAGGACAGATACACAGAGCACCCAAGGGGGACATGCAACCCAGAGACTTCTCCCAGACACCCCAGAGTAGCAAACCCATTACACCAGTCCCAAGAGGATACAAAGCCCAACGATGAAAGCATGAAGACACGTGTTCACTGAGTGATTCTCCTGAGGCTGAGCATTGGGGGGTGGCGGGGACAAGGACTCCCTGTCCCTCCTCACCTCCTCTTTCCTTATCACCCGCTCCCTGCTCCATGCTTTTTATGCAGATCTACTACACTGGTTGCTCCATGAATCCTGCCCGGTCCCTGGCTCCAGCCGTCGTCGTTGGCAAGTTTGATGATCACTGGGTAATGGCTGAGCCCCCCCCCCCAGGCCCCTCCCCATCCCTTTCTTCCCCTTCCTTAGAAACCATCTGAGAAGCAGAAAAGGGGCTACAATAGACTCCGGTGGGGGCTGAGCAGTGATGCCCCAAACCACTCCATTTCTCTTCCTGAGGCCCTGGGTTCCACCCTTCAGAGCTTGTACTAAAGACTCAGTTTCCTCCTCCTTGTAAATGAAGCTAACAACAGCTCTTACGTTCTTGGGAGAATGAAGTGAGGTTACCTGTTTAAGACAGGTAACACAATTCTGGCACTTAGAACTCAGTAAATGGCACTGTTTACACCAGCTAACACATACTTTTATGATGTAGAGCTTGCTATGTAAGGCTAGGCTTACAATTTATTCTGACTGCTTCACAAATATTAATTCATTTAGTTTCCACAACAACCTGTCAAAGTAGGCATTTTGTGTATGTGTAATGTGTGTATGTGCTGGTCCTGGGGTTTGAACTCAGAGCCTGAACACTGTCCCTAAGTTGTTTTGTTGTTGTTGTTGTTGTTGTTGTTGTTGTTGTTGAAGGCTAATGCTTTACCACTTGAACCGTAGCTCCATTTCTGGCTTTGTTGGTGATTAATTGGAGATAAGAGTCTCACCAACTTTACCTACTTAGTTTCTTTCTGAACCACCCTTTGGCTCAAAAGTTCCTCAGATCACAGCCACCTGAGTAGCTAGGATTACAGGTATGAGCCATCAGCACCTCATTGTTATAGGCCTTTTTTTTTTTTCTTTTTGGTGCCAGTCCAGGGGCTTGAACTCAGGGCCTGGGCACTGTCTCTGGGCTTTTTTGCTCAAGGTTAGCACTCTACCACATGAGCCACAGCACCATTTCTATCTGGAGATAAAAATCTCATGGACTTTCCTGCCTGGGCTGGCTTCAAACTGACCCTCAGATCTCAGCCTCCTGAGTAGCTAGGGTTACAAGCATGAGTTATTGGGCACCCGGCTATGGGTAGGCTTTTTTTTTTTTTGCCAGTCCTGGGCTTTGGACTCGGGGCCTGAGCACTGTCCCTGGCTTCTTTTTGTTCAAGTCTAGCACTCTACCACTTGAGTCACAGCGCCACTTCTGGCCATTTTCTATATATGTGGTGCTGGGGAATCAAACCCAGGGCTTCACGTGTATGAGGCAAGCACTCTTGCCACTAGGCCATGTTCCCAGCCCCTGGTAGGCATTTTTAGAGTGAAAGGAAACCCAGGCCTAGAGAAGGCGAATGGATTTGCAACCAGATGATGATCAGTTTGCTTCAGAATTTGTCTCCTTACCTCCCCCACCCCACCCCCCATATACCCAGGAACAAGGGATGGCTACCTGCATGGGTCAGTGTGCGGTGCCAGGCAGCGCTCTCTCCCCTCACCCCCAGGTCTTTTGGATCGGACCCCTGGTCGGCGCCATCCTGGGCTCCCTCATCTACAACTACGTGCTGTTCCCGTCGGCGAAGAGCCTGTCGGAGCGCCTGGCGGTGCTGAAGGGCCTGGAGCCCGACACCGACTGGGAGGAGCGCGAGGTGCGGCGGCGGCAGTCCGTGGAGCTGCACTCCCCGCAGAGTCTGCCGCGGGGCAGCAAGGCCTGAGCGCACGCGCTCCTGCCGCGGCCCCAGCGTTCCGGAACGCCCACCCGGCCCGTGCTTTCCCCTAGGCCCCAAGGTGGCCCCCAGTACAGAGTAGCTGCTTCCTGGACCAGCGCTGTGAGTGGCAGGATGAGGGGCACAAGAGGGTGGCCCCCACGCCCGTGATCCTGATAGATCCCCTGTCCTGAGGCTGGGGACCCAGGGCACCCCGGCTCCTGGCAGGGTCCTGGGGACCTGGGATGGGGAGGAGAGGAGCGGCTCAGTGGAAAGCCTGCCCCGGGGTATGTGGGTAACGTATACAGGCAAGTGGGTGTTTCCATCTGGGAATGATGCACCCCGTTCTGTGTTCATCCCCCTGCCCCCCACCCCCACCCCCGCCCGCATTGCCTGAGCCTGTGCAGGTTCACCTGGGGTGGCGTAGCTCGGGGGGACTTCTCACTTCCCTAGACGCCCCTCCTCTTGCACCTGCAATAAAGCCACTTATCTACAGCAGATGAGTCCACGGCAGCTAGCCCCAGGAGAAGGGGGAAAAAGATCTCCACACCCCCCTACCTTGTCCCTTCTAGAAAATCTCCCCCCCACCCCAAGCTGCCACCATGGGCCCCCAAAACTTGCCAGGACCCATTGCTGGAAGTAGAGAGGTGTCAGCCAGAGGACAGCTTCCTTAGAAATGGCCTCTGGAAAAAGGAGGACTGGGTGGCCAAGGGTTTCCTTTGTGCCCCGAGGGAGGCTCTTCAAAGGGGGAAGCAGGCATATGTAGGCACATGCATGCATATGTGTACAAGAACCTCCTTGGGGGGCAGGGGGGTTGGCAGACCCAGGGATTAATCTTCCACTTGAGTAGAGAAACCAAAAACCCTTTGTGGGCCCCCAGCTTTTGTCTTGGGGAAAGGGGGAGATTTGCAACTAGACACTTCTTGAAAGGAGACACTCAGTTTCGCAAGTGAGCCCTCTGGCCAAGCCCACACCTATGGCTGGCTGGGCAAGGCACTCAGGCATGCAGTCATGGACACCAGACAACACCCCTCCATCACCTGTTCCCCTCTCCTCCCCAGCAGCATTCCTCCCTCCCCCTTGTTCCTCCTCCTTGCTCTGCCCCCCCCCCATCAGCTCCCACCATCTAGAGTCATCCTGGACCTCACAGCCTGCTGCTTGTCAGGACCAGTAAAGGGAAATGGCTTGTCCAGGCAGAGGCAGATCTTAGCCTAGAACCCCCGCTTCTAAATTTCCAGCCTAGCACAATGATTCTCAAGTGAGATTAACTCAAGTGAGCTGAAACCATGCATTTTAAAGATGCTGTCATTCTTAATACCATTATATGCATCACTAGGATTTAAAAAAAAATTAATTCTGCTTCCTCAGAGGCTGGGAAGGGCAGCCTCTCCTCCTTCTTCCTTTTGTTGGTGGTCAAAGTAAAGGAGAATTCCCTGGGAGTCCCAAGGTCCAGGCAGAAGGAGATGGATTTTGAGGATGGCTTCATCCTGGTCTAGCCTCTGAACTTTTTTTACCCTAAATGCAAACTGGCAATTCTATTTCCTTCTTCCCCTATCACCCAGATCCATCCATTCCCTCCCTTCTGCTCTAACCTGCTGTATAACTAAGTTAGGGATCATGAGCCTTGTTCTCCATGCTTTCTGATGTCCTCTGGCTTTCAAGTCTTCTGTCTGTGTCTGTCCCCTACTATCCCAAGCTCCCAGGATATCAGGCACCAGGGCTCTAGCTTTTCCATCAGGCACCCCCACCCCAAACCCAATGCACTATGGCTGGAATATCTTTGTTAGTATGCTTCTTTCTTTGTCCTTGAACAAAACTCTTTTTAGAGGCAGGATAAAGCTGTAGGTTCTCCCCAGACCCAACAGCTGGTAACAGGTCTCACCGTTGGGGGAAAGATAGGGTCACAGACCCCAGTGACCTCTGAGGCCGTCCTTCTGGTAGCTGAGTGTTTTGTTCTGGAAGTTCAAAAGCAGCAAGGCACTCCATCTTCATTCCATTTCACCCCAACACATGGCTCTGGAAGGTGTCAATATTTCTGGTTGTATCTAGGCCACTTCCTGGATTTGTATCTTCTTCAAAACAAAATGTGAGATTCTCATCACTTCTAGCCCTTGTCCCATATTGGGGCCAGAGGTCAAAGCAAAATTCCAAGAGATGGAGTAGAGGGAAGTGGACAGTTTCTGGGCAAACCTGGGTATCAGAAACTGAGCTGGCTGTCTTACGTGCACGAGCTTATCTACTCTAAAACCTCACAGATTCAGGAAAAACAATGGCTTCCAGCTGTGCAAAGTTTTTACTATTTCCAAAGCACTTGCTTAGCATTCCTGCGACTGACCTCCCAATCTTGTGACAGAGAGCAAATATTATTCTCCCCACCTTACAGATTGAGAAAGTGAGGCTGAGCAATGGCCTACAGTCACATAGTTTGTATACAATGGAGCCAACCTTTAGACTTGAGTCTTCTCATGTTAAATCCATAATCTTTCCACTGTGGCAGGCTCTCAGCTCCTCCTGGAAGCCCCCGGTGAAACAGAACACTCAGCTGGGCTTATCTAGCCCACTCTAGTGTCTTGTGGTGGTCACAGAGCCTTGAAAAGGGTGGTGGCAAGGTAGAAAGGAAATGACAAAGAACACAGGCTGGTTTCTGCCCTTGAAGAGCACCCAGTCTGGAGGAAGGTGGAGATGAGACACACCCAGACCAAATAGTGGCAGAGCAACATGGGGGCAAGGTGGGGCTCTGAGCTGAGAGGAAGAGGTGACTGATCACCAGGACCCAGCAGCATCCATGTGCATACCCCTAAATTTGTAACAGATGACATTGTGCTTGCCAAAGTTACTTTGATGTTGCGTGTGCCTCTAAGCTGTGACTTACTGTATATACACACAATGCCGCAAGCCCTTTGGAAGTAGAGCTCCTTATAGTTTTTGGATGGCATCTCTCACCTACCTTTCCTTGTGAGTCTTAGCAAACACAATACTCTCCGCTTAGTAAGCACTCAATAAATGTTCATTTGTCAGTAAATTCTGTTTATTCTATAACTTGAGGTGGTCAATTCAGTCCAGGTGACCAAGACAGGTTGGTCTCCCTACATTTCTAGCCCAACCCTCAGCACTTCTCAGAAAATCTAGATACTCTAAATCAAGAGAAGAAGCTCTCTCCCAAGAGATTCTGCCTGCCATGAGACCCATCTTCTGGCCCAAAACATGCCGGGGACATGGAGCTGGCAGGATAGGACCTTGAATATGCAAGGGAAAGACATTCCTGAAGATCATGGCTCTGGTAGTTAACTGTAACAACCCGGAGACAAAGTGACTCTGGTAGTCAAAAGAAATGGAAGTATTCCAGACATGGGCCTGAGAAACAGAATCAACTGTCCTTGTGAGTGACCTTGGCAGATGAGGAGGCCTCCTTTGGCCTTATCAAGCCTACTATGTGGCTCTCATCTCTGGTTACTGTGTGTTCCTGAACATGTAACTTCTGAGTCTGTTTCCCACAAGGTTACTTGGAATTAAATCATACAGTGGAAGCCCATTGTGAAAAATGGATAGTTTTGTAGACTACCTTCTGAACCCATAAAATGCTAAGAACAAGCTCTTGAACTGTAGTCCTTATTAGCTGGAAGGGACCAAACTTAAATCTGCAAGCAGGAGCTTCCTCTGGTGGCTCCGTCTCCTGTGAGCACTTGTCCTGCCCTGTCCTCAAAGGTGGCTTATGAGACCTATGGATTCATGAAGACTAGATCTAGGGAGAGACCATGGGGAAGAGGGTGGTGGAAGGGTACAGACTAAAGCAAGTACGGAGTGAAGGTATCTGTCCTCAATGCTTCTAAGGTCATCAGGGTCATTGTCCAGTTAGTTCCAGGCCCAGAAGAAAATCTTGCCTATGGCTGCCATGGGAGAAAGGACTCTTGCATTAAAGGAGACAGGGGGGAGGAGCTGCTCCAGCAGGAAATGCCAGAGCAAAGCAGGGAACAAAGGTGGGGTTTCTTTGGCCCCTGTTTTCTTTGGCCTCTTAGCTGCCAGGGAGCCCAGAGCCTGCCCCTTCAGGTCTTAGATTTCCTATGGGCTCCTCCTCTCAGTCCCTGCTGGAGAAACTGGCTAGAGGCACCTGTTCTCTCCCTCTGCTACCCCTGAGGTCTCCAACCCTCAGGGGGCTTTAAGTTCATCACAGCAAGAGGGGACTTAGCCCAACACTGTGCTCAGTGTTTCTCAAGTACATGTCAAGCCCTGGAGAGAGCCTTCCAGTGTCATTCCCCACATGACAACCCTGGGGAGGAGGGAGACCAGCAGCAGAGAGAAGCTGGGAGCTCGGAGGGGAAGAGACAAGGCAGGGGGCAGGGTAAGAACTGGAAGAAAATAATACCTAGTTCAAGAATGGAAGGTGTTGACTTTGAGGGGTGGGGAGGAGGTGTACATGCGGGGGCCCTGGTGACTCACACCTGTAATCCCAGCTACTACAGAAGCTGAGACCTGAGAATTGGGGGGTAAAGCCATCCTGGGCAGAAAAGTCCGTGAGATTCTTATCTCTAATAAACTACCAAAAAGCCAGATATGAAGCTGTGGCTCAAGTGCTAGAGTGCCAGCCTTGGCCATAAAATGGCTCAAGGACAGTTCCCAGTCCTTGAATACAAGGCCCAGAATCAGCACAAAAGAAAAAAAAAAAAAAAGAAGGTAGAGAAATCAGAAATTAAGAGGCTGAGGAAAGGTAAAATAGGAGAGACAGACTGAGAGTACGGAAGAAAGGTTTGTAAGGTAGCTGGAGACACAGAAAGTGACTGGATTGATTTTTTATTTTTATTTTTTAAGAACAATGAAGAGACTGCTGTAGGGTGAAGTTGAGATAGCCATGACACACGGAGACATAGAGGTTGGTAGATGGAGTCTGGCAAAGGGCTAAGAAGCAGACAGATGGCCACAGGGGGGAGAAACTAAGACAGAATGAGGGTATAAGGGAAGAGACTAAGGAGGCTGGCGGAGAGGGAGGGGGCGAGAGGAGAGGGGACAAGGAGGAGGAGAAGAAGGCAAAGGTGAGACCTAATGTGGTGGACTTGTAGCAGGGAGAGGCCAAGGCCTAGCTTCGGGACCCCCAGTCTCAAGACCTCTCTGTAATCCTAAGCAAACATGAATTGGTTATTCCTCCCAACACCCAAGGGTGACTCCAACCCCCCACTTCCTACAGAGAAAGTGGGGGAGCCACAGGATAGCCCCTTCCACCAGGGCTGGCTGCACCCTGGAAGGCGCCCCCCCGGGGGGAGGGGGTCAGGTGTGTCCAGTCTAACTGCCCGGCATGGCGTCGAGGATGGCTAACAGCCGGGCCGGGCTGGCGCGGCGCCCCGATCCCAAACGCCCCCGCTCCAGCTGGGGCTGGACTGGGAGAGGCCCGGGACCGGACCGCGCCCGCGCACCACCGGCGGCGGCCCGGGAGCGAAGAGGCGCGCTGTCCCCGAGGGAATCTCATCACTCGGGGCCCAGCCGCGAGCGAGGCCGGGTCAGGATGCCCGGGTGGCGGGAAGAAAAGGAGGAGGAGGAGGAGCTGGAACGAAGATCCGCGGAGAAGAGCAGCAGAGAGCGCCGGCGGAGGTGAAGGCGCCGCGGAGGTCGAGCTCCCCATCGGACTGGAGAACCCGGACCTGGCCCCGTCTCGCCGGGACACCGGGACGCGCGGCGCCGCCGCCTCCGCCTAGGCGAGCTCGGCCGCCGGCGCCGGGAGCGCACGATGCGCGGGGCCCCGGCCTCGGGCCCCGTCTACGCCGCCGCCTCCTGGGTCACGTGGCCCGGGCGGCCCCGCCGGTGCGGGGCCCGCGGCGGCGGGGGCGGCGGGGGGGCGGCCTCCCGGAGGGGGGCGCGCGCGGCCGGGGGCCGGAGCGAAGCGCCCGCGGCGACCCGGCTCATTCCGTGCGTGCTGCCCTGGGCCCCGGGCTCGGGAGCCGCCCACTGCCCCCCCGCGATCGCCCCGCCGCGGGGCGCCCGCCCTCTATATAGCGCGCCCCTGCCCGGCCCGCACCAGGCCACCGGCCGCGGAGTGGGCGCAGCGCAGCCAGCGGCGCCCTGCCACGCCTGCCCCGCCGCCCCCGACGCCGCCCCCGACGCCCCCACGGCCGCCCCGCGCCGCGGCCGCAGCCGCCGGGCCCCCCAGGCCACCATGAAGAAGGAGGTGTGCTCCGTGGCTTTCCTCAAGGCTGTCTTCGCTGAGTTCCTGGCCACCCTCATCTTCGTCTTCTTCGGCCTGGGTTCGGCTCTCAAGTGGCCGTCGGCGCTGCCCTCCATCCTGCAGATCGCCATGGCCTTCGGCCTGGCTATCGGTACTCTGGCCCAGGCCTTGGGTCCTGTCAGCGGTGGCCACATCAACCCGGCCATCACCCTGGCCCTTCTCGTAGGCAACCAGATCTCGTTGCTCAGGGCTCTCTTCTACGTGGCAGCCCAGCTGGTGGGCGCCATTGCTGGGGCAGGCATCCTCTACGGCCTGGCACCACTCAATGCCCGGGGCAACCTGGCAGTCAACGCGGTGAGTGCCCAAGAGGTTGAGGAGGGGTGGACAGCCTGCGCTGGGGGCACACGCAGCACCAGCACTTTCCCCGGCACATCTTGAGAATGGGTGTAACAGAGTGTGCCAGGCAAATCCCAGGACAGGACAACAAATCTCCTCCCTACTGGCCACCCTCCATCGTTCCTTCTGCCTGCACCCCTCCAGCTGCTCCAGTTGAACCCTTCCCCGTGCTTCCTGACCCTTCTTTCTGCCTCTTCTTCTGTCTTGCCTTGGAGTTCTTGTTCCCCTTGGGCCCCTCACCTCTCTGTCTGCCCCTCAGTGGTGCAGTTTTGATGGAATCATCTGAGAAATGACTTGGAATCCCTGTTTGGGGTGACCCTGGCCTCTCTCCATGCTTCATCCCCACCCCCACCCCCCCGCCACCCTCCCAATCCATTACCCTGAGATGGCAGTACCATGGAAGGTGTCATGGGATTACATTCAGAAACCATTTTGTGACCCCTCTAATGTAGTACCTGTGCACAGTGGCCTTTGTGGAATATGGCTACCCTCTCTCCTCACCCCTGCTCCTGCCCCCTGCTGCCTTCCTGCTTCTGCAGCCCCAGAATCATCCCCCTGTCCCATGCAAACTGGGTTCATTAATCAAACACAGAGGAGGATTTTCGTGGCCATTGTCAAGCTGTGAGTCAGCCACACTGGAGAGACGGGTTTAAGGTTGGCACCAGCCAGCGGGTCAGGCATGGGTAGGAGGCCGGGGGCAGTTTGCAATAAGCAAACTGGGCAGCTGCCCACAGGAGGGAGGGTAAATGCCAGCTCGTGGAGGCTGGGGGTTGGGCAGAGCCGTTGACAGGACAGTGTCCAGGAAAAGCGCCTTTGACGTTCTGCCCTTGGGCTTCAAGCGTGTGTGTGTGTGTGTGTGTGTGTGTGTGTGTGTGTGTGTGTGCTCATGCACTCCTGAGAACTGCAGTTTCTTCAGTAAATCATCTCACTAAGGTGGCTTGGCTTCCAGATTCCCTGGGGCTCTAGATGTCCTTGGAGGAGGAAAACTCTGCCCTTCCCCCCCCACACCCCCAGCCTCCAGCCCAGCCATCAAGTTTGAAGGCAACAGGGCTTCAGTCTGACTCAGTCTCCCCTTGCAGCTGAACAACAACACATCGCCAGGCCAGGCGGTGGTGGTGGAGCTGATCCTGACCTTCCAGCTGGCACTCTGCATCTTCTCCTCCACGGACTCCCGCCGCACCAGCCCTGTGGGCTCCCCAGCCCTGTCCATTGGCCTGTCCGTCACTCTGGGCCACCTCGTGGGGGTGAGTGGGGCTGACACTTAGTTGGGGCACCATGTGGGGAAGCCACTCAAATGAATGGAGTCCTCAGAAGAGTGCCCCCTCCAGTCTGGTGAGACCCGCCATCAATTGAAGCTTGATCTTGGTGCTGCTGATCTCTAGCTTTATTTAGCCCCTAACATTTTCAAAAGTTGGGAATAAGTGAAAGATGGGGTGAGGCCAGGGAATAAAGCCTGTGTAGAAGATGGAGAAGAGAGGAGGACCGGGGCAGGGGCCCATGATTAAGTGGACAGCCAACATTCAGGAGGGGAAAGGTCAACAGCTTAGGATTCAGGAGATTTGAGGTGGAGAGCTGGCTGACCCCTGGACTACTGTGCATCACTGGGAGTCCTGGTTCTGTGGGCGCCCATGGGAACTTTGTCTTCCTCACTGCTGTCCCTTCTGTCCAGATCTACTTCACCGGCTGCTCCATGAACCCAGCCCGCTCCTTCGGTCCCGCAGTGATCATGAAGCGGTTCAGCCCCTCCCACTGGGTGAGTCTAGGCCCTTGCCTAGCTTCCATGACAGCCTGGAAACTTAGCAGTGGCAGAGAACAGACTAGGCTTCTGGATCATGTGGGCCCAGAGTTGGGGATGAGCCTGGGATCTGAAGAAAGAAGGGGACACAGAAAGGCAATGCAGCCAGGCAAGGGAAGGAGTTATGTGGCCTGAGATACTGGGGACAAGGGACCCCAAGGCTCTATCTGCTGCTCTAGGGAAGGGATCTGGACTTCTCTAGAAGGAAGAAGAGCTCTTTGCTGAACTCAGCATTTCTTCTGTCCCTCTGTGCAGCTGTGTGTCTCTTCTCAGTGATTTACCTATCTGTCCCTATAGATGGCTTGGGAGAATATTCCTGTGAGTCTGTTCCTTTGGACAGCCTGTTGCCTCCTCTGAGAGAGGCTGTCCTGAAATGAATGGGAGAGTTCTACCCATCGCTGTCCGTCTCCTCAGAAAGCTCACTGTCTCTCTGTAGGGTGGTATTGGAGGCGCCCATCAGCCCTGGACTCTGCCTCCCTGAGAGGTTCTCAGGCCTGTGATTCACCAATGGCAGTGGGCCATCTGTGTATCTGTTAGAGTCTTTCCTTTTAAGGTCTGGAAGTCTGTATGTCTGTCATCGCTCAAGGCCCATGAGTCTGTCCTCTGGTGGGGAAGGCTGTGGTGGGCCTTGGGCTCAGCCTAACCTCCTTGGTTCTGTCCCCTCAGGTCTTCTGGGTGGGACCTATCGTGGGAGCCATCCTGGCTGCCATCCTCTACTTCTACCTGCTCTTCCCCACCTCCCTGAGCCTCAGCGAGCGTGTGGCCGTCATTAAGGGCACCTATGAGCCAGAAGAGGACTGGGAAGAGCATCGGGAGGAACGGAAAAAGACCATAGAGCTCACTGCCCACTGACCAGCATGTGACAGGGGCCGGCCCCTCAGCCCTGGAAGCACCGGAGAAAGAGAAGAATACTGACAGCAACACGTCTGCCCCCCCCCCCCACACACACACACTGCAGGTCTTCTTGGTTGGGGAAGGGTGCTGGCTTCCCAGACGCCACAGCTGGAAATGGAAGCCCAGCGGCATTAGGACACTTGGGTGAGGGCCAGGGGCGGGGGGGCTGGTGGGGGCAAGATCCCTCTGGGACAGAGCAGACTGTGCTGCCATAAGCTCAGAGATTGTGAATACAGTGCCAAGCAGTGATTGTGAATACAGTGCAGGCCGCCCAGGGCCAGGCGGGAAAGCGATTGCTGCTGTCTTCTTTCCCTGCACCCAACCCAGCACCTTAAGATCTGGGCAGGCACAGGGGGACCCTCCCTCCACAGCTCTTCAATGGGAGACAGACTGGTTCATTGAATGCCACCTTATTTATTTCTGGTCAAGGATATGAGGGGTGGGGCTGCTACTATTTGGCTTGGGAGCTTCCCAATAAACTGCTGCTCTTCATATTCCGTCTGTGCCTCTCTCTCTAGAAGCCTCTAGGGACACTCTGGCCTGATATATCTCCCCTT
Organism: Perognathus longimembris pacificus; assembly: GCF_023159225.1. Lineage (NCBI taxonomy): Eukaryota > Metazoa > Chordata > Mammalia > Rodentia > Heteromyidae > Perognathus > Perognathus longimembris. Next base: position 54,241,486 of record NC_063161.1, on the reverse strand, counting down.
TGGGATCCCATACTGATTACCCCCCCCTCCCCTGCAATGCTCTCCATAGGGTACAAAGAAGCCTAAGGAAAGCCCTCTGAGAAGAGAGGGAAGCTGAGGCTACAAGAGGCAGCATTGGGAAGAGAGAAGAGCAAATATGGAAAGAGGAGAGGCCAGGAAAGAGGGGTCACTCAAGTCACCCCTCCCTCTTCAGCTATGTCAAGTCCCGCCACTTGAGGAGCTTTGGCAGGCAGGGTGTAAGTGAGGGGAACCAACTGCAGCCCTCGAGATGCCAAGGAGGTGACCAGCCAGGATCTACCACCACACACTGTGACAGAGGCACAGTCCTGAGCTCCCATCTCTGCGTCTCAGGATTTCACAAAGGTGACATTTGAGCCATGCATTGGTGGTTCACACCTGTAACCCTAGCAACTCAGGAGGCTGAGATCTGAGGCTCATGGTTCAAAGCCAGCCTGGAGAGGAAAGTCTGTGAAGCTCTGTTTTTTTGTGTTTTTTTTTTTTTTTTGCCAGTCCTGGGGCTTGAACTCAGGGCCTGGGCATAGTCCTGAGCTTCTTTTGCTCAAGGCTAACACTCTCTACCACTTGTGTCGCAGTGTCACTTCTAGCCTTTCCTGTTTATGTGGTACTGAGGAATGGAACCCAGGGCTCCATGCATGCTAGGCAAGCACTCTACACTAAGTCACAGTCCCAACCCTCTGTAAACTCTTATTTCCAATTAACCAGCAAAAATAGCTGGAATTGGGGCTGTGGCTCAAGTGGTAAAACAGCAGCTTTGAGCAGAAAAAACTAAGGGACAGTGCCCCAGCCTTGAGTTCAAGCCTCTAGACACACACACACACACACACACACACACACACACACACACACACACACGTGATGTGGTGGGAACCTGCATTTGGAGGTTGCAGCTCCCATCCTTCCCACAGAAGCCACTTCTGGCACCAGCCTGCTGCAGTTTCTCCACTCCTGCCCCTGTACCTCAATGTCCTCTGTCCCACCATTCTTTGCCCTGCCCTTGCCTGCTCTTGGCTTGTTGTCACTGAAACTCCTCAGAAAGCCTCCTTAACCTCTCTGAACCACTATCTCTTCATGGGAATCAGATGGAGAAAAGAGCACACGCCACCCCAAAGAGCAGCTCAGGACACAGCCCAGGGTCAATTACAGTCTGAAGGGGAGGCAGGTGATCCATGGCCAAATCTAGATGGCAAGGTTTGGTAACAATGTCTCTGGGCTTTACTTACCTCCTCTGTAAAACAAGAATACTTTTACCTACCTTGTGGGTTGCTGTGGGGTGAAAAGGAGACAGCAGCACAGGGCAAAATATGGCCAGGTACCTGGTGAGTAGCCACTGCAGTGGTGTTGAAAGAAATCAGCAGAACCCTTATTTCAAACCCCAGGATCTGCTATAGACATAGCCCAAGTGGCATACCTCCAGCTAAACAAGCAAACTGAGCAAATGTGAGGCTCTGAGTTCAAATCCCAGTACGAGAGACAGAAAGACAGAGAGACAGAAACATAGAGAGAAGAGAGACAGACCAGCCTGGGCTCTCAGCTGCAGCTGCTCAGGCGCCTCTGCTATGAAAACCTCTTCTTTGCCCTTCAGTTTTGCTCCAACAGGGCAGAGAGATGCCCTGAGAAAGGATTGGGGGGAAAATGCAGACCCAGGCTGGATAGTCCAGACCACCCTATCCTCCTCCAAGCTGTAGTCTGGGAGCAGACATTTCAGCCCCCTCTCACCCCACCTACCTGCCTCAGGCTTCCTGAATGTCAAAAGGGGAGACACCATCCCCCCAACCCCCACCCGTGATCCCATCCTCACCTCTGTATTTCTGTATTTCCAGCAGCCTCTCCAGCCTGGGCAGCTTGGTTGCAAGCCACATTTTAGCCAGCAGGGGGAGGCCTACCCCACTGAATCCACAGCATGTGTTCTTTCTTCCCTAATCCTAGGGCTGGGCTCTGGCTAGGTGGGAGTGACGCTGGGGGCTGGGGGCCTCCAGGACCATAGCAGGGTTCCAGGTGCTGCCAACTTTGGGTCTGTCATAACCTTTCAGCCTTGGGTCCCCTGGGCTACCAGGAAGCAATAGGCTCCTAGTCAGCCCATCCCACCACTCCGGGCAAAGAGAGGGGAACCCTTCCCCCTTGACCCTCAGAAAACTCAGGTTAAGGGCACAGTGGTGACTAAGAGGCTGGCCTGTGTCTTCTGCTCAACAACTTATGATCCTCTCTATGACAGGTCTCAGGGAGGGGGATGTGACCGAGTGAACACTTGGCCAATAAGAGACAAACTCTCTAGGTGGGTGGAGCATCCAGGCATAAGAAGTTACAAGCCTTGAACTTCCTGCTGTTGACATTGGCATGGCCACCCGCAAGGAGTCCAAAGAGAGATGAGAGGACAAAGTCGTGGTCATTAGGGCTGCTTACCAGCAGGGGGCACTGTGTTTCCACACCTGATCTTCCATGAGCTGACAAAGACCTGAACACATGAGCATACTGAAAGCTAACCCTGCCTGCACATATCTTGGATTCCTGCTCCTCGCCACACACTGACCTTCAGCTATGGCCCAGGGGCTGTATCTTCTGGCTGAGTCCCTTCCCTTGGCATAGTCATGTCACTAAGCTGGTGTGTACAGCTACCACAACCCTCTGGCAGGACCACAGGAGACCAGACCTATAGACCTATCTTATGTGTCCTCAGGCACATTCCCGTGCAGTTATGACCCAGCATGTACAAGCTCAGTCCCTTCTCTGACCTTCTGATCTTCCTCAAGGCAGACTCCAGAAAGAGTCTAGATTCTCCCTTTGAAGGCGTCTCATGCCCTTCTATTCAAGGTGACCAGGGAAGACAGAGGCTCTAGGGGATGCCAGTTGCCACAAGGGACAAGTGGACTTGGTGGCATGATAAAGAGATGGAAGAGGACTGGGACTAAATGTAGAGAATGGACACAGGGTGGATGTCCTGATGGATGGACAGAAGGGACTGCTGGGAAGATTCAGTCTCTCAGCTCCTCTCAGCCCTGGCTCCCTTCTTCGTTAAGTACAACCTTTCTAGTTTGTAGAGGTCAGAGAGGTGGTTCATGAGAAGCTTCCTCAAGCTCCTTCCCATATCATGTTTTTGTTTGTTTGTTTTTGGTCAGCAGTGGGGCTTCAGCTTTGGGCCTGGGCACTGTCCTTGAGCTTTTTCACTCAAGGGCTAGTGCTCTTCCATTTTGAGCCACAGTGCTGTTTCCAGTTTTCTGGTGGTTAACTGGAGATAAGAATCTCATGGACTTTCCTTCCCCAGGCTGGCTTTGAACAGTGATCCTCAGATCTCAGCCTCCTGAGTAGCTAGGATTACAGGCCTGGTGCCTGGCTCTTGCCATGTTATTATTCTCTTCTTTCTCTAACTTCTCAAACCCTGAGAGGGTCCCAGTCAGAGTTTACACTGACAGGCAGCCAGGCATGGGGCCTTGGCTAAATGCCATGAGTAAGTTCATAGCATGACACTAGAACCCAGGAATGTCTAGGTCCAGAAAAGTCCTGGCTGAGGCAGGCAAAACTAGATTGGCACAAGCCCTGATCAATGCCCACTTGCCCTCAGGGGATAAAGGACCTTGTCTCAGGCCAGACAGGGCCCAAGTCTAGCTGGGGCAAAGAGCTGCCACTGGCCTTAATGCTCTGGTACTCTAGGGACATAACAGGGCTGGTGCTACTGCCAGTCGTGGACCTGCATAGCAACCAGGACCTTCTCATCCCAGCCTGGTCTACGCAGCACTCTCCTTAGAGGGAGTAGAGAGTTACAATCCTAATGGTGAACATTGTGTGCCTGGAGGCACTTCCCTAGGTGTGAGTATCTTTACCACCATTGCCCAAACAGGTCATAGTTGTCCTCATTTTTTTTCCCGCCAATTATGGGGCTTGGACTCAGAGCCTGAGCACTGTCCCTGGCTTCTTTTTGCTCAAGGCTAGCACTCTACCACTTGAGCCACAGAGCCCCTTCTGGCTTTTTCTGTTTATGCAGTGCTGAGGAATCGAGCCCAGGATTTTGTGCATCCTAGGCTCTACCACTCTACCACTAAGCCACATTCCCAGCCCCCTTGTGTCCTCATTTTATAAGCAGGGATGCTGAGACCACAGCCATTCAGCAAGTCAGGAGCACAATCTACATGGCCTTGTAGCCAGCATGGTATTTGGGGCAGTGAAGGTACATAGTGTAGAGAAACAGAGATGCCATTGTGATCTGAGAGCCCAGTAGGAAAGCTAATGAACACAGTTATTCTGGGAGAAATAAGGGCTAGATTGGGCCTGTGGCAAATAGGGACAAGAAGACATGTCAAATGTGAGAGAGAACACCCAGGAACCTGGCCACACATTGGGAGGAGGCTGAGGGCAGGGGAGGCATGTGGATTGTCCCTGGTTCTGGCCTGTGCAGAGCCACTCAGGAGAAAAGGGACGTGGAGGGACAGCCACAGGAGCAGCGAGGAAGCCGTATGGGGCTGGAGCCCTGGAAAGAGGCCCAGAGCCTGTGGAAGATATGGAGGCCCCGGGCCCAGGCAGTGTCATGGCTAGTGAGCAGAGCAGTGGACCAGAAGCAGACAAAGGCTGAGCTTGAGGGTGAACAGAAAAGGAGCCAATGGGAGATACCCCGAGTCTCAAGTCTGGGTGGAAAGAGCCCTCAAATGGGCATGCCTCATAAGTAGGCCAGGAGGAGCTTCAAGCACACATGGCAGTCACAGTGGGCCAGAGAGGAGGCACAGGGGTGGATGGCTCTCAAACCATGATCTTCTACCCCTGATCACCAGACATGGTTCTGGAAAGAAGCTGAGGGGAAGGAGGAGAGGGAGGGAGACAGGAAGAGCCAAAAGCCAAGAGCAGGCTCCGGTCATTCAACATTCAAAGGAGCCAAGGCACAAGTACCCAGGGAAAAATATCTCTTCTTCAAAGATATGGGGGGCTTGGGGGGGCCCAGGCAAGTTGTGGGGGGAGGAATTCCGGATGGGAGAGGCCTTGCTGGTAGGCTGTCTGTCTGGGTAGTATGAGAGGCGCAGTTGGTGTGATGCTACAAGAAAGCCAGAGGTGCTTGGTGCTTGGCTCATGTCTGTAATTCTAGCTTCTCGGGAGGTTGAGATCTGAGGATCACTGTTCAAATCCAGCCTGGACAAGAAAGTCTGTGAGACTTATCTCCAATTAACCATCAGAAAACTGGAAGTGGAGCTGTAGCTCCAAGTGGTAAAGCACTAGCCTTGAGCAAAAGAGCTTGGGGACTGCACCCAGGCCCTGAGTTCCAGTCCCATGACCAACCAAAACTAACTAGATAAAGCCAAAAGGAACAGGGTGTTGGGGGTGGGGAGAGGAGAGAGCTTGAAGACCCTCATGGGGAAAAGGGGACCAGAGACCATGGAAGGAGTGCTGAGCAGGGCTGCGGCCCCTGCTGAGGACAGAGACCATAGTCTGTGGCCACAGCCTGCCTGGCTGGCCAGTTTCTCCAGTAGAGCCCAGCAGCACAGATGGGACCAAGAGGTATGGAGGAGAATGAAAATGGAGTCATATTGAGAAGAGAGCCAGAAGCTGAGCACTGGCAACAATGTGCACCGGGTGAGATGCCAGGGGTTCTCTGGGGAGGGCAGGGTGACGCCAGGACAGCGGGAAGAACACAAGTGGGAAGGTAAGATTGTTTTCTTGTTTTGTTTTGTTTTTTTTTTGTTGGATTGGGCATTTTGTTTTGTTTTACATTTGTGTGTGTGTGCCAGTCCTGGGCCTTGAACTCGGGGCTTATGCACTGTCCCTAAGGTTCTTTAGTCAAGGCCAGTGCTGTATCATTGAGTCACAGCTCCACTTCTAGCTTTTTTCAGTACCTAGTTGGAGATAAGGGTCTCATGCCTTTCCCATCCAGGCTGGCTTTGAACTATGATCCTCAGATCTCAGCCTCCGGAGTAGCTAGGACCCAGCTTAGGTTTGAGACAAGGTCTTGCCTGTTGTTCAGGCTAGTCTTGAACTCTTTTTTTTTTTTTTTTGGCCAGTCCTGGGGCTTGGACTCAGGGCCTGAGCACTGTCCCTGGCTTCTTTTTGTTCAAGGCTAGCACTCTGCCACTTGAGCCACAGCGCCACTTCTGGCCATTTTCTGTATATGTGGTGCTGGGGAATCAAACCCAGGGCTTCATGTATATGAGGCAGGCACTCTTGCCACTAGGCCATATCCCCAGCCCTAGTCTTGAACTCTTAATCCTCTCATCTCTGCCTCCTGAGTGCTAGGATTAAAGGCATGAGCCAATATGCTTGGGTAGGTGAGGTAATTTTACTGGGACTAAAATGGGGGAAGAGTTGCGGTAGGGGTCATCCAAACAAAGGACACAGGAGACGCTCTGGAAGGAGAGGAGAGCCAGGCAGAGGACTCAAACCACTAGGCCAAAAGGCAAAGGACAAGACAAGGAAAGGGACAAAGAGTTGAGGGAGGGGCGAGATCACAGAGGACCTGTTTGAGCCAAGCCAGGAGCTTCTGGAGGGATGGGAAGCCTAGCAGGGAGTTCAGCAGGGAGCAGCAGGATCTGCTTTGTGTTCTGGAAAGATCACACTGGCTGCAGTGTGGAGAATTGATTGGAGCAGCGCATGTGGATAGAAAGACAGTTAAGGGCATAGCCAAGTCATGTGCAGGGTGGGGGAAGGAGGGAGGTAGAAAAGGGGCCAGGGACCACCAACTGAGTGGTAGACAAGAGGGGTGTCTACTTTGACTGAGACCATAGCTGGGGAGCCTGAAGACATCATGGTGACATCTATGGACAAGTAGGTATAGCTGGGGAGGAGGTCAGGGCCCGCCCTCCCTCCCCCCCCCCATGTGGACATGATTTTATTGGCTCTGCAGATTCCCTCCTCCTCCTCCTTTCTTCTTTTTGAATACTTTTTATTATCTTTAAGTAGTTGTACAAAGGAGTTGTCATTCAACAAAGCAGTTTATGAATACTGTGCATCTTGGCTGCAGCTTCTGAGAGGGAACACCTTTGAGAAAATGCCTTCCTATACTGTTGGGGGTGCAAGTGGAAAACCTAGGCATAAATAACCTTAGGGCCAGCATAGCTAAAAATGTGTGTGTGTGTGTGTGTGTGTGTGTGTGTGTGTGTGTGTGTGTCCCCTGGGGCTTGAACTCAAGGCCTGGGTGCTATCCCTGAGCTTTTTTCTTTTTTCTTTTTTTTTTGCTAGTCCTGGGGCTTGAACTCAGGGCCTGAGCACTGCCCCTGGCTTCCTTTTGCTCAAGGCTAGCACTCTACCACTTGAGCCACAGCACCACTTCTGGCTTTTTCTGTTTATGTGGTGCTGAGGAATCGAACCCAGGGCTTCATGCATGCTAGGCAAGCACTCTACCACTAAGCCACATTCCCATCCCCTCCCTGAGCTTTTATGCTCAAGTCTCGTGCTCTGCCACTTGAGCCACTGCTCCACTTCCTAGTGGGGGTTAATTGGAGGTTAGTCTCACAGGCCTTCCTGCTCAGGTTGGCTTTGAACTGTGATCCCCAGATCTCAGCCTCCTGAGCAGCTAGGACTACAGGCATGAGTCACAGGTGCCCAGCTTCAAAATAGATAAGCTTTAAGGAAAGGCAGAGACAGAAGAGGTGAGGGAATGGGATGGAAATTTCCACCAGGACACAGCAGAGTTACCCACTGCCACATTGGCAGCTGGCACAGTTTAAATTACTGCGGAATGAACCCCTCCTCTATGTCCCCTTCCACACTTCCTCTCCCCCCATACAAGCCTGTGTTCTTAGTGCAGTTGATTCTATTCACATCTAGGACCTGCGAGTGGGGTTGTGGGTGGGAATAAGGGACAGAGCTTCATTTCACATCTGGGTTTTGAGGACGCAGAATCTGCTCAGCTCACTGACAGGCAGAGCCTGGGGGTGGGGGGTGGGTGTTGACTAAGTGAGCAGGAGTCCCTGTAAAGGCTCTGGCCTTGGACTTGGGGAGCTGTGTGAACTTGCTCCCCCTAAGCAGACAGACACCAGTGATTCGTCTACAGCCCACTGCCTGCCCTTCTACTGCCGCTTGCGTTTGGTCCATTTTGCGAGTTCCAGCCCAGTGCTCTGGCCCCGTCCTGTCAGGTGAGCTCAGGGTGGAACAGACACGTGAGCACCACCCCTCCTCCCACCCCCATTTATGCATAACCCCATCCCTTCCTCAGCCCCCTGCCAGTCACACCAGCTGGTTCCTTGGGAGAACAGTGGGCAGAGGAGCTGCAGGTGGGGCCAGCAAAGTCCTCCCCAGACAGCGATAGCCAGAGTCCAGCAGAGACAAGAGATCAAGTGGGACAGAGGACCAGAGCGGAAAGGCACCTCAAGAAACCGAGGTGACAGCCAAGGCACAGGCGTGAGGACATGAAGCCACTGTGCAGCAGAATGTACATGCTGGTGAGCAGGCTTTGGGCTGCCATCAGCAAGGCGCTGTTTGCCGAGTTCCTGGCCACGGGGCTGTACGTGTTCTTCGGCGTGGGCTCAGTCCTGCGCTGGCCCTCCGCACTTCCCTCTGTGCTGCAAATTGCCATCACCTTCAACCTGGCCACTGCCACAGCCGTGCAGGTCTCTTGGAAGACAAGCGGGGCCCACGCCAACCCTGCCGTGACATTGGCCTTCCTCGTAGGCTCCTATATCTCTCTGCCCCGGGCCATGGCCTATGTGGCTGCCCAGCTCGCAGGGGCTACGGTGGGGGCGGCTCTGCTTTACGGACTCACACCCGGGAACGTCCGAGGGACCCTGGGCATCAATGTGGTAAGCACTTGTGCAGGCAATGGGCACGGGCACCAGACAGGACTAGCGAGGAGGGTGTTCAGACCCAGAGCAGAGGGAATGAATGGAGAAGCAAACAACTCAGCCACATGTTCGACTCTCCGAGCTCGGCCCTGGACCCCACACTTGAGCTTTCATCTAGGCTGAATAGGAAGGGGATTGTGGTGTAAGGAACAGACAGAGAAGGAGAAGCCATGGGAAGGGGAAATGGAAGGACTAGGCAGCTAAGAGCAGGCATAGCTGAGGGAGGGCTGGGACTGGGGGGAGGGAACAGAAGGGGCTTCTGCCCACATTTGGTTCCCCCGCCCCCCCCCCCCCAAGCTCTACCTCATTCCCTCTGCTCCTCTGTCTTCCCCTGGCCTCACTCCCGCTCGCCCTACTCACCTACCTCTGGACTGTCCTCTTCAAGTCTAGAGCTCCTACCCGCCTCTGATGGGATGGAAGAAATGCTGCTCACGCCCCCCCGGGAGAGGTGTGCAGGGACTTTATGAACTAGGTCTTAGAGCTGGGCTCTGTGAGGTGTTTCGTGATTACTGTTGAGGAAACTAGGCCCATGGGATTCACCACACTGTGGGCAGAGCCCTTATCCACTCCAGTGTAACTTCCTCTGCCAAGGTCCAAAACAGCACCTCGACTGGCCAGGCGGTGGCAGTAGAGCTGATTCTGACCCTGCAGCTAGTGCTCTGTGTCTTTGCTTCTACGGACAATCGTCATGCAAGAGGCTCCCCAGCCGCCATGATTGGGACCTCTGTGGCTTTGGGTCACCTCATTGGGGTAAGGGGCAAAGGGAATACTGTGGACATGAATACACGGGAGGGTCCTCCTTGGGTAAACCAGTTGGCACAGGACGTGTCTCTTCCGGAGCCCCTCAATGCCTTGGGACCATAGCAGTGTCTGGCTCTCCAGCTCCTGGATACAGGGCTGTAAAGTGAGGTAGGGTGGGCCTCGGAGGCAGGGCCGAGGGTCTGATTCCCCCCAGCTGCCTCAAGTCTCTCTACATGCTGCTCCTGCGCTTGCTCTCCAGATCTACTTCACTGGCTGCTCCATGAACCCAGCACGCTCCTTCGGTCCTGCTGTCATCGTGGGAAAGTTCACAGTGCACTGGGTGAGACTCTCAGCCATGGGGAGGAAGGAAGAAAGGGCTGAACAGAAATAATAAATATGGCAGTTAATGGAGATGAGTGCCAGGAAGCCAGGCACTGGTGGCTCATACCTGTAATCCTAGCTACTCAGGAGGCAGAGATCTGAGGATCATAGTTCAAAGCCAGCTCAGACAGAAAAGTTCATGAGACTCTTATCTCCAATTAATCACAAAAAAACAAAACAGAAATAGAGCTATGGCTCACTAGCCTCGAACACAAAAGGTCTCTGACAGTGCCCAGAGTCTGAGTTCAAGCCTCAAGACTGGACAGAAAGAAAGAAAGAGAGAGAGAGACAGACAGACAGACAGACAGACAGACAGAGAGATGGAGAGAGTCAGAGACAAAGACAGAGACAGAGACAGAGAAATAGGGAGATACAGAGACAGATAAGGAGGAAGGGAAGAAGTAGGGATGAAGGAAGGAAGGAAAGGAGGAGGGAGGGAGGGAGGGAGGGAGGGAGGGAGGGAGGGAGGGAGGAAGGAAGGAAAGAAGGAAGGAAGGAAGGAAGGAAGGAAGGAAGGAAGGAAGGAAGGAAGGAAGGAAGGAAAAAGGGGAGCTATGGCTCAAATTGGCAGAGTGCTAGCCTTGAGCAAAAGAGCTCAGGGACAGCGGCCAGGCCTGAGTTCAAGCCCCATGGCTGACAAAAAATAAAAAATAAAAATGGAGGGGAGGGATAGAAAGAAGGAAGAAATGAAGGAACAAACAAAGGAAGGAAAGGAGAAAAAAAAAAGAAATTAGAGATGATAGGTTTAGCAGTGAGGGTCCACAGAGACTTGGGAAGATATAAACTCCTAGCTGGACCATTTAGACCTGGAAATGGAAGTTTCCTAATTGAGGAAGGACAGAGTGAATATTCTGGCTTATATATTATATCCTTTCCAGCTCTGATCGCATGTGGCACCCAGTGGACTGACAAGAAATAGGCCATGACAGGAGCTGCAGCCTTGTCCCAGGCTTTATATTCTGTTTCCTTCTGCACTTTCTCCAGCTGGACCAATTTTCAAACTTGAATAAAGAAAAACAGAAATAGTCACACGCACACACCAGCAGAGATAGAAATGGCAAGAGCTAGAACTTGGCTGAAACAAGAGAGGGGAGAGGAAAGGAGCGGGAGTAAGTATAAGACTAGCCTCAGGTCTCCCAGCCCAGGCCATGCCTGAATAGCTGGCCCCACTCCACACAAGGCAAGATCCTCTCCCCTCGGGGGCCCTAGAATCAGGATTCATAGCTTTCAAATAATCACCTTTAAAGCCAGGTACCTTTGGCTCATGCCTGTAATCTTAGTTCTTAGGAGGCTGAGATCTGGAGGATTGCAGATTGAAGTGAAATTCTTATGTCCAACTAACCAATAACATGCCAGAAGTAGAGCTGTGGTTCAAGTGGTAGAGCATTGGCCTTGAGCACACGAGTTTAGGAACAGCACTCAGACCCTGAGTTCAAGTCCTAAGACTAGCATAAAAACAAAATACATCACCTTTGAGAGTTCCTGGGAGACCATGTCAGCACTCGGGAAGTAGGCAGGATCCCAAACCACTCCGATTCAGATAGCTCATGGGAGTGGTGTCTACTTGTGTCTTCTCAGATCTTCTGGGTGGGACCCCTGACAGGGGCTGTCCTGGCTTCATTGATCTACAACTTCATCCTGTTCCCTGACACCAAGACCTTGGCCCAGCGACTGGCCATCCTCATGGGCACCACAGTAGAAGAGAAAGTGGTGGAGGTGGAGCCTGAGAAGAAAGACTCCCAGTGTAATTCAGAGGACACTGAAGAGAGGGTGTGACCCAGAATAGCCCTTGGCACCTCAGGCACCATTATATCATGGACTTGTGATCTTCCTAGTGGGGCAATTACCAGAGGGAATAAGGAGGCTTGGGAGTCTTGGGGTGAGCAGCAGGAAAGAATGTGCTAGCTTCCATCCCTGGTATCACATGCCTGGTCCTCCCTCCCTCCCTTCCTCCCTCCCTCCCTTCCTCCCTCCCTCCCTTCTTCCCTCCCTTCTTCCCTCCCTCCCTCCCTCCCTTCCCTCCCTTCCCTCCCTTCCTTCCCTACCTCCCTTCCCTACCTCCCTTATTTTATTTATTTTTTATTTTTTGGATTTGAGATGGGCCTTGATGCATTGTCCAGGCTGGCCTTGAACTCACAGTCCTCCAGACTATGGGCTCCAAAGTGGCTGGGACTATAGGCACACACCATGCCCAGCTTCTACATTTGTATAGAGAGCATGTGGGATCAAATCCATCCAGTTCATTCTCCCTAGGCCTTCCCTTTATTAGGAAGACAAAGCAAGGGAGTAAGAGGATGACGCTGTCTCCCTTTGTGGCACTCAGCTAGACTCCAGTGGAACTCCTGGGCCTCCAGATCCCCATCTTGGGAGAATAATAATTGGAGCTCAGTCATTCTGTTCCCACTCTGACCAGGAACTCAGGGAGCCCCACTTCACCCATCAAGGGAGAAGGGGACAGGCATCTTAGCACTGAGCCCTGGGACAGCCTCTGAGCTACTCAGTTATTTTCCTGCCCAGGGGGATGGTTTTAGATGTATGAAGACTCACACTAGGGGCTTCCTGAAATCTGAGACTGCCCTTCCAAGAGATCTATGCCCCTCATTTTCTCCACCCCACCTTGGGAAGAGCAGACATAAGGAATCTTTTCTTAGGCTGGCAAAGGAGTAGTATAAGGAAGAGAGCTTTAGACCAGACAGGCCTTGTCTCAGGTCTGGCTTTCCCTAAGAGCTTGCCCTCATCCATCCCCCCAGACCACGTAACAGAACCATCCTGAGGGGGAACACCCATCTCCCACTCTCAGCTCATCACAGTACCCCTAAAAGTGCGGATAATTAAGTTCTTAGAATGACCCAAGACACCAAGATTCAAGGGTTAGTGCCTCTGAAGGATGCCAGGCATCCATACTGGTTTGTGAAGATTTAAAGGATACTCTAAATCTCCTCTGCCTATATGACTTGAGGGCTGGTCTGGATTTCTGCATTCCCAGCTATACAATGGGTATAATCTTCCCCCCTAGGGACTGCTATGAAAATAATGTGATTAAAAAGTACTTTAGGAAGTAAAAATGCTGGTAAAACCATCCCAATAAATGATGATGATTGTTGCGGTTATTGTAATTATTGGGTTTGAGGACAATTACTGTTGGTAATGGGAGGGCGGAGGGAAGAAGGGAGAGAGGGAAGATTGCAGGTTTTCGTCTACTCACTAGGGACTCTGCTCTCTTCTCTCTTGGGGCCACTGCCCTGGGAGTTTTGTGGCTGTGGGGGCTTGGGGGGAGGGACCCTGGAATGAAGAGACAAGCCAATAAAAGTCAGTTCTTCTCATCTCTATGGAGCCCATCACCATGGTACCCTGAGATGCAGCAACCAAATCCATAAAAAAAAAAAAAAATTAAAAAAAAAGGCTAAGTCCCTTTCCATGATGTTTCCCAAGGGGCTGGAGATGGGGGAAGGGCTGCCAAAAATCTTCCAAGGACAACCGGCCCAGCCTGTGACCACCACAGTAGCGGAGTCTCCAGTGCCTATGGCTCCAGCAGCTGTGCTAGACATTCTGTCCTATTGTCAGTGCTATTCACATCTCTCCAGCAGGGTTCCACTCATCCATTTTTGCAATCTTTCAGGGCCCAGGGCTTCCGGTGCCCTTTTATGAGCGGGAACAGCTGGATATGCCTATGTATATTGTGTGTGCATAAGTGTGTGAAGAGGACATGATTGACTGCTAAAGGTCACTCGCTCAGTTGCATAGACCCCTAAGGTCTCTCCAGATCCTCACTTAGAATATTCCAAAATAGAGTTGGGGGGGGGGGGGCTTACATAAGCTTCAGACCCAGGAAGGAAGGAGGCAGGAACTAGAGGGGGGTGGGGCTCTACAGTAGGCTCTTGAGCTTCCTGACAAATTATCTCTGCATCCCCAGAGCCAAGCACACACTCAGTGCTCAATAAAAGTTTGATGAATGAATGACTGAGGCTGGGGAAGGAGAGGCGGCAGTAATTGATCAAGAGGAGGAAAATGCAGGAGTTACAGCTGCAAATGAGCCCAAATGACAGCAGCTGGGAAGCCTCGGCTTGCAGGCAGGGGCTGGAAGAGGACCGTGGCCAGACATCTGAGTGTCTACTCGCCACTTCAGAGCAGCCACATCAGTCTGGTCCCAGAACTTACAGGCCTAAAGGGCAAGGGGTAGTTGCCTGAGGGGAAAGAAAGTAGGGGCTATTTTCACTGATAGTTCTTTAGCATTTGTCTTGTCAGGTCAGACTAGAGGCAGAAATTAGCTTCTTGAGAAGTGAGGAATTAGGTTAGATACTGAAGAGCATCGAAGGTTAGATGCAGAAGCAACCAAAGGTTAGCTTCTCCTTCTCTCGAGCCCTTTAATAGGACAGCAGGCCATCTGTTGGGATGAGGGAAGGGCTGGCCTTTGGCAAGCTCAGTCTCAGCAGCCCCAGCTGGGAAAGCAGGCTTCGCCGCCAAAGTCCCTGGGTCTGGTTGGGAGGAGGGGGTCTGGAGAGAACAGAGACCCAACCAAGAGACCCTTGGTGTGTACTCCCTGCCTCCCATTTGTCAGGGGAAGTTTTTAATTAATGGTGTGTAATCTGATCTGGCCCTTCTCCCTGCTGAGCACTGCCTTCAATCAGTGGAGCCATCTGCAATTGCAATTCACAATTCTCCCGAAAGGGAGGGGGACCTGGGATGGGTGCCTTGGTGATTAATACAATTAGCCTTTTATGTTGATGATTGTCCTAGCAGGAGCAGATGATGGGAGCATGGAGCCTAGGTGGTCACTTCCGATTGGCTGGCAGGAAGCCCCTCACCACTGCCCATTGCCACTGCTGGTTTTTAACCTGCTACCTGCAGGTATAAAGTGGACAGGCCTCATTGGGAACCAAAATGTGCAAGAGGGAAAGGCCCAAGAAGGGGCCAGGCTCTGGGACACAGTACCTCACGACTGACAGAAAAGAATCAGCAGCACAATGATCCAGACTTCCACTTCCCAAAGAAAAATCACACGGACATAGACAATTCTGTGCAACAAGGTTAAAAGGGGTAAGTATAAGAATAGAAGTTGACAATATAGTTTTAGGTAAGGGTGTGTGTGTGTGTGTGCGCGCGTGTGTGTTATGTGTGCGCGCATGCACACGCGCATAACTCGGGGCTCTGGGTGCTGTCCCTTAACTAAAGGCTGGAGCCACTTGAGCCACAGTTCTATTTCTGGCATTTTGTTTGTTAATGGGAGGTAAGTGTCTCCTGATCTGTCTGCTCAGGCTGGCTTTGAACCAAGATCCTCAGATCTCAACCTCTTGAGTAGCTAGGATTACAGGTATGTGCCTAGCAGCACTGACCGTTTAAAATACAGGTTCAGGCACTTATCAGATGGGGGACTTAAGCAAGTTAAGAATCCTGAACCTCAATTTGCTCTACTGGAAAATGGGGCAGAGTTAAAAGGTTGCTGAAGAACATGAGCCATGGGGGCTGGTAATGTGGCCTAGCGGTAGAGTGCTTACCTAGCATGCACAAAGCCCTGGGTTCGATTCCTCAGCACCACATAAACAGAAAAGGCCGGAAACGGCGCTGACTCAAGAGGTAGAGTGCTAGCCTTGAGCAAAAAGAAGACAGGGACAGTGCTCAGGCCCTGAGTTCAAGCCCCAGGACTGGCAAAAAAAAAAAAAAAGAACACGAGCCATGTTTATTTAGCAAGATCAGTCACTTAATCACTCCATCATTACCACAGTAGATTCCATTTCACCCACCATGAGTACGGAAGGCAGTTTCTATTCAGGCCAAGGCTGTTACTAGACATTGCATCCTTCCCATACGCAAGGCTTATTAGCAGATCCTCAGTGCACACAAGCGAATGTGTTTAACAAGAAGCAGGGATAGACTCTCAGGGGCAGAGAAGAGTCAAGAGTCAACCCCAAGAAAAGAATTAACAGCCTTCTCATAGAGAAGCAAAGTCGTGAGGTGACTGTAGCTGGGGAAGGTGGTTTGGAGAGTAGGCAATAAGGATAAGAGGCCGAGTGGCATAGTAATAAAAAGAAGCATAGCTTTGAGGATTTGGAATTTCATAGGAAAGCAAATAAAAGAGAGCCAACATCAGAGCTGAGGTTTTAGGTAGAGCTTAGACCAAAGATCACTGTAATCTAAGAGGTCAGGGAATGTGGAAGCAGCTGTTTGCGGTTTTGATGGGAGACTTACCAGGTCAGGAGACAGCATTACCCACACATTGGTCCTATGACACTGCTCCCTATGACTTATAATAGCATGGGGGAATGCAGGGAACAGGCCCAAAGGGAAAAGAGCTTGAGATTACCCAAAGAGAAAAGCATTTGAGACTACAACAGTAATAGAGCTGGGCAACAGTGGCTCACACCTGTAATCCTAGCTACTCAGGAGGCTAAGGTCTGAACCGGGCAAGAAAGTCCATGACATTCTTATCTCCAATAAATCACCAAAAAGCTGGAAATGGAGCTGTGGCTCAAGTGGTAAAGAGCTAGCCTTAAGCACAAAAGCTCAGGGACAACACTCAGGCCCTGAGTTCAAGCCCCAGGACAGGGGCGGGGGGGGGGGGCGGCGGGGAGAGTAACCAGGAAATTTAGGGAACAGTCCTGTAAGACAAAAGAGCTTGATATTAAGAGAGTTGTGACATACGTTTAGTGCTAGGGCCCAGGAATGCCAGAGAGGAAAACAGGAAGGAAATTAAGAGCTAATCAAGATGAAGCATTGGACCAAGCTGTGGGCACTTGGGGAGCCGCTGTGGCAGGGGTCAGCACAGCCTAGATCTGTAATCACTTCTCAGGGAGAGCCACACCAAGGCTCAGCCACATACTTAGCAAAGCTGAGGAGGCAGGACATGGTTCGTGATGGAGGTTTACAGGAGTCCAATGGCACTAATTAATAGGCTGCAGCTAATCGACAGAAAAAGGGGAAATGAAAAAACAATGTTTCAGAGCTTTGATTAAGGCAGATAAAGGGGCAATGATTGTCAGAGAAGAGGGAGAGGAGGCCAGAGACAGGAAAAGACCAAGAACTTACACCCTAGCCCCAGGAATACATCAAAGGCCTGGCCTGTGATCAGGGAAGTAAGAATAATAGTCAAGGGTGTCTGAATCTGGAGCTACAGGTTAGATAGGTTTCCTCCATCTAGGAAAATGTTCCTAGTCCCTTCCAATCTGCCGTATTCACTCTGAATTCCAACTTTATGACACAACCTCTGAGGCTGTATGGCTTCAGTTCACTCCTGAGCTCCCACATATGCTGGGTTCACCTCTACCCACCTTCTTCCTTGACCATTAGAGCACAGTCACTGTCCAAACCAGGCTTTCTTAAGCAAAATTAGCTTTAGCCTACTTTACATGGCAATGGTTCCCATGAGGCTTCCTTTTCTCATTGGTTCCCTGAAGTCACAGCCTTTCACTTTAAAGGGAAAGTTCTGGATTTGGTGAGCAAACTGAGCAAGATTACAATGAATACGCCCAACCTCCTACCCATATAGAACATTGGAATACCTCTCAAGTCTTTATTAAAACTTCCTGACCTCCAGCAGGACAAACACTGATTCACAATGGCCTTTCCCCACTCCTCCAATCCAGGGGCCACATGTACTAGTCCTGGGAATCACAACTGGCAGGGTTTGATCTTGCCCTATACTTGCTTGTCTGTTTCTTTATGCTGTTTTGGTTGAGTCTTAGTTTCCCTGCACTTCCTACAGCAGCTGTCCTCAGACCTAAGGAAACTCCTTGGGTTTGTTTTTGCATGCACTACTGGGACTTGCTGGATGTGTGTGTGTGTGTGTGTGTGTGTGTGTGTGTGTGAGAGAGAGAGAGAGAGAGGGGGGGGGGTCCTAGGGCTGAATTCAGGGCCTGGGCTCTATCCCTGAGCTGTGTTTTGATAAAGTTAGCACTCTACTACTTGAGCCACAGCATTATTTTCAGCTTTTTGCTGGTTAATTGGAGATGAGTGTTACAGACTGGCTTGGAACTGTGATCTTCAGATCTCAACCTTTTCATAGCTAGGATTACAGTTGTAAACCACCAGCATCTGGCTGGAACTTGCCGTTTTACTGACTCTTTGACGATACCAAAATAACAGCTTACCTGGCCTGAACCTTTGATCCAGACAATAGGCTTTTTTTTTTTGCCGGTCCTGGGGCTTGAACTCAGGGCCTAGACTCTGTCCCTGAGCCTCTCTGTGCTCAAGGCTAGTGCTCTACCACTTGAGGCACAGCACCACTCTGGCTTTCTGTTTATGTGGTACTGAGGAATCAAACTCAGGGCTTCAGGCATGCTAAGCAAGCACTCTACCACTAAGCCATCTTCCCAGCCCCCAACAGCCTTTCTGATGTAAACAGCTAACACTTCCATTGAAAATAATGATTATAAGAACATGTACGCCTATTTTTTTTTTTTTTTTTGCCAGTCCTGGGCGTTGGACTCAGGGCCTGAGCACTATCCCTGGCTTCTTTTTGCTCAAGGCTAGCACTCTACCACTTGAGCCACAGCACCACTTCTGGCCATTTTCTGTATATGTGGTGCTGGGGAATCGAACCGAGGGCTTCATGTATACGAGGCAAGCGCTCTTGCCACTAGGCCACATCCCCAGCCCACCATGTACGCCTATTTTATGAGCCACTAAGAACAAACACTGCATTGCATTCACAAGAAACCATTGATTGTAAGATGCTCCAAGTCTTATTGCTATTAACCCCATATTTCTAAAGCACATCTTACAATCAATGAAATGATCACTTCTTTAACTCTTGGCTCTTTAAGTCAGTGTTTTATAAGAGAAGGCCACAGCGAGCTTTACTAGGTGGCTTCATCTTCTTCTCAGGAGGGATGGCTGTCCTCTCAACCCCACCCATCTGCTGCTATACCAGCTTTTAGGTATCAGGATATGCCTCATGGGTAAACACATCCTCTCCCTCAGTGACAGAGTTCAATGGAGAGAACCCCACTTTTCCCATAGAGGCAAAACAAAATGTAAGCCATGTCAAGCTGGGATCACAATTTTGAGGAGATAATACGCTGATACTCCAACCCCATTATCCAACCACTCTCCAGCCCACCAGGCTATCTTCCCCAGAGCCTCCAGAGCAGTGTCAGGAGAAGATGCAGAGATTAGTCATTTCCTCCTAATCGGGCTAAGACAGCTCCCCTAAGCTGCCGACTGCAGGCGGTTCCCGTTAAAGTAAAGCAGCTGGAAAGGGCTTAGCCCTTTAATGCCAGCAGCTGTATCACCACAGTGCGGCTGCTCTGTGACGGGCTGGACCTTGTCCAGAAGCATCAGGCGTTTAGCCCCAGTCAATGTATATTAACCCAGAAGGAGAGAGCAGCCAGCTCCCTGGAAGGAGAGAAGGTGGTTCATTTAAGCATCACCACCCCCAAGGCTTTGCTCTCCAACGAGGAAGAAAAACCTCAACCCTTTTGCAGTTCTCTAGCTACTAAAATCTGCACAAACTGAATCACCTCACAGGCAGGCAAGAGCTTTCTCTGTGGTAGGAGCAACTCCACTTTCAAAGCTCACCTAAGGACAGAGCCATTTTTAAGTTTTGACAACAAAAAGACTTTGGTCCATTAACCACCCAGACTCAGTCTCCTTTAAGCTGATTTCTTCCCCCCACCCCCCCTCTGAGCTCTTAAGTGTTCAGGTATGCATATATGTGGTCTTCTTGGAGAGCACTGGGCCCCAGGGTTGATGAGGGAAAATGCTGAACAACCCTCAGAAAGCCCTGGCACAGAGCAAGCTGCTGAAGAGCGATCACTTGAAAACTTCTTACTCAAAGCCAGATGGTGAACATGAGACGGGTGAGAGCTAATGCCACTAGGGGGGAAAGCCAATAAACTAATCCGCTGACACGTTCCTCAAAGTAGGCTGATGGCTTGGCTTGGCTCAGAGACTGTCCTTGGCTTAGAGTGTCCCAGCACGGAAGCCATACATGGGAGGTCTGAAACAGACTACCACCTCAAGGGCTACCACTGGCTCATCATCCTCCTTTCACACAGAAAACAGCCTGAGATCACGAAGCCCAGGTTCTCTGCTCTTTGAACCACTAGAATTGCCCCAAATTCTCTCCCCAAGAGTCCAGACCTCTCTGTCAGCATGCAACTCCACCCATACACCATCCTCAATGCAAGCTTGGCTGTAGGTTGGTGTGATTTACAAACAGAAGTTCTTACAGAGCCAGAAGTAGTGGTATAAATCTGTAAGCCCAACCCTCATCAAGAGGCTGAGGTAGGATCTCTTGAACTCAGGAATTCAAGATCAGCCTGAGCAACAGAGTGAGACCCTGTCTCAAAAATAAGAAAAAGAAGTTTAATAATGGGGACAACTTCTGAAAGGTAAATGATCATCTTCAGCTTTGCTCATTTTGTTTTGTTTTGTTTTGTTTTTGTTGCCAGTCCTGGGGCATGGAGTCAGGGCCTGAGGACTGTCCCTGGCTTCTTTTTGCTCAAGGCTAGCACTCTACCACTTGAGCCACAGCTCCACTTCCGGCTTTTTTCTATATATGTGGTGCTGAGGAATCGAACCCAGGGCTTCATGTATATGAGGCAAGCACTTTACCACGAGGCCATATTCCCAGCCCCAGCTTTGCTCATTTTGTATTTGCTCACTTCCTTGCCTGGGATCTAAATAATACTGGGTCCAAGCGAATGTCACAGGATACCTATGATACATGATTAACAGATCCCACAAATGCTAAAAGTCTAAAATAGCAGGCACCATGACTGACCTCCAGATTAAGAGCTACCACCTCCAGGATCTAACCTCAGATAATGTAGACATTAGTTTGTGAGAGTTTGGGCCAAATCACTTCTGAATTTGCCAACTGGGACGTTACCTGTACTGCCTACCTCACAGGGATGTGATGAGATCAAGTGATGATAGCATTCCAAGTAGAAAACATTACATTTCCTAGAGGTTTTATGGAAAATCAGTTTTGTTGTTTGGTAGGTTGTGGGGCTTGAACTCAGGGCCTAGGTGCTGTCCCTGAGCTCTTTTGCTCAAGGCTGGAGCTCTAAGACTTTGAGCCACAAGTCCACTTCCAGAAAATCAGTTAAGTTTATCTGCAGTGATGACCAAAGACAGCAAGGGACAAGTCTTATTTACTACTGCAAGTCTTACTACTCATTTACATGGGTCTGAGCCTAACACATAGTTGGTGCCCACCAGCTGGGCACTGGCGGCTTATGCCTATAAGCCTACTCAGCCTGTAGTCCTAGTTACTCAGGAGGCTGAGATCTGAGGATGATAGTTGAAAGCCAGCCTGGGTAGGAAAGCCAGAAGTGGAGTTGTGGTTCAAGTGGTAGAGCTCCAGCCTTGAGCAAAAAAATCTCAGGGACAGTGCCCAGACTCTTTAGTTCAGGCCCCAGGACTATGGGGGGAGGGGATGAGTGGGGGAGAGAAGTAAAGCTTAATGAAACCTGGGAGAGTTATGGGGGAGAAGGTAAGGAAAATGAAAAATCCCTACTTCCAACTGTGAGTCTACCAAGTATGGTCTCCTTTCCCCTCCCACATGCCTGCAGAGGACAAAGCTCTCACACACAAGGTTATTCCTGGAGACATGAAACTGGCTTCTACCTGACTGCAGGAATAGAAACTATCAACAAATACAGCTCTGAGAGCCAGTGTCTGATGAAGTACACAAGTTAGGTACTTCTGGCCCAGCTCCTGCACTTATTTACAAAACATGCCAGCTACAGGAAGTATATTAAGAAAAAAACCTTTTTACCAAGTTCTTAAGGTTAAGTGACCATTCTCCAAACCCTGTTTACACTAGAAGCACAATGCAAATGTCTCAATTCTGCAAGGTATTTCAAATCACTGGCTGAAACCTGAGTCATCATGAAGATCATATCAAATATCAAAGCACATTGATTGAAAAATCTACCATGATGTGCCGATTTGAATACTGAACTCTGTCAGTCTCACTTCTCAAAAGTAGGCTTCTACAATAGTTCTTTCTTGGCCGTGGTGAGAACCCTAGAAAAAGTTACATACATATAGGAAAACCACTTAGCCTACCACTGAATGCCTTGTTTTCCAACAGAAGTCATACGTGCTGTGTATGGATATAAATATGGAGGTGCATGGATATGTAATGTGGGTATGGGTACACTAGCGCTCCCATCTGTGGTTTTGGTTACCTGCAGTCAACCATGAGCCAAAAACATCAAATGGAAAATTCCATAAATGGATGATTCATCAGTTTTGAATCATATGCAGTTATTAGTAAGCATGACTTTCTTGTGCCATTCTTCTCTGTCTGCCCTGGGATATATATGCCTGCCACCTGCCTGTTACCTATCAGACCAACTATCAGGTTTTCACAGTGGTTGTAGCCTTATTTTCCTAAATGGCCACAAAACACGAGTAGTGGTGCTGGTGATTTGGATAAGCCAAAAAGTGCTTCAAGTAAAAAAGGTGAAAGTTCATGACTTCGGAAAAAATGTTATGCCAAAGCTGCTAAGATCTACTGTGAGAACAAACCTTTTGCCTGTGAAATTATGAAGGAAAAGGAAATTTGAGCATTTAGCTGTCATACCTCTCAGACTACAAAAGGGTGTGGTGAGTGTGTAGTGAAGATGGAGAAGACATTCCATTTATGGAAGGCATGAACAGAAAATGTGTTTTGACTGCAGTGGGTTGCACTAGAAAGCAAAGTGCCTGTACAAAGGCTTTAGTAAAGAAAGCATGACACGGAGCTATTTACTGAAAGAAAGGGATAGCCACATAGACTGAGAAACAGGCTTGGATGGAAAAGTATAAAAGTTACCAAGAGACTGTCTGCTAACGAAGCTGCTGCTACATTTCCAACAGAATTGAATTTGATAGAGAAAGGACATCATCCATAGCAAGACTTCAGCTTCCATGAAACTTCTAGAAGATGACCAATAGAAGCTACATCAAGTTGGGTGGCTCCTATCTGTATCTCCAGCTCCATGGGAGGCAGAGATAGGAGAACCATGGTGCAAGGCAGTCATAAGCAAAATGTGTGAGACCCTATCTGAAAACTACAGCAAAAGGAAGTGAGGACATGGCTCAAGTGGCAGGGTGCCTGCCCAGCAAGTTGTGAGGCCGTGCATATAAAAATAAACCTACACAGGAAAAATGTAAAGGATTCACCAGGGCATAAAATGTGGAGACAGATTAATTCTGCAACTATGTGTTAATACTGCAGGCCACATGATAAAACTATGCAGATTCCACACACTTTCTAAAGCAAAAACTCTTGAGACTGCATAAACTTTTATTATTGTATATACTATATCTGATTTATAAATTTAAAATTTATCATGGAGTGTGTGTGTGTATGGTTCAGTATATGTACGGTTATGGTTTGCAGGCACCACTAGAGGATCTTGAAGCATATACTCTGAAAGTTAAAGGGACTACTGTACATGAATCTATTTGAAGTAGGTGGGTAGTCTCTATCATAACAAAAGCATCAATCCTTTCTTTGCTCCCTGCTCTCAGCTCTCTGATGTTATTTTGCACTTTCTGATAATTTAAGCATAAATATAAGAATACAAGAATACCTTCTCATTACCACAAGTTCAGTTCACAGCCAGAAAAATTTCTGGTAGTTAACTGTACCTACTGTCTTCTAACTGAAACTAAGATGCCTTCTATCTCAACAAGCAACAAACTTGTGTGAGTATGTGCATGTGTATGTGCATTACTAGGGTTTGAACTCAGAACTTAGTGCCTGCTAGGCAAGTGCTCTATCACTTCAGTCATGCTCCCCCAGCCTAAGGAAAAAACACTACACATCCAGTAATACATATTAATAGTGCTGGATCAGCCATGTAATGCTCATCCTGTTGAAAAAGCATCAAACACAGAGCCAGGCAAAGTAGCACTCAGGAGGCTAAGGCAGGACAATCCCAAGTCAGCAAGGGCTACGTAACACGTGCCAGACTAGCTTAGGCCTCATAAAAGACTTTGTCTCAAAAGAATAAAAAAAAAAAACCCAAAACTCACCAAACTTAGGATTCTTATATAAACTTGAGAATAGGAGAAAACACAATTTAGAGTCCTATTATTAGCAAATACAATAAAGCTAAATAGCATCAAAGGTGAACTGCTTCAGAAAGGGTTAGGACCAAGAGATGGGGGGCTGGTCACATCAAAGCACAGATAATTTAATTAAGGAATCCCTCAATAGTCAAGCTGTTCCACATGAAGCACTGTTAAGTTGAAAGTGGGTACATTTTTCCCCTTTGCTAAGATCATAATTATTTTCGCAGCTAAGGGTTCTTGGCTTAGCCCAAAATCTGAACAACTATGAGCTGCCAACATCTGACACACAGGACTATTTCCTTTTTCATTTATGGGCCATCAATTCCTGCATAGGGTAGTCTTGACTTCACTAACGTTACACAATCCATTTACTTCCTCTACATTAGTGACTTCAAATGTACCTTGGGGAGATGCTACAGAACAGCAAATATGGAGCCAGGCCAACTTAAAGCTTGCAAAGACACAAGAAAAGAGGTAGCATCTAGGACAAAGACACAAAAAAAACACTACAGCCTAGCAGTCATGTGTGTTAAGGGGGAGGGCTGGGGAGATGGGACCCATCCTCTGTCAATTTGCTGAGGCAGATGGGCCCTGCTGTGAGAGCTGCCCCCTCCTGGGAAAAAAGCCAGTAGGTTGCCTCCTCTCTCCACGGCTACATATTAAGCCTGCAACTGTTTACGTTCAATCTCAAATACATTCTGTTCACCAGCCTCAGAGTTCCAAGTGCAGGTGCCCTCAGTTAATCAGCCCGGCTCACTCCATAGTCACTCCCAGCAGTGAGGGATGGTCCAGGCAGCCAGCCAGCCAGCAGCAAATTTTTTCTTTTTGTTAAATCTGTACCAGTCTGGTCCCCAGAGACTAGTTTAAAAGTTTTTTTTTTTTTTTTTGGGGGGGGGGGTGTTTGGTTTAAAGTTCTTGCTTCAAGTAAGATGAAAACAGTTATACAATATCTAGAATTTTAGTTTGGACAAAGAAAGAATGAAAAAAGAAATAAATCTCTCCAAGTGGTGAGCTGAGGGGTGGCCACTGGGTTCAGAGAATGAGAACTGGAGATGCACAAGAGACTCGAAATACTTTGAGGATAGCTGTTCTCTAAGATGTGTTGAAAGGTACCATCCAAAACAAGAAAAGCAGCCTCACATTTTGAAAAAGCTATTTACTTTTCTCCAAATATTATTCCAAATATGAGCCTTATAGACAAAGGTCAATATAAGTCAAACATTCCACAGAAGAAAAACATTTTTACAGATATTGGGAATAATCTGACAGAAGAAAAAAAATGCACATTTATCTAGCTGTGACTGTTTCATGGGAAAAGTCAGCATCCAAAGTGCAAAAGCAAAAATGTGGCTTTTATTGCCACACGAAATATTGACAATCTTCCTTTACAAGCTAATCTTAATTGTTAGCTGGGATGCCAGACAGATAGCAAACTGACCTTTAGAAAATAGGGCTTCACTGGACAAGGGGTAAGAGGGTCAGCCATCAAAATGAATTCAACTTTAGAACAAACAAGCATTGACCCCAACCAAGTCCAAAGCCCAACCAGTAGTCCATTAGAGATAAATACAGGTTGTAGTATTACAAGGTTGTGCCATTTTATACTAAGACCTAATCAATCCCAATTAAAGCTAAACATTCTCCCACCACTAGTTCTGTCCTTAACCTATCCCATTTTTCTGCTGACTCCATACTACAGCTCAATTCAAAAGAAAGAAGGGACTTCAGTGGCTGTTTTGTTTTCTGCCAGTCTGGGGCTTGAACTCAGGGCCTGAGCACTGTCCCTGGCTTCTTTTTGCTCAAGGCTAGCACTCTACCAGTTGACCCACAGCGCCACTTCTGGCTTTTCCTACATATCTAGTGCTGAGGAATCAAACCCAAGGCTTCATGTATGCGAGGCAAGCACTCTACCACTAGGCCATATTCCCAGCCCCGGGACTTCAGTGTTGAGAGGCAACCATCCTACATCCTCCGCCTAATCCTTTCTTTACACTGCCCTCTCACTTCCTGCCCTAAATCGGTCTTACCAAAGATGTAAGGTTTCAGTCACTGTCTCATGAAAAAGTACCTCTATGTAGCATTTGGCTTAAAGTCAAAGAGATGTCTTTGCCCCCAAAAGAATCATTAATAAATTCCATATTATCCCTTCTTACCTACCCCTGCCCCTGTAGAAAAGATCTCTCACCTAAAAATTTCTAATAACAACCAGCACAAGGCGCTGATATTATGTTACTAGAGGAGAAAGAGAGGGAGATAGATATATATATAGTTTTAATAAAACCCTCATGCACAATTAAACTTGATTAAAAGCCTGGAGAATGCTAAAAGTAGTAATGAGTACAGGAGGCTGCAGAGCAGAGAGTACAGGTGCGTCCTTTCTTGCAGTCAGTAAACTCTGGCAAGTAGCAGGCAGGTGACTTCACTTGAGGACTGGAGAAGCAAAAAAGTTGCCTTGTCGTCCTAGGTTGGTGGCAGACTTGCTTTTACTCCCAAACCTACAAAAGAAAGGGAGGGAGAGGGAGGGAGGGAGAGGGAGGGAGGGAGGGAGAGGGAGGGAGGGAGGGAGGGAGGGAGGGAGGGAGGGAGACAGAGACACAGACAGAGAGAGAGACAGAGACAGAGAAAGAGACAGAGAGGGGGGAGAGGGAGGGAAGGAAGGAAGGAAGGAAGGAAGGAAGGAAGGAAGGAAGGAAGGAAGGAAGGAAGGAAGGAAGGAAGGAAGGAAGGAAGGAAGGAAGGAGGGAAGGAGGGAAGGAGGGAGGGAGGGAGGGAGGGAGGGAGGGAAGAATGAAGGGAGGGAGGGAGGGAGGGATGGAAGAAGGAAAGAAGGAAGGGAGGGAGGGAGGGAGGGAGGGAGGGAGGGAAGAAGGAAAGGAGGAAGGGAGGGAGGGAATGAGTCAGAAAATATTCCATGAAAATAAAAATTATAAACAACCACAATGTTAGCTAATATAAATGACTAAAAGTAGGAATCCTTAGACAATTATTCTGTGATGTATTCTTGGTACTACTGAAATGAAAATAGTAAAGATCTTCTGTCTTTTCTCTGTTGT
This sequence comes from Perognathus longimembris pacificus, assembly GCF_023159225.1. Lineage (NCBI taxonomy): Eukaryota > Metazoa > Chordata > Mammalia > Rodentia > Heteromyidae > Perognathus > Perognathus longimembris. Next base: position 54,214,530 of record NC_063161.1, on the reverse strand, counting down.
GTGTGTGCGCGCATGCGTGCACACGCACGTGTAAGTGCACCAATCCTGGGATTTGAACTCAGGGCCTGAGAGCTGTCTCTGAGCTTTTTTGCTCAAAGCTAGCACTATACCACTTGAGCCACAGCTCCACTTCTGTCTTTTTGGCAGCTGACTGGAGAGAAGAGTCTCATGGACTTTCCTGCCAGGGCTGGTTTTAAATGAAAACACTCAGATCTCAGCCTCTTGTGTTTTTGGGTTTTTTTTTTTTTGTTCTTTTTAGGTGAGAAGGGGTTTTATTTACAAAGGATTTTATTTTTATTTATTTATTTTTATTGTCAACATGATGTACAGAGAGGTTACAGTTTCATACGCTAGGCATTAGATACATTTCTTGGACTGTTTGTTACCTCCTCCCTCATTCCCCCCTCCCCCATCTCAGATTCTTGAGTAGCTAGGATTACAAGGCATGAGCCACTGGTACCAGGCCTCAAGATTCTTTTTTGTCTTTTTGGGTTTTTTGAAATAGGGTCTCACTATATAGCCCAGGCTGGCCTGAAGCTCATATTCCTGCCTCAGCCTACAAGAGCTGGTATTAAAAAGCATGTACTACCAACCTAACCAGACTCTTATTAAGTAGGGATAATATGGCTCCAAATTTTTTCTTTTTTGGGGTATTGGGGTTTAAATTCAGGAATTCACATTTGCTAGGTAGGCAATCTACCACTTGAACTATGCCCACAGTCCTTTTTGCTCATTATTTTCGAGACAGCGCTCTGCTTTTTGCCCTAGCTATAGCCTGGACTGCAATCCTCCTATTTATGCTTCCTGCCATAGCTGGGATAACAGAGGCACACCACCACACCTAGCTTTTTTGAGATGAATTCTCAAGAGCTTTTTGGCCTAGGCTGGCTCGAGCTCCCATCCTTCTGATTTTAGCCTTCACCACAGCTGAGATGGATGACATGTTTGAACTAGAGCTCCCAGCTTTTTATTAGTTGAGATGAGGGCTTGCAAATTTTTTTGGCCTAGGTTGGCTTCAAACAATGATCCTCCATTTCTAGAGTAGCTAGGATTATAGATGTGAGCCACTAGCACTGAGTCTCTATGTTTCCTTTTAAGTAGTTTCTAGCTTAAGATCTACTTTAATTTTTCTTTCACTAAGTTCCAACATGCTAGGAAGAAGTCTAAGGAAACAGTCATTTTTTTATTTATAAGAAGATAATTCTATGTACCTGGGAGTGTTCTTGAGGGTGGAGCGTACTCTCTGTGACAGGGAACTTGATGAAGGAGTCTTGAGAAGCTGGTGCTCAGGTGTGGTCACAGGCCCTAGTAAGCTCACTTCAAACAAAGATCAGACATATTTTTAAAAGAGAAAGGAAAAAAAGAATACATCTTTGAAGATGATCAGTTTAAAGCTGACTGCCTTCAAAAGTACTTAAGAGCTAAGTTTAGATACCTAGCAACATCTCACAAATCATTTTTGTCATCATTTTGTAACAAACTGATGTTATATTTTAAACTATGCAGGTAACCACTCAGTGAATACTTAACATTCACTCCCATTCTCAAACTTCACATATATAACATCTAAACATTGATTTTTACATGAACTAGAATAATGTGCTTCCTTAAAAGGGAACCATACAAAACTGTTGGAGGAAAAGCTTATAAGAGGCAAATTTGGTCTATGCACTTGGTAGCTCCTGTCTGTAATCCTAGCTACTGAGATCTGAGGCTGAATCTGAGGCTTGTGGTTCAAAGTCAGCCCAGACAGGAAAGTCTGTGAGACTCTTATCTCCAAAACACTACTCAGAAAAAAAACTGGAAGTGGTGCTGTGGCTCAGGTGGTAGAGCACTAGCCTTTAGCAAAAGAGCTCAGGGACTGTGCCTAGGCCCTGAGTTCAAAGCCTCATGACTGGAAAAGAAAAAAAAAAAAAAAAAGAGGACTGTAAACTCAGCTAATTATCAAGAGGACTGGGGCTTGAGGTCAGCCTAGCAAAAAGTTTGTGAAACTCCATCTCAATAAATGGTAGGACATGCCTGTCATCCCAGCTATGAGAGAAGTTTAAACAGAAGGATCACAGTCCAGGCCAGTGTGAGCAAAAATGAGACCTTCTCTGATAAGCAAAAAGGTTACAGGCTTACCTACAACTGTAGCACTCCTAGCATGTGCAAGGCCCTGAGTTCAAATCTCAGAGCCACCAACCAAAATATAAAGTTTAATCAAGAGAATGTGGCTCAAGTTGTATTGCTCAACTGTAGAAGGCCACAAGTTCAATCCCCAGTACCACGGAAAAAAAAAAAAAGGAAAGAGACAAATCAAGTTGGTAAAAACACCAAGAAACATAAAAATGATCAAGCCCTTTAATTTCTATTCAGGAATTCATCACTAGATTATATACATATTATGTTGGCTGTAGCATTATTTGTAACCCTGAAAAACTGAAAATATTAATAGTTAACATTTCCGTAAATTGGCATTTACAACCAACAAAACAAGTTTATACAGCAACAACAAAAAAGCCCTGCCACAATATGCTAAGTGAAATTAAGAACAAGTTATATCTAACTATTGTCATATCAAAATTTAAAAATATATAGCTATAGAAGAAAGAAATATGACTGGGCATGGCTCAAGTGGTCGAGCAGGGGGCTGGGGATATGGCCTAGTGGCAAGAGAGCTTGCCTCATATACATGAGGCCCTGGGTTCGATTCCCCAGCACCACATATACAGAAAACGGCCAGAAGTGGCGCTGTGGCTCAAGTGGCAGAGTGCTAGCCTTGAGCAAAAGGAAGCCAGGGACAGTGCTCAGGCCCTGAGTCCAAGGCCCAGGACTGGCAAAAAAAAAAAAAAGGAAAAAAAGTGGTCGAGCAGTTGCCTATAGCAAGTATTAGACTCTGACCCTTAGTATCACCAAAAAGGAAAAAGGAAACACCAGGATAGTAGAAACATGAAATTTCTCCTTTAACATTAGAATTTTCTAGATTTAATTTTTATTGAAGAATATGAATATCAAAACAGCTAGCTGTAGCAACTAAAACACAGGGAAAACTGAAGAGGCAAGTTCCTTCTGAAGAAGCACAACCTAGGCCTGACCTTTAATATCTGGTGTCTGCGGTGTTGAAAAGGCATTTGAGTTTTCAATGACACGTAGAGGATCAATATTCTCTTGCTCCACCATCATGAACTGACTCCAGTACTCCAAAGGCAGTGAAAGCAGACGCTCTACTACCTGAAAGACACTAAATATGTTCACAAGCTTCCAAGCTCAGGGTCTCACTGTTCTCTCATGTTATTCCACTGCACTCTCTCTCTCACCCTCCCCATCCCTTTCCCCTTCCCTCTCCTTCCTTCCTTCCCTCTTTTTCTACCCCCCTTCTCCCTCCCTCCTACCTTGGGTTGGCGCTTGACATCCTGTAATATTGTCACTGGGTCTGGATTGGGCACAGCATGGGCAACTATCGTAGGACCAAAGACTTTAGCCAGATTGGCAACATCCATTTTAGTGTTTGGACTCTGAGCCACTCTAAACAGAGGAGTATTAAATTAGGAGACTAAAATATAAATTCTACAAGAAAGCAATTTATCCCTCACACTTTTAATATCCAACCTATGTTATCCTCTCCTTGGAAAATTCCCTAACTCCCACAAGAAGTATCTGCTCTACTCACCTCTGCAAGTGAATCATGAGGAAGGCTAATGTGTCCCTGTTGGCCTGGGGCAGTTCACTGACAGCCTGGTACATGGCAGCTATGCTGTTGTCTTCATCTGTGATTTCTGTAAATGAAAAGAATGCGCCAAGAGGTCTAGACTTCCTTCCCTTGACAGCGGGCTTCCAAGTTATCGACCACAAAGTCTCATCTATACAGTAAGCTTCAGAACAGCTCTGATTAGGTTCATGACTTCATCAGACTCCAGTTTCATTAACAAACAGGATATTGGCCAGCAGCTCAATATTAGAAGTCAGAACCTCTCAAAAATCACCCTTACAGTTTGGTAGGGAGAGTAGGAGGTAACCTATACGGGCAGGCATACAACCTGCAGTAACAATTACCAAGAAGATATTCACTCATAAGACATTTTAAAAGTGTACTATGGGGCTGGGGATATAGCCTAGTGGCAAGAGTGCCTGCCTTGGATACACGAGGCCCTAGGTTCGATTCCCCAGCACCACATATACAGAAAACGGCCAGAAGCGGCGCTGTGGCTCAAGTGGCAGAGTGCTAGCCTTGAGCAGGAAGAAGCCAGGGACAGTGCTCAGGCCCTGAGTCCAAGGCCCAGGACTGGCCAGAAAAAAAAAAAAAAAAAAAGTGTACTATGAACCAGACACTATTCTAAAACAAAATAACAACAAAAAGTGTTCACCTTACAGAACATATGTTCTATTAGGATGTTGTCCAAAAGCAAATACCTATCAGGTAGTGATAAATATGGGGCCAGGTGCTGGTAGCTCTTTCCTATAACCCTAACTACTCAGGAGGTAGAGAGCCTGAGGATTGTGGTTTCAGACCAATTTGGACAAAAAAGTTCATTAGACTCTATCTCCAAAAATAACCAGCAAAAAGCAAGACTGAAGACATGGCTCAAGTGGGGGAGCACAAGCATGGAGCTCTGAGTTCAAACTCAAGTACTGCCAAAAAAAAAAAAAAGAGAGAGAGAGAGAGAAGAGAAAACATGGTGGTAAAGAAGCTAGAAAGTAAAGGAAACTATTATTTTAGGAATGGTGTTTTAAGGATAAGTTAACTAAGGAGAAACTTGAAAGAAATAAAGAAAGAAAACAAGTATCTAGATGAAGAAAATTTAAGGCTGAGAAATAGAAAATGTTAAGGACTTGATGCAGGGAGTAAAACTGTTATGTTTTAAGAACTGTAAGAATTCCAGGGTAACAAGATGAGGAGCAGGGAAGGCAATGAACAAATGGCACTGGGGATGTAACAGGAGCCAAATCACACAGGGTCCTTTGAGCCATGTTAAAAGCTGGATTTCATTCTGAAGATGATGGCAAGTCACTGCAGGGTACTGAGGCCAGAGGAACATCATCTCTTAAATGTTAAAAGGACCACTCTAGCTCCTATATGAAGATCATACTGCAGAAGGCATGAGGAGAAGCAGGACAATCTGTTAGCACGTTCTTACCACATCCTGGAGAAAGAGTACATCCTGAGAGGCAGTCATTCTTCAACTACCATTCTTGACAAATACCAAATTTAAGATATATTTTACAAAGCTGCTGACAAGGTTTGGAGCAGAAAGAAAAGGAATCAAAGATAATTCTAACTTCAAAAGGACAACCTAAAACTTGACCCCCCCCCCCCACAAAAAAAAACCCACAAAAGCAACAACAAAAACACTTAACAACCCAAACAGTTTAAAAAGTAAAAGAGCAGGCATGTATGCAGTGACTCATCCACCAAATTACTGGTTAAGGCACCTACTTACTGTTTGAGGCTCTGTACTAAGCAACAGATAAAGCAGTGAAAATGGTGAAGAAGTTCCAGGCCTGGTGGAACTCACATTGCATACTAAGATCTGCTCTTACCTGCTGCTTCCATAAAGGCTTTGTTTAGCCGAAAGGTCAGGAGGGGTTCTTTGAGGTTTCGAAGGAAATCTTTTAGAAGGCTACAGATGGCATGGATATCATCCACTTTGCTGAGAAGAGGAACTGTTTTCACTCTGAGGAATTTCTCTTTCAGCTCTTTTACTGTCCGGTCACACCCAGAGATCCGATACAAGCCTGTCTATTATCAAGATGACACTTTTAAGAAATTCCTAAACATAAACAACACAAATAGCAAATCCACTCTTCCCCAGAGTTGATTCTTACCTCAGTCAGCCCTCTCTGTTCAATCTCATTTACACAGTGAACAACAATGGAGGGTATCATTGGAGATGTCTGGGACACAAAATCAGCCAACATTCCCTGAAAAAGAGAGCTTTGAATTATTTACACTATTTAGAGCAACAGAAGACCATGTGTATAAAATTATCTGTGAACTAATACTAATACTTTTTTTTCTTTTTTACTTTTTTTTGTGTTTATTGTCAAAGTGATGTACAGAGAGGTTTCATACGTTAGGCATTGGATACATTTCTTGTACTGTTTGTTACCTCCTCCCTCATTCCCCTCTCCCTAATACTAATACTTTTATATGCCTGTTTTCTTTTCTTTTTTTTGTCAGTCATGGGGCTTGAATTCTGGGTCTAGGCGCTGTCCCTGAGCTCTTCAGCTCAAGGATAGTGCTCTTCCACTTGAGCCTCAGCATCACTTCTGGTTTTCTAGTGGTTTATTGGAGATAAGAGTCTCACAGACATTCCTGCCCAGGCTGGCTTTGAACCACGATCCTCAGATCTTAGCCTCCTGAGTAGCTAGGATTACAGGCATGAGCCACCAATGCCCAGCTTAATGCCTATTTTCAAAACATCTATTAAAACTGAGATCTTAGGCTGGAAGTGTGGCTTGGTAGAACATTCCCAAGCCTTGGTTTAATTCCCAGTGCCTTGAAATGAAACAAAACAGATTCTTAGTTATATCTTCTACCTCCACACTAGGACTGACTTATAATCACATATTCCATTTTTACAGGAACAAGGACTAAGATCACCAGCTACAGCAGGATGCAAGCAAGAGATTACAGTCATGGCCTTCAATGTGAGCTAATTTACTACTCAAAAAAATAAAATCTTTGCTGTGCACATGCCTTGAAACACCAACACTCAGGTAAGCAGAGGAAAAAAAGGATCTTAGATGGAGACAGGCCTAGGCTATCAGAGCACAACTATCTCAATAAACAAAAATAAAAAATAAATCCTTTTATACTTCTCAGTTTAAAAAATTACTTCACACACCTCATAATGCAAATTACACAAAGGAGAGAACTCCATGGTTCTATTTGTATGTGGTGTGCATGCACATGTGCCCTCTGATCCTAGGGCTTGAACTCAAAGCTTAGGTGCTGTCCCTGAGCTTGTTTTACTCAAGGCTAGCACTTTACCACTTGAGCCAAAGCACTGCTTCTGGCTTTTTTTTGAGTAGTTTATTAGAAATAAAGAGCCTCATGAATGTTCCTGCCCAGGCTGGCTTCAAACTGTGATCCTTAGAGCTCAGCCTCCTGAGTAGCTAGGATTAAAGATATGAGCCACCAGAGCCCAACATCCACAGTTCTATTAAAACTTGTAAAAAGAAAAAATTGCATGCTTTGATAAAAATTGAAGATCAGGAGAGTGGCGATGAGGATGTGGCATAAATAGGGAGTACCTGATTAGCACATGCAAGGTCCTAAGTTCACACACAAATACTGCTGATAACATTTGGTTTATGGAGGGTAGCAACACAATCATTTTATTCTAATTCTTGCTAATGTTGCTTACATAATATTTTCTAGGTAATTTTTTTTTTTTTTGCCTCTACCAGAATTGGATCTTACACTTGGTTTGCTTGCTGGAATTCTACCCCTTGAGGCATACCTTCAGCCCTGTTTTTTGGCTGGTTATTTTGGAAAGGGAGTCTCAAAGACTTTTCTGCCTGGGCTGGCTTCAAACTGTAATCCTCCAGATTTTAGCCTCTTGATATCTTGGATTATCTGTATGAGCCACTGGCACCCAGCAATAGTCAGGATTTTTTAGTAATTATGTGGTGCTAGGATTTGAACTAGGGCTATTGACTGCTAAGCAGGTACCCTACCACTTGAGCTGTATACTTTGAGCCCAGTAACCTAACCTTGCTATGAAATATCTCTAACATATGAGAAAGAATATTCACAGATAAAAATTAATAACTCAAAAAGGGGGAGGGGGGAGGAGGGAGGAGGTAACAAATAGTACAAGAAATGTACCCAAGGCCTAACGTATGAAACTGTAACCTCTCTTTGACAATAAATAAGAAAAAAAAAAAAAAAAAAAGAAAATAACTCAAGAACTGGCATGAGGGGCTAGGAATGTGGCTTAGCAGTGGAGTCAGTAGAGTGCTTGGGTTCGATTCCTTAGCACCACATAAACAGAAAAGGGTGGAAGTAGCACTGTGGCTCAAGTGGTAGAGAGCTAGCCTTGAGCAAAAAGAAGCCAGGGACAGTGCTCAGGCCCTGAGTCCAAGCCCCAGGACTGGCCAAACAAAAAAAAGAATTGGCATGGAAGTTATAAGAACTCAGGGTTGTCAGGTACCAGTAGCTCATGCCTATAATCCCAGCTCAAAGCCAGCCCAAACAGGAAAGTCCATGAGAGTCTTATCTCCAACTAACCATCAGAAAACCAAACTGGCACTGTGACTCAAAGTGGCAGAGCGCTAGCCTCTAGCAAAAGAGCTCAAGGACAACTCCCAGACCCTGAGTTCAAGCCCTATGACCAGCCAAAAAAAAAAAAAAAACCCTCAGGTTAACTTGTGTATGTCTAATCTGTCTGTATGTCTGAAATTTTCCACAGCAGGATAAGATAAGACCAGAAGAGAAAATGAGAAAGGCAGGAAAGAAAGCAAGGAAAGAGAATAAAGAAAGGGAGGGAAAAAGAGTTTGATTTAGAAAGATCATTAAACAGACAAACCCCAACAACACTGCTACAAGTTAACATTTTGCTATTTCTATTTTTCAAGGAGGGAAATACATCTGGCAGCAATAATTTTAGAATAAAAGCTGACATTAAGTCTCCAAAAGGCTAAAGAAGCCCCACAACGACAAAGTCCACGAGTCATACCTCTCCGATCTTGACAGGTGTTCCTATAAGGGTAGGGATGCAGGGAAGGGGACAGCGGTCCCGGCATTCTGGATGAGAGACCACACGGCAGTCTCGACACTTCAGAGACAGCTTGCCAAATTTGATCCGCTTTCCACATGGAACACAGGATTCGGGTTTAATAACCTGAGGATAAAACAGGACAGAAGGAATAGAGTAAATGAATTATAAAATTGCCAACATATATTGAGGACTTGGTATGTTGTCAACTTTCCAAGCCATTTACATGCTTTTTAAAATGTAACTCTCAAAAACCAAAATGGTATTCAGTAGACACTATGTGGAAGGTGAACTATGCAACTTGTAGGCAGGGGCAGGAGGGGACCTTGGGGAATGCCAAGAAAAAGGTGACACTGTCCAAAACAGAAATGTACTCATTACCTGACTCATGAAATGGTAATCCCTCTATACAAAATCTTAATAACAACAATAAATAAACACACACATAAACACGCACACACACACACACACACACATATATATATATTTATATATTTAATGTAACTCTTAAAAACCAAAAGCAAGCACTGGCTGGCAGCTCACATCTGTAATCCTAACTACTCAGAAGGTAAGGCTGAGATCTGAGATTCACAATTCAAAGCCAGCCCAGCCACCCCACCCCCCAATAAAAAGCCTATGAGGGGCAGGGAAGGCCTAGTGGTAGAGTGCTTGCCAAACATACATGAAGCCCTGGGTTCAATTCCTCAGCACCACATATATAGAAAAAGCCAGAAGTGGCACTGTGGCTCAAGTGGTAGAGTGCTAGCCATGAGCAAAAAGAAGCCAGGGGGCTGGGGATATAGCCTAGTGGCAAGAGTGCCTGCCTCGGATACACGAGGCCCTAGGTTCGATTCCCCAGCACCACATATACAGAAACGGCCAGAAGCGGCGCTGTGGCTCAAGTGGCAGAGTGCTAGCCTTGAGCGGGAAGAAGCCAGGGACAGTGCTCAGGCCCTGAGTCCAAGGCCCAGGACTGGCAAAAAAAAAAAAAAAAAGAAGCCAGGGACAGTGCTCAGGCCCTGAGTCCAAGCCCCAGGACTGGCAAAAAAAAAAAAAAAAGTCCATGAGACACTTATCTCTAATTAACTATCAAAAAGCCAGAAGTAGAACTATTGCTCAAATGGTAGAACATTAGCCTTGAGCAAAAAAGCTCAGAGACAAGAGCCCGGGTCCTGCATTCAAGCCTCAGGACTGATACAAAAGAAAAAAAAAATGTAATTCTTACCCAAAATTCCATAAAGTACATTGTTTTCTTTAATCAGTAAAGCCACAGACTTACAATCTCAGTACTCAGTACTGAGACAGTTGACAAAATGTGAGGACCACCAGCCTACACAACATAGTAAGATCTCATAAATAAATATCTGGGCACCTGTGGCTCACACTTTTAATCCTAGCTACTTGGGTAGATAAGACTGGAATGATCACTGTTAGAGGTCAGCCTAGGCAGAAGAGTCCATGAAACTCCATCTCAACAGGAGAGGCTGAGCATAGTGGCATGTGTCTGTCATCATAGCTTCAACAGGAAGCTTAAAATAGCATGCACCTAAGCAGGAATTGAAACCCTATCTCAAAAATATCCAGTGCCTGCCAGATGCTGGTGGTTCACATCTAGCTACTCAAGATTTGCAGATAACAGTTTGAGGTCAGACTGGGCAAGAGAATCTGTGAGACTCTTCTCTCTCCAAAAGCCAGACAACAGAGCTACTATGGCTCAAGGAGTAGAGTGCTAGCCTTAAGCAAAAAAAGCTCCAAAGGTCAGGGACATTGCCCAGGCCCTAATTCAAGCCTCAGGATGGGTAATAAAAAAAGTGCCAAAAAGAGCTAGAAGACTGGATCAGTATAGATCATCTGCCTAGCTAGCCTGAGGCCATAAGTTTAAAAAAAAAAAGTGCTTGAAAGGAAATGAAGCCATCATATATTTACCGTCTTAGAGACAAAGTCATGTAGGCGCATCCCTCCATTTGTTTGTGGCGTGCCCAAATTGTCTGCCTCATTTCTTGGCTCCAATGGCCTGCTGCTAAGGGTGGAATCACTGTTCCAAGTTTGTAAAGTACCTAGAAAACAATCAAATTTAAGCCTTGTCTTAAGTATTTTGTTCCTTCTAAATTTCAGCCCCATTATTTAAGTAACTGACAAACAGTAATTTGTACTTTAAATTATAAATGAATACCACCAACTATTTGGGGGGGAAAAATACTTTTAAGAAAAACTAGTTATCCATGCTGGCAATCCAAAAGTAAAGCGTGTACAATCAACCAGTCCTCTAGTCTTGTATAGGCAGCAATAAAAAATGACCCAAATTTTAACCATCCCCTGACTCAAGAGGGTTCTAAAAAAAAAAAAAACAACTCTACTAAATTTTACCAGCTGTTTTATATATTCATTCACACCTTTATTCATGCATTCATTCACTTTTAATGAACTGTCTCTATGAGACAGGATGGACTCAAACCTCCCTTACCTCAGCCTCCCAGGTACTAGGATTACAGGACCTATACAAGCTGTTTAGTCAGATTTAACAGACCTGTTTTCCTTCGGCTCCTGGTCCAGTATGGCACCGTCTCAATAGTGGAAACAGCTTCAATGGGCCCACCATCATTGGGAACAGTCACTGTCGTTTTTGCAACTATGGATTCATTCGCCTGCAACAAAAATATGAGAAGAAGGAATACAAACCACCTAACTTTCCCACTGCTATACAATAATTTGGGATTAGATAAAAAACTGTTGAGCCTTAATCCAGGTTGTAGGACTAGCACAAAAACATTTTTAAGTTCAAATCTCAGACTTTAAAAATATGTATGACATAGTGGAATATAAATAAGCAAAAAAGAATCAGATTTACAGCTGCTTACTTAGCCACAGTAATTCCAATCATACGAATGATAAGGACCATGACATAGAAAAACTCCAATATTGTATCTTCTCAAACTAACGCTATAATGTTGACACAGACATTTCACTGCTTTTATGTGTTCAAGATCCCAATTCTCTTGACCTGACTCATTACCTGGTCTACTGTGGAGCCAATGGAACGAGTTTTCTTTATAGGCCCAGGGGGTCCATCAACAAACTGTCGGCTACTAGAGCGCTAGAGGAGGGGAGGGGACAAGGACCAAAATCTTTAGTATCAAGTAGGATCTGATGCACAGAAGATAAAATTATTCTATCAAGACAGCTGAATGTAAGCCCCAAGGACCAGGGCTATAGTAAATAACAAACAACGTGCTTTATCTTTTATAGCCCATTTCCACATGAAAAATAAGTTACATGAACCCAAAAATGTTCACAGCACTGTAGAAAAAGGAACAAGCTTTGAAGAAATTTAGATGACAGCACCAGAAGAGTAAAACTGTAATCCTATTCTAGGACATTAAGTCTTTGGAAACATATCAAATATCCTAAACAAGTACACACAAACAGGTCTTTATATCCCATTATTCACACATTTTTATCTGAACCTTGTATTAGAGCATAAAAGCCTTGCATACAATTTTATATGACAATTCACAACAAATTTAAGCATATCCTTTTCTAGCGCATGAATGAATTGAGATGCAGCCCAGACAAATGAAATAGGAGAGAATTCTGTCTTTAGTCACTATCTCAAAGAATATCAATATAGCTCTACAGTATGAATTTGTTTGTATATGAGCTTAACAATGGTAACATGTCAGAAGTGGTCTAGCTTGCCAAAATTTCCAAAGAAAACTCTTTGTAGGCTGGGCGCATGCCCCAAGTGATAGAGTGCTTGCCTAGCACAAGATCTCAAGAGTTCAAATCCCAGGGGGAAAAAAAAAGGAAAACTCGCTTTCCACTTGCATCTTGCTATGTAGGCCAGGCAGGTCCCACTCCATGATCCTCAGAATCCTGATTACGGGTGTAGGCCATCACACTAAGCAAGTAAACTCCTGTTGCTACTTTATACAAAAGCAAAACCAACCATACATACCCTCTTTTCTCTTTTCTTCAGTTTGAAATTCCTCACCATGGAAGAATCCCAGTCCTATTGACAATTACAGTATATTAATTTCTTTAGTTAGATCTCTCATAAGCACTATGCAAATACATCTACAGCAAACTTGAAATCCTTTGGGAGCCAAGCTACCTAAACTATTTGAGGACAGGGGGAACGGGAAAGCCTCCAATGTTGTAGCTATAGAGATATAGTAAAGTTAACTGGTTTTCTTTTAAAAATTGAAGCTATTATAATAGAATCAGGAATCAATACCACAGAGACAAGAAAAGGTTAAAGAATCAACATCTATCGTGATTATTTCTAGTGTCTGGTCCTTTATTTCTGGTTATTTTTGTAATTAGTTTTAGAACCTACAGAATGTTAGGTACTACACTAGTCATGTCAAGTGTAATTCTTGCCCTTAAGGGATTGTTGCTTTCTACCAGATCTTCTGAACAACACTGCCAATTCAAAAGTTTATGTCTTTTGATCATTCCTCTTCTTTGGACTCTAAAAAAAAGTTCACCTCTAGAAAATTATTTCTCTTTTTATGACCTAATTTCAATTCACTTATTTGCATTCATTTTAGTATGTACCTGTAATTTATTCCTGACTGTCCCTGAAACAGGGACATAGTATGTAGAAATAGTTGCATAGAGAAAATAGTAGCTCACCAAATTTGCCTAGCTAATTTAGATATTAGTTGATTCGGCTTTAGTTAGAAAAGGTATCATAGCACATGTCTACCTTAAAATCAGCTGATAGTATGCTTTATGTTGTTGTTTTTGCCAGTATTAGGGTTTGAACTCAGAGCTCTGAACACTCTTGCCTGAGGCTCTACCATTTGAGTCATGCCTCAAGCCTAGCATTTTTCTGGTTAGCTGGGGTGTTTGGGAGATGAGTCTCATACATCTTTCTCTCTGGACTGGCTTCCAATTGTAATCTTCTGGATCTTAGCCTCCTACATAGCCTTGTCTTATTATATAACCCAGACCTACTCTATATTTCTTTTTGTTGTTGTTGTTGTTGACTAGTCCTGGGGCTTGAACTCAAAGCCTGAGCACTGTTCCTGGTTTCTTTTTGCTCAAGGCTAGCACTCTGCCACTTGAGCCACAGCGACACTTCCAGCTTTTTCTATATATGTGTGGTGCTGAGGAATCCAACCCAGGGCTTCTACATGTATAGGAGGTGAGCACTTAACCACTAGGCCATATTCCCAGCCCCCTACTCTACATCTCTTATTTCCAAAAGGAATTGACTAAAATGGCCGTATTTCCCCCTCCTAAACATTGACTTTTGAGGAAATAAAATCTTAACTAAGTAATAAGTAATTGTTACTTGTTTCACTATGTCAGAAAAACAGCCACCAATAACTTCTTATGATTTGTTTGCTAGGAACAGCCAGCAACAGAAAACACAAATCAATAAATTTCAGTCTCCTAAATATCATAATTATCAGGAGATAACTTTATGAAGAAATACCATCATGAGATGAGGGGGTGCTACTCCAGAAAAGGTAGCAAAGAGTTTAGCAATGTTAATTGCCATTAATCAAAGCATTATTCATAGTCTAAAAATTCTCATCACATCTTTCTGATTGGAGTCCTGGAGTCCCTTAGTTTCCTTGTAATTATGAAGTATGGGTAAGATTTTCTTAAGATCCAAACTGATACAAAAGTAAGGCACAAGTCTATTCACTCCAAGAGCAGCAAATAACCTTTGCCTGCATATAGCCTTGCTAATTTTTTTATGGCTGGCTAGGGCTTTAATAAGTCAAGATACAATCAATTAGTACATGCAGCTCACAGAGAGCCTTTCAGTAAACTTAACCTCATGCAAGTCCTGAATTCTACATTCTGACATCTAGAAACTAAAGCTTGTGTGATTCACATTTTAAATTGCTAGCCCAGACTCTATAACATATCAACAAATAATAGTAAAGGGTGGCCAGAGGAGAGAATAGGGCCAACAGATAAGTCTCAAAGATCAAATTTTATTACCAGTGATTCATCAGTCTTGTCAAAGCTGATATCTGATAAAATGGAACCAGATTCATCAATGGTTGATAGTCTAGATGGACAAAATACAATGTTAGACGCAAAACTATAAGCCACCAAAACACCCCAAGAATCCCACTGGTCAGGTAACATGAGCAAGATCATAGCAATTATCTTCTCTATGGTGACAACTTCCAAGTTCAAACCTAGCTGTGGTGGGCTGCTTTTTATGAGAAGTATGTGGATAAGGCCAGGTGCAGCACAGTTGCTTTTTCAACAAAGGGCTCATAATACCAACTCAAAATTACAGCCAGAGCTATAGGTGTTACTCCCTGCTGAGTTTGTACTACAGGCTACTAAAAATTCACAAGGCAGAAGAGTGAGTTTTAATTTGATTCCCAATTGTGGCTGCTTTCTGCAAGAGAGGATTACCCAGCTTTGGCAAGAAATTAAGCCTGTACATCTTCTTAGTTATAAAGATACCCCATAAAACAACCAGGCAACAAAACAAATAGCTGTAAGAGTGCTGACCTTTCCCTACTTATTGTATTGGGAGTGCTAAAGTCAAAGCCTAGCTAAGACTATTTTTTTTTTAATTTCTATTGTCAAACTGATGTACAGAGAGGTTACAGTTTCATACGTTAGGCATTGGATACAATTCTTGTACTGTTTGTACCTCCTCCCTCATTTCCCCTCCCCCCACTAAGACTATTTTAAATAGTTAGTATGGAACCAAAATTATTGTCTAGTCTTGGCTCAGAGCAGCCTTTCTAAACCAGAAAAGCTACAAGAGCTCTCTGGAGAGCAAACATTGAAAGTATTGCTGAACTGTCACTTTCACCTTTAGCAATGTATTTCTTGGCAATGTACAGGATTCATTATTTATGTGTAATTTAACATCAACACCAAAATTTTACCCGTGGTGAAACAACATCTTGAGGAGAGATTTATAAAAAAATAAGGAAAGAATGCGCTCGGGGCCAGTATCCCATGCCCGTAATCCTAGCTACTCAGGAGACTGAGAACTGAGAATCACTGAAGCCAGCCCGGGCAAAAAAAAAAAAAAAAAGGCCTTTAGCCTTTTATCTCCAATTAACTGCCTTAAAAAAATGCTGGAAGTAGAGCTGTGGCTCAAGTAGTGGCATATTAGTTTTGAGGTTAAAAAAAATAAGCAACTCAGGGACAAAACCTAGGCCCTGGGTTTAAGACCCAGGAAAGGCACAAATGAATAGATAAAATAATAATAAAAGAAGAAAAAAAAAAGGGAGGGCCTTAATTTCGCAATACCCTTCCCCCAAAGTCTTGTTCTGCTTTCTTCAGCACACATTACAGAAGCAGTATATTGAAGAGTTCAGATAACAGGAACTTCTAACAGCTGTGTTGCTCATGATCAGATAACAACAGATGCAGTTCCCCCACCTTTTGTTGCCAGCATTGCCGCTGGATGGCTGGCCTTTATTGAGAAAAGCCAGAGCTGATTTTTGCTCCTCGCTTAGTTGAATGCTGCCAGATGTGTCACACATGAGCATCTCTCGAATCAGCTGAATTTGTCGTTCCTTCAGACCAAAGCAGAGTAAAACATCATAACTAGCCAGGGGAGAAAGCTTCACCTCAAATTTATGGGACAGGCAGAAGACATTAAAATACAGCATTATGCAAATGGGACTTCAGGAAGGCAGCTACACCAACAGCATATTAATTCACATCAAGCCCAGATTGTAGCTCTGATTTCTGACTGGTAAAATGAACTGTAGCTAGAATAGTGGGGTTCTGCTACAAGACTTTTAGATCAAACTGCTAATCCAAGAAGAGAGTAATGCAAAATTTGAGTTCTAAAATAGATTCCACATAGCAAAAATACTTTGTCATTTTATCAAGTCAATTATTGGATTCTTCCACAGATCAAAGCAGTCACCAACCTTTGTAAATGGTGGAGCAAAACACACTAAAATAGGTATAGAACTGTAATACAAAAGAATCCAACAATTTGAGCTTACTAAGGCATCCAACACTGAACTAAGATGGATTAGCCCCTGGTAATAAAGGCTTTCTGGCCCAGTCTGGCACATCAAAATGATAGTGCTATAAGTCAGTCACATTACTCAACTGGTTGAGTACATCTAGCTCTTTACCCTGAAATAGAGAGCAGTGATAAAGGGACGGGTTAGAACTGCCTTGCCTCTATCAATGTGGAGGAACAGCTAGTTGTGTACAGATGAAGATACTTTGAGTAGCATTTTAATTTCTAACTATGAAGAGGAGTCATAAGCTAGTTTTAACTCTAATCATGGGCAAGATGTCAAAGGATATGTTGCTTTCAGTTCTTTCATGAGGATGAAAAATGGGGTATATGTCTCAAGAGGAAATATCAGTCGTTTTTATGTTATTGTATAACACTACAAAATTTTATGACTATATAGCCATTGTTCTTATATACAAAACAATACAGACCAGCTTCTCACAGTCAGCCTCAGCTCGTTGTCTCCGTTTGATCTCTAGCTCCACTTGATTACGTGCGTGCTTCAGCTTAACATCAAGAGCGCTACGTTCAGATTCCGCTTTCATCAAAAGATCCTTGTATTTCCCCAGCTCGTGGTCTGTTCTCTGCCACTTCTTACGGAAATCCTCAAAGTCTTTTGCCAACTGGATGAATTCTGAGGAAAGGTGAAAATTTTAGTAATTCAAGTATCAAACAGAGTACAAATCCTCAAATAAATGGCTCCAAATACATAATTAAGGGACCAGCTCAACTATAGGCAAGCCCAACTGAAAATAACCAGAAGCAGATCTTAGATATATCTGTCACTCTAGACAAGAGCTTTGTGGGGAGCAATTCCTGATTCAATAGGCCACATACTTCTAGCTTAGCCAGTGGCATCTGCTATGGAATATGTAACTCATTAGTCACCTGGCTCCAGATGTAACACTAACACTGAAAGCTCCTGAACAGAAGGCAATCAAAGGGGGATACCTTTGGGGCAGCTGTCACACACCAGGACAGTTACAGCTATAAAACAAAAAACAGTCTCCTTTACAGTCACACATTGCTGCACCAGGGATGTTAAGCAGCAAATTCAAATGTAACTGCTGTAATATGCTCCAGTAGATGTAGATTAATATTACAGATGTCTAGACCTGCAATTTCATTCAGCTACATAATTATACAAATATTGATTTGAAAGTAAAGAGCCAATTTGCTTTTGCTGTTTAACACTGCCCTGAAGGGTATGTAAACATTCCACTTGGAAAAGCCAGAGAGATCACACCAGCTCTTGGAAAGTCACTGATAGAAGAATGTGGACTCTTCAAATGTCTGCAAGGATGGCGTCACTTCCCAAGCAGAACCTCATAGCAAGATAACCTTGATGGCATTCATTCTTATCACCTGATAATGGGGAAGACTGTTCTACAATATACTTGCAAAAGTGCCTTACAATTTTCTAGTTAACCTCAGTCTATCTCTAAGCACCCATTCACACTCTCTACCATAATGAAGGAACGGTCCAAGGTGCATATCTGATGCTGATCACACTAACCCAGTTTATAGCTGAAACTAGGCCATATTCACACAAAGAAGGTTCTTAGGTGGTAAGGGCATTATACATAGTGTAGCACAAGCCTACTATGTCACAAATATACAACAGGAACTTGCTAAATATTGTTATGCCTGTTCCTAATTCATACTTATTCATCACTATTTTTAAAAGTTCGGACAGCTTCTAACTAAAAAAATAGATTAAAAATGTGGACTGGGAAAAACATAACAAAATACTTAAGCTACTAATTAAAGTAATTTTATTTAGCTACTTGCATTCTCATCTTCCTTTAACCTTGGACTTAAAAACTTAAAACTAGGGCTGGGAATGTGGCTTAGTGGTAGAGTAATTGTCTAACATGCATGAAGCCCTCGGTTCTATTCCTCAGCACCACATAAACAGAAAAAGTGGGTACTATGGCTCAAGTGGCAGAGTGCTAACCTTGAGCAAAAAGAAGCCAGGAACAGTGCTCAGGCCCTGAGTACAAACCCCAGGACTGGCAAGAACAACAACAACAAAAAAAAAACACCTTAAAACTAAACAAAAGGCAGTTGTGACAAAAGGCAAGAATGAGAATTTAAGGGATATGTGGAAGAGGCAGTCCTAGAATTTGAGAAAATGACAAATACTGAGTGGATGCACAGAAGATTCTAGAGTACTGAATGACCTAATTCCAAAGTCAGAAATTTAGAGAGGAGACCAGGCACTGGTGGTTCACGCCTGTAATAACTACTCAGGAGGCTGAGATCTAAGGATTGAAGTTTGAAGCCAGCCAGGCAGGAAAGTCTGTGAGACTCTCCAATTAACCACCAGAAACTGGTGGGGCAAAATCTCTATTGCAAAACAGAAATCAATAGGAAACTACATATCTTGTTTTTTGGTGTGTTTTTTTTGGGGGGGGCGGGGGGTTGTTGAAATAAATAAGAAGCCAGATGGGTGTTTTTTTTGGGGGGGGGGCTGTTTAGGAGTTTTGTTTGGCTTCACAGCATTACTTCCCAAAGTATTTTCACAACTAGTACCTCAGTATATCCCCAAATCCTCACAGCAGTCACAGACAAGAGATGAAATGCTTAAATTCCTATTTCACAGATGGAAAAACAGAGAAACAAGTTAAATGCCAACACTAGCTACTGGGATTCTAAACCTGGGATTCTTCCCTTGGGCTCCACACCCTTATATCCTCCTAGAGGTCTTATCAATACAATCTCTTCTACCATTTGCTCCGTGTTTCCAACTCACAAACACCACTCCACCCAGGAATGGGATTCCTCTTATTTCTTTTTTTCCTGAGCTATGGCAACCATCTCCTTCCTAGTCAGACTCCCATCCTCCATCTCTACTGCAACCTTTACTTCTGCCAGATAAAATTTTCCCAAAGCAGAGTGCTGATCATCCCTACCCTCCACCCCCCACTGTCTCCCCTCACCTGTGTTGCATACTCTAAAGCTGTTGCCTGACCTCTTTCATCTCTGCCTATTGAGATCTGACCCTATATCTAAGATTCAACTCAAATCTTACTTTCTTTCAAGAAGCCATTTAGTTGTCCCTTTTCCTCAAACTCAACATGTACTAGAAGCTTTGATAGGCCCTCACAAAATATTTGTTAAATGAACCTGTGTCTTAAGATTTCTTATTCCCTATCTTTCCCACTAGACTCCAAAGTAATCCATTTTCTGAGATGATGTGACCTCAAAGGGAAGCCTGATTAGTATGCCATTGTGGTTACTGAGCTAGTACCAGATGACAGGGTCATGCAGCAGCTATTAGGGAGAGAAAATAGAATATTGTTCTGAAAGGCCTGTAAGTGGATAAGAGCTATTAAAAGCATCAATCAATTTAAAGAAAATACTGAATGGTATAAGCAAGATGCCATATTAAGTACTATGAAGGTAAAGAAGAGCTCAGGACACAGTTCTAGCATTACTTTTATGCCAGTAAGGCTGATTTGAGAGCAACACATACTAAATTGGTTATTACTGAAAATCTGAAATAGAAGAGAAATGGCAACACAAAGAGAAGCTGGCATAAAATAATTCTCTTAGACCATATACATCAGTGCTATCAGTCCCACTTTCTTTTCTAATTGATTTCCCGGATTGTTCCTTTTCCTCCCCAACCCTCTCCTTTATCATTACCCATGAATCTAATGTACAAAAGTTGGTAAAAGTATATGCCAATCCCTTTTTGAAAAGAAAGACTGTTTTCCCTCCTTAGCTATGTTTCATAGACACCAAAAGTCTGGGATAAAGAATAAAGGCAGGGGCTGGGAATATGGCCTAGTGGCAAGAGTGCTTGCCTCAAATACATGAAGCCCTGGGTTCAATTCCTCAGCACCACATATATAGAAAACGGTGGCGCTATGGCTCAAGTGGCAGAGTGCTAGCCTTGAGCAAAAAGAAGCCAGGGACAGTGCTCAGGCCCTGAGTTCGTGGCCCAGGACTGGCAAAAAAAAAAAAAAAGAATAAAGGCAACAAGCTAGGTGCCAGTGACTTCATGCTTGTTTAATCCTACCTAATAATAGGGGGCTGAGATCTGAGGATCACAGACTATGAGATTTATCTCCAAATAACTACCAAAATAAAAGCTAGAAGTGGAGCTGTAGCTCAAGTAGTAGAACCCTAGCTTTGAGCAAAGCAGCTCAGGCCTGATTTCAAGCCCCAGGACCAACCACAATTAAAATAATAAAAAATCTGGAAGTAGCGCTGAAGCTCAGGTGGTAGAACA
The DNA here is from genome assembly GCF_023159225.1 of Perognathus longimembris pacificus. Lineage (NCBI taxonomy): Eukaryota > Metazoa > Chordata > Mammalia > Rodentia > Heteromyidae > Perognathus > Perognathus longimembris. The sequence continues at coordinate 54,193,610 of NC_063161.1, read as the reverse complement.
CCAGCCTTAAGCAAGAAAAAGCCCTAATTTCAAGCCCCAGAATCCCAAACAAAAAAAAAAAACAACAAAAGAAAAACAAACAACAAAAAAAGCAAAAAACTGGAAAGCAGAGCTATAACTCAAGTGGTAGGAAAAAACTAAGCCTGGAGGAGGAAAAAAACTAAGGTACAATGTACAGGCCCTGAGTTCAAGCCCCAGTAGTAGCACCAAAAAAAAAAGGACAATTACTAGGAAGAAAAAAACAACATCCTTGGAAATTCGTATTTTACCTAGTTCATGGTACAAATACGAAAATGCCAACTAATGTCAACTGCTGAGTGAAAAGATAACATTAATAATGAAAAACATCTGGGTAAAATCCATTTCAGGGCAACTACAGAAATAATTTTAGAGATGTTTAAGAATGATTCCCATTAATCTTTGATTATGGGTAAGTGACCACTGCATTCTTTTTAGGTAACATGAATGAAAAGCAACTTTAAGGCTGAAACATTTCCATTTTATAGAAAGCCCAAATGTGAAGTCTGCTTTTTCTTTTTGCACAGACCATCTCAGAATGACTTACGAAGTTCATTTCCTTCACTGAGAATTTCCACCCGGCGCACAAGCTGCTCAAACAGATTCCGCAAATTCAGCATTGTAGTATCCATCTTTCTGCCAAGAAATCAAATACACATTAGGGGTCCTGCCTTCTCGCCCTGACAAAAGATGCAGTAGCAAACATATAGTCATCAGTGACCAACATCTGGACTCTTCCATTTGCAGCTACCATTATAAGAATCTCAAGCCAACAATTGATGTTTTGTGTGATCCTCAATATAAAAACAAAATTGGGGGCTGGGGTGTAGCTCAGTGGCAAGCACTTGCCTAGCAAGTGCAATGTTCTGGGTTCGACCCCCAATGCCCAAAAGGAAAATACAAAAAATAAACAGTTAAAACCAAAGTTGGAATGTTGAAGATAATATCTACCTTCTGTCTACTTCTCTTCCCACCTCCACCCACAATTACCCTGGTGCTGACAAGAAGGCAATTAGGAATGAGCCTGTCAGTCAGTTGATTACAAGGTGACTACAAAATGTGGTTCAAGTCAAGCCTGATTAGTATAACACTTCTGCTATTTTAATTCCTTATGGACTTTGAAATCTACAATGTAACTTAATGTGGGTTTATCTTTAATTTCATTTTTAGCTAATGCCCTGTTGAAACTGTCTTTTAGAAAGCAGGACATGGTCAGCAGATTTCCTATCAATGACACAGATGACATCACATCACCAATTAAATGAGGAAATCACCAGCTCAGCAGCACAAGAATTATTTCTGTATTACAGGGTTCCCTGCTGGACTGCTTGCAGGACTATGTCTAAATTTATACCAAGAATAGGCAAAGGATTATGTTTTACCATATTCTGGCATCAGAGAGACAATATACCACCTTCACAGTTAGAAGGGCAAAGGAAAAATCATTTACTGGCATGTTCTGTATAGTGAATTTCAGGCTTTGTGCTTCCCTTCAAAGACCTATGGCTATTACATTAAAAATGCAATCACTACAGGCAGTTCTATTTCAAATAGTCTTTAACTGGAAATACCTTGAGGAAATAAGATCTTCATTTAACAGTTAGGAAGACATTCATGGGATGTTATGAAAATTATCAAGGAAATGAAATAAACTCAAATTTCACTTGAAAATAAAATGTCTTTAGAAATACCATTAAAGTATTGTTCCTATATTTCTCTATCTACCTCTCAACATTCTACTCCTGGTGGTTATTTCATGTCTCTAAATAAAAATTTCAGAACTCTCTTATGAATGTTTTGTGATTTTTCAATGTTTTTAAGAGTGTACGATAAGTTGTGATGGCAACAAAGGAAAAAATACAAAGGACAAAGGAATATATGACTACAAAGATATTCTCTACTAAATGATGCAAAAATATTCATTTGTACTTGTGACAATTGTAATAGCAAAAGCCTTCAATTGGATGAGATATATACCTGATTCTGGGCCAGAAACTAAGATCTTCAAATGGCAATGTATCTGTTCCAAGCAACATAATCATAGCAAGCTGCTAAGCAACCAGACCAACAAATTTATTACAAAGGTCTTTTACTAAACTAAGAACAAAACCAAAAGAATAACACTAAAACTGACAGGAAGAGATCTGGAAGTCATGGAAAGATACCTATGGACTTAACAAAACTAAACATACTCAAGTACCACAGTACAGAAGGAGGGAAGGATATTCAACAGTTGATTCAGATGACAATATCTTTTGACTCCCAGTAAAAACATAAGGTCCGAATAAGTACTTTCAATCTGAGCATTGATTTCTCTCAATTCAATATCATCTGTATATCTGCAGCATTAGAGCAGTAGAAAACTTATGTCCGGGAGTACAGAAAAGTGTCAAGTGTCAGTGGTTCATGTCTGTAACCCTAGCTACTCAGAGACCTGGAAGACCTCAGTTCAAAGCTAGCAGGGACAGAAAAATCTGTGCAATTCTATCTCCAATTAGGATTACAGGCATGAGCCACCAGCACCCAGTTCTTAATTTTTTCCCCCAAAGGTTTGTGTCTTAAATGACAATGAGACCTGACTCTGTGTGTGCATGTGTGTGTGCATGAGTGTGTGTAACACTGAAGTTTTAAACTCAGGGCCTTGAGCTTGCTAGGTAAGCACGTTATCACTTTAGACATACTGACTCTTGATTTCTTCTATGATTTGAATGTTTGTGTCCCTCCAAAGTTCTTGTTAAAACTTAATTCCTGGGCTGAGAATATGGCCTAGTGGCAAGAGTGCTTGCCTCGTATACATGAAGCCCAGGGTTCGATTCCTCAGCACCACATATATAGAAAAGGCCAGAAGTGACGCTGTGGCTCAAGTGGCAGAGTGCTAGCCTTGAGCAAAACGAAGCCAGGGACAGTGCTCAGGCCCTGAGTCCAAGCCCCAAAACTTAATTCCCAATGCAGCAGTACAGTAGGCTAGGTGCTGGTAGCTCATGTCTATAACCCTAATTACTCACTCAAGAGGCTGAAATCTGAGGATTGAGGTTCCAAGGCAGACCAGGCAGGAAAGCCCATGAGACTTATTTTGAATTAACCACCAAAAAGCCAGAAGGACTGTCTCAAGACATACAGCACCAGCCTGGAATTAAAAGGCCAACGAAGGCCATAAGGCCCTGAGTTCAAGCCCCAGTATGGAAACCAAACCAATCCCAAACAAAACAAAAAAAGTGATCAGGATATGAAATGGAATATATGCCCTTATAGCCCTTATAAAAGGGTTTGAAGGAATCTTTTTGCCCTTCTACCATGTGAGGACACGGCAAGAATGCCCTATCTTAGAAGTAGAAAACAGGCCCTGACCAGACAAAGACTCTGCTAGCAGCATTATCTTGGATTTCCAGACTGTGAAGAATAAATGTCCCTTATTTCCAAATTACTTAGGCTAAGATATTTTGTTTTAGCAGCAGGAACGGACTGAAACTTTCCCCTTTAAAGAAAATCTTCCCATTGTTCTCACATTCCTTTAATCCATTATTATCCTTATCTATGCATATTACTCTCTGAAATAAGACAGGCTCTTGAACACATCTCACGGCTGAACAACTGAGCATGCAGACAACCTACATAGAGACATCTCACCAGAGTAACCACTATACATACAACAAAGGGTAATCTGCATTGTTCTCCTCCGGTGATGCCTAGTATCGTAGCCAGGAGGTACTTAGTTAAGTAACCTCCTCATACTCTACTGTATACAAAGAGGCAGTCCTTAATTCTGACAGATCATCATGGTCTCCAAGTTCATAGTTTTACAAAAGTCTGATTATCAATTTCTATTTTTCCCTCATCACCTGACATTTGTGTCCCAGGCAGACTGTAAACTTGAGAGGAGAAATCTTGTATTTGGCACTGCTATGTTACACACACAAACATTCAGAATTTAAAATATAATACAAAACAAACAGATAATAAATAAATGTCAAAGAATACACACACTGTCATTAATACTTCTGTCAAAAGGGTTTCCATTCGACCTCAACATTACTTAATATAGAGCAGAACAAAAAGAACAATTAAAGAGGGATAGGGCAAAAGTCCTAAATTAAAGCTTTAACTCGTCTATGTACTAGTAAAATGTTGGTAATTACTTAAATTCTGAGACTCATTTACAAAGTACAAACAATAATACTTATGCTACACTTCATAGAAAAACTTAACATAGAAAAAACTTTACAATGCATAAGTTGGCTCTTACTATCAAAATACAAGGTATTATATATAAAACTATGTATGAGTGGGAGCTTGAGGCTCACACCTGTATGTAATCCTAGCTACTCAGGAGGCTAAGATCTCAGGACTGTGGTTTGAAGCCAGGTGGGGCAGGAAAGTCCATGAGACTTTGCCAGTCCTGGGTTCGATTCCTCAGCACCACATATATAGAAAATGACTGGAAGTGGCGATGTGGCTCCAGTGACTGAGTGCTAGCCTTGAGCAAAAAGAAGCCAGGGACAGTGCCCAGGCACTGAGTCCAAGGCCTAGGACTGGCAAAAAAAAATGTACTCATTACCTGACTTATGAAATGTGAACTCCTCTGTACAAAAGAAATAAAATTTAAAAATAAAATAAAATAACATACTATGTCATGTTTGTTACATTATCCAATGCCTCTCCCAAATCATGTTACACAAAGAATGAAGTTTATAAAAGCAGACTGTAAATAGAACCTAGACCAAAAAGAATCAAGAAGAAAACAAAATTTGACCAGGTGAAGAAACTTAAGCAAGCTGGTCTAGAAAAGCTTAATGCTACTGAAGAGAGCTTCTTTTTCCTCTAATATAGGTTTACTTTGGGTAATGAAAAAATTACAGTAGCAAACTATAATCCTCTTCTCTTTACAGGCTGGGGAACAATATATTTTTATTAACATCCTACAGAAGTGACTCTAAGGAATTATTTATAGGTGACAAAAATATCTTTCTGCATCACTACCGACTCTTGATATCTCAGCCAAATTGTAACTCAAAAAGCTAAAATTTACTCATCCTATTCAATGTCAATTGAAAATGGTTTTAATTTTCCTGCTGGGTCACATTTTCACCCTTAAGTTTATTTCCTCTCCCTTTATTATTTAGCTCCATAGCTAGAAGATACACTAATGTGGAAGGAAACAAAAAACAAAGTCATCTTGCAGTGCATTGCTTTGCAGCTGTAAAACAGCTGTTACTTTCCGCAAAAGAGGCTGCTGCCTTTCGGGAAAGCTGAAACGACCCCTGTGTGTGGCAAGGAAATCAGTTTGTGAGCACTTAAAACAAAAAGGTGCTGGAGAATCTCAGCTATTATTGATAGGAAGCCCCAGAAGTGGAGAAGTCACTACATACAGATTCCCAATCTGTGAGTATCCCTAAGGGAGCAATTTGGCAACACCAAGGTAGAGTCTCAGCTTGCCTTGATTGCTTTGAGCCCCCAATTTAATTTCAATCACCCAGTGAAGAAGACAGACAGTTCTTCAGAATAACAGACTATTGCAGACTGCAGAGTATCCTGGGAAAAGTCTGTATACTCTTCTACTTTCTATTACAATCAACATTATTATGAAACCTATATATCATTTCTTAGATACATAAAAGGTGTTAAATATTGTAAAACAAAGCAACAGAAGACTGCCTGAGTTTTTCATTGATGTGTCTTAATAAAAAAAAACACCCAAAACATTGCTGATCTGGAGAATCCCAAGAAATTAACAATATAGGTTTTCTGCTGCCAAGGAAAACCTTTTATTCCCAAAAACAATCTCAATGCTAAGATTCTTTCATGTAAGTAGGAAGCATTTCAGAACAATTCTTTTTCCCAAATGTCTGTATCAAATCCAAGTGGCAGGAAGAAAAATACTATTATGACAACGAATTTGCGTCCGTTTTTAGAGTGTTAGGGATCGAACTCAGAGCCTTGTATATGGTAGTCAAGCATTCTACAACTGAGCCAAATTCCCAGTTCCCAGCCCACCCCTAAAAAACAACAAAAAGGGCTGGGGATATAGCCTAGTGGCAAGAGTGCCTGCCTCGGATACACGAGGCCCTGGGTTCGATTCCCCAGCACCACATATAGAGAAAGCGGCCAGAGGCGGCGCTGTGGCTCAGGTGGCGGAGTGCGCAGCCTTGAGCGGGAAGAAGCCAGGGACAGTGCTCAGGCCCTGAGTCCAAGGCCCAGGACTGGCCAAAAAAAAAAAAAACAAAACAAATAAAAAACAACAAAAAACAAAACAAAACATTGTTCATGTGAGCAAATTAACTGCAGAATGAGTAAACAATATCTTCAACCCAACATGAAGAAATAAGAACTGAGAAATTATTTTTTATAAAAATTATTACTCAGCTTACTAATTTTTTCCCTGTGAACTCTGTCTTAACTGTTCTATTCATCAAGGTCTAAAATAAGTCTTACCAATTCAGTGAGCCCTTGTTTCAATCCACAATGATCTCCCTTATTATCTATGACACACATTGGGCAGAAACGCTGCCTCATAGTGCTAAATTTCTATGTTGAAAAAAAATTAAAGAAAAAGCATCATTAACCAACTGTTACGTGCCTCTATATTTAACCTTTGTCCACGAGCACTCATTTATCAGAGTTGCAATCACACATTACATATAGTTTTGTGCTTTGCTTTTTACCATCATGTCTTCATTAAATTCAAAACAGCTGATGAACAACTACTGTTTAATCATTCTCTTCATTTGATATTTAGATTATTCCATTTTTCAGTTACCTCTCTGCCTGGAATTGCCTAGATGGCCTCTTTCAAATCTTTATTCATGTCATTTTCTCAGAAGTCTTTCTTTACCATCCTTTTAAATTGGAGGCTTTCCCCGCAACACTTTTCAGTTTAATTTTGCCCCCCAAAGCACTTATCTTTATTATTTATTGTCAATGGTGTAAATTCTGAGGAAGCAAAGATTTGTGTCGGTTTTGTTCACTGCTGAGCCCCTGGTGCCTAAACAGTATAGACATTTGTTAGTGATTAGGCACTTAATGAATGAGTAACAAACAGTATTTTTCTTCAGGTGACTGTGTTCCTTACATAGATTTCCAATCAATATATTTCTTTTCTTTCTTTCTTTTTTGTCTGAGACCAGGACTTGAACTTGGTACCCGATGCTTCCACTCATTGGCTAGCACTCTACCACTGAGCCACACCTCCAACCCCATCCAATCAATACATATTAGGGTGTGAAAACTCTTCATAAAGACTGCCAAAAATACATTCTAAAAATGCCGTACTAACTGGGCCCAACGGCACTTGCCTGAAATCCCAGCTACTCAGGAGTAAAGCAGACACATGGAGAATTCAAGGCCAGCCTGGACTAAATAGCAGAGACCCTGCCTCCCCGCTCCCAACAAAAAAGCACTATACTATGTAGAGTACTCCAACAGTTTATAGATTCAGTACAGATATCCTTTTAAATTCTACTATCCCAAACAAACTGCACATTCTTTTCAAGCTGTGTAAGTTGGTGTTGAGGATTCACTAAAATTGTTTTAGAAAGGGGGGGATGGGTGGCTGAGGGGATGAATTTGCAACTTTGGTCGGAATACACTGGATGCACTTATGGGTCACACTTAGACACACATCCCTTGTGACATATGCTAAGAAAAATCTTTTTTTTTTAATCTAAAAATAGGAAGTGAAGATGTGGTTCAAGTGGTAAAGCGTTAGTCTTGAGCAAAAAAGCTCAGTGACAGCGCCTGGGGCCCAAGTGGCAGGACACACACACACACACACACACACACACACACACACACACACACACACACAAAAGTACCTGTTGGATGATTAAGCTATAGGAAGGCGCCTTCCCTAAATACCTTCAATAATTTTTTTTAAAGTATATACCCGACATATTAAAAAGAATACCGTTTTCATTTAAGGGCTTACCACTCACCCCACGTTCCTACACACACCCTTGGCCTACCAAAGAGAGATACTAATGAACTGAACTGGGCGTGAAAGTGTGGAAGAAAAAAAAAAAGCTAAGAATAAACTGTGGCTGTTAGTCAGGCTCAGAATGAAGTTGGGAAGGGCAAGATGTCATTGCCTCGGCCCAGCAGGAAAACGGGGCTCCCCTTCAGCACACCCCCCGCCGGCCCCCCAAGCCCCAGGGCTCCTCCCTTACTAATACCCCAAACGGGGTGGGGAGTGGAGGTTACCCCACCCACACTGGGTTTAGGTGGAAACAACTTTGGGGGGGCCGGTGAGGAACGGCTCCAGTTCTGTAATAAAAAATAAAAAATACAAGCTGCACATCAAAAAACAAAAACTTCCCTCAAAAGCCGCTGCCGAACTGAAAATTAAAGCAGCAGAGCCGGCCTTGCCAGGCCGCAGCCCGGAAAGCCACAGCGAGGGGACGGCGGCGGCCGGCCTCCCCCCCCCCCCCCCCGCCCCTCCCCGACCTCCGCGGAGGGCCCAACACTCACCACGGCGGCCGCGCCCCCTCCGTCAATCCCGCGCCCGGCGCCCCAGGTCTCGCAGCCCCCCGCGCTCCCTTCGCAGGGTCCGCCAAGTCCCACCTGGGCGGCCAAGCACTCGCCTACGCGACTCACCCAACGGCAGAGCCGCACCGCGCCGCTCCGCGCCGCCCGCTCGGGTTTGAAATCCGGCACCGGCCAATCACAGAGGAGTTTATTCCACTCACACAGCACCCCACCACCACCACACTATAGCGCATGCGTCAGGCCAAAGGACGGGGACGGACGAAAGTGAGCATGCGCGTTCCGCTTGCGTGAAGCTGAAGGAAGCCATTTTGACTAGGGTCAATAGTTTTGAGTTCGGAAGGATTTTTCCCCCCCCCCCCACTTCTGGTGCCCTTTCCTGAAGCCATTTTGGATGCCATGTTGACTAAGGGCAAGTCTCTCTCTCTCTCTCTCTCTCTCTCTCTCTCTCTCTCTCTCTCTCTCTCTCTCTCTCTCTCTCTCTCTCTCTCTCTCCCTCTCTCTCTCTCTCTCTCTCTCCCTCTCCCTCTCCCTCTCCTCTCCCTCTCCTCTCTCTCTCTCTCTCCCCTCTCTCTCCCTCCCTCCCTCTCTCTCCTCTCCTCTCTCTCCCCCTCCCCTCCCCTCTCTCCTCTCTCTCTCTCTCCTCTCTCTCTCCCTCCCTCCCTCTCTCTCCTCTCCTCTCTCTCTCTCCTCTCTCTCCCTCCCTCCCTCTCTCTCCTCTCCTCTCTCTCTCCCCCTCCCCTCCCCTCTCTCCTCTCTCTCTCCCCCTCTCATTCTCTCTCTCCCTCTTATTCTCTCCCTGTCTCCCTCTCCTCCCTCCCCTCCCCCTCCTCTCTCTCTCTCATTTCAACCATGTTTCCTGAGTTACATTATCCATTCATTCCTGCCTTTATTCAGCCTTTCAATTGACACACAGGTGTCAATAAACGTGGTGTGCCAATTCATAACAAATACTCAGCTAAGAATCAGAAAAAAATGAAAACTAAGTGGTTTCTTCTTTCCAGTAGCCACAAATGGAGGAGACAGTTCAGGGAAACAAAAATACTAAGTGAGAGGTGTTATAATTCCGTGCAATAAATGGTATTTGGAATTTCACATTGTGCTGGCACCTTACAAGAGGCTTTTATATTTTTTGTAAAATTCTGGACCCCCAATACTGGGAGAGAGCACGGAGAGGGGTGACTTTCCCAAAAGAAATGTACTCATTACCTGACTTATGTAACTGTAATCCCTCTGCACATCACCTGTACAATAACAAAAATAAAAAAATCTGGGCCCACATACTTAATACATTTTATATTTGAAGCAATTATTAGAGGACTATGTTCATTTTTGCAATATACTCTGAACTTTTCTGCTTCCCGTCCCATTTTGGAGTCCTTACCTTATTGAATATACTAGTCAACAATAATTGACTGTACTATGAAAGAATATTGCTTAGAGCATACAAGAAGCAGTAAGATTTAACAGAAAGATCACAGGTTGGAGAGATTATAGTCAAATAATATAAATTTTCAGTTAGAGGAATACGTCTAGATTATTATAATATGGTGACTACAATTTGTATAAGTGTATTGTATATTGAAAGCTGCTAAGGTTTGGGGGCCTTAGGGTTTTGGTTGGGGGGGGTGTTTTGTTTTGTTGGTGTGTGTGTGTGTTTGGCCAGTGCTGGGGCTTGGAACTCAGGGCCTGAGCACTGTCCCTGGCTTCTTTTTTGCTCAAGTCTAGCACTCTACCACTTGAGCCACAGTGCCCCTTCTGGGTTTTTCTACATATGTGGTGCTGAGAAATTGAACCCAGGGCTTCATGTATACAAGGCAAGCACTCTACCACTAGGCCATATTCCTATAATTTATAATTCCTATTTTTATAATGCTAAGGATGGAACTTGGGATCTCCTTCATGCTAACAGTAAGTCTTAAGTATTCTCACCACAATGTGAAATAATGCATATATTAATTATCTTGATTCCCACAGTGTATGTATGAGTGTATGCACATATGATGTTTCATTATCTGTGAATTTATACAGATGTATGTAGAGAGAGAGAGATACATCTATCTAGTAAAACATCATGTTGTACTTGATAAATATAATTTTTATTTTTTTATAATTTTTATTTCTTTAGTTAAAAAGAAATCAGATTTTATAACCAGAAAAATATGACTCCATTTTAACAAATAGCAATGGGGAACTGTTACATGGCATATATACCACTTAACCAGCTACATTATCTTCCTGTTGATACTAGGAATTGAACCAAGGAACTCCCAAGAGCCAAGAGCTCCATCACTAATCTCTACCTATCACCCTACATTATCCTTATTTCTCTCTTTGCCAGTTCTAGAGATTGAACTTGCTCAGCTTCACACACACACACACACACACACACACACACACACATACACACACACCCTGCAAACTCGTGGCTGGCTCTCTACCAGTGGAGCCAAGCTCTTTTTTACTTCCAGCTCTTTGCTAGTTAATTGGAAGTAAGAGTCTTGAGGATTTGTCTGCCCAGGTTGGCTCCAAACTGAGATTCTCATATCTCAGCCCCTGGGTAACCATTACCTCTTTTTAACTGTATGTACTTCACTTTCTTCAACTATAAATAATAATAGTAATACTATTTCTATCTTACAAGTTGATTCCCAGATCAATCCAGGTAGTATCTTAAAGCATATGATTGCAAAATGTAATACATATTGTTAGTATTATTAGGAAAAGGATGAAGAAAAATCAACCATATGTATATTGTCACATTTAATCTTCCCAGCCACCTTTCAGGGACAGGAGCATTTGTTGATTGCATTAGCCTGTGTTCTTTAGATATCCATAATACAATGAAATAAGTACTATTCTAGGACAGAGATACGTGTAAAGTGCCTTAGAAGCACAGACAAAAAAGCAATTAATCCTATCAGGGGAGTAGGAGTGTTACAAAAGCCTAGAGACTGATATCTGAGCTGAGACTTGAAGTGTGAATAGAAATTCTGCAGACAGAAGTGGATGGCAAATTCCTGGCAATGGAAAGACCATGTGACCTCTGAGGAATGGAGCAAGTGTCGTTTTTGTAAATATATAAGCACGCTGTTGATGGAAAAGCCTTAGGACTATGAAGGAACATTCATTTCAACTTGCAAGTGACATTGGGGGCTCAGTGGATGTAATGCCTCTTGGGAGCATTGACCTGAGAAGGGGAAAGAATAAACTCATAAAGGAGACTGGGACCAGATCAGATAGAGATTAGCCTTAATCTTGAAATACAGTCATTGTATTGTCAGAAAAGTGAGGCTTGGACCGACTTGACTGATTTAGAACATACACTAAGATAAGGTCAGGGTGGAACTCTACAACACATGCCTAGCATTCAAGAAATGCTGGGAATGGACAGCCCGAATACTGGGCTGTCCCCAGTGCTGCAAAAAAGAAATTGCTGGGATGGCAAAGAAGAAGGGATGCACGGCATGGAGAGGAAACCATCTGAAGGTGGAGAAACTTTTAAGCTAGGCCAGTAGCAGCGAGGATGAGGGGGACACACATAGAAGATATTTTATGAAGCAAGTGAGTAAAATGAAAGTTACCTATTAAATAACAACCTTTCAGGGCACCAGTGGTTTGTACCTCTAATCCTAGCTACTCAGGAGGCTGAGACCTGAGGATCACAATTTGAAACCAGCCTGAGAAGAAAAGTTCGTGAGACTCTTATTTCCAATAATTATTCCACAAAAAAAGCCAGAAATGGAGCCGTGGCTCAAGTGGTAGAGTGCTGGCTTTGAGCAAAACAAAAACAAAAACAAACACCAAGAGACCCTGGGACAGCACCTATTTCCTGGGTTCAAGCCCTAGGACAGGCACAAAATAAACTAAATAACTGGACCTTGGGGGTGAGAAACAGAAGGTCCTGTTTTGTTTTTTTCTCCTTCACACCCCAATCACTTATCTATTTTTGCCACCCTAGTCTGGCTCAGTGATCCAAACCCCAGTGAAATTGTATACTCCTCCCTTGTGCTGTTTACATGTTTGTTGTTTTTTTAATGTAGTCCTAAGCCAGGTGCCAGTGGCTCATACCTGTAATACTAGCTACTCAGAAGGCTGAGATCTAAGGATCTCAGTTCAAATCTAGTCCAGGCATACAAATCCATGATACTCTTATCTTCACTTAACCAGCAAAAAGCCAGAAGTGGAGGTATGACTCAAGTATAGAGTACCAGCCTTGAGAAGAAAAAGAAAAGTGAGTACTCAAGGCCCTGAGTTCAACTCCCAGCACGCGCGCGCACACACATACACACACTTCTAATCCTACCTCTTCCTTCTCTAGCTTGCCTCCATAAATATTTTACTTACATAACAAGGCTCTCCCCACCTGCCCTTGCTCAGTCTCTACCTGCTCTTTCTGACTCAGTCATTTACAGGTTCTCAGTAGCACCAGAGCTTCTCCTTTGATGTTCAATCTGCCCCCAAACATTCCTCCTGTCTCCCTCTGCCTCTTCACCTGCCTAAGTTCTAATCACCCTTCTAGGCAGTATGAATGTGCACTGCTTTCTTCAGGGAGGTCTCTGACACCTGACCTCATGCCTTTGCTATTACTCCTGCCTCAATGTTTCATTTCCCCCACCCTTTGTTTTTGTTTTTCTTTTTGTGCTAGTACTGGGGCTTGAACTCAGGGCCTAGGAATTGTCTCAACTTTTTTGCTTAAGGATGGCACTCCACCACTTGAGTTACACCTCCACTTTTGGCATTTTGGAGGTTAGTTGGAGATAAAAGATTATTCTACCCAGGCTGGCTTCAAATGCTGTGATCTTCAGGGGCTGGGAATATGGCCTAGTGGCAAGAGTGCTTGCCTTGTATACATGAAGCCCTGGGTTCAATTCCCCAGTACCACTTATATATAGAAAATGGCCAGAAGTGGCGCTGTGGCTCAAGTGGCAGAGCGCTAGCCTTGAGCAAAAAAGAAGCCAGGGACAGTGCTCAGGTCCTGAGTTCAAGGCCCAGGACTGGCAAAAAAAAAAAAACAACAACTGTGATCTTCAGCCTCTTGAGTAGCTAGGATTACAGGGCATAATCCACATATATATGTTACCTAATTTTTTTTTTCTTCCTGGTTCTTCTAGTTGCTCTCACATGGCCTTCCACATGCCAACTTTGTTTACACAACTATAAATGGAAATCACAATAATACTTATTTCATTTGGATTATTCAGAGGAATAAATAAAATGCCTTTGTAAAATAATGAATACATTTCCTGGCATATAGTAAACACTCAGTAAATATCCTTACTTCCCTTACTAAACTATAAAATTCTGGAGAAGAAATGTACCTCTTAAGCCAGGTATAGATGGCTCATGCCTGTAATCCTAGCTACCTGGGAGGCTGAGATTATTGGGATCCTGGTTTGTGGCCAGCCTGGACAGTAAAGGGTTGACTGACCCCTCCTCATAGAAGGGTTGGATGTGGTGGCCACAGCCTGTTATCCCAACTACCAGGAAGCTCAACATAAGAGGACTGAGGAAGGAAGGGAAACCGTATCTTAGTGGTAGAGTGGCTTAGTGGTAGAGTGCTTGCCTAGCATGCATGAAGCCCTGGGTTTGATTCCTTAGAACCACATAAACAGAAAAAGCTAGGAGTAGCACTGTGGTACAAGAGGTAGAGTGCTAGCTTTGAGCAAAAATAAGCCAAGGACAGTGCTCAGGCCCTGAGTTCAAGCCCCTGGACTGGCAAAAAAAAAATAATAATAATAACTGGCCAGAGTCAAGGTTTGAGGCATGGCTCTGGGGTAAGAGTACCTGCTTAGCAAGCAAGAAGCACTGAGTTCAAGAGCCCCAGGATCACTAAAGAGATCCACATCTTTCACTTGCTGCTTTATTCTCCTTTTTTGCAGCTCTAGTAAAGTTATTTAAGTTGGGTCTAATGGAAGAGTGGTCATATTCTACCCCTTGACCCCATCATGTTCCCAAATAATGGATGGAGGTGAGAGACTTGTTCCTCCTACATCTCTGTGCCTCCTAAGCATCCCTTCCATTTCACTCAACCTTCATTAACCGATGCAAAGCAAAGGACGTCTGTGTGTGTGTGTGTGTGTGTGTGTGTGTGTGTGTGTGTGTGTGTGTGTGTATCTTCTCTTGCCAAACTGTAGTTCTCTGGGTAACAAGAGACATCCTGGGGGCTCCTCTTCTACAGGAAAGAGCTAAGGATCTGATGCCAGAAAACCTGAGTTCGGTTCCCGGCTCTGCCACTTACTAATGGCCTGATAATTTAGTCTCCTTCGCCTAGGGACAAACAGTCCCTAGTCCACCAGTGCCAGACAGATAATAGCTATGAAAGGCTCTGGCTTGTGGGAGGGCTGCCCTGGGAGGACATGTCATTACCCGGAGGTGCCGCAGGGGGGCGCAGCGGGCCGAGCGCGGTCGGGGGGTGGGGAGCAGCCAAGGACATCCACGCTAATGACTGGACAGAGGTGACCTCAGGGTAGCCTCACTCCCTAGCCCGTGCACACATCTCCAGGGCCAGGGGGACCAGACTCTGTGGGTCCCTGAATGTGGGCGAGGACCGCAGGGAAGCAGCGAGACCCTGGCTGCCGTCAGTCTAGCCACCTCTCAATGCGTGTCTTCATGCTCGCGGCTGGAAGGGGGAACTCCAGATTCTTTTCATTGGCTCTGGGTCTCTGGAGGGAGCGCTGCCTCCCTCCATTCTTAGGTTATGGTTCCCTCTTGTCAAATAAACCAAGATGAGCTGAGCACGTCTACCTTGCAGGCAGTGCACTGAGCAGACTTGAGGGGTGGGGTAAAATGGAGGGGGGGGGAGGCAGATGCCAACAGCACAGAGTGCAGAGTCCGGACTGGGTTGTGGGGGAGAAGTAGGGCAGCCCCCTGCCAGCAGAGGCCCTTGGGCCGAGAGAGATCCGAGGGGTGGATAGAACCCCAAGCAATCAGGAGGAGACTGGGAAGGGAAGCTGGCAGAAGCACCTAGAGAAATGGAGAAGCCAATCTTTTGTGTGTGACTAGAGTGCAAGGACCTTGTTTGAAGTTTGAGGGGTAGTGCCAGGAGAAAGGATTTTGAGAGGGCAACGGTGTGAAAGACCTTAATACCAGATCAAATAAATGAAATGTAATTCCCGGGGCACTAGTGGGCCATGCAAGGTTTATATCCTCTTTCTCTTAAAAGAGAAGTGTTAAAAAAATATATAAAATAAAAAACACCTAGTTAGGGCTGGGGATATGGCCTAGTGGCAAGAGTGCTTGCCTCATATACATGAGGCCCTGGGTTCAATTCCCCAGCACCACATATACAGAAAATGGCCAGAAGCGGCGCTGTGGCTCAAGTGGCAGAGTGCTAGCCTTGAGCAAAAAGAAGCCAGGGACAGTGCTCAGGCCCTGAGTCTAAGCCTCAGGACTGGCCAAAAAAAAAACAACAAAAAAAACACCTAGTTAACTATATGGGCTCCAGTTCAGGCTCTACTTCTACCACTTATATCCTGTGTGATGAGCAACCAAACTCCTCTGTGCCTCCATTTTCATATTAAATGGGATTGGTAGTAACAGAAAATGGTAAAGGGCTGATGGAGATTTAAATGAAACCGTGTTTATAAAACTCTTAGCACAGGGCTGGGAATATGACTTAGCGGTAGAGTGCTTGCCTAGCATGCATGAAGCCCTGGGTTTGATTCCTCAGCACCACAAAAACAGAAAAAGCCAGCTGTGGCTCAAGTGGTAGAGTGCTAGTCTTGACCAAAAAGAAGCCAGGGTTAGTGCTTAGGCCCTGAGTTCAAGCCCCAGGACTGGCAAAAAGTCAAAAACAAAACTCTTAGCACAGCCTAGGTGCTGATGGCTCACACATGTAATCCTAGCTACTCAGGAGGCGGAGATATGAGAATCTCAGTTCCAAGTCAGCCCAGGTAGTAAAGTCGGTGAGACGCATCTCCAATTAACTACCAAAACAGCCAGAAATATAGCTGTGGTTCAAGTGGTAGAGCATTAGTCTTGAGCAGAAAAGCTCAGGGACAGCATCCAGGCCCTGAGCTCAAACCCCAGCCATGATGAACAAAAGAAAGAAAGAGGAAAGAAAGAAGGGAGAGAGGGAGGGAGGAAAAAGAGAGAGAGAGAGAGAAAGAAAGAAAACCAGAAGAAGAAGCAGCCAGAGGAGCAGCAACATGCATTCTGGGCAGCCAAGGACAATGGGACAAGTAGGAAGACTACCCTCCCCCTCTACCAAACACCCCCCCCCCCCCAGATCTAGCCTGTTTGCTCATCAGAAGTCTGCTTCCCTGGAACCCCAGGCCCACTTTTTCACTGATCACCAAAATCTTTCTCATTTGCTTTCACAGGGAGACCATTGGTCATGGCGTTGGGAAGGAGCTGGCTTTCCCCCAGAGACCTTCACATTCTGGAGAGCTTTCTAGAGGCCATTTCAAGTCTGAGATCACCACAGCTGCCCCATTGACAGCCTGGCCCCTGCGCCTCTCTCCCCCCTTCTTCTTTGTTCCTGAAGCTCCCCTATGCCTCCCTCCCAACCTTCCTGAAGCCTTCAAGGCTGGGAGGAAGGTCAGAATGGAGCCTTTCCTGGCAAAATGAGAAAGGATTAGAGCAATACATTTGCTGTCAATGGCAATAAGGCTGCCTGAGCAGGGGAGAAAGAATATTTGATTTCGGGCTCTCTGGGGGGGTCTTGATGAAGGGGAGCGCTGGCAGCTGCAGCTGCCCCAGGCCTGATAGAATAGGGAGGGCTGATCCCAGCCCTAGCCAACTGGGGACCCCGGAGTCCCAGCCCTGCTATCTCTGCATCGACCCCTATCCTCCATAGTCACCATAGAGTTCCAGCCCCCTCCTCCTCACCCATCATCTCTCCCTTGCCTCTGCCAAACTTCTTTCCTGAAGCAGTTTTTCTACTTGGTACAGGGTGATGGAGCAGAAAGAACACTGCTCTAGGGGCTGGAGAGGAGGCCACGGTTCTAACTTCACGACTGCTTGTAAACCCTGCAAGTCACTGAGCCTTTCAAAGCCATGGAGTAGTGTGGGTAGAGGGGAACACATTGCGCCCGGCATCTCGAGACCAGGGGATCAGCCAAGTCATTCACTGCTTTAGTCAGTTAACCTGTCACTTCCCACTTATTCATCTGCAAAATGGGAAGGAAACAAATAATAAGAGCTATGTGCCAGTAGTGAGTACTGAGAAACATGTGAATATAAAAGCTGTAAAAAAATTAAACATAAAAAAAAGCCAAGCACTGGTGGCTCAGGCCTGTAATCCCAGCTAATCAAGAGATGTGAGGATGACAATTCAAAGCAGCCTGGGCAGAAAAGTCCATGAAACTCTTAGATCCAATTAACCAGCAAAAAGCTAAAGGAAGTGTGACTCACTAGCCTTGAGCAGGGAAAAGCAAGCAAGAGCCCAGGCTCTGAGTTTAAGCTCCAGTACCAGCACATGTGTGTGTATTCACATACGTGAAACACACACCAAATACAAATAAAGCAACTAGCAATTTTTCCACCCCAACAGTCCAGAGCTGAGAGGAATAGGGATCAGCTTGCCTCCAACCGATTCTGAAAGACTTTCTGGAAGACAGATTTCTTTTTGACTTTTTTTGTTTGTTTGTTTTAAATTTTTTCCCAATCCTTGGGCTTGAACTCAGGGCCTGAGTACTGCTCCTGGCTTCTTTTTGCTCAAGGCTAGCACTCTACCACTTGAGCCACAGCGCCACTTCTGGCTTTTTCTGTTTATATGGTGCCGAGGAATCGAACCCAGGGCTTCATGCACGCTAGGCAAGCACTCTACTGCTGAGCCACATTCCCAGCCCCTGGAAGGCAGGTTTTAGAGGCAGCTTCCCTCACCCTTGTGCCCACCTAGGAATAATGTCCCTTGGGATGATTCTTCTTGGATATGAAATGAGACAACTTCTGCCCAACCCCCAATGACAGATGAGGCACTGGGTAGGAGAAGGTGGAAGGGTCTGTGGAACAGAATGAACATTTATTACCAGGCTGCCATGTGCCAGGCACCATGCAGTGTTTCTGATGTGATGTCCGCTCAGTAAATAGCCTGAAAGTGAGGTTTAATTGGCGCAAAGGTTGACTAGCTGGCCCACAGTTAGCAGCTGGAAGGAATTGGAGCAGGTTGGCCAGATCCCATCAATCTACACAGCCTCCACTGGAGCAGAGGGGCCAGGCCTCTGCCTCAGCCTGTTTCCCAGGAGTGAGCTGAAAAACTGGGAAGATCGTGGTTTCCTTTTTGGTGGTAGTGGGGATGGAACCTTGCCTAGAACACCTCCTGCATGCTAGGCAAGGGCTGGACTAGTAAGCCACACCCCCCAGTCTCGTAGCAGATCCTTAAGTCCCTCTCGAAAAGGTGATTTCCTCATCTATTAAAGAGGATGGCTCTCCTGAACTCACAATGTAGGGGATTCTTTGGAAAGTAGAACGCTTTGGAAAATATACCAGTTTATAATGCCCTATACCTCCACGTGCTTCTTTTCTGGCTCCTACCTCATTTCTCACAGTTCCCCTGCATGGCCTTCCCCTCTGGGGAGATCTCCTCACTTCATTTTTTACCAAAAAAACAATAGTCCAATTCCTATCTTTCCTGTTCCCTCTCTTTTATAGATGTCGTTGATTCATCGAAGCATTCTCCTTCAGGACCCACAGAAGCAATAAGCTTAGACTTATTTGATTTACCACTCAATATTGTGTGTGTGTGTCTGTCTGTCTGTCTGTGTGTGTCTGTGTCTGTGTGTCTGTGTATGCTTTGCTGTTTCTGGGGTTTGAACTTAGGACCTAATCCCTGTCCTTTAGCCTTTCAGCTCAGGGCTAGTGTTCTACCACTGGGGCCATTGCTCTACTTCCATCTTTTTTTTTTTTTTGGCCAGTCCTGGGGCTTGGACTCAGGGCCTGAGCACTGTCCCTGGCTTCTTTTTGCTCAAGGCTAGCACTCTGCCACTTGAGCCATAGCGCCACTTCTGGCCGTTTTCTGTATATGTGGTGCTGGGGAATTGAACCCAGGGCCTCATGTATACGAGGCAAGCACTCTTGCCACTAGGCCATATCCCCAGCCCCTACTTCCATCTTTTTGGTGGTTAATTGGAGATAAGAGTGTCACAGATTTTCCTGCCCATGCTGGCTTCAAACCTCAATCCCGAGTAGCTAGGATTCCAGACATGAGTCACCAGCATCATTCAGGTTTTATGAATATGTCATATAGTCCCCAACTGATTATCTGAGGATGCAAACTGTTTGTCCTATCTCTTTAGAGTCTTAGGACTTGGGTAGAGTCTGGCACATAGCGGGTGCTTATTGTGATGATGGTCAGATTGATTATATGAATTTGAAGCAGTGATGGGAATTGTGGTAATGGTGACTGTATTTTATCTCTTGTTGCATAACCAGTTACCCCCCAAACCTAGCAGCTCAAAACAACACACATTTATTATCTCAGTTTCTGTGAGCTATGCATTGAACATGGCTCTCTGGCTCAAGGTCTCTCCCAAGGCTGCTACCAAGGTGACAGCAAGGGCCGTAGTCTCATCTGTTGTCTTGACTGGAGAACTATCACAGGATAGTCACACACACGATCATTGGCAGAATTCAGTTTCCTTTTCGGTACTAGGACCTTGCTGGGTGCTAGCCTGAAGTCTCCCTTTGTTCTTTACCATGTGGTCTCCTTCATGGCAGCTGTGAATATGGCAGCTGGCTTTCCCCAGTAGAAGTGACAAAGTACCCAAATGGAAAACATAACTTTTTTGTAATCTAAGTGTCAAGTCCCATCTCATTCCATTTGCTGAATTCCATCCCCTAGGTATGAGTGATTAAATACAACCCATATTGAAGGCATGGGGTTACACAATGGCATAAGTGCTAGGAGACAGAGGTCACTAGGAGCCACTTTGGAAGCTACATTCCCAGGGGTGGTGACAGCTGGGCACTGGTGGCTCATATCTATAATCCAAGCTACTCAGGAGGCTGGGATCTGAGGATTCCAGTTCAAAGGCATCCCAGAGAGGAAAGACCACGAGATTCTTATTTCTAATTAATCAGCAAAAAGCCAGAAGTGGAGGTATGGCTCAAGTGGCAAAGCTCCAACCTTGAGCAATAAAACTAAAGGAGAACATGAGGTCTTCTTTTTTTTTTTCTTTTTTCCAATCCAGGGGCTTGGACTCAGGGCCTGAGCACTGTCCCTGGCTTCTTTTTGCTCAAGGCTAGCACTCTACCACTTGAGCCACAGTGCCACTTCTGGCCGTTTTCTGTATATGTTGTGCTGGGGAATTGAACCCAGGGTTTCATGTATACAAGGCAAGCACTCTTGCCACTAGGCCATATCCCCAGCTCCAGAACATGAGGTTTGAGTTCAAGCCTCAGTACACACACACACACACACACACACACACACACACACACACACACACACAGTGGTGGTAACAATGAAGAGGAAAAATGGTGGTAATGGTAATGGTGGAGATCTGATGATTGGAAAAGGGATGGTAGGGTATTTGAGAATGACAGTATTGGTATCCATATTAGAGCTGAACAATGGATCTGAGCAAAGGAATCCAGTGGGCTGGGGCCAGATATACAAGACCCACTCATGTACCACACTCCAGCCTGTGTCAGGCCAGTGCCAAGTCCATATCTATTCCCCGGAGTCGCCTCTATCCATTAATTACTCTGCCAATCACCCCCACCCTAGACTGTTGCTCTCCTTTAGGCAATTAATGAGCTAAGTAATCACCAAATGGAGAGCAATTACTGCCAGCATTCAAAAGAGGAGGGAGAGAATGGTCATAGGCCTAGGGCAGACAGAAAGAAGCTGAATTTCCCAATCTGGGCTGTGACTCTCTCAAGTTATATCAAATCACCTACACTATTGTGTACTGAGTCTTCATATCTTAGGGCCTCCAGCTGCCACGCCCCACCATCATTTCATTTTCCCTCCCTAATTCTTCATATAGGCTTAGGCCAGAACTTCACTGGGCCCAAGAGTGTCCATAATTTTAGACAGCTTCTTCCTCTATCACCTGCTCCCAATCTCTCTCTACTTCTGAACACTTCCTATTGTTGGATGTTCCAATATCATCTCTGGCTTTCTGTTTTTGTTTTTGTGTTTGCCAGTCCTGGGGCTTGGACTCAGGGCCTGAGCACTGTCCCTAGCTTCCTTTTGCTCAAGGCTAGCACTCTACCACTTGAGCCACAGTGCCACCTCTAGCTTTTTCTGTTTATGTGGTGCTGAGGAATCGAACCCAGGGCTTCATGCTAGGCAAGCACTCTACTGCTAAGCCACATTCCCAGCCCATCCTCTGGCTTTTTGATAAGCACAGAAAGTGCTCATCTTTGCTGAAACCTCACCTCTCTAGTGATCACCATGAAATCTCAGACCACCACCCCAATACCAGCACTTTTAAGCCTGGCAAGCCCCATTATATGGGAAAGGCTCTTCAGGTAACCTGGCACACCATCTTGGGTGTCATTGGGCACAAATCCTCCTGTGGTAAGATGACAAGGTTGAGTGATAGGGTTGAAAGTTATTAGACTGGTACTTAGGAGACCATCAGTCTAATTCCATCTTTGTCACTCGTGGTATGTTCTTATTGTTCTCTGGCCTCAGTGTCCTTGTCTGATAAATGGTGACCCTTGAGGATAGATTTGATTCAACGATCTCTAAAGATCCTGCCACTTCTTACAAATGCTAGCCAAGTATTCTACCACTGAACTAAATCTCCAGTCCTTAATTGTATTTTCTTTTTTGTATGCTAGTACTGGGGCTTGAACTTAGATTTCATGTTCTTGCTTGGCTTTTCCACTCAAGGCTGACCATCTACCACTTGAGTCAGAGCTCTACTCCTGGCTTTTTTTTTTTTTTTGCCAGTCCTAGTGCTTGAACTCAGGACCTGGGTGCTGTCCCTTAGCTGTTTTGCTCAAGGTGGAGTTATACCATTGAAGTCACAGCTCCACTTCCAGCTTTTTTCTGGTCACTTGGAAATAAGAGCTTCTAAATTTGTCTGCCTGGGTTGGCTTTAAGCCTCCATACTCAGCTCGCAGCCTCCTGAGTAGCTAGGATTACAAGTATGAGCCACTGACTCCAAGTTCTGGTCCTTGGTTGTTGTTTTTTCCCTCTCCTCTCCTCCCTCTCCTGTGGGGTTTGAACTCAAGACTTTGTACTTGCCAGGAAGGTACTATACCACTTAAGTCATGTCTCTAGACCTTCTTTCTTTTTTTGTCAGTCATAGGGCTTGAACTCAGGGCCTGAGCACTGTCCTTGGCTTCTTTTAGCTCAAGGCTAGTACACTACCACTCTCAAGTGGTAGTGTTCACAGTTCCACTTCTGGCTTTTTCTATATATGTGGTGCTGAGAAATCAAACCCAGGGATCCATGTATGCGAGGCAAGCACTCTACCGCTAGGCCACATTCCCAGCCCCTAGACCTTCTTTCTTTCATCCTTTTTTTGAGGTAGGGTCTTACATTTATGCCAGAGATAGCCTGAATCACAAGCTTCCTATTTACACTACTTGCCTGGAATGATGGAGGTATATGTACCCAGATTTTTATGGGTTAAGATGAAAGTCTTGCAAGCTTTTTTGCTAAGGGTTGATCCTCCCAGTCTCTACCTCCCCCATGTGAGCCAGTATGCCCTTGTTTTGTTGTTTTTATTGGGGTTTCTTTTTTGTCAGTCATGGGGCTTGAACTCAGGGCCTGAGCACCGTTCCTGAGCTTTTTTGCTCAAGGCTAGCACTCTACCACTTGGAACCACAGCTCCACTTCCAATTTTCTGGTGGTTAATTGGAGCAAAAAGTCTTGTGAACTTTCCTGCCTGGGCTGGCTTTAAACTGAGATCTTCATGGGGCTGGGGATATGGCCTAGTGGCAAGAGTGCCTGCCTCATATACATGAGGTCCTGGGTTCAATTCCCCAGCACCACAGAAAATGGCCAGAAGTGGCGCTGTGGCTCAAGTGGCAGAGTGCTAGCCTTGAGCAAAAAGAAGCCAGGGACAGTGCTCAGGCCCTGAGTCCAAGCCCCAGGACGGCCAAAAAATAAAAAAATTAAAAAAAAATAAACTGAGATCTTCAGATCTCAGCCTCTTGAATAGCTAGGATTACAGGCATGACCTACCAATGCCTGGCTCTGCCCTTAATTTGTTGTTGTTTGTTTGTTTGTTTTTGGTCAGTTGTGAGGCTTGAACTCTGGGCCTGGGTGCTGCCCCTGAGCTCTTCAGCTCAAGGCTAGTACTCTACCACTTGAGCCACAGTGCCACTTTCAGTTTTCTGGTGGTTAATTGGAGATAAGAGTTACACAGAGTTTCCTACCTGGGCTGGGATTACAGGCATGAGTCACCAGTGCCCAGCTACCCTTAGTTTTTTAAGATAGAGTTTCACTATGGAACCCAGGCTTCTAACTGACAATCCTCCTACCTCTGCCTTCCAAGTACTGAGATTAGAGTCCTATGCCATCAAACCCAGCTAGGACCTTGCTAATTCTAAACTTATATGATTCTTCTACTCATAAAAGACCAGAGATTAAGTAGAAGATGATAGCTATGGTAGAAGGCCCAGGGCCATATTGCTGAGATAGTAGCAAACCTGGTCAAAGTGGGGAATCTTTGTTCTGTGCATTGTCGGGAACTAGAGTTCCCCCATCTTCCTTTCCTGCATTGCCTAGGCCCCAGATGTATGACCTGGCATTGCCAACTCCCCCCTGGTCCCTATCAGCATGTTCAGTCAGTCACCATCTGCCAATTCTCTCTAAGATAGCACATTCCTCTTGTCTTCATGACCACCCACACTACCCCACCTAGTTCAGACTCTGCCCTTCTCTCTTGGCCTCCATAATCCACACCTTACTGTTTCCTGCTTCCATTCCTTTATCTATTCATTTTTGTTAGCCGTGGGGCTTGAACTCAGGACCTTAAGCACTGTTCCTGGGCCTCTTTGTGCTCAAGGTTAGCGCTCTACCACTTGAGCCACAGCGCTACTTTTGGCTTGTTCCTGTTTATGTGATGCTAAGGAATCGAACATGGTAGGCAAGCACTCTACCACTAAGCCACATTCCCAGCACCCCCCGCCCCAAGACTTATATGACATCTATCATGGTTTGCCTCTCCTTTCTGGTCAATCTTCCTCAATCCCCTTTGTCCTTCCTCATCCACCTTCCCTTTTTCTGCTCATCCCCTAAATTTGGATAGCTCCCCTAAAGTTTTGTTTCTGATCATTTCTAAATGGTGACATAATTAACAAAATTAAGGGCTGAGAGAAGTGGGTCAAATGGCTGAGCACCATACCTTAGCAAGTATGAGGCTCTGAGTTTGAACCCCAGTAACAGACACGACCTAGTGACTCATTCTTGTCATCCTAGCTACTCAAGAGGCTGAGATCTGAGCATCACACTTCAAAATCAGCCCAGCAGAAAAGTCCATGAGTCTCTTATCTCCAACTAGTCGGCAAAAGGCTGGAAGTGGAGGTGTGGCTCAAGTGGTAGAATACCAGCTTTGATGACAAAAGCCAAACAAAGAGTGCAAAACCCCCAATCTAAGCCCCAGTACTGGCATTGAAAAAATAAAATTTAAAAACCCATACACACAAAAACCAAAACATCAAAAAATAAATAAATAAGCGAGGATTTAGTGGTGTTTCTAAAGTACAAAGGTCTTGAAATGTATGTTTGTTTGATTCTATGAAACAACTATTATCATCCAGTGAACAGAAGTCAATTTTCCCTTCATGGAGTTTCTAAAAACTGTCCTTCCCTTTTTATTTCCATAGCCACTGCCCTAATTTAAGCCCTTAATACCTCATCTTAGAAACTTGCTTCAGCGCCCTGCTGACAATACTGTAGGTCTTAGTTGACGAGAAGGAAAGGATGGAATTCCAGTGAACCAATTGACCAGGGGCTTTGGGCTTAACTCAACCAGACCAGTCCCCACTCAGAGCAGTGGTTACACAGTGGGCTGTGCTGTAAAGATAAGGCCCTCAGAACCACAGTCATCTAGGGGGAAAAGATTAGGGTCACACACACAAAAATCAGAATCTGTGATTAGGGTGACTGAAAAGAGAACAATTCCTGATGAAATAGGCCTGCATAATGAACTCCAGAAGAATCTCTTTAGAAGCTCCACCTCCTCCCCAGGATTTGTGCCCACAGCCCTAACTCTCCATCCAGTCCATCCAGTCTGCAGCCTCAGCCTGTGCAAGAAGGTAAACCTCCACTGTCTAGTTTGTTAGAAAAATCCTAATTCCTGAGAAGACAAAGAAAGAATCAGAATAAAGAAAGTAAAGTTAGAAATACTGAAGAAAGAAATTGAAATTCATGACATTGCTTTGGTAATGGGTGGAGTTTTTGTTGCAATCATTGTAATCGTGCATGTTTTGTCTGCTTTTAACGATATTTAAAGCTTTTAAGAAAAACTGATGGGTTTATGAAGAGCTTGATTTCATTTGCAATCAGTGTCTAAATATTTGGAGAAATCTAATTTGTTAATTTCAGAAGTTTCCCATTCATTGGTTGTAAAAGTAGTGTGATAATGTTTATTCTAAAAAATGTTTATTTTAAAAATTGAATAAAGATTAGTACATTTCCAGCCACTGGTGGCTTATGCCTGTAATCCTAACTACTCATGAGGCTAAGATCTGAGGATTATAGTTCAAAGCCAGCCCAGACAGAAAAGTCCTTGAGACTCCTATCTCCAATTAATCACAGAAAAAGCGGGAAGTGGTGCTATGGCTCTGGTGATAGAGTCCTAGCCTTGAGCAAGAGAAACTCAAGGATAGCAGCAACTAGGTCCAGAATTGAAGCCCAGGACTGGCAACAAAAAAAAAAAAAGCAGCCCTGCAAGGCCATGAATTCACACCAAGAATTGGCCCACATAGGGGCTGGGAATCTGGCCTAGTGGCAAGAGTACTTGCCTCATATACATGAAGCCCTGGGTTCCATTCCTCAGCACCACATATATAGAAAATGGTCAGAAGTGGCGCTGTGGCTCAAGTGGCAGAGTGCTAGCCTTGAGCAAAAGAAGCCAGGGACAGTGCTCAGGCCCCGAGTCTAAGCTCCAGGACTGGCCAAAAAAAAAAACCCCAAGAAACAAAAAACAGGGCTGGGGATATGGCCTAGTGGCAAGAGTGCTTGCCTCATATACATGAGGCCCTGGGTTCAATTCCCCAGCACCACATATACAGAAAATGGCCAGAAGTGGCGCTGTGGCTCAAGTGGCAGAGTGCTAGCCTTGAGCAAAAAAGAAGCCAGGGACAGTGCTCAGGCCCTGAGTCCAAGCCCCAGGACTGGCCAAAAAACAAAACAAAACAAAACAAATAAATTGATATAAAGTATAAACAAATAATGAGTCTTTTTTCTGAAAGTACATGAAATCATTAAATAATTTTTCTTCCTAAGCTTTCCATGTCTCAATTCTGTATCTTCTATTGATTTCTGATCTATTGTCTTATACCTCTGTGACACAGTTTTGTCATCTCAAAATGGGATGACATTACAATCTAAGGATTTAATGAGATCATTCCTTCCTTAGCACTTAGTACAACACCCAGCATGTAAGTGCTCAATAAATGTTGGCTCTCTTTACCTTCCCCCAGGTACCACTTTGACCAAGCTGCCTCCTGCTCAAAACCCTTCAATTGCTGCCCGGTGCCCACAGAACAAATCAAAGCTCTACATGTGATGTTAGAATCTTTATGTCCTCACTTGCACCTGCTTCCTTGCCTTGATGGTCACAATTTCCCCTCGCCCATTGGACGTCATCCCTCCTCAGCACCAGCCACCCCTCCTGCTGAGATGCCTTGTCTCCCTTTCATGCCATCGTTGCCAATTCAAACTGAATACCGTCCTCAAAAACTACCTCAAATGCTCCATCCTCCAAAATGCTTCCAGCCATGCTGCTCCCTCCTCTAAGCACTTTATTAGTACTTCTTTCCTGGCAAACATCACATCTATCTTGTATCAGAGTCAGTTGCATAGGTGTCTGAGCTATAAGTTCTGTGAAGGCAAGACTCACTTCTTTATTTCTTATTTTGTGCAGGCATTGGGGCTTGAACTCAGAGACTGGGTGCTGTCCCTTAGCTTTTTGTGCGTGCATGGGACAGTCCTGGGGCTTGAATCTGGGCCTGTGCACTGTCTCTGAGCTTTTGTGCTCAAGGCTAATGCCCTACCACTTGAACCACAGCTTTATTTCCAGCCTTTTGATGGTCAATTGGAGATCAGAGTCTTAAGGACTTTCCTGCCCAGGCTCTGAACTTTGATTCTTGTGTCTCAGTCTCCTGAGGACCTAGGATTACAGACATAAGCCACCAGCACCCGGCCAAGACTCATTTTTTTTTTCTTGTTCCTTTTTTTTTTTTTTTTTTGTCAGTAGTGGGCCTTGAACTCAGGATCTGGGGACTGTCCCTGAGCTTTTTTTGCTCAAGGCTAGTGCTCTACCACTTTGAAATACATCTCCATTTCTGGTTTTCTGGTGGTTCGTTCAAGATAAGCATTTCATGGGCTTTCCAGCTCAAGCTGGCTCTGAACCCCCCATCTTCAGATCTCAGCCTCCTAAGTAGCTCAGATTATAGGTGTGAGCCATCAGCACCCAGCTAAGACTCACTTCGGATTGATCTTGGGAGGTGCAAGGCTGCCTTGCCCTGAGTCTGGGATGTCATTGGTGCTCAGCTAACAGATATTGGGTTCATCTACCTCTGGGTGTCATGTCACATAAGCAGAAGTAGCAGAGACCCATGGTCTCCATAGTAGCAACTCCGGGCCACCCCCACTCACCTCTGTATGCACACGCGCACGCACACACACACACACACGCACACACGCACGGAGGGGAGAGAGCAGGAGACAGCAATGGAGGAAGCCAGCAGTCGACTGTCCCAGGGCCCACAGGGCAGATGGCCAGAAGATGGCAGAGCCAGATTCCAGGAGCATGTGGAGCTGTATCTGCTCAACTCATCGGCATTCCTCCAGACACTCAGCCTTTCTGTCAGTCAATGGGTTTGGGGTTTTTGTTGTTTTTGTTTTTGACTCTTTGGTGGCGGCTGCTATGTGAGGTGAGGCTGATGTCAGCTCCCCAAAGCGATGATCTGCCCTTGTGGGAGCCTTGCCCCACCCCCCCTTACCGGCCCTGAGTTCCAGGTCTCAACCAGCCAGCCGTCTGTGCGCCCAGGCAGAGAGGACCGGCCCCACACCCTGTTTCCAAACAGCTCCCCTCCGGGCGCCAGCGCCGCTGCCTCCCCGTCTGTTTGCCCCTCGCCTCCTCCTCCTCCCTCTGTTGGGGCTGCCGCCGCCGCCGATGATGAAATTTGGCTTGCAACACCCCCTTCCTCCCCTTCCTCGCAGGCCTGGGAGAGGATTAAGTCGCTGGAGTCTGAAATCGGAAAGATCCCAGCTTCTGCTCCCCAACACCTCCCTTCGCCCCCTCCTCCTCCCCGCCCATGCAAAAACCAGAAAATTAATCTCCCCTTCTGCCTGTGATATGGCGGGCTGCATTACAAGCTGGGCGTCGAGATAAAGCGCAGAGCCGAGGGACGGCGGCCCAGCGCCGGGGCCCCGGGTGGGGCCGGCCGGGGAGATAAGGGCCTCCCAGCTCCATGAATTATTCACCGGCCCTGCCTCCTCCGGCTCCGCGGCCGCCCTGGGCGCGGAGATTGCGCCTTGCACCCGGGCAGGGTAGGGTGGGAGGGGGCTCCTGGGGAAGGGCAGCGGGCTGTGGAGAGACGTGAGGGAGGATTGTGCTTAGCTTAGTGTGGGGGGGGGGAACAACTCCCAGACCCCAGTCCCCTACAGGATGGACTGCTGCAAGGGAAGGAAGGTACCCCCCCAAAAAAAATCTGGGGACTCCCAGACTCAGCCAGGACACCCCCCCCCCAGGTGCTCTGCATTTATGCAACTAATTAAACGCGCTATTGAGCAGTTCCACGTGCCAGATCCTAGAGCCAGAAATCCAGGTTCTGCCTGAGGATGCCCTGGATATAAAGCCCTCTTCTAAATGCTGGGTGAGCAGAGGACCTGCGTGCAATCCAACTGAGCCTGCTCACCCACAATGCTCCCCCCCCCCCCCCCCCCGCAATCCAACGGAGCCTGCTCACTCACAATGCCCCCTCCCCCAGTGGAAACAACCCCTGCTCCCTCTGGGCACCCTGCCGGAAAGAGGGTACAAGAGGAGGAGAGAGAGCAGACCTACTCCCAAGGCATCTAGGGCCCCTAAAACAGAGAAAGCAGGACAGCTGGTGCAGGAAGCAACTGGGGGCCAGTGCTGGAGTGGAGGGTGAACCCAGGACGTTACCTAGAGGAGTTAAAGCCCAACAGCCTGTGTCTGGTTTTCCTCTGGCTCTCCTTCTCCCTCAATCACCCACAATTCCCAGGCTGGGAAAAGACCTTTCCCTATCTGGTGTCTCCATCTCTCCTTACTTATCCTTCTCTCCACCCCAGCCTGCCTCTCTCCATTTCCTCCCTCCAGGCTGCACTGTGTGTCCATCTGCCCTTTTAATCTCTACTTTGCCCTGATTCTCCACCTCGCTTTGCTCTTCTCTCTCTCTCTATCTTTTTAATGATCCCTCCCCTATGAAGCTGTGACTTCAGAAAATGACATGTTGACACATAAATCAGCATGCATGATAGAAGATGGCTATCTGCCAACTCTCCTCATACATACCCCCAGCTGTAGGGAAGGTAAAGAAGGGTCCTGCACAGTCCGGGAGGCACAGATGGGGGTGGGGAGTGGTACGGAAAGAGAGTCCCCCAGAGATGCACTAACACAAGAAAGAGATCTTTAGTCAGGAATGAGAGCTACCTGAGGAGGGTGAAGGCCAGAGTTCTTTGGGACAATGGGCAAACACTGGGCCAGGCAGGCAACCTCCAACCTGCTGCTGCTACTTCTGTAGCAGACTTGGAGTCCAACACTCGTGAATCAGCAAACAAAGCACATTTAATAAGACCCAAATTCAAGTTGGGGGAGTGCTAATGAGGGGAGAGGGAGAAGGAGGGGTTACGATGGGAGGAGGAAGGGTGAGCCCTTGAAGGATAGAGAAGGCAGTGACTTGGACGAGAAAGGGGGGAAGCAGAGTGATGGCAGAGAGAGATCTGAGAGAGGAATGGGAAAGAAAAAAGGAGCAGAGAGAGGACAGTACAAGGTAGGGGTGGAAAGGGTGAGGAGGAGGAGGAGGAGCAGAGGAATATTTGATTCTGAAAAGAAAGCATGGGGAGAAAGTGAAGGTCATAGGAGGGGGCAACATAGAGACTGAGAGGGTAAAGGGTGTGTGTGTGTGTGTGTGTGTGTGTGTGTGTGTGTGTGTATATGGGTCCCCAGCCCCTTCCCAACTGACTGCTAATTAACTCCTTAATTGTCTCTGTATTTGCTGAGCTGGCAGATGAAGTGGATGCAGACAGATTGAGGCGCCCGTGATTTCACGCACTGGAGAGCGAGAAGCGCTTCCTGTGAGTCCCAAGGGAACTTATTGCCCCCCTTTGCCCTCTCCTCTTCTCCCCCCATCTCAAAGAGGCTGGAGGGTGCTTCTGCACCTACAGCAGATGGGGCCATCTGCAAGGGAAGTGTCCCTGGGGAATTTGCCCCCATCAGCCTTTCTGAGACGCCCATCCAGCTTACTAGTATTAATGGAGCACCTACTGTTTACTGGGCCTGCATTGCTTTGTCAGCAGAGGCATCAGCTGCATTCTAGGGACACCCAGACAGGCTAAGTTTTTTGCCTAGGGCCACACAGCATGGGTGTGACAGAGCTCTAAGTTGAATGCACATCAGCATGCTGTTAAAGCCCTGAGATTGGTGGTCAGAGCCTCTCTCCAGTGGACTGAAGGGAACGGCCTCTCCAGGCATGTGTTTGTTCCAAGTCCAAGGATCTGAGGTCTATAACTGCAGAGGTCAGAGATAATGAAGTGTGAATGAAGCTGGAGGATGCTAGAGGAGCCAGGATCTGTCAGGGTCCAGACAAGAGGTGGGTGGGACCCACAGAAGCAGAAAGCAGCAGTAGGACACTAATCATAGTCCTCAGATCCCTAGAGTGGCATCTTACTAAGGACTTGGCTATGGCAACTTCCTCTTTTCCTCATCTCTGCCCCACAAACCCTGTCAGGATGCTCCCTCCTTGGCTGCTCTGTCCCAGCCCACCCACCACCCATTCCATTCTTGACCTTTGTTCTAGAGTCACTTGTCAACATGTTTATCTCTGTCTTGCTACTGGGAGGCTTTTGAGGGTAGGCACTGGGTTACTATTCATCTTGTTCCCTAGGGCCCATCCTGGGATTTGATACAGGGAAAGCCTCGGCAGAGGTGTAGTGCAATGGACAGAACAGGGAGGGGATGATGTGTGTGGTCAGAGACCCATCTAATTTGAAATGAAGAGGAAATAACAACATGAAGGATGTAGGCTGAGTAGACAAAAGAACTTCCTAAGGCTGGCATCTGTAATACTACGAAGTCTTTTTTTAAATTTGTTTTGTTTTTGTTGCCAGTCCTGGGAAGTGGACTCAGGGCCTGAGCACTGTCCCTGGCTTCTTTTTGCTCAAGGCTATCACTCTACCACTTGAGCCACAGCTCCACTTCTGGCTTTTTTCTATATATGTGGTGCTGAGGAATCGAACCCAGGGCTTCATGTATACTTTACCACTTTACCACTAGGCCACATTCCCAGCCCCTACTATGAAGTCTTGATTCACACCCACATATCCCAAAGAGCAAGTCTTCTCAAGATTGGCTACATGTTAGAGGTCAGAGAAACTTGAAAGATTCCCAAGTCAGACACTGTTGGCTCATACCTGTAATCATAGTTATGCAGGAGGCTAAGATCTGGAGTATGGTGATTTGAGGCCAGTTCAGGCAGAAAAGTCTACAGGACACCATCTACAAAATAATGAGCAAAAAGCAGGCCTGGAGACATGGCTCAAGTGGAAGAGCAAGCAAGCCAGCCAAACAAGCAGAAAAGTTGGGAGACCCAGATCCCACCCCTAGAGATTTTGAGTTAATTGATGTGAGGTGGCACTACTGCATCCATGTTTAATCTGTCCTGATGTGGCTGCACTGGTGGTTTTACAACTGGATCCCAACACTAATGCTAATAATAATATTATTTACTTATTGAGGATTAACTAAATACAAGCCAAGTACTGAGCAGAAGCTTAGTACTAAAAGCTAAGCATTTTTCATGCATTATCACATGTAATCCTCCAAAAAAAAAACCACCTTTGTGAAACAGATATTGTTTACATTTTATAGATGAGGAAATGGGGGCTTAGAGAGGTCAAGGGACCTGCCCACACTAACAAATGCTAGGACCAGGTTTGGGAACTGAGATCACTTACTTGCTTCAAGCCTTTGATCTGCCCCCAGACTCTTCCCGAGGCTGCTCATAGGCCTCAATCAGTCCTCGCCTACCTCCATCACCTCATCACCTTCCCTCCACCTCCGCTGCTCCCTCTGCTCTCTTGGTAACATCCCAGGTGATTGAAGCAATTTGCAGCCATTAGAAGAGACTCCATGTGTCACTCAGCCTGTGAGGGTGGGAAGGTGGGGGAATCATAGAAGCTCTAAGGTAGTCTTTCCCTCCCCCTGAGGACATTCGGGTTCAGGAATCAGACTAGGTCCAACAGCTCCTCTGGTCCCCTTTTGGGACCCTCTCGGAGGGAATTCCCAATCCCAAATGCCCCCTTTGAGTGGAGTCTACGTATCTGGGATAGTGCTGCCACCCAGTGGCTGCCCAAAGACATGGCAGCCCACCGACCCACCCTGGTGCTGCTGGACAGCTCCCCTAGCCAAGATCTGAATGGAAGACGGCTTTCTTTTGGCAGATGAGTGTACCCAAGACCTTAGCGGATAGATCTCCAGTCCTAAGCTCATACTTGCACTAGAGACCTCCAGATTCCGTCATGGGTTCCATCATAGGTTCCTCATGTGCCCTCACAACTTCCCATCGAACTTCTTTTCCACTGTGCCATCCCCTCCTCCTTACTTGGTTCTTCCTTCCAACTTAAACAAACAAACAAGCAAAAACCCAGCACATGTCCAATAGATTCCTTTCTCACCTTCTTTCCCCAGAGCTGCACCGTCCTGTAAGTGGAACAAATGAGACGCTAGAGATAGAATTCTGGTCCCCGCAACCCCCCCCCCCATCATCTGACACCATCAGACCTCAACAGCCTCATCGCTAAGAGCCCCTAATGAGCATCAGCAAATTAACAACTTCCCCTTGATTGCTCCTTCTCTGTTAATTGGATAGGGAGGGCCCCCCCACAAGGCCACTCAGAAAGGAGAAGGAGGGAGGGAAGGAGAGAGGTGAGAACTACAGGAGCAGCCCCCAGGCTTGAGTTCAACCCCCAGGCTTCTGCTCCATTCCTGAATATTACCACCCCTTTCTGGCCCTTCCTCATCCGGAGCCCCTGTATTTCCTTTTCTCTTTTCTTACTCCTATCCAATCTCCCCTAACGTTCTGGCCTTTCTCCTCCCTTGTCTCCGTTCCTTCTTTAGATATTTGGCAATGAGGAACTTCAAACATGCCCACTACCACCAAGGCAAGCTGCATGATAGAAGGATGAGGGGTCTAGATGTCAAGATGTGTGTTTGTTTATATGTGTGCGTGCGTGTGTGCTTGGTGTGCAGGTGGGGAGGAGGGAGAAGAACAGATGAAGACGTGTCTGGTCGGCTGGCAAGGGCTCGGTATGTGGCGTGGGTCAGGTCTCTGGGCTGGGAGGGCGTTTGTTGGTGTGTCTGTGTATGAATGACATGGTGTGACTCCAGTCTGTATGTGTCTGCATCTCCATACAGGCAAGTGCTTGAAATCAGTCAAGTGTGACTTGGAGCTTGTGTGTGCTCGTGTGTGTGTGTGTGTGTGCAAGTGTGCCACCAGAGGAAGCAGGAGCAAGAGGCAGGAGCATCGATCCGAAGGAGACAGCGCGGGGAGGGGGACGCTGGGGGCAGACACCCTCCTTCCTGCGCGCACCCCCGCGCGCGCGCACACACACCACACACAGTCACACACACACAGAGGCACACACACACACACACACACACACACACACACACACGCCACTGGGCCACGCAGGCAGAGGGGAGACGGCTCCGGAATCCGAGCGAAGCAGCGCTGCCGAGAGCGGCTGGGAAGAGGGGGCGAGCAACGGGGAGGGGAGCCCTGGATTCCGCTCCCAGGGCCGGGGACCCCGCGCGCACACCGGGCCCGGAGACACCCTCGCCGACACTCGTAGGCGCGCACGCGCACCCTCTCCTCCCTCCTCCCCTCCCGCTGCCACCCGGCCGGACGATGGATCCCTGCAGCTCCCGGGGCTGAAGGCACCGCGCACCGCGCTCCGCGCACCGAGCCCCGGGCGGACGAGCCGAGCCGAGCGAGCCGCGAGCGCGCGCGGGCGGGCGGGCGGCGGACCGAGCCGAGCCGAGCGGGGCCGGGCCGGGCCGGCCGCTCCCTGCAGGGCTCTGCGCGGCTTGTGCCGCGGCGGCCGCGGGCTCCGGCTTCGGGCCATGAGCCCCTCCGCGGCTCGGCGCTGAGCCCACGGACGGCCCCGCGCCCCACGACCTGCCGCCGGCTGCCAGCTGCCCGAAGCCCCCCTCAGGTGGGTCGCCCGATCGCATCGCCTTTTGCCCGCGGGGTTCCTCCGCGCCCCCCACCCCGGAGCCGGGGACTCTCCGCTCCTTCGCTCTCCCCAGCTGCTGGGGAGGCTCGGTGGCCAGGAAGGGGGGCGGGGGCCGGGAAGGAACCGGACTGCGACGAGAAGCAAGACCGGAGGGGGTGGGGGGCCTTGGGGCGGGGACAAGTGGCCGTCATAGGGAACCGCGCCCCCCATACATCCACCTCAGGCAACCCTCCACCCCACCCCCAAACGCACACAGCCTGCGCCTATACCCAGGTAAGAACTCAGACACCGCAAGTGGGGACTCAGGTGAGTCCCCTCCCCAGCTGTACCCACCCCCCTGAGGATTTTCTGGCCCAGGTTTAACTCCTGGGGTGACAGTCTAGGCCAGGAGGAAGCAGAAGAAGCGCTTCTGGCCCCAGGCTCAGCCTATCTGGGGGAGTTTGGGCTCCACGAATGGGGCAGACGTTTCTGTCCCAAAGTGACCCCACATCTGGAAGGAACTCCTGTGCCTGCCTGTGGGAACATGGGGAATTCCCTCTCTGCCTCCAGCAACTACAGCCGGGGTCTCCCCTGGCCTAATAGAGCATTCTCTTGGCCTGAGCTGACCTCCCCCCACCCCAGTCTCTATACTAGGAGGAGCCCCATCCAGGATGCACACCTTTGCTCTGCCACCTCTGCGCTTGCACACCAGACAAATCTAACACATGGAGAGCAGAGAGCTCTGGAGACAGGGACTCTAGAAGGATGTAATTGGAGGGGCCCACGTGTACTCTTATCCCAAGATGCTGAAAGACTCTTATCTCCCCCTTCCTCCCCGCCAGGATCCCCTCGGCAAGGATGGAACTGAAGGCCGAGGAGGAGGAGGTGGGTGGCGTCCAGCCCGTGAGCATCCAGGCCTTCGCCAGCAGCTCCACACTGCACGGCCTGGCCCACATCTTCTCCTATGAGAGGCTGTCTCTGAAGCGGGCCCTGTGGGCCCTGTGCTTCCTGGGCTCACTGGCCGTGCTGCTGTGTGTGTGCACCGAGCGTGTGCAATACTACTTCCACTACCATCATGTCACCAAGCTCGACGAGGTGGCTGCCTCCCAGCTCACCTTCCCCGCCGTCACGCTGTGCAACCTCAATGAGTTCCGCTTTAGCCAAGTCTCCAAGAATGACCTGTACCATGCTGGCGAGCTGCTGGCCCTGCTAAACAACAGGTGGGCTCCTCACCTCCCCACTCTGTGTCCAGCTTATTGGGGTGCCAATCAGAATGCTTACTTTCTTTACCCCCACGGAGAGCCAGCTAACTGTGCCCTCTTGCTGGCATCTCCCCACCCCACCCCCCAAACCCTTCCACTTACCATAAAGGAGTTGGGGTACTGCTAAAGCATCCCAACTCTGTTCCAATCTCTGTTCCAATATAGTCCAAAACAGCTCTACCCCCACCCACCCAGCCTGAGCTGTGAGACATCAGCACCCAGTCTTAGTTAACCTTGCCCTCCCTCCTGCCACTGTGCCCTGGTGCCCTTGCATAAAAATGGGAAAGACCACTTTCAACTGGCAGAGACCGTATTATAAATGCTATAGCTCCTGCTTTATCCATGCTGCATCTTACTTTGTTTTGTTTGTTTGTTTTGTGCCTTTGTGCTGGTCCTAGGTCTTGAACTCAGGGTTTGGGAGCTGTCTCTTTGCTCTTTTGCCTGAGGCTAGCTAGCATCCTACCACTTTAGCCACAGCTCACTTCAGCTTATTGCTGGTTAAAAAAATGTCTCATGAACTTTCCTGCACAAGCTGACTTGGAACTGCAATCTTCAGATCTCAGTTTCCCGAATAGCAAGGATTGCAAGCACAAGCCACTGGCATGTGGCAATGCACCTCACTCTTGTGCTAAGAGGCCCAGCTTTTGAGCAGCCGCCATGGGTCCTTCTGATTCCATGCGGCATGTCCTCTGGACATGCCCAGCTCCTCTTCCTTGCCTGTTTATGCCCAGATCTGCCTCACCCCAGGGCTGGATGTGGCCCCTCCTCAAGTATAAGATGGGCTCTGGTGGTCGTGCTCATCCATGTGACATCCCCCACCCCATTCCTGGCTCCAGGTATGAGATACCTGACACACAGATGGCTGATGAAAAGCAGCTGGAGATATTGCAGGACAAGGCCAACTTCCGCAGCTTCAAACCCAAACCCTTCAACATGCGTGAGTTCTATGACCGGGCTGGCCATGACATTCGCGACATGCTGCTCTCCTGCCACTTCCGAGGGGAGGTCTGCAGTGCTGAAGACTTCAAAGTGGTGAGTGATCCCCTGATGGAAGTGGGGGGTGTCGTCTGGCCCTCAGGGGAGGAGACCAGGTTTCTCACAAGGCTTGCTATTCAGGGAGAGGAAATATATGTCGTTAGCTTTGCTTTGGACAGGAGAGGACTGTGCTCAGCACTTGGTACATTTGCTCTGTGTGAGACCTGAGCCTCAGTTTGGTGCTCACCACAACACACACACACACACACAGATACTCCCCTATGCACCAACACACACTCACAGACACTCCCCTATGCAGGTACTCACGTAGCCTGGCCTTGCCTGGCCCCAGTGTTACCATCTGGGTCACAGATGTTACAATAAAGAGTGGTGGTTGTTACTCAAAGTGAATTTGGGGACTGTCACCTGGGAACTTGGAAGGAATGCAGTTTTGCCAGGTGTCAGTGACTCATGCCTGTAATCCTAGTGACTCGGGAGGCTCTGAGGATCAAGGTTCAAAGCCAGACCAAGAAGGAAAGTCCATGATGCTCTTAAGTCCAGTTAACCACCAAAAAGCTGGAAGTGGAGCTGGGGTTAAAGCAGCCGAGTACTAGCCTTAAGCAAAAGAAGTCAGGGATGGTCCCTAGTTCAAGGCCAGAACCAGAAAGAAAATAAAGATGAGAGAGAGAGAGAGAGAGAGAGAGAGAGAGAGAGAGAGAGAGAGAGAGAGAGAGAGAGAGAGAGGCTGTTGCACCTCACCTCACTTCCCAGACCTACTGAATCAGAATTTGCATTCTGACAAGATTCCTGTGTGAGGGCTGGAAGTGGTTCAAGTGGTAGAGTACTTGTCTGTCTAGCAAATACACAGAGTTAAAACCTCATTATTACTGCTCCCCTTTCTCTACCCTCCCCCCTACACACGCACACACACAAAAGATGCTTTAGAAGTTTAAGAAACACCCCAAAGCACAGAAGGTAAGGAAACTTTCTCCTTTTTTTGTTTTTGTTTGTTTGTTTTTTGCCAGTCCTGGGGCTTGAACTCAAGGCCTGAGCACTATCCCTGGCTTCATTTTGCTCAAGGCTAGTAGTCTGCTACTTGAGCCACAGCGCCACTTTTGGCCTTTTCTATATATGTGGTGCTGAGGAATCGAACCCAGGGTTTCATGTATATGAGGCGAGCACTAGGCTCCTCCAGAACTTGATACCAAGGCTGGGAACATAGCCTAGTGGCAAGAGTGCTTGCCTCCTATACATGAAGCCCTGGGTTCGATTCCTCAGCACCACATATATAGAAAATGGCCAGAAGTGGTGCTGTGGCTCAAGTGGCAGAGTGCTAGCTTTGAGCAAAAAGAAGCCAGGGACAGTGCTCAGGCCCTGAGTCAAAAGGCCCAGGAATGGCAAAAAAAAAAAAACCACAAAAACAGAACTTGATACCAGGGAGTTCCTGAGAAAAGTGAAGCTGTGGGTGAAGGTAACAGCAAATGCCAACCCCATGAGCAGAAGCAGCTGACAAGAAGGAAGAGAAAATATTAACTTTAATGGTGTGTGGTACTAGATGAAAGTAGGAAGTGTTTGGCTTAATCTGGAAAGGTACTAAGTATACATCTGGGATGTAATAAGTCCATTGAAAGTGTTCAGTTGAGTCTCCATCATTTCCAGAAAGATTTCAAATGGTGATGTTAAGACATGTTTGGCTGGGTGCCAGTGGCTCATGCCTAATCCTAACTACTCAGGAGGCTGAGATCTGAGGATCATGGTTCAAGGCCAGCCTGGGCAGAAAAGTCCCCATGAGACTCTTATCTCTAATTAACCATTTAAAAACCAGAAGTGATGTCATGGCTCAAAGTAGTAGAGCACTAGTCTTGAGTAAAAGAGCTCAGGGACAGCACCCAGGCCCTGAGTTCAAGCCTCACAACTACCAACAACAACAAAAAAGACATGTTTGAAGTCAGGCTCTGGTGGCTCATGGCTGTAATCCTAGCTACTCAGGAGAGTGAGATCTGAGGATCAAGATTTGAAGTCAATCTCAGTAGGAAAGTCTATGAGATTCTTAACTCCAATTAACTACTAAAAAGCCAGAAGTGGAGCTGTGGCTCAAGTGGTAGAAGGACAATCTAAAGCAAAATTGCTAAGGAAGAGCACAAGGCCCTGAGTTCCAGTCCCAGTCCCAGCACAAAAAAAAAAAAAAAAAACTATGTTTGGTTTAAAATATAATTGACTCATGTCATCCGAGTGGACAATTTCTAAGCTCTTATATGAGGTATGATTGGCTCACAGCATTCTGGAGCATTTTCATTGTTAGAGCAGACACACAGGCTCACACCATCCAGACCCTGCTGTGACATTTCTCAGTTCTGGGTTTCCAGGAAAAGACCAGACTTTTCTGTGCCTCTGTGCATGTCAAAGACCTGATTCGGAATATGGCTGCTGCCAGTGGGTTACCTTCCTGCCAGCCTCTTTCCATGTTAAGAGTTTACCACTTCTGGGGCTGGGAAAATGGCCTAGTGGCAAGAGTGCTTGCCTCGTATATATGAAGCCCTGGGTTCTATTCCCCAGCACCACATATATAGAAAATGGCCAGAAGTGGCGCTGTGGCTCAAGTGGCAGAGTGCTAGCTTTGAGCAAAACGAAGCCAGGGACAGTGCTCAGGCCCTGAGTCCAAGGCCCAGGACTGGCACAAAAACAAACAAACAAACAAGAGTTTACCACTTCTGCCTATGGGGTTGCACCTGCACTGATGGGAGTCAAGGTGGGTGTCCCTATCTGTTATCTTCTTGGTGGAGAATGGCCTGGCAAGCCCCAGAGGACTCATAGACACTTTGCCCAGCCTTCTACCCTCTCGTCTCTTCTTGGTCTCCTAATAAACTTTTATCTCTCCATCTTTCTTATTCGCTGCTAGGCCCAGAGGTATGTTGGGGATGTGAATCACTGAACAAATGTAGCACTGACAGAAAACATCTATCTACACAGTGAAGGCTTAGGCAAGATCAACTTGTCTTCCCTGCCTTCCTTCTTTCTTTTTTCCTTTCTTCCTTCCTTCCTCCCCTTACTTTCTTTCTTCTTTCCTTTCTTTTCTTTTCCTTCTTTCTTTCTTCTTTCCTTCTTCCTCTTGCTTTTTCTCTTCTCACTCTTTTCCCCCCTCCCTGTCTTCCTTCCTTCCTTCCCTCCTTTCTTTCTCTATTTCTTTTGACAGGGCTGTATATTCCAGGGTGGCTTCAAACTCACCCTTCACCAGCCTCAGCCTCCCAAATATTGGGATTACAGGCATGTGTGTGTGTGTCACTATGCCCAACTAGAGAAGGAGGTCTTAACTGATGGCACAAGTTCTTGCTCAAAATGTTACAAAACACAGTGTTTGTGGGCTTATGTGGACTCTTTTGTGTATTTTCTGAGGGCAACCCTCATCTAAACAATAAGAACCCTGTTCCAACAGGATAGTTCCAGGAGGCATAGGAAGGTGGCTACTCTGGTCTCTAAAGCCCTCCAAAGACAAGGGTCTGCTGTAATAGGCATCCTCCAGATGTGCTTCTGAATCCAGCTCAACTGTGGGGATTGGTGGTCAGGGAATGTTGGGCCAGTGTCCTTCCCCCTGGGAGTCAGCTTGTGGAGGGTGAATGTGGGGATCCTGCACTAAATTCAGGAGAAACTAGCTTGGAAGTCCTCTGGATTGAAGGGGCAGAGGGAAGTTGGGTAGGCCTCGGTAGCTGTCTCCTGAACTACCAAAAGAATAATGAATGCCAACCACAAAACTTCTTCTTTCCTAGCTGCCTCTTTTGTTGCCAGGGTAACAGGGTGTGGGGATCCTCTCTCCTGTCCCACCTTAAGACTCATCAGGGCGAGCAGCGCAGGGGTTCTGCGGAGGGGGACTGGGGGCGCAGCTGTCTGCTGGTGTCTGGGCAGGGGCTGGGGAGTGAACATAGTCGCAGCTGGTGCCAGCCTCCAGCTGCACCTTATCTGTCCCTGGCAGTGGGAACAGAGATGTGGCTGGAATGCTGAGCAGCACCGAGGGGAGGGGACCGGCAGATGGTTGCCCAGTCTGCCCTCTGCCGCCCCCTCCAGCTGAGACCCCGAGTCTTTGCCTGGGGGGAGAGAGAAGCAACAATTCATGTCTGCACCCTGGAAGAGAAGAAAGAAGAGGGTAGAAATTAAGTGGATGAGGGTGTGGTAGGGGCAGTAATCCCTCTCAAGAGGAGTAGAATTGGGGTGCATGAATCAGTGGGGGACCCACAGGATTCCCCAAGGAATTTCCAAATAGAGAGGTGGAGTAAAGAGAGAGTAGACATAGAAATGCCCCCCCAACCCCCAACCCCCCATCCCCACTCAAGGTTCTGGAATGATAACATGAGAGATAGTGTGAATAGACGATCCTGCAACCCAAATGTGGGACAAAGAGGTCACTGTAGAGCCCAGTGCCAGTGGTTCATGGCTGTAATCCTAACTACTCAGGAGACTGAGATCTGAGGAGTGCAGTTCAAAGCCAGGATAGGCAGGAAAGGCCCTGAGATTCTTCAGTGAAAAAGCTAAGGGAAAGCAGAAGGCCCTCAGTTCCAGTCTCATTACTGGCACCAGAGAGATGATGATGATAGATAGATCGATAGATCGATAGATAGATAGATAGATAGATAGATAGATAGATAGATAGATAGATAGATAGACAGACAGACAATTAGAGCCCAGGAGTGGCAGGCTCCAGGGTTCTGCCCCCTCCATTGACATCCCTCACCCTTCCCCAGAAGCTCAGAAAGAGAGTCGCACTGGGCCCCACCCCACCCCACCAAAATCCCATTGCTTGGGTCTGTTTCCTCTCACTAGGGAAGGAACCTCAGAGAGGAAAGGAAACAGTCCAGACCATGCAGAGAGAGAGAGAGGAAGGTCCAGATGAAAATTTCCACAGGGTATGTAGGAATGGGAGCATGTACTGTTTGCAGAGGGTTAAAAGAGGCTTGTAGGGGCTGGGAATATGGTCTAGTGGCAAGAGTGGCTTGCCTCATATACATGCAGCCCTGGGTTCGATTCCCCAGCACCACATATATAGAAAAGGCCAGAAGTGGAGCTGTAGCTCAAGTGGCAGAGTGCTAGCCTTGAGCAAAAAGAAGCCA
Organism: Perognathus longimembris pacificus; assembly: GCF_023159225.1. Classification (NCBI taxonomy): domain Eukaryota; kingdom Metazoa; phylum Chordata; class Mammalia; order Rodentia; family Heteromyidae; genus Perognathus; species Perognathus longimembris. The sequence continues at coordinate 54,151,245 of NC_063161.1, read as the reverse complement.
GGGACAGTGCTCAGGCCCTGAGTCCAAGGCCCAGGACTAGCAAAAAAAAAAAAAAATGCTTATAGCAAGGTGCCTTACACCTGTAAACCTAGCTATTCAGTAGGGTAAGATCTGAGTTCGAGATCGGATTCGAAGGCAGTCTGGGCAGGAAAGACTCATCTCTCTAATTGACTACCTAAAAGCTGGAAGTAGAACTGTAGTTCAATTGGTAGAAGCTAGCTTTGAACACAAAAGCTCGGGGACAATGAGTGCATAGGCCCAGAAGTCAAGCCCCCAAACCAGCACACACACACACAGGCTCCAACGGAAGGTGGGCTCCACCTGTCTGAGGGGTTCATGGATATCTTGACCTCACTCTGTCCTTCCCCTCTCTCCCTCCTCCCCAGAAAGTGCTGGAACTGAGTAGGCAAGTCTGAAGAGTAGCTGGGCAGAAGCCAGTTGCAGGAATCCAAGTGGCTTGGGCTGGGGTCTCTTTCTTCTTTGTCTTCTGTCTACACACAAGTATCTTTTGGGTAAACAAACATCTTTGGAGTTATTGAGTTTCTCCCTTCACCCCCTCCCCACCCCTTCCCCAGCCAGTTCTCCCCGAAGGCCATCAGCTAAGAGGCTACTCGAAGCTAATTGATCTCCTGGCTGTTGCCTAAAGTAATAGGGAATTGATAGAAGTAACTAAGTGCCTCTGGGGGCAGAAGTGAAGAGCTTCCTCCATGCCGGCTGGCAGCCCAGTGGACAGCTCAATTGGAGGTGTGCCCACTGCACCCCAGGGCCCAGCCCCAGAAAGGAAGGCCTGCAGAGAGGGCTACAGGGAACCTGCTCTGGGATACAGGTATCCTCATGGGTGGGGGGGGGGGCAGCATGCCAGTAATAGGACTTAAATTCAGGCCTGGTTGCCATCCCTTCGCTTTTCTTTGCTCAAGATTAGAGCTCTTGAGCCACAGCTCCACTTCCAGGGTTTTGGTGGTTAATTGGACTTGAGAGTCTCATGGACTTTCTGGCCTGGGCTGGCTTCAAACTTTAATCCTCAGATCTCTCAATCTCCTGAGGAGCTAGAATTACAGGTGTGAGCCACTGGTGCCAAGCTGGAAGGTAGTTTTTAAGTGTGCCACAACTTCACACAAGCCTTAAACAGAAAAAGCTAAGGGCCAGTGTCCAAGGAATGGCATAAAAATGAAGTGATAGCTAGCTGAACTGGAGGAGAGCTGGCATAAGGACAGAGTTGCACCCAGCTCCATCTCTCAGCTTCTGTGTCTAATTTCCTGTGAGAAGAGAGAATATATGAAGGTTCTTAAAATGTTTTTTGTTAGCTGGGTGCTGGTGGCTCAGGCTTAGCTGTTCAGGAGATCTGAGGATCACAGTTCAAAGCCAGCCTGAGCATGAAAGTCCTTGAGACTCTTATCTCCAATTAACTGCCAAAAGAGTCAGAAGTAGAGTTGTGGCTCAAAAAAAGGTCAGGGATAGCATCTAGGCCCTGAGTTCAAGCCTCAGGACCTGCACACACACACACACACACACACACACACACACACACACACACGTTTTGTCAAGAGGTAGCCTTCCTTCAGCTTTTGGGAGACTAAGCACCTGGGCTACTCTGGCTAAGCCCATGCTAGCCTAAATGCATATGGAGGTACCCAGACACGGGCCTAAGACATCTTTCTCAAGGCATCATTTAAAATGAGCAGGAAGCTGCTGTGTTTCCTTAAGAAACTGTAAGAAGGGAGAGTCTGCCATGCCAGGCTCTCCAAGGCCACCCTAGCAGAAAAAGCAGGGCATGTAGTGGTCTTTCCTGAGCTAACACTAGTTCTCAGAAAGAAAAACCTTTCCCACCCCTCTCATCTCCTGCCTCTCAATGTGTGGCTGCCCATCGTAGGGCCTGGAAGGTTGGGCTTTGATGTTTAGTGTTGTGTGTCTCTAATTGGTACGTCGCATCAGCGTGCCTGGCTAAGAACGTCCCTGGGGAGAGACTGCCGCAGTGGCCTTGACCACAGGCAGCAGCAGCTCAGGCTTCTTGGAGCGTCAACCTGGTCTGTACGCCCCCAGGGGGGCAGCACGCATGCGCCCCTCCCTGCGCATCCCGGGAAGAGGGGGGCTGTGAATGTAGACGAGGGTGTAATGTGGATACATATGAATGTGCCTGAGGGCACACGCAACTCTGTGTGTGGCTGTGGAACACAGCTTTTGTGAGGACAAAACCCCCATTGCATGCAGAGCACATACCAGCCAAATTAATCATCTCTTACTGTCTTGCTTAAAATTTACAAATTCCCTTTACTTTCCATCATGTGGACATCTCAGTGCTGGAAGGCAGGAAGACATTTAATATCTTCATGGGAAAGATGAGGAAACTGAGGCTCAGAGGCAATAGGGGACTTGCCTGAAGAAGTCACAACAAGCCAGTAAATGACAGAAGGGGACCCTAACTTCAGGTCAAAGGCGAGGTTCCCTGTGTGTGATGGATGAGGCTGCGCTGGGGTCTCCAGCTGCTTGCTGTCCTGTGGAAAGAAGAAGGCTCTAGAAATCTTTTCTCCAGGTTAAGTGTGTCAAGCTTCTAGATTCCCCTGGCTATTTATTTTCTTTCTTTCTTTCTTTCTCTCTTTCTTTCTCTCTTTCTTTCTTCTTCTTCTTCTTCTTCTTCTTCTTCTTCTTCTTCTTCTTCTTCTTCTTCTTCTTCTTCTTCTTCTTCTTCTTCTTCTTGTTTTTTGTTTGTTTGTTTGTTTTTGGTTGGTCATGGGGCTTGAACTCTGGGCCTGAACGCTGTCTCTGAGCTCTTCAGCTCAAGGCTAGTGCTCTTCTACTTGAGCCACAGCACCATATCCAGTTTTCTGGTAGTTAATTGAAGCTAAGAGTCTCATGGACTTTTCTGCCCGGGCTGGCTTTGAACCACCATCCTCAGATCTCAGCCTCCTGAATAGCTAGGATTACAGGCATGGGACACCAGCGCCCAGCTTCCTCTGCCTCTTTATTGTGCCATCTGGCCAAGTCCCAACCTTGAATGAACCCACTGTTGGCTTTCCCCAGGGTACCAGGTGCCGCCAGAGGAAGTCATACCCTGAAGTAGCATTGGATCACGTTGAATTTATGATCAACATCCTGTAGTGGGCCTGTGGTGCTGCCTAACAATCCCTCTGTGTCTTCTTGGTCACCTTGCCACCTCCCCCCCCGCCCACCCCCCCACCCCCCCCCCACCCCGTGATTACTGAAAAGTCTTCCACTCACCTCCAGCAGCCGCCCTGACTCTGACTAGCTCCTCTCCACAGATGACCTTGCCTCCCACTTCACCGAGAACACAGAAGCCTCAGACAAGATCTCCTCTTCCTCTGGTACCAACACCCAGAAGGGAGCAGCTAGCTTATCGACGATCAAATCTCATCCTACTCTCCAGATCTGATTCCGTGCTGCCAGTGTAGAGATTTTATCCCACTCACTCTGCCTCCCCTTCATCTACAGGCAGCCTCTCCTGAGAGGCCCCGCTGACATTGAAACTACCTTAAGACACTCCCACTTAAAACATACGTACTTCTGTCTGTGTGTGCACGCGCACGCGTGCACGTATATAATCCCAGCTACTTGGGAGACTGAGGCAGGACAATCATTTGAGCACATGAGTTCCAAAATAGCCTGGACAACACAGTGGGATCCCTTTCCGGATGAATGAATGAATGAATGAAAAAATGATTAAATAAACAGGCTCTAACAACAGCTACCATTTTTTTTTAAATCAAGCAGGTTTAAAGTCCCCATTCTCTGTCTCCCACTCACTCTTTGATCCACTTCAGGCTGCCTTTCCTCCCATCCCAGCACTCTGCCTGAGTGGCTCTGCCTAAGCCCATTAGTGACCTTCGCCTGGCCAACTCCAGCTGCATGGTGCATCCTTGGGCTTCAGCAGCTTCCCAAACTGCTAATACTCACCTCCTTCTTGAACTGTTCTTTTCCTTCACCACTAATGCTCTGATTGCCCCCAGAGTCTAGCCACTCCTATGTCTGCCAGCTCGTTCTTTTCTGCTTGGCCCTTAAGTATTATATTGACTCAAGGCTCAGTCCCAAGCTTTGTTCTTTTAAATCAGATGGATGCAATCTAAGGGCACAGCATGAAGAAGTATTACATTGAGATATCTTACCATGTAATGTCTGTAAATTGCATTTGGTATATATTTAGTTGATATGAAATATTCCCAAAACCCAAGAAAATTCCTTCAGGCCTTTTCCTCATCAATACATCCCATACAAGCCTGCCACTGTTGTATTGATATACTTAAGTTTCAATATAGTTAAGTCTCTGGAACTATCTAAATATATGTATCTTCCTTCCAATACCTGTCCTTTTTTTTTTGGCCAGTCCTAGGTATTGATCTCAGGGCCTGAGAACTGCCCCTGGCTTGTTATTGCTCAAGGCTAAAATGCTACCACTTGAGCCACAGCACCACTTCTGGCTTTTTTTTAAATTTATTTGTTTATTAATTGAACACAAATTTTTTGACAAGGTGTTGTGCAAAAAGGGTACAGTTACATAGTAGGGCAGTGTGTACATTTCTTGTGATATCTTATGTCCTGTTTTTTCTATCTCTTCTCTAGGTCAGGTAGACATATATATAACATACAATGTATCAAGAACATATACAGTAGCCATGTGGCCACGCCCAAGAAAGTTCGCCTAGGGCTTTAAATGTAATGTCGGTATTAGACCATATGTCGACAGTAGTCTTATATGAATGTACATACATAGCTTTTGAGCTATTGTATTCCCCTGAGAGGTCAATTTTTGACCTTTATATGTTGAGTAATTGTTTGGTTTTAGTTACATACTGTTGGGTTGCTGCCCCAATCCTGTGGGGACTACTATTTGACAAGCAGTTTTTGATTTCACACACTTGGTCTCTACTGTCTCTCCGTCTCCCTTTGTTAACAGTCATATATCAGGGAGATCATGCCCCTTTGTTTTCTGTGTTCTAGGCTTGTCTTGCTCAACATTATTTGTTCGAGTTCTGACCATTTCCCTGCGAATAACAATATTTCACCATTCCTAATCGCTATGTAGTATTCCATTGTGTATAAGTACCATATTTTTTGGATCCATTCATCTGTGGAGGGGCATCTGGGTTGTTTCCATATTTTGGCTATTGTGCCACGATAAACATGGAAGTGCAAATGTCTTTTTGATATCTTGGGGTTTGCTGTTTAGGATAGATGCCTAGGAGTGGTATGGCTGGGTCATAGGGTAGGTCTATATTGAGCTTTTTGAGAAACCTCCATACTGTTCTCCAAAGTGGTTGTACTAATTGGCACTCCCACCAACAATGGAGAAGGGTTCCTCTTTCCCCGCACCCCCTCCAGCATTTGTTGTTGCCTGAGTTCAGAGTATAGGCCATTCTAACTGGAGTGAGGTGGTATCTCAGGGTTGTTTTTATTTGCATTTCCTTTACTACCAGGGATGTTGAGCATTTCCTCATGTGTTTCTTTGTCTGGCTTTTTCTATATATGTGATGCTGAGGAATCGAACCCAGGGCTTCATGTATACTCCGCGAGCACTCTACCAGTAGGCCATATTCCCAGCCCCCAATACCTGCTCTTTTTGTGTCTGTTTTCATTCATGATTATAACAGTGAGATTTAGTCTCATTATGTGTAGCAGTAGTTGGTTCTTTTTCAGTGCTATATAATATCTCATTATACAAATATACAATGCATTCATTCATTCTTCAGATGCCCAACATTTGAATTGTTCCCAGCATTTGGCTGTTATAAATAAAGCTACTATGACCATTCTTGCTCATGTTTGTAGATTGACATATACAGTCATTTCTTTAGGAATACAGCTAGGAGCTATGGCTAAGTACTGAAGTCGAATTCTGTTTAGCTTTAGTAGATATTGCCAAATCAAGCCTCTTTTGTATCTTTTCTTCATTATTTTATAGTCTGTTCTTGGGCATTCTCATCTTCACTCATCACTTCAATTACTATTTACATACTGACAACTGCCAAACTGCTGTCTCAGGCCAGCTCTTTCTGCCTAACATCGGCCAGATAGCCAATTGCCCACTTAACATCTCTACTAGGATGTCCTCAAGGCTTCCTCTAACTAGCAGGGGCAAAGCCAAGCTCAGCCTCTCACCTCTCAAACAAACCCTTCTCGGCTCTGCCTTGATCTAGTAAGCCAGCTACCGCTCACCCAGACAGGCAAGCCAGAAATCCTCCCTAACACTCCACCACCCGCACATGCCAGGTTCACACAGGATCTGTCAGCTGTGCCTCCCACACTTCTCCCCTCTCCCCCCCAACCCCACGCCTCACCTCTACCTGGACACTGGCTTCCTGACAAGCTTTTGCCAATCACTGTGGCTCCTCTATTTTGCATCCAGAGCTGGGTTGTGTGTGTGTGTGTGTGTGTGTGTGCGCGCGCGCGTGCCAGTACTGGGATTTGAACCCTGGGCCTGAACATTGTCCCTTAGATTTTTCTTTTTTTTTTTTTTGGCCAGTCCTGGGCCTTGGACTCAGGGCCTGAGCACTGTCCCTGGCTTCTCTTTGCTCAAGGCTAGCACTCTGCCACTTGAGCCACAGCGCCCCTTCTGGCCATTTTCTGTATAAGTGGTGCTGGGAATGTGGCTTAGTGGTAGAATGCTTGTCGTGCCTCAGTTTCCTCATTTGTCCAATGGTGGTGAAGTTCCTCACACCTGCCTCTTTGGTTGTATAAAGATCCTACAAGGAGCCAGGTGAAACCACCAAACAACTACACAGACAGAAAGGGTGTGAAATCCAGACAGAGACACAGACATCAGGAAGCCCTGGGTTGGCCCACCGCTGAAGAAAAACACTGGTGGGAGGGATGAGGAAAGGCTTGGGTGGAAGATTCAGAAATGGGTATGGCTTAATTTGGGAGGTTTGGTATACTTGGTCACCTCCTGGAGCCCTATGTGCGACCCAGTGGCCTGTAAATGCGCTCTGCTACCGTCCTCACCTCCCCAGCATGGGGGAACTTTGGATCCGTCTACCTGAGTGAGATGAAAGTAAGTGGAGAGTGTTAGAGGAACCAGAATGCAGGGAAGGAGAGGCAATGAAAGTGTGTGTGTGTGTGTGTGTGTGTGTGTGTGTGTGTGTGTGTGTGTGTGTGTGGTGAGGTGGTCTTGGGGGGCGGGGAGAGAAGAGCTATGGCTCTTCCGAATGCCTGTCCTTTGAAACTGCTCTGGTCTGCACGCATTCCCTCTGCTGAGGCCCCTAAACTGAAAGCCACCCCTGGGACTCAGTTGCCCTTCTCTAGGAGTCCAATCCACAGCCACTCCAGGACGGCTGTTAGAGGGGGATAATGCCCTCTAGTGGGCACAGAGCGCAAGAGCCACCTTCCCTGCCTCAGCCTTGGCCAGCTGGCCCTTCCTCCTCCAACCCAAATTTGGATCTCACCCTGAAAGACTTCCTGAAGAGGTGCAATGCTCGAGACCCTGCCCTCAGACAGATGAAGTCTGGCAGGAGGGAACAAGATGCCCATGGGACAGGAAACCCAAGAGCCACCCCGGAATTCATCTGAGAAAGGGCCAAGACAAGAGCTTAAGGTGGCAGATCTCTCTCTCTCAACCTCTGCAGTGATGTCTTGCCTTTCCTGGATGCTTGTTCCCTGTGGACTCCAGGTCCTGGTCCGTTACTCCAAGAGTCTCTTCCCTCAGGGAGCTGCTGGTCACTGCTCATACCAGATGGCCCTTGAGCAGAGCTGGGCACTTTATTCCGTTCCTTGGGTGGGCACTGTGTCCTGTGGGGTCAGAGATGGCTTCTTGGAGGACGAAATGTGTGACTAGAATGCCAAGTATGATGGCTTCTGCTTGTAGTCCAGCTGTTTGAGAGGCTGAGAATTATTTGAAACTAGGAGTTCAGGGTCAGGCAAGGCAACATAGCAAGGCCCTGTGTCTTAGAAAAGAAACAAAAAATGAACAGAGCCTCTCTAGCTAGAGCCTGAGGAAGTCAGGAACTGTGGACAAGCCCAGTGTTTCTGGGGAGGGGGAGGGAGCAAATGGTGGGGGAAGGCAGAAGGGCACTTTAGGTGGGTGGGGGGGAGGCCTGGGGTGTTAGGGACAGTCTATAAACAGCAGAATGGGCAGTGGACTGAAAGTAGGAAGAACCTTCAGGGAGGTCATTGTTTACATCAAAGAATTTGAAACCAGTGGCTCACCCCTGTAATCCTTAGCTACTCAGGAGGCAGAGATCTGAGGATCATGGTTTGAAGCCAACCCAGGCAGGAAAGTCCATGAGAGTCAACTCCAATTAACCACCAAAAAGCCAGAAGTGGAGCTGTGGCTCAAGAGCTTGCCTTGAGAAAAAAAAAGCATCTCAGGGACAGCAACCAGAATTAGAAGCCTATATGAGGAGAATGGTGTAAGGCTAGAAAGGGCTCAGACCTCAAAGGTTTCTCTTCTGTGTCAAAGCTGCGGCCAAAGTCGATTCTTCTAGAACCTGGCACCTGACTCCCATTCCATCACACTCTGGGGTCTGTCCTGCCAATGGAGATGGGGCAAGTGACCCAGGACTATGGAATGGCTAAGGAATAGAAAAGCCAAGGTAGACTGGTCCAGCCCCGACTGCTCTTCCTCTGCCTCTGCAGGGGAGGGGTTCACATGTTATCATCCCTTCCTTGCTTCCCCCCTTTCTCTCCCACCCCATAGGTCACCTTCTTGGCCCTGGAGTCCTGGCTGGTAGCTCAAGTTCCTCAACCATTGGCCCTGGGTAATGAGAGCATGCTGAAGGAGCAGAGGCCTGTGGGCAGAGAATAATATAGTGCAGGCAGAGGGTACCTCAAAGACTGAGGGACTGGGGTGTCTGAGAGTTTAGGGGGCCCAAGTTGTTTCCCAATAACTGATCCAGGACCCTCGGCATTGATCACCATTTTTCCGACTCACTGGGGGAGAATTCCTTGAACTTGTCTTGGAAACTTTGGAGGAGGGGCATGCTGGGCGGGATGAGGAGGGAGGGGAGCTAGCTGTACTCTGCCAGCAAGCTTTTCAGCTGCAAGAGACAAAGTCCCTCCTCCAATGCCAGGAACTGGCCAGAAATGAGTCTGTGGTCAATGAGAGACCTCTGCTAATGGAACCTGGGCCGCCCCACAAGCCACAAAGCAGGGGGAGGGGAGGGAAGGGATCTAAGTGCAGTCAGCATGGGGGAAGGGGTGCTGACATGATATAAAACTGGAGGTCAGGAGAGAAAGGGGAAAGGGGGGTCAGGCCAAGGAGGCATGGCAGGTCACACTTGCTATCCTAGATACTCAGCAGGTTGAGTTCTGAGGATAGCAGTTCGAAGCCAGCCCAGGGAAAGAAAGTCCAGGAGACTCATCTCCAATTAATCCAGAAAACTGGAAATGGAGCTGTGGTTAGGAGTGGTAGAGCACTAGCCTTGAGTGAATAAACAGGGACAGTGCCTACCCAGGCCCTGAGTTTAAACCCCACACCTGACAAGAAAGAGAAGGAACAAAGGAAGGAAGGAAGGAAGGAAGGGAAGGAGGGAGGGAGGGAGGGAGGAAGGAAGGAAAGGAGAGTCAGAGGCTAGCTGGAGTGAACTTGGTGGTGGATAAGGAGGGATTTCAGGGAAATTGGAGGCTCAGGCAGTGACTGAAAGTAAATTGGGGTTAGGACTGTGATTGGAAAGGAACTGAGGAGCAAAGGAATAAGGAGAGAAAGCAGGGAGTTTAAGGGTGGATTGGAAAAATGGGGAGGGGGGGCTTATGGGCCACAGAGAATTCAAAAGGTCTGGAGAATGCCTGCAGAGTGTATGAGACTAGGCTATCCCACAGGAACAAATAGACCAAGTCGAGAATAACAGAGAGGGCCAGAATTGAGATGGGGAAACTGGGGGACACAATGAGGAACAAACTGGCAAGTGACAGGGCAGGCATGTGTGTCCTGGAGGACAGAAGGGACTGTGGCCAGCTGAGGTCATCCTGGTACTGAGAGCCAAGGTCGCTACTAGGTCTCACCTTACCTGAGGAAGGGGCACGAGTCCCGGGCTTAGGCTTTTCTAGGGTTTCAACTCTGTCTTAAGTTCTGTGTGTCCTGCTGGAATAGGTGACAGGAAGGGGCTCCAGCTCCCCCCCCCCCCCATCAGCCTCTTTCCTAGCGCTATCAATTATTCATCAGCACAGATGCCCGCCCTCCTGGCAGAGTAGGCTGGTCTCTCCCTCCATGCCCCGCCCCAACTCAGCCACACTGCCATACAGGCTCTGTGTGGAAGGACAGCCAGCCAGGCAGTCTTCACTCACAGCCTGGCTCAAGGGCTACGAGGCTGTCTCTGCTGGACCCTACCTGAGATCACATCGCCCTGCCCTCCGCATCTGCCTCCTACCAACCTCCCAGTGCCAGGAAGCCCCTGGAGAAGATGCCCATCCAGGTCTTCTGCTCTGTGTCATTCTCCTCGGGAGATGAGGCCCCCGGGGCCTTGGGGGATGTGTGGGGGCCCCAGCAGCAACAACAGAGACAGAAGCAGCGGGACAACTCAGAATCTGAAGAGGAGGAAGAAGAGAAGGAAAAGGAGGTGTCGAGGAAAGGGACCGATGAGGGTGCTTTACCTGTGGACTTGGTAGCCTTTGCCAACAGCTGCACCCTCCACGGTGCCAACCACATCTTTGTGGAAGGGGGTCTAGGGCCCAGGCAGGCTCTGTGGGCAGTGGCCTTTGTCATAGCACTGGGTGCCTTCCTATGCCAGGTAGGGGACCGCGTTGCTTATTACCTCAGCTACCCGCACGTGACGCTGCTGGATGAAGTGGCCTCCTCCGAGCTGGCCTTCCCCGCTGTCACCTTCTGCAACACCAATGCTGTGCGCCTGTCCCAGCTCAGCTACCCCGACTTGCTCTACCTGGCCCCTATGTTGGGGCTAGATGAAAGTGATGATCCCGGGGTACCCCTTGCTCCGCCTGGGCCAGAGGCTTTTTCTGGGGAGCCTTTTAACCTGCACCGTTTCTACAATCGCTCCTGCCACCGGCTGGAGGACATGCTTCTCTATTGTTCCTACTGCGGAGGGCCCTGTGGCCCCCACAACTTCTCTGTGGTGAGTGGGTCCCATACCTAGCACAGTAACCCCAAGACTGTGTCTGTCATGGCTGTCCCTGACCACCACCTCCCAGAACTAGCACTTACCCACAAAGCCCATGTGGAACAGGGCTGATATTCCCAGGTCCACACCAATATTGAGCTTCTGTCCAAATTCTGAAATGCATCTATGCGAATCAGTGATTAGCAGCTTCCCAGAAGCCCCTGGTGTCTCCCTGAGTATCCCCAGCACCACCTTCCCTTTCCCAGACTTCCTCATGGTTCAGCAGGGCCCAAGACCTTGGTCTGTCTGTGAAGTCAGCCTTTGGTCTATTGGTGGATGCCTGTGCCTGGCCAATTATTAACTATTTTGACTATCACCCCTTGGATGATGGTAAGACAAGGGCCATTTGGTCTTTGGGGGTGGCAGGGAAGTAGGGGGTTTGGTCCCATCATTACTCTACCACATCCCTGGTCAACTTCCACAGAAGGTGTGTGTGTGTGTGTGTGTGTGTGTGTGTGTGTGTGTGTGTGTGTGTGGTGTTGCTCTGTCCTCTCTGTGTTTGCTTATCTCAGTGAATACAAGTTTCCTCTAAATCAAATGGCCTCTAGCTCTAAGTAGTAGGGGACCTTTCTCTCAGAGAGTCACCCTTCCCCCTTGACCTTTCCACCCAGAGGTCTAGGGTTCTCTCTGTTAAGGGACCAACTGGCATCCCCTCATCTCCCCAGTTCAGCTTCTAGTTCTATCCGGTGCAAGTACCTGACTTTTCCTCCCTACACTCCCATCACCTGATGCCATCTCCTTCCCCAAGGTAGGAACTGGTATGTATCATTTCAGTCCACCTCAGTGCCTAGATGGCTGTAGACATACAGGAAAGCAGGAGTTGGAGCCACTGGGCCTCAAAGAGGCCGGGAGATACAAGGAAAGGGTTAACCTGTCTTCCTTGCAGCCAGAGGGTAGAGCAGACAATTCTAACCTACTGCCACCAGGTGGCAGTAGCAATCCACTGCCCAATGGCCCCACCCACAGTGCCTGGGAGCCTCAACAACCTTGCCTCTTATCACCCCAAATGGAGAGTAGGCCTAGGTGTGTCTTTAGCCTGTGATGTATGCTCCAAACCTGACAATGGGTCTGGGAGGTTATAGGGTGCCATTAGAGTTTTGTCTGTGTTTGATTGCTCTGGATTAACCCTGAAAATATGGGAATGCTCTTTGATTTTGAGTTCCCTACTGGAGGGGAGCAGAGAAAGCTGTAGGTAGGGAAAAGAGTCAAATGCTACATCATAGTGATCCCCACTGGCTCTGCTGCTCCATTGTCACCATCCAGAAGTTGTTCCTTTGTGGGAAGTTCATAGGAAAAAAATTAGTTTAATCTTCCTTATGCATCTTTGAAATCAGGGCTGCGATAAGAGCTACTGTGGGGCGCAGAAGGGAGAGAAGACTGAGAAACTCCACCCCATGGCTGAGATTTCTTCCAATACCCTCAAACTCTGCAAGGGCATTGCCAACATCCCATGTCTGTGGCTTACTCCTGTGCCGGCAGAAGAGGTGCCAGGCATGGATGAGCGTGGTCCTTGGCATGGCAACTAGGAGGGTTTCAGGTTCCATTGATAATGGGACAATGATAGACAAAAAGTGCTGGTGGCTGGTGGGAAACCAGAAAGCTTAGATTTTCTTCTTTTGGTGTGTGTGTGTGTGTGTGTGTGTGTGTGTGTGTGTGTGTGTGTTACTTGGTCGTGAGCACAGGGTCTTGAGCTCTCGCCTGGGCTTTTTCACTCAAGGCTGGCACTCTACCACTTGGCCACATCTCCACTTTTAGCTTTTTGGTGGTTACTTGAAGATAAGAGTCTCACGGACTTTTCTGTCCAGATTGGCTTCGAATTGCAATCCTCAGAAATCAGCCTCCTGAGTAGTTAGGATTATAAGCTTGAGACACTAGCATTTTGCCCAAAAAGATTAGCTTTGAGGGGCTTAGGTCTGGAAGCAAGGTCTTGGGGGGAACAGGAGTTCTAGTGGCTGGGGTGAAATGCAGAAGAGAAGCACCATTTCACAGGTCAGGCATAGAATCTTGGTAGTAGAGGTGCTCATGTTAGAATCTTTTTTCTGTTTTGGGGTTTGTTTGTTTTTTGCCTGTCCTGGGACTTGAACTCAGGGCATGCTCAAGGCTAGCACTCTACCTCTTGAGCCATAGCACCACTTCCAGCTTTTTTCTATATATATGGTGCTAAGGAATTGAACCCAGGGCTTCATGTATATGAGGCGAGCACTTTACCACTAGGCCATATTCCCAGACCACTTATCTACAATTAATCACCAAAACGCTAGAAATGGAGCTGTGGCTCAACTGGTAGGGTGCTAGGCTTGAACAAAAAAAACTTCAAGGACAGTATGTGCGTGTGCGCACGCACACACACACACACACAGAGATTGCCACTTGATAGTCCAATCGAAAAGACTTCAATAAGCTGTTCATAGAGATGTAGGCAGGAGTAAAGAAGCCAACTGGGGGTGGGAGCAGCTAGCAATCGTGGGAAATTGCTATCACTTCTACCATTCTGCCCATATTTATAGCCATAGAAGTTCCAAGCCACAGCCAGCATGACAAACAGGCATGGGACTGGGATTGATAGCCCAATCTTTTTCTCCTCCTGCCTTTGGATCCCGTACTTGAGGTTCCCATTGGCCAAACCCAACCAGAAGCCCTCTGGAGGCCAAGGAGCTCAGGCCATGTACCCCACGAAGGTTGGCTTTCCAGGGCACAAAAGGATGGAGAATAGGTGGGAGAGGGGAACAAATGGAGAATGGGCTGCCCGAGAGGAATCATTCCTGAAGAGTAGTGCAATTCCAGCATTGGAGCGATCTGAGGAGAAGCTCTGGGGCTCAGGGGGTGCCGGGAAAACTCCCAGGCTCTCTACTCTGTTCTTCCCCAGGTCTTCACGCGGTATGGAAAGTGCTACACATTCAACTCAGGCCGAGATGGGCGGCCTCGGCTGAAGACCATGAAGGGTGGGACAGGCAATGGGCTGGAGATCATGCTGGACATCCAGCAGGATGAGTACCTGCCTGTGTGGGGGGAGACTGGTATGTCACCCTTCTCAGCCCCCCTCCTTTCTTCCTGGCCCCCACCTCTACTAGGGCTCCAGTCTGGGATGTGATATAGGGATCGTCTCCTCTCCCTTCCTCTCAGGATTTCACCATCTCTATCTCTGAGTCTACCTGACGTCCACACTCACATTTCCCTGACTTCCCCTCCCCCTCCTGTCTCAGTTACTCTCCAAGGTAACCAGCCATCCTCTTCCATCAGCAGCCGCCACTCACTCTATAAATAACTCCCTCTCTTCTTGGGCTGCCTGCCTGTCCTGGTCTCAGGGGGCCTTGGGGGGCAGAGAGAGAGAGAGAGAGAAGGGGGAGAAAGGAGAAAGGGAGGAAGGAGAAAGGAGAAATGGAGCAAGTATGTGAGACTGTGATTCTCTGGGAGAATTTGGAATCTTAAGACATAGCAGACACCAGGTAAGAAAAGAAGTGTGTTGGATGCAGAGATCGTGGATGCAGCATGGAGCTGGTAACCCCAAGAGGCTAGGGAGTAGGCTAGGACCCCCATGGATAACCTCCCACTAAATGCTAGTGCTGACTCCCAGGAAAGGTCATATGCCCCCGCCTTGTCCCCAGCTCTGAAGGAAATTAGGGACTTAGGAGCCCTCCTAACCCGTACGCCTTTCATTCCCATAGATGAGACGTCCTTCGAAGCAGGCATCAAAGTGCAGATCCACAGTCAAGATGAACCTCCTTTTATCGACCAGCTGGGCTTCGGCGTGGCCCCAGGCTTTCAAACCTTTGTGTCCTGCCAGGAGCAGCGGGTGAGAGGGTGGAAGGCTGTTCCTGGGGTGGGGTGTTGAGGGGTTCAAAAGAAAGTGGTAGAAGCCAAGCATTGGTGGCTCACACCTGGAATCCTAGCTACTCAGAAGGCAGAGATCTGAAGACCATGGTTTAAAGCCAGCCCAGGCAGGAAAGTCTGTGAGACTTTCTTCTCTAATTAAACATCAGATAAACCCGGAAGTGAAACTGTGACACAAGTGGTGGAGGGCTAGCTTTGAGCAACCAAGTTCAGGGACAGCACCCAAGCCCAGAGTTTAACCTAGAGGTCTTACACAAAAAAAGAAAGAAAGAAAGAAAGAATGAGAGAAAAGAAAAAAGAAAGGTAGTACAGTAGGTGGTTGATAACGGGAGGAACTGATGAGCTAGAGCAAGGATGATCAGCAGCGTGGATGACCAACAAACTCTGAGACTTTCAGAGGCCATGGGGGGTGAGGGGTAGGGCTCCCGAATTCTGCATCTTGTCAGAGAAGTCCATCAAGGTGACTTGGGGGGAAGAGGTCTCCACACTTCCCCAGCTCCCCGGCTCTCCCAGCAGCTCATCTACCTGCCCCCGCCCTGGGGCACCTGCAAAGCTGTTACCATGGACTCGGATTTCTTCGACTCCTACAGCATCACCGCCTGCCGCATCGACTGTGAGACTCGGTACCTGGTGGAGAACTGCAACTGCCGGATGGTGCACATGCCAGGTCAGGTCTGCAGTCTTGGAGCCCTTCTCCTGCCCCTCCCAACCAGCTCCCCAGCCGTAGGCCTCCCCACGCCCACTCCATACCTCTCTCACCATCGTCTGACCTTGGTCCCTGCCTGTGCCCACAGGGATGGGTGGAAGGAAGGGTGGACTCTGCCATCACACCCCCTTTAAACTCCCTCCTGTAACCACTGTCTTCTCCTCCAGGGGATGCCCCATACTGCACTCCAGAGCAGTACAAAGAGTGTGCAGATCCTGCCCTGGGTGAGTCCTCCCCCCCACACACACACCTTGTCCTGGAGCAGTCAGAATGCAGCCACACGCGTAGGGCTCTCAGAGCAAGCTCCTGGAGGCTCCACTGCATCCATGCACGTGTCTGACTTGAATGCTGAGAAGAGGTCCCTATGGAAAAGGAACAGGGGCCACCTGGGAAGGGCCTTCAGTCTCTTTCCTAAGCGACTCAGATGGCTGGCCCTGAAGGGTCCTCAGGAACGGCACATAGGCGTAATACTTATGAAAGGTGGATGGGCACAAGGCCAAGGGGAAGGGCAGGGCAGGAAGCTAGAAGGGGGCTCAGGGGCCCTTGGCGGGCAGGGCCAGAGTGTTTCTGTTGAGAGTTGGTGGCAGAAGGATATCACTCAACTAGCGCCTGTCACCTGGCTGGGCACAGACTTCCTGGTGGAGAAGGACCAAGAATACTGTGTGTGTGAAATGCCTTGCAACCTGACCCGCTATAGCAAGGAGCTGTCCATGGTCAAGATCCCCAGCAAAGCCTCCGCCAAGTACCTGGCCAAGAAGTTCAACAAGTCTGAGCAGTACATAGGGTAAGGGCTCCGCGGTTCCCAGCAAGGTCCTCACACAGGGACGGTGGAAGGTATGAGTGGGCTTTGATGGGGGCTCAGCAAGCAAGAGAAAGTTGAGGTAAACCCAGGGAAGATCCAAGAGGCAAACCAAGTGTGTGGGGTGGGGTGTGTACAGAGAGAAAAATCAGGCCGGAACAAGCCATGGGAGGACTCTCTGTCCTCTCTCCTCACTTTATTACTGTCTCCACCCTCATGCTTATTTAGGATCTCCTCCCTCTGCCAGTATGCAAAGCATCTTTTCCTTTATGCCATTTCATCCAATCCTCACAACTCTGGAAGGCACTTGTCCATCTGCATACCATTTTGTGTGTGTGCCGGTCCTGGAGCTTGAACTCTGGGCCTGGGTACTGTTCCTGGGCTTTTGTGCTCGAGGCTAGTACTCTACCACTTGAGGCACAGCTCCGCTCTGGCTTTTTAATTGGAGATACTCTCATAGGCTTTCCTGCCCAGACTGGCTTCGAACACCCATCTTCAGATCTCAGTCTCCTGAGAAGCTAGGATTACCAGCATGAGCCACCAGTGCCTGGCTGGTATCTCATTTTGTGGTATGGAAACAGGTTCAGAGAGGCTAACTTGCTATGGTCACCTGGCTAGTAAGGGGCAGAGATAGGACTTGAACCTAGGTCTCCTCCTCCCTACCCCTATACAGGGAGAACATTCTGGTGCTGGATATTTTCTTCGAAGTCCTCAACTATGAGACCATCGAGCAGAAGAAAGCCTATGAAATTGCAGGGCTCCTGGGTGAGCGTCTGATGTCACTTGCCTTGGGCATGGTGTGGATCCCCACCACCCAAACCAGAATGCTCATTCTGCCCCATCCCTAGGGGCCTTTCCCCAACCCTGTGGTGTGGCATGTGGCGGGGTGGGGGGGCCGCACTGGGCAAATAGGAAAGCTTAGCTGCCCCTTGGACAGGAGGAAAGGGTGCCAGTGGAGACTAAGAGTTTGGGGAGTATTTCGTAAACCATCTTTTCCCCTAAATAACATCTTTTTCATTTTGAAAAAGTAGAAAAATGTCAAAAAGCATAGAGAAGCAAAGAGATGCTGTTGGGATCTGGTTTTGCAATCCTTCCTAAGAAGGCTGTCAATCCCTTTGCAAATCTGGCTGGCCTGCTGTAGTCCCATTGAGCCCTACTGTCCCCGTGGGGTCCTGAGGCCCCTCACCTGCCTGCCACCCCCCCACTTCCACAGGTGATATTGGGGGCCAGATGGGGCTCTTCATCGGAGCCAGTATCCTCACTGTGCTGGAGCTCTTTGACTATGCCTATGAGGTAAAGAGGGGCGTGGGGGTGGGGAGGGCTCCAGAGGAGCAGGGTTCCAGTCCACTCATCCCGCCCCGCCCCCTCCTAGGTAATTAAGCACAAGCTGTGCAGAAGAGGCAAGTGCCAGAAAGAGGCCAAGAGGAGCAGCGCAGACAAAGGCGTGGCCCTCAGCCTGGATGACGTCAAAAGACATGTGAGGGACCAGGGCAAGGGGGCACCCTGCAGCCAGCCCCATCTTCCACCACCCTAACCCCCCCCTCCCAGAGCCACCTTCTCTCCTTTGGCTCCCTAGGTCCACCTCATAACCAGTGCCCGTTCTGTGCCCTTCCCCTAGAACCCCTGTGAGAGCCTCCGGGGCCATCCGGCCGGGATGACGTATGCTGCCAACATCCTACCTCACCATCCGGCCCGAGGCACATTTGAGGACTTTACCTGCTGAGTCCCGCAGGCCACTGTACCAAAGGCCTAGGTGGGGAGGGCGAAGAGAGTACAGGGCCCCCCACATCTGCCCTGCGGATTCACCCACACTCCTGGGCAGCCCTTTTCCTCTTGGCTGGGTGAGGAAGGAGTCTTGCCCTTAGAAGACCTCTCCCTGCCTCTAGCTCATTCTTTTTATTTTAACAAAATGAAACTAATCTGAAAAAGAGGGGGGGGGGGCAAAGGACCTCAGCTGCCCCTCCCTGCTCCATGCTGCCGCCCCTAGCTTCCAGCCTGAGTTCTGTCCGTCATCTGAGTGTCCGCCTACATTCTGCTGCCACCAGTCACCAAAGTCCCCTCCCAGTGAGGGGTAGAGGGGATCCCTGGGGTCTGGAATTTGGGCCCCAAACCAGAGAATGTACCTTGGGGGGGAGGGCTAGTGAGGGGGCTTCCCCAGCCTTAAGAGACCCTCTCAGCCCAGTGACTTCCCCCCACCACCCCTCAAGCCCCTCTCCAGGCAGAAAAATAAATCTCCAGTCCCACTCCCTCACACTATGTGAAGTTTCTGGGGTTGGGAGGGGTCAGGGGTCCCCTGAAGAAATGGAGAAGAGAACAAGATGTGGCTCGGTGCTGTAGGCCACATCCTAAATCACTACAAGCTCTCCCCCACCCCAAAGCTGCTGGAGAGACTTCCCAAGAGGCAGCCTTCCTCGACATCCCATTAAAGACCTGGCTGGTTAGCTCCCAGCTCAGGGAGAGGGGCACTGGTGCCTGACCTCACTGGCCCCCCTCCCAGAGGCCCTCACAGAGGGCCACTCCATAAATTTTCTTATGGAACACTCCCAAGTCTTCTTCTCCAACTTCATTTGCTTCTTTCGACAACCTCATCTGCATTTTCTATTTCTATATGATACAGACTCTATATTGCTATATCTCTGTATATACTTTCCTCTAACCCTGTCTGTCTCCATCCTTTCGTCTCAGAGAGCCATCTACCCCACACTCCCTCCCCCCAAAAAAAAACAAGTTCCCCCTTCTGTGTCTCTCCCCTGTCCCTGGTCTCTGAATGCCTTCGCCTGTATAAACAGTTGGACTCTCCCCTGGTGTCTGTACTGTGTACACACATCCCTCTGAGAAGCACAAGGAGATGACACACGCATTGTAACCTTCCCACTGTCTCGGTGGTGACATAAAGGAAGCTGTGAATCACAAGCTCTGCCTCTTTCTGGCCTCACCCTCTCCCCTCAATCCCAGGCACCCTCTGCCCTCCCTGCAGCCTTAACATCCCCTTCCCCTGCTCCACCTATCCCAATGTCCTTTGTCTGTGGTCTCCCCAAGAAAGGGGTGCTACAGAAGTAGCCCCACCTAGGGGATAGAGAGCTGTGCTGGACGCTACGTCAAGAGACAGAAGGGAGCTGGGGATTGGTGACTCCCACAGCTAGGGCAGTGGGTGCTCACAGGCAGAAGATGAAGTCTTCAGTCAGTGGCCTTTCCCTCCTTCTGGGTTTCCAGCCTCCCTTCCTCACCTGATGTCCAACCAAGCCCACCACACACTTTCTGGTGAGGTGGGGTTTGGTCATGGGAGGAAAGAGGCAAAACCTAGACAAGGAGTTGAAAGATTTGCTGTTCTGTTCCTCCCTAAGAGTGAGGGGTTGGGCCTCCCCCACCCCCTCCACCAGGCACTCCTCAAAAGCCAGAGCCCCAATCCTTTTCCAGGCCTTCTCTGTCCAGCTGTCCTGTGGTCTACACTCCCAGAACAGTGCCTGTGGGCATTTCATCTGCACTGGCCTGGAGCTGGAGGGTGAGACTATAGGATCTTTGGGAACTTCTTGATTTCCAAAAGTTCCTTAGAAAACAGCCTTGGGGGGGGGGGCGGGAGGGAGAAAGAGCAAGGCCAAAAGTGTGCACTAGATGGGGGTCAGTAGGCAGGGCCCTGGGTGACGCATGCCTCTGGTCTAATAAACTGGGTTTCAACCATCTCCTCTTCAGTGTGGTTTTTTATTTGATGAGTTTTTAGGTATTCCTACTAAAGGTGAGCTTGGCTTGAGACCACACTAACAGAGGAGGAGTAAAGAAAAGATTTGAGCAGAGAGACACTGGAATCCTGAGATGGGACAAGCTGAGCATCACACCAAGAATGGTTTGAAACACTAAGCAGGGAAAGAGAGAAGGGATCAAATGCAACACATTTCCCAAAGATAAGCCTCAGCCCGAAAGGATTCTCAGGAGAGGTGGCAAGGTCAAAATTCCAGATAAACTGGAACCTCAACTCTAGAAGAAGAATAGGTTACAAAGGCTAGAAAGGAAACTGGTTGGGCTGGGGATATGGCCTAGTGGCAAGAGTGCTTGCCTTGTATACATGAGGCCCTGGGTTTGATTCCCCAGCACCACATATACAGAAAATGGCCAGAAGTGGCGCAGTGGCTCAAGTGGCTGAGTGCTAGCCTTGAGCAAAATGAAGCCAGGGACAGTGCTCAGGCCCTGAGTTCAAGGCCCAGGACTGGCCAAAAAAAAAAAGAAGAAAAGAAAGGAAACTGGTTGAAATTCCCACAAGAGGAAGTCACTGAAGCCACTATTCTTGGAATGGAACAGGGCTGCCATCCAGAAGACTGGAATTGAGGACGACTCTACCACTTGCTAACTTGACGGTTCATCATTTACCTCCTTTGAAACCAGCTTTTTCATTTGTAAAATACAATAAACAACCTTGTGCAGGTGGTTCAGGCCTGAAATCCTAACTACTAAGGCGGCTGAGATCTAAGGATAGAGATTCCAAGCCAGCCCAGGCCATAAAGTCCATGAGACTTTGATTTCCAATTAGCCACCAAAAAGCTGAAAGTGGAGTTGTGGCACAAGTGGTAGAAAGCTAAAAAGCTAAGGGACAGAGCTGGGAATATGGCCTAATGGTAGAGTGCTTGCCTCGCATACATGAAGCTCTGGGTTCGATTCCTCCGCACCACATAAACAGAAAAGGCCAGAAGTCACGCTCATGTGATTCACGTGGTAGAGTGCTAACCTTGAGCACAAAGAGGCCCTGAGTTCAAGCCCCGGGACTGGCAAAAAAAAAGCTGAGACAGCGCCTAGGCCCTGAGTTCAAGGCTCAGACTCTCCCTGTCTCTCTGTCTCTCTCTCTCTCTCCCCCTAGCTCCCTCCCTCCCTCCCTCTCTCTCTCCCCAGTACTTTTCCCTTTTAGGCCACCCTCAGTGAACGCAGCAAGGCAATGGAACGAAAAGCAATCAGAGCGCTTTGGAAAGGTCAATGCACTGCGGCCAGGTAAGGATGTCCCTCTCGGCCGCCCACTTCATCAAACGACTAGCGTTAGGGGCTTGGGGGGCTGTGTTCCTCCGGACCGCCTGGGGGCGCCCGTCCGCGCGGCCTCTCTATCTCCGAGCTCATCTCTATGGTGCTCCCTCGCGGACCATGACGGCGGGGGAGGGCGGGGTCATCGCCTTTTCCGCTAAGCGTCTCCTCTAGCCCATCGTCTCGTTGCTCCGGAGCCTCCCGTGTCGGCCCGCCCGCCGAGCCCACAAACAGGCAGGCGCTCGGGGGGCGCGCGAGGGGCGCGCGGGGGGGAGTTCCGGTTCCGGTTCTTTGTGCAGCTGCCTCGGCGGCTCCGGGAAGATGGCGGCCCGGGCGGGTTTCCAGTCTGTGGCACCGAGCGGCGGGGCCGGAGCCTCAGGAGGGGCGGGCGCGGCAGCTGCTCTGGGCCCGGGCGGAACTCCCGGGCCTCCCGTGAGAATGGGTCCGGCGCCGGGTCAAGGGCTGTACCGTTCCCCGATGCCCGGGGCGGCCTATCCGGTGAGTGGGGCAGAAGGAGGGGCGCGTGGGCCGGGGGCGGGGCCGAGCCAGGGCCTGGGAGTGACAGGGATGGGGGAGGAGCAGGAGGGACTCCCCTGGAAGGGGTTCTGGTCCTGGGTTGGGGGTGAGGAAGACAGTGAGCATCCTCCCCCGCACCCCCCGCTCCCACAAGCATTGTTTCAGTGGGGAGTCGGGAAGGTGAAGTGGAGCTTGGGATGGCCATGAAGAGCAAAAGGGACATGGGCTCAGAGGAGCACCCAAGGTGTAGCTGCAAATTGAGGTCAGCTTCAAAAGAGAAGCCAGCAGAGTAGATGGAGGGCCAGAGGGGATGTCTGATGAGTCAGATTGAGGAGAGAATTTGAGTATAACCTGGCTGTCTAATAGCTTTTGGGTCCTATTTTCTCTAGATTGGAACTGGGGCAGAGGATGGTCCAGTTACCTACATTTCAAAAAAGCAGAGGGGTCAGACTCTCTTGTCATTATCCTCTGCCCTACCCAACAGCTTTGTTCCATTCAAAGAATTCAGGTTCCTGCCCCCCACCCCCCACGTTTCCATTCTTGGGGTTGGTTAACTAGCAGGGGAAGCTATGATATCTCTGGGTCCTCTCCTCTCTGTAGAGACCAGGTATGCTACCAGGCAGCCGAATGACACCTCAGGGACCTTCCATGGGACCTCCTGGCTATGGGGGGAACCCTTCAGTCCGACCTGGCCTGGCTCAGTCAGGGATGGACCAGTCCCGCAAGAGACCTGCACCTCAGCAGATCCAGCAGGTCCAGCAGCAGGCGGTCCAAAATCGAAACCACAAGTAAGATGACCTGAGTGGAGGAAGGGAGGGATAGGGAGGCCTGTGAAGATACAGGTGGTGGGAGAAGTGGTGATACAGTATCAGCAGGTGATGCTGCTGGGATTCACCATTGAGAATGCCTGGTAGCGGTGCTGGTGTTGGTGGAGTTGATGATGGAGAAAGGTTTTTTCTTTGATTTGAGAAAAGCTTTACAGGCTCTCACTTTACAATAAATAGAGGTGCTGATGGCTAATTTTAATGTTCAGACTTGTTCTATCCCAACCTGATAACAGTATTTATTCTGAACAGTGCAAAGAAAAAGAAGATGGCTGACAAAATTCTACCTCAAAGGGTGAGTCCAATTTCTAGGTTTTCTTGAAGGTGTGGTGAGTTTGAGACTAGAGATGGTGAGCACTACATCCCAGTTATATCTTTTCTATTCTGAAGATTCGTGAACTGGTACCAGAATCCCAGGCCTATATGGACCTCTTGGCTTTTGAAAGGAAACTGGACCAGACTATCATGAGGAAACGGCTAGATATCCAGGAGGCCTTGAAACGTCCTATTAAGGTAACATAGGAAAGCACTAGGCAGATAGCCAAAGGAGAAAACCTTCACCAGGCTTAAGATGAAAAATCTTGTCATTTAAATTGCAGTGTTTTGGCTGGGCACTGGTGGCTCATCTTTGTAATCCTAGTTACTAAGAAGGCTAAGATATGAGAATTGCAGTTAAAAGCCAGCCCAGGCAGGAAAGTCTGTGACACTTTTTCTTTCTTTCTTTTTTTTTTTTTTGCCAGTCCTGGGGCTTGAAGTCAAGGCCTGAGCACTGTCCCTGACTTTTTGCTCAAAGCTAGCACTCTACCACTTGAGCCACAGCACCACTTCTGGCTTTTTCTGTTTATGCAGTGCTGAGGAATTGAACCCAGGGCTTCATTTATGCTAGGCCAGCACTCTACCACTAGGCCACATTCCCAGCCCTCCATGAGACTCTTATCTCCAATTATCCACATAAAGTAGAGCTGTGGCTCAAAGTGGCAGAGTACTGGACTTGAGCAAAAAAGCTCAGGGTCAATGTCCAGGTCCTGAGTTCAAGTCCTATGACTAACAGAAAACAAACAAAAAACAGAACGGTAAGATGGCACTGGTGGCTCATGCCTGTAATCCTAGCTACTCAGAAGGCTGAGATCTGAGAATCACGATTGGAAACCTGCCCCGGCAGGAAAGTGGGTGAGACTCTTACCTCCAATTAATCACCGGAAAACCAGAAGTGGACCTGTGGCTCAAAGTGGTAGAGCTACTAGCCTTGAGCACCAAAGCTCAAGGCCAGCACTCAGGCCCTGAGTTCAAGCTCCATGACAGACATCAAAAAAAAAAAGAACAGCCCAGCAAGGTAGGGGGTAAAGGTTGATGTTTCTTTCTTTTTTTTCTTTTTTGCCAGTCCTGGGGCTTGAACTCAGGGCCTGAGTACTGTCCCTGGCTTCTTTTTGCTCAAGGCTAGCATTCTACCACTTAACCACAGTGCCACTTCCTGCTTTTTCTGTTTATGTGGTGCTTAGGAATCGAACCCAGGGCTTCATGCATGCTAGGCAAGCACTCAACCACTAAGCTACAGTCTCAGCCCTGGATTGATGTTTCTTGAACCAGAAATATACCCTATCCATGTTTTTACTATGATGGCTCTGCTACCTTGGGAACCTGGCACTGTGCATGACTTTGTCCACCTGGGATCCCAGTACTGTTCTGAATGAAATTTTCATTCACCCAAGGGACAGCAATCGAGTCTGTTAGGAGTAATTCTGGGGTTTGGGAAGATTCTTATTCAGCATCAAACCACTGAAGCCCCACTATCAATCCTGTTTCTGCTTTCTTCAGCAAAAACGGAAGCTTCGTATTTTCATTTCTAACACTTTCAATCCGGCCAAGTCAGATGCCGAGGACGGGGAAGGGACCGTGGCTTCCTGGGAACTTCGGGTAGAAGGACGGCTCCTGGAGGATGTGAGTTCAAGATCTACAGAGATCATGGTTGATGTGTAGGATGGGAGCTGCTGGGTCTGAGCAGTGTTGTCCAATCTTCAGAAAGCCTTACTGGTTTTTAAGCTCCTGCTGGGAGCACCAGAGAGGGAGACACTCTGTGCTCAGAAAGACAATGGACCTTTTATATCTATTACCATAGTTTGGCCCTCGCTGGTATCAAAAACCTTATTGTCTTGGGATCTGATTTGTTATTTACCTTACTCCTGGTGCTGTTGGCCATTCAGTTTAGCAGCATTTGTAGATTAGTTAGTTAGGTTGTGTTGTTTGTTTTGTGCATTTTCGTTTTTATTTTAAGTCTTTAAATCCTTGATTCCCACTGTGGTATTTCCAGCTTTTGTGGAGATGCCCCACAGTTTAAGTCGGGTAAATTTCTCTGACAAAGTCTTTGTTATTTCATGGGGAACGTTAACAGGCAGGTTGATAGTCTCCAAACTTCCCATCCCAGCAGCCCCTTAGGGAAGCTCACCTTTCTTTCCTTCCTTTGCACTCTGGCTCCATTTTTAGCTGCTTGCAGGCAAGCTGATTTGAATGCATTTTTGCAGGAGAACTAGGACTCAATGTTAGAGCCTCCATCTTCTCTATATAGGTCTAGTCCATCTGCTGATTATATCATTCTGTCCAAATAAAGCTGTTTTTGTTCTGGCTGGTTACTGCCTGTGATTCATTTCCCCCCTACAGTCAGACTTTCTCTTTCAGATATGCTTTATGTACAAGGGTTTGGCTTAACTTGCCTCATTTCCCCTAGGGAAATGAGATGGATAAGTGACTTTGTCCTTATAGGCTGCTTCTTTGGGGTTTTACTGATACCATAACTAGGTTTTGTTGTTGTTTTTTCTGGTTCCCAGGTTTTAACTTAAGGCCTTGAGCTCCTGCTTGGCTTTTTCACTCACAGCTGGTGCTCTACCACTTGAGCCATACCACCAGTCCAGCATTTTGTGACAGTTGTTTTTTTTGCCAGTCCTGGGCCTTGAACTCAGGGTCTGAGCACTGTCCCTGGCTTTTTGCTCAAGGCTAGCACTCTGCCACTTGAGCCACAGCGCCCCCTCTGGCCATTTTCTGTATATGTGGTACTGGGGAATTGAACCCAGGGCATCATGTATATGAGGCAAGCACTCTTGCCACTAGGCCATATTCCCAGCCACCAGTCCAGCATTTTGATGGTTAATTGGATATAGAGTATCTCAGACTTGTTTGCCCGGGCTGGCTTTGAATCTCAGTCCTCAGATTTCAGCTTCCTGGGTAGCTAGGATATACAAGTGGAAGCCACGAGTGCTAGGTAGATGCTCACCTTGCCATCTCTTAGATAGAAGACATTCTTGATTTTTCCTCTCATTGCTGTTGTGGGTGTTTTTTTTGTTGTTGTTGTTTTGTTTTGACCAGTCCTGGGGCTTGGACTCAGGGCCTGAGCACTGTCCCTGGCTTCCTTTTGCTCAAGGCTAGCACTCTGCCACTTGAGCCACAGCGCCCCTTCTTGCCATTTCCTGTATATGTGGTGCTGGGGAATTGAACCCAGGGCCTCATGCATACGAGGCAAGCACTCTTGCCACTAGGCCATATCCCCAGCCCCTGTTGTGGGTGTTTTTAATAGGGGTTTGTCCTGGGAAACGTTTTTTTTGGCCTCTTCTAACATGGTCTTTCCTATCTCTCTTCTAGTCAGCCTTGTCCAAATATGATGCCACCAAACAAAAGAGGAAATTTTCTTCCTTTTTTAAGTCCTTGGTGATCGAATTAGACAAAGACCTGTATGGACCAGACAACCATCTGGTAGAAGTGAGTAGTTATGCCTTGTATGCTCTGACTCTGGTTGGAGGATGGTGGACTTGGGAGCCAAACTAACACCTAAGGAGAGAGGGAGATAAAAAAAATAATAATGTTCAGGTCGACCATTGAAGTTTGTACATCCACCTCCAGATGGCACTAGTTGTGTTTACTTTGGACCTGAGAACTCTTGGAATCTGACTTGTCCTACCTTTTTAATTTATTGTCCTAATCATTGCCTCTACTTTCAAGTCTTATAATGAAGGCCTCTTGTGAATATCAGGCCATCTCTGAATCTTGCTTATTAATAATTATGAGTTGTTACCCATGTATCATTCATATTGTTTTCTGATAGCAATTCTTTTAATTAAAAGGATTGGTTAAGGGTGCTAGTACTTGCCTAGGTTACTTTTATAAACTTGGGTCTTAGATTCATTTCCAAATCATCAGTAATCCTTTATTGTAATGCCTGATTGTGTAATGTGTTTTAAAGACCACGTTAGCACCAGTTTTATTTGGGATACAGGCCCAGAATAACCAGTGGTCCATGTATACTTAACTTGCTACTTTCTTTGCCAATGTAGCCGCAACCCCTTAACCTCAACCACTAAGAGACATGGGAAGGTCTTTACCATCTAATAAGGGAAGTAAGCCATAGACTCAATAGAAACTTGTAAATATATTTAACTTAATTTTATACTAATAGAGTAGCAATGAATGTGGACTGAAAAGTCAGACAGACACATCAAAACTCAAATTGCATTTCCACCACTTATTGGTATTTGACCTAGGCAAGTTACTTCATTCTTCTAAGCACTAGT
The DNA here is from genome assembly GCF_023159225.1 of Perognathus longimembris pacificus. NCBI lineage: Eukaryota > Metazoa > Chordata > Mammalia > Rodentia > Heteromyidae > Perognathus > Perognathus longimembris. Next base: position 54,123,955 of record NC_063161.1, on the reverse strand, counting down.
ATTTTCATCCGTAAAATAGATTTTTTTTCATTTTTGCTTTTTTTTTTTGGCCAGTCCTGGGCCTTGGACTCAGGGCCTGAGCACTGTCCCTGGCTTCTTCCGGCTCAAGGCTAGCACTCTGCCACGTGAGCCACAGAACCACTTCTGGCCGTTTTCTATATATGTGATGCTGGGGAATCGAACCCAGGGCTTCGTGTATATGAGGCAAGCACTCTTGCCACTCACTAGGCCATATTCCCAGCCCTAAAATAGGTATAATCGGGCCTATCTCGAATGGATGTTTGGGAATTAAATGATGACCAGGTAAATGTCTTAGCATACTCTTGTTCATAATAAGTATGCAGTAAATGGTAACTACATTGTGTTTCTTTTCTCATATCTATTATCCATTTTGTGGGCAAAAGTTTCACTGGAAATGCAGGCTAATTTAAATGTGATTTCCCAACACTCAGAATTAAAAGAGTAATCTTCTTATACACAGACAATAATCCCCAAACCATAGGCAGACTTTAGGTGTGTCTTATGCTATTGCTCTTCTCCAGTAACCTCAGTAATGAAAGTTGATTGTTCAGTCATTACAGAAGCTCTTCCCTCCCACCCCAGCTCTTCCTCTGGGAGAGCCCCGCTGACATCTTCCTCTCTGTAGTGGCACAGGACCGCCACTACCCAGGAGACTGATGGCTTCCAGGTGAAGCGGCCAGGAGATGTGAATGTACGGTGTACTGTCCTGCTGATGCTGGATTACCAGGTATTCTGTCGAGATGTTAGAGGGTCGAGCATTCAGAGCCACATCTCAGTAACAGTCCAGCCTGTAACAGTTTAGGTCTAGTTGTGAATAACTTGCCACTTTAGTACATGGATAATTCTTACCTTATTATTTTCTTGTCCCTAAGGATGCACAGTATTAATGTTTGCTGGCTAGATAGAATGTGTCATCACAGTAATAAGCACCTCAAGATACATACTAATCTAACTCAATGGCTTCATTTCCTATATTCTTTGATTCTGTGCAGCCTCCCCAGTTTAAATTAGACCCTCGCCTGGCTCGGCTCCTGGGCATCCATACCCAGACTCGTCCAGTGATCATCCAAGCACTCTGGCAGTATATCAAGACACATAAGCTCCAGGACCCTCACGAACGAGAATTTGTCATCTGTGACAAGTACCTCCAACAGGTATATTAAAGACTCTTCCTTTTGCTAGGATCTGTATGAGCACTAGTCATACTCAAAATGCCTATTTGTAGCCTCTTCTCTTTCTCATAGATCTTCGAATCTCAACGTATGAAGTTTTCAGAGATCCCTCAACGGCTCCATGCCTTGCTTATGCCACCAGAACCCATCATCATTAACCATGTCATCAGGTAAGCTTGAGTATGGGAGGTCTAGGTATACTGGAGCTGGCTCGGAATAGCCCACACAGTTGGTTGTTAACAGGGATTTTGTAAGCAGTTTGTGTAACATGGCTATTACTAAAACTAAATTACACTAAAAAAATAAGAGTAATAAAGCCGGGAGCTGGTGGTTCACATCTGTAATCCTAGCTACTCAGGGGGCTGAGATGTAAGGATAGCAATTTGAAGCCAGCCTGGGCACAAAAGTCTGTGAGAGCCGGAAGTGGTGCTGTGGCTCAAGTGGTAGAGTGCTAGCCTTGAGTTCAAAGAGGCTGGGATGGTGCCCAGGCCTCAAGTTCAAGCCCCAGGATTAGCAAAAAAAATACATACACTCTCAAAACTTCCTAGTTTGTTTGTTGTTTTTTTTAATCACACTCATATCTGCACTCTCAGGATTACTCATGTCTGCATGGTAGAAGTACTTCTGTTTGTGAGGTACTATTGAACAACTCTTTCCAACTCTGTGCCTACTGACAATGTTGGTGGCTGGAACACTGAACATTAGGGCTCCACTGTCCCCTTAGAGAATCAGCTCTACCAGCTTATCAGTGTGGGAGGAGTTATCAGCTGTCTTTTCCCCTGGCAGTACTGGGGTTTGAACTCAAGGCCTTGGACTTTCTAGGTAGACACTGTTTTACCACTGATTTACACCTCTAGTCCTTCTTTGCTTTGGTTATTTTTGAGATAGGTTCTTGGCATTTTGCTCAGCCTAGCCTAGACCACAATCTTTCTTAACTAGGATGGCAGACATAGGCTACTGTACCTAGCTTCTTCTGTTGAGATGGAGTCTTAGGAACTTTTTTGCCCTGTTGGCCTGGAACTATACTTCTCCCACCTCAACCTCCCACATAGTTAGGATGGACAGGCAATCACCAGTGTGTCCTGCTATTGGTTAAGAATCTCATAAACTTTTTGCCAAGACTGACCTCAAACCATAACCCTCCCAATCTCAGCTTCCTGCATAGCTAAAATTACAGGTATAAGCTGCTGCATTCAGCTCTTGTGGCATATGTCATGTGTATGTGCATGCATGACAACTGGGGCTTGAACTAGTTTCAAATGAGAATTCTCAGACATCAGTCCTTTTGTTTATCTCGTGTGTGTGTGTGCGTGCGTGCGTGTGTGTGTGTGTGTGTGTGTGTGTGTGTGTGTTGCCAGTCCTAGAGCATCAGGTTAAGCCGTGGGTACTGTTTCTGAGCTTTTTTTGCTCAAGGCTAGTGCTCTACTACCACAGCTTCATTTCTGTCGTTTTTGGTTTTTTTTTTGTTTTTGTTTTCGGTTGGTCATGGGGCTTGAATTTAGGGTCTGGGCACTGTCCCTGAGCTTTTGTGCTCAAGGCTAGTGCTCTATCACTTAAAGCCACAGTACCACTTCTGGTTTTGTGGTAGTTGAAGATAAAAAGTCTCACAGACTTTTCTTCCCAGGCTGGCTTCAAATTGTGATCCTCAGATCTTAGCCTCCAGAGTAGCTAGGATTACAGGCATGAGCTAACAACACCTGGCTTCCATTGCTTTTTAGTTGGAAGGCAGAGTGAGACATCCCCTGGAGACAGATAGGGAGTAAAGAAAAGTATTTCCTCAAAGCAGCATGTCACAGTAATTGGCTATCATCTATTTGTCTTTCTTCTATTGCTCCATGTTACTTAGGCCCTGAGACATCACACAGCCTGTAGTCACTTACACCATGTGGGTGTGTCTGTGTACTTAGTTTAGTTTGATTTGATTGTGAGGTAGATCAAGTTTAAAAGTTATGGGCTGGGGATATGGCCTAGTGGCAAGAGTGCTTGCCTCGTATACACGAGGCCCTGGGTTCGATTCCTCAGCACCACATATACAGAAAATGGCCAGAAGTGGGGCTGTGGCTCAAGTGGCAGAGTGCTAGCCTTGAGCAAAAAGAAGCCAGGGACAGTGCTCAGGCCCTGAGTTCACGTCCTAGGACTGGCAAAAAAAAAAAAAAAAAGTTCTGTGGTAGCAGTTTCCTCCTGGGATCAAAAGATCTTTCCACTGGGCATGTTCTTACCCTATTTGAATTTTTACTACTTAATGTTTTTTAAAAAAAATATTTGTATATGATAAATTGCACCCATACTGAGCACATTGAAGTGTTGTTTGAAGATTTCAAATGACTGTATATAGCACATAGCTTCTATTGCAGTTAAGGTACAGAGTATTTGTGTTGCATCCAAGAGTGGCTTAAACCCTTTATTTTCAGTCAGCTCCTTTCTCCTTTGTTACTAGGTCTTTTTTTTTTTTTTTTTTTTTTTGGTTCTGAGGCTTGAACTCAAGGCCTAGGTGCTGTCCCTGAGCTGCTTTTGCTTAAGACTAGCACTCTACCACTTTGAGCCATAGCTTCACTTCTCGCTTCGTTGTTGTTGTTGTTGCTGTTTGGTAGTTAATTGGAGATAAGAATCTCACAGACTTTCCTGCCTGGGCTGTCTTTGAACTGAGATCCTCAGATCTCAGCCTTCTGTGTAGCTAGGATTACAGATGTGAACTACTAGCACTTGGATGGGGCATCTTTTGACTATGCCAACCATATCTGATTTCTTTGCTCTCTACCCCAGTGTTGACCCAAATGACCAGAAAAAGACAGCTTGCTATGATATTGATGTGGAAGTAGATGATACCTTGAAGACCCAGATGAATTCTTTTCTGCTGTCCACTGCCAGCCAACAGGAGATCGCTACTCTAGACAACAAGGTAGGGTTCTCTGAGTTTGAGTTTTGTCAATCTCCACCTCCTCATCACAACTGGGCTTACCTTTTAATATCTGGTTTTAATTCAAAGTATATTGTCACTGTATATATCAGGAAGGATATTGGAGATTGATGGAAACCAGACTCATGTGAGTTCTTCTTCTGACTATACCTTTTTAATAGCATTGAACCTCAGTTTCTCATCTGTAAAATAGAGTTATAATATCTATATTTATAAGATTGGTCTGAGGATGATGTGAAACAATATGTTTAAGGAAACAAGACTGTATCTAACACTTAACAGCCAGTAGTTAGTTGTTCCTGCTACTGTTATCACTTTGATCATCATTAACATTGTTAGGCACAGTTCCTTTAGACAGATCTAGAAGTACTCTTCAAACACAAAGGACAGGGAGAATAGATAACTAAATCTTGATTGACAAATGAGAGCTAATAAAAAGGGAGAAGGAGTAACAAATATTAGGGATGTGGAGGCAAAGGACATTACAGAAAGATGGAACAGGGTATGTAAAAGTCCAGAATCAGAGAACCTGCTGTGTTCGAGAAGTACAAGCCATTGGTGTGCTAGATACACTGCAAGGATGCAATGTTTTGGGAAAGGAAGCTGTCTGAGGAAGAAGAAGCCTAATTATACAGGTTTTGTTTTGTTTTTGTATCCTTATTTATTTTGGTCAATCATGAAGCTTGAACTCAGGGCCTGGGTGCTGTCCCTGAGCTCTTTCACTCATGGTTAGCACTCTATCACTTTCAGCCACTTCCTAGTCATACAGTTTTGATGCCAGAACTAGTTCCCACTTCATCCTGCAGATTAGATCAGGACCCCTGACCACCAGTGAAGGCACTGATGCTATTTGTATCTAGAATAATGGTTAGTGGGAAGGCGAACAGTGCGTTGTAAATGGGACTGGTTGAGAGACAAGCCCAGTTACGAGGCTGCACAGTAATTCATGTGAGAGTTGTTGAAGACACAGAGAAGGTGAAAATGAGCAGATTTGAGAGGTATCAAAGTAGAAGAGATCTGTCTACCACTTGAATGGGGCTGAGAGAAAAAGAGGTATTATGGTGATCCCCAGGATTTTAGCTTGGGTGGCTATTTGCATCCACTAAGATAGGAAGAGGAAGATGAGGAAGAAACAGCATTAGGTGTCAGTGGTTTACACCTGTAAACCTAGCTACTCAGGAGGCTGAGATTGGGGGATCGTGGTTTGAAGCCAGCTAGACAGGGAAGTCTATGAATCTCTCATCTCCAATTAATCACAGAAAAAGCCAGAAGTGATGCAAGTGGTAGAGTGCTAGTCTGGAGCAAAAGGAGTTCAGGGAGAGTGCCCAGGACAAGCAAAAGAAAAAGAAAAAAAAAAGAGCATTAGGGAAAAGGCATTGAATTTAGTTTCAGAGATGTAGAGTTTAAATGTTTAGAGATATTAATAAACCATTTGTATTGGTTGGAGTTTAGAAAATGGACAATGAATGAGGGACTCGCAACCCATCAGTAGTTATGGATTAAATATTTACTTGTAGTGATATTGAAGAGACTAAAGGACAACTATTTTCACATGGACTGGACTGGGAGACAGAAGTAAATACCCATTAGCTGCTGAAAGAATGCTGAGGGCAGAACAGTAGGAGCCCTGTACAGCTTGCCAGTTTTGGGCAGCAGCAGCCCATACCATGGTTAGAAGAAGTACACAGTGTATGTCATCAGCACCTTGTGCCTTTTTATTTTCCATGCCAGTCCTGGGCCTTGAACTCAGAGCCTGAGTGCTGCCCCTGAGCTTTTATGCTTAAGACTAATGCTCTACCACTTTAGCCACTGCTCCACTTCCAGCTTTTTTGGAGGTTTATTGAAGATAAGAGTCTCATGGACTGGCTTTAAACTCTGGTCTCCAGATCTCAACCTCCTGAGTAGCTAGGATTAGAGGCGTGAGCCATCAGCACTAGGCTTGTCTGCCATTTTTAGCTTCATGTTTAACTTAATGGTGTGAGGTTCCCTGTTCCTTTTAGATCCATGAGACAATAGAAACTATCAACCAGCTGAAGACCCAGCGGGAGTTCATGCTGAGCTTTGCCAGAGACCCTCAGGGTTTCATCAATGACTGGCTTCAGTCCCAGTGCCGGGACCTCAAGGTAAAAAACTACCTGGTAGAAGAGCTGGGGGAGGAGACTTTTTTTTTTTTTTATAGCAGCACATGTCAGGGGCCATCTTGCAGTTAAGTATGGAAATAGAGGCAGAACCATCAAGTATGGAGTTCATGCTTGTCCAGGGCTGTTGCTGTGTTCCATGTTGTCTCAGAATACAGAGAGGAAGCCTTGATTGCTGCTCTCAAAGCAAAAAAGCATTCTGTTTGGAAGCAAGTAGTAACGTACATAAGACCTTATCAGAACTGACTGGAACCACCAACAAGGTAATTCAGAGAAGAAGGGAGATCAGTGAGGGTAAAATCACTGGGGAAGGCTTAAGTTTGGGATTTGAAGATATTTCTCAGAGAGAGGAATCCCGTAAGTTCAGGCAAGGGCGTGGAGACTTGAAATGTGGCTTCAGTTCCTGCCTAGCCTGTGGTTGCTGTGACTACAATTACAGGGGCTGAGCAGAAGAGTAAAGGTAGAGGGGTGTCAGAGGACCTTGGATAGGCAGTGACCTGTGGCTAGCTAGCTAGGGGTGGCTTTGAGTATGGTGTTAGTTTGTTGTAGGAAACTAACACAAACTGGGTGGCTTAAGCAACAGAAATAATTGTTTCATAGTTGTGGAGGCTGGAAGCCCAAAGTCAGGGTGCCAGGAGGGTTGGTTCCTTGTGAGAGTTTTGAGGGAGAATCAGTTCTATGCCATTCTGCTGGTAGCCATAGGCATTCCTTGGCTCATATTGGCCTATTCCATGTGTCTTCACATCATGTGGCTTCTGTATGTGTCTGTCTCTGTGTCCAAATTTCCCCTCTATAAAGATACTTGTCATATTGGATTAGGGTCTACCCCAATGACTTCATCTTAACTTGATCATCTTCAGAGACTCTTTCCAAATAAGGTCACATTACAGGTACTGGGAGGTTAGGATTTCAGCATCTTTTGGGGGGTATACAATTCAACCAATAACATGTCTGAAGGCAAGAAACAAGTGTGTTCTCCTCACACTCCCCAACCCCTTTCCAACCCCTTTCCCCTTAGACCATGACTGATGTGGTGGGTAACCCAGAGGAGGAGCGCCGCGCTGAATTCTACTTCCAGCCTTGGGCTCAGGAAGCTGTATGCCGATACTTCTACTCCAAGGTAGGTGCAGTGCCTGGGGACATAGACAGAAGGCAAAGGGTCAGTATGCCTGACTGGAGGTCAGTGATATTAGATGCCAGCTTCTTTTCTTCTCATCTCCCACTCCCTCGTCTATTTTCTCCTCAGGTGCAGCAGAGACGACAAGAATTAGAGCAAGCCTTGGGAATCCGGAATACCTAGGGCTTCTCCTACAACCCTGATTTGGCTGCACCATTTATTTAGGCTCTGTGCTGTGTGCCTCATAGCACCTGCCTTGGTTTTGCTCGGGGCTTCCCGGGGATGCTGTTGGTTCAAGGAAACACCAGAATGAAGAGGGTCTCACACTTCTGTCTCTCAAGACACCTATTATCCTCTTCTCCTACCCCATCCCTTCCCATTCCCCCAGCTTCCTTTTGCCCCACAAAGTTTCCATGTGCCTCTACCCTCCCTGGTCTACATAGGACCTCTAGGTAGTGATAGAGACCCTGTAGTAGTAATCAGTGCTCTGGAATGGGGCTAAGGCCAGATGGTCTTCAAGAAGACCAGCTGCATGGATCCTGCCCTTCAGAGACCCAGGAGTTGGGAGCTGTAGCCCCTCCTCTGAGACTCAGGCCTGAGGGCTCTCTATAAGCTAGTTGATCTTGGCCCTCCTAACAATTCAGTTTCCTTCCCTCCACAGGTTTGGAGCAAACTCTCCCTTCACTTATTGCTATCTAGCACTAAGGGCATCCTGGCTCTTGGGCTCCTCTGAGCCCCAGCTTATTCCTCACCCACTGGGCTGGCCTGTTGTCAGTGCTTTCAGCTCCTTTAGCAGGAGTTCATATCAGTATTGGAGTTTGTTCTTGAACTGTTGCTCCCTCCTCCACACTTCTGTAGCTGCCCTTTGTAAGATTTCCTCACATCTACCCTTACCCACAGCATTTGGGTGGGGACCTTGCCTTTCCCTGTCCAAGCCCCAGGACTCTAACCTGGGCAACTGTCATTGCCAGCAGAGACTGTTCCTTCCTGCTGTTGTTCTGGGGAGTGACTCCTCCATTCACTCAACCCTGCCCACTCCCTAATGGAGACACAGGCCTCGAATCAAACGGGTAAAGCCCTGGGCCATCCCTGTCTTCCTGTCCCTGTCTGCCCAGTTGATGCCCACTGGTGACTTGTAGGGCATTGAGGAGTGAAAGCGCCTAGGGCTAGAGAATAGCTGAGATGGGTTTGTGACTCTCCCCTTCCCTGCCTCACAGGCTTGTGACTCCCCTGTCCCTGCCCTCAAAGCTTCAGACCCCTCAGGTAGCAGCAGGACCTTGTGATCCTGGCCTCTTGGGACAAAGATGGCTTTGCATCTTTCCAGGAGAGCCTCAGAACCTTCCAGGTTGTATCACACACACCCTGAACCCCCACCCCCCCACCCCAGTTAGCGTATCCCGGGCTCGCAGACAACATAGCAGGGTGGGAGACAGCTGGGCACAGAGGGGGATTCCGTTCAGCATGGGCTCTGAACCCACAGAACTGACAAAGCCCCTGCTTCCCCACCCCTCCTCAGGCTCCTGCGAGCACACCCCTTGCCCCTCGTTCCTGCGTGGTCTACACTGCAAACAGCAGTTTTCCCCCTTTCTTCCCCTTCCTGCCATATACTTGCTCTTCCCTCAAAAGATTCTCCCCACAGTGACACTGGATGGCCCTGGGGCCCAGTCTGGCTCCTAGCTGGAACTGCAAGGAGGAAGCTCAGCACTCCTACAGTGTCGCTGTTGATAACTGTTTTTATTAACTGAATTATTGTGTTTTTTTTCATGGACCAAAATTTTTTTTGTACTGTCCCCTTACTGATGTCACCCAGTTTTAATAAAAGGATCTTCTGAAGGGCGAGTCCCCTGCTCCTGTGGGAGGCCGCCTCCCGGGCTCCTCCAGCACTGTCGGCTCTGCTCTGCTCACAGCGGCAGCTCATTTGACCACACCTACTGAGCATTTACTGTATGTCAGCCATGGGACCAGGTGCTGGGGACTCCAAGGAAATGAGCTTTTTCCCCTGGGATGCTGGTCTCACTCCAGCAGTTGATAACCCGAGGGTCCAGACCGTCTGAGAGCTGCTTGGGATGGTTGGGCCCCTCCACTGGGTCTTACATTCTCAGCTCCCATCCATCAGGTATGGACACATCAGTGCCACTGCGATCTTCTTGCTGGCTGGAGTGAGCCATCCTTGTGGTCCCTTGGCTTGATGAACCAGATTCTTCTCTAGAGCGCCACTTCTCTCCCAGGTGCCCGTCTAGCTGGGACCAAAGCCTGGCAGCAGCCGGCACTGATATTTCAAAGAATTTTATGATCATCGAGGTTCCACTCAAATTCTGAGTAAGATGTCACAGCAGTGTTTTGTTTTTTAAAAACTTACTAGATCATTCACTTTGCTTTTAGCCTATGCTAGCCTTGAACTGGAGATCCACCTCTGCCTTTCGAGTGCTTGACCACTCTTGGTAAGCTCTTAGGTCCGATGTGGAAAGACAGTGTTATTATCATGCATGCATGCATACATATATACATACATACATACGTTCCAGAATGCTCACACCTATAACCTAGCTACTCAGGCTGAGATCCGGAGGATTGAGAGTCAGTGCCAACTAGGACAGAAAAGTCCTTGAGACTCCATCTCTCCCCAAAAAAGAGGAAAAGCCAGGCTAAAGCTAGGCTAGGAGGCCTAATGATGGAGCCCCAGCACAGCAAGAGCAGGGCCATGAGTTCAAACCTTGATTACAACAAAAGGACTCCCCCTGGCAGTTTGAAAGTCTGCCCAAGAGTGGTTCTTAGCAAAAGCCTGACCTGCTGCATTTCTCCCTGTTGCCACCTGGTGGCTCAGTGCTTTCCTCTGCGTCCTTATCCAGTGAGGGCATGAAGCAGAATGAGAGGGCACAGAGTAAGTACAGCCACCTTCCAAAGTCAGAGTTAAAAATTAACCCTTTTCCTCCAGGCTTGGAGCTCTCCAACATTGCCTGCCACTTCTGCCTGGCCAGAACTTCAGGGTTTCTCAAGCTTGAATAGGGAAAGCAGGGCATGTGTGATACCTAGGAATAAAATGCATTTCAAGGACACCAAAATGTCATCTGTTTTTCACCTGGGCTAGTTACATGTGTCATTCATGGATGATGAATCATTTAATTTTTTCAGGCAGTCTGTAGCTCGCTTTTGGGAAAAGAGCTCAAGTGCCACTGAGAAGACACCCTATTTTTTGTATAATGAGCAAATGCATACAGTCTCCAGCTCCACTACCTAAAAGGAATGGAGGGATAAAAAGAGAGAAGCAGCAGCTAAGCAAAAACAAGGGATCATTTCATGAAGAAATGTGCATTCTTTGGGGTTCCTATTGTACATGCCAGGGACAGGAACATCCTTTCTCTTCGGTCTTCCATCCCCCATAATCAGTTCCTAGCTGGCACCCTGGCACTGGTGCTTTCGTCTCAGTGCCAGTGTACTAAGGGAGTGAGTGAGCAGTCTGTGGGAGGGTGCTATGGGCTTGGCTTAACTGTTGTAAGGAATACAACTACTGATTTCGTAGTTTTGTTTCCCTCGCCATGGAAAAGCATGGTGGGCTTTTCCTGTTCTATCCCTGGGACTTAGGACAAAGCATCCTTCTGTAACCTTCTGCCCACTTGCTCTTACCCACTGCTTGCATCCGGCCTCACCTCTAGCCCAGTACTGATTACGGTTTCTGGCCACTCGCAGCCCTAAGGGAGATGGCAACACTCAGCAGTGCGCCAGGCCAGGAGGTCAGCACATGAACACTGGTGTCTGCCTTCTAGGCCAGGGTGCAGGCAAGCTGAGGGTGGTGAGCCTGCTTCACTGCAGAGCAGCCTGGAAACCAGAGCTCCCCCTCCCACAGTAGAACAGATGGCTGTGGGTTATGGAGAGCCTGGAATCTCTCCTTCCTTCAAAATCAGACACCTGCCTACTCTCAATTACGGTTTCTAAGACAGAGCTGGAGATACAGCTCCAGACTCTTGGAAATAACCATTTCAGGTCCTACCTCTCTCCCCCTTCCGAGCCTCTGCAGAACAACCAGTCATTGGGGAGCTCCTAGTGAGAGAAATTGAAGGCAGCTATGTGCTTCTCAAGACCAGTGTTTTTGCACTGGCTACTTTTGCCTCATCTGTCCTTCATCAGACCTAGCAGAACTGTGGGTCACATGGTATCAAAGTCCTCTACCTTTGACCTTTCCATCTTCCTTCTCTAGAAGACATCCAGGTCAGGGGGCTGGGAATATGGCCTAGTGGCAAAGTGCTTGCCTTGTATGCATGAAGCCCTGGGTTCGATTCCTCAGCACCACATATATAGAAAAAGCTGGAAGTGGTGCCGTGGCTCAAGTGGTAGAGTGCTAGCCTTGAGCAAAAAGAAGCCAGGGACAGTGTTCAGGCCCTGAGTTCAAGCCCCAGGACTGGCAAAAACTGAAGACATCCAGGTCCTTACTATTGGAAGTGAAGAGGGCTATCAAGTCCCTGAGCTGACTACTATGGGTGACCAAGCTCACCTTGTGCTTCCAGGGTCTTGGGAGGGGTCTCAACCTCGATCTGGGCTGGCCCCTCAGCAGCCTCTTAGTTCATGTGTGGTCTTATTCTTAAGTAGCCATGTCCACAGACTTCCCTCACCTATAGCCTGTGGCAGAGCTTGTGTGGGCAGCTGGAGGACAAAACTAGGGCAATATTGGGGGTCTTGGAAGGGTGTGAGGGACAGAATTCCTACCATTGAAAAGAAAGCATGACTTGCTTCTAGGGAAGACAATTTATTTCAGTTCAGAGTACACATAAGTTGGGGGGGGAGTCACTTGTTCCTTATCTGGACTATTTCTTGGCAGACCCCAAAATGATACCGTTGCAAGGAGGTGGAAAACTGGGCTGGGGCCAAGCAAAGAAGCCAGCACTGTCAGCTGCAAACCCAAGGGAGAAAAGCTGACCTGGCCTTTGACCCATTCCTGCCCCCCACCTATCTCCCCACTTTTCTTCCCTTTCCCTGGCTCTACTGGACTCTGTATCTCGCTGGGCACCAGCCTCTGGGCCACCAGGCCACCCCCGGAGGCGGGGCTTGGCAGCACCCACGTGTGTCGGAGTTAAATGCTCAGAGCCGACACCAGCGCTTGAGCAGAGAGAAGCAGCACTATGGCCGGCAAGAAAGTCTGCATTGTCGGCTCGGGTAACTGGTAAGGAGCCCTGTCGAGGTCCATGGGGGATAAGGGTGGCTCCCCCTAAGTGCAGAGGGGCTCGGGAGGGACAGAGACCAAGTAAACAGGAGGCAGAGTGGGTAGGAAATGTCCTTAGGTTCCTGCTGGGCCCCTACTGCTGTCTTCAGTAACTACGCCGCGGGCGCAGGACAGTTGGTACCCAGACCTTCCTGTCTGGTGGCTGCTTGCCTGGACAGCTGCACCTGTTTGCCACGGGAAAGCAAACAGACCACTCGTTCCCCTGCCTTGAGAAGCTGCTTGGGTTTGGGAGTGCGATCTGAAAGCTGGCCCTCTTCTCCAGCGGCAGAGTGTGAGGGAGACTGAGTCTCTCCACTGCCAGATCACTGAGGGGGAGGTGGGATGTACTTGTCACAGGAGTAGGAGTGACAAGAAAGATGGGAAGTAAAATAATCTGCTGGGCTATATGCGGTCCTACAGCAGGGCACTGCTCAACCCCTGTGTACCACGGCGTTCTCCCTCACCCCCAGCCCCCGACTTTCTCGTGCTCCCCTTCCCTCCAGGGGCTCAGCCATTGCCAAGATCGTGGGTGGCAACGCAGCCCAGCAGGCACGCTTTGACCCGCGGGTGACTATGTGGGTGTTTGAGGAAGACATCGGCGGCAGAAAGCTGACAGAGATCATCAATACACAGCATGAGAATGTTAAATACCTGCCTGGACACAAGCTGCCCCCCAATGTGGTAAGCCCCAACTCCCTGCAAGAAAGCGTGAGAGTGAGGCTGGACCCGGATGAAAGTCAACTGTACAACTCGTGGGTGGAGACGGGAGGGAGGGACTGGGAGAGAACGAGGGAACAGAAGACACTGTACAAAAGGAAATGTACTCATTACCTGACTCATGTAATTGTAATTTCTCTGTTTATCATCTCTATAATAACAACAAAGTAAATTATTAATGCTAATAATAATAAAAGAAAGGGTGAGAGGAAAGCAAGGGAGGGGAGTACAGGAGACTCAGTGCCCAGATCTCACTTAGAGGTGTCACCTGCAGTCAAAGCACCACTCCAGGTGCCAGCTGCACTTGGGAATCATCTCAAGGGAGCTGCTCCTGGCACAGAACCACCACCCCATCCCCCAACACACACACAGCCTCCCTTTCTAGGACTGAGGAAGACCTAAATGTACCTACCCTGCTTGTTTCCAGGTGGGGAAGGCAGGAGGGAGGCCTACGTTTATCTCCGTGGCAACCAAAGTCTGTTCTGCAAGCTCCCAGTCTTGGGGTCTAGTAGTACCCACTCCAGGCTCTAATCTTGTTATTCATTCACTGGGTTATTAGCAGATTTGGAGGCTGCTCCTTGGACTTTCGTTCTTTGGTCAAATCCATGTGGCTCTCTCTCCACCTGGAAATGGAGAGAGCTGGGTAGATAAGAGAAAAACTGGGGCCCTCTCTCTTCCTAGTTGGCACCCCTAAGACCCACCCAGGGTGATGAAATCGTGTTTGGCCTCTTTATCCTGTCAAGCTTAGGCCACCTTTGCCCTCCCGTCTTGTCCTACAGCCAGCAGAGTGCTGAGGAGAATTCCAGGAGTCAAAGACCCAGGACATCCGGGAGGGGGGGGGGGCGGCAACATGATGGCTGGGAGCAGGGAGTAAGATGTCTTGATCCTCTAATTCCCATTGGACTCCCAAACTACCTTTCTACTCACCAAGCCTAGACTAGAAGAGGTCAGCCAGGTCAATGAACACCTATCACTCCACAGGTGGCTGTCCCAGATGTGGTCCAGGCTGCAGCTGATGCTGACATCCTGATCTTTGTGGTGCCCCATCAGTTCATCGGCAAGATCTGTGACCAGCTCAAGGGCCACCTAAAGGCCAGCACCATTGGCATGTCTCTAATTAAGGTGCCAGGAACAGCTTCATGTGCATGGGGGTGGGATGCAGCTAGCCACTGGGGGGTTCAGGATGGGTTTAGCAAGCAGGGCAGAAAATGAAAGGGCTAGGTGAAAAGTTCTAGAGAGAGAGGGCTTGGCTTTGGAGAGGATGGAGAAAGCTGTCAGAGGCTCAGTGGTAGAGTGCTTGCCTAGCACACATCAGACCCTGGTTCAATCCCTAGCACCATAAAGCAAAGCAATCCGTCATGTGATACCAGGGGCACGTGTGCGGGGGAGCAGAGGGGAGGATAAGTCAGAGACTGCTTTAGAGGCAAATGTCTTAGGAGATTTTAGGAGGCATGAGACGTGGTCTGGCTTGGAAGTTTGCAAGAGGAGTTGGTCTGATGTAGTATCCAGCTAGGAATTGGTGAGGGTGTCAGAAAGCTTTGGAGGAACACGAGGAGATATGCTGCTTTGGAGAGGTAGGTTGCTTGCAAGTGCACGGAAGGAGAAATGACCAATGATGAACTAGTCTGTCAGTATTGTCTACCTTCCTCACAGCGAGCTTAGGCTGGGTTGGAGTCAGGCAATGTTGAGCAGCAGATCAGAAAGGGGTAGGATTTCTGGGGGGAAGCCCTCAGCTGGGCATAAAGAGCAGCTGGCTGAGCTCCATCCTGTGCCCAGGGGGTAGACGAGGGCCCCAATGGGCTGAAGCTCATCTCTGAAGTGATTGGGGAGCGCCTTGGTATCCCCATGAGTGTGCTGATGGGGGCCAACATTGCCAGCGAGGTGGCTGACGAGAAGTTCTGTGAGACCACTATTGGTGAGAGCCCCCTCCATGCGCCATGCTGCTCTGGCCTCCCCTCCCCCAAACTCCCCCTTGATCCTCTTAGCCACCTCCT
The DNA here is from genome assembly GCF_023159225.1 of Perognathus longimembris pacificus. Lineage (NCBI taxonomy): Eukaryota > Metazoa > Chordata > Mammalia > Rodentia > Heteromyidae > Perognathus > Perognathus longimembris. The sequence continues at coordinate 54,108,685 of NC_063161.1, read as the reverse complement.
TCCAAAGGGCAGGGAAAGGAAGTGCCAGAAGTGAGGGAGGGTTGGGACACCCCCAGGGAAGGGGCTGCAGACCCCATTTAGGTCGAATGTGAGAACTGACAAATCCTCCCTCACTGGGCATAGGGCATGACTCCTGTAGTCCCAGATATGCTACAGGCTGAGACCAGAGGATAACTCAAGCCCAGGAATTCCAGACAAACCTGGACAACTTAGTAAGGCCCTGACTCAAGGAAAAAAAGAAAAGGAAAAGCAAGAGAGAGTCCATCCTCAAAGCTTCACCTCTTCCCTACTTTAGGCTGCAAGGACCTGGCCCAAGGACAACTTTTGAAAGAGCTGATGCAGACCCCCAATTTTCGTATCACAGTGGTGCAAGAGGTGGACACGGTAGAAATCTGTGGGGCCTTAAAGGTAAGAGGGGCACAGAGACAGGTAGGGGATGTAGAGAAGGTCTCAAAGGAGAGCCTGGCTCACTCTTCAGTGGTGGTTCCCTTTCCTTACCCAGTCCCCCCCCCACCACACATAGGAAGAACTGCAGAAGCAAGGCCAGGCCACTGAAGCCTGCAGATCCCACACTATCAGGTGGTGGACCTTGCTACCTCTATTCGAGGGCCCCTTGTAGGACATCCTAGCTCTGGCTCTAGAGAAGACATCCATGACAACTCCCAGAAAGGTTGATGGCTAGACACCTGTGGACGTGAAGACATGACTGATCATGGATGGGGAGACCAGCGGGCTCTCAGAGAATGTCCTCGAGAAGCTGGGTGCTAGTGGCTCACATCTGTAATCCTAGCTACTCAGGAGGCTGGGATCTGAGGACTGTGGTTCAAAGCCAGCCTGGACAGGAAAGTCTGTGAGACTCCAATTAATCACCAAAAGCCACAAGTAGAGATGTGGCTTAAGTGGTAGAGTTTAGCCTTGAACAAAAAAGTTCAAGGACAGTGCCCAGGCCCTGAGTTCAAGCTCCCTACCCCCGCTCCCCCCCAAAAAAGGAAATATCCTCAATGATTGAGTATAGGGTGGAAGGGAAGGCACAAAATAGGAAAACTAGGAGGTGGATATTAAGTTCGGAGCCCATACACTGTGCTTCACTTCGTGTGTGTCATGGCTGCTAGGAGGAGCATAAGGCAGGTGCCTAGCTAGGCCTTCTAGTGGGGTCCCTGGAGGAGGAACGCTCCCACCCATGTCTCTACCCTCCCACAGAATATAGTGGCTGTAGGAGCCGGTTTCTGCGATGGGCTAGGTTTTGGCGACAACACCAAGGCGGCGGTGATCCGGCTGGGCCTCATGGAGATGATTGCCTTCTCTAAGCTCTTCTGCAGTGGCCCTGTGTCCTCTGCCACCTTCTTGGAGAGCTGTGGCGTGGCCGACCTCATTACTACCTGCTATGGAGGGCGGAACCGCAAGGTGGCTGAGGCCTTTGTTCGGACTGGGAAGGTGAGTCCTGTGGGGAGAACAGAAAGTAGGCCCTGCGGATATCCAGGTGGAAGTGCTTAGTGAGAGTTTGTTCTTTTCTGTTCTTTGAAAGTAAATATTTACTCTGCCCAGGGGAGGGGCTTGGTCCTTCTCTGTGGCAGCTCCTTTGTTTATGCCAGCACTGTGTGTTGCTCAGCTCTTTGTGCTTCCTCTTGGCAGGGCGGTGTGTCCTCACCCTTTTTCTTTATTTGTTTCTGTTTTTCTGTCTGTACCAGGGCTTGAACTCAGGGCCTGATTGCCATCCTGTGGCTTTTTCCCTCAAAGCTGTTACTCTACCACTTGAGCCACTGCTCTACTCTCGGCTTTGTGGTGGTTTATTGGAGATAAGAGTCTCAAGAACTTTTCTGCCCAGGTTGGCTTTGAACCTCAATCCTCAGATCTCATTTTCTAGGGTTACAGGTGTGAGCCACCAGCAACACGCTTGTCCTTGAAGACCATGAACTTAGCATGCTTGGTGAGATGCCCCCTCTTGCTAAGGCCCACAGCCATAGGGTAGCATAAGCTATGTCTTATAGCAGGAGATGGCTGTAGAGGACACGCATTAAGATTGTTGTGAGCCAGCCTACAATTCTAGCATTTGGAAGGCTGAGGCAGGAGGATCATAAATTTGAGGCCAACCTCAGATATATAGTCAGACTGTGTCTCAAAAACAAAACAACCATGCCCGTAGCTCATGCCTGTAATCCTAGCAGGAGGCTGAGGTCTACGGATTGCAGATTGAAGCCAGCCTTGGCAAGAAACTGTGTGTCTCTTACCTGCAGTTACTGGAGCTTGAACCTTGAATTCAAGTCAAGCTCAGTACCAGCAAAAGGCAAGAAAAGAACACCAGCAGCAAACAAAAAATTGTTGTGTGCTGGTGGCTCACACCTGTAATCCTAGCTACTCAGGAGGCTGAGATCTGAGGATCATAGTTCAAAGCCAGCATAGGCAGGAAAATCTGTGAGACTCATCTCCAATTAACCACCAGAAAACCGAAAGTGGTGCTGTGGCTTTAGTGGTAGAGCACTAACTTTTGAGCTGAAGAGCTCAGGGACAGCACCCAGGCACAGAGTTCAAGCCCCACAGCTGACAAAAAATAAATATACATAAGTAAACATTGTTGTGAACCAGGGATTAAGGGTGTAGCGCAGTGGTAGAGCACTTGCCTAACATGGTTCTTAGCACTGGTGGCAGTTGTCACCAACATTTCCATCCCTTCCTTTCTCCTGAGCTCCAACTTTCCAGTTCAGATGGGCCCCTGCCACTCCCTGCCACCCACATGTTCTGTTTCCTTCACAGTCCATTGAGCAACTGGAGAAAGAGATGCTGAATGGGCAGAAGCTGCAGGGGCCCCAGACAGCCCGTGAACTGCACAACATCCTCCAGCACAAGGGCCTGGTGGACAAGTGAGTGTCTGCAACGGCCAGGCGCCATCCCACTCACCGTCTTCCTGACCCCTGCATGTGTTGTGAAATAGGCAGGGGGAGCCGTGACCTTTCGTGCAGAGCACAGAGAGTCTGGAGGGCCCACTGTCCCCGGCCAGCTCATTCTAGCCTAGTGTCCTTTCCACCTTCTGTGTACCCTCCCCCTTCCTGTACTCCTCTGCTGTTCTCCACTCTAGAAGTTAGAGCACTGGGTAAGGAATACGCTCGTGGATTATTCTGCCTTTTTGTTCATCCTTCCAAGCCCAAGCCCAAGCCCAATCCTTCTGTCCCCTAAACCCTAATCTGGTTGTTGAGGAAGATGGGCTCTACTTCAAGGCATTCCTTTCCAGGGAGCACAGACAATGGAGTAACAGTCCAGAGCTCTGGTGGAGAGTATGGAACAGGTTCAGAAGAGCAGCTCATGCAGGGCTCTGGGTGCAAGGAGCAGCTAGGCAGAAATGGCAAGAAGGAAACTCCTATTCATTGACAGCTTCACGTAATGCATAATCATTGCATTTTATACAATCACATCTTTACTACTCTGTCATATTGGATCTTTTTTGTTGTTTTGTTTTGTTTTGGTGCTGGTCTTGGGTCTTGAATTCAGGCCCTGGGCACCATCCCTGGGCATCCCTGGTAGCTCAAAGCTACCACTCTACCATTGAAGTCAGAGCTTCACTTCTGGATTTTTTTTTTTTTTTTTTGGAGGGGGTGCTTAATTGGAGATAAGCATCTCATGGACTTTTCCTGCTCAGGCTGGCTTCAAACCAGGTTCCTCAGATCTCAGCCTCCTGAGTAGCTAGAATTACAGGTATGAGCTGGGCCTGGCTATATTGGACCCATTTTAACAGCTTAGGACATGGCGGCTCAAAGAGATGAATAAATTACTCACTAGGAAAAATATAAACAAAACCCCTTGGAGCCAGGCAATCATGCCTGCACATTCAGTATGATAGGGAGCAGGGGCACTTAACTGAACCCTAAATTCCAAGGCTAGGCAAACTCAGATTCCAGCAGGTGAAAATCCAAAGCAACAGTCTGCCTGAGTTTCAAGATGGTAGGGAAGGGGAGTGGAGAGTGAGGTGGTAAATGGTGGGAAGGGTATTGGTTGGAAGCTAAGCCGAGTTTCCCTTCCCACTCTAGGTTCCCCCTGTTCACGGCTGTGTACAAGGTGTGCTATGAGGGCCAGCCAGTGGGTGAATTCATTCGCTGCCTGCAGAATCATCCAGAACACATGTGAGCGGAGCCAGGACCCAGGGAGGCAGCGCCTCTCTCCCAGCAGAGCTGAGCAGGAAGTTTGTGACCTGGTCACCAAGACTCTCCAGGACGCCCTGTGGAGCAGTCTTTTCATTGAAGGCTACCATGGGCACATGGCTGGGAGGCTGCACACCTGGGCAATGAGCTGTGGGGAAGCCTGCAGCCCCTTCTAGAAATGGAGCTTCCCTCTCCAGATGTGAAACTCTTACTGTCCTCTGTGAAGCATAGAATTAAGCCTCAGTGCTGCCTACTTATCTAGGGGTGGGTGGAAAGAAGGGAGAGTGCCAGAGCCGGGGGACTCATTGCTGCCTCACAGAAACAAGGAATCTGTCCCCAGGCCCAACTAAGTGACAGAAGAAGTACCTTAGCTGTAGGAAGGGTAAAGCAAGAGCTGCCAGGAAAGGCTCTGGGCATTGTGGCAGACAATGGCCCCAGAGACCCCTTGGTTGACCTGTGCCAGGCCCCACACAGCATCAATGGTCTGAGTGTTTGTTAACAAAATACAGAGATCTCAAACAACTCTCTTCTGACTTCTCCTAGCAACAATTGCGTCCTCAGAAACCTCTGGTCATCCTCTTTCCTCCTCCCCACCAGGCTGCCCTGGCACAAGGGTTGCTTCATATTGGCATCTCTGGCCCTAGGGCTTGCCATTCTCCTTAGAGACTTCCTGGTTCCCAGATCTTTGCCAGCTCCTCCCCACCCTTTGTGACCTTTCCAAGCTTTTCCTCTGCCAGCCAGCACCCTCTTTGGGGACAGGAACTGCTGACCTGGCTCTGCCTTTTCATAGCAGGCTCAGATCACTAGGTTAGCTTGTGACCTTTGCATGTGCCCCGCCTCCCTAGTTGGAGGAGGTGTCAGCAGGGGGGGACGAGGGGGGGGGGCCTTCCTGCTGTTTATCTCTCCAGAGGACATCCCTTAACTCTACACTCGCCAGCAGGTACATCTTTCTCAGCTGCCCTTGAGCAGCTAAGAGAGCAAACCAGCATCTGACATCAGCACGGCCGGAGTTAGAGAGTGGCCTAAAGGCTGAGCAGGGTCCCATGCTGGAAGGTCCTGATATTCTAAGGCAGTTCTCCTTCATGGAATGGGCACCTCCACCTGAGAGGCTGACTATATCAGCGCTTCAGGAGCCGGGAAACTGGAGAAAGAGGAAGAAGATAAAGGCTGCCGCGCCCCAGAGCTGAGGAAAGAAGAGGAGAGATAGGAGTGTGCTTTGCACAGGCTTTGCTCCAGGATTGGGTGGCAGTAGGGGAATGTCCCAGGTCAGCAGCCTGGGTTCCTAGCTATAAATAGCCACTGAGGGCTGAGAGGCTCCTGCATCCAGCAGGAGTCTCCTTTTCCTATGTGGCAGCACCTGGCACATTATGGCTCTGGCCAGCATTATGTTAACCCTCCCTTACTCCCCTAACAAGCCAGGGTCAGGCTCCTCTTAGCTTCTAGTCCCTGAGATTTCAGTCTTCCTAGTGAAGCTCGTAGGTGCCTGATTAGGCAGAGAGGGAGGAGCACTGTCATCCAGGCCTCAAAGGCCCCTGTTTGGGGTCATCCCAGGAAGATGGGATGGGGTACGCAGAGACAAGCTTCCAATACCTTTGTCCACTTCTGTTCTATCGACAGTCACCTGTGAATCTGAGGCCTTGAGTAGGGCCAGTTGTCATCCAATAAAGCATGTTTCTTTCCAAACATGGGAAGATCTGGGGGGGAGTTGAGTGCATGTGTGCACTGCCCCATATCAGTCATGTGTCATGTATCACTCTTAACCTAAGATCAGAGAATCAGTTCCTCCTGGATAATTGCAGCCAAGTTTCCCAGCGGTGGCCCACTCAGTCCTCTCTCCTGCTACCCCTGATGGGATATGCAATCCCAAGAAGTGAAAGTCCACTCCCCCACCTCCAGGTAACAGGCGCCTGAATTCTCCAAAGCAGGCCACTCCTGACTGAACCCGGATCTCCTCAGTGCGTTTGCACAACAGCTCCGGGAACCAGGCCTGCGTAAATTCCTTCAGGCTGAAACCACAAACTTGCAAAGCCCAACCTGACACTTTTTGTACCTTCCAGCCACCTTTACCCAGGGCCCTAATTAAGAGTCCCCACTCTGTCCCGTTACGCTTCATGTCTCCTGACTCAGGTCACCAACTTTCCGTTAAAGTTGACCTGGTCTGTTGTCTTCAGCTCTTTATTCCGATACCCTCATGACTCAGTTTCTTAACCCCCAGTGGTGCCACCAGCGCCTTCCTTCCCGCAGGCTGCCATCCACTCTTCCAGCACCTGGAGGCTTTATCCTGCCACCTGCAAAGTGGGAATCACGAATAAGTCAGAAACCTTAGTCACCCCTCGTGTGCATTCCGTGGTCACGGCCTTGCAGGTAAGAAGGGGGCTCCAGTCATAAGGGGGCGCGCCATCCACCCCCGGAAGGCCGGTCCTAAGAGAATTTGCCTAGCTACTAAAGACGTCACCACCACGTAGGCTGTGGATTGGTCAACTGTGGCCAAGCTCTTAAAAGTTCCTGTTCCGAACCTGGAAGGGGTAACATCGATCAAAATAAATTGTAATTATAAACTGATTTCTTGAATTGAGATTCCCTTCATACAACTACTTAAGAATAATAACGTCGGTGGCTCACGCCTGTAATCCTAACTACTCTGGAGGCTGAGATCTGAGGATCGTGGTTCAAAGCCAGTCTGGGCAGGGAAGTCTGTGACTCATCTCCAATAAACCACTTGGCGCTGTGGCTCAGCTGGCAGAGAGCTAGCATTGAGCTGAAGAGCTCAGGGTCAGCGCCCAGGCCCAGAGTTCAAGCCCCACGGAAAAAAAAAAAACCCGCTCACATTTGGGTCACTAAAGCCGCTCACTCGATGGAGCAGGACTACACCCCCCAGAATCCAATGGGCTTCTCGGAGAGGAACGTACCTCTGAGAAAGGGAAGCCTGAATGATTGACCCGGAAGTCGGAAGTTCAAAACCAGCCACCAACCCGAGTAGTCGCCAGGGCGAATTCCCGCCTCTCGTGGGCGGGGCTTGGTGGGGTTTGGTGCGGACTTGCGCAGGTTCGCTAGGAGCACGAATCCTAGAGCTCGCTCCAGCTGGGTGGGCGGGAAGGTGGGCGGCTTTCTGCCCCGGTGGCTGACGCTCTGGTCTATCCCGGGACCGCTACTTGCACGTATTGGTGTGGCGAGTGACGTTAGGCCGCGCTAGGAAGCCTGGGGCGGCCGCTGCAGGCCTTTGGTAGACGCCAAGGAGCTGCAACATCCAGGTACGCTGTTGGCCTTGGCGGGGCCGGGGCGGCGGGGCGGCGGGGCAGCGGGGCGCGTGCTCCCCCTGGGCCGGCCCGGTGCACCGCCCCACCCACCCGGTCCGCGGCCCTGCTGTCCTTGAGGACGCGCGCTGCGCTGCTTCGCCCGACCTCGGGGCAGGGGTGGGGGACGCTTTGCTGAGTCTTGCCGCTCACCTGGCACGACGAGGCCCCTGCCTGGCTCGTGGCCGTTCCCCGCGCTGTCCATCCTTAGAGTTCGCTGTGCTTAATCCCCCCCCCCCCCCCGTCCCCTTCCCGCGGGTGTAAGTCCTTCCCACCCACACCTTCCGGCCAGTCTTTTGGAGCCTGTCTCCAAACTCCCGCAAAGCCTCTTCTGCTCGCGCAGGGACTTCTGACCTTTCATAGCTAACGTACATGTAGCACGTAGCTTAGCTCCTTGAGCTCTTTTAGGCAAAAGCCTTTTTTTTTTTCTTTTTGGCCAGTCCTGGGCCTTGAACTCAGGGCCTGAGCACTGTCCCTTGCTTCTTTTTGCTCAAGGTTAGCACTCTATCACTTGAGCCACAGCGCCACTTCCGGCTTTTTCTGTTTATGTGGTGCTGAACAATGGAACCCAGGGCTTCATGCCTGCTGGGCTGTTGTGCCAAGTCGCAAGACCACCACCAAGAAGACCACTGAGACTCAGACATTCCGAAATGCAATAGCAAGGCTTTATTCAAACGAGCTGCAACTCGGGCCACGTCCTACCCACCGACACAGCGGAGGTTAGGAGGGAGCCCCGAGCTGTGATTACACAGTGCTTATAAAGGCAAAGAACAAAGTTACAACAATCAGGTGTTCAAGCAAGCAAGATTAGGACACAGGTACAAATCTGATTGGCTCAGGGTTTGATTCTAGGGGTGGTCAGAGTTAAGCATTCCCAGCGGTTAGAGTTCTAGACTAACTGGGCCCTAATGGGCTTGTCCTGGGTCTGCTCACAGGGCCTGCTTATCTCAGGTTCACGTGGTAAAGTGGGGTTCGTGTGGTAAAATGGGGCCTGACTTCAAAGTCTGGCACTTCAGGCAAGCACTCTACCATTAAACCGCATTCCAAGCCTGTGACTCTTCTTTTTTCCCCATGATTTTCCTCATATTTTTCTGAAACTTGCAGTCCAATCCCCAGCTTGCACCGGATCAAATGAGAAGGTTCTTTTAATCTCAAAAGGTTTTTTTTTTTTTTGCTTATTGCCAGTCCTGGGGCTTGAACTCAGGGTCTGAGCACTATACATGGCTTCTTTTAGCTCAAGGCTAGCACTCTACCTCTTGAGCCACAGCGCCACTTCCGGCTTATGTGGTGCTTAGGAATCCAACCCAGAGCTTCATGCATACAAGGTGAGCACTTTACCAGTAGGCCATATTCCCAGCCCCATCAAAAATATTATTTTTTTGTCTGTCCTGGGGCTTGAACTCAGAGCCTGGTTACTGTCCCTGAGCTTCTTTTGTTCAAGGTTAGCACTCTACTACTTTGAGCCACTCCCAGTTTTCTGGTGGTTCATTGGAGATGAAGAGTCTTACAGACTTTCCTACCTAGGCTGGCTTCAAACCACAATCCTCATATCTCAGCTTTGTGAGTCGCTAGGATTACAGGTGTGAGGCACTGTTACCTGGTTCAAAAACTTTTTCATATCCAATTAGAACAATGAAATACGTTGAAATTCTTTGAAGAAGGGAGGGGTGTGGTAAAAAGATTGATAGGGTAAGTTTAATTGAGATACATTTCATACATGTATGGAAATGTCACTCTCCCTCGTACATCTATGCTTTTCAAAAGTTTATTTCATTTCTAAGATTAATTCCACATAGGCTTCAGATTTCATCTTTTCTATTAATTTTCTCTCACTCTTTTTTTTATCAATTTAGCTACCACCTTCTTCCCCTTTAAGACATATTCACGTCTTCCTTATCAATAAGGGGAACAAAACTAGCATTCTCAGCCAGTGTGGTGGTACAACACCTGTAATTCCAGAATGAGTTTCTAGATACTAGGATCACATCTCTAGTAGAGTTGGCCCTGTGTCACTCTTGTAGTACCACCACATCTACCCTAAATTTTCTGATTTAAAGAAACCAATCCTTGGGCTGGGAATATGGCTTAGTGGCAAGAGTGCTTGCCATGCATGAAGCCCTAGGTTCAATTCCTCAGCACCACATATATAGAAAAGGCCAGAAGTGGCGCTGTGGCTCACGTGGTAGAGTGAGTGCTAGCCTTGAGCAAAAGAAGCTCAGGGACAGTGCCTAGGCACTGAGTTCAAGCCCCAGGACTGGCAGGAAAAAAAAAAGAAAGAAAGAAAAGAAACCAATCCTAAGTAGGGTCCTGGTGTTTCAAGTCTGTAATCCTAGCTACTTGGGAAGCTGAGATAGAGAGGATCATGGGTTGAGGCCAGCCCAGGTATATACACAGATCCTTTCCCAACCAGTATCTGGGCATGGCAACAGGAGTCTGTTATTCCAGCATGTGGGAGGTTAAGATCAGAAAGATGGTGGTTCTAGTCAGCCAGGACAGAAAAGTTGGCAAGACTCCATCACAGTAGAAAGAATTTGATTGTTATGGTGCTCACCTTCATCCCGGCCATGATGGGAAGCCTAAAATAGGCAGACTGCTATCTAGGAACATACTTGGCAGGTAAGCAAGAAGACCCTGTGTCACATAACCAGTGATAAAAAGGGCTGGAATTGTGGTTTAGTGGTAGATTGCTTGCCTTCCTGAGTTAAACCCCAGTGTGGCTATTTTTTTTATTTTATTTTTGCCAGTCCTTGGGTTCCTTGGGACTCAGGGCCTGAGCACTGTTCCTGGCTTCTTTTGCTCAAGGTTAGCACTCTACCACTTGAGCCACAGCACCACTTCTGGCTTTTTCTGTTTATGTACTGAGGAATCGAATCCAGGGCTTCATGCATGCTAGGCAAGCACTCTACTGCTGAGCCACATTCCCAGCCCCTGACTAATTTTTTTTTGAAGAAATTAATTTCAGTTTCTTCAACAGAGAGCAATATAAGAATACATTCATAGTCCCAAATTAAGAAATATTTTGTTCTTGATATTTCTATGTGAAACTTTCTTTAGTTTCCTAGCTCAGAATAGTAGGAAACAGTTTAATTAGAAATAATCCTAGCAGGGGCTGGGAATATGGCCAAGTGGCAAGAGTGCTTGCCTTGTATACATAAAGCCCTAGGTTCGATTCCTCAGTACCACATATATAGAAAGGGCCAGAAGTGGCACTGTGGCTCAAGTTGGCAGAGTGCTAGCCTTGAGCTCAGGCCCTGGACTGGCAAAAATAAATAAATAAATAAAAAATAAAAAAAAATCCTAGCACATGGGAGACTGAGGCAGAAAGATAAGAAGTTTGAGACCACCTTAGACTACATAGTGAATTCCAGGCTAGCCTGGGCTTCTTATTCTTAGCAAAAACGTGTCTCAAACAATAAAAAATAATTTATGTAAGTATGATGATGGCTTAAACTTGCCTTTGAAACTAATTTAGGAGTCAGGGGTGGTTATGCACATCTGTAATCCTAGTACTTGGGCGATCTGGGCTACCTACCTAGTAAGACCATTCTTTTTTTTTTTTTTTGCCAGTCCTGGGGCTTGGACTCAGGGCCTGAGCACTGTCCCTGGCTTCTTTTTGCTCAAGGCTAGCACTCTGCCACTTGAACCACAGCGCCACTTCTGGCCATTTTCTATATATGTGGTGCTGGGGAATCAAACCCAGGGCTTCGTGTATACAAGGCAAGCGCTCTTGCCACTAGGCCATATTCCCAGCCCGTGAGACCATTCTTTAAGAAAAAAAAAAAGTCAGGTGCTGATGGCTCATGCCTGTAATCAATTTCATTCACAGTGATTAGGTTCCCAAGCTAGACCTTTTGTTTCTTGTTTAAAAAAAAAAAAGTTGCCAGGTGCCAGTGGCTCATGCCTGTATTCCTAGCTACTCAGGAGGCTGAGATCTAAGGATTGAGGTTCAAAGCCAGCCCAGGAAGGAAAGCTTGTGAGACTAACCACCAAAAATCTGGAAGTAGAGCTGTGGCACAATTGGTAGAGTAGTAGCTTTCAGGAACAACTCCCAGGCCCTTAAATTCACACACACACACACACACACACACACACACACACTGCCAATAGAGAAAGTGAATGAGGGTGAGTATGGTTGAAGTCTTTTATGTGCATGGATGAAACTAGAACAACGATCCAGCTGCTGGTGGCTCACACCTATGATCCTAGCTACTCAAGAGGCCGAGATTTGAGGAATGATGTTTGCAGTCAGCCTCTGCAGAAAAATGTCCAAAAGACTTTGTTTCCACAATGCCAGAATGGAGGTGTGGCTCAAAGGGTACAGTGCCACCAAGAGTTCTAGGCCCTGAGTTCAAGCCCTGGTACTAGCTCAAAAGAAAAGAAAGAGTAATAAAACAATGTTGAAGTTGTTTTAAGGAGTGGGAGGGGGCTTAAGAAAGAGAGGTGGAGAAAATGAATTTGAGTGAGCTACATTGTATGTATGGATGTAAATGTTGCAATAAAATTCCTCTTACACAATTTTTTTTGAGGGGGAGGTGCTGGTGTCAGTGCTGGGGCTTGAACTCGGCCTGGGCACTGTCCCTGAAATTTGTTTCGTTCAAGACTAAGCACTCTACCACTTGAGCCACTGCTCCAGTTCTGACTTTTCCTTCCTGGGCTGGCTTTGAACTGTGAGTCTCAGATCTCAGACTCCTGAGTAGCTAGGAATACAGGCATGAGCCACTGGCACCTGGCAACTTTTTTTTTTTTAAACAAGAAACAAAAGGTCTAGCTTGGGAACCTAATCACTGTGAATAAAATTGTTTATCACATCCTCCTAGAATAATTCACTGCCTGTGTTTAAATCTGGCTACTCTGTTAGGTTCCTGACTAGCCAGGAAAACTTGTTCATGCATCAAATGATGTACCAGTTAGGAAAGATGGACGGTGGGCCATTCACTCTCCACAAGTGCGGAAGACCAAGTGTTACCTGCACTGGCATTCAGATGCCTCTGGTTCTATCAACCTGTCTATATCTCACATGCAGACTTTATTTGCATTTGGGATCAAAGGTCCCAAATGACGTTATCCAGTATTGAGACTCTGTCTACATGGGGAAGTAGAAGTTATAGAATGGCCCTAAAGCAGGGAGATGGACAGGGGAGTTGAGGCCTTGTGCTGTGGTTCAAATACAGTCTGTCTTCGTAGGGGACAACATGCCATCTGCCAAGCAGCTAGCTGATATTGGCTACAAATCCTTCTCCACCTCCATGCTGCTTCTCACTGTGTACGGGGGCTACCTGTGCAGCGTCCGAGCCTACCGCTACCTCCAGCTGCGCAGTGCCCGGCGCCAGGCTGCAGAAGAGCAGAAGACCTCGGGAGCCCTGTAGATGTCGGTCATTTTTCTTGAACAGTGAGGTCTGAGGCATGCTGTGGGAAAACTTCTACCTGCAGTTCTTGCCAGGCTAAAAGGATTTCTGGCCTTGGTGATTTTCAAGCTCTTCCTGAAGAAAGTACTACAGTTTTCCCGGTACTTCTTGTTGGTGCCTGTTTGTGGAGGCTGTTTAATAAATCGGAATGTGAGGATGAGGTATCCCTTACAGACATTAAATATTTTTCCATGTCTGTGTTTGGTGTTTTTGTTTAGCTAAATTATAGGGACCACCCTTCTTAACTTTTACTGTTCTAGTTATAGACCTAGATTATTATATCTTGAACTTTTAGCCCCATAAGTTGGGATTATAGTTTTAGCAGGAGTTGTTTCAGGCCTCATGATCTTGGAGAAAGAAACTGTCTTGGCATCTGTTTTTTGTTTTTTGTTTTTGCCAGTCCTGGGCCTTGAACTCAGGGCCTGAGCACTGTCTCTGGCTTCTTTTTTGCTCAAGAATAGCACTCTGCCACTTGAGCCACAGCGCCACTTCTGGCCATTTTCTGTATATGTGGTGCTGGGGAATCAAACCCTGGGCTTCATGTATACAAGGCAAGCACTCTTGCCACTAGGCCATATTCCCAGCCCTTGGCATCTATTTTTAAATTAATTTAGTTAGTATTGTGCCAGTCAAACACTCTACCACTAAGCTACATTCCCAGCCCAACCAGGGGGAATTTCACTGTGACATTTCCATACACACATAGTGTTTCTTGATACACCTCACCACCTCTCCCTCCTAAATAAAACAATTTCAACAGGATTTTTATTGTTTTCAAATAAACTACTTCAACCATATTCATCCACTGTCGGGGTTTTTAGCCTCCTGCACTCCCCCGACCTGCGGGAGAGATGGGAAAGGCATGCCCTGACCGGATGAGCCAAGAAAAGAGAAGGGTCGACAGGCTGCCCGCACCCAGCCCTCCCACACCGGAGGACAATCAGACGGCCCGGGATTCAAGTTTATTGGGGAAGTACATGCCACTAATGTAAGGCACAGGAGCCAATCAGGTCTAAGATCGGCAAAGGGGAGGTATGAGCTGTTCATCAAGGGCGGAAGAGCTGGGGCATCACAGCCCACTGAACTGCCTCCAGGTTATAACTAAAGACACTTGTAGAAGCTGCGTGTTGTTGTTAGGTGCCGCCATCTTAGCCACACGTGGCCCCAAGATTGAGAAACAGGCAGGGCCAGCTAGTTGACTTCCAGGTGTGCCCCACATCTCCCCATTTTGTTTTACTGGGCAGGGGGAGAGATTGACACTCAAGAGGGAATCCTGTTACCGAGTGGGGCAGCTGTCCTCGATGGAGCTCCTCAGCGCCCAGCAGCAGGTCACGTCCTCGGTGTTCCCCACAGCTGGTTGACGAGCAGCTGCGCTTTGTCCCCCCATCAGCGCCCGCAGCGCCGTTCCACGCCACGCTCTCCCTTGTGGGCATGCCGGTCCCCAGTGGCACCACCACTTGCCACTCGCCTGCTGCCAGCGCATGGGAGGCCCTGTCCCACACCAGGCCGGTCTTGTTCCAGGGGCGGATGCCCTTGAGGCGCACGAACTCCCTTGCACTTGCTCCCGGTCCCTGCCGGCCCCCTTTCTTCTTGCCCTTCTGGCTGCTGCTTCTCCTCTTGGAGGCCTCCTGGTCCTCCTCCTGCATCTGCTTGTTCCTCTGGCCGGCTCCGGTGGGCTCTGCACCACTCCTCCAGGCAGCCGGGTTCAGCTTTCCACTCTGCTCCTCCAGTCAGTCTGGTTCCACTCCACTCTGCTTCATACCCCTCCTCTCTCCTCCTCCTGCTCTTCTCTTCTTCCTTAAACAGTCTTCTTTGTTAATTTTCCTGTCGTCTAGCTTAGTGTGAGATTGCCCCATCTTTTCGGGGATACACTTACCTCGGAACTCGCTTGGCTTGGCTCGACGAATTTCACTTTTAGTGTGAGATTGCCCCATCTTTTCGGGGATACCCTTACCTCGGGTCGTCTAAAGCTTAAACCTTCGCTTCCTTGTGCCCCAAGTGGGGCGCCATTGTCAGCCTTGAGTATGGCACTGTCTTGCTTAAGATCCTCTCTGAATTTCATCAATGATGGATTACAAACCCTTGGCTGTTTTCTGTATACGTGGTGCTGGGGAATCGAACCCAGGGCTTCATGTATACGAAGCAAGCACTCTTGCCACTAGGCCATATCCCCAGCCCCTTTTTACGTTTTAGTTTGTTCTTCAAGTAAGGTCTCACACTTTTGCCTTGTACTGTCTCCACATTCCAAATAGGTTTATAGGTCTGTACCAAAGTTAAACATATCTTCCTGGCCCTACATGTTACTTTGGTTCAGCTCCAACAGATCACAGTTCCCCCAAATGCCATAGCTTATGCAGTTGAAATCGCTAAATAACCGCACTGAAGAATTAAATTCTAGCTGGTGGTTGGTTCATGGCACCTCTTCAAAAGTTAAAAGCAAAGATGAGTTTTCTAGGTGCTCCCAGGAAGAGGGTGTTCCTAGGACTTGTGACTAGACTTTATAAGCAAGCTTGTGTTGTTCCTGCAGGGGTATGAGAATGAAGATGTAAGGTAGTCATATGCTTCTCTTTTGCTTCAGGAAGGTCTCCTATGGCGTGTCACCAAGAGTTTAACTAAGAAACCCTTATTAATAAAAGATGTAGGATCTGCTTTTACTCAGATGACTTTTATGAAAGCCATTCCTAAACCATTTCCGTATGAAGGTAATAATCTGAACTCGACATAGCCTAGTTTTCCCTAAGGGTTCCATGGACAAGCTACAACCTGTTACCACGGCCAGAAGTGAAGACCCAGGATAGGAAAGCCCTGGTGTTCCCACCCTTGTCCTTCAGTGCTTCTTCCCTGAGTCTTTGGCCTTGGATTAGCAGATAAAACCAAAGGAGAATCCATCCAGTATGTATGCCCCTGTGCATATGGAAACACACTGACAGTAGAAAATACCCTAAACTAGTTAATGTAGGAGAATGGAGTTGGAAGATCAGAAAGGGGGAGTGATAACTACTGTTACCTATATTTTAAAACACTTTACACTGAAAATATATTCATGTATTGAGCTCTTACCAAATCTACAGCCAGCCAGACATGGTGGCTCACACTTGCAGTTCCAGGACTGAGGAAGCTGAGTTTGAGGCCAACCTGGGCTACTTGCAGTGCTGGGGATTAAATCCAAGCCCTTACTCTAGAGCTTGCCAGGCACGCTTTCTACCACTGAGCTACAGCCCCACCTGGAATACATGAGACCGGTTCCAGAGACAAAGAAAAATTATTTGGGGCTGGGTGCTGGTGGCTCATGCCTAGAATCCTAGCTACTCAGAAGGCTGAGATCTGACCACAGTTCAAAGCCAGCCCAGGCAGTAAAGTCCGTGAGACTCTTCAATTAACAACCAGAAAACCAGAAGTGGAGCTGTGGCTCAAAGCAGTAGAGTGCTTGACTTGAGCAGAAGAGCACAGAACAGCCCCTAGGCCCACAATTCAAGCCCGTGTGACTTTTTGGTAGCTAACTGAAAATAAGTCTTAAGGTCTTTCCTGCCTAGGCTGGCTTTGAACGTGATCCTAAGATCTCAGCCTCCCGAGTAGTTAGGATTAAAGGAGCCTCTAGCACCTGTAAATTTGCCAGCTGCCTCCCCTCATACTCCTAGCAGTTGCAGCAGCTCAGGGGGCACAGCTCTGGCCCTCAGCACCCCCGTGCCCCACCTGTGAGCTCCTTCACTCCATCCCCCCTGCGCCGATGCCACCACACCAGAGAAGCAGCTGAGATGTGTGAGATTATCACCTCAGCCTGCTTCTGCAAAACTGGAGATGAAGCTGAAGGCAGCAGGAAAGGATAAATATTTTGACAAAAAAAAGTGCAAACAAAAGGAAAAGAAAGCAAAGGGGAAAACAGGGAGACATGTCTAAGACACTGAAGATGGGGGAAAAAAAATGGAGCCACTGAGTTTAGCCCCTGATGAAGCAGAAGGGAAGCCAACTCTGACTAAGCATACATATCTTATCAATGGCCCTTGTCTCCTTGTAAAATTTAGAGGAATACTTTAATCAAGTATTTTGAAGTTTTTCTGGTTTGGGTAAGGGGTTTTAAACTCAGGACCTTGCAGCTTTCTTGGCTGGGATCCTATCACTTGAGTCATACCTCTAGCTCAGCTGTTTGGTGATTTTCTTCCCACAAAGATTTAATAAGCTTGTTATATAAAATCAAACACATTTTATCAATAATCCAAAGTCACTGGAAGCACAATCCTCTTTAATTTTTCACTTATTTTGGTAGCTGGGATGACAGAGTATGTTGCTCTGCCCAGCTTCTGTTGAAATGAAGTCTCAACACTTTTCTGCCCAGGCTGATCTGAATGAATCCTCATGATCTCAGCATCTCCTGTAGCTAAGATTACAGGTCTGAGCCCCAGTGCCCAGCTTGAACGGAGGATCCGGACACTGTCCCTGAGCTCTTTTGCTAAGGCTCTACCACTTGAGCTGTAGCTCCACTTCTGCTTGTTTAGTGAATAATTAGATACTCGTCTCATGGACTTCTCTGCCAGGGCTGGCTTCGAACCATATCTCCACCTACAGAGTAGCTAGGATTACAGGCATGAGCAATCACCAGCACCCAGCTAAAGTATTCTTAATTATGGCTGATGTCTATAGTCCCAGCACTCAGGAGGCTGAGGTGGAGTGATTATACATTCAAGGGGCTGAGAATGCGGCTTAGCGGTAGACTGCTTGCCCAGCATAAAGCTCAGTACCACATAGACAGAAAAAGCTGGAAGGGGCATTGTCGCTCAAGCGGTAGAGTGCTAGCCTTGAGCAGAATGAAGCTCAAGGACAGTGCCCAGGTCCTGAGTGAGTTCAAGCTCCAGAACAGTATCCCCCCCCCCAAAAAAAAAAAAAAATCAAGGCACACTTGGACTACATAGAAAACCTTGTCTCTGGGAAGCAAAATACAACAGAAACCTTCATTTATGAATTCATGAAGTGATGGAGTCACTATAAAGAGGCACAGATGGTCTAGGAGGGTTGAAGCACTTTAATCACAGAAGAGTAAACAATAGTATAAAACTGTTCACAGCTCACTCAGTGGCTGTTGTACTCTGGCCCTCAGCCTATCCTCACAGTGACCCCTCCCTGTGTACCATTGAGTTAAGAGCAGGGGATGAGCAGTTGTCCCGTCACCATCAGGTGGTGGGAAGAGTATCTAGCTAGGGACCACAAGGATCCTGGCCACCCATCTAAGGTTTTGTTTTTAAACAGCATGACAGTGTGAAAAAGTCCTTCCTGTTCCAAGAGAACAGTGTAGAAAGGTGGAGGTGAACCTGTTTGCTTCATTCAGATGGTCCAGGAATTCAGTCTCAAAAGCCATAGGCCACAAGGGAGGAGACAGACTACAGATAGCATAATTCAAAATGCAGCCAAATCTGGAATTTGGCTAGTGGATTCAAAAGAGACCTAGTGGCCTCAGTCCACAGCTGTGTCACAACCTAGGTGATAAAACCCATGCATATGCCCAAATGCACATGCAGAAATGTACACACAAACACACACAAAGAGCAAATACCATTACTGAAAGGACTTGGAAGGTATTAAATACAAAATGACAGTTTGTTTTTTTTTGAAAGAGAATTTGTTTCTTTGGTCTCCTCAGTGCCTCGCAGTCCCTCTAGTCTCAGGAGGGCAGTTGTTGGGAGGCCCCAAAGGAGTAGGTTGCCAGCAGCCCTACAAGTCCATGTGTGCTCAAGTTCCCGTGCCCCCTTACTCTTCAGCCCAGTAACTGTCTCCAAGGTGGCCATTTACACAATTGGCACCATTGCCAGAGTTGTTGTCAGAGAGGCCTTTTGTGTTCTTGGCCTCATCTTCTTCCTCTGAGCTGCTTTCTACATCACTGCGATCATCCTTAGATACCTGGATGGGTTGGGAGCAAAGGGAGGAAAAGTGAATACAGAACTTTTCTTGAAAGAATCCTAAGGCAGACTTAAGCTCACAGAGCCACATTTGTGCATTTGTGCATTTGTGTAGTCTACTTTCCAGTTACACCTGACTCAAAGTATCCATACCACAGGTGTTATTGTGAATATCCTTTGTTTCTATCTTGATTCTCTTTTGTATCATTAGAATCTGCTTTGGAGGATGGGTGTATCTTTCTGGTCTATCCTAAGAGAAGTGACACCATTCACTGAATCCTAGTTTGGGTTTAAAGAAAATTCCAGTTATTCTTCTCCCTCTCCACCTCAAAGAACAGAGAAGGCAAACACAAACAACAGATACTAACTTGATTCTAACTTGTGTGGTAGTTGTGGATGCAACATTCATTTGTATTGGTTATCCTCAGTTTTGCTTTATCCTCAAAGCTAATCCATAATGGACCTTTTTCAGTAGCATTACTATTCCTGAGGACAATTAGGACATTATTTCCTAATCTCCCTTTCCAATAGATTACTTCTCTTTTGAAACTTTAGCATACCCAAGACTCACTGTATAGTAAAAACAGTAACTGATTGTCAGTAAGAATAGGTTCCCAGTCACAATCTTTCTACTATCTGTGAATCATTTACCTTTTACCAAGGTATTTTTAGTCTTACATTTTCAAATGAGTTAGAATTAAGAGGAGACCCCCCTCCCCCACCATCCTGGGCTTGAACTCAGAGCTATCCCTGGGCTTTTCAGCTCAAGGCTAGCATGTTTTCATTTGAGCCACAGTTCTACTTCCTTGTTGGTGTCTAACGAGTAATAAACCTCATGTTTTTTCTGCCCAGGCTGGCAGATCCTCAGATCTCAGCTTCCTGACTAGCTAGGATTACAGACGTGAGCTACCAGTGCCTGGTAGAAAACAATATTTTCTAATCCAGCCTATCCTGCATATTAAGTATTTAAAATTTTGTTGCCCTAGGCTATAAGAATAAGAGAAACCTAGTGACCTCTGGATCTGAAGAATAATAAAATATTTGTTTATTTTTTTTAAAGTATAGAAGGAAGTGAAAAGCAGAAACATTACCATTTCTGTTGCCAAGGAGGTGGACATTTACTTTAGATTAGTCCTATGATTCTAGTTTACTGTGGCTGCTGGCATCCAGAACTGAGATGAACTGGTTACCTGAACTTTAGGAAGTTTCCACCAGAGGGCAGAATGTCTTTAGATTTGAGGTAACAGAGGCTCCAATGCAAAAATTGTAAAAACATTTAATAATTAAAGCCAAGTTCATTCTCTGCCTCAGTTAAAAAAAAAAAAAGGATCTTGTACTTCAGCTCCCATCAACAATAGTCCCAGTGGATCAGGAAAAAGGGCACGCTCTGAAACAAACCAGGAACAGAAAGGACAGCAGGAAGGAAGACAAACACATCCAGGCAGACGTGCTTCCCTGAACACTAGGAGTACAGATACACTTACATGCAAAAGATGAAACTGTCCCGCTCTCACCAGGCAGAGAAAAAAGGAAGGAGGTGAGAAAAGAATGGAGAGTACAGAGTCTGGGTCTGATTCTTCCTGGGTAGGTCACCTGGTCAAGAAAGAAAAGCAGGGGAGAACAGAGATGTCCAGTAGCTACAGCAGGATGCACAGGCACACGAAGAAAGTTCTGAACCTAACGATAGCCATAGAGAAAAATGCTACCGAGACCATCAACACCTAGGTTATATTCCATTTGTTTTATATTCTATCTGTTTTGTCTAGAAACACCTCCAATAGAGCCCATCCCATCTGAAGGCTCTTCAAAATCTGTTTGCTTTAGA
Source organism: Perognathus longimembris pacificus (assembly GCF_023159225.1). Taxonomy (NCBI): domain Eukaryota; kingdom Metazoa; phylum Chordata; class Mammalia; order Rodentia; family Heteromyidae; genus Perognathus; species Perognathus longimembris. Next base: position 54,088,144 of record NC_063161.1, on the reverse strand, counting down.
ACTTGAAAGTTTCAATTCTAAGTTTTATCATTAGATAGCACCTGTCAGGGCTGGTATGGATGCTCAGTAGTAGAAAGCTTGAAAGCATGTAAGTATCCCATCAAGAAGAGAAAGCATTTTCCTTGGGGTTTTGGACTGCTTGGCCTCAGACCAACAGGTAGTAGAAACACTAACCACCCATTTACTTAAGACTCTTGCCTCATGCAACAGTGGGGTGAAGTAGGCACTTAGTTCCTCATAGAAGCTGTATTTGGAATATCACAGTATGAACACCCTGAAGTAGCTTTTGGAACTGCCATAACACTTCTAGGCAGTCAAACAATATGCTTTTAGTTTATACATTGGGACTTTATATATGATATCTTTTGGAAAAAAAAAAGCTTCAATGTTAAAACTAAAAATGAGGTCCACTGAAGTAGACAGGTAAGGAAGGGATAGGAAATAGTTGAAATTACTTCTTATTCTTAACCCTACTCAGTAGTTACTCTTTTTGGGGGGTCAGTTGTGGGGCTTGAACTCAGGGCCTAGGTGTTGTTCCTGAGCCTCTTTGTGCTCAAGGATAGCACTCTACCATCTGAGCCACAGTGTCACTTCTGGTTTTTGAGTGCTTAATTAGAGATAGGAGCCTCACAGGGAATTTTTTGCCCTGGCTGGCTTCGAATAGTGATCCTCAGATCCTGAATAGCTAGGATTATATGCATGAGCCACCAGCATCTGGATTAATAGTCACTCTTAAGGGACTAAAAAGGTACAGAGTCCTCCTTTTCTATCTAGGTCATATATTAAGAGGCTAAAACACTCAGAGTCAAGGCAAAAACTATGAAGCCCCAAGCATACTTATGTAGCTGGGGCTCAGACCAAAAAGTGAGGCAGGGAGGAAGGAGGAGAGGAAGAAAAGGGTGAGAGAGAGAGGCATGGAGAAGGAGGGAGGAGGAGAGAGGCAGGGAGGGGGAGCAAAAAGAGTGCTTGAGGAGAGAGGAGGAAGGGAAAGAGGGAGGGAGGAAGGGAGAGAGAGGGAGAGGGAGAGAGAGGAGAGAGAGAGAGAGAGAGAGAGAGAGAGAGAGAGAGAGAGAGAGAGAGAGAGAGAGAGAACGAGAACTCATTTCTCCACACAGCCCAAAGAAGCCTTCCTTCTTTCTCACCTTTCCCCGGATCAAGGCTTTGAGAGCAGTTCGTGCAATTAGGTATGACCAGATGATGTGCAGAACTTGTAGGATCAGGAGAAGGCCATTGAAGAACCACCAGGAAGGATAGGGACCGATTATCTCCCAACTCTCAAAGAGGGTCGTGTTCAGAATCCTAGAAGTAGGAGCCAACAAAGTTTAGATTCTAGAATTAAAGCTAGGCAGAAAAGGATAAAGCTGAGTTTTTTCTGGGCTGTAGAGTACTATGTGTTTCTTCTCCATACTTTGTTAGCTGAAATTCCAGGGAAATCATCCATACTGTAAAAAGAACAAAGGAAGGAACCTATGGGATAGGAAGGAAACTTAGGGATAAGGGGAAGAGATACAGATTTTAGAAAATGATGGAATATCTTACAATATGAATCACTTCCACTACGTGTACAGTATCACAAAACTGGGACAGCCATTGCACTATAATCTTATGAATGATTAAGATCTTCAGGCACAGAGGATAGTAGGTGGTTGATTCTCTCATGCTAAGCAAAATCTCCAACTCACAGTCATAGACTTAATACCATAAGATATTATAGAAGTGAAATGGATTCATGCATGAATGTGTACAGGCTTTTCTGTGTGTGTGTGTGGGCGGGGATCGGGGCTTGGTCAGAATGGAGAAGAAAAGTACTGAACGTAAACAGAGGGCCTGAAATTTTTATAATCAGTGCAAAAGAAGCCAAAGAATTTCTGAGTAAGCCATGTGCTGGTGGCTCACACCTAAAATCCTACTCAGGAGGTAGCTAAGATCTGAGGATTGCAGTTCAAAGGCCAGCCTGGGTAGGAAAGTGTGAGATTCTTCTCTCCACTAACTACGAGAACACCGGAACACCGGAAGTGGTGCTGTGGCTTAAAGTGGCAGAGCACTAGCCTTGAGCAAAAGAGCTCAGTGACAGCACCCAAGCCCAGAGTTCAAGCCCCATGACCAACTGAAAAAAAAAAAAAAGAAAAGAAAAAGAATTTCTGAGGAACAAAATGAAGAGTGTAAACAGAGATGAATAAGGAAATCCAACGCCAAATGACATATACTCTGAACTACATTCATCTACATAATACTTCACTAGAAATATTCCATGAGGCATGAGGTTCTGTGAGAGTCCCTAAGTGGTCAGCTTAGGCCAAGGAAGAAAGCAAGAGCAAAACAGAAAAACTGAGTTGGGGGAAAAAATATCATTAGCTACATAATCACCACAATTCCATAGCCCTGGCACTTACCAGAGCGGAAAGAGTCCTAGACGGGTAATCATAAAAACTACACTGAAGATCACGAAAAGGGTGTCACAGAGGCGCTGATACTTGGCGTAATTGGCCAGCTTGGCAGCCTGGACAAAGCAAGGTAGAAATTGAGTTGGGGAGAAAGTAGTTCTTAGAAAGAAATAATGATGAGGAAAGCAGGGTTGGGTTCTTACTTCCAGCCAGCAGTCTGCAAAATCGTGTAGACCCAGGACCAGTGTTCCTACCCGAACCATGTTGTTTATGTAGGAGAAGGTGATAAGCCCAACAGTGGCCAAATGATGCACAAACATCATTAGGAAATCCTAGAAAGAAATGGAAATAGAAATTCAGGAAAAGGCAAAGCTGTAGAAATGTTAGCCAACACAATGTTTCCAATCACTCTGGGAATCTTTTTTTTTTTGGCCAGTCCTGGGCTTGGACTCAGGGCCTGAGCACTGTCCCTGGCTTCTTTTGCTCAAGGCTAGCACTCCACAGCTTGAGCCACAGCGCCACTTCTGCCTTTCTCTGAGTAGTTAAATTGGAGATAAGAATCTCACAGACTTTTCGGCCGGGCTGGCTTCCAACCTCAATGCTCAGATCTGTCTCCTGAGTAGCTAGGATTACAGGTGTGAGTCACCAGCACCTGGCTCTAGATATTAAGACCCTTCTGCCCTAAATGAAAGATATTTCAACCAAGGGAAACTAACAGAAAAGATATGTTTGTGGGAAGACAAAACCGAACTCTTCTAAAATACTTCAGAAAAATGTTTGTTAGCTGAACTATTCATTCTGTTATCATCTCCTACATTCAGAACTTAAGGTTCTATTTTTCTCTTGGGTTCAAGTGCCAAAGCTAGAACTAGATAAATCTTTAAATCTTTGAATTATTAGACATATGTGATAAATACTTCTCAGCTCGGTAAGGGTTAGAGGGATAGAAGATACAGGAAGGTAGGTAAATTTGGGTGAAAGAAACAAGGACAAATGCCTATATTTTCTGCAGATACAACAGTGTTCATGATGATGTAGTTCTTGAGTAAAGTGATGGGTTCACAAATATAAGCTATATTGTTTTAAAACATTCCTGCATTTCAAACTTTTTATTTATTTTTAATATTCCTCCAGAGCTAGTATTTTATTTTATTGTTATTTTTTAATTAAATTCTATTGACAAGGTGCTGTACAGAGAAGGTTCAGTTACATAACATTTCAAACTTTTTATATATCACGTTTAAAAAAATTTATTTAAGGGGCTGGGGATATAGCCTAGTGGCAAGAGTGCCTGCCTCGGATACACGAGGCCCTAGGTTCGATTCCCCAGCACCACATATACAGAAAACGGCCAGAAGCGGCGCTGTGGCTCAAGTGGCAGAGTGCTAGCCTTGAGCGGGAAGAAGCCAGGGACAGTGCTCAGGCCCGGAGTCCAAGGCCCAGGACTGGCCAAAAAAAAAAAAAAATTTATTTAAGAGCTGGGCAGTTGCGGTTCATGCCTGTAATCCTAGTTACTCAGGAAGCTGACATCACAGTGTGGTTCAAAGATAGCCCAGGCAGAAAAGTCCCTCTGAGACTCTTTTCTCCAATTAATCACTCAAAAACCCATAGTAGAACTGTGGCTCTAAGTGGTAGCCTTGAGGAAAAGAACACAGGAACAGAGCTCAGGCCCTGAGTTCAAGCCCCACCACTGGCAAAAACAAAAAGATAATGAAAGCCATCAGAATTGAGTATTAAATTTTTACACCGATCAACACTAATCATTGAGATTAGATTCAATGCAGCCCCATAAATGTTAATCCTGGTTTTCCTCATCAAACATAATGAGTGACAGATTAGGGTTAGAATTACATTATGTCAAGTAAACACCAGTAAAAAGGTTTTTTCCCTTATGTCTGGTTGCATAAAACTTTCTCCCCCCAACTCTATCATTATACCGGTATGTCAACTTCATTTTGATGAATCTTTGGCTCCTAAAACAGTAGCAGGAGAATATAAAGGAAATCATATAAAATCCCTTCCAGTTCATTCTTTCAGTAGGTGCTATAACCAAAAAGGAAAGAACAGCAAGCAAGCAAGCAGTCCTGCTGCCGTTAAAACTAGATCCAGACTTTGCTGGAGTCAAGCCCTTTTTTCAATCATGCCGTGATACCCTCAAGCTCTGACTAATTTCCTGAACTGTATACATGTAAGAATATGAAAGAATAAGAAAAAGAGTAACAGCTGGTTACTGTTCTCATCTTGGGTGGGGCCCCCACCATCTCAAATGCACTTTATGATTAATGAAGTGTCATTTCTGGGAACATTACAAATTGCTAATAATCCCATCACACCTACTTTCCCTGTCTTTTATGTTCCTTAGTCAGGGAAGAGAATGTATTATCACAATGGCAGTAATAGTGGGGGCTAGAAAGGAAGTTGCTGATATCCTTACCTTTCTTTTAATGTCTATAAATTGAGAAAACATAAGAGACCAATAGAAAGCCAATTCCACGATATAATAGTAAAAAAGACCTTTGGAGAGGGGCTGGAAGAGAAAAAATAGAAGTTAGAAAAACAGTTCATCATAGATGTACTTTACCTAGGCAACTTTCCTGCTCTTGGAGGATTAATACTCCTAATTATTTTATCTCTTTCATCTCCACTGTTTTCGAAGAACTTCAATAACTAGAAGGATTGATGTAGAGACATAAACCTCATCCCTTTGCCCCTCCATAACACTTATTTGGTTCTCCTCTTTTAATAATGAGATAAAGTTTACATTTTAAAACACAAATCAGTATGTCTGTAATTTTGGGCAGTTAAAATATACTCAGGTCTTCCCTTCTACTCCTTTAGCTTTTCTATGACGTTTGTCTTCGTTGTGTATGTGTATGTGTATACATGCACGCACCTAGTAATAGAGCTTGGGCTCAAAGTCCTGTGCTTTTTTTGGCTGTTTCCCTTAAGGCTGGCATTCTACCACTTGAGCTACCCCTCTACTTTCTGCCTTATTTCTATTTTTTGTGCCAGTCTGGGCCTGGGTGCTGTCCCTGAACTTCTTTGTTCAAGACTAGTACTCTACCATTTTGAGCCATAATCCTAGCTTTTTGGTAGTTAACTGGAGATAAAGAGACTCACTGACTTTCCTTCACTGGATGGCTTTGAACTGTATTCCTCAGATCTCAGCCTCCTAAGTAGCTAGGATTATAAGTTTAGGGCATCAGTGCCTGGCTGACATTATTGTAGTACATGTTCTTCAGGAGACTCCTGAAGTAGCCCCTGATACAAAACCTAGCCAGGAAATACTTCCTAAGTGCCAGGAAGCTGTTTATCTCTCTAGCACAATTAGGGTACATATAATGGGGAACCAGAAATAAAAAGCCCATTAGAATCAGATACAAATACCTGAATATATGACTTAAATGAACTGACTCAGATCCTAAATCCTTCAAGAACATCAAGGAAATGTGCCTGAGATCGACAATATGGTCTCACTCACCCTTGTATACATACACATATACAATACCTGTCATGAAATAATTCAAATCCTACCTGAAATGGATAGCCATACCAGCACTGTCGGGTATCCCAGAACCAAGGTGACTAGAAAAAACAGATAATCCAGGTTAGTCTTCAGTCATCTAATTTGCTTCAGTATCTAAACTGTATAATCTCTGTAGGTTAGGGACGAAAGGAAAGAATCCCCTTTGATAATTTTTTTTTTTTTTTGGCCAGTCCTGGGACGTGAACTCACTCAGGGCCTGAGCACTGTCCCTGGCTTCTTTTTGCTCAAGGCTAGCATTCTACCACTTGAGCCATTGCTAAATTTTTTACAATTAGTTAGTGGTTAAGATTTTTTCTTCTACAAGAGTATTAAGTTGGGCATAGTAGTACAAACCTACAATCCCAGCACTTGAGAGGCTGTAGGAAGTGCTTGCTTGCTCTCTCCCCTTCCTGACTCCCATGCTGGTACTAGGGCTTAAAAACTCAGGGACTAGGTGCTGTCCCTTAGCTTTTTTTCACTCAAAGCTATCACTTGAGACATAGCTCCATGTCTCACTTTTTGGTGGTTTGTTGGAGATAAGAGTCTCATGGACTTTTCTGCCTGGGCTGGCTTCAAACCATAATTCTTACATCTCAGCCTACAGGGTAGCTAGGATTATAGATGTGAGCTACTAGCACCCAGAAACAAGACCTTCTTAAAAGAACAGGAAAGACATTATTATAAATAGAAAAAAACTAAGCCTCCACTAAGTGACAGTGAAAACTTTAGTTCTAGGAAACATTACTACTTGAAATATAGGAAATAGATAGGGAGACAATGATTTCATTTAAGAACCAAGAAAGAATGTCCATACTATGTTCAAAATTCAAAAGTAATGATCTCTGAAGGTATTATAATTGTGTTCTTAAAGGAATTTGTCTATTTTTTTCTGTAAAATTGTTCATGACACTATCTTTTTTTGTGCTGGTACTATGGCTTGAACTAGTAAGGGTCTGGACGCTGTCCTTTAGCTTTTTCACTCAAGGTCAGCACATTACCACTTAAATGATAATTTCACTTACAGGTTTTTGCTGCTATAAGTCTCATGGATAGGGCTGGCTTTGAACCATGAGATCGCTTGCTGCCTCTGAAGTAGCTAAGATTATAGGCATGAGCTGGTACTCAACATAACACTGTCTTGTTCTCCTTTCAATAATATGTATAGGCTGTTGAGTGATAACCCCCATCCTCATACTCATCATCCTGATTATTTGTAACTCCCCCATGTCCCAGAATGGATTTCGTGTGTGTGTGTGTGTGTGTGTGTGTGTGTGTGTGTGTGTGTGTGTGTGTGTGTTCCTGGGGCTTAAACAATCAGGGCCTAGGCACTGTCCCAGAGCTTTTTTATGGCTCAAGGCTATCACTCTACCACTTGAGTCACAGTTCTACTTCTGGCTTTTTTTTTTTTTTTTTTTTTTAATAATAGTTTACTGGGAGGTAAGAGTCTCCTGGACTTTCCTACCCAGGCTAGCTTCAAATAGCAATCTTTAAATCTAGGCCTCCTGAGTAGCTAGGATTACAGGCATGAGCCAATACCCCAGGTGCCCAGCAGAAAGGGTTTTTTGTTGGTATTTAATGCTAGTGCTGGGGCTTGAACTGACAGCTCTGTTTCCAGGTGATTATTGGAGATAAGAGTCTCATGGACTTTCCTACCCAGGCTGGCTTTGAACTGTGATCCTCAGATCTCAGCTTTCTGTGTAACTAGGATTAAAGACAAAAGCCACCAGTACCCACTTTTTGTTTTGTTTTGTTTGCCAGTCCTGGGACATGGACTAAGCACCTGAGCACTGTCCCTGGCTAGCTCAAGGCTAGCACTCTACCTACTTGAGCCACAGAGCCACTTCCAGCTTTTTCTGTGTACGTGGTGCTAAGAAATTGAACCCAGGGTTTCATGCGTGCTAGGCAAGCACTCTACCACTAAGCCACATTCCCAGCCCCCAGTACGCACTTTTTGGTTTTGAGATAATTCTGTAGCCCAGGCTGGCAGGACACTCCATCCTTCTGCCTCAGCCTCCAGAGTTCTAGAGTTGCAAAAACTCTACATACTCAGTATGAAGTTTATCGATTTTAACCAGTATTTAGCTTCATCAAAAAATTTCTGGGCCAGGTGCTAATGGTTAATGCCTGTAATCTTAGCTTCTCAGGAAGCTGAGGTCAACGCCAGCCCAGACAGGAAAGTCTGTGAGACTCTTACTTCTAGTTAACCACCAAAAAGCCAGAAGTGGATCTGTGGCTCAAGTGGTAGAACAGTAGCTTTGAGTAAAGAAGCTCAGGGCCAATGTCCAGGCCCTGAGTTCAAGCCCCATAATTGGCTACATAAATAAAGTAAAATTGGGAGCACAGAATTGGGTATTATATTGAACCCAAGGCCTCTACCTCTTGAGCTATAGCTGGAAGATCTTTACTCTCATTTGTTTGTATTTTGTTTCTGGGATAGGGTCTTAACTAATTTTTCCCACGCTCCCTTTGAACTCATCATTCTATCTTTAAGATCTGGGCAGCTAAGATTATAGCTATCCATCCTTTAACTCTGAGTTTATTTTCTCTTCTTTTCTAGATCCAAAAGAGGAGAGTTATTAACTCCTTACTCATTTAAGCCTTACCTCCTCATTTTAGGATTTTAGGGATTGAACCTAGGGCTAGGTCTATGTGAATGTACCATCTGAGCTATGCCTCCAGCCCTTTTGTTTTTAGTTTTTGAGATGACATCTTGCTAACTTTGCTTGGGCTGCCTAAAACACAAGTATCTTCCTGTCTCCCAGTCTCCTGAATAGCTAGGATTACAGATGTGAGCCACTAGTGCTTGGCCAGGAATAATACCTATTTCACTGACTTAAAGGGTTGATTCTCTTTCTCCTCAAAGGAACACAATTTTTGTTCAGTGATCTATAAGTCATTTAAGTACTACTCTGATTTAAATTAATATTCCTTTTAGAATTATTTATTGGAAAAATAATACTATTATGAGGCTAGTGAAGTCAAGTCCCAACACAAGATAATCTATTAGCATATAAATTGTGTAAATGAATATCACATGGGCAAAACTTAGGGAGAAATATAGAGATTGGGCATGTTGGCATACAACTGTAATCCCACCACTTAGGAAGATAGGTAGGGGGATTAAGGCTACTTTATGAAATTTACAGAGATCTTGTTGCAAAGACAGACAGACCAATCAGAGGACCAGAAAGTTTAAACTCACCAACCACAGAAATATAACTCCATAGCAGATGATACATAAATAAAAAATCAATCTCCACCTAGGTGAACAAAAAGTAGAGGTTAGACAAATGTCCATCTAAAAGTTTTTGAGGCTAGGAAATCGAAATCGAGATCATTGTTTGGGGAAAAGACACTAATGATAAACAGGCAAATTCCCAGTATAGGGACAAATACTGTTACCTAGGAAACTCTCTTGAGAGTTAATTTCCAGCTTCTATTGAAAACAGATTTCCACAAGTATATACTGACTATGACCAACTTTTCTTCTGTATAAGATTCCTTCAGGTTTGAGAATGTGGCTTAGTGGTAGACTGCTTGCCTAGCATGCATGAAGCCCTGGGTTCGATTCCACATAAACAGAAAAAGCCCATTATTCCACATAAAAAGAAAAAGTCGGAAAAGGCACTATGGCTCAAGTTGTAGAGCACTGGCCATGAGCAGAGTGGCTCAGGAAAAGAGCCCAGGTCCTAAATTTAAGCCCCAGGACCAGCAAAAAAGAAAGAAAGAAAAATATTCCTTCATATGGAAGTGGAGCTGTGGCTCAAAGTGGTAGAGAACTAGCCTTGAGCCAAAAAGCTCAGGGACAGTGCCCAGATCCTGAGTTCAAACCGTATAACTGACAAAAAGAGAAAGAAAATTCCTTCATAATAATGCTTAGTACTTTTTATTGCATGATAGTGACTAATAAAATACTGTTTCTACAGGGTAATTGGCAAAAACACTTCAGTGGGTTGAAGCATTTCCCAGGAAAAGTATATATCACACAAAAATGCGAATTAAGCTGGGCACCGGTGGCTAACGCCTGTAAATCTAGCTACCTAGGAGACTGAGATCTGAGGATCGCAGTTCAAAGCCAACCTGGGCAGCAACGTCTGTGAGACTTCTATCTTCAATTAACCACCACAAAACTGGAAGCAGGGCTGTGGCTCAAGTGGTAGAGAGCCCTAGCCTTGAGCTGAAGAGCTCAGGGACAGTGCCCAGGCCGAGTTCAAGCTCCACAACAAAAAAAGAAAAAAGAAAAAAGTGAATTTAGAGCAAGCTCTATCAAGGTATACAGGGGTATACATACCTAGCTACATTAAGTGCAGTTATGGGAATTCACTGTCAGTGTATTTGGAAAAGAACAAAATGGAACCACACTTAGCATAGTTGTATGTCACCAAGAAACTAAAGGTGACCAATTTTCTAGTTCTCTTCTTTCCAACTTAGAACACATTCCACATTGCCTTCCACATTCATCATCAGTTATTCTAATAGTGGAAATCATTTCCAAAAAGAAAACCTCATTGCAGCTGTATCCTCACCCTCTTCCTCTTTCCCCTACCTCCCTCTGAACACCTACATGCTTTCGCAGAATTTAGTGAGTGTTGGGGGCTTGTCTTGATTCCTCCGATGGCGAAACCAGCATTGGATTTTTCGGACATCCCAGTCCAGTTGCTTTGACAGACCCTCCAGCCTTTTTTTATCAGGATTCTGTAGATACATGAGCAGAGTTAGACTGCCCCCTTCTCCTCTTCAAACCCTTATTAAGTCCCTGTGACTAGCTTTATGGCAAAGGGAGGATACCCACAGTGGTTCGTTCACTTGAACCATCCCCAAATTACTTGTAGGCAAACTGTTGTGTGTGGATGTATGTATTTGTTGGACCTGGGGTTTGTGTATTGTTCCAGAGCTTTGTTTACTTGAGGCTGGCTCTGTACCACTTCAGCCACAGCTCCACTTCTGACTTTGGGGTGATTAATTTGGATAGAAAAGTACCGTGGGGAAAGTGGCACCGTGGCTCAAGTGGTAGAGCACTAGCCCTGAGCACAGAGAGGCTCAGGGACAGTGCCCAGGCCCCAAATTCAAGCCATAGGACTAGAAAAAAAAAACAAAGAAAGAAAAAAGAGTAAGTTTCATGGGGGCAGGGATTTAAGTCAGTGGCAAAGCACTTGCTCGGCAAATGCAACATCCTAGGTTCAATCCACACAACCAAAACCAAAACCAAAACACAAAACAAAAAAAAAAAAAAAAAACAAAAAAAGAAAAAAACAAAGAAAACTCTCAGGATTTTTCTGCCCGGGTGGGCTTTGAATTACAATCTTCTGATCTCAGCCTCCTGAATATCTAGGATTATAGGTATGAGCTACCAGTACCTAGCCAAAATAACTTTTAGTAAAAATAAATGAATAAATATCCTTTCTCATTTATCAAGGACCTTTATTGCTCATCTATCTATGTACACCTTTGTTTGATCTTCTTCCTCTAGCTTAAGCTGAGCAAAAAAAAGGATATTAAAAAAGCCTGGCAGCTGGGAATGTAGCTTAGTGGTAAGACTTGCCTAGCATGCATGAAGCCCTGGGTTTGATTCCTCAGCACCACATATACAGAAAAAGCCAGAAATGGTGCTGTGGCTCAAGTGGTAGTGTGGTAGCCTTGGACAAAAAGAAGCCAGGGACAGTGGTCAGGACCTGAGTTCAAGCCCCAGGACCAGTAAAACAAACAAACAAAAAAAAAACTCAAAACAAAACAAAATAAAAACCTATTAGCTGGGAATTTGGCTTAATGGTAGAGTGCTTGCCTAGCATACATGAAGTCCTGGGTTTGATTCCTCAGTACCACATACACAGAAAAAGCTGGAAGTGGTGCTCTGGCACAAGTGGTAGAGTGCCTGCCTTAGCAAAAGAAGCTCAGGGACAGTCTGATTTCAAGCCCCAGGGCTGACAACAATAAAAAAAGAAAAAACAAAAAAGCCAGCTTATAGCTGGGCTATTCAGGAGGCTGAGGTTTCTTTCCTTCCTTCCTCTCCCTCTTTCTTTTTTTGTATTTGTAGAACTTGAACTTGGGGTGGAGGATGCTGTCCCTGGCTTCTTTTTGCTCAAGGCTAGCACTCTACCACTTGAGCCACAGCGCCACTTCTGGCCACTTTCTATTCCCAGCCCCTCTAAAGTTCTCCTTATAGGCATACAGATCAGAATGTGAAAGACCAGTAGACAGTGGTATGTCATCCCTATAATCCTAGCTACTGAAGAGGCTGATTGTGGTTTGCAGCTAGCCCTGGCAGGAAAGTGTACAAGATTCTTTTTTTTTTTTTTTTTTTTTTTTTTTGGTTTTTGGTCAACTGTGGGGCTTGAACTCAGGATCTTAGCCATTATCCCTGAGCTTTTTCCATTCAAGTCTAGCACTTTGAGCCACAGGGCCACTTCTGGTTTTTTTTGGTGGCTATATGGAGGTAAAAGTCTCACAGATTTTCCTGCCGAGGCTGGCTTTGAACAGCAATCTTCAGATCTAAGTGCCCTGAGTTGCCAGGATTATAGGCCTGAGCCACCCACACCTGTCTGTAAGATTCTTAACTGCAATTACCCACCAAAAAGCTGAAGTTGAGTTGTGGCTCTAATGGTAGAGTGCTAGCCATGAGCACTAAAGCTCCGGGACAGTGCACAGGCTCTGAGTTCAAGCCCAGGACCAGCACTTGCACAGTATGCAAGCACACACATGCACACGCATGTACACCACACAAACTGACTTTCATTTTATCCTTCCCTTCTCTTACATGTTCTCTATCCTTTCCTACTCTATAAAGCAACACTTCCTTTCTATTTCTTTGTTCACTTACCTTAGTAATGGATATAAACACCTTTTCAAGGATGGCATTGGGTTCAACCTCAGACCTATTATCCTCAATGCCAAGTCGAAGTGCACAGGGTTTGGCAATAAACCTGTAATAAAACCCAAAGATCATTTTTCAATGATTTGCTAAGCATTAAGGAACTTTCTTGATTAGTGGGTTAAATGATTAAAAAAAAAAAAGGAATCCTGGTTTCCTTGGCTCATGCCTATAATCCTAACTACTCAGGAAGCTGAGATTTGAGCACTGCAGTGTTCAACGCATGCCAAGGCAGACAAATCCAGGAGTCTCTAATTTCTAATTATTTGTTTATTTATTGCCAGTCCTAGAGCTTGGACTCAGGGCCTGAGCAGTGTCCCTGGCTTCATTTTGCTCAAGGCTAGCACTCTACCTCTTGAGCCACAGTGCCACTTCCAGTTTTTTCTATTTATGTGGTGCTGAGGAACCCAGGGCTTCATGCATGCTAGGCAAGCACTCTACCACTAAGCCACATTCCCAGCCCCTCTATTTTCTAATTTTAAAAAGCTGGAAGTAGAGGTGTGGCTCAGCACCAGCCTGCAGCCAGGAATTCAAGCTCCATTACTGGCATGCACACACAAACGCATGCATACACAGCTTAAACAATGTCTTTTCATTTCAACCTGGCTTCTCTTATCATATCTTGAAATTTAGAGTCAAACATACCTAGACCAAATCACTGTTCTACTACTTACTGCATATTTGAATTTGGGCAAATTATTTAATCTCTATGAGCCTGTTTTGTCCCTTATTTTTCAGCAATACCTATAAGATAAAGACAACATAAATTTTCTTCTTACTGAGCACATATTACATCGATCAACAGGATCCAGTTTCAAAGCTAGCCCAGGCAGGAATGTCTGTGAGATTCTTATCTTCAATTAACCACTCAAAAACTGGAAGTGGTGCTGTGGCTCCAATGGTAGAGCACTAGCTTTAAGCACAAAGGAGCTCAGGGATAGTGCCCAGGCCCTGAGTTCAAGCCCCACAACCAACCAAAAAAAAAAAAAAAAGCTAGATGTAGCTCTGTAGCCTGTCAGTAGACGTAGCTTAATATTAGAATATGTGCTTAACAATCCCTGGGTTCAATGGGGTAAGGGTATCTTAATGGTACTCTTTGGGAGGTCTTTTTTTGGCCAGTCCTGGGCCTTGGACTCAGGGCCTGAGCACTGTCCCTGGCTTCTTTTTGCTCAAGACTAGCACTCTGCCACTTGAGCCACAGCGCCACTTCTGGCCATTTTCTGTATATGTGGTGCTAGGGAATTGAACCCAGGGCCTCATGTATATGAGGCAAGCACTCTTGCCACTAGGCCATATCCCCAGCCCTGGGAGGTCTTTTTTTGATTATGAGGACTGAATCAGTCAGTGCCTGAAGCATGCTATAGTAGGCAAAATCATAGTTGGAGGGAGGAAAGAGAACAGACACTAAGCTTTTCCTAAATATAGCTATCCAAGGTGATGGCCATCTGCCTAATGAAAATATTACAGACACAACTTTCAGGAGTCCTAAAGAAAGAAACCAGGAAGCCAGGAAGGATAAGAAGGAATTACCTATTTATCACTCAATTCTAGTCCTAGATCTATTATTAGAAAGTCATATAAATTCAGTTAAGTCACTTAATCTCTTGGGTTTCAGTGTCAAAAATAAGTGATTACATAATATGAGCTTTTTTTTCTTTATATAAAATTCTATGATGCTAGGGTTGAAAATGTGGCCTAGGGGCTGGGGATATGGGCTAGTGGCAAGAGTGCTTGCCTCATATACATGAAGCCCTGGGTTCGATTCCCCAGCACCACATATATAGAAAATGGCCAGAAGTGGCGCTGTGGCTCAAGTGGCAGTGTTAGCCTTGAGCAAAAAGAAGCCAGGGACAGTGCTCAGGCCCTGAGTCTAAGCCCCAGGACTGGCCAAAAAAGAAAAAAGAAAAAGAAAATGTGACCTAGCAGTAGAGTGCTTGCTTGCCTAGTATGCATGAAGTCCTGGGTTCCATTCCTCAGTATTATATAAGCAGAAAAAGCCAGAAGTGGTGCTGTGGCTCAAGAGGTAGAATGCTAGCCTTGAACAAAAAGAAGCCAGGGACAGTGCTCAGGCCCTGAGTTCCAAGCCCCAAGACTGGCAAAAACAAAACGGAACTCTTCTTCCATATGATCTTTGGTTTTCCAAGAAAGATCACACTTTTCCACAACCTGGGATTTTGTGTGTGTGCGTGCATGCGTGCGTGTGTATGTGTGTGTGTGTGTGTGTGTGTGTCTGTTTGTCTGTGTGTGAATGCTGCTCCTGGGGCTTGAACCTAGGGCTTGGGTACCATTCCCAAGATGATACAGCTTTTAGTAGATAAAGGTCATAGCTATCACTTGAGCCACAGTTCCAGCTTTTTGGTAGATTAAAAAAAAAAAAAAATCGCAGACTTTCCTGCCTGTGCTAGCTTTATTTATTTACTTATTTTTGCCAGTCCTGGGGCTTAGACTCAGGGCCTGAGCACTGTCCCTGGCTTCTTTTTCTCTCAAGGCCAAGCACTCTACCACTTGAGCCACAGGGCCACTTCTGGCCTTTACTATATATATGGTACTGAGGAATCGAACCTAGGGCTTCATGTATATGAGGCAAGTGCTCTTGCCACTAGGCCATATTCCCAGCCCATTGAACCAGCTTCAAATTTCAGCCTCTTGAGTAATTGGGATTACAGGTGTGAGCCAAAAGCATCTGACCCATATATATTTCCATTTCTTTCTTTCTTTTCTCCTACCACTAGAGAAAAACTGAGAGGCCTTCTATTCTTGGCCTTTTCCACTCATGGTTGGCACTTTACCACATCAGTGAAGCTTCAACTTGTGATTTTTTTTTTTTTGATAATAAAAGTCTCTTGGTTAGCAAGGCACTAGTGGCTCATGCTTATAATCCCAGCTACTCAGGAGGCTGAGATCTGAGGATTGAAGTTCAATAAAACTACTCAGGCCAGAAGAGACACTGTGGTTCAAATGCTAGATTGCTAGCCTTGGGGAAAACAAAAACAAAAGAATCTCAGGCCAGACACCAGTAGCTCTCACTTATAATCTTAACTACTCAGGAGGCTGAGATCTGAGGATTGCAGTTTGAAGCCAGCCAGGGCAGAAAAGTCCCAGTGAGACTTTTATCTCCGATTAACCCACTCAAAAAATGGGAGTGGGGCTGGGAATATGGCCTCGTGGCAAAAGTGCTTGCCTGGTATACATGAAGCCCTGGGTTCGATTCCCCAGCACCACATATATAGAAAATGGCCAAAAGTGGTGCTGTGACTCAAGTGGTAGAGTACTAGCCTTGATCAAAAAGAAGTCAGGGACAGCGCTCAGGCCCTGAGTCCAAGCCCCAGGACTAGCAAAAACAAAGAAACAAACAAACAAAAAAAAAAAACTGGGAGTGGAGCTATGGCTCAAAGTGGTAGAACAAAAGGGCTCAGGGACAGCACCCAGGCCGAGTTTACGCTTAGAACTGGTACACATAACCCCCCACCCCCTAACACACACAAACTCTCCAGTTTGTTGGGTTCTTTTTGTCTGCTGCAGCCGGCTCCCAACTGTAACTATCAAGACTCCTAAGTAGTAGAATTACAGCCTTGGGCCACCAGCCTTTTATTTCTTTGTTTTTATTTTTATAAAAACAAAATAAACATGAACAAACAAAAACAGGGTCTTCCTATGGAGTGCTGGGATTACAGGTGTGCATCACCAGGTCTGGGGTTTGTTTGGTTTTGTTGCCAGTCCTGGGGCTTGAACTCAGAGCCTGAGCACTGTCCCTGGCTTCTTTTTGCTCAAGGCTAGCACTCTGCCACTTGAGCCACAGCGCCACTTCTGGCTTTTTCTACATATGTGGTGCTGAGGAATCGAACCCAAGGCTTCATGTATACGAGGCGAGCACTTTACCACTAGGCCACATTCCCAGCCCGAGGTCTGGGGTTTCGATATATATATCTTAATGTATCTAGAAACACTTTACAATGCAAACATTCACTATTTCAGGAGATTAATGTATTTACAGTAATGTACATTCTCTAGGCCTCAACTAGAGAATATTCTAGACTTGGAAAACTGCTTCTCCATGGGTTAGAAGACAAAGCAGAAATAAACACAAAACACGGCTCAGATTCATTAATTATAACTTGCAAATGTTAACTAACAGTCTCACAAATTACATTTTCTTTTTCTTTTCTTTTTTTTTTTTTTTGACCAGTCCTGGGCCTTGGACTCAGGGCCTGAGCACTGTCCCGGGCTTCTTCCCGCTCAAGGCTAGCACTCTGTCACCTAAGCCACAGCGCCCCTTCTGGCCGTTTTCCATATATGTGGTGCTGGGGAATCGAACCGAGAGCTTCATGTGCAGGAGGCAAGCACTCTTGCCACTAGGCCATATTCCCAGCCCACAAATTACATTTTCTTAAAACATAAAGCACTAAAATGTAGGTGCCTTCGTTCACTCTGCCTAGCATGCAAGAAAGAAAACAAAATCTGGCATCAAGTCCTTTGATATGAGAGAGGGGGGAGGGAGGGAGAATATTCTTTTCTTTTTCCTTCATTTAGTGGTTTGAACTCAGGATCTTCCTCATTCTTGCTAGGCAGGTACTCTACCGACCAAATGGGGGCAGCATCCCTGTTGCCACCAATGGATATGAACTATGTACGCAGTACATTTGAAAGCCTAGATCAAGTTTCTTAAGTGGTATATCATGGCAAGTAACACTAATGAGCTATGGTTATACTGAGATATTGATCTAGGCTTTCAATGTAGACCACAGGCCTTGTAAAGTTTATTAAAATAGGTAGCTGATAAAGGAGAACATCACGTGGTATTCAGGCAGGGGAGCAAAGTTTATTCCCATACTACTGTCCTTTGGCCGAGATGACGCATGGTTGTTATCTAGGGCAGGGGAGGAAGGTATGGTCAGGTGCATTGGATGTGACCTCAAGAAGGGGAAGGTAACTACCTCCAGGTGTGCCTATTACCTAGTTATTGCATGTACTGGGCACAGACTTAAACAGGTGGGGGGGGGGCATCTGCATGGAGCCCTGGGGGTGGGGGAGGGGAGAGGAGAGACCTTACAAGACTGGCCAGGATAAAATTCCTGGTTTCAGTTTAAGTCAGTCACTCAGCACAGTACTCCCAATAAAAAGACAAGAAATGGTGGAGGT
Source organism: Perognathus longimembris pacificus (assembly GCF_023159225.1). Lineage (NCBI taxonomy): Eukaryota > Metazoa > Chordata > Mammalia > Rodentia > Heteromyidae > Perognathus > Perognathus longimembris. The sequence continues at coordinate 54,070,227 of NC_063161.1, read as the reverse complement.
CAAAGAGGGTTTTGTTGTTGTTGTTTGTTTGTTTTTAGTACTAGTGTTTGAATTCAGTCTCCTGTTTGCTACATGGGTGCTCTACCACTTGAGCCATGCTCCCAAGTCCTTTTGGCCTAAAAGAAAAAAGAAAAAAATTTCTGAATTATGACTTTTATTGCTTGGACCAGGATCCTCCTATTTATTCTTCCCATATAGCTGAGATGACTGACATGTGCCACTGTGCCCTGCAGTTTATAACTGGAGATGTGATCTTGTGAACTTTTTTTGCCCAGGCTGGACTCAAACCTTGATCCTCCTATATCTCAGACTCTAGAGTAGCTAGTATTACAAGTGAGAACCACTATGCCAGGTGAGAAAGGAGATTTAGTTTAGAATACATTGTAAAAAGAGGCAAGATAGGGCTGGGAATATGGCCTAGTGGCAAGAGTACTTGCCTGCTATACATGAAGCCCTGGGTTCAATTCCTCAGCACCACATATATAGAAAAAGCTGGATGTGGAGCTGTGGCTCAAGTGGTAGTGTACTAGCCTTGAGCAAAAAGAGGCCATGGACAGTGCTCAGGCCCTGAGTCCAAGTCCCAGGACTGGCAAAAAAAAGAGGCAAGATAGCATCTAAACGCATCTTTCACTTTTTATGTCTGTAAAATGAGAGTAAAGATACAACTGAGGGGCTGGGAATATGGCCTAGTGGCAAGAGTGCTTGCCTCCTACACATGAAGCTCTCGCTTTGATTCCCCAGCACCACATATGTGGAAAACAGCCAGAAGGGGCGCTGTGGCTCAGGTAGCAGAGTGCTAGCCTTGAGCGGGAAGAAGCCAGGGACTGTGCTCAGGCCCTGAGTCCAAGGCCCAGGACTGGCCCCCCCCAAAAAAAGATACAACTGAGCTCAGCTGCTTTAAAGTTTCACACATACAATGGTAGTACCAAGACAAAGTAAACACATTAAATGCTAACTACTGATATCATTAATAGTGTATGGCTGTCTTATCTGTTTCTCCTTTGGGGTTCATTTTTTTCCCCACTTTTTTTTCTTTTCTAAAACACAGTATTTTCTCAGGGTTCTGTTTATGTTCTTTTCTTATTCTATACACTCACCATAGGTGTTCTCATTCAATTAAAGCACAGCACTGGGGGTATGGCTCTAGTTATAGATTGCTTGCCTAGCAAGCATGAGGTCCTGAGTTCAAATCATTTCCTGCTACATAAGGTTGCATATGATATCTCAAGAAAATGTACTCATGTGGCCACTTTGTGAGCTAAACTAAAGCCTCTTTTTCTTACAATGTTGTTTTTTAAAATTAATTTTGGGGGTGATATGTTGATTATGAAACAAATGCCTATTATTGTGTTTTCTTAATTCCTTCTTCTTTTTAAAAAAAATTAATTTGTCAGTTGTGGGGCTTGAACACAGGACCTGAGCACTGTCCCTGAGCTTTTTCACTCAAGGCTAGTGCTCTACACTTTGAGCTATGGCATCACTTGTGGTTTTCTGGTGGCGAATTGGAGATAAGAGTCTCAGGGTCTTTTCTGTCTGGGCTGGCTTCTAACAGTGATCCTCAGATCTTAGCCTCTTGAATAGTTAGGAACACAGGCACCCAGCTAAGTTATCTTAATTCAGAACACAGTATATATTGATATAGTTCATAGAAACAAAAGCTCTTTTCTGGTCTTCCATGATTTTTCTTTTCTTTTTGCCAGTTCTGGGGCTTGGTACTCAGAGCCTGAGCACTGTCCCTGACTTCTTTTTGCTCAAGGCTAGCACTCTACCTCTTGAGCCGCAGTGCTACTTCCAGCTTTTTCTGTGTATGTGGTGCTTGAAGAATCAAACCCAGGGCTTCATGCATGCTAGGCCAGCACTCTAACCCTAAGCCACATTCCCAGCCTCCATCTTGCCTCTTCTTACAATGTATATTTTATGCCACATCAATTAAATCTTCTTGTATTTGCCTAAAAAGACCTCTGAAGAGGAAGTCAAGAGTATACCTCTCCCTCCCAATCTACAAGGAAGGTATAGATTTTGCTTCTGCTCTTTTTCATAAATATCTTCTTTACTAATCTATAAAAGATTCTAGTTTTCAGAATCTAGAAAGTGACATCAACAGAAATATCAAACATGTTTCTCTTCTTTTTTTGGCCAGTCCTGGGCCTTGAACTCAGGGCCTGCGCACTGTCCCTGGCTTCTTTTTGCTCACTCTGCCACTTGAGCCACAGCACCACTTCTGGCCATTTTCTATATATATGGTGCTGGGGTATCGAACCCAGGGCTTCATGTATATGAGGCAAGCACTCTTGCCACTAGGCCATATTCCCAGCCCAACATGTTTCTTTTTCAGTGAAAAATATACTGTCTCCAGGGGGGATAAGTCAGGAATCTGAAGTCAGGCATGACAATACTGAGTTGTCTGCAGAATATCAACACCCACTGTGAAGAAAGTGGGAGAAAGGTTTTCTAGAGATTAGACAGACACAAAGGGTTTTTGACCATCTAGAACTTACAAGACGTGAGCTTTTAGGTAAGGGCAGGGCCAAGTGGCTTTTCCCCAATCTTGCTCTGCTGGATGTGCAAGCCTCTTTTAACCCTGTGATTTACAGTTCTATATCACTCAGCAGAATACCTTTAAGGACACAGGGGAATGGATTACATCCCTGATGATCTACTCCTGCAGCAATGACAATTTTTCCAGTCTTTCTCTGGAGGACTTAGGAGGGATGTAGGTAAACTGGGAGGAAGAAAAAAGGTTTGTTTTTTTTACTTAGCAGAGTGGGGGAACAGGGAAACAAAGCATTATGCAGTAGAAGTGGCAAGACTTACAAGAGAGGAAGACGAAATTAGTGGTTAAGTAATGTGTACAAGAGTAGGAGCTTGGCTCAAAGTGATAGAGGGAGACCCTGGGGACAAACACATCATCACCCAAATAAAGCAACAACAAAGTATGTGCAAGAGTTACTGCTCTTACTGTCCATTACATGACAGGCTAGGAAGCACTGTTCAGTCCAGGTGACTTAAAACAGTACTGAGTTTGGGTGCCAGTGGCTCACACCTATAATCCCAGCTACTCAGGAGTAAAGCTGGAAGTGGCACTGTGGTTCAAGTGGTAGAGCACTAGCCTTTAGTAAAAGGAGCTCAGGGACAAACACTCCTATGGAGTTGTCTTGAAGTGATGAGAGGTGAGAGAACAGGAATAATGACTAAACAGAGTAAAAAGTGCTTACTCCATGCACATATAACTAAGCCACATTCTCGGTACTGATATATAAATATATATTGCATAAGTCTACATGCTGGTGTACTGTGGCTTGAAATCAGGTCTGGGTGTGGTCCCTAAGGCTGGCACTCTACCTCTTGAGCTACAGCTCCACATGTGGCCTTTTTGGGGGTTGTATGCTGAACCTGGGGATTGAACTAAGGCCCTGGACGCTGTCCCTGAGCTTTTGTGCTCAAGGCTACCACCTGAGCCACAGCTCCATTTCCAACTTTTTTTTTTGTGGTTTACTGGAGATGAGTCTCAGGGAAGGGTTGGGTAGGGGAGGGATGGAAAAGAATGTTGAAAGGGAAATCGACCAAGATTGTGTTCATAAACTGTTTTGTTAAATGGCAACTGTTTTTGTATAACTACTTAAAGATAATTTAAAAAATAAAATTAAAAAACTGTATATCATGGACTAGATTTCTAGCCTAGGCTGGCTTTTGAACTGTGATCCTCAGATTTCAGCCTCTTGAGTAGCTAGGATTACAGGAATGAGCTACCAACCAGCTACACTTCCTAAATAATTTACAAAATGATTTTCTTTTCTTTTGGCAACATGAAGTTCCTGTTATACTAGCATATTTTAAATAAACAAGCCTACATAGATCTGGTGGTATCAGCCTCCTACTTGATCCAAGGAACAAGTGCTCAAAGAACTAGGCATTGAGCTACAACTTTATTTCTATTATTTATGTTGTCAGTAGTAGGATTTGGAATTTGGACTCACAAGCCTCACATTTGCTAGGCAGATGCTTTATCACTTGGGCTATGACCTTAACCCTAAATAGTTTTATTTTGTGCTGCTCGTTGGGCTTGAACTTAGGGCCTGGGCACTGTCCCTGAGCTTTTTTGCCCAAGCGTAGCACTTTACCACTTGAACCCCAGCTCCACTTCTGGGGTCTTGGTTAACTGAAGACTCTTGTTAGTCTCATGAACTTTCCTGTCTAAGATGAACTGTGACCCTCAGATCTCAGCCTCCAGAGTAGCAATGATTACAGGTGTGGGGCTTCAATTATTCATTATTTACTGATTACATGCTATATAGGTCATCACAACATAACTGGCAACAGAGGCCACAAAGAAAAGTCTCAATTTTTTAGTAGGTAATAACTGTCTCTGTAGTTTTTTTTTTCTGTTTGTTTGCTGGGAATTGAACCCATAGCCTCACTCATGCTAGGTAGGTACTCTATCACTGAGCTATAACCCCAAGTCCATTCTGGGGTTCTTTAGCAGAATAGTTACTTAGATACAAACACTTTTTTTATGGTCAGATGGTCTCCCAAGTCATCTCTATTAGATGAGGGTACAGTTCTCTAGGGAATATGAGAGCAAAAAATAAATTATCAGAGGGCTGGGGATATAGCCTAGTGGCAAGAGTGCCTGCCTCGGATACACGAGGCCCTAGGTTCGATTCCCCAGCACCACATATACAGAAAACGGCCAGAAGCGGCGCTGTGGCTCAAGTGGCAGAGCGCTAGCCTTGAGCGGGAAGAAGCCAGGGACAGTGCTCAGGCCCTGAGTCCAAGGCCCAGGACTGGCCAAAAAAAAAAAATAAAAAAAAAAAAATAAATGATCAGAGTAGTTTATGAGAAGGAAGAGAAAGAACTAATTGGAAAAGTCCTGAAACAATATGAACACAATTTATGAAGGGAGATAGTATAACATTCATTAAAATATAGTAACAAGTTGAGACTCCACCAAAACCAAAACAAACAAGAATAGCCTTAATAAGCATGGATTTTTAACAAAAATCCAAACCCTGGGGCTGGGAATGTGGCTCAGTGGTAGAGTGCTTTTCTAGCATGCATGAAGCCCTGGGTTCAATTCCTCAGCACCACATAAAGAGAAAAAGCTGGAAGTGGTGCTGTGGCTCAAAAGTGGTAGTGTGGTAGCCTTGAGCAAAAAGAAGCCAGAGACAGTGCTCAGAGTACAAGTCCCAGGACTGGCAAAAAATAAAAAAAAATCCAAATCCTGAAACAAGAAGTTAAATCTTAACATCTGAAAAGGAGTTAAGGAATAGTAAAGATAGTTATATGATACCAAGGAAAGAACACTGAGCTAGAGAAAATGACTCAAATCTGGTGCTAGCTCCTTCAAAAAGTAAGCACGCAGTTAGGCACTGGTAGGTCATGTCTGTAGTCTTAGCTACCTACTCAGGAGACTGAGATCTGAGGATCGCAGTTCAAAGCCAACCTTGGGCAGGAAAATATATGACTCTTAACTCCAATATTCAGAAAAAGCTGGAAGTGATGCTATGGCTCAAGTGGTAGAGTGCTAGGCTTGAGCACAAAGAGGATCAGGGACAGCACCCAGGCCCTGAGAAAAAATAAAAATAAGTGAACACAAAACCTCTAGAACACTGAAATTCTTTCTTTTTTTTTTTTTTTTTTAAGGTCTGAGACCATGTCTTGGTAACTGATGCTTTCGTTCTTTGGCTAGAGTTCTACTAACTGAGCCTTGTCTCCAACCCCTGTAGCTTATTTCTTTTTCCTTTTTTTTTTTTTTTAGGATGGGTGAGTGGGTAGCAGGTTATGGGGTTTTGAATCCAGGACCTTTAAAATTGAAAGCACTCTATCACTAAGCTACACTCTCAGCTCTATGGTTGTAAGGTTATTTATTTTTATTTTTTGGTTGGTTGTGGGGCTTTAACTTTCTAGGCCCTGGCATTGTCCCTGAGCTCTTCAGCTCAAAGGCTAGTGCTCCACCACTTTCAGCTATAGCACCACTTCCGGTTTTCTGGTGGTTAACCTCTGGAGATAAGAGTATCACAGACTTTCCTGCAGGGGCTGGTTTTGAACCTTGATCCTCAGATCTCAGCCTCCTGAGTAGCTAGGATTACAGGCATGAGTCACTGGTGCCCAACTGTAAGGTTTTTTGTTTTGTTTTGTTTTTTTGCCAGTCCTGGGGCTTGAACTCAGGGCCTGAACACTGTCCCTGGCTTCTTTTTGCTCAAGGCCAGCACTCTACCACTGGAGCCACAGCGCCACTTCTGGCTTTTTCTATATATGTGGTACTGAGGAATCGAACCCAGGGCTTCATGTATATGAGGCAAGCACTCTACCACTAGGTCATATTCCCAGCCCTTGTAAGGTTATTTTTAAGACTTAGAATACTGTCTTTATGCTAGAACTTATAGGCACAGTAAGGAACTTACTGAATATAGTCCCAGGGGCACAACAAATAGGGGAGAGACTCGACAAATGGGACTATTACAAATTAAAAAGTTTCTGCACAGCTAAGGACATAGCCACCAAAATAGAAAGACAGCTAACCATATAGGAAAGGATCTTTACCAGCACAGCAACAGACAAAGGCCTAGTATCTGTCATCTACAGAGAACTCAAAAAACTAAGCCCCTCCAAGCCCAGTAAACCAATTAGGAAATGGGCAAAGGAGCTAAAGAGAGACTTCACAAGAGAAGAGATAAAAATGGCAAAGAAACATATGAGGAAATGTTCAACATCCTGGTAGTAAAGGAAATGCAAATAAAAACAACCCTGAGATACCACCTCACTCCAGTTAGAATGGCCTATACTCTGAACTCAGGCAACAACAAATGCTGGACGGGTCCGGGGAAAGAGGAACCCTTCTCCATTTTTGGTGGGAGTACAAATTAGTACAACCACTTTGGAGAACAGTATGGAGGTTTCTCAAAAAGCTCAATATAGACCTACCCTATGACCCAGCCATACCACTCCTAGGCATCTATCCTGAAGAGCAAGTCCCAAGATATCAAAAAGACATTTGTACTTCCATGTTTACTGCTGCACAATTCACAATAGCCAAAATATGGAAACAACCCAGATGCCCCTCCACAGATGAATGGATCCAAAAAATTTGGTACCTATACACAATGGAATACTACATAGCGATTAGGAATGGTAAAATATTGTTATTCACAGGGAAATGGTCAGAACTTGAACAAATAATGTTGAGCAAGACAAGACACAGAAAACAAAGGGGCATGATCTCCCTGATATATGACTGTTAAGATGGGATGACGGAGAGACAGTAGAGACGAGATCTGTGAAACCAAAAACTGCTTGTCAAATGGTATTTCCCACAGGATTGGGTCAGCAACCCAACATTATGTAACTAAAACCAAACAACTACTCAACATATAAAGGTCAAAAATTGACCTCTCAGTGGAATAGCTCAAAAGCTATGTATGTACATTCATAACGACATAAGTGTCTAATGTCGACATTACATTTAAAGCCCTAGGCGAATTTTCTTGGGTGTAGGCCACGTGGCTACTGTATATGTTCTTGGCACATTGTGTATTGTATATATGTCTACCTGACCTAGGGAAGGGAAAGAAAAACAGGGTTTAAGATATCACAAGAAATGTACAGACTGCCCTACTATGTAACTGTGCCCTTTTTGCACAACACCTTGTCAAAAAAAATTTTGTTTAATAAATAAATTACAAAAAAAAATATTCAGGGGGCTGGGGATATGGCCTAGTGGCAAGAGTGCCTGCCTCATATACATGAGGCCCTGGGTTCGATTCCCCAGCACCACATATACAGAAAATGGCCAGAAGTGGCGCTGTGGCTCAAGTGGCAGAGTGCTAGCCTTGAGCAAAAAGAAGCCAGGGACAGTGTTCAGGCCCCGGAGTCCAAGCCCCAGGACTGGCCAAAAAATAAAAATAAAATAACAATATTCAAAATCAGTCAAAGTAACCCCTCATATCAAAAGGGTAGAGGAGAAAAATCATATGAATCTGTGCAGAAAAGGATCTTGATTTTAAAATCTCAAAAAAAAAAAAAAGAATACTGTCTTTAAAAGGAAGATGGAGTTCTAGCTCTTAGCATTCTATCAATACTATGTAACTTCTAGAAATGAAATAGCTATGATTTGATAATATAAGCAAAGTAGGGGCTGGGAATGTGGCTTAGTGGTAGAGTGCTTGCCTAGCATGCATGAAGACCTGGATTTGATTCCTCAGCACCACATAACAAAAATAATTTTTTTAAAAAAGAAGAAAAGCAGTGATTTCCCAATATTTTCAAAAGCTTATTTTATTTTTTCGGTTGTGAGGTTTGAACTTAGCCTGGGCGCTGTCCCTGAGCTCTTTTGCCCAAGTCTACTGCTGTACCACTTTGAGCCACAGCACCACTTCAGTTTTCTGATGGTTAATTGGAGATAAGACTCTCACATGGGCTGGGAATATGGCCCACATAAATAGAAAATGGCTAGACGCCACTGTAGCTCAAGTGGCAGAGTGCTAGCCTTGCACAAAAAGAAGCCAGGGACAGTGCTCAGGTCCTGAGTCTAAGCCCCAGCACTGGCAAAAAAAATTTTTTTTAAATGTATGGTCACTATTAATGTGCTATACAAAGGGACTACCATTTCATAAGTGAAGTAATGAGTGCATTTCTTTCTTGGACAATGTCACCCCTATCTTAACTTTCCCCCAATTTCCCTCTCATCTCTGCCCACAAGCTACATAGGTTGGCAAAAGTTTTATCTTTTAAACTCTTAAGAGTGTTTTTTTTTTTTTCTTTTCTTCTTTTCCCTTCTGTTTGAGGCAGTCTCACCACATAGCCTAGGCTGGCCTCAAATTCACCATCCTCCTTCCCTAGACTCCACAGGAGATTACAGGTGGGTCTTATTATACCTGGTGCTTCAAAGAGTAGCTTGTTTCCTTTATGGAAGACTAACATATTAGAGAACTGGCAATTTAGCAGTCAACTCAAATTATTTACTTAAGCAGTAGATCTAGAGGCAGAACAAAATAGCAAGACTTTTTAGGGTTAAACTTTCCTATGAGTAAACATGAAACAAAGAGCCCAGCCTTACTAGCCAAGAAATATCATACTAGAATGCCTTCAGTTCAGTATTCCCATCCACCTATTCCCCTGACACTGGAGCACCATAGAAACACTCAGATAGAATTCCCACAGGTAAAGTATCCTTTCAAGTGCTCTGCCAGAGAATGTCTTCATCTGGGGGAACCTTTTGGCATCTGAAGAGATACATAAATTTATATATGAGTGTATATAAGTAACAAGTAATCTGATCACTAACATGGTAGAAATTATAAAAATTGGTATATATTTATATGAAAGAGATCTTTCCCTATGAAATTTGCTTACTCTCCCACTTGAATTGTGCATATTCCTTGACATTTATATTTCCTTTTTCTTTTCAGCTCTAATATACACATACAAAGGAAGAGAATATCTGATCTGGTTTACTCCTAAGACAAACGGTGGTTTGTGCCTCCACCCCGGGAATATTAAGAAAATGAACATACTTTTAAAAATTGCAATGTAATGAAAAAAAGAAAAAGATTTTACCCCTTCCCCCCAAAAAAGCAATGTAAAGTTTGTGAGAGGCAAGAAAAGGCATTTAGTTCTTTGGGCTTCATTTACTTTCATTAAAAATGCAGTTTGGGGGGCTGGGGATATAGCCTAGTGGCAAGAGTGCCTGCCTCGGATACACGAGGCCCTAGGTTCGATTCCCCAGCACCACATATACAGAAAATGGCCAGAAGCGGCACTGTGGCTCAAGTGGCAGAGTGCTAGCCTTGAGCGGGAAGAAGCCAGGGACAGTGCTCAGGCCCTGAGTCCAAGGCCCAGGACTGGCCAAAAAAAAAAAAAAAAAAATGCAGTTTGGGGCTAGGAATATGGCCTAGTGGTAAAGTGCTCACCTTGTATATATGAAGCCCTGGGTTCCTTTCCTCAGCACCACATGTATAGAAAAAGCTGGAAGTGGCACTGTGGCTCAAGTGGTAGTGCTAGCCTTGAGCAAAACGAAGCCAGGGACAGTGCTCAGGCCCTGAGTTCAAGCCCCAGAAATGGCAAAAAACAAAAACAAAAACAAAAACCAAAAATGCAGTTTTATTTTTGCACTAGAACATCTGGAGAGAACTTTCATAGTAACAGATTATGAACAGATACTATCTAGCTACATACACGTTTTAATAAAATTTTTGTGTCAGAAATAGGAAGATCAGGCCTGGGAATGTGGCTTAGCAGCAGAGTGCTTGTCTAGCATGCATGAAGGCCTGGGTTTGATTCCTCGGTACCACAGAAAAAGCGGGAAGTGGCGCTGTGTCTAAAGTGGGAGAGTGCTACCCTTGACCAAAAGAAGCTTAGGGGCAGTGCTCAGGCCCTGAATTCAAGCCCCAGGACAGACAGAAGAAAGAAAAAGAAAGAAAGAAAGAAAGAAAGGGGCTGGGGATATAGCCTAGTGGCAAGAGTGCCTGCCTCGGATACACGAGGCCCTAGGTTCGATTCCCCAGCACCACATATACAGAAAACGGCCAGAAGCGGCGCTGTGGCTCAAGTGGCAGAGTGCTAGCCTTGAGCGGGAAGAAGCCAGGGACAGTGCTCAGGCCCTGAGTCCAAGGCCCAGGACTGGCCAAAAAAAAAAAAAAAAAAAAAAAAAAAGAAAGAAAGAAAGAAAGAAAGAAAGAAAGAAAGAAAGAAAGAAAGAAAGAAAGAAAGAAAGAAAGAAAGAAAGAAAGAAAGAAAGAAAGAAAGAAAGAAAGCAAATCAAATCATTAATTCAAAACATACATTAATCTTTCACAGAGTAACAGATTATTTTGTCTGGAACATAGTTTATACCAGGAAAGGCATCCCTGCATTACAATCACTTCTGCTTCAGATAAAAAGTAAAATGGGTATGAGGGACGAGGTAACAAACAGTACAAGTAATGTATCCAATGCCTAATGTATGAAACTGTAACCTCTCTGTACATCAGTTTGATAATAAAATTTTTTAAAAAAGTAAAATGGACTAATGTCCAAGTGCAAAAAATAATCCTCTTTCTGAAGTTTGAGTAAAGTCGATCAAAACCACTCATATCTATAAAATTTCCACCCCAAACCCTTTTTTTGGTTACCGATCCTGGTGCTTGAACTCAGAGCTCAACATTCCTTGAGCATTTTTGCTTAAAGCTAGCACTCTACCAGTGGAGACCCACAGCTCCACTTCCCCAAATCTCCTTTATTTACACAGCAGAAACGACTAGCCATTCAGAGAATGGTGAAACCACTTTTAACCAGAGCACATGGAGGGACGAAGTATGTTGCCATTCTTCTAATCTCACTTGGAAGCTGGCTTCACAAAGTAATCCTCTAAGTAAAGCCTGTGATTTCAATCTTTTCCAAGGGCTATTCTCACCACCACTGGACTCCAAGGCCCGCTCCGCAGCTAATCAGACACCAACCCCTAACTTTGGAAGCCTCAGGCTCCACCACGCCCTATCTATCCCCACAAGGTTTCTCCTATCTCACCCACCCACGTCCCTGAGCGGCTGACAAATCAGGGCTTGAGATCTAATGAATCCTCCACTCTCAGAATCTAAACGGCCTTCACAAATCTTAGGATTCTGATTAACTCAAGGGTCTACCGCTTCCAGAAGCTCCAGAGAGCTCAGGCTTTCAGGGCCCCTTCCGTTCCTCTTCGCGAGCTCACACTCAACCTGTTTCCACCACCGTAAGGTTCTCTCTCCACAATGGGGTGGCGGCCTCAGAGACTCCCAGGGAACTCTAGGAGCCCCCTCGAGCCTCGCTCTTCTCCCTCGGTCACGCCACCAACTCGGGTCCGGCACCCAAAGCCCACCTCCGCCCCTCCGCGAGCATCCCCGCCGCGGCGCGGGCTCCCCCAGCCCCAGCTTCCGGGCTTTGACCTCAGTTCTGCTTCCGGCCCTCGGCCTCCGGGCCCGTGCGGCTCCCGGGCCCGCGTCCTCCCCGGCCGCCCCTGGCCCTCCGCTCCGGCCCCGCCGGCTCTCACCGTTCGAAGAGAAACCTCACGGAGAAGATGCCCGCCGCCAGCGGGTACACCGACAGGAGGTGGCGAGCGCGCGGGTAGTCGTCGCCCCGGCCCTCCAGGTCCGCCCAGCTCACGTTCTGAGGCAGCCAGAAGCGCTCGCTCCATAGCCAGCCCCATAGCAGGCCCAGGGGTCCCACCGCGGCTGTAGCCATCTTACGCCCGCCTCGCAGCCACCGCTGCCATAGCTTCGGCGGCCGCCACGGCCAACGGAACCCGCTGGGAGGCAGCCCCGGGGCGGAGCCGAACCCGCAGCCACCCCCTTCCGGCCCCTTCCACTCTCCCGCACCGCCCAGCCCGCCTTCTCCACAGGTCCGGCCCCTGCACCGCCCATCTTCCCTCCGCGCCCCCCGTCTAGCCCGCAAGCCTTGACCACGCCCCCATATTGGCCACACCCCCTTGGCACCTCAGAGGCATGGCCACGCCCCCGTCCTGGCTCCATCCCTCCCGCCCCCCCATCCACTAGATCTCCTTTAACTCTAGCCCCGCCCTTTTTGCTACCGGTCTGGGCTTTGCCTCTCTCTCTCTCCTCCCCTCCCATCTTTCCTTCATCTTCTCCGCCCCTCATGTAGACACAGCCACATCCCTATTTCAGGCCTAGTTCTTTTATGGGGTCATTCCTCTTTCTCAGCACAGAGGATTCAAATCCATTCCTGCTTGTCTTCATTTACAGCTTCTGGGCGGGTACTGTTCTTGATAACTCTCAATCTCTTCCTTTCATGCTCTTCCATTTATCCAGCCCCTTTCCCTGCTTTGTCCTGTCACACCAGGTGCCAGTGCCTCAAGCCTATAAATCCTAGCTACTCTGGAGGTTGAGACCTGAAGGGACGAGTTTTAAAGCCAGAAGGTGCCGGGAAGTCTGTGAGATGCTTATCTCCAAGAAACTACTCAGAAAAAAGACAGAAATGGAGTTGGGGCCCAAGTAGGAGAGCACTAGCCTTGGGCAAAAGTGGCTCAGGGACAGCACCCAGGCCCTGAGTTCAAACCCCAAGACTGGGGGAAAAAAAACCAACAAAACAGTAGAAGGATGAAAATTTAAAGAAAGTTACTGTCACTTTTCCTTAGGAAAAAACAATGGATGCATGGATGCACAACTGGTATCTCCACATTTGCTCTCTCTCTGACGGTTGTGGGGCTTGAACTCAGTCAATCAGAGCTTGGGTGCTGCCTCCGAATCTCTACGTGCTCAAGACTAGTGCTCTACCATTTGAGCACAGTACCACTTCCGGTTTTGAGTGGTTAACTGGAGATAAGAGTGAGCCACCAGCGACCTTGGCTCCAGTTCTCTCCTTCCCCCCCCCCCCCCCCCCCCGCGCCGCCCGTCGTGGGAGTTGAACTCTGGGCCTGGACGCTGTCCCTGAGCTCTTCAGCTCAAAGCTAGAGCTTTACTACTTAAGCCACAGCACCACTTCCGGTTTTCTGGTTGTTAATTGGAGATGAGTCTCATAGACTTTCCTGCCTGGGCTGGCTTTGAACCTCGATCCCCACATCTCAGCCTCCTGACTAGGTAGGATTAGCATGAACCACAGGCGCTGGCTTTGGCTCCAATTCTTCTTCTTTTTTTTTTTTTGCCAGTCCTGGGGCTTGAACTCAGGGACTGAGCACTGTCCTTGGCTTCTTTTGTTCAAGGCTAGTACTCTACCACTTGAGCCACAGCACAACTTCCAGCTTTTTCTGTGTATGTGGTGCTAAGAATCGAACCCAGAGCTTCATGCATGCTAGGCAAGCACTCTACCACCAGGCCACATTCCCAGCCCTGGCTCCAATTCTTGATCTTCCTACTTCAGCATCAGGAATATGGGGATTACAGTTGTACTGCACCAAGGAAGGCAAACAACATGAAAAGCTAGACAGAAATAGGCAATTGAAAAATTAGTGATGGCCAGTGTTTACTGAGGTTACTGTGTGCCAGATACAGCTCAGAACATTTTCACCAGTTATTTTACTCCTTCCTCCCATGAACTTGATACTGTTATTCACATTGTTTTATAGAGGAGTAAACTAAAGTCCAGAAAGGCTGAACAGCTTGTACAAGGTTATACTGATAAGAAATAGTAGCTAGACTGGACTTGAGAACTCAGCATATTCTATAAACTACCTTAATTCTGTTTTAAAATTGAACATTGAACTTTCTGTGTGAGTCCATATAAATAAGGGAGCCATTCATGAGGTACTTTCAAAAGGCTTTGTCCCTTAATTGCCTGAGAACCCTGAACCCTGTCTGTTAAAACCTAGCTACAAGGTTAATTGCTAGAGTTTAACAATAATGGTTTGAAAGAAACATTAAAAGAACTAACTCTACCTACAGTCTAAGACAGATAAAGTAACTATAACTAAGGTATGTTTGCACCAGAACTGAAAGTTTGAGGGAGGCAAGGGCTCAACAATTCCATTAAATTAAAAGATTTGGTCAGACCTTTTCAAACTTGGGCTTGCATCAATTCAGACATTCACTTCTCACACGGAAAGAGAAGGGAGGTTGTTACAAGTTTTCTGAGCTTCAGCAGAGAAATTATAAGAGATAGGGAGTAGCGCCCGCCCATGAACTTGAATATTTCCTTTTCTTTCTTTTCTGTTTTCTTATGCTGGGGGTTGAACCCAGCCTCAGGTGCTAAGACTGAGCTATGACTGAGGCTACATTTATCCTTTCTAAGAATTTCATAGCTGCTAGATAGAGAGCTACTGCTTGAAGATACTTTTATCCAAATCAGCAGTAGTTTAGATGGTAGCTACCTTACATTTGAAAGGATACATTTTAAAAGCAACAGACTGGTTTCATGGGAACTTATATTTGAGCCCCAAGGAACAGAGAATCATCTTGGACTGAGATCCTACTCAAAATTCTATATCCCTCAAAGTGCTCTGTACCCAACTCTCAACCTTTAGGAAAATGTGTTTAAAGTAAAACAAGGCCCAGCACCAGTGGCTCATGCCAGTAGTCCTAACTACTCAGGAAACTGAGATCTGAGGATCTTATCTCCAACTAATCACCAGAAAACTGCAAGTGGCACTGTGGCTCAAAGTGGTAGAGCTCTAACATTGAGCAAAAGGGCTCAGAGACAGAGCCTGGGCCCAGAGTTAAAGCCTCATTGATTAAAAAAAAAAAAAAAAAAGTAAGACAAACAAAAAGACCTAACACTTAAGGGGATTTGGCTAGGAGGTAAGCATTGTTAAATAATAGTAAGTATGTTTATGTTGCCAAGCTCCTCATACCTGTATTGCTAGTTATTCAGGTGGCTAAAATCTGAATATCACTGTACAAAGCCAGCCTAAGCAATCAGACTCCTATTTCAAATTGAAAGTACACACACACACACACACACACACACACACACACACACTCTCTCATACATACAAAAGTTGGGTCTGGTGACAACACATAGTACTAGCTACTCAGAAAGCTGAGATCTGAGGATCACAATTTGAAGGCAGACTGGGTGGGAGCCCCCCCCTCTTTTTATTTTTGCCAGTCCTGGGGCTTGAACTCAGAGCCTGTACAGGTCTCTGAGCTGCTTTTGCTTAAGGCTAGTACTATACCACTTGAACCACAGTGCCACTTCCAGCTTTTTCTGTTTATGTGGTACTGAGAAATCAAATTCAGGGTGAGCTGTGGCTCAAGTAGTAGATTGCTAGCCTTGTGGAGAAAAGTGCACAGACAATGCCCAGAATCTGAGTTCAAACTCTAGGACCAGCACAAAAACAAAAAGCTAGAAGTTGAGTACCAGTCTTGACTGAAAAAGCTGAAGGACAGTGCCCAGTCCCTGATTTCAAGCTTCAGTACCGAACAAAGCCGAACAAAGGAATGTTAATTATATCTTTATTGTAAGCATCTGTTATTTTTCCTTCAAATCAAGCTGTTGCCTGTACCCTACTTGACCTTTTATTGACAGCCATGCTTAGCTGCTTTGTGATGGGAGCTGGCACCTAATCAAACAGTCATCACAGCACCTCAGTTGCTTTAAACATGTTCACAGATACCTTGAGGAAAGCTACCTTCTAGCTGCAAGGGCCACTGTAATCTCTGATACCACTCACATCTCAACTGCTCCAAGCAACTTGCACTGGCTTTGGAAAGCTCCACTAAAGAAAAGCTTTGGTGAATTTTTAGGTGACCTTGCTCATCCAGGAGATATTCTTAGAGTATAGGAGGTAGGAGCATCTCTCCAGTGACTCAGTTAAAATCCTGTTATTGGGGGTAATGTGAGGCTTGTGATTGTTCCTTATGCATGTTTGGTTCATGTAAGGTTTGTGACCAGTGGAACTGGAAGCTATTCATATGCAAGACTATGATTGATGGAATTACAAAGCACAAGCATAACATGGTCCTCTTTTTGACTAAGCAAACTGCTGATCTTTTGGGGTTAGTCTGGGAGGCTTCTCTCCTGTTCATTGACTCCCTGGTATTGCATATTTAGGCCGCAAATAAAGGCTTCTCAAGAATGGGCTTTTCGGGGCTGGGGATATAGCCTAGTGGCAAGAGTGCCTGCCTCGGATACACGAGGCCCTAGGTTCGATTCCCCAGCACCACATATGCAGAAAACGGCCAGAAGCGGCGCTGTGGCTCAAGTGGCAGAGTGCTAGCCTTGAGCGGGAAGAAGCCAGGGACAGTGCTCAGGCCCTGAGTCCAAGGCCCAGGACTGGCCAAAAAAAAAAAAAGAATGGGCTTTTCCCTACTAGTGGTCTTGCAGCTAAAGAAGTCTGAGCTGCTTGACCAAAAACCAAAAAAGGAAAACCATACCCTTTTGCCCCCCACAACAAAAGCTTCTGGAACATCTAGCAGCAACAGCGAAAGGAGGCTGCTTAAGAATTTCAGAATCATCAAAAACTAATGCCTATACCCAAAGCTCTGTTACATTAGGAAGCAGCTGCTGGCATTTGAGCAGGCTCCTTAAAGTCCCAAGATGGCCCCTTTTCCTGCTTCCCCACCAGAGAAACCTCTTTGTCATCATTGACATATAAAGTTCAAACAAGGTTGCCTTCATTAAGAGAATTGAAAGGAAATGATTACCATTTTTTTGTTTAACTTTGAAAACTAATACCTAGGGATATTTGTGCCATTTGGTCTTCTCTTGTATGAGGCCATCCTATTATATATTGAACCTGGAGCTACTCTGTTTCTACTCTTTACTTTTGCAATAATGAACAATCTAGATTATCACCTGAAAAATGTAGGAAAGGATTCTAAAGGTAGTTTTACCCCTAAGAACCTGATAAATGCTAGCAGAGGACTTTTTTTTTTTTTTAATGAGGTCAGCACCTATAATGTGTACCACATGGACAGGTTAGAATAGTAAACAGTCACACTAAGGGGGGGTTAAATTCAAGACAAGATTAGGTATTTTATGTCAGTAGGGGCTCCTGGACTAATTGTTCAATGAACAGGGAATTTTTTGATAGCTCAGACTGGAATAGAGGCAAGAGCAGAGAAGAGGTACTCTGCTGTTACTCTGAAGATCCAAGAAGACCCTGGAACAAAAATGACCCTGGGAATATAACAGATGCCTCCAAGAAAATTCACATTTCCACTCCACCAACAAACAAACAAGCTTCTTCAATTGTAGCAGTTGCCTCTACAGAAGAAATTAAACAAAAAATGTCTCCACCCAGAATAAAAAACATCTATCTTCAGCAGAGATTTGCAAATTCTACTTGGCATGCTAAGCATAATTATAAAGTGAATTGATAAATGTTGAATACAATAAACAGTAAAAGAAAGAAAGAAACCACCAGATTTTGAATTGGTAAAACAAACAGCTCTTTCTGAAAGCACAATTCTCTCGCCAAATTGCTTGCAATTTTCCAGACAAATTTGTCTTTCTTCAGGGAAGAAAATCCAAGATCAGCCCAATACCACCACTCAGTGGTGAAATGTATTCATAACAATCTCTTCTTACAGAACAGTCATATTTGCCTCTTCACAAACTGCAAAAAAGTAGATCTTCAGACTGTAATGATGTAAAAGTAACAATAATCATGGAAAAATAACATAGAAAAATCTAAATGTAAATCAAAAGCTTTATTGAATAAAAATGTTTCAGACTAAGCAAGACTATAAGAAAGCAGAATACTTTACATCTCTAAAAAATATTACAGCTAAATCCCTACAAATACAGAAAAGCCTATTCCTTAAAATACCTCTCCCTCAGATACATACAATTTGGAATATCAATTATGTACAGAAAATGTACTCAAGTTAATAATTTCCCAAAGTCTTAATATTAGAGAAACTACCCCCCTTCCTCCCCATGCAAAGGTGTAATTTCACTCTGGTATAATTTCACCCTGTGTATACTACTTGTTATAAAGATCAATATACTTCAGAGCTATATAAACTTAAAAGTTAGTGTTTCAAGAAAGGGACATCATTAGTGAAATACATTATTTGGAGATCTGAGCTCAAATAGTTTAAGGCAGTTGTTACTTCTCCTTTGAACTCAATTTTTTGTTTTTGTTTTTGGTCAGTCCTGGAGCTTGAACTCAGGTCCCCGGCACTGTTCCTGGGCATCTTTATGCTCAAGGGTAGTGCTCTACCACTTGAGCCACGGTCCCGGGCACTGTTTCTGGGCATCTTTATGCTCAAGGGTAGTGCTCTACCATTTGAGCCACAGTGCCATTTCTGGCCTTTTCTGAGTAGTTTTTTGGGGCTAAGCATCTCACGGACTTTTCCTGCCCAGGCTGGCTTTGAACCATGATCCTCAGGTCTCAGCCTCCTGAGTAGTTAGGATTACAGGCGTTAGCTGCCAGCACCCAGCCTTTGAACTCAGTTTGCTCTAACATGAAGCATGGTGATCAGTGATCTAAAAGGCCTAAATTTTTTTTTCAGCTGTTCTGTAAACTGTGAGAAGCATAAACATTCCATGGCTGATAGCATAGCTAATTGGGTAACAATGAATCTCTTCAAGCACCAAAGCATTTAGGTTGGCTTTTAATTGTCTCAAAAGGTAATATATTATACCTCAAAAATTCAAGATGTAGAGAGCAGTACGCAAGGTAATAAATTCACCATATATATATCAGAGTAAGAAAATTAACTCAAAAAATTTAAAAGACTAAATATTTGATCTCTTAATAGTGAATAATAGAAGAAAAGTGGTATTCATTTTAAAGTATACAAATTATGCCCTTTATAGTAAAGTGCATTCATTCAGCCTTCTATATCCCTTCTGTTTGTTCTCTAATTCCACAACAGTATTTGTAGTGTAAAAATGTACTATGAATTCTCTCTCCACTTTAATATTACCTTTAGGGAATACAGTGGAATCTGGACTGTATCAGTTGGAATATTTCCCTGCTGATAAGTACTTATGCACATCTTCATTACATGGAGGGTCTTAAGTAGTATCTAACATTTAGAATTGGTTCACTTAAGTTGCTGTATTGTTGGCTTTTTTAATAGCAGGAATTTGTTCCAAGGTGGTTTCCACATAAATGACAGTTTATGCTAAGATAATTCATTTTGTCCATCACTTTGATAAAGGGCAGGTTGCTCACTAACACTAACATAAATTTAAGGCTCAGCACCTTTGTAAGTTATCCTTCTTCATCCTCATCTTCATCATAGTACCGGTTTCTCTTTATCTGTTCCTCTACAGATAGCTCTTTGACCACTTCTCCATCCCAGAATCCTACATCTTGGGATTTCTGGTTCTTCATAGTGAATTCTTTAGTGGAAGTGTTGTCTACAACACTGGACCAATTTGGAGACTTGGGCTCTAGTGGAGACTGCTGTTTGAAGAGGTGACAATCATCTTCATTTACATCTAGGTTTGCACCATTTTCTATGAAATTCTCACTCCCCACCTCAAAACTATGAATTTCCTTACTTCTTCCTGTTTCCTCTCCTGTAAATTCTGTGTCTTGCCAGGTTGCTTTCCCCACCCTTCCATTTTCCTCAGAGACCCTAGTATTTTCCACTTGTTTCCTCTCTGTTACTATCGCTCCTGTGGACTCCTCACTAGGCTCTGACATGCTCCAACCTTTCCTACTGGGTGGGAACAATGTTTTGGGGCTCTTGACTGAAGAGGTTCGAAATGAAGCTGCTACAGTGAATGGACGGCTTCTTTCTTTCAGCGAAGAAGATCGTCTTAGCTTCTTGAGATCTAGATCTACATCCTCAGGAACCTCTGGCTTGCTAATTTCATCCTCAGGAGGCCATTTAGGCTTGAATACTTTGATTCCTTCCTCCAAGACACTTCCAGAATTGCTAAGTTCAGTTGGGGGTGGCCAGGCAATCTTTAACTTCTTGGTTTCAGCTGGCTTGTCTTCCTTCTCCCTCTGAGAGGAGGCCTTGGCTTCCATACTTGCAGCCAGCACCCCTACCTTAGCAATGGGGGCATCTTCTACCCCTGGGCTCTGAAGAGTTTCCCCTGCATTTGAAAGCTGGGCTGGTCTCTCTAAAGTCTCTCCATTTTCACTTTTGCTTGCCCACAGATCCTTGTGTGGTCTGTGCCCAAAGCCTTCATCATAGTTGCCTTTAGATTTAAAGAGTTGATTGAAGTGAGGCTTACAATAGATTCTCCCATGCAAAGATGCATATGTTCCTAGACTGTCATAAGAAATAACATAAAGTTAGCAAAACTCACAGTCTCATTTACATCTTCAAGTTAAAATCTGGTATCATCAGTATTTTCAGAAGATGCCAGGTGGGAAAAATATCTTTACAAGCACATCAGTGACCTAGGATTCCCTATCACTTTTTAGGTATTTAGTTATTTTATCTTTACACAAACAGGCTCACTTCTAAGACTAAAGTTTCACAAATCATTCTTCTGCCTGCATGTGCTCTCCATTTACAAATGATTTTACTTACTTTTGTTTAAGTTTTAAAAATGAACTTTTTTCAGATTATCTTTCCTAGTTAATCCTTCCTGACTAGCTCTGGTCACATATTCCTTGGTATTTATAACCTGTACCTACTCAGAATGATATTACTTTGTAAAAATCTAAGTCTTTTTCCTTCTCATTTCCCATTTCTGGTATAATTTAAATGCTACAAGAATGGATATAATGCTTTGCAAGTAGTTGGCATGCTACAGTTACTACTGACTGAATAAAAATTAGCTATGGGGGCTGGGAACATAGCCTAGAGGTAGAGTGCTCACCTTGCATGCATAAAAAGCCCTGGGTTCGATTCCTCAGCTCCACATAAACAGAAAAAGCCGGAAACGGCGCTGTGGCTCAAGAGGTAGAGTGCTAGCCTTGAGCAAAAAGAAGCCAGGCACCGTGCTCAGGCCCTGAGTCCAAGCCCCAGAACTGGCCAAAAAAAAAATTAGCTATGGTTAAAAAGAACAGTGGATGGTCAGCAAGAGGTACATCTTACCTAACCTCAATGCTGCAAAGTCTTTAGATTTTCTCTCACATGGTAATTTACTTTGAATATTTGTAAAATGACAGAATTTCTCCCTCAAAAAATGTGTTTGGAGTACAGGATTCAGTTTGTAGAAAAAGAACTAAAAATATAGAAGTCACAGAGGCAGATTCTGGCTCAATATAAGACAAAGTTATCTAGCTGGAGTTATACAACCCTGCATCTAGCAGTGGTATGGTGTCTACCCCCTAAGTAACCAGCAGATACTAGGACATCTTTCAAGCATGTTTTAGAAGGGCTGTTTGGTCTGGAATGAAAGATGGAAAAAATGGCATCTTAGGTTACTTTCTCCTGTAAGACTATGCAACTAAATTTAGTTAGAGGGAATATTTCGAGCTGGGTACTAGTGGCTTACACCTCTAATCCTAGCTATTCAGAAGGCTGAGATATGAGGATTTCGGTTCAAAGCCAGCCTGGGCAGGAGACTCCTTGAAACGCTTTTTTTTTTTTGTGGCCAGTCCTGGGGCCTGGGCACTGTCCCTGAGCTTCTTTCGCTCAAGGCTAGAACTCTACCAAGTGAACCACAGTGCCCTCTTTGGCTTTTTCTGTTTATGTGGTACTGAGCAATCGAACCCAGGGCTTCATGCATGCTAGGCAAGCACTCTACCACTAAGCCACATTCCCAGCCCCTCTGTGAGACTCTTATCTCCAATAAATTACTTAAAAAAAAAAAGCTGGAAATGCACTGTGGCTTAATTGGTAGAGCAAAAGAAGCTTGGGGAGTGTGTCCAGGCCCAACTTTCAAGTCCCAAGACCAGCAAACAAAAAGAAAAAGGAATATTTCCTTTATATATCACATTATATCTTTACTTTTAGCTACTTGGAAAAAAATGATATATGATTATTTCCGCAGAAACAAATAACAATCGAATAACCTAGATAAAAATACATGGTTTTCAGGGGCTATGATTGTTATTATTACAAATTACACAGTGTTTAGGGCTCTTTGGAATAAGGGCTCAGGCAAATAAATTTGGGCTTTCTTAACTTTATGAGTCTATGATACTAAGGGAAACATGCTACTAAAATAGGTCATACAATGCTTTTCTTACAATTCATATAATTTAAGCTTCAGTTCTAACATGTAAATAAACAAATGAATGCATTAAGAAGTCCAAAACACCATTATTATTTGATATGAAAAACTTGTCACTAAATAGTACTTTTTACTTTATTTGGGACCTCCCATAAAATATCATTAGCATAAGCCGATGGCTCCTGCCTATAATGCTTGTTACTAACAAAGCTGAGATCTGAGAACCATGATTTGAAGCCAGACAAGGCAGGAAAGTCTGTGACTATTCTCTCCAATAAATTACCAAAGAATCCAAAAGTGAAGCTGTGGCTCAAGTGGTAGAGTGCTAGCCTTGAGGAAAAGAAGCTCAGGGACAAGGACAGTGGCCAGCCACTGAGTGGAAGTCCCAAGGCCAGGAAAAAAAAAAAAAAAGATCATTAGCATAGCAACTTTCAGTGCCAGTGCCCTAAAAGTCAAAGATAATGACTAGAGCTCCAACTTGACAGAGAGATGGCCTAGTTTGGTCTGGCTTACCTAAGCTTGTTGTTGCAATAGGAGCAACGGAAGCAGCTGATATGAAACACCTGCTGGTTGGCCAAGAGACGCTCCATGGGGTAGACTGTCTTCTGACATTCCACACAGGTCTCTCGTGCAGGTGCCTGAAACTTCTAGGAAAAGTAAAAAGACAACTGTAGCACAGGGAGTGATGACTTAGTATTCTGTTGAGATGGGCCTAAGATTTACTTTATCTCTAAGGGCCATTTTAGCTGGTCAGTCAGTTCTCATAGGAACACTAAATAAGTCTGCTCCAATTCCATTTGCTAGCTCTTTAAAGTCAAGAGCCTGTCCTGAATTCCCTTTCCAAATTGTCTGGCTGCTCAGTAGCAGCCCCTGAGGACATGTATGCTTGGGTTAGATTGTAGAGAAAGACATAGACAAGCCATCACATACACCAAAAAAGTGTATACAAAATGTTAAGGTCAGGGAACAGGTAGAAAGGGCAATGTTGAGGGCAGAAATTAGGAGAAAATGCTATCCCAACATATAATATAGAAGTTTGATTCAAGTGCCAAGAAAAAAAACAGGACAGACATATTTTCAAGGGTATAATTTTCAAGGACAAGATAAGCATTTGGCTATGGGAATTAGGTAAAGGTATTTTAATCTCAGGAAAGCATCTTTTATTCATCTCTGCTTATAATATTGACTTGCTCAATCAGATGAGCAGGACAATTTTAAAAACAAGTCAAAGCTGATACACAAATGCAACAATGTAGAAGAGACACAAACTATTTTATTAGGATTTACATAGCCCTATAAAGCTCCACCTTCTATAATATTTCAAAAGAAAAAGGGAGATAGAAGTGACACTGTGGCTCAAGTGCTAGCCTTGAGCAAAAGAGCTCAGGGACAGTGCCCAGGCCCTGGGACAGTGCCCAGGCCCTGAGTTCAAGCCTTAGTACCTACAAAAGTGAGGCAAAACAAGACAAAATTGAGTGGGAAGGGCTAGTCGTACTCTTCATTAACAGTAATCTCCCCTTATTCTAGCGGTATAGTACTTAGAAGAAAACTTTAAACAATGAAGAGAACATAGTCTACAACCTAATTTACCAAGCATTGAAAGGTATTTAAATATGACCCAATATGATTACACAGCAAATGCTGTCAGAAGTAATTACGGCATTTTTTGAAGCTCAGAATTGTGTTTTTTTCTTTTATTTTGACAAGATCAGACCTAAATGGAGATGCTTTTGTTTTCTCTACAATAACTAGTTGGTCCTTGACTAGCAAGCAGAAAACAGATTAAAATGCAAAATACAATTTGGGTACAATAGTACCATTGAAGCAATTGGAGAGAGTCTGTCCCAATCATGTACAGTAATAAGACAGATGTGTTTTCAGTTTGAAAATCTTTTTCTTTTTCTTTTTTGCGGAGAAGGAAGTCTGTATTTTTAACACTTGAAATAGAGAGAATAAGTACTTATTCTCATTCTGTAAAGACACAAGACAGAAACTTCACATGTATAAGAGGATATTATTCTACTAGAGGGGAACAGAGAAATACAGAACACACTTTCTTACACACACCGAGGGAAGGAACACATGGTAGGAGAATGCAGCCCAGTGAACAGAAGGAAGAACCTGAGAGAAAGTGAAGGTTGAGCTCACATTAGGAGGAAAGTAGAAGGCAGGAGCAGAAATTAGGTACCAGGAGCAGGAAGCAGAAGCTGGAAGAGACAAATAGGAACCTTCAATGAATACACAGCATTTGATGTGACCTAGAGTGCTTGATTGCATCTGAGTTAAAACTCAAATGAGTCAGATTCAACAACATTGTTTCAATTAATGCTGCTGCTAATCTTGGCAAATTAGCCTCACTTATATTTACCTGAGGCTGGAAACCATGCCCTATAGTAAAGGGACCTTTTATGAGCCTTGGCTTACTTAAGGAGTGTCTCAACAATTAGTGTCTTATTACCTCCCACACCTGACCCACAATGGCACTCTCTTTTTCAGAGCCTCACTCACAGAAATAAAAAGTCATTTTCTTCCTTAACAACCAATGAACAGGCTGCTAGCTCAAACAACTGACCAACCACAAGCTTCTAACTAACCACACCTACCAGGATCCCAATACTCCTATTCATTTCTCTCATTATCCCCTTTTGATATTATTTAAGGTGAATGGAGCAGCTGCTCATTGGACTTTAGTGTCATAATGACAAGAGTCCCAGCATGGTAACATGCCAAGTCACAGTGGCTGCGGCTTTGCCTTCCTTTTTTCTCTGTCCTGGGCTCTTGGCCACTTTTCTGTAATTGCCCCCATGTCTATTCAGACAACAGGAAGCACAGTCAGAGCCCAAAACCCTCTCCCATTATCGTAGGTCTGGCATACATCCTGCTCATGCCTTCATGGTATGTTTAGACTTGGCACAGCCATGTTTCAAATACTGCCAACAGGAGAGTTTGAAACATTTAATATCTTTACAATATATTTTTTCAGTTAGGAATAGATTGTTTTTTTCATACTTCTTCCTTCACCATCTTTCACATGTAGATACTAAAGGATGTCAGATGCTTTATCAAAATTACAAACACAGATAAAAATAGAATTTCAATGAAAACCCAGAGCTGCTGAATCCAGCCAACAGAGCATTTCCTAAATTGTCCTGGATTGTTAAATTTCCATAACTAAAGGAAACTCTTTGGGGAAGAGAGCAGATGCTCAAACAAATGAAAATAATCTTGCTACTGCACTTTGAACACACTATAGTCTTCACTGTTTCAAATTAAAATGTGTAGATAATATCATCATCAGAATATTCTGTAATGAATGAAGCAATATATAGCCAATGTTCATAAACAGTCTTTACCACATGAGGGATCTTATAGACTTTCTGTCAGTAAGCATCTGTTTAAAGCTTTTTTTTAAGCTATTTTTTCCCCAATAAATGTACATGGTTTCATCTAGGCTTTCACCCTCTTGTTTTACACGTATTACTCAGTCTAATGAAGGCCCCAGTGCATGTGCCGGATTATTTAGCAGGGGAGAATAGCATCTGGCAACAAGCAGTGAAAGTAATTACCCTTTAGACAGTGAAATAAGAAGGAAATTCTATAATTGATGTCAGACTTCCATACTTTAGATCAGTAAAATTGCCTTTCATTTCCCTTTCCCACTTCATGCAAGATATCTAGGTAATAAAACTGAAAAAAAAAATCCTCTTCTTCCTTTCTCCTGTTCTTCTGCCTCCCCCACCCTCTTAATTGCACTGAAGCTTGAACGCAGGACCCTAAGCTCTCACTCAGCTTTTTCACTTACTGCTGGCACTGTACCACTTAAGTCATACTACAGTCCAGCTTTTTTGTTTTGTCAGTCATGGGGCTTGAACTCTGGGCCTGGGTGCTGTCCCTGGGCTCTTTATTTTCTTTTTGGCTGGGCCATTGTGCCACTTGCAGCTTTTTTCTGAGATATATCGGAGATAAGAATCTCATAGAGGGCTGGGAATATGGCCTAGTGGCAAGAGAGCTTGCCTCATATACATGAAGCCCTGGGTTCGATTCTCTAGCACCACATATATAGAAAACGGCCAGAAGTGGCGCTGTGGCTCAAGTGGCAGAGTGCTAGCCTTGAGCAAAAAGAAGCCAGGGACAGTGCTCAGGCTGTGAGTCCAAGCCCCAGGACTGGCCAAAAAAAAAAAAAAAAAAAAAAGAATCTCATGGACTTGGGCTGGGAATGTGGCTTAGCGGAAGAGTGCTTGCCTAGCATGCACAAAGTCCTGGGTTCGATTCCTCAGCACCACATAAACAGAAAGAGCTGAAAGTGGTGCTGTGGCTCAAGAGGTAGAGTGCTAGCCTTGAGCAAAAAGAAGCCAGGAACAGTGCTCAGGCCCTGAGTCCAAGCCCCAGGACTGGCAAAAAAAAAAAAAGAGTCTCATGGACTTTTGTCCTTGGGCTGGCTTTGAACCATGATCTTCAGATCTGTCTCCTAGGCTAGGCTAGGATTACAGGTGTGAGTCATTGGTGCTTAGATCAGTCCAGATTTTTTTTGCTCAGTCCTGGGGTTTGAACTCAGGGCCTGGGTACTGTTTCTAAGCACCTTTTGCTCAAGGCTAGTGCTCTACCACTTAAGCCAAAAGGCCACTTCTAGAGTTTTCTGTTTATGTGGAAGTGAGGAATTGAACCCAGGGCTTCTGGCATGCAAGCACTCTACTACTAAGCCACATTCCGAGCCCCAGTACAGATTTTATTTTTTTCTGGCTAGTTGGAGATAATCTCATGGAGTGTTCTGCATGGGCGGGCTTTGATCCTCAATCCTCAGATTTCAGCCTCCTGAGTTGCCAGAATTAGAGGTATGAGCCACAGCGGTGCCCAGCTTCTCTTTGTTACTTTATGAAGCTGAAGTTTTAAATAAATGGATTCTTTACCTTAGATGTTCTATTTTCAAGAACAAACAGACAGGCAGTAAGAACAGGTTTTTTTCCCCCCCAAGATGTGTGGGACCCAAGAATCTATTCTGAGCGAATAAGTATATTCTTAGCTGCGTGTAATTTTCCAAGTAGAGAAACAACTTCTGTTGCAGTCTATAGCCATGATACCAGTTATGTCAGCCTATCTTCCTGTACACATTTACTAAAGTATCTTGCTGGGCTGTAGACTGTAAAGGGACCTTTGAGCAAGAGAAAATGAATTACCCTGAAATACAAGTGGAAATGTAATCAGGCCCCACCCCAGGTTTGAATACATGACTTTTTGAGCTTTGGACTGCAGGCAGACATAGGGAACTAGGCAAGTTTAGTCCATTTTTCACTGTGTTTAAACACTGAGGTGTGTGTTTGTGAAGGCAGGCCTGTGTGCTTTCTATTCTTGAGTGACCAGGGTCAAAGGAGCAGGCTAGGTCTGAGATAGGTGTAGAGAACTGAACCTCTGCCTCTCCCTGGCACACCCTAAGAAGACCAAAGTGAGATATGACCCTTCATGCAGCAAGCAACACCTCATACCTTGCAGTCAGAATGAGGAGGGATTTCAACTTAGTATGTGTCAGCTCAACCTAGCACAAAGATGTCTGCCCTGGAAGGTAGAGGACAGAAGTAAGGCTGTGTTGAGAAATTAGTATTCTTGGGAATTCAGAGAATCCGTGACTAAATCACTTGCTCTCTTCTCCCCTCTCCTTCTCCCTCTCAGTCTCTCTCTATCTATCCATCTATTTTATCCAGAGAGAGAGAGAGAGAGAGAGAGAAATATTAAAGCCAGTCCTGGGGCTTGAAATCAGGGTCTGGGTGCTGGTCCCTGACCTCCTTTTGCTCAAGGCTAGCACTCTACCACTTGAGCCACAGCTCTACTTCAGGCTCTTTTGGTAGATAATTGGAGATGAGACTCATAGACTTTGCTGTTCACACTGGCTTTGAACTAAAAAAATCTAAGATTTCAGCCTTTTGAGTAGCTAGGATTAAGGCACGAGCCACTGGTGCCCAGCCTGTCCATATTTTTTTTTATTAGTTAATTGGAGATGGCGTCTCAGTGAGCTGTCTCTCTGAGACAGTCACTCGGAGTTGGCTTTGAACTGTGATTCTCCTGGTTTCAGTAGCTGGGATTACATGTGTAAGCTACCAGTGACCAGCTTTAATTGGTTTTGAGACAGGGTCTCACTTTATAGTCCAGGCTGATCTCAAACTTAGGTCCTTCTGCCTCAGCCTTTTAAGTGCTGGATCACATGTAAGCACCACCATGTCCTTTTTGCTGTTTTTGTTTTTATTTATTCCTTTGGAGATTATACCCAGGACTTCACACATTGGGCAAATAAATGCTCTACTACTGAGCTATAATCTCAGCACCCTCTAGCCATTTTTCGATCCAGAACCATGACTCAAGAATTTACATTTGGGCACAGTTGCAGTTGGAAAATGAAAGCAACTTCACTTTGTTGGATTCCATATATTGCAAAAATCAAAGTGCTGATGACACTATGAGTAGATCTTCAAGGTCAGAAGAGCATCAAATGGTATACATGTGCAGATTCCAGCACCATAACCCAGTTTTTTCTTCTTTATTTATTTTAGTGCCAGGGATGGAATCCAATGCTTCAAAACTGCTAAGCACACACAGAACAACTGAGCTGCTTCCCTAGCCTCTCAATGTGTTCTTCTTATACTTTCACTGCTTTCTTCAGCTTTTATTTCTTTTCTAACTACCTTACTATCCTCATAAGTCTGTCTCCTTTAAATTTTTGTTTACTTTTTTCTTGCACCCTTTATATTTACCCTTTAAGGGGCTAGGCTGTGGTGGCTTATGTTACTGCTGAGCACAACTGAAGACCCAAGCTCAAAGCCAGCCCGGGCAGGAGAGTCTGTGAGACACTTATCTCCAATTAACCACCAAAAAGCCTTAAGTAGAGGTATGGTCAAGAGGTAGAGCATCAGCCTTGAGTGAAGAAGCTAAGGAACAGCACCCAGGCACTGAGTTTCAAGTACTGGTACAAAACAAAAAGAAAGAAAAACTAAAAATAAACTTACCCTTTAAATTCTGTCTCCTATTCTCCCATTTCTTGATTTCTTCTTTGTGCTCTAAACCCTCATCTATATATCCTCATCCTTGTCTTATTGTTGTGCATTGAAATTTTCATCTAAGCACTAATCATATACTCAGTGAAGAGATATAGCATGGCAGATATATACATGAAGCTGGATCAACACACTTACGCTTATAATTATGAACCCTACACTAAACTTATGAACTTAGTTTAAACATCTGGGCAGAAGAAAGGTTTCCAAGGAAAATGATTCGTAAAGGTACCTTTTGTTTTGATATTATCATACCCAGGAAAGCAAAACCAGGTTTTAAAAAATATAACAAGGGGGAAACTAGAGGAAAGTAAAGGATGAGATTATCAAAGAAAAAAAAAAAAGAAATGTACTCATTACCCGACTTCTGAAATGTTAGCCCCTCTGTACAACACATTAATAATAACAAAATTATATATATATATATGAAGTGAAATTAGCTCTGCTAGAAAACCAGTATCTCAACACACAGGTAATATAAACTACCATCATACCTTCAATGCTTTGGGAGGAGAACTTTCAGTAAAGCTGGAGGTTCTGGCAACTGGACTCAGAGGCACTGGGGACACAGGCTGCTGGGCCTCACTCTTAACCTGAGAGTTACCTGCATGAGTTACAAAAGGATGGCATTTTATAGCATCTCATGGAAAGTCTCAGAAAGGGTTTTTCAAAAAAACCAAAGTTTTTAGGCACTTTCTACCAAGGACAGGTCTTTTCCACACAGAACAAAAACTGTTGTAGAATATACTAAATTAGAAGTTGTGCTTTAAGTTCTTCCAGTTCTTTCACAAGTCATGTTGTCAGGAGGTCTTCTCACCCGGTGCCACAGAGAGAATCTAAACCATCAGGTATAAAGAACTCTTTACCCTGTAGCGTTTGCTGTTTCTTAAAGCTTTTTGTAGACTGTGATGTCTTTATGGTACCTGGTACTTCCAATAACTTTTGCAACACTTCAGTCAAAGTTGGGAAAATTTGAGGAAAATAAGGGAAGAAATTTCATGCTATGTGTACATACATGTTTGTTATGTGTATAATCTTACACTGTCTTTTTGGTCAGTCTTATAGTAGCTAACCGCAGATGAAGGTTGTGAAAAATGGTTCTTTTTTTTTTTTTGGCCAGTCCTGGGCCTTGGACTCAGGGCCTGAGCACTGTCCCTGGCTTCTTTTTGCTCAAGGCTAGCACTCTGCCACTCGAGCCACAGCGCCACTTCTGGCCATTTTCTGTATATGTGGTGCTGGGGAATTGAACCCAGGGCTTCATGTATACGAGGCAAGCACTCTTTGCCACTAGGCCATAGCCCCAGCCCCAAAAATGGTTCTATAAGAGTTTTTTTTCCATTGGACATGTCAACTGTATGCATTCATTTCCTGCCAGTTTAGTCATCCCATAGCACAGGAAAGATATTTGCACATCTACAAAAAGTATTCCTTAAAGATCTAGAGTTGAGCTAAAAAAAATAAGGTATATTTCTTCAAAAACTGTTTTGCAAACCTAATCAAAATCAGAAAAATTCCTAGTTCAAGCCAAATGATTGTGAAAGGAATGTTCTTGGATTCAGGCAAGTAAGAGTTTTTCTCTGAAACTTAAAGGTAGGAATTACTAGAGATTTGTTCAACTCAGACTTGTCCTTTAGTTATGGAGCATGCAGTAATTAGTAAACTAATTTGCTGGGGGAAAAGCTAGAATTTCATGTTTATTTTTAAATGATACATATATAAAATCAGAATAAAATGTGAAAACAGAATGGTAAAAACTAGACATTTTTGTCTTTGGGAGATGTCAGACTTAAAGTGACTTCAAAATAGAGTGAAATAGGGGCTGGGAATGTGACTTAATGGCAGAAGGCTTGTCTACCATGCATGAAGCCCTAGGTTCAATACCTCAGTACCACATAATAAAAAAAAATAATGACAAAATACTACCTTTTTTTTTTGAGGGAGGAGGAATATGAAGGTCCTGGGGCTTGAACTTAGAGCCTGGATGCTAGTCCCAAGCTTTTGTGCTCAAAACTAGCACCTTATCACTTGAGCCACACCTCTAGTTCCTTTTTATAAAATCTCTGTCAAAATCAGCAATCTCTACTAAAATGAAACTTTGAAATTAGTTTGTACAGCAGAGTTTAGTAAAAGAAGAAAAAATTAGTGAGAGAAGTATCAAGAGTACTCCCTTTGTCTCAGATGGAATTTAATTTGAATTAATTGATAAAATTTAACTTCTTCATCACCCATGCAAGTGAGTAAAGGGTATTCAAGCATCAGTTCTTAAAACCAAATGGAAAATTCAATCAGATTTGAACTAATCTATCAGATTTAGTAAGTCATTTTCTCAACACTGACAGTAATAGAGACACTTCTTTTTTTTTTTTTTTTTGCGCCAGTCCTGGGCCTTGGACTCAGGGCCTGAGCACTGTCCCTGGCTTCTTCCCGCTCAAGGCTAGCACTCTGCCACTTGAGCCAGAGCGCCGCTTCTGGCCGTTTTCCGTATATGTGGTGCTGGGGAATCGAACCTAGGGCCTCGTGTATCCGAGGCAGGCACTCTTGCCACTAGGCCATATCCCCAGCCCGAGACACTTCTTAACCAAGTATGGTTAAGAACAAGGCTTCACCCTCCATAGCTAAGAGCACATGCTTACAGGAGTCATCTTCAGCTGGCGTGGAATGGATTGCCAGGCTAGTCTCAGTTGCAGAAACCTACAAAAAAAAAAAAAAAAAAAAAAAAGGAGGGAGGGGGAGAAGATTAAGAATCACATTAAAAATAAAAGAGAAAACTGCTGTTAATGCCATAAAAACCTGCTGACTCCAGTCAGTCACTAGCTGCCTTGGGGAAATTACAGGCATCAGAACAGCTGAGCATTTAACAGAAGGCACCAAAATGTCTTTTATGAGTATATTAACATGCCTCTCAATTACAAAGTAACGGAGAAACAGACTGACTCAAATGCCAAAAGTGTGCATCATCTCCCTTTATAAAAGAACTTCCTAACTATATCATTCCACTCTTAAAAAACAAAGCAAAACACAAACTCCTATGTCAAGGACAGCATAACCCACAGACACATACCCTAATATACTCTAAGACAACATAAAGTATTTAAATAAAGGAATTATTCTTTTTCTTTTGTTCTCTAATTCTTATTTCCCAATGAAATGTATTCTTCTAAAAACAAGTTGCCAACACAGAGGATCTTCTATTAAAAGATTTTTCTGGGCTGGGAATATGGCCTAGTGGCAAGAGTGCTTGCCTCACATACATGAAGCCCCGAGTTCGATTCCTCAGCACCACATACATAGAAAAGGCCAGAAGTGGCACTGTCACGCAAGTGGTGGAGTGGTAGCCTTGAGCAAAAAGAAGCCAGAGACAGTGCTCAGGCCCTGAGTCCAAGCCCCAAGGACAGGGGTGGGAGGGGGTGGCGGAGATTTTCTGATAAAAATTTATCTAAGGGCTGGGAATGTGGCTTAGTGGTATAGTGCTTGCCTAGCATGTTTGAAGTCCTGGGTTCGATTCCTGTGGCTCAAGAGGTAGAGTGCTAGCCTTGAGCAAAAAGAAGCCAGGGACAGTGCTCAAGCCCCGAGTACAAGCCCCAGGACAGGGGAAAAAAAAAAAAGAAAGAAAAGAAAAGAAAAATTATTTAAAACCGATCTTCAGTATCATCTTGAAGGACAAGTTTCTTAAAACAGGACTTTTAAATTTCCAGTCTCAAAATGGCAGTGTTTAACAATATGGCAGATCTTACATATAGGTATGTATAGGTATCTTTTCCCCAGAAATCATCAAGTTTATCTTTCTCATACTTTTATTTAGATTTTCCATTTTGAGGCTTGAACTCAATAGCTCAAAGTGCTCCCATTTGGCCTTTTTGCTCACAGCTCCTACTCTGTCATTTGAACCACACAGCTAGCCCACATTTTTGCTGGTTTATTGGAAATAAGAGTCTTGAAAACTTTTCTATTTGGACTGGCTTCAAACCCAGTCTTCCAGATATCAACCACTTCAGCTGCTAGGACTATAGATATGAGCCACTGGTGCCCAGCAGTCAAACTTAACTCAAATAATCCTATTAGCTATCTCTCCCATTACGTAAATCATTTATTTTTGGTGATAATAAGGTTTGAACTTTGTTTTATACTTGCAAGGGAAATGCTCTACCAGTACTCTACCACTGTCTCTCTCCTTTCTAGTTGCTCTGTCAAACTTGGTATTCTCTCCATATCCAAAATCATGAAAAAATAAACAGGGGACACATGTCAGATAATATTCTTTCATTCAGATGTTAGATTTTATGGGAGATACTGAGTGTATATATCAGGATGTCTAAGGCACCAAGAACATACAACGAAAATTAAATTGTTGGCCAACTGCTCCTAAATGTCAGCATGGTCATTTTCCTATGATCTTTCCATAACAGAAATTCTAATATGGCATAAAATAAACTAGAATAATAACAGACAGTATTTATTGAGTATTCAGCATGTGTTAGGTATTGGACTGGTTACACTACATGTATTATTTCATTAATAATATGAAATAAAGCTGGGCCCTGGTGACTCATGCCTGTAATGCTAGCTACTCAGGAAGCTGAGATCTGAGAACCCTAGTTGGAACCCAGCCCAGGCAGGAAAGTCCATATGAGACTCTTATCTCCAATTAACCAACAGAAAACTGGAAGTGGCACTTTGGCTCAAAGTAGGAGAGTACTAGCCTTGAGCAAAAGAGCTCAGGGACAATGCCCAGCCCCTGAATTCAAGCCTCATGACTGACAAAAAACAAAACAAAACAAAAAAACCTAAAAATAAAAACAAAGTTGCTGGGAATGTGGCTCAGTGGTAGAGTTTTGCCTAGTATGCATGAGGCCCTGGGTTCAATTCCTCAGCACCACATAAGCAGAAAAAGTCAGAAGTGGTGCTGTGGTTCAAGTGGTAGAGTGCTAGCTTTGAGCAAAAGGAAGCCAGGGACCATGCTTAGGCACTGAGTCCAAGCCCCACGACTGGCAAAAATAAATACATACATACATACATATATACTAAGAATATGCAAGTATAATTTCTCTAAACAAACTGTGTGTGTGCACACGTGTATGTGTGTGTGAGTGCACATGCATGCTGTGGGAACCAAGCAAAAGTGTAAAGAAGCCCCGTTTTTGAGTCTCTAAAAATGACAGGCCTTAGGGGCTGGGAATATGGTCTAGTGGCAAGAGTGCTTGCCTCCTACACATGAAGCTCTCGGTTCGATTCCCCAGCACCACATATATGGAAAACGGCCAGAAGGGGCGCTGTGGCTCAGGTGGCAGAGTGCTAGCCTTGAGCAAGAAGAGGCCAGGGACAGTGCTCAGGCCCTGAGTCCAAGGCCCAGGACTGGCCAAAAAAAAAAAAAAAAAAAAAAGACAGGCCTTAGTGGCAAGAGTGCTTGCCTC
This sequence comes from Perognathus longimembris pacificus, assembly GCF_023159225.1. NCBI lineage: Eukaryota > Metazoa > Chordata > Mammalia > Rodentia > Heteromyidae > Perognathus > Perognathus longimembris. Next base: position 54,035,336 of record NC_063161.1, on the reverse strand, counting down.
GTATACATGAAGCCCTGGGTTCGATTCCCCAGCACCACATACATAGAAAATGGCCAGAAGTGGCACTGTGGCTCAAGTGGCAGAGTACTAGCCTTGAGCAAAAAGAAGTCAGGGACAGTGCTCAGGCCCTGAGTCCAAACCCAGGACTGGCAAAAAAAGAAAAGAAAAGAAAAAGACAGGCCTATGCAGAGTAGTGGGCCTGGGGAAGGGCAAACATAGGCTGGGTAGCAGGAACATGTTCTGGTAAATGTCACCAAAGCCCTTATCAAAAACTGAACAATGGGAGAATGTGGAACATGCTTTATCTACCAACCTGCTAACTCCCTTCTGTAACTATGTGCTTGCTTGAAAGGAAAACTGCAAAATTTCTGGAGAGTAATATACTGACCTAGGAAGCATGGTGAAAATGCTAAAAGTTGAGTTAATATTCTGTCAGGATAATTGCAAGATTCCACTCCTGTAAATGGCTTGCTTAACCCGTTTTTAACTTGCTTTGACCATCTGTGTGTGGTACATGTGATTTTTGTGCTTAAATACCCTGAGCTATAGAGACTCAGGGCTGTAGTCTAGTTCCCAACTCTTAAGACTCAGCCCCCTATACGGTAGAATAAAATTATTTTTCCCTGCTTCATGGTCTAGCTTATTTTGCTGTCGGGATACAACATATGCCACTCCTGGAGCTTGAACTCAGGGCCTGACCTTTTATGATCAAAGCTAGCATTCTACCACTTGAGCCACAGCTCCACCTCTGGCCTTTTTGGTGGTTAATTGGAGAAAAAAAATCTCACAACTTTCCTGTGTGGCTTTGAACTGCAATCCTCAGATCTCAGCCTCCTAAGTGGGTAGGATTATAGGCGTGGGCCACCCGTGCCTGGCTCCAAACAGATTTTTTTTTTTGGGGGGGGGGGGCCAGTCCTGGGCCTTGGACTCAGGGCCTGAGCACTGTCCCTGGCTTCTTTTTGCTCAAGGCTAGCACTCTGCCACTTGAGCCACAGCGCCACTTCTGGCCATTTTCTGTATATGTGGTGCTGGGGAATTCAACCCAGGGCCTCCTGTATACGAGGCAAGCACTCTTGCCACTAAGCCATATCCACAGCCCCTGCAAACAGATTTTTAAAAGTCATTTTAGCTCTATGCCCTCTGAGCATTTGCTGAGCAAAGGAATTTTCCAATGAAGGCCTATTATTTGGTCAGCTATAAGTGAAGAACTCCCCAGCTGAAATTATGTGACCTGCAAAAATGACAATCTGTCCTGGCAGCTGTTACAGAATTCCCAGACACTCTACAGCCTAGAATTAGAGTTGCTTCTAATTTTAAGCATTTAATTTAGAACACATGCTTCCTTGGGCAACTAAACATCAGACTTTCAACCCACCTTTTCTCCCTCCTGATGGGAAATGCAGACCTCAGGACCTGGAGGCACATTCTCCTTTTGCTCCAATTTATGAGTTTTGATTTCACCAGCACTGGCTTTTAACTCATTCTACAAAATAAAAATAACCTGTAATTTAAAAAAATTCTTACCATTCCATTCTCTTCATAGCACATCTTTCAAATAAACTTGGAATGTTAAAAAACATTCTTCTCAGAGGACCTAGGTCAAATCAACCCCCTAACAACTCACAAGCAAAACCCATCGACCAGTGAAATGACAAAAGCAGCTGTGTGGACACATACCTCAGAGTTAAATATTTGTACGCTAGTCTCAAACTGGACACTCATTAGAATACAGACACATGAACGTGGACACACACACAAACCATCCCCTGCACACGTTCTTGTGATTCACTCTTGTAGCAGCAGAGCTTGTGGAAATGCAAAGCTTGTGAGTTTATCAGAAAAGACCATTCTGGAGCAGAGAAAAGGAGATGCCAAGTGCCAATAATTAAGAAAATATACTGACCATATACATAAAGGACCATCCTGGAAAGAGAGACAGGGATGATGGGTACATATAAAGAAATCATACTTAATGATACCATAAAACAGCCTTTTTGTGTAGGACTTTCAAAAACACTTTCTGAACATAAAATTCATATATTGTACTAAAGACATACCATGGTCTACTTTACATTATAGAGCTTCAACATCTGAAAAAAACATGTATTAATGCTGTCATAAAGAATAATGTAATCATAATTTTTCTTTCTTGCAAAGGATACTTGGAGGCAAAAGGTTAAAATTAACTTTCTACTAGATCTAAAATCAACAGGGAGGAAGACTAAATATTGATACTCCTTATGTTTAGTCAGCTAGTAATTTAGTAATCGAGTACCTTTCTGCCCTGGGTAATGGCCACTGTACTAATTAAGAGAAAGTGAATGTGACTAATTACTCAGGTCTGCCATTGCAGGCTAGGACTCACTGCTCTGGAGGTGCATCTCTAAGGAGTAGCTTGTAGCCAGAACTGCAGAACACACCATGACATCCCATCAACTGATTCATAATCCATCTCAAAGGCTCTCCTCCTCCAGAGCCACTCCTCCAGAGTATGTTCCTAGTAACAACTGTATTCTGTTAGGGGCCTGAGAAATTCTTTGGGGATGAGATAAAATAGACATTTTACAAATTCCTCAAGACTTCTCAACTCCTAAAATCTTCAGAGCAATAAACTCTATTAAGAGTTAAGGAGGGGCTGGGGATATGGCCTAGTGGCAAGAGTGCTTGCCTTGTATACATGAGGCCCTGGGTTCGATTCCCCAGCACCACATATACAGAAAATGGCCAGAGGTGGCGCTGTGGCTCAAGTGGCAGAGTGCTAGCCTTGAGCAAAAAAAGAAGCCAGGGACAGTGCTCAGGCCCTGAGTCCAAGCCCCAGGACTGGCCAAAAAAAAAAAAAAAAAAAAAAAAAAAAAAAAAAAAAAAAAGAGTTAAGGAAAGGGCTGGGGCTATAGCCTAGTGGCAAGAGTGCCTGCCTCGGATACACGAGGCCCTAGGTTCGATTCCCCAGCACCACATATACAGAAAACGGCCAGAAGCGGCGCTGTGGCTCAAGTGGCAGAGTGCTAGCCTTGAGCGGGAAGAAGCCAGGGACAGTGCTCAGGCCCTGAGTCCAAGGCCCAGGACTGGCCAAAAAAAAAAAAAAAAAAAAAAAAAAAAAAAAGAGTTAAGGAAAAAAGAAAAGAAAAAAAGGGGTGGTGGAGCAAGAGGGTCACTGAACAGGTTTTCCCACATAGTGAGTCACCTGGATGGAATGTTTGCCACAGAGCAGGAGAAGCAGCTACATAGCCACCTCCTTTAACAGCAGGGAAGTAATCACCAATTTGCCCTATTTCCTGACCTGCCCTCTAAGGGACACCTAATTTTGTTCATTTTTTTTCATACTCACTGTGAATAACAAGCCTGGGATAGTCTCCTTTACTATTAACTTACACATGTCATTTCTTATTTAAACTACTGTGAAAAATCAAAGCGAAAGAAAATATTCTTTGTCTAGAGGATTAGACCACTAACACTATTAAAAATGCAGATTTAATCATGTAGGGAAAAGATATCTTCACTTCCTTAATGCAGATTATGATTTCTAATATGCATAGATTCAAACTGCCTAGGAATAAATGAAACTCACTATTCTTCTTCCAACTATTAAAATGAAGACATCAGTAGGTGTTGTAATTGAAATAATAAAAGGAACAAATATGTAGACTGGGCTGGGGATATGGCCTAGTGGCAAGAGTGCCTGCCTCATATACATGAGGCCCTGGGTTCGATTCCCCAGCACCACATATACAGAAAACGGCCAGAAGTGGCGCTGTGGCTCAAGTGGCAGAGTGCTAGCCTTGAGCAAAAAGAAGCCAGGGACAGTGCTCAGGCCCTGAGTCCAAGCCCCAGGACTGGCAAAAAAAAAAAAAAAAAAAAAATGTAGAAAAAATGTAGTGCTTTAGTAGTTAATCCAGATTTAAGAAGGTTTCGGGTGAATAAGGTAAGAAAGACCTTTTTTGTTGTTTTTTGTTTGTTCTTGTTTTTGTTTTATTTCTGGCATCAGATCTTTCTGCCTGCCTTTCAGCTTGCTTCAGAAAACTAAATCACAATAGTAAAACATACATAACCTTGGAACAGAAGGAAATGCTGTGGACCAGAGAACTCCAAGAATTGTTAAAAAAAAAAAAAAGTACTACCCCAGAAAAAGTACTCTTAATACTTTTGAACTCTTTAGAACAACTATAAGGCTTGTAAATACATAGAACAAATACTTAAAACAAAAAAAAAAGGAAGAAAGAAATTGACTCAATACTATTTCTTTTCACTTTCAAAATATAAAGAACAAAATAAAGGCAAACATTGCAAGTTTAAAAAAAGATGTAATGGGACTGGAGATATGGCCTAGTGGCAAGAGTGCTTGCCTTGTGTACATGAAGCCCTGGGTTCGATTCCCCAGCACCACATATACTGAAAATGGCCAGAAGTGGCGCTGTGGCTCAAGTGGCAGAGTGCTAGCCTTGAGCAAAAAGGAAGCCAGGGACAGTGCTCAGGCCCTGAGTCCAAGGCCCAGGACTGGCCAAAAAAAAAAAGATGCAGTGCTTAAAAAACTTTTAAAGGAAAACAAGGAATAAAAGAATACGGTGTTTACACACACACACACACACACTGTGTGTGTGTATATATATATGTGTATATATATATATATATATATATATGATTTTTGTATACATGTGGTTCTGAGGATTGAACCCAGGGTTTTGTTCTTGCTAGAAAGAGCTCTATACTTGAACCAAGCCAAAACTCTGAATGTATCATATTTAAAAAGTGACTATAATTTTTTTTTCTTTTTTTTGCCAGTCCTAAGGCTTACACTCAGGGCCTAAGCACTGCCCCTGGCTTCTTTTTGCTCAAGAATAGCACTCTACCGCTTGAGGTACAGCACCACTTCAGGCTTTTTCTATATATGTGGTGCTGAGGAATCGAACCCAGGGCTTCATGCATGGTAGGCGAGCACTCTACCACTAAGCCACATTCCCAGCCCCAGTGACTATAATTTAAAAGATAACTACACTTAGAAACTTTGTTGAAAATGAACTATATAACTCGTGGGTGGGGATGGGAGGGAAAACCTGGGAGAGAGCAAGAGACACTGTCCAAAAGAAATGTACTCATTAGCTGACTTACATAACTGTAACTCCTCTGTACATACCGCCTTTATAGTAACAATAAAGAAATTGGGGGGGGGGGCATTCATGAGGCTTGAACTCAGGGCCTGGGTGCTGTCCCCAAGCACTTTTGCTCAAGGCTAACAGTCTACCACTTTGAGCCACAGCTCCACTTGCAATTTTTTGAGTGGTTAATTGGAGATAAGAGTCTCATGGGGGGCTGGGAATATGGCCTAGTAGCAAGAGTGCTGGCCTCCTATACATGCGGCCCTGGGTTCAATTCCCCAGCACCACATATACAGAAAATGGCCAGAAGTGGCGCTGTGGCTCAAGTGGCAGAGTGCTAGCCTTAAGCAAAAAAAGAAGCCAGGGACAGTGCTCAGGCCCTGAGTCCAAGCCCCAGAACTGGCCAAAAAAAAAAGTTTCACAGAGCCAGTCACCGAGACAGCGTCTAGGCTCAGAGTTCAAGCCCCATGGCTGACAAAAAAAAAAAAAAAAGTGTCACAGTAGCCGGGTGCCAGTGGCTTATGCCTGTAATCCTAGCTACCAGGAGGCTGAGATCTGAGCATCATGGTTCAAAGTCAGCTGTACAGAAAAGTCCCCGCGAGACTCATATCTCCAGGTAGCCACTCAAAAACCAGAAATGGAGCTGTGGCTCAAAGTAATAGAACACTAGCCTTGAGCAAAAGAGCTAAGGGATAGTGCCTAGGCTATGATTTCAAGCCCCAGGACCTGTGTGCACGCACACACACACACACACACACACACACACACACACAACCACTAAGTGTTTTGCTCTTATCTTTTATTATACTTGCTTTCAGGTATCATTTCTATTTTATTTAACTGGAAGTAGAGATTTGAATGATAGAATTTGCTCAAGGGCTGTTATTATACATTTAATAATCCCTCTGTACTATGCTTGGTAATAGTCTGTAACCCTAATTGGCTCACTCTTTAGTTACACATCTAGTCCTATGAATTATAATTTGTAACTTTAATTAGGGTTCACTCAAGATATCAGAGAAAAAATATACAGATTTCCAAGAATCACAGAATACTGTATTCAAAAAATCTGTTCCAGGGGCTGGGAATGTGGCTCAGTGGTAGAGTACTTGCTTAGCATGCACAAACCTCTGGGTTCGATTCCTCAGTACCACATAAATAGTAAAAGCCCAAAATAGTGCTGTGGCTCAAGTGGTAGAGTGCTAGCCTTGAGCAAAAAGAAGCCAGGGGCAGTGCTCAGCCCCTGAATCCAAGGCCCAGGACTGGCAAAAAAAAAAAAAAAAAAAAAAAAAAAGGAGTCTCGTGGGAACGTTACTGCCCTGGCTGGCTTTGAACTGTGTTCCTCAGATCTCAGCCTCCAGAGTAGCTATGATTACAGGTGTGAGCCACTGGCTCCAGGCCAAAACCAAAAAACTTAAGTACTTCTAGAGTGACAGCTTACCAGTTAAGGGTAGGAAAATGTAAAATAGGGGCTGGTAATACGGCCTAGTGGCAAGAGTGCTTGCCTCATATACATGAAGCCCTGTGTTCCATTCCCAGCACCACATATATAGAAAGCAGCCAGAAATGGCGTTGTGACTCAAGTGGCAGAGTGCTAGTCTTGAGCAAAAAGAAGCCAGGGACAGTGCTCAGGCCCTGAGTCCAAGGCCCAGGACTGGCAAAAAAAAAAAAGAAAGAAACAAAATGTAAAATAGTCTCCCTGTCCCTTTCTTCCTTTTTTTTTTGGTTGTTAGTTGTGGGCTTGAAGTTAGGGTTTGGGTGTTATCCCAGAGTCTTTTCACACAAGGCTACCACTTTACCACTTTGAATCATAGCACCACTTCCAGTTTTCTGGTGGTTAATTGGAAATAAGAGTCTCATAGACATTCCTGCCAGGGCTGGCTTTGAACCATGGTTCTTAGATCTTAGCCCCTTGAGTAGGTAGCATTACAGGCATGAGACACTGGCGCTCCACCTCTTTATTTTTGTTCTTTCCGTTTGGAGGCTTGAACCCAGGGCTTGGACACTGTCCCTGAACTTTTATGCTTAAGGCTAGCACTCTACCACTTGAGCCATAGCTACACTTCCCACTTTTTAGTGTTTAATTGAAGATAAGAGAATCACAGACTTTTCTGCCTGAGCTGGCTTAGAACTTTGATCCTCAGATCTCAGCTTCCAGAGTAGCTAGGATTATAGGTACAAACCACCAGCACCCAGCTCCCTTTCTTTCTTTCTTGGCCTTCAACTCACAATCTTCCTACCTCAGTTTCTTGAGCACTGGGATTAAAGGCTGGGATTACAGGTGTGTGCCACCACCCCTGATTTCCCTTTATTCCAAATAGAATAATAGAATACAATACCAAGTCTGGGGCGAGGGAGGTGGCTCGGTGGTAGAATGCTTGCATATCATGTTCAAGGCCCTGAGTTCAATTCCTAACACTTTTTTTTGACAGGCCTTGGACTTGACAGGCCTGGGCACTGTCCCAGAGTTTCTTTTGCTCAAGGCTAGCACTCTACCACTTGAGCCACAGCACCACTTCCAGGACTTCAAGCATGATAAGCAAGAAATTGACCACTAAGCCACCTTCCTAACCCTCAATTCCTAACATTAAAAAAAGAAAGGAAGGAAGAAAGAAGGGCTGGGAATGTGGCCTAGTGGTAGAGTGCTTGTCTAACACGCATGAAGCCCTGGGTTCCATTCCTCCATACCACATACACAGAAAAAGCCCAGTAATGGCGCTGTCTCAAGTGGTAGAGTGCTAGCCTTGAGCACAAAACAAGCTCAGGGACAGTGCCCAGGCTGAGTTCAAGCCCCAGGACTGGAAAAAAAAAAAAGATGACAGTACTAGGAACTGAATCTAGGGCCTCAGACATGATAGGTAATTGCTGTACCACTGTGCTATATTCCCAGCCCTTGCACACCACGTGTGGAATAAGAATAGGCATATCCATAGAAACAAAAGAAACTACATGAGGGAGTAGTCATATAGGAATAGGATTTCTTTGGGGATGACAGAAATGTTCGGGAATTAGACAGTAGTGATAGCATATAATCTGTGAACATATAAATAAAAGATCTTATGTTATGTGAATTATATCTCAATAAAATAATTGCAAAATGCTTCACATTAATGTTGAATGTATCTGCTATTTCTAATATAAATTTTTCTTTTTCTTTTGTCAGTCATGGAGCTTAAACTGAGGGCCTGGGTACTGTTCCTGAGCTTTTTTTTTTTTTTTTTTTTTTTTTTGCTTAAAGCTAGTGTTCTACCTCTTTGAGCCACAGCCCCATTTCTGCTTTTTAGGTGGTTAAATGGAGATAAGAATCTCATGGGCTGGGAATATGGCCTAGTGGCAAGAGTGCCTGCCTCGTATACATGAGGCCCTGGGTTCAATTCCCTAGCACCACATATACAGAAAACGGCCAGAAGTGGTGCTGTGGCTCAAGTGGCAGAGTGCTAGCCTTGAGCAAAAAGAAGCCAGGGACAGTGCTCAGGCCCTGAGTCCAAGCCACAGGACTGGCAAAAAAAAAAAAAAAAAAAAAGAATCTCATGGCCTTTTCTTCCCAGGCTAGCTTCAAACCATGATCCTCAGATTTCAGCCTCCTAAGTAGCTAGGATTACAGGTGTGAGCCACCAGCACCTTCAATTTTCCCTTTTCTTTCAAAAGTCAAAATAAGTGTTATTCAGGAGGCAGAGATTGGGAGGATTAACAGTTTGAGGTCAGCTCTGGCAAAAGTTAGACTTCATCTTCCTAATACTTGGTGGTGGTGTAAACCTGTCATTTCAGCTGTGCAGGAGACATAAATAGGAGGATTGAGGTTCAGGCCTGCTTAGGCAAACACACAAGGTCCTATATGAAAAATAATTAAAGCAAAAAGGAATCGGGTGTGGCTCAAGTGGTAGAGGCCTTGTTCAAACCTGCATACTATCAAAACAACCCAGAAATCAAAATAAAGGCTGATGACATAGCCCAGGGATGCAGTGTTTCCCTTGCCTTTGTAAAGTCTTGGGTTCAGTCCTAAGCAGCACAAAAACAAAAATAAAGCCAGACATAGTAACCCATGCCTATAAACCTGTAATAGTCATGCATTCCAAAGGGTGTAGTCTGGACTACAGATACACAGCCTGGGATATAAGTATCTGTCTAAAAAACAAACAAACACATAAAACCAAAATATTTCTATGAAAACTAATAAAGTATAACCTCTTTAACAATGACAAAGAAAAAATTAAATGGAAGATCCAGGAAAAATCAGTGATAATGTCAAGCAAAAAAGAAGTGGGTGCTAGGTGAGGGTGGCTCACATCTGTAGTATCATACCTATAATACTAACTACTCAGGGAAACTTGAGATCTGCCAGCCTAGTCAGGCATGTTCCTTAAACTCTTTATCTGTAATTAATTGCCCAAAACACCAAAAGGAGAGCTCTGTGGTTCAAGTGGTAGAATGCTAGCTTTGAGCAAAAAAGCTCAAAGATAGAACCCAGAGGCTAAATTCAATCACCAGGACAGGCACCCCCCACCAAGAGAAAAAAAGGAAAATAAAAAAAGAAAGGAAAAGGATGGGAAGTGGATTATCTAGGAGAACATAGTCTAACAGCCATGACTCGAAGAAAGCAAGGATTATAAATAAAGTGAAGGTAGGATTTATATGAAGAGAGACTGGCTAGGTGTCCCAGGAAAGAGTTAGGGTTCAGGAATAAGGGTCCAAGAGACATAACCTAGTTCTAGTGCCTAATGACCACTGGCTCCAGGAATGAATGAAGAAATGACACAGAACACATACTGTATAGTTGGTTGAACTTTGTTTGGACACAGCAGCTTGATACTTGGCCATCCGATCCTTTATGGAGGTTTCTGAAAGGCGTGGGAGTTCTAGATTTCGCTTAATCTCATTTTTCTCTGAGTAGAAGGCAGAGGATGACAAGTGACCTGGAAGTATACAAATAACATGTTTTGCTACAAGGTAAAATGAGATTCCAATGGTTTTGAGATTCTAAATTCTGGGCTATTGTAATCTAATGGAAATTGAAAGTATAAGAAAGGAAACTGAAAACAGAATCTTTTGTGGTATCTGTGTGTGTGTGTGTGTGTGTGTGTGTGTGTGTGTGTGTGTGTGTGTGTGACTACTAGGGCTTGAACTCAGGGTCTAATACTCTTGCTTACCTTTTTCACTTACAACTGCACTCTACAACGTGCGCCACACTTCTACTCTGGCTTTTTGCTGGTTAACTGAACATAACATTTCAGATTTTTTCTGCTTGGTTGGCTTCAAACATTAATCCTCAAGTCTCATCTTCCTAAATATTAGGGATTATAGGCATGTAGGCATGATCCACCAGCACCTGGCTTTTTTTTTTTTTTTTTGGTGCCAATCCTTAAGCTTGAACTCAGGGCTTGAGCACTGTCCCTGAGCTTCTTTGCTCAAGGCCAGCCCTCTACCACGTGAGCCATAACTCCACTTCTAACTTTTTGGTGGTTGATTGGAGATAAGAGTCTGATAGACTTTCCTGAATATTTGCTCCTAAATATTTAGGATTATAGGCACAAGCTACCAGTGCCTGGCTATAGTTGAGCCACAGTGCCACTTCTGGCCATTTTCTGTATATGTGGTGCTGAGTAATCGAACCCAGGGCTTCATGCATGCTCGACAAGCACTCTATGACTAGGCCATATTCCCGGCCCTAAATACTCTCTCTCTCTCTCTCTCTCTCTCTCTCTCTCTCTCTCTCTCTCTCTCTTTCTCTTGCCAGTCTTGGAGCTTGGGACTCAGGGCCTGAGCACTGTCCCTGGCTTATTTTTGCTCAAGGCTAGCACCCTACCACTTCTGGCTTTTTCTGTTTATGTGGTGCTAAGGAATTGAACTCAAGGCTTTATGCATGCTAGGCAAGCACTCTACTGCTAAGCCACATTCCCAGCCCCTGTAATTGATTTTTATACAGTAATATTCACTTATTTTCCTAACACTAAAAGGAGAACCTTATTGAATACTGTATGCCTTTAAATTTTGGTTGATTTAACATGAAGAAAAAAAATGAGATATTTGTAAATTTTTTGGCTACTGAAGCCTAGTGATCTTCTTGTGTTTATTAATTTTTATTTATTTATTTATTTTGCCAGTCCTGGGGCTTGATGAGCTCAGGGCCTGGGCACTGTCACTGAACTTCTTTTTGCTCAAGGCTAGCACTCTACCACTTGAGCCACAGGGTCACTTCTGGCTTTTTCTGTATATGTGGTATTGAGGAATCGAACCCAGGGCAAGCACTCTACCACTAAGCCACAATCCTAGCCCTTCTTTTGTGATATATTTTGTATGCTCCTTTCCCAAAACATAATTCCATTTTCAAGGTGTTCTGTTATCATTAGTAATACAAGTTAACCAACTCCCCCCCCCCCCCCCACACACACACACTCTTCTTTCTTTAGTTCTTTTTTTGGTAGTTCTAGGTATCAAACTCAGGGCCTTGCATATAACTGGGTCTACCTCTAAGACATATCCCCAGCCCTAATATAACCAATCTTGGTAAGGACATGGCCCATCTGTTGAAGCCCTCAAGTCTAAGATGACTGTGGAACCAAAAGTGCTATAACTACTCAAAGGTATCTTTTGGTTAGTACAAGTTACTATTGAAAGGATGGATTAAAAGTACAATAAAAGCTATTTATAGAGAATAATGAAATTTGGAGATGGCTAGTAACTCCCAGGAAGACTTTCTTTGCATTTATGTTATTCTTCCTTTAAAATAATTGGCTTTGAGTCTAAAAGGCACTGCTACTAATGAGTGCTCCCTAGAGGACGTCACACATACATACTCTCTGCTTACCTGGGCCTATTTCCAAGTCATCCAGTGAATAGCTTTCAGAGATCTTCCTTCCACCTGCCTTTCGGCTTTGGGCCCAAGGAATCTGTTTAGAAAACAAATAACTTGGCAATAGAAGATAGGAAATATTGATATGATGTTTAAATGTCTTCTATTAATAAAATCTTGGAGATTAGGTTTTAGATTTTCACATTCCACAGAACTTTTTTCTTTACAATGCTAGTAATTGAACTCAGAGCCTTGCATATGCTATACAAGCACTTTACCACTAAGCCACACAACTCCCAGCCCCATTCCAACTTTGTTTTGATACAGAGCAGTAATCCATATATATATATATATATATATATATATATATATATATATATATATATATATATGGCTGGCTTTAACCTCTTGATCCTTCTGCCTCAGCTTCCCAAGTGAAGTGATTGCAGTTGTGTACTTCCATACCCGATATACTCTCCTGAATTAAAAAAAATATAGATTTCTAGTATTTTTGGCTTATTTGACATAAGGGGAAAAATGAGATAATATCCTTTAAGTTTGTACTTATTTAATTAATTTGTTTATTTTTGTTCTGGTTGTGGGGCTTGACTGAAACTCAGGCCCTGGGTTCTGTCCCTGAGCTTTGTTAGCTATAGTTTCACTTCTGGTTGTTTTTTTTTTTGGCCAGTCCTGGGGCTTGGATTGAGGGCCTGAGCACTGTCCCTGGCTTCTTTTTGCTCAAAGCTAGCACTCTGCCACTTGAGCCATAGTGCCACTTCTGGCCATTTTCTATATATGTGGTGCTGGGGAATTGAACCCAGGGCTTCATGTATATGAGGCAAGTGCTCTTGCCACTAGGCCATATCCCCAGCCCCACTTCTGGGTTTTTTGATAGTTAATGGGAGATATGAGTCTCATTTTCCTGCCTGGGCTGGCTTTGAACCTTGATCCTCAGATCTCAGCCTCTTGAGTAGCTAGGATTACAGATATGAGCATTTGTGCCTGTCTTGAATTTCTTTTTTTTTTTTTTTACCAGCTCTCTTGTGATCTTCTAATGCTTATTAATTTAGCTAATGTACTCATAACATATTCACAAGTACCTTGAAACAAACAAGTAACTCTATACAGGTAATGCTCTTTTTTCCTGGCCATTGCCTCACCAGCAAGCATTGCATTTCAATTGTCACTACAGGGAATCTTCATATCACAGATGACAATGACATGTCCTCCAAATTGCCAAGACCCTTCTCCATCTCATTTCACCCCTACTGCTACTGCTTTGACTCTTGTTCTCCATCATCTTTTCCCTGGACTATTATAGAACTCCCTGTTTAAAATTCTTTCAAAATTCCCACTCGCTCCTTGAATTCAACTGAATGTTACAGAAAACCTGTTCTAGATGCACACTCCCCTCTAGGTGTCCTCTTCCTCATCCCCACATTACAAAAAAAGAAAACTACTCTGAGGACCATGATATTGTCGAAGAGGTTTCCTCTGCCCAGATTACATATGTGCCCTTCCTGCTGTCTAGCAATGCCTGCTCCTTGAAGACTCAGTGTAATCAACACGAAGTCTGCCTATTTCTCCTATACAAATGTCCTTCTGTGTTCTCAAGGCTACTTTCAGGATTTTTATAGAAGAATATTATACAGAGAATGTATATGGGTGTATGGCATGTGTGTGTATGAGTGTGTGTGATGCTGGGGATCAAACTCAAGAGATTGCGCATGCTAGGCACTTTACTACTGAGCTAAATGTCCAGATCTTGACTGCTTTTGTACTGGAGACAAAGTCTCACCATGCAGTGACAGGCTTACATGTGTGGACCACCATATTCAGCTGGTACAGATTTTTTTTTTGTCAGTCTTGGGGCTTGAATTCAGGGCCTAGGCACTGTCTCTGAGCTTCTTTTTGCTCAAGGCTAGCACTCTACCACTTGAGCCACAGTACCATTTTGGTGCTTTTTTGGTGCTTTTTCTATTTATGTGGTACTGAGGTTTGTGCATGCTAAGCAAGTACTCTACCACTGAGCCACATTCCCAGCCCCTGGAACAGATTTTTTGAATACAGTATTCTGTGATTCTTGGAAATCTGTATATTTTTTCTCTGATATCTTGAGTGAACCCTAATTAAAGTTACAAATTATAATTCATAGGACTAGATGTGTAACTAAAGAGTGAGCCAATTAGGGTTACAGACTATTACCAAGCATAGTACAGAGGGATTATTAAATGTATAATAACAGCCCTTGAGCAAATTCTATCATTCAAATCTCTACTTCCAGTTAAATAAAGTAGAAATGATACCTGAAAGCAAGTATAATAAAAGATAAGAGCAAAACACTTAGTGGTTGTGTGTGTGTGTGTGTGTGTGTGTGTGTGTGTGTGTGTGTGTGTGCGTGCACACAGGTCCTGGGGCTTAAAATCATAGCCTAGGCACTATCCCTTAGCTCTTTTGCTCAAGGCTGGTGTTCTATTACTTTGAGCCACAGCTCCATTTCTGGTTTTTGAGTGGCTACCTGGAGATATGAGTCTCGCGGGGACTTTTCTGTACAGCTGACTTTGAACCATGATGCTCAGATCTCAGCCTCCTGGTAGCTAGGATTACAGGCATAAGCCACTGGCACCCGGCTACTGTGACACTTTTTTTTTTTTTTTTTTTTTTTTTGTCAGCCATGGGGCTTGAACTCTGAGCCTAGGCGCTCTTGGTGCCTGGTTCTGTGAATCTCTTTTTTTTTTTTTGCCAGTTCTGGGGCTTGGACTCAGGGCCTGAGCACTGTCCCTGGCTTTTTTTTTTTTTTTTCTTCCACTTGAGCCACAGCGCCATTTCTGGCCATTTTCTGTATATGTGCTGCTGGGGAATTGAACCCACGGCTTCACGTATACAAGGCAAGCATTCTTGCCACCAGGCCATATCCCCAGCCCCTCTGTGAAACTCTTGCCAGTAACAAAAAGGCTGGAAACAGAGCTGTGGCTCCAATGGTAGAGCACCAATTTTGAGCAAAAAAACAGGGATGTGGGGTGCCAGTGGCTCACGCCTGTAATCCTAGCTATTCAGGAAGCTGAGATCTGAGGATCTCAGTACAAAGCCAGCCCAAGCAAGAAAGCCTGTGAGACTCTTATCTCCAATTAACCACCAGAAATCCAGAAGTAATGCAGTGGCTCAGGTGGTAGAGGGCTAGCCATGAGCTGAAGAGCTCAGGGACAGCACCCAGGTCCACAGTTCAAGCCCCATGACCAACCAAAAAAAGGGACAACACTCAGGCTCTGAGTTCAAGCCCCGGGAGAGGGAGAGGGAATCTAATCCCTACTGTACAGTGAATTTTTTTTTTTTTTTTGCCAGTCCTGGGCCTTGGACTCAGGGCCTGAGCACTGTCCCTGGCTTCTTCCGGCTCAAGGCTAGCACTCTGCCACCTGAGCCACAGCGCCCCTTCTGGCCGTTTTCCATATATGTGGTGCTAGGGATCGAACCGAGAGCTTCATGTGCAGGAGGCAAGCACTCTTGCCACCAGGCCATATTCCCAGCCCGAATTATTTTCTTTCCAGATCTAAAAAAATATAAATGGGCTGGATGTAGTGGTATACAACTGTAATCCCATCACCTGGGAAGCAGAAGCAGAAGTTCAAGGTCAGCCTCAGTTACATAGGGAGACTGTGCCCCATCTTTCCCACATAAAAAGTAAAAACTGAATGAGCAAGGTCATCCGATTACAAGGAAAACAGGCAGGGAGAAGTGTCTCTGGGAGTCAGAATTATGCTGCCTAGTTTTCAGGAGAAGTACATCTCTAAGAAGAAGCAGTTTTCTTGAGATCACAGGTTAAGCACTGGGTATTACTTTCAATACCTTTCCACTCTCAGAGTAACATTATCTCATATGCAATTAAGATTAACTTTATGTTCCACAATTTGGAACTAGCAATCTGAGGTTCAGGAAGAAGGATGGGTTTCCTCTAAATATTTCTTAAGGGAGGAAAAACAAGGCCAAAACGAAAGAAGTATGCGTATGCGTGCCTATGTGCATGCACACACACTTGGGTGGCAGACATGTCTCAATTGAGCTCTTTTTACTGAGAAATTTGAGGAGCCCTTAATTATCATAATCTGTCAAAAAAAAAGACAGAAAAGATATTCTAAAACTTTCTGGAATTTCCTAGGGCTTGGCCTTACTCTACCCCACAAGTCTTCCTTCCTGTCAGCTGACTGCAACATGCATTAATGTGAAAGCCTCTTACATAGTTTCTGTGAATCCACAAACCAAACACACCAACATATACCCATTAATCTGTAGGTTTTCTATCCCTGCTATGCTTACTTTCTAGAAAAATTTTCTTTAAAGCTGATTCTCACTCATTCATTCTTTCAACTTTCCCAACTCTAATCTTCCTTCAGATTCTCATCTTTCCATAGTGAAGGAAGAAAGGAAGGAGGCAACTTTTAGGGATCTGCTGAACTGTGTATGCATAGAAATCATGGGGTACAGCCTTAGTTTTCATAAAGTATTAAGAGGTAAAAATGTCCTTTTGGGGCTGGGAATATGGACTAGTGGCAGGAGTGCTTGCCGCATAAACAAGAAGCCCTGGGTTCGATTCCCCAGCACCCCATATATAGAAAATGGCCAGAAGTGGCGCTGTGGCTCAAGTGGTAGAGTGCTGGCCTTGAGCAAAAAGAAGCCAGGAACAGTGCTCA
This sequence comes from Perognathus longimembris pacificus, assembly GCF_023159225.1. Classification (NCBI taxonomy): domain Eukaryota; kingdom Metazoa; phylum Chordata; class Mammalia; order Rodentia; family Heteromyidae; genus Perognathus; species Perognathus longimembris. The sequence continues at coordinate 54,018,768 of NC_063161.1, read as the reverse complement.
GGCCCTGAGTCCAAGGCCCAGGACTGGCAAAAAAAAAAAAAAGAAAAAAAAAGTCCTTTCTTAGGGACTCTGTTAGGAAAAAAATAGCTTAGTTACATGACAATACACACAAAATGAGGACTTATCTAAAAGTGGTAGAATTTCTCTCTATTTTCCCCATTGTCCAACAAAAATTGTTTGTAAGGGCTGGGAATATGGCCTAGTGGTAGAGTACTTTCCTCATATACATGAAGCCCTGAGTTCAGTTCCTCAGCACCACATATATAGAAAAAAACCAGAAGTGGCATTGTGGCTCAAGTGGTAGAGTGCTACCCTTGAGCAAAAAGAAGCCAGTGACAGTGCTCAGGCCCTGAGTTCAGGCCCCAGGACAGGGGGGAAAAAGTTTGTTAGTCTTACAATTAGTAGAAAAGGAATTGGTAATACTTCATATGTATTAAGTCAATAGAAAATGATAAAATTAGCTTGGTGCCAGTGGCTCATGCCTGTAATCCTAGCTACTTACGAAGCTGAGATTTGAAGACTGTGACTCACCAGCCTGGAGAGGAAAGTCCCTGCCCAAGAGACTCCTATCTCCAGTTAACCACCAAAAAACCAGAAATGGAGCTGTGGCTCAAAGTGGTAGAGTGCTAACCTTGAGCATAAAAGCTCAGGGAAGCATCCAGGCCCTGAGTTCAAGCCCCACAACCTCCCCCCCCCCCTAAAAAATAGATAAAATTAATTGTTGCTAAAGCTTTCAGGAATATGTGCCCAGATTGTGCTATAAAAGTTTATTCTTTGAGAACAAGCTGAAAATAAGTAAGAAGAATTTTATCTGTGATACTATTATATGAGTAATATAGACCAAATAAAATTTTTAAAAAAGGAAAAGAAAAGATTTCTGCCAAGACATTAGAGTTTTTCTTTTTTGTTTGTTTTTTGTCAGTCCTGGGGCTTGAACTCAGGGCCTGAGCACTGTTCCTGGCTTCTTTTTCTCAAGGTTAGCACTCTACCACTTGAGCCACAGTGCCACTTTTGGCTTTTTCTATATATGTGGTGCTGAGGAATTGAACCCAGAGCTTTATGTATACGAGATGAGCACTTTACCACTAGGCCATATTCCCAGCCCTAGAGTTTTTCTATTAAGCTAGAAAAGAACCAAATTATTGGAGGGTGATTAAACAGTTTAGTGAAATATACTTCCATTAAAGAATAACTACACCAACTACCAACAAGGAAGATATGTAGGTCTATGTAACAAAGACATAGAGAGCCAACATGCCTATAATCCTAGCTACTTAGGGGGCTGAGGTCTGAGGAACTCAGTTGGAAGCCAGCCCAAGCATTAAAGTCCCAGTGTGACTTGTCTCTCCAATTAACCACTCAAAAACCAGAAGTGATGCTGTAGCTCAAGTGGTAGAGCACTAGCCTTGAGCACAAAGAGGCTCAGAGACAGCTCTCAGGTCCTGAGTTCAAACCCCACAACCAACAAAAAATAAAAACAAAACCAGGGCTGGGGATATGACAAGAGTGGCAAGAGTGCTTGCCTCGTATCCATGAAGCCCTGGGTTCAATTCCTTAGCACCACATATACAGAAAATGGCCAGAAGTGGTGCTGTGGCTTAAGTGGCAGAGTGCTAGCCTTGAGCAAAAAAGAAGGCAGGGACAGTGCTCAGGCCCTGAGTCCAAGGTCCAGGATTGGCAAAAACAAACAAACAAACAAAAAAGACAGTGACTACAACAACTTAAAAACTATGTAGATAGTTAATTGAAGATAAGAATCTCAGGGACTTTCCTGACTGGGCTGGCTTTGACTCATGATTCTCATATCTCAGCCTACTGAGTAGCTAGGATTATAGGTATGAGTTACCAATGCCTAGCTTACTTGGCTTTTCTTCTTCTGGATAGACCTGTCTCTCTCTCTCCCTCCCTCTCTTCTCTCTCAACTTCGCTCCCTCTCTGTGTATGTTATTGTTCAGACAGCTATTTCAAGTTTCCAAATCCACAAGCTTCTAATTCTATAATTTTAGTTTGAACTTCTTCACTCAGTTTCCCTGGTATCTTTCATTTATTTAAATATAAAATGTAAGACAATGGATAGCTTATGTCTGAGGATACAGCTGTTAACATGCTTTCAATTTCTTCCAGTTTTCTCACTTTTTTTTTTTTTTTGGCCAGTCCAGAGGCTTGAACTCAGGGCCTTGGCACTGTCCCTAAGCCTCTCTGTGCTCAAGGCTAGTGCTCTACCACTTAGCCACAGTGCCACTTCCAACTTTTACTGTTTATGTGGTACTGAGGAATTGAACCCAGGGCTTCATACATGCTAGGCAAGCACTCTTAACACTAAGCCACATCCCAACCCTCCCTTTGATTTTAAAGATAAGGAAGGCCACCATGGCCTGTTGTTTCTAAATAATAGTTACTGTAATATCCATGAAGATAGTGTTATGGGTTACTACAAAATTCAACCCTTGTCCTGGTATTGATTAGCTACTTCATTGGATATATCAGTTAACTTCTCTAGCCCCAACTATTTCTTTCTTAAAATGTGAGATTGCAATGTTCTCACTGAGAACAGTTAAGATGGAATAATCTCTCTCTCTCTCTCTTTCTCTCTCTCTCTCTCTCTCTCTGCCAGTCCTGGGGCTTGAACACAGGGCCTGGGTACTGTCCCTGAGCTGCTTTTGCTCAAGGCTAGCACTCTACCACTAAGCCACAGGGCCACTCAGGCTTTTTCTTTTTATGTATGTTTAAAAAGCTCATATAATGCCAAGTTCTGGTGTCTTACAACTATAACCTTAGGTACTTAGGAGGCTGAGATCTGAGGATCATAGTTAGAAGCCAGCCCAGACAGAAAAGCCCCTGAGACTCTTATCTCCAACTAAGCATTGAATATCTGGAAGTGGAGCTGTGGTTCAAGTGATGGAGTGCTAGCTTTAAGCAAAAACACACACACAAAAAGCCCAAATATAAGACAAGTGCCAGTGGCTCATGTCACCAGAGTGCATATAGTCTTGTATATCTTTGCTAAATAAATATAAGAATTATTGCTGGGCAATGATGACTCACACCTTTAATTCTAGCTACTTAGGAGGCTGGGATCTGAGAAGCAAGGTTTGAAGCCAAGTCAGGCACACAAATCTGAGAGACTAGAGCACCACCTATAAGTGGAAAAACCCTAAGCAAGAGCTTGAGGGCTTAAGCTCAAGCCCCAGTACCAGCACCACAATCATACTCCCCCTACAGCCTTCTACATATACACACACCAAAACAAAAACACACCCTATAATTCTAAGATCTACATGTTATCTTATTTTTTATGTTTTATTTGGAGTTAGAACTCAGGACTTCATGTTTACCAGGGCAGCACTCTACTACCTGATCCAAACCCCCATGCATTTTACCTTTTCTCAGATAGGGTCTCTTGCTTTTCCAGGGCTGGCCCAAGACCATAATCCTCCTACCTTTGAAGAGCTAGGGTTATAATCATGTGCCATCATGCCCAGTTCATGTCAATGATCTTGATGGGGATTTCTCCTTCTTTTTTTTTTGGCCAGTCCTGGGGCTTGGACTCAGGGCCTGAGCACTGTCCCTGGTTTCTTTTTGCTCAAGGCTAGCACTCTGCCACTTGAGCCACAGTACCACTTCTGGCCATTTTCTGTATATGTGGTGCTGGGGAATCGAACCCAGGGCCTCATGTCACTAGGCCATATCCCTAGCCCTCTCCTTCATTTTAACTTGTCAATGAGTTAGAAGGCTGGAGAAAATGCCTCTGTCATATAATCATCTGGATACACACTTACTTGGTCTAAAGAAGGAGTGAATCTAATAGCAGGAAGCAAAGGCTGGAGAAAATGCCTCTGTCATATAATCATCTGGATACACACTTACTTGGTCTAAAGAAGGAATGAATCTAATAGCAGGAAGCAAAGATGGTGATATTTAGGGAGCAGATGAAGTCTTTCGTGGCCACCCCACCCCCCTACTAACATGCCAACACTGCTTAGAGAATGTTCTAGTTCCTGACATTGCCTTTCAACACATTTTACTGCAGAGAAGAGATGACCAGTCTCTCTGACATATCAAGAACAGCCATTCAGAGCAAGAAATTGTGGAAAATATCAGAGTTCCTTGACTGACACCTTTAAACATGGATGTATCATTTATTTTTAACATAAATTCTAAAGATCATTCAGGGATATTAAGAGTAAATAAGGGGCTGGGGATATGGCCTAGTGGCAAGAGTGCCTGCTTCATATACATGAGGCCCTGGGTTTGATTCCCCAGCACCACATATACAGAAAATGGCCAGAAGTGGCGCTGTGACTCAAGTGGCAGAGTGCTAGCCTTGAGCAAAAAGAAGCCAGGGACAGTGCTCAGGCCTTGAGTCCAAGCCCCAGGACTGGCAAAAAAAAAAAAAAGAGTAAATAAGGAAGGACTGGGAATGTGGCTTAGTTGTAGAGTGCTTGCCCAGCATGCATGAAGCCTGGGTTCCTTTCCTCAGTACCACATAAACAGAAAAAGGTGGAAGTGGTAGAGCACCAGCCTTGAGCACAGACTTGGGGACAGAGCCCAGGCCCTGAGTTCAAGCCCCAGGATTGGCGCGCGCGCACACACACACACACACACACACACACACACACACACACACTCACCCACACACACCAAAAAAAAAAAAAAAACGTAAATAAAGAGCCAGGGACCCTGGTGGCTCATGCCTGTAATCCTAGCCACTCAGAAGGATGAGTTCTAAGGATCACAGTTATAAGTCAAGCAAATCTGTGAGAGTCTTATCTTCAGTTAATCACCAAAAAGCTGAAAGTACAGTGTGGCTGAAGTGGCAAAACACTAACCCTGAGCAAAAAAAGCTCGGGGACAGCATCCAGGTCCTGAGTTCAACCCCTAAGACTGGCACAATAATACAGAGTAAATAAAACTTGGGCAGGGGCATAACTGAAGTTGTAGACAATGAGAGACAGAGTTCTCATTACTACATCCTATCATTGGTGAGTACCCAAAGGATGACACTGTACTTATATGTTTTAGGGTTCTGGTAAGGAGGCATTCCCTTCTCTCCTGTTTCCTTTCTTTGATTCCTCTCCTAGAAGAAAGAACTACTGCACAAAGGAAGCAGTAGTCAGCATCTGTGGAAAGAATCAGTGGATAGGGGCAGGGATGCAGCTCAATGGTACATCACTTGCCTAACAAGTACAAGGTACTGGGTTTCATTGTCAGTCCAGGTTGTTGGGGCAGAGAGGGAAAAGAAAGAGAGGAAAACAGTGAAAACCAAACAGAACAAAGTGAAACTGGGTACTGATGGCTCATGCCTACAGGATGATGAGATCTGGAGGATAGTGGTTTGAGGCTATTGGAGCAAACAAGAAAGCTCCAAGTTCTGAGGGAAGGAAGGAGAGGAAAAAAGGGAGAGAGGGAGGGAGATATGAGGGAAGGAAAAAGATAGGGGGTGAGAGAGGGAAGAAAAGAGAAGAAAAAGTGAAAAGCAAAGTAAAACAAAGTTAAGAGGAAAGAGTGAGGGAGAGGGAGAAAGAGAGAGAAAGAGAATGGGTCAGTCAAGTACTAGCCACATTCTAGCCTTATTTACTTACACTGTAATTGAATAGCTTTAATCTGTTTTTGTTTTTTTTGTTTGTTTTTTTTTTTTTGGTCAGTCTTGGGGCTTGAACTCTGGGCTTGGGCACTGTCTTAGAGTTCTTTAGCTCAAGGCTAGCACTCTACCTCTTGAGCCACAGTGTACTTCCTGTTTTCTGGTGGTTAATTGGAGATAAGTGCTTCACAGACTTTCCTGCCCAGTCTGGCTTTGCACCACAATCCTCACAACTCAGCCTCCAGAGTAGATAGGATTACAGGTGTGAGCCATCAGCGCCCAACTAGCTTTAATCTTAACTAAAGGAAAAGACCATACTGTAAGTGTGTAGGAAATATACCAAGCAAATAGGTAGCAATATACCAAACAAATATTTGGTCTACAAATTGAGCCAAGCCTCGTAGATAATTTTTTTTCCTAAAAGGATGCCCAGAATAGCTGCCTCTGCTACTAAAACTGAAATATACATACACAAGAAATCAGGATAAATTGTATTCAGTATAGTCCTTGTGATATTTCTTTTTCCTAGTAATAATTACAGGTTACATTACCTTATTTAACTAATAGTAATCAGAATCATCACATTGAACTAAAGCACCAGACCTGAACAACCTCCCTACTCATCAAAGGTAGAGAACAGGTGACCGATAGCTTTTATTTTATTTTATTTTTTTGCCAGTCCTGGGCCTTGGACTCAGGGCCTGAGCACTGTCCCTGGCTTATTTTTGCTCAAGGCTAGCACTCTGCCACTTGAGCCACAGCACCACTTTCGGACGCTTTCTATATATGTGGTGCTGGGGAATTGAACCCAGGACTTCATGTATACAAGGCAAGCGCTCTTGCCACTAGGCCATATTCCCAGCCCGACTGATAGCTTTTAATCAGTTCAGATTATTGGTAAGTTTCTTTTCTTCCTTTTACTAAACACTAAGAGCCAAGTCACTGTGCTGACCACTGGGAGATAAAAACTACTTCACTTGAAAGGAATTAAAGACTGGAGAGTGTACAAGTTCATGTGTAACTATTAAAGAAAGAAAAATATGATTCAGAAGAAAGTAAAAAGAAGAGTTGTGGGGCATAGGTTCAAGTAGCAAATCACTTGCTTAGTGCCTGGGTTCAACTTCCTAGTATCCCCCACCCTGACCCAAATTGCTTAAGTTGATCTAGGAGAAGCTGAGGTAAACCTCATAGTATTGATAGACTTTGAAGAATAAGAGTCAAAAGGATGGACATGAAATTTAGAGGATAAGAAATAATCCATGGTTTGAATATAAAATTGTCTATGAGACTACAGAAGTAAGTTGAACTTAGGCTGTGAACTCAATATTAAATATAGGTAGCCAGGTGTTGGTGGCTCATGCCTGTAATCCTAGCTATTCAGGAAGCTGGGATCTGAGGATCTTAGTTTGAACCCAGTCTGGGCAGAAAAGTCTGAGACTCTTATCTTCAATTAACCATCTAAAAACCAGAGGTGGAGCCATGGCAGAGAGTGGTAAAATGCTAGCCTAGAGAAAAAAAAGCTTAGGGACAGTGGCAGGCCCTGAGTTCAAGCCCCACAACAAAATATATATGGCTAAATTTTGAAGCATCAGGTTTCTGATCAAACTGTGCATAGTGGTACACATCTGTAACCCCAGTTCTTGGGAGGCTAATGAAGGAGAACTGCAAGGTTGAAATGGCCCTGGGTTTTGATCAAGTCCTTATCATGGAACTAGATGTTGAACATGAAAGAATGGCCCATACTAGGTGTTGTTTAAAGGGTAATTTTTGTTGTTGTTGTTCCTGGGGCTTGAACTCTGGGCCTGGGTGCTGTCCCTGAGCTCTTCAGCTCAAGGCTAGTACTCTATCATTTGAGCCTCAGTGCCACTTCCAGTTTTCTGGTGGTTAACTGGAGACAAGAGTCTCACAGGGCTGGGAATATGGCCTAGTGGCAAGAATGCTTGCCTCATATACATGAAGCCCTGGGTTCCATTCCCCAGCACCACATATGTAGAAAATGGCCAGAAGTGGCGCTGTGGCTCAAGTGGCAGAGTGCTAGCCTTGAGCAAAAAGAAGCCAGGGACAGTGCTCAGGCCCTGAGTCCAAGCCCCAGGACTGGCAAAAAAGAGTCTCACAGACTTTCCTGGCTTTGAACTGCTATGCTCAGAGCTCAGCCTCCTGAGTAGCTAGGATTACAGGCGTGAGAGGGTTAGGGAAGTGACTGGGAGGCAGAGAAGGGAAGATAGGCAGAGAGAACTGGCTCTCTGGTTTTACAGATCAGGAAACTGGAATTGTGATGCTTTAAGAAACACAAAGGACAATTTGATTTCTAAGTACAAGAAAAAAAAACACGGGGGAATGTAATATGGAGGTCAGATCTGGCCAGTGAAATAGGGCAGAAGCTGACTCCATCTCCACTATCTCCCCAGCACCCTCTGCTCAGAGGCCTGGGAAGATTCCCTCTCCCTGTAAAGAATAGTGCCCCAAGGCCCCTGAATCAGCATGCCAATTCTTGATGGGCATGCCTGGATTCCTATAGGAAGGGAAGCCCCATCCCCAGGTAATGGGAGTTCCTGAATCCCAAGAGACAGGGGTGGGCATATGGCCTATAGGTTACTGAACCTGTCTGTCAAGTGCTTGGAACTGGGAGCTCCCTGTGACCCAGCCCCCTGGCCTGACCCTATTTAGAGGCAAGCCATCTCAGGAGCCATTATGCTATGCCCCATGTTCGAGTCTTGTGTTTGTTGTCCCCATGGTGTCCCAACTCAGCTCTCCATTGGAGCTCAATTGGTTTGTTGGAATCCTCTAGAAGTAAGTCTCTGTGCTACTGTCCTGTTCTATGTTGTATGCTTTTCTGAAAACTGGGACTAGTCCATCTGGAACTTCCCCAATAAGTTCATTTTTTTACTTGAGAAAAGAAACACAAAGGACAGAAGCTATTTTAGCTGTAAATATAAGAATTCTTTTTAGTCTTCTTGAATCTGAGGACCTAAGGATATTCGCAAAGAGTTGTCTCATCTGGCAGACAATATAGCAAAGGCTGAAGCCTTGATTAAGAGTTTAGTGTTAGGGCTGGCAATGTGGCTTAATGGTAGAGTGCTTGCCTAGCATGCTGTGAAGCCCTGGGTTTGATTCCTCAGTACCACATAAACAGAAAAAGCCGCAAGTGGTAGAGTGCTAGCCTTGGGTAAAAGAAGCTCAGGGACTGTGCCCAGGCCCTGAGTTCAAGCCCCAGGACTGGCAAAAAAGAAAGGTTTAGTGTTAGAATCTGGATACAGGGGCTAGGAATATGGCCTAGTGGTAAAGTGTTTGCCTCGTATACATGAAGCCCTGGGTTCGATTCCTCAGCACCACATATATAGAAAATGACCGGAAGTGGCGCTGTGGCTCAAGTGGCAGAGTGCTAGCCTTGAGCAAAAAGAAGCCAGGGATAGTGCTCAGGCCCTGAGTTCAAGGGCCAGGACTGGCAAAAAGAAGAATATGGATGTAGAACTTACCTCAGTTACAGAAACAGATGAGACTACTCAAGAAAGACAGAGAAAAGCCAGACACTAGTGGCTCAAGCCTATAATGCCAGCTACTCAAGAGGCTGAGATGTGAGGACCAAAGTTTGAAACTGTTAGGTCAGAGGAGATGGTGTGGTAGATGAACCAGCAATGGTAAATGGAAGAAGTATGTCTCACAAAAGTTGGGTCTGCGGAAAAGGGGCTGTCAGGACTGGGAATAGTCCTCAGAAAAAGAAAAAAATGCAGAAAGGAATTCTGCCTGTCTTGACTCAACCTCTCCCTCACCCCCCTTCATGTGTTACATTTAGACTACATGGTATTCAGGCAGGAAAGAGAAGTTTATTTTCCAAACTGCCTGCCCCAGGCAGGTGGAGCCGAAGGGCCTAAGGGGCCCCGACCTGCAGCCCTCCCCTCCCCGCCTTTTTTAGGGCAGGAGCAGAAAGAAGGTGTGGCCACACCAGATGAGGATGTGATCTCAGAATGTCCTACGGTCTGAGGGAGGGCATGGCCAGGGGCGGTCCAGGATGTGACCTCAGAGAAGGGGGCAGTAATTGCCTCCAGGTGTTTCAGTTACCTAGGTAAAGCAAATACTAGGAGACTTAACCAAGAGGAGGGAGGGGGCACCTGAATGAGGCCTTCCAAGGTGGACCTGACAGAAGCCACTAGCAAGTCAGAAAGTGAGCTGAGGTTCAAGCACTAGCCTTAAGCAAAAATGCTAAGGGAAAGGGACAATACCAGAGCTCTGAGTTCAAGCGAGAGAGGAGAGAGAGACAGAGACAGAGACAGAGAAACAAAGGGGGGGGGGGGGGAAGGGGAAGGAGAGAGAGACACAGAGAGATTTCAGGAGGCTGAGGTCTGAGGATCAGACTTCTAAGCCAGACCTGGCAGGAAAGTCAGTGAGACTCTTATCTCCAATTACCCACCAGAAAACCAGAAGTGGTTGAAGTGGTAGAGAGCTAGCCTTGAGCTCAGGGACAGCGCCCAGCCCAGAGTTAAAGCCCCATGACCAAAAAAAAAAAAAAAAAGGATTTTGGACAAAACGTTAGACCCTGTATTTTAACTATGTATATCCTGACCTTGCTCAAACTAGTTAGCTGAGATTCAGTCTGGTTCTCCTTAACTCAATTATGGAGTCAAAGATGCACATGATTTCATTTGTCACATTGAGGTACTAATTTGTTGGCTCTGAAACATATACTTACTTGTATAATCATGCTCCTAGAAGGATTTAGGAGCATTCCAACCATATTTCTCACAATTTCCTTCCGAAGATCCAAGTATGTAACTTCCTGATTACAACCTTACCCATGTTAACGGTATGTTATATCTTGAACCTAACATATCCTAACACAATAGCCATAACCTAATTTCAAACATAGTCCTCAACCTAAAAGAGACAAAACTTTCCTTAACATTGTAACTGAAATATGAGACAAAACTTTCCCTAAGGGGCTGGGAATATGGCCTAGTGGCAAGAGTGCCTGCTTCGCATACATGAAGCTCCGGGTTCGATTCCCAGAACCACATACATAGAAAACATCCAGAAGTGGCGCTGTGGCTCAAGTGGCAGAGTGCTAGCCTTGAGCAAAAAGAAGCCAGGGACAGTGCTCAGGCCCTGAGTCCAAGGCCCAGGACTGGCCTCCCCCCCCAAAAAAAAATAAAAAAACAAACAAACAACTTTCCCAACATGAGTAATGATGTTTGTTTAGAAAAAGCTATAGAGCGAACAATGTCTATGATTTCCAGTTTCTAAGCTGCACATTAGATGACAAACTTAATCAAGAAGTGAAAAAAGAGGTATGCACAAACATGAATATCCAAGCCCAAGTGACTCTCAGAACCTGTCCAATCTTCCTACAAGTTCAGCCATCAAGTGGCCTACTGCCATCGGCAGTGTAGTAGGATCTTTCTTTACATGGGTTGTTTTTTTTTTAACCTCTGCTCACAGCAGACATAAAGAAATAGACTTGTCCTGACCCATCTCTAACTAGGCATTTATGAGAAAAAAAATAGTCTCTCACCAGATCCTTACACATAATCAGCATTTTTGTTTGCTTCAGTCCCAGTCATTTCCTACCTTGGGCTAGTTTTGACATGCACAAGCCCTTTTGCACTGAATCTACATTGTATGTGCAGGCATGACATCAGCTGTCCTATCCCTGCAGGGTCTGTGAGGAGGAGACTTACAATGGTGCTTTGAGTCACTACAGTGCCCCTTCCTCTCCATTTAGGATTTCTGACATTTTTTTCCTTCCATTTAAAATTCTTCCTGCTAAAAAAAATTTTTTAAGGCCATAAATGGGAAAAAGGGAGTTGGCAGGCCTTAGGGGATGAAAAATTGAGAGGAAAGAGTTTAAGAAAAGTCATAAAACTGCTTTGTGGTTACATCTCTTGCCAACTGGTTTCAGTGTTAAATCAGAGCTAACGCTCGCGCACAGCAAAGAATTCCAGCTTTACTAGTCTTTGAAAATTCTTCCTAGGCTTTCAGAGATGAGCCTCAAGCAGTTAAGAAACAACAGGCATAACAAAGTTATGGGAAGGAACTGATAATGTCACACTGAACAAAAACTAAGGGTTACAGGAGTTCTCTATTTTATTTTTTCACAGAAGGAATATTTCATGCTATTACTTCACAAATAATTGGGATTTGGGCCAGATGTTTATTAGCTTTAAGGAAAAAAAAAATCTAGCTTCCCCATGTAGATGGAATCCAGAGTAAATGATGGCTTTGCTACCTATCAGATCTGTTTATTTCATTATAATGACTGTTGTAACGAACCCATCCCCACATACAAAGCCAGATATGTAGGAAAGTATGAGAAAACTGGAAAGTTTTTTACCAGCTCTGTGGCCTCTGGACTGTGTTATAAGTCCCCAGCATATGTAACTCATTTTCTAGTTAAGTAATTCCCTCTGGGGACTCAGTCTGCACTCCACATGAAGGATCAAATTTCATTAGCAGTTGTAGGAAAATGCAACCCGTGCATTTGCAAGTCAAAACTCCTGAAAGCCACAGTTAGTCTGGCTATCTTCATTGAGTTTTTCAGAGAGAGGATTTTAGCTGATAAAAAACATTTGTTGGTAGGCACAGATGAGGAAGTTGAGAAGCGAAGGGATTCAGCTAGCGAAGAGACAACCAACCCTCAGTTTTAATGTAAAACTTTGGCCTTAACACTCTGTCTGCAGCTGTGCCCAAGCAGAAGGCGATTCAGCAGTAATTCCACCCCCAAGGCTACAGATGACAAAAGGCACAGGAAGACAAATGAAAAGGGCAAGTGTACAAAAAACAGAATCCATCCAGTATCCAACTCTCTTCAGTTCTAGATATCAACTTGAATCCCAGTTTGAACTAGATTTAATGTGAAATGGCGGGGGGGGGGGGGGGAGTGTCTCACAATCTTACCATCAATGTAAATAACTCATTAGAGATTTTTTATTAAAGCATCTAACTTGAATCAAAAGATTTATTGACCACATACTCAACTCTACTACAGCTGGCCAGATTAGAAAAACAGCTTTGTTTAGTACATGAATTAAGTTTCTCAAATTTTATACTTGCCCAGTTCTTACCTTGGACTGAGTTGCTTCACCTTTCTCAAACATCATCTTAAGCCTGTTGAGCGGAACATTGTATTTCTCTATTTTGCCCGGAGTGTCGGTGTTTTCACTCACTTCAGATCTCTCTACTTCATGCTTGGAATCTCCTAGACAATTTTCCATCTTTCTACTTTCTGTTGCTTGGGCTTTATGATCCTCACTCTCCTCGGTGCAAGGATCTCGGCACTGGGTGAGGGCTTCAGGATGTGATCCAAGTCTAAGGTCAGCGCTGGTTCCAGAAGAGGTGTGGCTTTTCACTTCCACAGGATGGTGGTCCGCTCGGTGCCTAATCTCAAAGCTGTTGTTTGGCAGAGGATCTGCCTGCGACTCCGCTGACGCCGGCACTGGGTTCTCCCACTTCTTCTTTAACACAGTCAGGGTCCCCTTTCTAAAGTGCTGTGGGAGATTTTCAGTGTTCTAGAAGAACGAGAAGTAAGAGCCAGTTATAACTTGCCTGCTGCAACAGTCAAGCATGTTCTTTGTAAAATGAAAGTTTAAACTCAAAGCAGCTCCTGGTCCACAGCCGCTCAGGACAGCTGGGACAGCTGTTAACAGTTAAAGCCCAGCCACATAGAGTGAGCATCCACCCAGGACAAGGAGAGGGAAAGAGAGGAAAAGTCAGGAGCTGAAGCAGGAAGTGATAAAACAGGATAGCCTTATAAGGGCAAAATGCGAAGAAAAGACAGCCCAATTCTAATGACAGTTATAATGGAGATGAGAGATTTTTTTTTAACCCAAAGATTTGTGAGGAAAGAAAGAAAAAAACAGCAAAATTCCATGTATCTTAAATATTAGAACCATAAAGTATGTCACAAAATTATGTGAAGAATTTTGATTTTATTTTCTTTTAAAACTAAGAAAAATAGCCTAGCACTGGTGACTCACTCTTGTAATCCTAGCTGAGATCTGAGGAAGCTCAGGGACAGTGCCAGGCCCTGAGTTCAAGCCCCATGGCAGATAGAAAATTAAGGAAAAGAAAAGAAAGGGAAAGGAAAAGAAAAGGTTGATCACCGATAGCTCATGTACCCAATCCTAGCTACTTAAGAGGCTAAGATCTGAGTATCCAGCCCAGGCAGGAAAGTCTATGAGACTCTTACCTCCAACTAACCACAAAAAGTTGGAAGTTGCTGTGGCTCAAAATGGTAGAATGCTAAATTTGAGTTCAAGCCCCAGAACTATAGGAAGAAAGATAGGAAAGGAGGAAGGGAGGGAGGGAGAGAGGGGAGAGAGAAAGCAAAAGAGAGGGCTGAGATGTTGCTTAGTGGTAGAGTGTGTTTGCCAAGCACACAGAAGAAAACAAAACAACAAAAAAGACAAAGACATAGTATAGCTGAAAATACACACCACCAATAATTATAGATAGTAGCTTCAAGGATCAGAACTATGTATAGGGGCTGGGAATACAGCCTAGTGGTAAAGTGCTCCGCCTTGCATACATGAAGCCCTGGGTTCGATTCCTCAGCGCTACATATATAAAAAAAAGCCAGAAGTGGCGCTGGGCTCAAGTGGTAGAGTGCTAGCCTTGAGCAAAAAAGGAAGCCAGGGACAGAGCTCAGGCCCTGAGTTCAAGCCCCAGGACTGGCAAAAAATAAAACAAACAAAAAGTACTATGTGTAGAAACCTAAAGAAATCACCAGACTTACAAATATTTACATAAATGACACTTAGTGATATGACATAATTAACATGCACATAAACATCCTTTCCCCACCCCCCACCCCCAATTCTGGGGATCAAACCCAGGGCCTTGCACATGCTAGGTAAGTACTCTACATTGACTTATATCCCCAGTCCTCAAATTTATTCTTACACAAGAATCTCATCCTGTTTTTTATCCAGCACTCTTCTACATGTTTATCTATGTCTGAATTTTCAGCTATATTATAAAATTCACTATTCTATAGAGCCCCGGGTAGGAAAACAAGTAGGTGTAAGGAAACAATCCCACCCAGTCTGGTGATCAAAGAATAGACATTTACATACCTAAGACAGTTCTCTTTTACCTGGGTCAAAATGGAATTTACATATGTACAGGTTGAAAACCTGGAAATTGTCACTGATGTTGCAGAATAATAGAAGGAAGATACTTTTGAAAATCCTAAATAAACTGAAAAGCACTGCTTTCCCAGCCAACCACAACTTCTAGTACCTTCTTTCTCTCCATTCCTGCAGCCTCTGATTCCCTGGGCTTTCAACTGAGAAAAAAAAGACAGCAAACTTGGAGTGGAAGACTTGGGGGAATTAAATGGGATTAGCAGCTATATTGGGAATTAGGTCTCTTACCCTATTACTCTTCTGAATACACTGAGAGCCACTTCTAAAGTAGTAGCAAGACTTGGAAAAATAAAAGTTACAGAAGAACAACTGCTTAGTTCTAGTGGTTAAACTGCAGTTTAGAAAATGGTTCAAGGGGCTGAGAATATGGCCTAGTGGTAAGAGTGCTTGCCTCATGTACATGAAGCCCTGGGTTCGATTCCTCAACACCACATATATAGGAAAGGCCGGAAGTGGCACTGTGGATCAAGTGGTAGAGTGCTAGCCTTGAGCAAAAAGAAGCCAGAGACAGTGCTCAGGCCCTGGGTCCAAGCCCCAGGACTGGCAAAAAAAAAAAAAAGAGAGAGAGAGAGAGAAAGAAAGAAAATGGTTCACTGAGGGGGGCTGGGAATATGGCCTAGAGGCAAGAGTGTTTGCCTCGTATACATGAAGCCCTGGGTTCAATTCCTCAGCACCACATAGACAGGAAAAACCAGAAGTGGCACTGTGGCTCAAGTGGTACAGTGCTACCAGCCTTGAGCAAAAAGAAGCCAGGGACAGTGCTCAGGCCTTGAGTTCAAACCCCAGGACTGGCCAAAAAAAAAAAAAAAAAAAGAAAAGAAAAGAAAGAAAATGGCTCACTGAAAGAAGCATGTAAGAATCTGAGATTGATAATGCATAAAAGGAATTTGTTGAGTATTTTTAAATGGCTTCTATTAGACACAGCTACTCAGGATGCTGAAGTAGGAAGATAACTTCAGCTCAGGCGTTTAAGACCTGTTTGAACAACACAATAAGATCCCAGTTTAAATTCATGAATGAATGAGTGAATAAATAGCCACACAGCTCCAAAGCTGGTGTGGTAGTACATGCCTAAAATCCCAGACATTGTGAAGCTGAGTCAGAAGGATATGTAGTTCAAGTCTGGGCTATATAGTTGAATTCCAGGCCAGCCTGGGGCTACTTAGGAAGACATCATATGGAGCCAGACGAGCTAAGATTTAAAAAATGATACCATATGTTTTCATTTATATGTAGCAGCTACACCTAACAGACATGTATATTCATGGAGATGAACATACATACACACTTATGTATGTAAGGCCCGTCCCCAGAAGGCTCCATGTAGATGCCCCCCCACCTCCACCCAGGCACCTGGGTAACCAGCAGACCTGGAGGCAGTTACCTCCCCTTTCCCTGAGGTCACATCCTAATCCACCTGGCCACATCCCCTGCCCCTGCCCTAGATAAAGCAGGGCTGGGTGGGGGTCACCTTTCTCTCCTTTCTCTCCCTTGTCTCTGGCCGTGGATCACCTCGGCCACAGGCCAGCAGTTCGGTAATTACCACGCGGCATTCTCCCTTACCGGCTACCTACTTTAAAAAAACCTAACAATACACATATATCTGTATATATAATTATATAGATATATGGATAAACATAATGTGATAATTATAACTAAGGGACTACTTAGGACAAGAAAGAGAAAAGAAAGTAAAAGGGTGAATAATTTTGAGACATACTGCAACTATATATGAAAACAGCAAATAACTTCAAAGGAAGCTTTTGATCAGTAGGGATTGAGGGAAGGGGAAAGAGAAGCACCTTTGTTGGGGAGCTCACCAGGGTGAAAAAAGATGAATACAGTTGAATTAGATTGTCAGCACTTATAAAAATGGAGCAATGAAACCTGCTGAAATTACATTAGAAAATGGGGAGGGAGTAAGGAAGAGTGATAGAAGAGGAGAGATTGATTGGAGTAGATTGTGAATGTGCATGAAAATGTCACAAAGAAATCCCTGCTTGTATAGCTAAGATATGCTAATAGTAGTAATAATAAAAGTTCCAAAATCTGTTACTTTATCACCAGCAACACTTAGCCCTACTACCTCATGTCACATAATGGATGAGTCACCTAGGCCTCTGTCTTCACCAGCCAGTGCATACACCAGAGCCCTGAAAACAAGAGCCACATTCTACCTTGTTAACTGGACACTGCTTTTTGTAGACATATATTATGGGATCAAAGTGTATCTATTGACATGGGAAAATGCTCACAAGATAATTTTAAATTAAAAAAAAATCAAATTGTCAGGATCCCATTTACAATAGCATGTGTATTATAAGTATGATCCTAGAAAAGTAGTCTGGAATAAACTATATTAGGATGTTAGGTTAATTTTGGAAGATGAATTATGGTACTTGTATTTCTTTTTATAATAAAACAATAATATAATAAATGGGTGAAAAAATAAAAGTATACATTATCTTCATATCACAAAAAAGCTTTCACAAGGGCTGGGAATATGGCCTAGTGGCAAGAGTGCTTGCCTCCTATACATGAGGCCCTGGGTTCGATTCCCCAGCATCACATATACAGAAAATGGCCAGAAGTGGCGCTGTGGCTGAAGTGGCAGAGTGCTAGCCTTGAGCAAAAAAGAAGCCAGGGACAGTGCTCAGACCCTGAGTTCACGGCCCAGGACTGGCCAAAAAAAAACAAACCAAAAAAAATGAAAAAAACAAAAAAGCTTTCACAGAACATGAAATAAGTTTGATGTTACTGTAAGTAGCCTGAGTACTGTAGTCTCTACTTGTGATGAGCAGGAAGAGGATTTGGGTGGTGCAGTTTCAGCAGTGTCCTGAACTAGACTCCGGTGGAGGTTATCCCTTTAGGGAGGCCTTTTTGTTTCCTTTCAGGAAGATTAAGTATGCTTTTATTAAAATGAGCTTCTAAAGATACAAGTTCAAGAGTGTAGAGGCAGGGGTGGAGACAAGAAGAGAAAGGGCTGGGAAGTGTGGTCTGATAACATTAAAGGCTCTACACCCTTAAATCACTCCTGGGAGTGCTGCCCAGTCCATGGTGGTGATTCAAGTCTTTAGGACCCAAGGCAAGTTACAATGAAGAAAAGTTATACAATAATAGCAATAGCTAAAATCAACACAATGTAAAGAATATTAGCCCGAGAGGTCTAGGTTTATCATTGGATAATGAGTTACAAATCATATACTTTGGGCTGGGGATATGGCCTAGTGGCAAGAGTGCTTGCTTGCCTTGTATACATGAAGCCCTGGGTTCGATTCCCCAGCACCACATATACAGAAAATGGCCAGAAGTGGCGCTGTGGCTCAAGTGGCAGAGTGCTAGCCTTGAGCAAAAAGAAGCCAGGGACAGTGCTCAGGCCCTGAGTTTAAGGCCCAGGACTGGCCAAAAAAAAAAATCATATAATTTTCTTTCTTTGTATTGTCTACAATTGAACCCTTGAACAATGTGCCTCCATCCAACCTTAAGCAAGTTTCTGAAAACTACTATACAAGATTATTAAAGAGAATAAATAAGACTGTATTAGCATATGTCATATAATATTTACCTAAATAGGCATTCAGCAAGTGGTGACAATAATTATTATTATTTTTTGTGTTTTTTTTTGCCAGTCCTGGGGCTTGAACTCAGGGCCTGAGCACCGTCCCTGGCTTCTTTCTGCTCAAGGCTAGCACTCTACCACTTGAGCCACAGCGCCACTTCCAGCATTTTTCTATATATGTGGTGCTGAGGAATTGAACCCAGGGCTTCATGTATACGAGGCGAGCGCTTTACCACTAGGCCATATTCCCAGCCTGACAATAATTATTAAATAAATGGCTTAGCCCATTCCTCCAGCCACTAGTCACCATGGTGAACAACCATGAAAAACCACCACAGTGCTATTAGTCACCTCCCAAGTCAGGAATCTGGGTTATAGTTTCTTTTTCTTTTCTTTTTTTTAAATTTACTTTATTGTCATGGTGATGTACAGAGGGGTTACAGTTATATACCTAAGGTAGTAAGTACATTTCTTGTAAAACTTGTTACCCCCTCCCTCATTTTCTCCCACTTTCCCTCCCCCTCAACCCCCCCAAGTTGTTCAATTAATTTCCAACATATTGTCTTATGTGTATCATTGTTGCATTGGCTTGCCCTTTGTCCTTTGTCTCACCATTTTGATTTTCCCTTCCCTAATTCACATAAACATATATACAATACCAAGGGTACCAAAATAAAATACAGAGACAACAGGGAATAAACCATAGGAAAGAAAAAAGAAATAATTTCACATAGTACATTAAAAATAACAACAACAATGAAAAACCTCTTGTTTCCATATCTTGGAGTTCATTTCACTTAGCTTCATCTTATATGATCATATGTACATAGTTATTGAACTATTGTGATCCTCTGCTTGGACTATCCTAGACATATACTAAATTATTACCAATGAGTGAAGCCATGGAATCTATGTTTCTTTGGGTTTGGCTTACTTCATTTAATATGATTTTTTCCAAGTCTTTCCATTTCCTTTTGAATGAGCTGATGTCATTCTTTCTGATGGAAGTATAGAATTTCATTGTGCATAGATACCACATTTTCTTGATCCATTTATCTACTGAGGGGCATCAGGGTTGGTCCCATATCTTAGCTATGGTAAATAATGCTGCAATGAACATGGTTGTACTGATATCTTTAGTATGGCCTTGTTTGTGATCATTTGGGTAAATGTTCAGAAGTGGGATTGCTGGGTAATTTCCTAGTAGTGAGGCTTGAACTCTGGTACTTGGTGCTGTCCCTGGGCTCTTTTTTGCTCAATGCTAGCACTCTGCCACACAAGCCACAGCACCACTGTTGGCTTTTTCTGTGATTAATTGGAAATAAAGAGTCTCATGGAGCTAGGTGCAGGTGGCTCATGCCTGTAATTCTAGCTACTCAGGAGGTTGAGATCTGAGGATTGCCGTTCAAAGCCAGCCCAGGCAGGAAAGTCCATGAGACTCATCTCCAATTAACCACCAGAAAACTGGAAGTGGCACTGTAGTTCAAGTGGTAGAGTGCTAGCTTTGAGGTGAAGAGCTCAAGTACAGTGCCCAAGCCCAGAATTCAAGCCCCATGACCGGCCAAATAAAAAAATAAAATAAATAGTCTCATGGATTTTCTTGTCTGGGCTGGCTTCAAACTGTGATTCTCAGATCTCAGCCTCCTGAGTAGCTAAGAATATAGACACAAGTCACTAGTGCCTGGCCTGGGTTACAGTTCCTTATAGTTTCTTTCTATTCTCTGTACAGGGTAAGTGCCAGGAGGAAAAAGGTGAAATCCTAGTTGATGTCATTTGTATCAAAGTCTTAACATTTTCCCTAAGTATTGTTTTAGGAAGTGAAGAAGTCAAACATTTTCAAGGACCACATTTCTTACTATACTATCACAGTTTCTTTTCTCTAATTAACATTCAGGAGGCCTTGGAATTTTAGCACATTGCCCCTGAACCATAATTATCTCCTTGAATCAGAGGAGATTCAACAACATGTTCTTTCTACATGAACATCTGACTTAGAAATGGGATGAGTTAGAGCTAAGTCTTATATTTGTGTAAGTCTTTTCCCTTTTTGGGGTCTTAGATGTTGCAATCACAGGAGAATTTTCATTTTAAAAGTAGAAGAATGAGGGGCTGGGAATATGGCCTAGTGGCAAGAGTGCTTGCCTCGTATACATGAAGCCCTGAGTTCAATTCCCCAGCACCACATATATAGAAAATGGCCAGAAGTGGCGCTATGGCTCAAGTGGCAGAGTGCTAGCCTTGCACAAAAAGAATCTAGGGACAGTGCTCAGGCCCTGAGTCCAAGCTCCAGGACTGGCCCCCCACCACCCCAAAAAAGTAGAAGAATTATCTGGGTGTGGTGTTGCACATCTGTAATTCTAGCACTTGGGTGGTTGAGGTAGGAAGATCAGGAGTTCAAATCCTTGTGTTAAAAAAAGAAAGGAAGCTGCGTGCTGGTGGTTCATTCCTATGATCCTAGCTACTCAGGAGGCTGAGATTTGAGGATCGCGGTTCAAAGCCAGCCCAGGCAGGAAAGTCCATGAGACTCTTATCTCCAGTTAACTACCAGAAAACTGTAAGAGGTGCTGTGGCTCAAAGTGCTAGATCACTAGCCTTGAGCTAAGAGAGCGCAGGGACAACACCCAGGTCTGTTGTAAGTTCAAGCCTCACAGCAGACAAAAATAAAAATAAATAAAAAGAAAGGAAGATAATCTAACCCATGTAACTGTAGCCCCTCTGTATATCATCTTCATAATAACAATTTTAAAACAGAAAGAAAAAGCACTACGTGGTAGGAGCTGGTGCCGATGGCTCACACCTATAATCCTAGCTACTCAGGAGGCTGAGACCTGAGAATCATAGTTTGACGCCAACTTGGGCAGGAAAGTCTGCAAAATTCTTATCTCCAATAAACTATTCAGAAAAGGCCGGAAGTGGTGCTGTGGGTCAAATGGTAGAGACTTCCCTACTTGACTCCCTACTTAACCAACAAAGAGGTCCCCTGCAATAATCTGATATGTATTCTTAATTTTCCTCCTTCCTTCCCTCCTCTTCTCCCCTCTTTTTTCCTAATTTTTGGGCATGGACTACCATATATAGCCACTAACAATTTAAAAAGAAATTATGCTCTACCTTTTCCTATATGTTCACACTGTGATGCACCTTGTTTTAATCAATTTGTTTATTTATCTATAAAAGTCTTGAGATACAGTTGTTCTTGAGCTTTCAATCCTCCTGCCTCAGCCATCCAAGTGCTTGGATTAAAGTTGTATGCACTTCTGGATATTCCATATCCATATACAAAATCTTATGATCATATTATACATATTTTATGTTGTATATATCTACCACTAATGAGTATCTGTATTGCTCAATATTATTTGCCAGTTGTTCACATTTTAATTTTTCTCTTTTACTTTTATTATGTTTCTCAGACTATCAGTGAGGCTAAACCTTTGTTCCTATAGTTCTTCTTTCTTCTTTAATTACCATTCACATCCACTTACCTAACCCCCACAGGTTAAAAAGCACTCTGCTTTATTTGCTCTCAACTGTCACATTTTCCATTACTGACAACTCTTCTTTTTAAAAAATATTTGTTTCTTCAAGGCCCAATGTGGTAGTACATGTCTATAATCACAACTATTCACACAGAGATCAGGAAGATCAAAGTTTTCCACCAGTGTGGGCAAAAGGTTGGGAGGCCCATCTGAACCAATAAGCTAGACATGTGATTCACATCTGTGTTTCAGCTATGCAAGATGCATTGGTACTGGATGGCAGTCTGAGGCGAGATCCTAGGCAAATATGTGATGTCTCTCTGCCTTGAACTTTGTCCAATTGGCCTTTATCCCACTACTTCCAAACAGTACAAGATGACCAGTGACCTACCTCCCTGTTGCCAAATCTGATGGTCAACACCCAGCTTCTCTATGTTACACCCTGTTAAGTCATCTAGAAAAGCTTTCTTCACTTGCCTTCCTCACAGTCTACTGCTTTTTTTTGTGCCATTACTGGATTTGAACTGGGCTTTTCACTCAAGGCTGGCACTGTATAATTCAAGGCACATCTCCACTTCCACCTTTTTGGTGCTTAATTGGAGATTAGAGTCTCACAGATTTTTCTACCTAGGCTGGCTTTGAAGTGGGATCCTAAGATCGCAGCCTCCTGAGTAGCTCGGGCTATAGGCATGAGCTACAGGTGCCCTGCCTTCTACTGCTTGTTTTAATCAGCTGCTTTTTCTCTTTTCTCTACTGGTTACTCCTCATTGCTCCAACCTTTATAAACAGCACAAGGCCACAACCAACACCTCTAATCTCTGTGCTCTCCACTTACTAGCTTGGTTATCTCATGCATCTCATTTAATTACCATTGATACCTTGACATACGCCAGTCTCTCCTTTCTGGATTTCTTCTAGTGTCCAATATGTACATGTAAGTTCTCATTTGTCATTTCCACTTAGATGTCTTAATAAAGCCCTTCATATTTAATATGTCCAAAGCTAAGATGCTAATTCCCTCACTCCAGACCTGTTTTTCCTGTAGTCTTCCCTATCATCTCAGTTAATAGCATTTTAATTTAATTTAATTTAGGTCAAAAACATTGTTGCTATTCTTGATTCTTCTCTTTCTTTCTACCATCAATATAAATCCTGACCAATGCTCATAAGCTATACTGCTATCACTCCAATCTAATCCACTGCCATCTCTTCCCTAAACATTACAATTGTCACCACACGGACACCATGGTTCCTTTAACTTTGCTAACATCAGTCATTGCTCACAAACTCCACTCCCAAAGCCTTCTTCCCTTTTTATTTTTTAAGTAATTACTTATTTACTGTTAAAGTGATGTACAGTTTCATACGTAAGGCCATGGGTACATCTCTTGTACTATTTGTTACCTCCTCCGTCATTCCTCCCTCTCCTCTCCCCACTTCTTCCCTTCAGAGTTATGGTCTCCTTCCCTTCAGATCTTCCCAATGACCCTATATGACTTTTCTGCTCCTAGTCCTCAAATAAACAAAGACTTTTTTTTTCCTCATTTGACCATGCTGTTCCTTCGATCCACATCTTTCCTTTTCTTGGCTCATGTCCTCAGATCTTTGTCTAAATGTCACCACATCAGAGGACCGCACCTAAACTCTGCTCTATGCTATTTCACAGCACTAGTCACAACCTGACAGAATTGCTGTATCTCCCCTTAGAATGTAAATGCTATAAGGGAGACATAGTGCCTCAAACAGTGCTTAATATGTATCAGGTACTTTGAGAAAGTTTGCTAATAGAATAAGTAAAATGAAAGAAGGAGAAGGAAGGGAAAAAACAAGCTGGACACAGGACAGAAGAAACCAGTGGAGTGAAATAATGGTAGTATTTTTTCCTTCTAATGTACAAGAGAAGATTTATTTTTAAATTCCAAGGAAATTAAGCCAAAGGCTTAGTCAGTATTACCTTAGAACAAAGTGACATGGGTATATTATACATCCATTTAAATAGGTTAGGTAGCTAGGTGCTGGTGGTTCACATCTGTAATCCTGATTACTTATGAGGCTAAGATCTGAGGATCATGGCTCAAAGCCAGCCTGAGTAGGAAAAACTGTGAGACCCTTTTTTTTTGGTCAGTCTTGGGGCTTGAAGTCAAGGCCTGAGCACTGTCACTGAGTTTCTTTTGCTCAAGGATAGAACTCTACCATTTGAGCTACAGCGCCACTTCCAGCTTTAAATTTTTTTTTTTCCCAGTTGTGGGGCTTGAAGTGTGTGTCTAGGGGCTGTTCCTGAGCTCTTCAGCTAGCTGTCTACCACTTGAGCTACAGTGCCACTTCTGGTTTTCTAGTGGTTAACTGGAGTCTCATGGACTTTCCTGCCTGGGCGGGCTTTGATCTGTGATCCTCAGATCTTAGCCTCCTGAGTAGGTAGGATTACAGGCATGAGCCACCGGTGCCTGGAAGCTTTTTCTGTTTATGTGGTACTAAGGAATCAAACTCAGGGCTTCATGAATGCTAGGCAAGAACTCTACAACTAAGCCATATTCCCAGCTCTCAGTGAGACTCTTATCTCCAGGTAACCACCAGAAAACAAGAAGCAGAGCTGTGGCTCAAAGTGGTAAAGCACTAGCCTTGAGCGAAAGAGCTCAGCGACAGCACTCAGGCCCTGAGTTCAAGCCCCATGACTGGCTAAATAAATAAATAAATAAAATCTAACCCATTTATTATAGTAGGTTAGGTACCAAATCTATTTAATGTTGGGTACCTAATATATTTAAATATAAGATATGTATATTCATGCATGTATATTATACACATACATTACATACATAATATATAAGATATATAATGTACATACATGATTATATATTATACAAATAATGTATAATATGCATATTTCTAAATGGCAAGCCAAATTAAAGAATTGTTGTCCTACTAGAGGCCACAAAGTTAATCTCTTTGTGTTTCCCATACAATGATGATTCACAAATTCAACAATGATTTCGGATCCAAAATCTAGCCATTGGGAAAACAGACTTATAATTTGTGGCATTGCATAAAATTATTTTTATCATATTTGATCACGAGTTGTCCCAGTTATATACTGAGATCGATTATAGATAGGGAGAGAGAGAGAAAGAGAGTATAGGTTTGTGTGGGTAGCTCATGCCTGTAATCCTTGCTACTCAGGAGGCTGAGCTCTGAGGATAGGGTTAAATTCAAATAGGGTTAAAATTCTACTTTTCATAACACCAAGTACTAAGTGTAACATAAATTTTAGAGTGGCACATGGCTCAGTGGTACAGTGCTAGCCTTGAGCAAAAAAGCGTAGGGACAAGTGCCTTGAGTTCAAGCCCAGAACCAGAAAAAAAAGTAAGTGAGAATTCCATGTTATGGCTTTGTGGCTTTTAGTAGAAAGTGCATCAATTTATGCAACATTATGGCTTCTAGAGAGGGTATATTGCATATAACAAACCCAAACTGTGTGCCATAATATAATAAACATGAATGGTGAAAAAAAAAAAAGAATCACTATTTAAGTGTGTGACTTTTTTCCTTTGTAAATCAGGCCAACCAAGGTGGCACCTACCCATAATCTCAGTGCCTGGGTGCTAAGGCAGGAGGATCACAAGTTCAAGGATAGCCTGGAAAACATAGATAGTTCAAGGCCAGCCTGAGTTACAGATTGAAACCCCATTTAGAAAAGAAAAAGGAAAACAAAAAAAAAAGGGGGGGGGGCTGGGAACATGGCCTAGTGGTGGTGTGCTTGTCTTGCATGCACGAAGCCATGGGTTCGATTCCTTAGCACCACATAAACAGAAAAAGCTGAAAGTGGTACTGTGGCTCAAGTGGTCACATGCTAGCTTTGAGCAAAAAGAAGCCAGGGACAGTGCTCAGGCCCTGAGTTCAAGCCCCAGGACTAGCAAAAAAAGAAAAGAAAAGAAATGTACACACTGCCTTATGTGTGAAACTGTAACCCCTCTGTACATCACTTTGACAATAAGTAAATAAATTTTTTAAAAATTGAAAAAAAGGAAGTTTGCTATAACTTCCAGAGAATGACAGCAACTTCAGAGCTATCATTATTTAAATGCAGAGATACAGACATACAGACAGAAATACAGATTGTTTGATTTGGATAAAAGGATGAGAGCCTAGGAATCTTTGTTTTCATTTGGGCAGAAGTAGCAAGCCATTTTCCAAGTGGTTCAGGGAAACCATAGTCTTACATCCTTCACTCAGTACAGGAAAGAAAAGAGGCTCAAAAGGAGAATATCAGTTAAGAAGTAAGATTCCTTGCATCTGAGCCAACTTCTCCAGGGCAAATGGCTCAGAAATCACAGTGGCTGGCTCAACAGTCCACCACAGCTGACACAGAGCCCAGACCCCACAGAGCTGCAGGTGGCTTGGCCACACACTCACACATGTGAGTTCCACGTGCCCTGGGGCTTCAGAGTACTTACATTTCTCTTCTTTTCCATATTCGCCTCCTCAGCGGCTTTCTGGTACCTTCAGAGAAGGGAGAAAAAGAAAATGTCTTCAACTTAACTTCATTTTTACTCTTACAATCTTTAAGAAAACCACTTCTACATATTGTATTTCTACCAGTATTTGTCTTTAATGGACACTATCAGAAGCAGCAGAGAATCAGAGAAGCCTTCACTTCTTGGGGCCACTCTAGACCCCTGTTCAGATATAATAGAATGAGCCATGTGAATGAGGTCAAATGCTTAGAAACAACAGAGTAGAAAGTCAGGTCTAAGCTCCAGTTTTGTCACTTACCAAATGATTTCTAGGCAGTCACCAGACCTTTCCAAGCCTCAGGTTTCTTTCTACCCCTCACGCCCCCAGTACTGGGGCTTGAACTCAGGGCATGAGCACTGTCCCTGGCTCCTTTTTGCTCAAAGCTAGTACTCTACCACTTGAGCCATAGCACCACTTCCGGCTTTTTCTATATATGTGGTGCTAAGGAATCAAACCCAGGGCTTCATGTATGTGAGGCAAGTACTCTACCACTAGGCCATATTCCCAGCTCTCGGGTTTCTTTAAAATGGCTTCATAATCTATTATCAGGGTTGTTGCAAAAATTAAATGACATCAGGTGCCACTTAAAAATGCTTTGGAGTGGCACTGTGGCTTAAATGGTAGAGTGCTAGCCTTGAGCAAAAAGAAGCCAGGGACAGTGCTCAGGCTCTGAGTTCAAGCTCAGGACTAGCGAAAAAAAAAAAAAAGCTTTGGAAGCTAGGTGGCCAGGGGGCTACCCTTGTGATCCTAGCTACCCTGGAGCCTGAGATCCGAAGATCATGGTTGAGAGCCACCTTGGGCAGGAAAGACAGTGAGACTCTTATCTCCAATTACCCAAGAAAAGCCAGAAATAGAGTTGTGGCTCAAATGGTAGAGTACTAGCTTTAAGAAAAAAAGCCCAGGGACAATGCCCAGGCCTTGAGTTCAAGTCCCATGACCTGACCAAAATCAAACAAATGAAAATAACCTATTTATTACAATAGGTTGGGTACCAAACCTATTTGATGTTAGGTACCTAACAAGCCCCAGGACTGGCATTTTTTTTAAAAAAGCTTTGAAATAAAGTAAATACAACAAATGCTGCATAATTAATAATTCTAATATATATATATATCCCTGACCATGCATACATGCACATTAATTATTCTAAAATGTTTAGTTATAAGCTAGTCACATTGCCAGCACATGGCTGTACTTAAGTTACTGTTATTGTCACTTTAACTCAGTTATGTTTGATGGTATGACATATATTAAATGCCATTTAAAGCTGGACTTAGTAGCTCATGCCTGTTACACTAGCTACTGAGGAGGCTGAGATTGGGAGGACTGTGGCTTGAGGCCAGCATGGGCAAAGGGCTCTCAAAGCCCCCATTTCTTTTTTTTTTCAGCTTTTTTTTTTATTAATTTTTTTTATTATTAATTGAACATAAAAATTTTTTTACAAGGTGTTGTGCAAAGAGGGTGCAGTTACATAGTAGGGCAGTGTGTACATTTCTTGTGATATCTTACAACCTGTTTTTCCATCCCTTGTCTAGGTCAGGTAGACCCATATGCAATATACAATGTATCAAGCACACATACAGTGTTCACAGACTTGGTCTCTACTGTCTCTCCATCTCCCTTTGTTAACAGTCATATATCAGGGAGATCATGCCCCTTTGTTTTCTGTGTTCTAGGCTTGTCTCACTCAACATTATTTGTTCGAGTTCTGACCATTTCCCTGCGAATAACAATATTTCACCTTTCCTAATCGCTATGTAGTATTCCATTGTGTATAAGTACCATATTTTTTGGATCCATTCATCTGTGGAGGGGCATCTGGGTTGTTTCCAAATTTTGGCTATTGTGAATTGTGCTGCGATAAACATGGAAGTACAAATGTCCTTTTGATATCTTGGGTTTTGCTGTTTAGGATAGATGCCTAGGAGTGGTATGGCTGGGTCATAGGGTAGGACTATATTGAGCTTTTTGAGAAACCTCCATACTGTTCTCCAAAGTGGTTGTACTAATTTGCACTCCCACCAACAATGGAGAAGGGTTCCTCTTTCCCCACAGCCCCTCCAGCATTTGTTGTTTCCTGAGTTCAGAGTATAGGCCATTCTAACTGGGGTGAGGTGGTATCTCAGGGTTGTTTTTATTTGCATTTCCTTTACTAGCAGGGATGTTGAGCATTTCCTCATATGTTTCTTTGCCATTTTTATATCTTCTCTTGTGAAGTCTCTCTTTAGCTCTTTTGCCCATTTCCTAATAGGTTTATTGGGCTTGGAGGGGCTTAGTTTTTTGAGTTCTCTGTAGATGACAGATATCAGGCCTTTGTCTGTTGCTGTGCTGGTAAATATCCTTTCCCATATCGTTGGCTGTCTTTCTATTTTGGTGGCTATGACCTTAGCTGTGCAGAAACTTTTTAATTTGTAGTAGTCCCATTTGTTGAGTCTTTCCCCTATTTGTTGTGCCCCTGGGACTCTATTCAGGAAGTTCCTTCCTGTGCCTATAAGTTCTAGTGTCTTTCCTACTCTGTCCTTCAGTAGTTTCAAGGATTCAGGTCTGATGTTGAGGTCCTTGATCCATTTTGAGTTGATCTTGGTGCATGGTGATAGGCTTGGGTCTACTTTGAGTTTTCTGCATATGGCTGCCCAGTTCTCCCAGCACCAGTAGTTGAAGAGGCTATGTTTATTCCATTGTATGTCTTTAGCTCCTTTGTCGAATATCAGTTGGCTGTAAGAGTGCGGTTTTATTTCTGGGTCTTCAATTCTAATCCACTGGTCTTCCGATCTGTTTTTATACCAATACCATGCTGTTTTTGTTATGATGGCCTTGTAGTAGAGCTTGAAGTCTGGTATGGTGATACCTCCTGCACTATGTTTTTTGCCTAGAATTGCTTTGGCTATTCTAGGTTTTTTGCTGTTCCATATGAATTTATGGATTGGTTTCTCTATTTCAGTGAAGAATGTGGCTGGGATTTTGATAGGTATTGCATTGAATTTGTATAACAATTTGGACAAAGCCCCCATTTCAATCAATAAAAATTTGGGGCTGGGAATACAGCCCAGTGGCAAGAGTAATTGCCTCGTATCCATGAAGCCCTGGGTTCGATTCCTCAGTACCACATATGTAGAAAACGGCCAGAAGTGGCTCTGTGGCTCAAGTGGCAGAGTGCTAGCCTTGAGCAAAAAGAAGTCAGGGACAGTACTCAGGCCCTGAGTTCAAGGCCCAGAACTGGCAAAAAAAAAATTGGTCATGATGTGTAGCCGTACCTTTTTTCTTTTTGTTTCTCTCATATTCCCTTCCTGTGGTTGTACCCCCACTATCACTGTGTCTCATCTGAGTACCCTGGATACTGTACATACCTGTATTAGAACTAGGGAAGGGAAAGGGAATATCAAAATAAGGACACAAAGGATAAAAGACAAACGACTCCAAAAGCAATACTTACAAAACCATTTGGTGTAAACCAACTGTACAACTCATGGTGGAAAGAGGGAAAGGGCGAGGGAGGAGGCAGGGGAAAAATGAGAGAGGAGGTAACAAGTTGAACAAGAAATGTACTCACTGCCTTGCATATGAAACTGTAACCCCTCTGTACTTCACTTTGACAATAAAGGAAAGAAAAACAATTTTAGGCATGGTGGTGCACACTTATGATCCTTGCTGTGCTGGTAATATAAATAGGAGGATCATGATCCAAGCTGGCCTGGGCAAAAAGCAAGAATCTATTTGAAAATCAGCAGAAGCAAAAAAGATCTGAGAAGGTGGCTCAAGTGGTAGAGTTTCTGCTTTGCAAGTGCAAGAGCCTGGGTTCAAGCCCCAGTATTCCACCCCACCCTCCAAAAAACCTAAAAGCCACATAACACAGGTTGGTGGTATGAATCAAATAGAAGAGTGCCCCTCCGTGAACTAAAGAAGCTGAGAGCACAAGGCCCTGGGTTCAAACCCCAGTACCAGTACTTCTGGTTCCAAACCTTAATTAATCCCTAAATCTCAGTCTCCTGAGTGACTAGGATAAGGTTATAGGCATGGGCTGGAAATGGCTTAGTGGTAGAGTGCTTGCCTAGCATGTATGAAGCCCTGGGTTCATTTCCTTAGTACCACATAATAAGAAAAAAGCTGGAAGTAGTGCTGTGGTTCAAGTGGTAGAGTGCTAACCTTGAGCAAAAGGAGCTTAGGGACAGCATCAGGACCAGAATTCAAGGCCTAGTACAGGAGAAAAAAGGAAAGGAAGGGACAGGAAAGGGAAGGAAGGAAAGAAAGAAGGAAGGAAGGAAGGAAGGAATGAAGGAAGGAAGGAAGGAAGGAAGAAAGGAAGGAAGGAAGGAAGGAAAGAAGGAAGGAAGGAAAGAAGGGTGAGCTGGACACTAGTGGCTCACACTTGTAATCCTAGCTACTCAGGAGGTTAAAATCAGAGGAATCAGGTTCAAAGCCAGCCTGGTCAGGAAAGTCTGTGAGACTCTTATGTCTAACAACCACCAAAAAGCCAGAAGTAGAGCTGTGGCTCAAGTGTAGAGTGCTAATCTTGAGTGAAAAGGCCCAGGCCCTGAGTTTAAGACAGACAGACAGACAGACAGACACACACACACACACACACACACACACACACACACACACACACACACACAATGGGTTGAAAAGGAGTCTTGCAAATTTTTCTGCATAGGCTGGCCTTGAACTTCAACCTTCCTGTTTTCAGCCTCCCAAGTAGCTAGTAGCAGTAATTAGATATAAGCATCTGTAACTCAGAAGGTAGGTCAGAGAAAGTCACACTTAGGACTTTTCTGTTCATTTATGGCATTAAAGCTTCACAAGAGTAGAGGATATCTATAAAAAAAGTATATATATAAATATGTATACACACATATGTGTATATATGAAATATATATACTATATATAATACTACATAATATATATAATATACTATTATATATATATCTCAAGATTATGCCAAGAACTCAGTACTGGAGACTGGAGACATTTAGCAATTGGAAGAAAAGGAGGATATGAGAGAATGACAAGGAACAGATGAAGAAGGAAAAACCAGGAGACTGCCAGAGAAGCTAAGGGGGAAAAAAAAAACATTTGGGAAGGAAGAAAGGGTAAGATGTCATATAAGATAAAGGGCAAGAAACATCTCCTCCACTTAGCAACACAGATGTCTCTAGCATGATAAATATAATTCAACTACCCTTCTTTAATGGGTATTTGGACTGTTTCCAGTTTTTCAACACTTCAAATAGTGCTCTGGTGAATGTCCTTGTAAACAGATTTTTTTCCTCTACTCATACTAATAAGTCTGTCTAGAGACTGCCTCAAAGTGAGAATTGTACAACATAATGGACTGTAGCTTAACAGGAACTTAGGACAGGCCTTGAACTTACGTTTCTACAACCCTTGGATAATCATCTGTGGTATATTACAGCAATAATACAACACATGAAAGCTAGAGCCAATCAGCATACAGGTTTATAGTTAGTTGCTTGTTTTCCAGTAAAGGTATTTACATTGTGGTTAGTTGAGTAAATAAACTCAGGAATTCTCTTTACTCTCCTAACAGAAACACAGATCTTGAAAGAGCAAAATAGTTTTCTCTTTTATTTTTCAGGGTCCCAGCTCTAGGTTGCCCAGGCTAGCCTAGTATTCATTCTCCTCCTACCTCAGTGCTGAGATTATAGGTGTGTTTCAAAATAACTTTCTCCTTCCTGCTTGCCTTCCTTCCTTCCTTCCGCGATTCCTTCCTTCTCTTCCTCTCTTCCTCCCTCCCTCCCTCCCTCCCTCCCTCCCTCCTCTTCCTCCTTTTTTTTTCTCTCTCTCACTCTCTCTCTCTCTCTGTACCAGGACCTCATGCTCTTATTCAGCTTTTTTTTGCTCTCACCTGGCACTTTATCTCTTGAGCCATACCTCCAACCCAACATTTTACTGGCTAATTGGAGAAGGCATATCACAAACTGTTCTGCCAAGATCACTAACTAGCTGGTGGCAACACCAAGTGGGGCTTCCTCACAGCCCAGACTTTTCTAGCAGTGTTGCTTTATCAGTCAGAAGCTTGTACCTTTTGAGGCATTTATGAAATTAATTTTTTATATGCTGATATGGTACTAGGGCTTGAACTCAGAGCCTGCACTCTCACTCAATTCACTTGCTTGTGGCTGACACTCTGCCATTTGAGCCAGGCCTGATTCCAGCCTAGCATTTTGCTAGTTATTTGAGAGATACAATCTTCAGACTTTTCTGCCCAACCTGTTTTTGAACTGTAATCATCCAGATCTCAGCCTCCTAAGTAGCTAGTATTATAGATATAGATGTGAGCTACAAGTGCCCTTTAGCACTGTGTTTTTAGTGATGAAGCATCTGGAAGACCAGGTAAACACCAAGGGTTGTCTTGACTCCACATATGAAACTATCACTCCAATAACACATCCCTTTGTTGGTAATAAGGTAATTGTAAAATAGTAGACACGCAGAGGAAAGGACTCTACACCATTGTTCTTTCCTAGTTAGCTCTTTGATATTTTTCTATTTCATATTCTCATAACTGAAGAGACTCTAAGGCTTAGTATGCTCCTATATGGGGGCCTTGTGCTACACATGCTGGGCAAGCACTCTACCACTGAGCAGCCTGAGAAGCTAGGGTTATAGACACATGCCCTGGGCCTAGCTATTGTGGCTCAGTACTTCTGAATTTAGTGTTTACTAGGATTCAAGATTCAGACTTTTCTCAAAGGTACTAGTAATATTCTACTATAATATACCAGATAATGAATGAATTTTCATATTAAACATAATGCCATGGGTTGGGAATGTGGCTTAGTGGTAAAGTGCTTGCCTAGCATGCATGAAACCCTGGGTTCAATTCCTCAGTACTACATAAACAGAAAAATCCGGAAGTGGTGCTGTGGCTCAAGTGGTAGAGCGCTAGCCTTGAGCACAGAGAGGCTCAGAGACAGAGCCCATGCTCTGAGCTCAAGCCCCAGGACTGGCAAAAAAAAAAAAGGAAAGAAAGAAAAAAGGCCATTATTCATCATGCCTAGCTACAAGGGGCCATTTTGAAGACTCAATTTCAGGGAAAAAATTGTAATGAAATTTCTCTAATTAAAGCCAGACATGGTAGTAAACACTTAAAAATACTCCAGGTACTCAGGATGCTGCAGTAGAATTATACATTTGAGTCTAGCCTGGACTACTTAGCAAGATATTGGGGAGGGGAGAGAACAAGAGCAAGTGAGAGGGAGAGAGCAAGCAAGTATGAGAGAGAACTTTCTATAATTAAAAATCTCATCCCTCTTCCCTTCCCAGATTTTTCTGTGGTCCAGTCTTCTTCACGTATGGAATTTAATCTTGAAACTGCTCATTAATGCACAGCTGTGAAGCAGGCAGCTGATGGAGGATACTAAAATTATCTGGGGAGTAATAACAGTGTCTCAAATTTTTCTAAGACCAGAAAACAGAGTTCCTGAGCTATGACTGTTAGTTGTAAGCCTTCAAATAGAGGAAAGGGAATCTTGAGCCAAAAAAGGGAAAATGGAAACTCCCAAGGCTTAAACAATGTATTTTCTTCTGTAACAATTTTACCATTAAAAATGTTAGAGAAGCAAAAGAAGAGGAAGTTAACCAGTGTGATCTGTAAATAATTTTTTTTTCTTAAAAAAGGGTGAATAGTCACAAAAAAAGAGGGTATGAACCCTCTTCTGTCCTGGAACTGAGAATAATTCATGCTATGCTGAGGATAGCAGGGGTTGTGATGGGCGGGGGGGGAGGGCCTCTGAGAGGGAGGGAGCAAGGGAAGAGGAAAGAAAGGAGATAGAGAAAGAAGTGTGTGTGTGTGTGTGTGTGTGTGTATAAATGGATCCATGTGCTGGGTTCATCTTATTCTACCTCCAGTCACAATTGCTGAGCCTCAAAGTTCTTATTTGTCAAAGGAGTGGGAGGAAGGTTAGCAATTTCAAACTTTTAGCTTAGAACTGCCTTTTAAATGTTATCTTACATAAAACCTAAAATACAGAATCAGAGCAAGGCTTGGAATGTGGCTTATTGGAAGGGTGCTTATCTAGCATGCATGAAGACCTGTGTTCAATTTCTCAGCACAACACAAACAGGAAAAGCTGGAAGCGGCACTGTGGCTCAAGTAGTAGAGTGCTAGCTTTGAGTGGAAAAAAAGAAGCTCCTCGAGAATGCCCAGGCCCTGAGTTCAAGCCCCAGGACTGGAAAAGAAAAAATAAAGAGTCAAAGCAGAATGGCTGGTAGGGAGAGTCTGGACTCAGCCCTTAGATCTTCCCACCTTTCCAGAACGTTCCTCTGAAGAACTCAATGAAGATGATTTGAAAAATATGGGACTAGATTCCCTTTACTTCCAAAAATAGTCAAATAGGAACCTCTGGCAAGGAAACTAAACTCCACTCAGTCAACCTTTATCAATAATAATAGTAAGTGGAACAAAAGCTAACCCCAAATTGACCTATTTATAGGACTCTTCTCACCTCAAGTTTAATGATTTATGGACAGAAGTTTAATCAAAGAAGTCTAGAGCTGGGGCTGGGGATATGGCCTAGTGGCAAGAGTGCTTGCCTCACATACATGAGGCTCTGGGTTCAATTCCTCAGCACCACATATATACAGAAAACGGCCAGAAGTGGCGCTGTGGCTCAAGTGGCAGAGTGCTGGCCTTGAGCAAAAAGAAGCCAGGGACAGTGCTCAGGCTCTGAGTCCAAGCCCCAGGACTGGTCAAAAAAAAAAAAAAAAGAAGTCTAGAGCTAAAAGGATTCATGAGACATAATCTCTGATGCCCAAAATATACAACCACTCTTCTTTTTTTTCTTTCATACTGAGGTTTGAAGTCAGGATCTTGTACTTGCTAGACTGGTGCTCTACTATTTGAGCCATGCCTCCACTTTTTTGCCAGTCCTGGGGCTTAAACTCAGGGTCTGGGCACTGTCCCTGGCTTCTTTTTGCTCAAGGCTAGCACTCTATCACTTGAGCCACAGAGACACTTCCGGCTCTTTCTATATATGTGATGCTGAGAAATCGAACCCAGGGCTTCATGTATATGAGGCGAGCACTTTGCCACTAGGCCATATACCCAGCCCACTCCCAGCTTTTTCTGAGTAATTTATTGGAGATAAACTTAATGAACTTTCTTGTCCAGGCTGGTTTTGAACCATGATCCTCAGATCTCAGCCTCCTGAATATCTACGATTACAGGCATGAGCCATCAGTGCCCAGCTGGCAGGTTTCTGTTTGTATTTCAATTTTCTCAACCTCAAAACATAGATAATGTTCCTCTTTCCTATACTTTTTGTTAGGAATAGAAAGACTATATAAAGACTATATAATTCTGCTAAAAGTCTAGCAGTCTAGCCAGTATTATAGGCATGTGCCCCCAGTGCCCAGCTTGCCTCTAGTTTTTGTTTTTTTTTTTTTTTTTTTTTGGCAGTCCGGGCGTTGGACTCAGGGCCTGAGCTCTGTCCCTGGCTTCTTTTTGCTCAAGGCTAGCACTCTGCCACTTGAGCCACAGTGCCACTTCTGGCCATTTTCTATATAAGTGGTGCTGGGGAATTGAACCCAGGGATTCATGTATACGATGCGCGATGCAAGCACTCTTGCCACTAGGCCATATTCCCAGACTTTGCCTCTACTTTTTGTTGGCTGTTTTAGAGAAGCAACCTAGTGAACTCTTTTTTTTTTTTTTTTTTTTTTTTTTTTTACAGCTCTGGGGCTTGAACACAGGGCCTAGACACTGTCCCTGCTTTTGCTACTTTTGGTCAAGGCTAGCGCTTTTCCACTTGAGCCACAGTGCCACTTCCAGCTTTTTCTGTGTATGTGGTACTGAGTAATCAAACCCAGGGCTTCATGTCTTCTAGGCAAGCACTCTACCACCAAGCCACATTCCCATCCCCCTAGTGAACTTTTCTGCTTGGGCTAGCCTTGAAGTTTGACCTGATTTCAGCCTCCTGAGTAGCTAGGATTACAGGTATGAGTCACTGATTCCTGTCTAAACACTACTCTTTTGTACATATAAATATAAGATGTATTAACAATCAGAAAGTAAAATGCAACAAATATACATCACCAAGAGGCATGTGCTATACACATAGAGCTATACTCCAGTCCTAAATGCTACTTTTATATTTCTGATAAGAAACTTCTATAGCCTCTTAATGAAGCTTATATATGATTTACTACTTCAAAACTCTAGTAGAGGGCTCGGAATATGGCCTAGTGTTCAAGTACTCACCTTGCATACATGAAGCCCTGGGTTCGATTCCTCAGCACCATGTATATAGAAAAGGCCAGAAGTGGCGCCATGGCTCAAAGTGGTAGAGTGCTAGCCTTGAGCAAAAAGAAGCCAGGGACAATGCCCAAGCCCCAGGACTGGCAAAAAAACCCCACAACAACATTAAAAAAAAAAAAACTCTAGTAAAAAGTATCCCAAAATAAGAGAAAGCAGATTACTATGTGTTGGAAATAGAAATCAGAATACATTTTATGACAAACAGTCCTGTAACCTTCATTGAGAGCCCGAGGTTCTCAATTTCAGTGCCCCT
Organism: Perognathus longimembris pacificus; assembly: GCF_023159225.1. NCBI lineage: Eukaryota > Metazoa > Chordata > Mammalia > Rodentia > Heteromyidae > Perognathus > Perognathus longimembris. The sequence continues at coordinate 53,981,971 of NC_063161.1, read as the reverse complement.
GAAAAAAGCTTAAGTAATATTAGCTGCATGTCTCCATGAAACCTGGAAATATAAAACCTGGAAGAAGAACCCAGGCGACTCCCTGATCTTTACTGTGCTACTGCCTGGCTCCATTCTATCTTTACCTTCTGTTCCTCTGGAATGTCGCCACCATCTCCCGGTCCACTGAATAAAACACTATTCATCCTTTGAACTAGTTCAATGTTGAGATAAAAGGCAGCAACAGAAGCTGGGTACTGGTGGCTCATGCCTGTAATCCTAGCTACTTAGGAGACTGAGATCTAAGGATCATGGTTCAAAGCCAGCCCAAGGAGAAAAGTTTATTTGACTCTTATCTCCAATTAACCACTAAAAAGCCAGAGATAGAATTGTGCTCAATAGTAAAGTGCTAGCCTTGAGCAAAAAGGTAAAATAAAATAAAATAAAAAATCTCAGGGACAGCATCAAAGCCCTGAGTTCAAGCCATAGGACTGGCATGCATACACACACACACACACACACACACACACACACACACACACACACACGCATGTATCAGCAGAAAAATACTAGAAGAGATAAACCTAATATTAACTTGGACAGGTTTTTGTTGTTTTGTTGGTCATGGGGCTTTAACTTAGAACCTGGCATCTGTCCCTGAGCTCTTTTGCTCAAGGCTAAGCTCTACTACTTTGAGCCCCAGCACCACTTCCAGTTTTTTGGTGGTTAATTGGAGGTAAGAGTTTCATAGAGCCAGGCACTGGTGGCTCATGCCTGCAATCCTAGCTACTCAGGAGGCTGAGATCTTAGAATCACTGTTCAAAGCCAGCCCAGGCAGGAAAGTCCATGAGACTCTTACCTCCAATTAACCACCAGAAAACCAGAAGTAGAGCTGTGGCTCAAAGTGGTAGAGCTCTAGCCTTGAGCTGAAGAGCTCAGAGACAGCACTCAGGCCCCAAATTCAGCCCCAAGACTGACAAAAAACAAAATGAAACAAAACAAAAAAGCGTCTCATAGACTCGTCTGCCTGGGCTGGCTTTGAACAGTGAGTCTCATATCTCAGATTCCTGAATAACTAGGATTACAGTTATGAGCCACCAGGGCCCAGCTCTCAGGTTTTTCTTTATACTTGTTTTCTCAACTACAAAACATGATAATGTTTCTCCTTCCTATACTTTTCGTTAGGAATAAAATGACTACATAAACATAAAGACTATATAATTCTGCTAAGAGTCTAGGAGTTGGAGATGTAACTTAGTGGTAGAACATACACTTAGTATATACAGGCCCTCAGGGCTCAATTCCCAAAACAAATTTTTTTTCCCCAAAGATCTAGCTGGTGGCTCACACTGTAATCCTAGCTGCTCAGGAAGCTGAGATCCAAGGATTGTGGTTCAATGTCATCCCAGGCAGGAAATCTGTGAGACACTTATCTCCAATAAACTACTCAGAAGAAGCCAGAAGTGCCACTGTGGCTCAAGTGGTAGAGTGCTAGTCTTTTTTTTTTTTTTTTTGGTTGTGGCGGGGCTTGAACTCTGGGGAGCTGTCCCCCAACTCTTCAGTTCAAGGCTAGCACTCAACTACGCGAGCCACAGCTCCACTTCTGATTTTCTGGTGGTTAATCGGAAATAAGGCTCTTCGGACTTTCCTACCTGGGCTGGCTTTGAACCACAATCCTTAGATCTCAGCCTCCTGAGTAGCTGGGATTACAGGCATGAGCCACCAGCACCCAGTTTAGAGTGCTAGTCTTAAGCAAATGAAACTCAGGGACAGAGCCCAGGCCCCAGGGTTCAAGCCCCAGGACTGCCCCCCCCCCCCCGCAAAAAAAAATCTAGCATAGAGCCTGATAAACTGGTTTAGGCTAGGGGGTCAGGACTTACAATTCTGAATCACTACAGTTGGCTTTTATAATCTTCCTGGAGAAAAGATGGTTAACCACCTATGCCATGAGATGACCTTAAAGGTTCTTTGTGCTTTCAGCAGGATTAAGAAGGCCTCTAAATACATAAGCTTTGTAGATTAGAATGATGATTTTCATCAATGTGAGTGTTAAAATATGAAATATGTGTAGTTACTTAATCTCAATTTTTAAAAAAGCACAAAAGGGGCTGGGAATGTGGCTTAGCAGTCAGTAGAGTGGTTGCCTAGCATGCATGAAGCCCTGGGTTCAATTCCTTAGCACCACATAAATGGAAAAAGCTGGAAGTAGCTTTGTGGCTCAAGTAGTAGAGTGCTAGCCTTGAGCAAAATGAAGCCAGGGACAGTGCAAAGACCTCTAAGATGAAAAACAATTTCCAATGCCCTAACTCTCATCAATGCTACTACAAGACTCAAACTCAGATCTTTATAAGAAGTGGCTGGGCTGGCCAGTGACAGATAAGAATGGTTGAAAAGGGCACTGAGAAAGTAAGAGTTTAAAGATGTCTAGTCAGAGAGAAATGTGTGCCAGGGAGATTCCACACTGCTGGCTGTGCAGAAGCAGCCAGCTGGCAGCCAGATCCTGAGTTCAACATCCAGGAGCAAAGAGCAGCCCCAACCCCAGAGAGAAAAAGGGCACCTGGCCTCAGAGATACAACACTAAGAAACAGACTTCAGCAACCGGAACCAACTTGCTACAGATCCTTCTCCAGTTATGGCAAGCTCTATTTGACTACCCTGATTGTTTCTCCTGAGACTTTGAATATGTATTAACTCTGTAAATCCTGATGGACCTATCTTGTCCCATACCTTCATGTTTTCTTTTCCTGTGTTGCTATACTCAGGATTTGGTTTTAGAAGTGGATACGTGCCACATGTGGTGGCATACCCCTATAATCCTAGCTACTGGGGAGGCAAAGATCAGGAGGATTGTGGTTCCAAGCCAACATGTAATTCCAGCTAAACAGGAGGAATAAGCTATAATCCTAGGTACACAGGATGGAACCATCAAAGGCCAGCCCCTAGACAAAAAATATGGGTTAGAGGAATGACTAGAGTGGTAGAGTACCTAGCAAGAATGATGCCCTGAGCTCAAACTCCAGTACTGAAAAAAGAAAGTGGATATCTAGTGGAGTAAAAGATGCTCTAAAACAAACAAACAAGAAGTAAAAGTTCAGGGGCTTGGAATGTGGCTTAGAGGTAGGGTGCTTGCCTAGCATGCATGAAGCCCTGGGTTCAATTCCTCAGCATTAGATAAACAGAAAAAGCCAGAAGTGGCACTGTGGCTCAAGTGGTAGAATACTAGCCTTGAGCAAAAATAAGCCAGAGACAGTGCTCAGGCTTTGAGTCCAAGCCCCAGGACAGAGAGAGAGAGACAGACAGACAGACAGACAGACACAGAGAGAGAGAACGTACTAGAGGACTAGAGGGCTGGGAATGTGGCTTAGTGGCAGAGTGCTTGCCTAGCATGCATGAAGCCCTGAGTTCAATTTCTTAGTACCACATAAACAGAAAAAGCCAGAAATGGTGCTGTGGTTCAAGTGGTAGAATGCTAGCTCTGAGATAAAGAAGTTCAGGGAGAGTGCCCAGGCCCTTGGTACAAGCCCTAGGACTGGCAAAAAAAAAAGTAGAGCTAGAGGCATGGATCAGTGGAAAGAGTACCAGCCTAGCAGGTATGAGGCCCTGAGTTCAAACCCTAATACTACTACAAAAAAAAATTTAAATTAAAAAAATTCTGTAAAGCAACATATGGGAATCTACTGGAGATGCAAGAAAAGTATGTAGAGAAACAGCAGGCAGCCACTACTCACAGTCATACAATGCATGGCAAGAGAAAGCCAAGTTAGGGAAAAACAGGTGGGGATTAAGAAGAGTGAAATGGGTAGGAATGTAGAGAAGTTTCTCTGCAAAGCAGGGGGTTTCCACATCCCATTAATCACATCTCAGTGACTCCTGTATCTTCCCTTCCTTTCCATTTCTGTTGCCTACCGCTTTCACTTGAGTTCCCATTAGAGCCTCATAAATTGTCCTTATGCCATCCATCTCTCACCTTGCCAATATACCTTTCACACTGTTGCCAGAAGCATCTTTCTAAAATACAGGCTTGATCATATCAGTTTCCCTGTATGAAATCCTTCAACTGCATTCAGTTTATCTAATGAAATCCTAACCTTAGCATAGCATTTAAGGCCTCCAACTTCGGGCTCTAGCAGAACTAGTCCCTTCTCCCTTTTGTTTTTGTCAGGCTAGACTGCTTGCTTTCCTGTTCCCTTTGTGTTCAGTTTCTACAATCCCTTCCTTATTCAAACTGACTTATTTGTTTTTCTCTTGTACTACTATTGATTCTTAAACTTCCTGAAGGTAAAAATCACCTGGATACTTGTTAAAAGTACAAATTCTCTGGGCTGGTAATGTGGCTTAGTGTTAGTGTTGCCTAGCATGCAGGAGACCCTGGGTACAATTCCTTGGTACCACATTTTTAAAAGTATTAAATAAATCATAATTAATTTTTTAAGTTCAAGTTCTCCAGTGTCATTGTAGACACAGAATTAGAGGACCCACGTATGATATTTTTTAAAGATGTTCAAGCGAGGTATAGCTCAGTGATGGAAAACACCCAAGGATTTGGATTTAATCCCTAGGAAAGGGGGAGGGTTTAAATTATCTTTCCCATTGGAAGGTGGAGTCAATCTCCCCCACTGCCACTGAAATATGAGCTGGCCTGAATGACTCACTACTAAGAAAAGAATGTAGCAAAAGTGATAGTGTATGACTTCTCAGGTCATTAACAGGCAATACAAGTTCTAGCTCCCCTTCTCCTTTGTTCCTTTCTCTGGATGTTTGCCTTTGGATCCCAGCCACCAAACCAGTCACATGGAGTAGCCATGTGTAGGTGTTCCAACCATGGCCTCCACTGAGATCCCAGATGACAGCCAGCATCAACTGATTTGTAAGCAAGCTTTTAGATAATGATGGTCCCCAGCCTTTGAGCCATTCATGCTAAGTAAAGCAGAGACAAACCCTGCCCAAATTGAGACGCTTCACACAAAATACATGTTGCCATTATTTTATGCTTCTAAGTTTTGGAATTTTTATTTTATTTTTTTTTTGTGATGCTGGGGGTAAAATTCAAAACCTTCTACATGCTAAGCAAATACTCTACTAAATGAGCTATGCTTCCAACCCTTGGGATTTTTATTTATTTATTTATTGGACAGAGTACATAGCTCAGGCAGGCCTCAAACTAGCAATCTTTCTGAATATTGGGATTACAGGCTTGTGCCACTATCCCCAGGAAGATCTTATGTATTTATCTAACCATCTATTGTTTGTTTTATTTATTTGGAACCCAGCAAGAAGCTAACTGAAAGAGCAAATTATTAACAAAATCAGGAAAGTTGAGGGATCTGAACTATACTGTTTAAATTCCTTGAAACAGGGTTTAGTGGAAGAGTACTTGCCCAGCATGCATGAAGCTGCCCTGAGTTCAATTCCTCAGTACCACATAAACAGAAAAAGCTAGAGGTGGTGCTGTGGCTCAAGTGGCAGAGCTCTATCCTTCAGCACAGAGGCTCAGGGACAGAAGACCAGGCCCTGAGTTCAAGCCCCAGACCTGCCCCCCCGCCCCCCCCCCCCAAAAAAAAAGCTTCCTGAAGCCAGTGATTACCCTCGGCTTTCCACCCTTCTTTTCTGAAATAAATTTATATTTTCTTTTCTTATTTCAGAAAAATACATGAAATTTGACATAAAATTACAACAATTTAAAATGCTGCAGTCCTGTGTCCATCTTCCCTCCACCTTAGGTTATCATCAAGGAAGGGCAGTGTTTTCCTCAGAGCAGATGCACAAGGAATTTTTTTTTGTTGAAGAAAAGTAGACATTATAGATTACAGAGACTTCCTATTGGTATTTAACTGTATGCTACATTTAGTTCTTAGAATGCTTTCTTCAAATTTTTATCATCTTTCTTTTCATAAATGTGTTATAGCTTCCCATTAATTAACAAATTCTACTAGTGAAATAAGCCTACCTACCACCTGTCTTAGGTTCCTTCCTACCACGGCATCTGTATTCACTATCTGTGGCATATTATTTGCATAGACCATTCCCTGAATATTTACTGAGTGGGTACTATGCTCTAGTCATTGTACTACTCTCTAGGGATATAGGATGAAACAGGAAGCAGTCTCCATATCAGAGAACCAATGGTCCAGAGGAGAGTTGGCAAACTTTTTTTTTGGCCAGTCCTGGGCCTTGGACTCAGGGCCTGAGCACTGTCCCTGGCTTTTTTTGCTCAAGGCTAGTACTCTGCCACTTGAGCCACAGCGCCACTTCTGGCCATTTTCTATAGATGTAGTGCTGGGGAATCGAACCCAGGACTTCATGTTTATGAGGCAAGCACTCTTGCCACTAGGCCATATTCCCAGCCCGGCAAACTTTCTTAAAAGGCCAGATAGAACTCCTGGGCATCTACCCAGATATCACAAGCCACAATACCATAAAGACACTTGCACATCCATGTTTATTGGTGCACCATTCATAATAGCCAAGCTGTGGAAACAGCTCAGATGCCCTACAGTAAATGAGTGGATCCAAAAAATATGGTACCTATACACAATGGAATTTTACACAACCACTAGAAAGAATAATATTATGTCATTTGCAGGGAAATGTATGGACCTAGAACAAATCCTGTTAAGTGAAGTAAGCCAAGCTTAGAGAGACAAACGACACATGTTTTCTTTCATAGGCAGAAGCTAAATCTAAAATACACCAGATCATAATAAATTATACACGTCTTTAGACATTCATGTACAGTGAGACTAAATGAGGGTACTGCTAGGAGAGAAACAGAAAGGCACAATGCCTATGTGCATCTGATCATACAAAATAACATTTATCAAAATTAATTCCAGGAAATGGAAACAAGAGGAAAAAAAGATTTTTTTCTTTGTTGATATTTTTCTTTTTTTTTCTTTTTGTTCTGTTTGTTCATTTGTATGTCTTTGGAGTGTAAGGAGAGGCACTGAAATGAAGGAGCAAATGGTGAACAAATGCAGCAATGTTACTCACTGGACACTATGTTGAAAATGAACTGTATAACTTCTGGATGGGGAAGGGAGGTAAAAAGTGGGAGAGGGCAAGGGAAGGGATGAAATTGTTCAAAGAGATATGTACTCTTTCTTTTATTGGGCAGGAGGGGGTCAGTTGTGGGGCTTGAACTCAGGGCCTGGGCACTGTCCCTGAGCTCAAGGCTAGTGCTCTACCACTTTGAGACCAGCTCCACTTTCAGTTTTTGAGTGGTTAATTGGAGATAAGAGTCTCACAGGGACTTTTTTTGCCTGAGCTGGCTTTGAACCGCAATCCTCAGATCTCAGCCTCCTGAGTAGATAGGATTACAGATATGAGCCACCAGTACCCGTCTAAGAAATGCACTCTTTACCTGATCTTTGTAACATAATAACAATAAAAAATTTTTTTTAAACCCTAGACACACTGGGGCTGGGGATATGGCCTAGTGGCAAGAGTGCCTGCCTCATATACATGAGGCCCTGGGTTCGATTCCCCAGCACCACATATACAGAAAATGGCCAGAAGTGGTGCTGTGGCTCAAGTGGCAGAGTGCTGGCCTTGAGCAAAAAAAAAAAAAAAAAAAGAAGCCAGGGCAGTGCTCAGGCCCAGAGTCCAGTCCCAGGACTGGCAAAAAACAAACAAACAAAAAAAAAAAAACCCAGACACAAAAAAGGCCAGGTAGAAAATATTTTAGATTTTAAGGGGGATATAATCTATTGCAACCAGTAATTCTACTGTTGTAGTGTGAAAGCAACTGCAGACAGTCCATACATGGGCATGGCTTGTTCCAATAAACTCTATTTACTAAGTTTTGTTTTACTTGAAGTGTGACAAATGCAGCTGACAAACTGAGTTTTAAGTGTTATACTTATCTTAAACAGATTAGTTCCTACGCATGATGGTCATGCTTTCACTCTTATTCTGCATCCAATCTTCATTCCTTTGGACTTCATTCACTTTGGACTTGATGAGTTTGCTTTTATGACTATATATTATACTGTAATTAATATGGTTAATTATAATAACATAATGATTTACAATATGCTTTATGATTATAGGGATTTTTTCTTTGTAAGTTTTTCTTTGCCTTAATTAGACAAAAATCCAAGACAATAAATAGGTCCTCTGTTATCACCCCTAGACTCTGTAGTGTACATAAAGTCAAGGTGATTCCCATAACACCATTTTACATATGCTTCCTTCACTTGTTTTCCTGACAGGTGGCTATTTGCACTTAAGGCACATGAACCTTTTTGTCCAGGATTAGCACTTACTTGGAGAATATTTCAGCAATAGCTGATGACTTGTTCTTGTTGACTAGAGAAAGTTCTCTGGCTGTTACCCTTAATGATAGCGAAGTCCATTGCCGTCTGTTAAATGGAGTTGATTCCATCTTGACCACAGATATACCGAAACACCTATACAATAAAGAAAGTCAGAAAATTAGACAAAGGAAAGGACTACCCAGTATCCAAGGACTGGCAGCAGTGAGGTAAATGAGGGAGCAGAGAAGCAAGATGAACAGACCAATCTCATCTACCAGTTCTGTGAAATCTTGGTCAAATGAGTCAATATCTTTGAATTGCAGTTTCCTGTAAAAAGAGAAGGTTAGAAGAGATAATCTCTAAGGTCGCTTCCAGATGCATCATTTTATGACTGATCCCACTGTGCAAACATTGATTGGCCTTTCTCTGAACTTAAGTCTGTTCCAAAGTCACATTTGGATGGAAATCTTCCCCTCTTCTGAATTTCATCCCAAGGGAAGTACAATCAGCATCTCAGTAATCAAGTCCAAATTAGGTCCTACCCACATCCAAGTATCTTTTGGCTGCTCTCTCTCCTCAAAGTCCTCAGCACTTGACTTGTGGCAGAAAGCTGGGGGTATTACATGGCATAATAAGAAAGATCAAGGGCTTAGGGATGGGCAGACCAGTGAAATTTTAACTCTGATACCCTAAACAAGTTATGTAATTTGGGGGCTGGAAGTGTGGCTCAATAGAAGAATTCCTAGTATGAATAAGGCTTTACATTCAATCTCCAGTAATGCTAAGTAAATAAAATAAGTGTTTTGTTTTTAGGTTTTTGTTTTTTTTTTTTTTTTGCCAGTCCTGGGGCTTTGAACTCAGGGCCTGACCACTGTCCCCAGATTCTTTTGCTCAAGGCTAGTGCTCTACTACTTGAGCCACAGCACCCCTTCTGGCTTTTTCTATATATGTGGTGCTGAGGAATCGAACCCAGGGCTTCATGTATACCAGGCAAGCATTCTACCACTAGGCCATATTCCCAGCCCCCAATTAAATGTTTTGTTTTTTTTTTCAACAAAAATCATGCACTCGGGGCTGGGGATATGGTCTAGTGGCAAGAGTGCTTACCTTGTATACATGAGGCCCTGGGTTCGATTCCCCAGCACCACATATACAGGAAATGGCCAGAAGTGGCGCTGTGGCTCAAGTGGCAGAGTGCTAGCCTTGAGCAAAAAGAAGCCAGGGACAGTGCTCAGGCCCTGAGTTCAAGGCCCAGGACTGGCCAAAAAAAAAAAAATCATGCACTCTTTTCAGCTTTAGTTTCTTCAACTGAAAATGAAGGCAGTACCTGTCTTTCTAGGGAATTTAGTGTAGAATTAAAAAGATAATATGTTCAAAGCACTGAGCATATTATAATAGTCTGAAGGACATTTGAAGTATGATATGTTAGCATTGGCTGTTATTGGAGCAGTTATTTTTATAAAATCTTTTAGCAACTAGGAAAGTACAGTGTACTTGAAATTCAGGGGATAAAGCTCTACACTTGGCATTCACTGGTGGCTCATGCTTATTATAATCCTACCTACTCAGGAAGATGAGATCTGGGGATCACAGTTCAAAGCCAGCCCAAGCAGAAGAGTCCACTGGAAGTGAAGCTATGGCACCAACCTTGAGCTAAAAAGCTAAGGGACAAGACCTAGGCCCTAAGTTCAAGCCCCATAATGAGAACAAAAGAAATAAAAACAGGGCTAGGAATATGGCCTAGTGGTAAAGTGCTCCTTGCCTCATATACATAAACCCCTGGGTTCAATTCCTCAGCACCACATATATAGAAAAAGCCAGAAGTGGTGCTGTGGCTCAAGTGGTAGAGTGCTAGCCTTGAACAAAATGAAGCCAGGGACAATGCTCAGGCCCTGAGTTCAAGCCCCAAGACTGGCAAAAAAAAAACACCCACAAAACAAAACAACAACAACAAAATAAAAACAATGAGGGGCTGGAAATGTGGCTTAAAGGTAGAGTGCTTGCCTAGCATACACAAAGCCCTGGGTTCAATTCCTCAGTACCGTATAAACAGAAAAGGCCAGTGCTCAAGTGGCAGAGTGCTAGCCTTGAGCAAAAAGAAGCTAGGGACAGTGCCCAAGCCCTGAGTTCAAGCCCCAGGACCTGCACCAAAGGGGGAGGGGAGCAGGTTGGTAAGAAGGATGACTTCAGTGTTAGACACATGAGAGATATTCATAAGAGAAGCTTAGCAATTAAGTAACCAAGTCTATTTTTATTCAGTAAGGGTACTGGGCCACATAAAGCTCCACTTATTCTTCCCAAATAACTAGCTAATTTGTATTAGAGGTAGAGTTGTTAACACTCGGTTCAGAGTCCTTTAGTCAGACCAGGTGGATTAAGGTGGGACAATTTAACTATCTAGTGGGTAACTTAGGGTCTGGAAGATAAAGATCTCTAGGACAAAGGTCCTTGCAGCTAAGCAGTGACTCACTAGGAAATTTGGCCCAAGGTATCTTCTTCCCCCAGGTATTGCTTAAGTTGAGGTCAATAGCTGCTCCAGGAAGCCAGTTCTAATAAATTCATTTACAGGCTCACCTGACAAAGGGAATTGTCCCTTAGAGACCAGGTGGGGACAAATGCAAATAAGAATCACCACAATCAGCGGCTCTCCAAAGCTACTAATGATAAAAGCATGTCCTCATAAAGCCCTGACTTTGCTCTTCCCTTTCTTTTTTCCTCCCCCACCTCTCCTGACATGATTACTTGAGCAAGCAATACAGATGGCTCAACACACAGACTTACAAAACACATCCTACAAACATACTTTCACACTCATTAAGAGAAAATGTAATTCATAAGGAATACTGTCAAGCTATACAGTTTTTCCACCATAAACTCTTTACAACTTCAATGTTACAAGGTAAAAAGAAGGTTAGAAGGTTTAAATGTTAGAAGGTTTAAAAGAAAAATAACCACAATTTCATGGAGTACCTCCCCTTTCCCACAAATCATAGTTATAGGGTATGATAGCAGGTACTCAAAGACTGAAATAGGAGGATGAAAATTCAAGGCAGTCTGAGCAATTTGGCAAAACACTGTCCCAAAATTGAAAAAAAAAAAAAAACTAGAACACTAGCTTTATAAGCAAGACAAGACCCTGATTTCAACTTTCAGTATCACAGGGGAAAAAAAATCCAGAAATGGACAACCATAAACTTTCAAGATATAAAATGAATTTCAAATAAAATCTATATGAAATATGATAGAGTACTGATGTTTGTTTTTTTTTAAAAAAACACATTTAAGTTTTTTTTTGTGTGTAAAATTCACACATTATTGAAAAATGTTTTGGAAGTTACATTTCCAACTTTTCTTTTTCTTTTTTTTTTTTTTTTTTTTTTTGGCCAGTCCTGGGCCTTGGACTCAGGGCCTGAGCACTGTCCCTGGCTTCTTTTTGCTCAAGGCTAGCACTCTGCCACTTGAGCCACAGCGCCACTTCTGGCCGTTTTCTGTATATGTGGTGCTGGGGAATTGAACCCAGGGCCTCATGTATGTGAGGCAAGCACTGTTGCCACTAGGCCATACCCCCAGCCCCTCTTTTTCTTTTTTTTGAGACAGGGTTTATGCTGTCCAGGATGTTTGAATTCACCCTTTTTAACCTTTTTGGGGGGTTGTATTAGGTTTTGAACTCTGCTTGCTAGGCAGGCACTTTTACTACTTGAGCCACATATCCAAGCTCCCACCCCCACCCCTATTTTTTTTTTTTTTTTTTTTTTTTTTTGCCAATCCTGGGGCTTGAACTCAAGGCCTGGGCACTGTCCCTGGCTTCTTTTTGCTCAAGGCTAGCACTCTACCACTTGAGCCACAGTACCACTTCTGGCTTTTTCTGTATATGTGGTTCTGTATATGAGGTGCAAGGCAAACACTACCACTAGGCTATATCCCCAGCCCATTCAAACCCTTTAAACTTCATATTTTCAAAGAATTTTACACTTATATAAGAGTTGCAAGGGTAAGTTTTCACAATCTTTCATCTAGTTTTATCTCATATTACCAAAGTACAATTATCAAAACTAAGAAATTAACATTAGTATACCACTAATTATGGATTTTATTTAAATTCATCATATCTTGTCTTTAGTTACCAAGTCTTTTGCAATGTATGACAGTTCTTGTTGAAATGTTATTATTTTTTGTTTGGGTTTTTGGCATTAACAACAAAAAGAATTGCAGGGGGAGGGGAATGAGGGAGGAGGTAACAAGTTGGATAAGAAATGTACTCACTGCCTTACATATGAAACTGTAACCCCTCTGTACATCACTTTGACAATACATAAATTAGAGAATTAACTGATTCCAGAGCTGGGCAAGAAAAATATAAGATGAACTAAAAGACAAGCAAACAAAAAAAATTTTAGACAATGTTTTGGGGGCTGCTAGTGTGACTCAAATAGTAAACTATCTACCTAACAAATACCAATACTGCCTCCTGAAAAAGTATTATGTTCTGGGCTTGCTTCAGTAACTCAATTTTTAAAAGCTAGTCCAGCATTTATGAAACCCTGGTTTCTATGCCCAGCATTGAGGTGAGTGTTTCTCAAATAGATCCAGTTTATAAAAATTTCCATTTTTCTTTAAAGTTTTCTTTTAGGACAAGGTCAAGCTATGTAGTTCAACTGGCCTCAAACTTGCTAATAGTGATTTTCTATTTCCCTTATCCTCACTACATTTACTTACTTATTTATTATGCCCATAGTGGGCCTTGAACTCAGGATCTGGGCACTGTCATTTAGCCTCAAGGCTAGTACTCTTACCATTCAAGCCACAGCTCCACGTCTGGTTTTTTGCTGCTTAATTGAAGATGAGAATCTTATGGACTTCCCTGCACAGACTGGCTTCAAACTACAATCCTAAAACCTCAGCTACCTGTGTAACAAGGATTAGAGACAGGAGCCATCTATGCCTGGCCTCAGTACATTTGTTAGCTAGAATTCTTTTTTTTTAAATTGGCTTATATCAGCTATAAAGGGGAAGATTTCATTGTTACATCACCAGACATTTACACTATATTCGAATCAATTTCACCCTGTCTATCACATTTTCTATATCCTTCCAAGTAATAGCATCCCCGGTAGATTTCCTTGTTCTGTTTTCATAGTTGCAAACAATCTATTTAGATACTATTCAATTTCTTTGCCCTTCCAAGAACATCATCCTCCTGTTAGTCCTCCTCCATCCAAGGTCTATTTCTTTTTTTTTTTCCTTTCCATATTCTATTGATCATAAGTTTTTGTTGAGTTTGTCCATACTACTCTCATATATACTTGCAATGTGTTACCCAGTTTTCACCCCCTTTCTTTTTCTATTCTTCCCTCTCTTCCTCCTGAGTATTAAGTGGAATATCTTTTTTCTCTTATTTAGCCAATATTTTTATTTTTATTAGCATAGACTCATAGGTATTTATTAATTCCCTAGTTACAAAGACAAATTGAGCATCCCTAATCCAAAAACTGGGAGTGAGAAATGCTCCAAAGTACAAAAATTTTGAGTGCTCACATGACTCCACAAGTGGAAAATTCCACAACTGAGCTCAAATGACAAGTTACAGTCAAAACACTAAACATAGGCAAACTAAAAGTACTGGGTAAAATTCTTTCAGGATGTATGTATGAAATGCATATAAAATATAAATGTTTCATGTTTAAACTTGGGTCCCATCCCCAAGATACATCATTACATGGATACAAATAAGTCAAACAAAATTGGAAACAGTTCTAATCCAAAGCATCTTGGATAAAGGATCCTCTACCTACATTACAGTCTCATTACAGTTTCTCATACTACTCCAGCTTTGTTTGAAGATTTGTCAGCTTTATCCAACTGTTCTTTCAACCTCCCCCCACCTCTCTTTTTTTCCCTTGAGACAATCTTACTTTATATTTGAGGCCAGCCTCAAATTTATAATCCTATAGTCTTCTGAGTGCTGGGATTGTAAGCTTGCACCACCATGCTCAGACATACTGATACTTCTGATTACAGCATTCCCTCTGTATTTGTAACTTCATTCTTTGATAGTAAAAAGTCTAGTCCCATATTAACTATAACCTCTAAGAATAAACCTAGAATCTCAAGAATTATGACATTACCAGTTTATCTTCTGTTACTATGCCATATACTTTTTCATTTTACCTGTAGTCACTCTACTCGCCTTTTAAAAAGGCAACTGCAAAACTATCTTCTTCTTCTTTTTTTTTGGTTGGTGGTGGGCCTTGGACTCTGGGCCTTTGCATTCTCCCTGAGCTCTTCAGCTCAAGGCTAGTGCTCTACCACTTTGAGCCACAGCACCACTTCTGGTTTTCTGGTAGTTAATTGGGGATAAGAGTCTCACAGACTTTCCTGCCCGGGCTGGCTTTGAACCACAGTCCTCACATCTCAGCCTCCTGAGTAGCTAGAATTACAGGCCTGAGCCACCGGCACCCAGTGAGAAGCTACCTTCTCACAGAACCCTTTCCTAAATCTGTTTCAGCTCTGCTTCCTAGTAGCACAGATGACATCCACTATCTTTTCATAACTCAAGAAATTATGCCTGGTAGATTCCTCAGGTCAGGTCAGAGGATAGATCTAGTTTACTTCTTTGCCCACATAGTACATTGCTTTCTAAATAAAAGGAACTCCATAAATATGTCTTGGAAAGAGATTGCATGAAGCTTTAAATTTTATCAGAAATACAATTACCATGGAAAATGTTGTTCATGAAGTTCCGAGACTTGAGAAAGCATATGTTATTTTTCCGAACTGTGAATTATCCATTAGTTTTAGCTTATTCAAACTCTTGACATAAACTCCTGGCATATGAAAAAAGTAAAATCACTAAGTAACTTCAAGCTGGGTGTGGTGGTGCATGCCTGCAATCATAGCCATAGGGGAGGGGAAGCAGGAAGCTCTCAACTCAACCAATAGTTGTAATAGTTGAGTGTGGTGGTGTGTTAAAGGCTGAGATCTAATCTGGTGGATTTCTGCTCCTGGGCAAAAAAAAAAAAAAAAAAAAAAAAAAAGTGTATGAGATACAATTTCCATAAGGGGTGGTGGAGCTTGCTAGCCATTCCAGCCACTTCCGGAAGTGTGAAATAGGAGGATCTGCCTCCAGGCTAGCTCAGGCAAATAATGAAATCCTATCTCTAAAGTAACTGGAGTAAAAAGAGCTGGAAGGTAAGTTCTAGCAGTAGAGCAACTCTGAGTTCAAATCTCAGTTCTTAAAAAGAAACCCCTACAACACTGGATATTGTATATATGCTTATCTGAACTAGGGAAGGGAAAGAAAAATGAGGGAAGGTGTAACAAATAAAACAAGAAATGTACTTGCTACCTTATTGTGTAACTGTACCCCCCTATGTATATTAATTTAAAATAAAGAAATACACACAAACCGATTCAAAACTTCAAATACTATAATATACATAAAAGGCTCATTACTTTAGTATTTAGAAACTGCAGACATGTTGGAATAATCATTGCCACTATTCTTGAAAAAGCCTAAGTCAGTTATCTGTAGAAACTGTGTAAACATTGCAACATTGACCAAATTCCAAGAAGTCAACAAAAATGTAGAATTTTTCCTAAAACAAAATCACTTCAGTAACCCATGATCCCTTCAACAACATGTGATCCTTTAAAAGAAAATCTCTATTCAAGATTATTTTGTGATTTTAAAAAATACTACAATTGAGCTGGGACTATGGCCTAGTGGAAAAGTGCTTGCCTTGCATACATGAAGCCCTGGGTTCAATTCCTCAGCACCACATATATAGAAAAAGCCAGAAGTAGCACTGTGGCTCAAGAGGAAGAGTGCTAGCCTTGAGCAAAAGAAGCCAGGGGCAGTGCTCAGGCCCTGAGTTCAAGCCCTAGGATTGGCAAAAAAAAGAAACAACAAAACAACAAAACCCCCTATAATCAAGGTGCAGCTCAAATAGTAGAGCCATGGCTCAGCAAGTGTAAGACCCTGAATTCAAACCCTATTACCACCAAAAACAAAAGCAAAACAACAACAACAACAACAACAAACAAAAAGAAAAACAGCCAGGGCACATAAGAACAATTAAAAAGAGACCATATAATTGAAAACCAATTTCATTTTTGGAAATTGCTCACCAAAGAATCATGGGATAAGTTTGAATTTTCAAAGCAATTTTCACTACAAATTTATAAACCTTCACCTTTACTGATTTACACTGTACCATTCCAGGGTAAAAGATAGAAAAAAGCTAACAGTCTCAAATATATTGTTTCCTCCTTCTGTCTATGTCTGAAGAAAAATAAGTATGCCAACTTTCCAACTGGATTTTTTTCTTTGTGCTGAGAATCCATCCTCAGGTTCCAACCTGTTAGGCAAGTACTCTAGGAACCATATCCCCAACCCCGAGCTAGACTTTCCTCAGGTGTCATATAAACCATTGATTAGAACTTCTTTATACAATTGTTTTTTTTATGTTTTTGTTTTTGGTTGTGGGGCTTGAACTCAAGGCCTGGGCACTGTCCCTGAGTTTCTATTGTTCAAGGCTATCAGTCTACCACTTGAGCCACAGTGCCACTTCTGTTCTTTTTCCATCTATGTGGTACTGAGGAATCGAACCCAGGGCTTCATGCATGCTAGGCAGGTACCACTGTGCCACATTCCTAGCCACTGCTCTACCACTTTGAGCTACAGCTCAACTTTGTTTTCTGTGGATACTTGGATGTAGGAGTTTCACATACTTTCCTGCTCAGGATTTGAACCTCAATCTCAGCCTCCTAAGTAGCTAGGATTACAGGTATGAGCCACCAGCGCCCAGTTGTTTTTGTTTTAAATGGAACTCTGCCTATTTCTCTTCTATTTTTTTCTTTTCTCCTTCTTTTCTTTTTTCCCCGCTTTTCTCTATTTGGCAATACTAGAGTTTGAACTCAGAGCCTTGCATTTGGTAAGCAGGCACTCTATGACATGAGCCACTCCCTCCAGCCCTTTTATGCTTTCACATTGGTTCTCCTGTTTTTCCTGGGGCTTGCCTCAAAACATGATCTTTTTGCCTATGTTGGGATAACAGGCATATACCAACAGGCTCAGCTTATGGATTGTGAAGGGTCTTGGTAACCTTTATTTTTTGCCAGTTCTGGGGCTTGAACTCAGGGCCTGGGCACTGTCCTTGAGCTTCTTTAGCTGAAGGCTAGCACTTGAGCCACAGCTCCACTTCTGGCTTTTTCTGTTTATGTGGTACTGAGAAACTGTACCCAGGGCTTCATGCATGCTAGGCAAGCACTCTACCACTAAGCTACCTTTCTAGCCCTTGGTAACTTATTGCCTAAACTAATCTCAAACTTTAATCCTACTGATTTTGGTCTGGAATTATAGGCTGCAAACAGTGTTCCTTTTCTATCTTTTACATCATTCTCAATTATCTCACAGAATCCGTTTTCTTTCCCTCCACTGTTCACAGACATTATTTAAGGGCCGGTTTCTCTCCTCTCCAATTGGGCTTACTCTCAAGTCACCTTTTAGGACAATTTCTACAGTGGCATTGTGAACCATGACCATATGCCTCCATTTGCCTAGCAAGCGCAAGGCCCTGAGTTCAGTCCTCAGCTCAGGGCAAAAAAGAAAAAGAAAAGACAAAATAGGAAGATCAAAGTCCACTCTGGCCCATATTAAAAGCCAGACCCTATCTAAAAAACAAAAACAGAGCAAAAAGGGCTAGGAGACTCAAATAGTAGGATGCCTGTCTCGCAAGTACAAAGCACCTGAGTCCATGTTCCAGTACCAAACCAAACAAAACAAAAAAAACTGGATTCCAGGTCCTATCTCATGATTCTGATTCCTCAGGTCTGGAAAAGGGCCCAAGAAGACCCCACTTTGACAATAACTGTGAAGTGACTAGTCAAGGTTTCTCCATTCAATGAAGTTTAAAGCACTGCATTAGAGGGTTTAAAAGCTATATGTACTCTATGAAATACAGGAAAAGAGCAGCATAAAATATTTTACATATTCCATTTTGAATTTTCTGTTGACATTCAAATTTTCCTGTGTAAGAAAATAGGCTCCTGGGCTGGGTGTGTGGCTTAGTGGTAGAATGCTTGGCTAGCACCCATGAAGCCCTGGATTCAATTCCTCAGCACCACATAAACAGAAAAGGAAAAAAAAGAAAAGCTGAAAGAAAAAAGCAAAAAGAAAAGAAAATCAGCTCCCATAGACCACTTAGTGGTAAAGTGCTTGCCTAGCATGCATGAAGCCCTGGGTTCAATTCCTCAGCACCTCATATCCAGAAAAAGCCAGAAGAGGCACTGTGGCTCAAGTGGTAGAGTGTTATGTTAGCCTTGGACAAAAGAAGCTCAGGGACAGTGCCCAGGCCCTGAGTTTAAGACCTAGGACTGGCAAAAAAGAAAATCTGGGAGCTGGGAATATGGCCTAGTGGCAAGAGTTCTTGCCTCATATACATGAAACCCTGGGTTCGATTCCCCAGCACCACATATATAGACTATAGAAAACATCCAGAAGTGGCACTGTGGCTCAAGTGGTAGAGTGCTAGCCTTGAGCAAAAAGAAGCCAGGGACAGTGCTCAGGCCCTGAGTCCAAGGCCCAGGACTGGAGGGAGGAAGGAAGGAAGGAAGGAAGGAAGGAAGGAAGGAAGGAAGGAAGGAAGGAAGGAAGGAAGGAAACCTGCTCTCCTTAAAAGTAGCCTATGAGCCAAATACGGTTTGAACACCTGAGCCTTCTGATTAGGAGGATCAGACAGAAGGATGGGGAATTTGAGGCAATCTGGGTTACATAGTGAGACCCTGCCTCAAAAATAAACATATAAGTGAAAAAGATTTGGACCAACAGAATCTGGGACACTGAACTTGTAAATTTCAGCTGCCTAATTTGATGCCTACCATCTAGGTTTACCTAGAACTTCCCTGTCCAGACAGCACAAAATCATTGTGTAGACCAATGACTCATGATATTCTTTCTTCCTCTAGCCTGGTTTGCTGCTGAGTCTAAAATGTTGCTTATGAAAAATATGCAAAGGAAAGTGTTTGAATAGGAATTAGATTTTATTTTTATTTATCAGACATAAAATAATTTGATTTTATTTTTATTTGCTGATCATGAAGGCAGCTATAATCTGTTGAGATGTCAAAGTGAAAGCAGGGAGGCAACAGATATGGCCTCTGATCTAAACCCTACCACTAATTAGCCATATGAACCTGAACAAGATACCTATCTGGACTTTGCCTTCTTGTATAAGATGAAGAGTTTACAATAGTCTAGTGTTTTGTTTTGTTTTTAAATGCAGATTACAATTGGTGAGTTGTGAAATTAATTTCAATAGTCAGAACCAGAATGTTTTTTGTTTTTGCAGTGTTATGGATTGAACCCAGGCCTCCCACATGTTAGGCAAGAACTCCACCACTGAGTAACAACCTAGCTCCTTTGTTTCAACCGAAAAACAATAGACGGCATCAGGCAATGTCAAACTGCATCACACACACTACAGGTAAATATGCTTTTCTCTTTGCTTGTCCTGGGGCTTGCACTCAAGGCCTAGGGTCTGTCCCTGAGCCTCTTTGTGTTCAAGGCTAGTGCTCTACCACTTCAGCCACAGAACCACTTCTATGCTTGTTTTTGTTTTTTGTTGTTGTTGCTTTTTTGAGTAGTTTATTGGAGGTAAAGAATCTCACAGGGGATGGGAATGTGGCTTAGTGGTACAGTGCTTGCCTAGCATGCATGAAGCCCTAGGTTCGATTTATCAGTACCACATAAACAGAAAAAGTTTGAAGTAGCACTGTGGCTCAAGTGGTGGAGTACTAGCCTTGAGCAAAAGATGCTCAGTGACAATGTCCAGGCCCTGAGTTCAAGCCCCAGGACTGACCAAAAAAAAAAAAAAAGAGTTTCACAGGACTTTTTCTGCCCAGGCTGGCTTTGAATGTCGATCCTCCTGAGTAGCTAGGATTACAGTTGTGAGCCAGCAGTGGCCAACTTAAATATTCTTTTATAAAGCTTTTGTTTTCTTTTGGAGACAGGGTTTTGCTATGTAGCCAAGGTTGGACTAGAACTCCTGCTTCTGTCTCCTGAAAGATTCTAAGATTACCAAGTTTCAGTTATTTATATATATGTAAACTAGGTAGGAGTGTAAATTAATTTCTTTCTTTCTTTCTCTCTCTCTCTCTCTCTCTCTCTGCCTCTCTCTGTCTCTCTCTTTGCTTTAGTTCTTTCATGCTGGGTCTTTATGTCTTGGCAAGTCTGGATTATTATCCTCTATTTGTACTTCCCACATGCATATACCGCCAACCTATCTTTCATTGGGTAAGATAGGGGTCTTGGGCTGGGAATATGAGCATGGTGCACAGCTGTAATACCAGAATTTGGGAGGTGGAAGTGGGAGGATCTCAAGTTAGAGGTCAGATTGGGCTAGTGAAACCTTCTTTTTTTTTTTTTTTCTTTGAGATTATTTTTTATTTTTGCCAGTCCTGGAGCTTGAACTCAGGTTCTAGGTGCTGTCCATGAGCTGCTTTTGCTCAAGGCTAGCACTTTACCACTTGAGCCACAGCAACACTTCTGCTTTTTCTGCTGATGTGGTGCTGAGTAATTGAACTCAGGGCTTCATGCATGCTAGGCAAGCACTCTACCACTCAGCTACCTTCCCAGCACTGTGAGACTTTATCTCCAATTAACCATCCCCAAACCGAAAGTAGAGCGGTGTCTCAAAGTGGTAGAGCACTGGCCTTGAGCAAAAGAGCTCAGGGGCAGTGTCCAGGCTCTGGAGTTCAAGCCCCATGACTGACCAACAAAAACCAAGCCCTTGTAGTGAAACCTTCTTTCAAAAATATACACACAGGGGCTGGGGATATGGCCTAGTGGCAAGAGTGCTTGCCTTGTATACATGAGGCCCTGGGTTCAATTCCCCAGCACCACATATACAGAAAATGGCCAGAATTGACGCTGTGGCTCAAGTGGCAGAGTGCTAGCCTTGAGCAAAAAGAAGCCAGGGACAGTGCTCAGGCCCTGAGTTCAAGCCCCAGGACTGGCAAAACACACACACACACACACACACACACACACACATATACACACACACACGAAAAATCAAAACACATGTCTAATACAAAAACCTAGATATGAATGTTCATCAGCATTACTCACATCCAAAAACCTGTGACTAAACCAAAAGTCTACAAAGTATGGTATATCCCCAATGAAATATCATTCTGCTACAATAAAGTGATATTACATAGTATAGCACAGATGAACCTTGAAAATACTCCACTTAATGAACAGCCAATCATAATCCATGTATTTTATGATCCTACTTATATCATAGGGACAGACAGTAGGTTAGTGGTTGCTACGGGAAAGAAGAAAAGAGACTGGCTGCTAATAAGTATAGATCTATGAAGTAATAAAAATTTAAAACTGGGGGCTGGGGATATGGCCTAGTGGCAAGAGTGCTTACCTCGTATACATGAGGCCCTGGGTTCAATTCCCCAGCACCACATATACGGAAAATGGCCAGAAGTGGCGCTGTGGCTCAAGTGGCAGAGTGCTAGCCTTGAGCAAAAAGAAGCCAGGGACAGTGCTCAGGCCCTGAGTCCAAGCCCCAGGACTGGCAAAAAAAAAAAAAAAAGTAAAACTGATTATGGAGATGGCTACACAACTCTGAAAATATCCTTGAAAACCTGAATTACACACTTAAAGTAGGTGGATTACATGGCATGCAAATTAAATGTAATAGAACTTACTTGAAAAAATTATAGTTTAGGCTGGAATGTGGCTTAGTGGTAGAGTGCCTGCCTCGTATGCATGAAGCCCTGGGTTCAATTCCTCAGCACCACATAAACAGAAAAGGCCAGAAGTGGTGCTGTGGCAAGTGGTAGAGAGCTAGCCCTGAGCAAAAAGAAGCCAGGGACAGTGCTCAGGCCCTAGGCCCAAGCCCCAGGACTGGCAAAAATAAACAAACAAACAAACAAACAAATAAATAAATAAATAAATAAAATATATTAGTTTGGGGGGTGGGGAATGTAGCTCAGTGATAAGAGTCCAGGCTGAGCATGGAGAGACCTAGAGTCAATCCCCAGTGCCTAAAAAACAAGTGAAACTAAAGAAGTAAATAGTCTGAAAATTAGGGAAAGCAAAGTCAGCAAACTAGCTGATGAATGATCACTGAGGGTCACTGGAAAACTCAGTGCCCGCCTGACAGGACTAACATCACCCACTTTCTCACTACGGTTACTTGGAGGTCAGATTATAGAACAGAAATACAGCTAGTTCAAATTCTGATTCCAGGGCTCTCTAGATATACAGCAACTTCTGGTGCTTCAGCTTCCCCCTATGTAAAATAAGAATAAACTTGCCCTACAGGATGGTTTTAACATAAAAGGAAGTAAATGTAAAGCAGTGCCTGACATATTGATTGAGGAAAGACCTTGATGTCTTGATATATAATAAACATTATTCTAAGAGTGAAGTCAAGAGAATAACATACTTGGGCTTAGTTTGTGTGTATGTCATAGTGTCTTTTTTATTGTTATCATTAATTAGTAGTACAAAGGGATTACAGTACATGAGTCAGGTTATGAATACAAAATGCTTCTTGGACAAAGTCACCCAATCCTTTGTTCTCCATTTTTCCTTCCCTAGTCCCTATACTTCCTTACATAGATCATTTCTTTACATTATGTATGCTTACCCCTCCTCCTTCCATTCTATCATAGTGTTTTTTGTTTTTTTTTCTTTGCCAGTCCTGGACCTTGGATTCAGGCCTGAGCACTGTCCCTAGCTTCTTTTTGCTCAAGGCCAGCACTCTGCCACTTGAGCCACAGCGCCACTTCTGGCTGTTTTCTATATATGTGGTGCTGGGGACTCGAACCCAGGGCTTCATGTATACTAGGCAAGCACTCTTGCCATTAGGCCATATTCCTAGAATAGTGTGTTTTGTTGTTGTTTGTTTTGTTTTTGGTACTCCTGGGGCTTGAACTCAGGGCTTGGGCATGCTAGGCATGCACTGTATGGCTAAGCCACATTCCCAATCTAGCCATAGTGTTTTAACAAGGCTTTTGTGTTAGAACCTAGATTAAAAGTAATTCATAAATGTCACATTTGGTGTAGTGGCTTGGCTTTTAGTAAAAAAAATAAATAAATTGTTCTTTCTATACTATACAATGGAGGTAGTAATACGGTTGAAATTAGTGGTCTGTCTATAACTTCAAAATTTTTTATTTTATACCAAAATGAACTTCAGAAAATGGAAACAATAGGGTTTTTTGGTTTTTTTTTTTCCTGCCAGTCCTAGGGCTTGAATTCAAGGCCTGAGCACTGTCCCTGGCTTCTTTTTGCTTAAGGCTAGCACTCTACCACTTGAGCCACAGTGCTACTTCCGACTTTTTCTTTATATGTGGTGCTGATGAACTGAACCCAGGGCTTCATGTAAATGAGGCAAGCACTCTACCACTAGGCCGTATTCCCTGCCCCCCACAGCACTACTTCTGACTTTTTCTGCTTACGCAGTGCTGAAGAATTGAACCCTGGGCTTCATGCATGCTAGGCTAGCTCTCTACCACTAAGCCATATTCCCATCAAAACAAGAGGTTTTTCCCTTTGTTGTTGTTCTTGTTTTCCTTTCTTTGGTCTTGTCTGTTTATGTGCCTTTGGGAGAGTAAGGGAGGGTCACAGATATGGAGAGACAAACTGAATAAATACAGCAGTGATACTCACTAGATACTATGTTGAAAATGAACTATATAACTTGTGGGTGAGGATGGGAAGGAAAAACTGGAAGAGAGCTAGAGAAGGTGTGACATTGTCCAAAAAGAAATGTACTCTTTACCTGACTTATGTAACTATAACCCCTCTGTACAATAAATATAAATTTATTTTACAATTATTTAAAAACTAATATATTACCGAATTAAGAAAAATAATGGAACAGGTGGGCCAGGAGAGGTGGATAAAAATGTTGAAAGGCGGGGCTGGGAATATGGCCTAGTGATAAAGTGCTCACCTTGTATACATCAAGCTCAGAGTTCGTTTCCCCAGCACCACATATCCAGAAGTGGTGCTGTGGCTCAAGAGGAAAGATGCCAGGGACAATGCTCAGGCCCTGAGTCCACGCCCCAGGACTGGCAACAAAAACAAAAAAACAAATAAAAATGTTGAAAGGGGCTAGGTGCCAGTGGCTCACACCTGTAATCCTAGCAATTCAGGAGGCTAAGATCTGAGGATTGCAGTTCAAAGCCAGCCTAGACAGGAAAGCCACGAGACTATCTCCAAATAACCACCAGAAAGCCAGAAGAGTCACTGTGTCTCAAAGTGGTAGAGCACTAGCCTTGAGCACAAAAGCTCAGAGACTGTACCGAGGCCCTCAGTTCAAGCCTCAGGAGCAACAACAACAAAAGAGTGTTTTGGAGATGGAGTCTCCATAGAACTTTCTGCCCAGGCTAGCTCTGAACTGTGATATTCTGTATTTTAGCCTCCTAAATAGCTAGGACTACAGAAATAAGCCACTGGCACTCTGCTCACAATCACTTTTTTTTTCTTTGTGCCAATACTAGGATGGCTCTGGGCCTTGGTGCTCTCCTTGAGCCTTTGTGCTCAAGGCTAGCATTCTACCACTTTAGCCACAGATCCATTTCCAGCTTTTAGTGGTCAACTGGAGATAATCTCACAGACTTTCCTCCCCTGGCTGGCTTTGAACCATGATCCTCAGATCTCAGCCTCCTGAGTAGCTAGGATTACAGGCATAAGCCACTGGTGCCTGGTTACATATCACTTTTTTTTTTGCCAGTCCTGGAGCTTGAACTAAGCGCCTGAGCACTGTCTCTGGCTTCTTTTTTGCTCAAGGCTAGCACTACTACTTGAGCCACAGCACCACTTCCAGCTTTTTCTGTTTATGTGCTACTGAGGAATTGAACCAAGGGCTTCATGCATGCTAGGCATGCACTCTACCTCTAAGCCACATTCCCAGCACTACTTTTTAATTTTTTTAAACAATGAACATAACCTAGTGAGTTGTAAAGAGTCTAAGTTTAGAAAAACGTTGATTGTCATAAGGTTCTTAAACAATTTAAGTTTCCACATTTGTTTGAGACAAGGTCTCTTTATATATAAAATCCAGGCTGGCCTCACCTTCCAGGGCTGGGATTATAGGCCTATGCTGCCACTATGTCTACCTCAATTAAAAAATTTTAAATATGTAATTAAACCAGTAGGTCAGCAGTCATGATGGAATCCATCAATCAGCCTCCATGATGGAATCCATCTTGGAATCCTTTCTATCTCCCTCCCTCACTTCCACCTTTCTTCACCTACCTCATCCCTTTGGAGAACCTCATTTCTGCAGGTCTTGACAGGTGTACAAAGTCAGAGCTGCCATTTGGTGCACTAAGTTTCCTGACCAGAGTGACTGTCAAAGGATGGGCCTACTCATCATGTCTATTTATGTGGAAATATACAACATAAGAAATAGAAGTTTCTTTGTGCTCTTGCCTGCCTCGTCCTTCAAGCCAATTTCATTTCTCAAAGTAATTTCTGCCAATGCAGAGCATAAACTTTCTGTTGTGTCCCACATATAATGATAACAATGGGAAATACATAGTACTATTGTTGTGCCAAGTCGCAAGACCACCCCCAAGAAGACCACCGAGATTCAGACACTCCGAAATGCAAAAGCAAGGCAAGGCTTTATTTAACGAGCTGCCAACTCGGGCCTCGTCCTACCCACCGACACAGCAGAGGTTAGGAGGAAGCCCCGAGCTGTGATTACACAGGGCTTATAAAGGCAAAGAACAAGGTTACAACAATCAGCTGTGCAAGCAAGATTAGAACACAGGTACAAATCTGATTGGCTCAGGGTTCGATTCTAAAATGGGGTTCACGTGGTGGGGCCTGACTTCAAAGTCTGGCACCTCACTATGTGTCTGTTGTGTCCCACATATAATGATAACAATGGGAAATACATAGTACTATGTGTCCGACACTGTTCTAAGAGCTCAGTAATATTATTACAATGACTCATGAGATACATATCATTATGATGCCTATTTTACAGGTGAGAACACTGAGACAGAGAAATTAACACTCATCATATACATATACACATCTTTTTAACTACAATGGCTTAATGTTAATGTGCTTCTGAGCAATTATTTATTCCCTTTTTAACATATTCTCATCTCAGGACATAAAAGTCTACTTAACCTTTCAATACCACTCTGTAATCTTTTTTCTTGCCAGTCTTGGGGGGCTTGAACTTAGATCCTGGGGGTTGTCCCTAAATTTCTTAGCTCAAGGCTAGAGCTCCACCACTTAATTGACAACTCTACTTCAGGCTATTTGTGGTTAATTGGAATAAGAGTCTCATGATTTTTCTGCTGGCTGGTTTAACTGTGATCCTCAGATCTCAGCCTCCAGACTAAGTAGGATTACAAACACGAGCATTTGGCGTCTACCACATAATTTTTTTTTTTTTTTTGCCAGTCCTACGGCTTGAACTCCAGGCCTCAGCACAAACCCTGAGCTTCTTTTTCTCAAGGCTAGCACTCTACCACTAGAAGCATGTGAGTATTTCCCAGCCTCAGGTCCTCAGCCCCTCCCATAAGCCCCTAGATCCACCCATACCTAAACTCCCTGCCCTAGAGCTATAATGGGACACTCCTACCTACTTCCCATTTAGGTTTAGCCCTAGAGTTATATAAGCGACCACCTGGATTAAGGTGCTCTCCCTCCCGTGGGAGATATGGTCCCATAGTAAACCTCCTTATAAACCTTCTTCCCCTGTCCGTGACTATCTCTTCATGGTCCCCTGTGTTGACTGGGACAGATTCTTTCAAGCCATAGTGCCACTTCTGGCTTTTTCTATGTGGTTCAGAGGAATGTGCTAGACAAGCACTCTACCACTAAGCCATATCGCCAGCCCTCATATAATATAACTTACTGAACCAAGACCCTGTCAAAGAATAGCCACTGTTTAGGTTGCTCTGGGTTCTTCATTATTATGAACAAGACTGGAAATGTTACAGGGTTCGAGGGAGGAGATTCCATGTCCCTCTAAGAGCCCACCACTCAGAAACAGTCTCAAGCAAAAAGATGGGTTTATCAGGGAGTCAAAAAGCGAACTGACCAGGCAGGGACACAGCACAGACTCGAGCTGAACTGCAACATCGAGAAGGGGGTTGACTGGCCAGGGACACAGTGCAGACTCGGGTGCTGACACTGTGACCCCGAGTAGTCCTCAAAATTGGGTTTATAAAGGTAAAAGTGTAGCACAGATGTAGGAGGTTGATGCAGGGGATAGAGCAAGCAACAAACAAGCAAGTCAGGGGCTGGGGATATGGCCTAGTGGCAAGAGAGCTTGCCTCGTATACATGAGGTCCTGGGTTCGATTCCTCAGCACCACATATACAGAAAACGGCCAGAAGTGGCACTGTGGCTCAAGTGGCAGAGTGCTATCCTTGAGCAAAAGGAAGCCAGGGACAGTGCTCAGGCCCTGAGTGCAAGGCCCAGGACTGCCCCCCCCCAAAAAAAAAGCAAGCAAGTCATTTACAGAAGCAGGATTTTGGGGTCAGGTTGACCTAATCTACTTCCCCCAACATTTCCTACCATGTTTCCCTAGTCAAGATGGAGTCAGCTGTGCTCCCTATGACACAATGAAGGATTGGAGGAGTGGCAGAGTACCAGACATGACAAAGAACACTGAGTGAGAATTCGAGGCCTTAAGTTCAAGCCTCAGTACTGGCACTAAAAAAGAGGGAGAAAGAGAGAAAGCACAATTAATACACTTTTATGATGCCTACCTGAGGTATATACTTCTGTAGCATGCAAACATCTGTGGTGTTCTCACAAAAAGTAGCATTTATAGTTCACCTGGGAATGTGGCTTACTGGTAGAGTGCTTACCTAGCATGCATGAAGCTCTGGGTTTGATTCCTCAGTAACACATAAACAGAAAAAGCCAAAGGTGGCGCTGTGGCTCAAGTGGTAGAATGCTAGCCTTGAGCAAAAGAAGCTTAGGGACAGGGCTGGGAATATGGCCTAGTGGCAAGAGTGCTTGCCTCCTACACATGAAGCTCTCAGTTCGATTCCCCAGCACCACATATATGGAAAACGGCCAGAAGGGGCGCTGTGGCTCAGGTAGCAGAGTGCTAGCCTTGAGCGGGAAGAAGCCAGGGAAGGTGCTCAGGCCCTGAGTCCAAGGCCCAGGACTGGCCAAAAAAAAAGCTCAGGGACAGTGCTCAGGCCCTGAGTTTAAGTTTCAGCACTAGAAAGAAGCATTTATAGTTCAAAAAGGCTATGAATTTGAGGTGCCAGACTTTGAAGTCAGGCCCCACCACGTGAACCCCATTTTAGAATCGAACCCTGAGCCAATCAGATTGTACCTGTGTCCTAATCTTGCTTGCACAGCTGATTGTTGTAACCTTGTTCTTTGCCTTTATAAGCCCTGTGTAATCACAGCTTGGGGCTCCCTCCTAACCTCCGCTGTGTCGGTGGGTAGGACGAGGCCCGAGTTGGCAGCTCGTTAAATAAAACCTTGTCTTGCTTTTGCATTTCGGAGTGTCTGAATCTCGGTGGTCTTCTAGGGGGTGGTCTTGCGACTTGGCACAACATTTGGGGGCTCGTCCGGGATGGCCCCAGAGACCCCGAGATCCCAGACTCCGAAGGTAAGAAAACAGCGCTGTTCATTTGTCTTGTCCTGTAATTTGTCTGTCTGTTTTGCTTTTGCTTATACTTGTAGGGCACGAGTCAGTTTGGTTTTTGGCTGGAACTGACCAGGAGGGCCTCCTAAACAAGATTCAACCTGCCCACCTTGTACTTGGGTCTGCTCCTTCTGCTTATCTGGCAGGAGGTTGTGGGCCAACTTGGGTCCACTCCTCCTGTACCCTGGCAGGAGGTTGTGGGCCAACTCGGGTCCACTCCTTCTGCACCCTTGCAGGAGGTTGTGGGCCAACTTGGGTCCACTCCTTCTTGCAGGAGGTTGTGGGCCAACTCGGGTCCATTCCTTCTGCACCCTTGTAGGAGGTTGTGGGCCAGCTTGGGAGATCTCCAACTCGTAGCTTTTCTTGTTCTCAGGCCTGTGTGTTTTCCTCCTTTTGTATTAATTGTTTTGTTTTTTGTAGCCTTTTGGACTGAACATCTGATCAGAGCTATGGGTAACATTCTATCTTGAGGACCTCCATCTAGCCCCCTAGCTCACTGGAGGGAGGTTAAGGAGATAGCTCAGGTGGCCCTTACCCTGTGCAAGTCAGAATGGCCCACCTTTGAGGGAGCTACACCCCTCGTTTGGGCCATCCAGACAAGAGAAAAACCAAGAAGGAAGAGAAGAAATTGTACTCACCTGTCCTCCAGGGAGGAAGCACGGAGGAGGAAATGTTTCCCGCTCCATACTCCCCACCCCAGTTAACTCTACAAGAGGAGGACTCTGAGGAAAATGTTTCAGCTGTGCCCTCCGCTCCAGAGGGTCCTGCCCAGTCAACTCGCCGACAGCCCAGGACACGGACGCATCAGCCCCAAGTCCTGACCCGCAGCCACCGACAGGGGTGGACGTAGGGCCAGCCCAAGCCACCCACAGGTGGTAGGGAGTGACCTCACCATGCCGCGCTGTCATCTCTGTGTTGTTTGTAAGTCTAACAGTCTCTTTTGTGTCAAACCTGCTCATTGGAAAGATGTACAGGCGATGGTTCACAATCAGAGTGTGAGTGTCCACAGAAAGAACTCTAGGAGGACCCCCACCCAGCCTTCTTAAGCAGAAAATTGTTTGGTGCGCTAAAACGTTTTACTAAAACTATCAAGCCCTGGAAAATGAGGTTGGAGAATGCTAAAATCATTTGTTAAAAGTTTTTGTCTTAACCTACCCTATGACCCAGCCATACCACTCCTAGGCATCTATCCTAAACAGCAAAATCCAAGATATCAAAAAGGCATTTGTACTTCCATGTTTATCGCGGCACAATTCACAATAGCTAAAATATGGAAACAACCCAGATGCCCCTCCACAGACGAATGGATCCAAAAAATATGGTACTTATACACAATGGAATACTACATAGCGATTAGGAATGGTGAAATACTGTTATTCGCAGGGAAATGGTCAGAACTCGAACAAATAATGTTGAGTGAGACAAGCCTAGAATACAGAAAACAAAGGGGCATGATCTCCCTGATATATGACTGTTAACAAAGGGAGACGGAGAGTCAGTAGAGACCAAGTCTGTGAATACTGTATATGTTCTTGATACATTGTATATTGCATATATGTCAACCTGACCTAGACAAGGGATAGAAAAACAGGTCGTAAGATATCATAAGAAATGTACACACTGCCCTACTATGTAACTGCACCCTCTTTGCACAACACCTTGTAAAAAAAATTTATGTCCAATTAATAAAAAAAAATGCTAAGCAAAAAAAAAAATCTATACATGACCAGACTCATGTAAAACAGTTCAAAGACTAAGAATGTGTGTGCTAATAACAGTTCTTAGCAAAAGGGAGTGTGTTTTCCCTATTGTGTCTCTCAATTTCTCTATCATTTGTAATTGATTTGTCAAATACTTGTAAATTTGTAAAATACTTGTATTTTAAGATATTTTTATTTTACTTCAAAATAAACAAACTGCATTGCCAAGAGAAAAAAAAAAAGTTTTTGTCTTAAAATGTACGGCCGATGCTTATTCAGCGCGCTTTAAGATCTTTTGAAAATGTATGTGTGTGTGCATGTGTGAGTGTGAACATGTTCAAGACTGCAGCATGATGCAAAACTAAGTTTAAATTCAAAGGTCTTCATGCCATGCAGTAACTGGGACTGAAGAAAAAAAAAAAAAAGAGGCTCTTTTGAAACAAGCAGCCCATAAGCAAAGGGCGGCACCTGGTTTCAGAATGCCTGTGAGCTTCAGTTTTTCCGATGCAGATAAAAGCTAAAGTGTTGTGTTAGTGTTAAAAAGGCTTTGGAAATCAAGAATACATTTCTAGATAAGAAATTTGGAAGTAAAATTGTCCTAAATAATTATTGCAAAGTGAGAAAAGGAGAATTATGGCTACCAAAATGTTTAATTGCCACTCCAGCTTCTTTGTAGGTTTTTTGTAACAGTTTCCAGCAGGCCCACAGAGAAGCACAGGTGATTCCTACAAGTTTGTCAAGATCTAATATTGACCCTTAATAAGTTCCAGGTAAGAGAGCATGCTTAAAAACGACTTCTGTGTGGACCACCTTGTTGCTTATAATTGGAGTAAAGTGGCCCCTTATAAGACTCATTGATCTGAATCTGCGGTTCGAAGCCAGCCCGGGCAAAGAAAGGTCCCTGTGAGAGACTTGTCTCTAATCAGCCAACAGAGTGCTGGGAACGGAGTGGTGTGGAGCTCAAAAGTGGTACAGTGCTAGTCTTGAGCTGGAGAGCTGAGGGACAGCACTCAGGCCCTGAGTCCAAGTCGAAAGTCACTCCTCCTGGGACAAAAGTGATGGAGCATCCAGAGGCAGTAAGCCACTGCTTGGATGGCAGAGATGGTGTCAGATCCTAGAGTCACTACTGTTGGCCTTTCAAAAGTTAAAGCCGGGAAGTCCTAGAAGAATAGTTCATAAGCATGCCTTTCCAATGCTCATGTCTGTCTACTTGGCAGGAATTTGCCAGTCATCTGTGATAGTGGTTAGTAAGGGTAAGTTTGTCAAATGAGAGGATAGGTTAAAATCTCACCCCCCACATTTACTCAAAGCCCTGACTGGCAGTAAGAATTTTAAGCTGATACATCTGTTTAGGAAAGAAAGCTTGTAGACCTGAGATTGTGTTGTGTCCTTATTGAGATCTGTTAAAGGCCTGTCAGCTTGCCAATGCCCCCAATCAACAGATTAACCACGGTGGAAGGGACCCTAGACGGCATAGCCACTTGGGTTCATTGCTTCCACGCCAGGCCAGCTGACCCCTTTGCCCTGGATGACAACTACCGTGATGGAACATGGGAGGTCTCCAAGCACCCAACTCAGCCACTTTGCCTTCGCCTCAAGAAAAGAAAGTTAGACTGAATATTGTTATAATTTTTTTTGCCTTCTTTTCTTACTACCCTGGCTAGTGTTGATGTTATTTTGGCAGCTCACTCCAAAGTGAGGTGACCCCTTATCTGAGGTAGTTTTGGGCTTGCTCAGGAATACGGGTATAGCCACCCGACCCTTAGAGCACAGCTGAGAAGTTTATGTATTATTTTGCTTACATTTGGATACTAAACACTATACAGCTAATGGTAAGTCTGTATAGCTGAAAGTTAATTTTCAGTTTGCAGTAATCCTGCAGTCCCTTGGAAAAGTAGACTAAGGTTATAGGTTCCTGGCTAGGTAAGGTCTATGCCCCTGAGTCAGCCTGAAGAAGTTACAGAAGATGGATGATCTTCACCCATCAGCCCCCCTTTAAAATCAAGGGACCAGGGCTGGGGATATAGCCTAGTGGCAAGAGTGCCTGCCTCGGATACACAAGGCCCTAGGTTCAATTCCCCAGCACCACATATACAGAAAACGGCCAGAAGCGGCGCTGTGGCTCAAGTGGCAGAGTGCTAGCCTTGAGCGGGAAGAAGCCAGGGACAGTGCTCAGGCCCTGAGTCCAAGGCCCAGGACTGGCCAAAAAAAAAAAAAAAAATCAAGGGACCAGAGTTGTTTTTGGGAAGATGAGGCAGGATAAACTAGAGACATGCAAAACAGAGGTACAGAGACTATTCTTGTAAGAAATTGTGACAAGCCCTTTGGTTACTACATTGGGCCCTACTGGCCCATGCCTTACCTCTATGTCATCCCCTAGACATGCAAGCCATTGAAATGGACAGAATGGAGCCATGATTGGCTCCCAAGGTACCAAAAAGAAAAAGGGGGAAATGAGGTGCCAGACTTTGAAGTCAGGCCCCACCACGTGAACCCCATTTTAGAATCGAACCCTGAGCCAATCAGATTGTACCTGTGTTCTAATCTTGCTTGCACAGCTGATTGTTGTAACCTTGTTCTTTGCCTTTATAAGCCCTGTGTAATCACAGCTCGGGGCTTCCTCCTAACCTCCGCTGTGTTGGTGGGTAGGATGAGGCCCAAGTTGGCAGCTCGTTAAATAAAGCCTTGCCTTGCTTTTGCATTTCAGAGTGTCTGAATCTCGGTGGTCTTCTTGGGGGTGGTCTTGCGAGTTGGCACAACAAATTAAAATCTTTAATATTTTAATAGACACACCCAATTTTTTCTTTAAGGAAATGATACCAATTTAGATATATTTGAACAATTAAGTATAAGAACATCCACAGTGAAATATATGTAGTAACTTAAACCCAATAAAAAAGAAGAACACCCACATTATTATTTCTTCCAATCTGTAAAAAAAAAGGTTCAGGGTCTGGGAATATGGCCTAGTGGTAGAGTGCTTGTTTCACATACATGAAGCCCTGGGTTCGATTCCTCAGCACCACATATACAGAAAAATCCAGAAGTGGCCCTGTGGCTCAAGTGGTAGGGTGATAGCCGGAGCAAAAAGAATCCAGGCACAGTGCTCAGGCCCTGAGTTCAAGCCCCAAGAATGGCAAAAAAGAAAAGATACACTATTTTGTTAGTTCTTTTTTTTTCTTTAATATTTTTTCTTCTTATTTGTCAAAGTGATGTACAGAGAGGTTGCAGTTTCATATATTAGGCCTTGGGTACATTTCTTGTACTGTTTGTTCCCTCCTCCCTCATTCCCCCTTCCCCCCTCCTCTTTCCCCTCTCCCCCTATGAGTTCTTCAGTTGGTTTATACCAAATGGTTTTGCATATTTTGTTAGTTTTCATTCCTTTAATCATAAGGGATGTTGAAGTTCTCTTTAAATGTGTATTGACCACTCTATACATTTCCTTTATGAAACTACATTTATTTGTGAATGTGGTTTATAGTTTATTACTTCTACAACCTAATAACTTTTCTAATTGTACAAGAACTTGCTGAATATCATGTGTAACTTCTTATACAATTAAAATCACCTCTCTGAGCAGCTGTTCTTTCTTGGTGTCTTATCCAGATCGCATTGATATTCTTTCCAAACAGAAATGGTATTTGACTATACAGATGGGAGCCTCGTTTCTGCAGACATCCCTTTTGTAGGGCACTCAGCCCTGACTGCTCATTAATACTCCCTCCAGTGCACAATGCAATGAGGAGGCTGACAGACAGAATGTGACAACCCATCATTAACAGAACGTCTCTGTTTGGGATTGTGCTTCTAGCAGGTCTAGTGCTTCCCAGTTGGGTGGGGGAACTTTAAAGATTAGGATCATTTATGGAAGTTGAATCTCTCCTGTAGAAACCAATGAAATGAGTTGTCTATGATTCCAGGGCAGAAATAGCTTTGGGAATTAATTTGTGGCTTGCTCCTAAGGTTATTAGCCACAGCAAGAAGACAGAAACAGACTCAAACTGCCCATCACCCAGAGAAACTATGTCAGAATTAAGTTAAAGTTTGAGCCACACTGTTACATAAGCCTGGGAATTGTTTATTAAATATGGTCATATGTCAAGTGTTTTATGTATGCTATTTCATCCCATTTACTCTGTTTTTGTGATATGTGTACACATACCGGGGCTTGAACTCAGGGCTCTGTACTCTTGCTTGACATTTTTGCATAAGGCTAGTGGCTCTATCATATGAACCACACTTACAGTTCTGGCTTTTTGCTGACTAATTGGAGGTAAGAGTCTCTGGAATTTGTCTGGCTGGCCACCAGTGCCCATCTCATTCCATTTGCTCTTAATCTGTACAATACCATGAAGCAAATATTACTCTCATCTTGTAGAGGAAGAAATTGAAGTTCAGAAAGGTTAGATAAGCTCAAGGTTATGCAGATAGAAAACTGTAGACCAAGCGTATGAAAATATCTGTCTTGTGGGCTGGGGATATGGCCTAGTGGCAAGAGTGCTTGCCTCATATACATGAAGCCCTGGGTTCAATTCCCCAGCACCACATATACAGAAAATGGCCAGAAGTGGTGCTGTGGCTCAAGTAGCAGAGTGCTAGCCTTGAGCAAAAAAAAAGCCAGGGACAGTGCTCAGGCCCTGAGTTCAAGCCCCAGGACTGGCCAAAAAGAAAAAAAGAAAGAAAATATCTCAGTCTTTACCTTTAAGTGTCTCAAAACTAGAAATAGTAAAGGTCTGGGCCACAAGTTGCAGCCTGGGCCATAGCTTAGCCTACTCTTCCCCAACATTCCTTAAAGCTCGAGGTGACATACTGAGTTTACTACTTATAATATGGAGGTCAGATCTGGCCAGCGCCATCATGGGCTGTTGAGGGGTGTCAGATTGACTCCATATCACATTAGTGAAAGAGAGCAGGAGCCAACTCCATCTTCACTAAGATCTCCCCCACCCTATCCAGGGAAGATCCCTTCACTGTGATAAGATTGTGCAAACTGCTTGACCACCAGAGTAGTGGAGCATTCAAGGTTAAACCTGTGCCTCCCATGCCTGCATCATGTGAACCCCGCCAAATCCAACTAAAGTCTAGCTAAAATGATAGGTTGGTTCAAAAAGTTGCTATGAGGCAAACTGTAATTCCATTGGCCAACTGCATGTGACCTGGCATGCTCTGTAAGTGTTGTCACCTCATTGGCCACTTGCGTGTGGCAGGATTGACCATGTGGTGTTTGCCTTTATAACCCCACCCGAGCATAACCCAGGTTGTTTGCGGTCCCAGCTCCTAAGTCTGGGCTTCGGCCCTGGCTGGCCAGCCTGCTTTTTACGGTTGTGGTTCCAGCTCCCGAGTCTGGGCTGTGACCCTGGTATACTTTTTACTTCCCTAATAAATCTTTTTACTTGAGACTGTCTCTGAGTGGTGGACTCTTGCAGGGATGGGGGATTCCCCCCCACCTCGGACCCTCTTACATTGTGGACTCTCCCTTGGGGGGACCCCATTATACTACTTATGGAGTTACATTAGAAAATTCCCTAACCCTTACTCTCCTTATCTTCAAAATGTTCTTTTAGCACATTGTTAAAAATAACTGCTTAATAAAGATTTTAGTGGTAATAAAAAATATATACCTAACATTGATTGAGCATTTACCATGTGTCAGATGCTGCTTGCTTTCCATAACTAAATGCACTTAACTCTCATAGTAATACACTCAGAAGTAATATCATCCCACTTATTTGTTTTGCTGAATAGTAGTCAGATAAAGACATTAGGGCCCATAGCCAGCCCAGTGGCTTACACCTGTAATCCTAGATACTCAGGAGACTGAGATATGAGGATTATGGTTCAAAGTCAGCCTGGGAAGGAAAGTCCCTGAGACTCTTATCTCCAACTAGCCACCAGAAAACTGGAAGTGGCACTATGGCTCAAAGTGGCAGAGCACTAGCCTTGAGCTGAAGAGCTTAGGGACAGCTCCCAGGCCCACAGTTCAAGGCCCATGACCAACCAAAAAAAAAATTTTTTTTTGGTCAGTCATGAGGCTTGAATCTAGGGCTTAGGCGCTATCCCTGGACTTTTTTGCTTAAGCCTAACACTATACCACTTTAAGCCACAGCGTCCTTCTGGTTTTCTGGTGGTTAATAGGGATAAGAGTCTCACAGACTTTACTTCTTAGGCTGGCCTCAGATCTCAGCCCCTGAGTAGCTAGGATTACAGGCATGTACCACCAGCACCTGACTTTAATGGCAAATCTCTTTCAAGAAGTAGAAAAACATATCATTACATATGTATCTTTAAACTTTAGGTGAAAAGCAGAAAAAAAACTATCCAGGTGCTGGTGGCTTGTGACTGTAATCCTAGCTACTCAAGAGGCTGAGATCTGA
Organism: Perognathus longimembris pacificus; assembly: GCF_023159225.1. Taxonomy (NCBI): domain Eukaryota; kingdom Metazoa; phylum Chordata; class Mammalia; order Rodentia; family Heteromyidae; genus Perognathus; species Perognathus longimembris. The sequence continues at coordinate 53,944,991 of NC_063161.1, read as the reverse complement.
GCATCATAGTTTGAAATCAGCCCAGGCAAGAAAGTCTGTGAGACTCTTATCTCCAATTAAAAACCAAAAAAGAAAAAAAAAAGTTTAACATGGAGCTGTGGTTCAAGTGGTAGATGACTATCCTTGAATTGAAAAAGAATGGAGAGTACAAGACCACTAGGCCATATTCCCAGCCCAAGAATGGAAAGCAGCAATTGATTAAGGTCACAAGCACAGATTTTCTCTTAACAATATGTTTCTCTTTTAATTTCTGTACCTTTCTATATTCTTCTCCCCACCCCAGTCCTAGGACTTGAACCCAGAACTTGAGCACTGTTCCTGAGCTTCTTTTACTCAAGGCTAGCACTCTATCACTTGAATCACAGCACTACTTGCAGCCTTTTCTATTTATGTGGTACTGAGCAATCGAACCCAAGGCTTCATGAATGCTAGGCAAGCACTCTACCACTAAGCCACATTCCCAACCCCACCATTCCATATTCTTTAATGTTAGATACATCAAGTATTAGTGGCTGGTACTGTGCAGAGGCTCAGCAAGTACCTATTATGTGAATGAAAAACAGTGTTATACAGTACTCAATTGCTAGTATCCCAACACAGGCCCATTTGCAGAACTAAATACCTGCCTAGAAACTACATGTTCACAGGTCTTTGCCAACTGCATGTTTAATTAAGACAAGTAGCTAATTAAGTTCTTCTTTATAATAACAAAGCAGAAGCAATATATATACTCTTATTTTAGAAAGGTGGCTTCTGCTAAAGATAGGGCCTTATACCTAAGTTAGTCTCTCTCTCTCCTCTCTCTCTCTCTGTCTCTCTCTCTCGGCCATGGAACTTGAACTCTGGGCCTGTCCCTGAGCTCTTCAGCTCAAGGCTAGCACTCTACCACTTTGAGCCATATCACTTCCAGTTTTCCAGTGGTTAATTGGAGATAAGAGTTTCATGGACTTTCCTGTCTGGGCTGGCTTTAAACCATGATTCTCTGATCTCAGCCTCCTGAAGAGCTAGGCTTACAGGCATGAGCTACTGCCAGCTACCGAAGTCTCTTGTCCTTAATAATTAATGAAGTTTTCTCCAAACACAGAGCTTCTAAGTTTCACTCCTGCCATTTCCAGGAAGGGCCTGGCTTCCATTATTCTTATTTGAAATTTTAGAGGATTTTTTTTCAGTACTTATTCAATCTGAAGAGCCAATTCAGCTCAGTTTAGTCAATCCCTTCATGTAGAAGAATTAAAGCAGGTTTACTCAAAAGTGACTCTTATTGAGGCAAGTTCTCTAATCTTTCCTTTCTGTAAAAATCTGAGAAGCTAACACAGAACAATGCTTTAATTAGTACAAATATAACTGAGGCTGCTTCTATAAGGAATTACCAAACCACACAGCCACAGAAGTAATCAAATTTAGCTGCTTCTGGAAATGGGTACTGTTCATCTCTTTTCTTAAAGATTGGTTATAAAGGGGCTGGGAGTATGGCCTAGTGGCATACATGAAACCCTGGGTTCAATTCCCCAGCACCGCATATATAGAAAACGGCCAGAAGGGGTGATGTGGCTCAGGTGACAGAGTGCTAGCCTTGAACAAAAAGAAGCCCAGGGACAGTGCTCAGGCCCTGAGTCCAAGGCCCAGAACTGGCCAAAAATAAAGATTGGTTATAAAGATGTTAATGTCTCAAGTGAATTTTAATGTTTGTCTTCTAAAACTACACTTAATTATGGAACTGTAAAACAAGTTAAGAGGTATATGTTAGGTAATGGTCTTGAATTGACATGGGAAAAGTCAACTTTTTGGGTCTCAATGTCTTTATTTCAAAAACAGACTAATTCACACAGAATGGTTATAAAAGTTAAGTGCCAGGATAAAGGTAACTGTTGTTTGAAAACTATGTTACAACAAAAGCATATATTAAATACAATTTCAAAGTTCAGCACTGTTGGTTTGTGCCTATAATCCTAGCTACCCAGACAGTTGAGACCTGAGGATCACGGTTCAAACCCAGCCTGAGCAGGGAAGTCTGTGAGACTCTTATCTCCAATGAACTATCAAAAAAGCCAGAAGTAGAGCTGTGGCTCAAGGGGTAGAGTGCTACCTTGAGCAAAAGAAGCTCAGTGGCAGTGCCCAGGCCCTGAATTCAAGCCTTAGGACCAGCACAAAACAATCAAACAAAAAACACAATTGTAAGCCAGTGCAATGAAAAAAATAATGGGATTACAAATGGAATCATCAAGGCAATTCAATGATAAGAAATGAGAAGATATTAGAAACAATTAGTTTCTGGCTCAAGTATGTGTTAACAAGAAAATCCTTGTTTGAAGCAGTTGCTGAAAATCTTATCAAATACACTTTCCCTGAAATGACATGTAGTATGGGAAAAAAATTCATCTTTCCTCAGAAGAGGGATGCAGAAGAAAACTTCAAGTTGCCTGAGGATTTTAACTAGTAAGGTTCTAATTTAGCTATGCTTGATTTTAGAAGCATAATGAGAGCTGAAAGAGTAATATTACCCAGCCTTAACATCTCTGAAAGATGTCTACACTAGTAGTAAAAACAGTGGCCTGGATCCTCGGAACACCTCAGAAAACCTGCACGCAGATGGAACTGAATCCTGACTGTCACTACATGGAAGCTTTTGTCCTGCAACCTTCAGAAATCTTCAGAGACTGCTACCTGATTTGAACCCAGATGGAACTACCTCATTCTAGCTGTTGTCCTTAAAAAAAAAATTCACCAACACACCACCACTGTAGACTGCAAACCAAAGCAAGCCTTGTTAAAATGAGAAGTGATCATCAAGGCTTATTCATTCAACAAATATTTATTGAGCCCTCACCCTGTTGGGCAGTTCTCTAAGCCTAAGGCTAATATAATATTAACAATGACATACAAGGTCTCTGCTCTCATGAAATTCCCACCCTACTGGGGAAGCAGGACAACTGAAGACTGTGATTAGTGCTGGGAAGGAAATACAAAAATTAACTGAAGTGGTGGTAAGAAGGAGTCAGCTACTTGAGACAGTGGTTAGGGAGAGCTTCTTTGAATGACATTTGAGCTGAAAGCTGAGGAGGAGGAGATAGGAAGGCAGCTAGGTGAGAAGTGATGGAGGAGTTTTCTGGGCAGAGGAAATAGCAAATGTAGACCCTAAAGCAGTAATACTATGCCTGAGGAGTGAGTGAGGAGGAAAGTATGAAATGACTAAACCATGAATGGCAGCAGCTAAGAAAAATTTACAAGTGATGGTAAAGGATTTTAATATTTTTATTCTAAGTGCATGCAAAACTTTTTCTAATGAAGTTGTTAAAAAATATTGTGTGACAGCAACAGACAAAGGCCTGATATCTGTCATCTACAGAGAACTCAAAAAACTAAGCCCCTCCAAGCCCAATAAACCTATTAGGAAATGGGCAAAAGAGCTAAAGAGAGACCTCACAAGAGAAGATATAAAAATGGCAAAGAAACACATGAGGAAATGCTCAACATCCCTGCTAGTAAAGGAAATGCAAATAAAAACAACCCTGAGATACCACCTCACCCCAGTTAGAATGGCCTATACTCTGAACTCAGGAAACAACAAATGCTGGAGGGGCTGTGGGGAAAGAGGAACCCTTCTCCATTGGTGGTGGGAGTGCAAATTAGTACAGCCACTTTGGAGAACAGTATGGAGGTTTCTCAAAAAGCTCAATATAGACCTACCCTATGACCCAGCCATACCACTCCTAGGCATCTATCCTAAACAGCAAAACCCAAGATATCAAAAGGACATTTGTACTTCCATGTTTATCGCAGCACAATTCACAATAGCCAAAATTTGGAAACAACCCAGATGCCCCTCCACAGATGAATGGATCCAAAAAATATGGTACTTATACACAATGGAATACTACATAGCGATCAGGAATGGGGAAATATTGTTATTCGCAGGGAAATGGTCAGAACTCGAACAAATAATGTTGAGTGAGACAAGCCTAGAACACAGAAAACAAAGGGGCATGATCTCCCTGATATATGACTGTTAACAAAGGGAGATGGAGAGACAGTAGAGACCAAGTCTGTGAACACTGTATATGTGCTTGATACATTGTATACTGCATATGGGTCTACCTGACCTAGACAAGGGATGGGAAAACAGGTTGTAAGATATCACAAGAAATGTACACACTGCCCTACTATGTAACTGCACCCTCTTAGCACAGCACCTTGTAAAAATAAATTTATGTTCAATTGATAATAAAAAAATTTTAAAAAAAAAGAAAAAAAAATAAAAAAAAATAAAAATTAAAAAAAAAAATATTGTGTGAGGGGCTGGGGATATGGCCTAGTGGCAAGAGTGCTTGCCTCATATACATGAAGCCCTGGGTTCAATTCCTCAGCATCACATATACGGAAAACAGCCAGAAGTGGCGCTGTGGCTCAAGTGGCAGAGTGCTAGCCTTGAGCGGGAAGAAGCCAGGGACAGTGCTCAGGCCCTGAGTCCAAGGCCCAGGACTGGCCAAAAAAAAAAAAAAAAAAAAGAAGCCAGGGACAGTGTTCAGGCCGAGTCCAAGCCCCAGGACTGGCAAAAAAAAAAAAAAAAAAAGACTGTGTGAAAAAAAAGAGTGCGAGACCAGATACCAATAGTACAAGACCAGATGATACATTTCATATGAATACCAAATTGTTTACCACATGTGCATTATAGCTGCAAAATGAAAAGGTTTCATACACATTATAATTTTATAAGGAAGCAATAATTCAAAAACAGGGTGTTAAGGTAAGAAAAGAAACAAAAATAAGGTACTAAGGACAGGGAGCCATTGATTCAAATACAAGAAATTAGAAAACAAATTTTCTGAGCCACGTATAATGGCACATGCCTGTAATCCAAGCACAGGGAATCGGGGCAAGATGATTGGAAGCTCAAGAGTAGCTTACTACATAAAATTTTAGGTCAAGTTGGGCTCTACAGAGACTTAATCAGTCAATCAATATAAGAAAAATTGCTTTTTGTATTAAAAAATGATATTTAATTTGGGTTCTTAAGGAAGAGGTCAAAGTGAGTGGAGCGGGAGGAGCCCTGGGCTATGGGAATTGCATGAGCAAAGGCACAGAGGCCGGAAAGGGCAGGGCGGGACCAGGAAACTGAATCACAGAATTGCTGCAAGGCCAGAGGGTATCTGGAGATAAGCCTGAAAAAATAAGCTGCAGTGGGAATGGCATTTTGAAAGGCACAAACACAAATTTAGACTTAATTTACTTGGGTACTGGTTCCCCTTAAGGATGTTTATGAATCTCTTGAAGTACTTACTAAAACTGCAGAGTCCCAAACTGTCCCCAGATACACTAATTTCAGGTTTAGATTGGACCTGAGAATTTACTGGTTTAGGCAATACCCAAGTGATTGTGATATAGGCAATTCAGGAAACTATACCTTGAAAATAAGTGCTCTGATGATTAGTTTTTATGACAACATTAGACTGAACAGGAAATTCTGAAGCCAATTCTAAGGTTTGCTCACAGGCACTGGCAAAACAAGAGAATCTGAGTCAGGTGCTGGTAACTCATGTCTGTAATTCTAGCTATTCAGGAGGCTGAGATCTGTGTACTATGGCTTGAAGCCAGCTTGGCCAGGAAAGTCTGAGAGATTCTTATCTCCAGTTAATCACCAAGAAGTTAGAAATAATGCTATAGCTCAAACAGTAGAGTGCTAGCCTAAAGCATAAAAAGCCAAGAGACAAGCACTAAGCCCCAGAGTTCAAGCCCCAGAACTAGAAAAAAAAAAAAAAAAAAAAAGGATCTGAGTAGGATCTGAGTTAGGAGACTAGAAAAAGAGCCATGGTGAACTCAAGGCTACACAGTAAGACCGTGTCTGAAAAAAATGAAAGAAAGGAGATGGGAAGAAGGGGATAGAAAAGGTAAAGAAAAAGAAAATAAAGCAAGTGAAAACACAAATAATCAGAAGGAAATAAAATGACACCACCAAAAGAAGATTCCTTTCAAGTAGAATCCTTTCCAGTTTGCAGTGTTGCTTCATCAAAAGCTCCAGCCCGTTAGGGCATTTACATCACTACAGTCTCAACTTCTCAACATTTTCCACTTTTTCACTGTTTCCTTTGGCTTAACTTTTTTCATTCCTTCATTTGGTCAAACGTATACACATCCCTGAAAAATGCTCCAAATAAAGAACAACAAATCTAAAACCTATATAACCAAAACATTAAACCCCAAATAAAAACTAGAATGAGATCAAAATGAAAGTCACAAGAAAACAAAATAGAAATGGAACTGAAGGCTCTGTGCTGGTGGCTCACTCCTGTAATCCTAGCTACTCAGGAGGCTGAGATCTGGGGAACGAGTTCAAAGCCAGCCCAGGCAGGAAACTCTGTGAGACTATTGTCTCTAATTAACCACCAGAAAACTGCAAGTGGAGCTGTGGCAGAAAAGCTCAGGGATAACACCCAGAACTCACCCAGACCCTAAGTTCAAGCCCCATGACCACCAACAACAAAGAAAAGAAATGGAAATGAATATTTAAAAAAAAAATTCACAGGCTGGCACTGGGCTCACACCTGTTAACCTATCTGCTCAAGATCTGAGATCTGAGGGTCAAGGTTCAAAACCAGAGTTGACATTGATCAAGTCATAATGCATTCATAAACTGCTTTGCTAGCAACTCTTGGGCACAACTTCTTAAAGATAATATATTTTTTTAAAGTTAGGCTCCAATGGCTTATACCTCAGGATGCTGAGATCTGAGGATCAGTGTTCAAAGCCAGCCTGGGTAGAAAAGTCCCTGAGACTCATAACTCCAATTAACCACTCAAAAATTGGAAGTAAAGCTGTGGCCCAAAATGGTAGAGTGCTAACCTTGAGCAAAAGAGCTCAGGGATGGCATCCAGGTCCTAAGTTCAAGTCCCATTACCAAACAACAACAACAACAAAGAAAAAGATGAGCATTCACAATCACTGTACATGGGAATGTTAGTTTTTCCAGTCTTTATGAAAAAGTAATTTGGTAGATATTTTCATGCCCTTTCACCCAGAAATTCCAAAGCTGAGAACCTAGCCTTCAAAATGGTGATTTGCATAAATATTTATGCATAGGTTTGTTCTCACTGTTTAGTAATGTTGTAACAATCAATACACCTAAGTGCACCGTTAAATTATGCAACATATATATATATATATATATATATATATATATATAACAAGGTATATAGAGTACTAAACATCCATCAAAACTGTTTTCAAAGTCAGGCATTTATTTGAGGTCCTACCTAACTGCTCAGAAGGCTGAAGCTAAAGGATCCTTTGAACCCAGGAGTTCAACAGTCTGGACAACAAAGCAAGCCTCTCTGTTAAAAAAAGAAAGAAAGAAAGAAAAGAAAAACAGAAATTGTTTCCAAAATAATTTTTTTTTTTTTTTTTTTGGCCAGTCTTGGGCCTTGGACTCAGGGCCTGAGCACTGTCCCTGGCTTCTTCCGGCTCAAGGCTAGCACTCTGCCACTTGAGCCACAGCGCCGCTTCTGGCCGTTTTCTGTATATGTGGTGCTGGGGAATCGAACCTAGGGCCTCGTGTATCTGAGGCAGGCACTCTTGCCACTAGGCCATAGCCCCAGCCCCTCCAAAATAATTTTGATGCTACAAAAAATAATGACATGATGTAGAGTGAAAAACAGATACTGGGCTGGGAATGTGGCTTAGTGGTAGGGTGCTTGCCTTGCATGCATGAAGCCCTGGGTTCAATTCTTCATTACCATATAAGCAGAAAAAGACAGAAGTAGCACTGTGGCTCAAGCCTTGAGCAAAAAGAAGGCCGAGACAGTGCTCGGGCCCTGAGTCCAAGCCCCAGGACTGGCAAAAAAAAAAAAAAAAAAAAAAAAAAAAAGGCAGATACTGCGGGGCATGGTAATATTCGCCAATAATTATAACCTATCATCCTATAACTCCAGAAATTTAAGGAAGGAGAATTACACATTTCATGTCAGCCTGTGCTATATAGCAAGAATCTGCTCCCCATAAAAGGCAGACATAAAATATTACCTATTATAATAGAATGAATCCAGTTACTTATGCTCTTGTGTATTTGTGTGTGTGTGTGTGTATGCACATGTATGAGTATCAAAAAAAAAAAAAAGCTGGGGCTGGGAATATGGCCTAGTGGCAAGAGTGCTTGCCTCCTACACATGAAGCTCTCGGTTCGATTCCCCAGCACCACATGGAAAAAAGGGGCGCTGTGGCTCAGGTGGCAAAGTGCTAGCCTTGAGCGGGAAGAAGCCAGGGACGGTGCTCAGGCCCTGAGTCCAAGGCCCAGGACTGGCCAAAAAAAAAAAAAAAAAAAAAGCTGAGGGCTAGGAATGTGGCTGAGTGGTAGAGTGCTTGCCTAGCATGCATGAAGCCCTAGGTTCTATTCCTCAGTACCACATAAACAGAAAAAGGTGGAAGTGGTGCTATGGCTCAAGTAATAGAGTACTAACCTTGAGCAAAATATGCCCAGGGATAGTGGCCAGGCCCTAAGTTCAAGCCCCAAGACTGGCAAAAAGAAGAAGAAAAGACCAAAAGCATAAGGTAGTTCTCTCTGGAACCAATTATAGAATATGGACTGTCTTCTTTATAATTTTGTTTTTTTCAGGTTTCCATTAACCATAAAGTATGTATTTGTTTGCATACCTGAAAATAAGAAATATATGTGTAAATGTTTGTGTGTGTGTGTGTGTGTGTGTATGTTTAAAAAGTAAATATACAGGGCTGGGGATATAGCCTAGTGGCAAGAGTGCCTGCCTCGGATACACGAGGCCCTAGGTTCGATTCCCCAGCACCACATATACAGAAAACGGCCAGAAGCGGAGCTGTGGCTCAAGTGGCAGAGTGCTAGCCTTGAGCGGGAAGAAGCCAGGGACAGTGCTCAGGCCCTGAGTCCAAGCCCCAGGACTGGCCAAAAAAAAAAAAAAAAAGTAAATATACAAACTTCCTTCATGGAAGCCATGGGTAAAGATAGAAAATGGATGTGCTTGCCTAGAGAGTACAGGGAGCAAAAGTCCTGAATTAGATTAGAAGATGGAGAAGCAGGTAGTTACATCAAGAAAATCAAATGAAAGGAAGAACAAGAAAAGTTGTTAACTTGGTCAGATGTTGTCAAGTGGTAACAAGGAGGATAGTGGCAGGTCATTATTGTGAAATCATGAGATACTACCCCTGGACAGACAGATTTCCTCTAGTACTAGAGGTAGAAGAAAGATCTTAGGACATGCTACCTGTTCAATAAAACTGACTATGAGGAAAGAAGTGCTGGAGCATTAGCTTGAATTTCAGCTTTTAAAAAATATATGGTGGGGGGGGACGGGGTGTGGGCTGGGAATATAGCCTAGTAGCAAGAGTGCTTGACTCGTATACATGAAGCCCTGGGTTCGATTCCCCAGCACCACATATACAGAAAACGGCCAGAAGTGGCGCTGTGGCTCAAGAGGTAGAGTGCTAGCCTTGAGCAAAAAAGAAGCCAGGAAAAGTGCTCAGGCCCTGAGTCCATACCCCAGGACTGGCAACAAAAACAAAACAAATAAAAATAAATAAATAGATAGATAGATAAAAAAGAAGCTGAGAGGCAGTGCCCAGGCCCTGAGTTCAAGCCCCTGTATTAGCACAAATAACTAACTAAATAAATTATAGCAACATTCTAAAAAAGTAGTATTTTCTTATGGGAATTATTGAAAAGTTACTATATTTTTCCATCTGTAGAATGAGTAAAATTTCGATCTAAATGAAAGTCATCTATCTTATAGTGCATAGAATTAAGAAAGTCTGGGGGCTGGGAATGTGGCTTAGTGGTAGAGTGCTTGCCTAGCATTCATGAAGTCCTGGGTTCTATTCCTCAGCACCACATAAACAGAAAAAGCCAGAAGTGGCACTGTAGCTCAAGTGGTGGAGTGCTATCCTTGTGCAAAAAAGGAAGCCAGGGACAGTGCTCAGGTCCTGAGTTCAAGCCCCAGGACTGGCAAAAAAAAAAAAAAAAGAAAAGAAAGCCTGGAAACTATTTTAACTATCAATTTAGGTAATGACAAATTCCTCCAATTTGTGGTTAGTTGCTATGGTGAATATGTCTAAATCCTACATTCTCAACATTCTTTTGTGTTTGTCTATGCATTTGATGAAATGTTCTCATATAAAGCTATAAGTTAATTACAGTTGCTTGGTTTAAAAAAAAAAAAGGTAAGAATCAGAAACCCTACTACGAAGGATATTTAATAAGGTACTTGAAAAAAAATTTTTTTTTGCCAGTCCTGGGGCTTGAACACTGTTCCTGGCTTCTTTTTCTCAAGGTTAGCACTCTACTACTTAAATCACAGTGCCACTTCTGGCTTTTTCTGCGTATATTGTACTGAGGAATCGAACCCAAGACTTCATGCATGCAAGGCAAGCACTCTACCACAAAGCCATATTCCCAGACCCCTGAAAATATTTTAAGAAAACAACATAATTGTTGTGGCTATCCCAAATCCAAACAAATGTACTTAATGCCTTTCTAAAATTTTTTTGTAGAGCACAAGCAGAAAGGAAATAACCAATGTCAACAGAATTGTGTTCAAGTGCCATAGTTTAAATTACCAAGTAAAACCATATATATATATACATATATATATAGAGAGAGAGAGAGAGAAAAAACATTCACGCCTTTTCAGATTATCAGATCATCAATATTCTGCAAAGAATCTCCAAATGCCCTCCCTGATCCTTTCTTCTTTCCTACTTACCTTTTGGGGGTGGGGGAAAGCAAGAAAAAGACTTTTTGTTACCCATGCAAATCTCACATTCTACTACTGAGCTACAATATATAGCCAAATAAGACTTTTTGAGGGTATTTTAGCAGGGAAAATGATCTTAGTCACCAGCTATGCTGTTAACAGAACTGTTTTCACTTCTGAAGCTTTCTCTTCCTAGAATTATGAGCTTGAAATCTGGCCACACCTTTAACTAGAGTCTAGAACAAAGCTTGAATGTACCAAGTTAAACAAAGTTATACAATGAGGTAATTTTTACAAACTGGCATTACTTTGTTAATGTTGCCAATACACTGTTCTCTTCTCAATGTACTATGGTTTGGAGACTACCTGATAACAACACTGCCTGGCCTAATAATTAACTATTTAATTATTTACTGGCTTGCCAGAAAATGAGGATCTAACCCATTTTTCAAATGTCATAAAGTTGGCACGAGAAAGATTAGTGATACAAAACACAGACTGAAGAGAATCATTCATTATTACATGAGGTTTTTGTTATTGTTGTTGTTTATGTGTTTTTGCTTAATTTTTAAGAAACCAGAAGAGGGATTCCCCTCCAGAAATAACCCATATTTTCTGTGTTCCCACAGCATCCCAAGTTGTCCTCTAGTATAGAAGTGACCCCTGGGCTTAGGATGTAGCTCAAACTCCTACCTATCATGGAAAAGGCACTGGCTTGAGTTTGATTTCCAATACTACAAAAAAAAAGTGACCTCAATAATAGTATAAATTGGGCTGGGAATATGGCATAGTGGCAAGAGTGCTTGCCTCCTATACATGAAGCCCAGGGTTAGATTCCCCAGCACCACATACATAGAAAATGGCCACAAGTGACGCTGTGGCTCAAGTGGCAGAGTGCTAGCCTTGAGCAAAAACAAGCCAGGGACAGTGCTCAGGCCCTGAGTCCAAGGCCCAGGACTGGCAAAAAAATAAAATAATAATAATAATAGTATAAATTGTATTTTTTGGTGCTACTTAATACATTTGATTTTAAGCTCTTTTAGGCTAGGGACTTTTGGAATTTTGAATTCACAAGATTGATACAAGAGGAACTCAATAAATGCTTTGTCCAAAAAAATGAAATACATTTCTAAAGAAATTTACTTAGTGCATCATGTGCTGCTCTATCAAATGTAAAACAAAACAAAAAGATATGGGCGTGCATACTTTATTTTGAACTTCTCTGCCAATTTGATAACCTTTTGAAGTTATATCATACTTCATCATGATCATACTACATCCATACCAATTTAGGAAGTAATTGAAATATTTATCCTTTGTGAAAAGTACTAATGGCTGGATCAAACATATTGTTTAATCACTTAGACCAAGAGCAAAAGAGACTAATATAAAAGAACTCTTCCTCAAAGGGGTATTGTCTTAAAAAACGCCCTCTAAATGCCTTTGACTCACTTGAAAAGCCAAGCCAATAGAATCATCTGGGATTGGGAAGACTTTTGAAAGCTGAAATTAGGTGCCAAACAATAATAGATCAGATATCTCTCACCAGGATCAGCTAAACTCATTGTTGTAAAGCACCAATAAGGAGACTAGGACGAGTGCCAGATGGTTGGCTTCTAGCACCTACAACTTCAACCTTTAGTATGTGCACCAAGGGTGTATGGTTACCGAATATTGACACCTAAGTATGTGGGAGACCGAGTACCAACATAAGTACACGATAGCGATTTGCAACGACTGCTGTAAGTTTTAAGTGTCTTACACTGAGTTCGGCTACGGGGAGAGGAAAAAAAATCGAAGACAGAATGGCTAACGTAAAGAAGGAAAAAGGGAGCAGCTGAATATTGGAATATTTCCCTGAGAAGAATTTTTGAGTTTCATAGAACTGCCTGCCACCTTTCTCCACCACACTAATGAAGTCTACAATAGGAGTGTTCCGGATGGAAGACCCGGACGGAGGGCGGCGGGGGCGAGGGGGGAGTCCTAGGAGCCCGCTTTCACCTTGCTAGCAAAAACTCAGCCCTGCACAACCACCCCCACCTTCGAGCGCAAGGGGTCCGGGACTCCCCGAGCCCTGGCCTCCAGGCGGAGGGGCTCACGGCCCCTGGCTCGTGGTACTCCCCTCACCTCAGAGTAGAGGCAGAAAGTGTGTGGAGGGAAGCCACCGCGCATCCTCAGACTCTCTGCAGGACCTGGAGACAGAAGGCCCTTACCTGGCTAAAAAGCCGTCTTTCTTCGACGCTGTCCTGCCTCAAGTCCCCGGCCTCAGGTCCCCGGCGCTCGCTCGAACTGCCTCACGCACCTGTCGCCGCCGGGCTGCTGCACCTACACCTCTGCGGTCCCGCCCCACTCCCGCTCAGAGTCCCGCCCCGGGCACCGCCTACTGCCGCGGGAGCGCGCACGCTCGCCAGAAGGCGTGCGGGAGGCGGGCCGCGTGCGCGCCACCGGCCGAGGGCGCCGCACCCGCGACTGCTCGCGTCGCTCTCGCGCGGCGCTGGCGTTGTGAGGGGCGTGGCTTCCTTGCCAGAGGCGTCTCCTCCTTCCACGGGCTGTTCTCTCAGGAGTTGATGCGACGTGCCCTTTGGACTCGGGGCGTCGAGCCCTAACCCCTCTCTGATCCAAGGTTACCGCAGTTTGACTCACGAGCCACCCAGAGGTTTGGCCTCAACCGAGCAGTAGGCCAACTAGGTTCCCGGTGCTCTCTGGGTAAGTTCTGTACAGGGAGGGTGTCTGAAGAGAAGGCCTTGTGGTGTTGTGGAAAGAGCTATAAATTCACCCTCGCTTGGCCACCCGACTTGCATTAAAGAGAGCAGATGATGTTCAAGTTGTCTAGCAGCTATTTTTATTTCAACACTCAGAAGAGGTTTTGTGGGAAGGCTTAGAGGCCATCAGGAGCATATGCCCATCCAGCACCCAAATTCTTGTCCCAAGACTCTCTGTGGCTGCACAGTATGCTCATTGATCAAAGTATCCCTTCCCTCCAAGTATAGTGGGGTTTCAAACCAAAAGTTTTCTGAAGCTTTTCAGGATTAATGAAGTTCACTGGGGGTGGGATTCAAGTGGTAGAGTGGGAGGCCCTTAATTCAAGCCCCAGTAACAGCACACACACACACACACACACACACACACACGCACACACCCAAAAGAAAAAAAAAAGAATTCATGAAGCTTAATAAGTATTAGAAGGGCTTGTGCTGATAAATGCTTATATAAGCACTCACAAAGCAGCTAAAGAAAATGTTTAAGACCAATTTCCAGCAGCAGATAGTTCCCCTACTTTATTCAAGTATCTGGAATAGACTGATTTCTGGATAAATGTAGTTCGAAGAAAAACTAGACGAATTGAACTGTTTAATCATTAAAAGATTACTGAATGGGCAGTACTAAACTGGAAGAGATCAGCAACCTCTGCTAGTGGGCTGGACAGTAAGTCTTAAGGTAGAACAAGGAAGTAAAGAAGTTGGCTATAATTAGGCTTTGCCTTATTTGGTTATGTATGATCACATGGTCAGTCCCTAGTTATGTAACCATTTGATTAGTCAGTTGGCTGTCTTCAATCAAAATCAGTTTGGAGAGCTTTCTGGGAACAAAAATGACCTTAGGCTAATGGCCTATTTATTATTTTGCTTTAAACTGTCAAGCATGAAGAATCCAGCAAAAGCGGCAGCAACAGGGAATGGTAGGCAAGATATTACCTATACCCCCTTTGCCCCCTTACATGCTCTGCATGCTAGGCAAGCTTTCTACCATCGAACTGAGCACAACATGTTAAAGAACATAGACCAGGACTGGCAAAAATATACGAGGCAAGCACTCTTGCCACTAGGCCATATTCCCAGCCACCCCCCCCCCCAAATAAATAATAATAATCATAGTGTCAGAGGCCAGTGGTTAACAGCTGTAATACTACCTACTCTGGAGGCTAAGATCTGAGGATCAAAATTCAAAGCTACCTGAGGCAAGAAAGGCCATGAGATTCTTATCTCCAATTAACCAGCAAAAAGCCATAAATGTAGCTGTGGCTCAAGTGGTAGAGTGCAAAAAAAATTCTTTGTGTTATCCTGGGGCTTGAATTCAGAGACTGGGCACTGTTCCTGAGCCATGCTCAGAGCTAGCTTAGACTCTGCCACTTAAACTCCACTTCTAGGGCTGGGGATATGGCCTAGTGGCAAGAGTGCCTGCCTCATATACGTGAGGCCCTGGGTTCGATTCCCCAGCACCACATATACAGAAAGCGGCCAGAAGTGGCGCTGTGGCTCAAGTGGCAGAGTGCTAGCCTTGAGCAAAAAGAAGCCAGGGACAGTGCTCAGGCCCTGAGTCCAAGGCCCAGGACTGGCCAAAAAAAAAACTCCACTTCTAGCTTTGTGATGGTTAACTGGAAAAAAGACTCTCATGGACTTTCCTACCTGAACTGGCTTTGAACCTGGATTCTCAGACCCCAGCCTCCTGAATAACTAAGATTACAAGTGTGAGCTACCAAATCCCAGTCACAAATAATATTTTTTTTTAAGTTTTAGAGATAACAGGGCACCAGTGGCTCATGTCTATAATCCTAGCTACTAAGGAGGCTGAGATCTGAAGATCAGAGTTCAAAGCTGGCCCAGGCAGACTCCTATCTCCAATAAACTATTTAGAAAAAGCTAGAAGTGGTGCTGTGGCTCAAGTGGGAGAGTGCTAGCCTTGAATACAAAGAGGCTCAGGGACAGCACTCAGGCCCTGAGTTCAAGCCCCATGACTGGCAAAATGCAAGAAATGCATACCCTGGAGCACCATGGTCTGTGACCATGGTCTGGTCTTTTTTTTTTTTTTTTTTTTTTTTTTGTATATGTGGTGCTGGGGAATCAAACCCAGGGCCTCGTATACAAGGCAAGCACTCTTGCCACTAGGCCATATCCCCAGCCCCACTTCTGGCTTTTTCTGTGTATGTGGTACTGAGAAATCAAATCCATGGCTTGGTGCATGCTAGGCAAGCACTTTACCACTAAGCCACATTTCCAGTCCACTATTTGAATTTTTACACAAAATGTTTGTTGAAACCTAGTCTAGAAAAATCATCAAAGTGCTAAATCATGTCAATCTCCATGATGAAAATATGGCCATTACAGTGAACATGTGTGAATAGAGTTGAGAAGATATACATACATTATATACTATTTGTATTAGAGTTGCCATACTTGACTAATAACCTTGAGTACAATTATTAGTAAAATAAAAAAACAGGAAGGATGAATTTGGGATATCTGTTACTTTTGCTTTTCATATATTTTAATTATATGATTATATAATTTGTTTTAAAATTACGGCTGTACTTAACAACTTGACTCATAAAAATCCCTGATAATTTAATAATCAACCTTGCAAACATAAAAACTATGGTATAATCAGCTCTGCTTTGAAAAGGTAGCTTTATGAGACAAGTAATTGGCCTACAATGTGGTCCAAAACTCTGACTCAGGTTAAGTTTCTTAGTCTACTTAGGACCCTTTGTGACTTCATTTTAAAAATATTAATAGAGGGGGCTGGGGATATGGCCTAGTGGCAAGAGTGTTCGCCTTGTATACATGAAGCCCTGGGTTCGATTCCCCAGCACCACGTATACAGAAAATGGCCAGAAGTGGCGCTGTGGCTCAAGTGACAGAATGCTAGCCTTGAGCAAAAGGAAGCCAGGGACAGTGCTCAGCCCCTGAGTTCAAGGCCCAGGACTGGCAAAAAAAAAAATATATATATATGTATATATATATACACATATATATATATTAATAGAGGGGCTGGGAATATGGCCTAGGGGCAAGAGTACTTGCTTTGTATACATGAAGCCCTGGGTTCGATTCCCCAGCACCACATATATAGAAAACAGCCAGAAGTGGCGCTGTGGCTCAAGTGGCAGAGTGCTAGCCTTGAGCAAAAGGAAGCCAGAGACAGTGCTCAGGCCCTGAGTCCACGGCCCCAGACTGACCAAAATAAAAAACAAAAAAACAGAAGTATCACTGAGTGCTAGCCTTGGGCAAAAGAAGCTCAGGGACAGTGCCTAGGCTCTTCCCCTGAATTCATGCCCCAGGACTAGCGACAACAACAAAAAAGTCAAATAGTAAGCTGTGCTCTGGTGGCTCAGGCCTGTGGTCCTAATTACTCAGGAGATTGAGATCTGAGGATTGAGGTTTGAAGCCAGTCCATGAGCCAGTCAATGAGATTCTTATCTCCAGTATCACCAAAAAAGCTGGAAGTGGCACTGTGGCTCATGTGGTAGAGCAGTAGCCTTGAGCAAAAAAGAGGGCTGGGAATGTAGAGAGAGTGCTTGCCTACCATGCATGAAACCCTGACTTCAATTCCTTAGTACCACACAAACAGAAAAAGCTGGAAGTGGCTCTTTGGCTCAAGAGGTAGAGTGCTAAAAGAAGTGCAAAAAGAACCAGGGACAGTGCCTAGGCCCTGAGTTCAAGCTCTAGTATTGGCACATGTATGCACACAGGTGCACGTATATACGCAAATCAAAGAACATGATGTATATGTAGGTGTTTATTTATTTTGCAGGGCTTGCTACTTGCTGGGTAAATGTAAGAGTATTCTACTTAGAAAACCTGATGGTTTTAAAGACTAGTAAGATGTAATAATTGTTAAAAGATTTTTTTTTTTTTTTTTTTTTTTTGCCAGTCCTGGGCCTTGGACTCAGGGCCTGAGCACCATCCCTGGCTTCTTCCCGCTCAAGGCTAGCACTCTGTCACCTGAGCCACAGCGCCCCTTCTGGCCGTTTTCCATATATGTGGTGCTGGGGAATCGAACCGAGAGCTTCATGTGTAGGAGGCAAGCACTCTTGCCACTAGGCCATATTCCCAGCCCTGTTAAAAGATTTTCTATTTTTTATTATTTGATTTATACACTAATTTAAAATTGAGACTTGTGCTGATTCTTCCCCGCCCAGTCTTAGGGCTTGAAGTCAGGGCTTGGGACTGTCCCTGAGCTTCTTTTTGTTCAAGGCTAGCACTCTACCCAGCCTGAGTTGATTCTTTTAACTTTCTTTTTTTTTTTTTTTTGCCAGTCCTAGGCCTTGGGTTCAGGGCCTGAGCACTGTCCCTGGCTTCTTTTTGCTTAAGGCTAGCACTCTGCCACTTGAGCCATAGCGCCACGTCTGGCCATTTTCTATATATGTGGTGCTGGGGAATTGAACCCAGGGCTTCATGTATACGAGGCGAGCATTCTACCACTAGGCCATATTCCCAGCCCGTGATTCTTTTAACTTTCTACTTTTTGCCTCGGCCTCCTAAGCAATGTTATATGCCACGCCTTTTTCTGTAGTTCATGATACACACACAAACACACAAAAAGTATAAACTCCACCATTGTAGAATTGGAAAGCCATTAAAGTATAGAGTACCTACATGAGAATCTCCTAAGGTCTTGTTAAAAATTATTGTTCTTGGGGCTGAGAATGTGGCTTAGTGGTAGAGTGCTTGCCTAGCATGCATGAAGCCCTGGGTTTGATTCCTCAGTACCACATAAACAGAAAAAGCCAGAAGTGGTGCTGTGGCTCAAGTGGTAGAGCACTAGCCTTAAGCAAAAGAAGCTCAGGGACAGTGCCCAAGCCCTGAATTTAAACCCCAGGATTGGCAAAACGAAAGTTTTTATATTCTGTCACAGAGTCAAAATCACTGGAGTGAAATTCCCTCTCCCCCCCTTTTATTTTGAGATAGGGCCTTGCTGTGTAGACCAGGCCAGCTCAATGATCTTCCTGCCTCGGCTTCTTTAATATTGGGATTACAGGTGTACATCACGATGCTCATCATTAAAATCCATGCTTTAACAGCCCTTCTAAGTAATGGGTTTTGCATATTGAAATAAAGATACACTATATCAAACATATTCAAGGTAGTCGGGTGGCTCACACCTATAATCCTAGCTACTCAGGAGGCTGAGATCTGAGGATCCAAGTTCAAAGCCAGCCCAGGCAGCAAGCACCTAAAGCCCTGAGTTCAAGCCCCATGAGATCAGATGTGTATATGTAAGAGGAGAGAGAGGAATAATTTTGCTGCAGGGCAAATGGTTTGAAATATGGGCTAGGAATATAACTCAGTAATAGGATTCTTGCGTAGCAGCACAGGATTCTTGCCTTCATGCAGTCCCCAGCATTGCCAAAAGAAAAAGGAAAATTTTAAAAAGGAAGATAAAGGTGGCCAGGAAATCCATAAGGTAGTTGTTGGAATGATCCTTATGAGAGCAATTGGTGGGCTGAGCTAGAGTGGAGAAAAGCAGATGAACCAGAGAGAATTATTTCTAATATTAGAAAGCTGAACCACAGATATAGTAGTTTGACTGAATATGGAGATGACTTCTCAAATGTCTGGCTTCTGAGATTAGATGAAGGTTAGTGCTATTTTTTTTAGTTGCAGAGTGAAAGAAATCTAGCAAGTTCTTGGTAAGGCTGGAGTTTATTGATATAAGGTGGGATCTACATGGAGATTCACAGTAGGCAACTGGAGGTAGTTCTGGAATCTGAGAAATAACTGAGCTTGAGATACAACTGTAGTAGCCAGCCACTGGTAGCCGACACCTGTAATCCTAGCTACTCAGGAGGCTGAGATCTGAGGATCATGGTTCAAAGCCAGCCAGGGCAAGAAAGTCCATGAGATTATCATCACCAGTTAGCCACCAGAAAACTGGAAGTGGTGCTGTGGCACAAATGGTAGCGCTCTATCCTTGAGCTGAAGAGTGTCCAGGGCCAGAGTTCAAGCCTCATGACCAATGCACACAAAAAAAGATACATTTGTAGCACTGGCAGATACTGGTGGCTCATGCTTGTAAATCCTAGTTGAGATTTGAGTACTCAGGTTCAAAACCAGTCAGAGAGATTCTTATCTCCTATTAATAAGCAAAATGTTAGACTGGAGATGTAGCTCAAGTGCTAGAACTCCATTCTTGAGTGAAAAAGCTGAGTTTAAACCCTCTGTTCAAACCCCACGACAGGCAAAATGATACAGTTACAGCAGAGTCCAATGTGGTATGAAGTTAGTGAAGTTTCTTCCCTCCTCCTCCTCCTCCTCCTCCTCCTCCTCCTCCTCCTTCTCCCCCCCTCCTCCTCCTTCTCCCCCCCTCCTCTCCCCCTCCTCCTGGCCTGGGCTCTGTCTCTGAGCCTCTTTGTGCTCTGCCACTTGAGCCACAGCATCACTTCCCATTTTTTTTTTTTTTTTTTTTTTTTTTTTGGCCAGTCCTGGGCCTTGGACTCAGGGCCTGAGCACTGTCCCTGGCTTCTTTCCCGCTCAAGGCTAGCACTCTGCCACTTGAGCCACAGCGCCGCTTCTGGCCGTTTTCTGTATATGTGGTGCTGGGGAATCGAACCTAGGGCCTCGTGTATCCGAGGCAGGCACTCTTGCCACTAGGCCATATCCCCAGCCCCATCACTTCCCATTTTTGAGTGGTTAACTGAAGATAAGAATCGCACAAGGGGGCTGGGAATATGGCCTAGTGGCTAGAGTGCTCGCCTCATATACAAGAAGCCCTGGGTTAGATTCCCCAGCACCACATATACAGAAAATGGCCAGAAGTGGCACTGTGGCTCAAGTGGCAGAGTGCTAGCCTTGAGCAAAAGGAAGCCAGGGACAGTGCTCAGCCCCTGAGTCCAAGGCCCAGGACTGGCAAAAAAAAAAAAAAAGAATCGCACAAGGGACTTTTCTGCCTGGGCTGGCTTTGAACCTTGATCCTCAGATCTTAGCCCCATGAGGCATGAGCTACTGGCTGATGAAGCTTCTGCATGTTGCCTTTGAAACAAGAGTTTTTTTTTTTTTTTTTTGTGTGTGTGTGTGTGTGTGTGTGTGTGTGTGTGTGTGTTTTGGTCCTGGAGCTTGAACTGGGGACCTTGAACTCTTATTTAGCTTTTTCACTCAAGGTTGGTGCTTTACCACCTGAGCCACAGCTCTGACTTTTTGGTGTTTAAGTGTAAATAAAAGTCTCATAGACTTTCCTGCTAGGGCTGGATTTGAAACTGGATCCTCAGATCTCAGCCTCCTGAGTAACTAGGATTACAGACATGAGCCACTAATGCCCATCTACAAGAGCTCGTGTGTATGTGTGTGTGTGTGTGTGCATGTGTGTGTGTGTGCGTGTTCGTGCATGGGCACTCATGCTACTTCTGGAGACTTGAATTTAGGGCCTTATGGTCTAATTTGGCTTGCCTGCTCACAGCTGGGTGCTCAGAATATTCGAACTTTGATTCTCACATCTGAAATTCCTGAGTAGCTAGGATTATAGACATGAGCCACCGGCTCCCAGTTTGAATGTTTTATGTACATTAAGACTCATCCTTGCGCTGGGAATATGGCCTAGTGATAGAGTGCTCGCCTCGTATACATGAAGCCCTGGGTTTGATTCCTCAGCACCACATATATAGAAAAAAGCCGGAAGAGGCGCTGTGGCTCAAATGGTGAAGTTCTAGCCTTGAGCAAAAAGAAGCCAGGGACAGTGCTCAGGCCAGGCCCTGAATTCATGCCCCGGGACTGGCAACAAAAACAAAACAAAACAAAAAACAACAAAAAAGATTCATCCTTTTTTGTGTAAATAGTGATGTCTTTCTGAGACATTTGGCTATGTATACAAGCAGTGAAATCACCATTGTAGTGCAGATATAGATCTATCTTTCTCACCTTTGTTCCCCTTTTCCATTAATCTCTACTCACCCCAGCTCCTTACCCTTATCCCAGAAAAGCAATGATCTGCTTTCTGTCCTTGCCATTTACTAGAACTTTATATAAGTAAATATAATCTTTGGTGCCTGATTGGCTTTTTTTCACTTACAGAATGCTTTTGAGTTTATCTATATGTGTCTATCAGTAGTCTTTTTATGCTAAAATGAATGTAGCACAATTTATCAATTAAGCAGTTGATGAACATTTAGGTTGTTTTTAGTTTGGGGCTAGTTATGAATAAAGGTACCGTGAAAATTTATGTGACAGGCTTTATGAGGACATGTGTTTTTATTTCTCTTGGCTAAATGCTAGTGTGCATTTAACTTTTTTTTTTTTTTTTTTTTGCTAATTCTGGGCCTTGGACTCAGGGCCTGAGCACTGTCCCTGACTTCTTTTTGCTCAAGGCTAGCACTCTACCACTTGAGCCACAGCGCCACTTCTGGCCCTTTTCTTATATATGTGGTGCTTCCCAACCCTGCATTTAACTTTTTTTAAAAAACTGCCAGATTGGGGCTGGGGATTTGGCCTAGTGGCAAAGAGTGCTTGCCTTGTATACATGAAGCCCTGGGTTCAATTCCCCAGCACCATATATACAAAAAATGGCCAGAAGTGGCGCTGTGGCTCAAGTGGCAGAGTGCTAGCCTTGAGCGGGAAGAAGCCAGGGAAGGTGCTCAGGCCCTGAGTCCAAGGCCCAGGACTGGCAAAAAAAAAACAAAAAAAAAACCAAACCCTGCTTGATTTTTCCAACATTTCTATACTATTTTGTGTTCCTATTAAGAATGTATAAGAAGGGGCTGGGGATATGGCCTAGTGGCAAGAGGGCCTGCCTCATATACATGAGGCCCTGGGTTCGATTCCCCAGCACCACATATACAGAAAATGGCCAGAAGTGGTGCTGTGGCTCAAGTGGCAGAGTGCTAGCCTTGAGCAAAATAAGCCAGGGACAGTGCTCAGGCCCTGAGTCCAAGGCCCAGGACTGGCCAAAAAAAAAAAATGGGCTGGGATGTAGCTCAGTGGCAAAATGCTTGCCTAGCAAGTGCAATGTCCTGGGTTTGATCCCCAGTACCAAAAAAAAGAAAAAAGACAAGAATGTATAAGAGTGATAAATGTTCTCCATTCTCCACGGTATTTAGTATTATAGGCCTTTTTAATTTTAGCCAAACGTGTAGATACTGTTTTGTCTCATTGTGTCTCTTTTTGTCAGTTGTGGGGTTTGAACTCAGGTCCTGGGTGCTGTCCCTGAGCTCTTTTGCTCAAGACTAGTGCACTACCACTTTGAGCCACAGCTCCACTTCTGGTTTTCTGGTGGTTAGTTGGAGATGAGTCTCACGGACTTTCCTGCCCAGATTGGCTTTGAATCATGATCCTCAGATCTCAGCTTCTGAGTAGCTAGGATTACAGGCACGAGCCACCAGCACCCATCTGTCTTCTTTTTACTTCCTAAATAATAATTAATGATGTACAGCTTTCCATATACTTACTTTTTTTTTTTCACCATAAACATTCTCTTTTATTTTGTGCCAGTCCTGGGACTTGAATTCAGGGTGTGAGTGCTGTCACTGAGCTTCTTTTGTTCAAGGCCAGCACTATAATACATGTAAAAAGGGGGGAGAAAGGGCTGGGGATATGGCCTAGTGGCAAGAGTGCCTGCCTCGGATACACGAGGCCCTAGGTTCGATTCCCCAGCACCACATATACAGAAAACGGCCAGAAGCGGCGCTGTGGCTCAAGTGGCAGAGTGCTAGCCTTGAGCGGGAAGAAGCCAGGGACAGTGCTCAGGCCCTGAGTCCAAGGCCCAGGACTGGCCAAAAAAAAAAAGGGGGGGGAGAAAAGGTAATATAACACCTCCTAAGGTTCATAATCCCCTAGTAATAGATTTCAACATTTCAAAGTGAAGTAGGTAAGATGTAGGATTTTTTTTTTTGCCAGTCCTGGGGCTTGGACTCAGGGCTTGAGCTCTTTCCCTGGCTTCTTTTTGCTTCAGGCTAGCACTCTGCCATTTGAGCCACAGCGCCACCTCTGGCTGTTTTCTATATCATATACTTACTTTGTCTGTCTGTCTGTCTCTCTCTGTCTACCTACCTACCTAGTACCTTCCTATCTTTTCTCCTAGTTCTGAGTATTTAACTGAGGGCCTTGTGCTTGCTAGGCAAATGTTCTCTTACTTCATCCACACTCCCAATCCTTTTTTATAAATTTTGTTTTGGGGACAGGATCTTGTTAACTTTAAGTTCTCCTTAAGTTAAGGATTCTACTGCCTCTGCCTTCTAAGTAGCTGGTATTACAGGTGTGTACTACCAGACCTGGCTTTTTATGTTTTTTAGTCAAGTATGTGTTCAGATTATTTGTCCATTTATTAATTGGGTTGTGTTAGTATTGAGTTGTAGATCTTTTTTTATATATTCTTGTTACAAATCTTTTATCAAATACGTATGCTTTGAATGTATTTTCTCCCAATCTGTGACTTGATTCCTAATTTTTCTTAATGGTACCTCCAAAAACAAAGATTTTAATTTTCTATGAAGCGTAATTTGTCAATTTATTTCTTTTATCGCTTGTATTTTTCTGTCCTATGTAAGAAATATTTTTCTGAGCAAAGAAAGGAGTGATATTGTCCAAAAGGAAATGTACTATTCACCTGACTTATGTAACTATAACCCCTTTGTACATCATTAAAATAACAATAAAAGAATTAAAAAAGAAAAAGAGCCAGGTGCCAGTGGCTCATCCCTGATTCCTTACTAGTCAAGAGGCTGAGATCTGAGGACTGTGGTTCAAGCCAGCTTGGGCAGGAAAGTTCAGGAGACTTTTTTTTTTTTTTGGCCAGTCCTGGAGCTTGAACTCAGGGCCTGAGCACTGTCCCTGGCTTCTTTTTGCTCAAGGCTAGCACTCTGCCACTCGAGCCACAGCGCCACTCTGGCAGTTTTCTCTATATGTGGTGCTGGGGAAATGAACCCAGGGCTTCATGTATGAGACAAGCACTCTTGCTACTAGGCCATATTCCCAGCCCCAGTTCAGGAGACTTTTATCTCCAATTAACCACCAGAAAACTGGACGTGGTGCTATGGTTCAAAGTGGCAGAGTGCTAGCCTTGAGCGAAAAAGCTCAGGGTCAGAGCCGAGGCCCTGACTACAAGCCCCACAACCAACAACAACAGCAAATGGAGAAAGAAATATTTGTCTTTACTCCAGGTCCCAAAGATTTGAGGGCCTTTGTGACTTCTAAAAGTTTTAGAAAATTTGTAGTTTTAACTTTCACCTACAGGAAGTTTATGGTTAACTTCAAGTTAAATTTTTGCTGTTGTTTTGAAACAGGGTCTTGCTATGTAGTTCAGACTGCCCTTGAACTTATGATCCTTTTGTCTCAGTTTCCCAAGTACTGAATTACATACATTTACTACCCTGCCTGCCCTGCTTAAGTTAATCTTTTACATTTGTTTTGTTTTTCCAGTCCTGGGGCTTGAACTCAGGGCCAGAGCACTGTCCCTGGCTTCATTTTTACTCAAGGCTAGCATTCTACCACTTGAGCCACAGCGCCACTTCTGGCTTTTTTTTTTTAATATGTGGTGCTGAGGAATCGAACCCAGGGCTTCATGTATGCGAGACAAGCACTCTACTACTAGGCCCATATCCCCAGCTTTTAAGTTAATTTTTTGATACATGACATTATGTTAGGGTCAGTTTTTTTCATGTGGATATCCAGTTGTTCCAACTTTATTTGTTGAAAAGGTATCATTTTTCCTACTAAATTACATTGACATCTTTGTAAATATATTTTTATGAGTCTATTTTTGGATATTCTATTCCTATTAACTACATGTATATAATAACCTCCTTAGTAATAGAAATAATTTATTTTACTTGGTGAAAAAAAAAACTTCTGAATTTATTCTTGGGCATTCTAAACAGAACTGAATTCCATATATGTGAACAATTTGTCTTCTTCCTGAACATTTGTTACTTTAACTAGAAATATATATGTGTATTAAAGGCATTTTCCTATAGTTTCTAGGGTAGTAAGTTTTCATTGTAGTATGTATAATTTTTTATGTGTCAGAAGTAATTAGATATTATTTGTTCATAGCTTCATTTTCTCAGAATATTGGGGGGAAAAAAGAGCAAAACTCAGTCTTAGGGAAAGCTTTCAAATAACCAAAACTACATTCTATTAATGAATACAAAATATTGCAAATTGAAGAGGGCAAACCAGAAAAAATTCTGTACTTTGGGAACAACAACCACATAAATACCACAGGCCAAGGAAGGGGATTTCCTGACTTCTGCTTCCAAGTAATTCCAATAAATGAAGGAGGAAGGGATTTTTCCCTTTAAAAAAACTTATTGTTGGCAAGATTGGTGTTTCCTTTTACTGTTAAGACTTTAAATCTGTATCCATTAACATTCCTGTGGACACTACCTTTGGGATATTTTCAGATTCTAAATATATAGTCTATTAAACTGTTTCAGTGAAGTCATTACTCTGTTGTGGGAATGATACACATGTCAGAGATGAGGCACTAAGAAAGCAGACATCCAGGCCTAGCCACTTACCAGTAGAGAGCCTTACTCTGGCAGAATAAGCATAGGTTTTATCATCAGAATTCATTTGCACTTTACATCTTTGACTTCGTATCCTTGATTAAGGAGGCAAGTTTCTTCTTTAAGCCTCAGTTTCTTCTTTTGTGGTAACACTATTTGGATGATAGTGTTATAAGGATTAAGTCAAATGACAGCTAGTATTCAGCTTAGCATAAAAGTGCAGATTTCTTTCTCACATTGTCCAGGCTGAGAAGTTTTCTGGAGGTAAAGTGCATGCACCACAGCAGAAGTGGATCTGTTAGTTCTTTCTTTTTTGTAACAGAGTGATACAAGTTTGAAAAGTTAACAGAACACCTGAGCTCAAGGATTAGACTCTAGGATAAGAAACTAGTTCAGCAGGAAGGGTGCACTGTCAGGCCCTTAAGGATCATATGCTCACAGTGTCCAATCCCATCTCACATGTTTAATACCTCAAATGTCACTTGATGGTAGAAGACTCTCTAGGGAACTCTCCGAGAACAGTACCAGGCTGTAGTGGAAGGCTGACCTGAGAGCACCTTTTAGTCTTTCTCTGTCCCTCTTTGTCCTCATGTAATTTAACTATGTTCTCTTTGCTGTGGGTTTTTAAATTCAAAGACACTTATTTATTAGAGTCTGTAACCTTAAATTACCAGATTCTGGCCCTCCTCATCTCCTCCTACTTCTATGAGACAGTAGTACTGCCCAGGTAAATTGCTTTGCTCCTTTTCTTGCCTTGTCAATATACATTCCCTTTCACAATCAACTATATTTCAAAGGGCAGGGAAAAAATTTTCCCTACTGTTAATAAATGCTCTAATTGTTATTGGGGGAGGATCTTCATAACCTTCTTAGCAAATAACAGATTCTTAGTTATGTGTGCAGATACCTTTACTTTGGGAATTGTGCAAAAAATTGTTTTCATTTTCAAAATATGCGAAAAAAATACAATCATCTTAATTAGACTGGATATACTACCTTCTATCAGTGTCATTAACTCCAGTCACCTGAACAACAAAATGAGGATTAGATTTTCTATCTATTATATACTATGTATGATATTCTGTATTTTCTGACAATATAAAAGGTAAAAGATTTGGACCTTATAAGTAGGCTTCTAGGTAGACAAGCATGGGTTTGAATTCAGTTTCTAATTTTTTTTCCCTGCCAATACAGAAATTGTTATACAATGCATTGGATCTAAAGCTCAAAAATATACCTTCTGAGTGCTGGTGGCTCACACCTTTAATCCTTGCTACTCTGGAGCTGGATGCAAAAGGATTACTTGAAGGAAGAAGTTCAACAGCCTAAACAACAAAGCAAGACTGTCTCTAAGAAAGAAGTTTTAATTGTTTCCAGAATTTTTTTTTCTTTTGCCAGTCCTGGGGCTTGAACTCAGGGCCTGGGCACTGTCCCTGAGCTTCTTTTGCTCAAGGCTGGGACACTACCACTTGAGCCACAGTGCCACTTCTGGCCTTTTCTGTTTATGTGGTACTGAGGAATCGAACTCAGGGCTTCATGCATGCTAGGCAAGCACTTTACCACTAAGCCACATTCCCAGTCCCAGAACAGTTCTGATGTCATGAAAATTAATGACATAATGTCATTATGCCCAGCAGATACTGCTGGACATAGTGATATATTCCTATAATCCTAATTTATAATCTCATACCTCCAGGAACTTAAGGCAGGAGAATCATAAATTTGAGGTCAGCCTGTGCTATATAGCAAGATTCTGTCTCCTTCTCAACCCCAAGGATCATGCCTGTAATCCTAGTTCCTCAGGATGAGATCTGAGGATTGGGTCTCAAAGCCACACTGGGAAAGAAAGTTTGTGAGATTCTTATCTCCAGTGAACTACCAAAAAGCTGGAAGAGGAACTGTGGCTCAAGTGGAAGAGCAATATTTTGAGGGAAAAGAAAAGAAAACTCAGAGGCAGCCCCCAGGTCCTAAATTCAAGCTATAGAACTGGCACACACACAAAAAAACAACAACCCCAAACAACCCAAAAAACCCAAACAACAACAAACAGGCTAATATCTTAAGTATCTCAGTTTGAATCTATCCTGGCCAGACAAATTGAGAGACTATTACTTCCAAATAACCAGCAAAGCCAGAAGTGGAAGTGTGGCTCAAGTGATAGAGTGAGAGCAGTGAGCAAAAGAGTACAGGGTCCTGAGTTCAAGTCCCAGTAGTGGCAAAAAAGATACACAGAACTTGGGCTGGGGATATGGTCTACTGGCAAGAGTGCTTGCCTCGTATACATGAAGCCCTGGGTTCAATTCCCCAGTACCACATATACAGAAAATGGCCAGAAGTGGCACTGTGGCTCAAGTGGCAGAGTGCTAGCCTTGAGCAAAAAGAAGCCAGGGACAGTGCTCAGGCCCTGAGTCCAAGCCCCAGGACTGGTCAAAAAAAAAAAAGATACACAGAACTCTTTAGCTGACTCTTCGTGTAGTGTGTGTTCATATGTATGTGTGTTTATCATGTAATGATGCTTTATTTCCTTTTTTTGGGACTGTCCCTGAGCTTCTTTTTGTTCAAGGCTAGCACTCTACCCAGCCTGAGTTGATTCTTTTAACTTTCTTTTTTTTTTTTTTGCCAGTCCTAGGCCTTGGGTTCAGGGCCTGAGCACTGTCCCTGGCTTCTTTTTGCTCAAGGCTAGCACTCTGCCACTTGAACCACAGCGCCACTTCTGGCCATTTTCTGTATATGTGGTGCTGGGGAATTGAACCCAGGGCCTCATGTATACGAGGCAAGCACTCTTGCCACTAGGCCATATCCCCAGCCCTTTATTTCCATTTTTTAAATTTTATTGTCAAGATGATATACAGAGGGATTAGTTATATACGTAAGGTAGTGAGTTTATTTCTTGTCAGACTTGTTACCCCCTTCCTCGTTTTCCTCCCATCTCCACTCCCCCCATCATCTCCCCTCCATTTTTTTGTAAAAGAGAGTCTATGTGAAGTCTGGTCTTGAACTTATTGTGTATCAAACTGGCCTGGAAGTTGAAGTCCTTCTGCCTCAGCCTCCAGTGTTGGAAGTGTGTGTGTGTGTGTGTGTGTGTGTGTGTGTGTGTGTGTGTGTGTGTTCCTGCCAATACTGGGGCTTGAACCAGTACTCTACCACTTGTGCCACAGCTCCATTTCTGGCTCCCCTCCTGTCTCCTTCCCCCCCCCCCCCCCCCGCCTCTCTCTTTTGGCCAGTCCTGGGCCTTGAACTCAGGGCCTGAGCACTGTCCCTGGCTTCTTCTTCTTCTTCTTTTTTTTTTTTTTTTTTTTTTTGCTCAAGGCTAGCACTCTGCCACTTGAGCCCAGCACCACTTCTGGCCGTTTTCTATATAAGTGGTGCTGAGGAATCAGGTATGTGAGGCAGGCACTCTTGCCACTAGGCCATATTCCCAGTCCCCTTTCTTTTTCCCCCTCCTTCTCTTCATCTCTCTTTCATCCCTCATCTCTCTTTCTCCTGAAATCTCTGAAAACATCAGCTAAAATAAATCCTTCCTCTCCTAAAGCTGTTTCTCAGGCATTTGGTCACAGTAAAGAAAACTGACAAGCACATTCTATATAGTATACCATAGATTTATATGTTTTAAATTGGCTCCGTTTTGTAAATAAACTGAAACAATACGATCAATGAAAAGTTTGTTATTCTAATCATTAGAAACATTATTAACATTCTACATCCTAATATTAAAAGAACACTTCAGAAACTAAGTCTATTGCACAGTAAGATTGTGTGGAATATTGGATCATATGGAAGCATGTCGTAGTAAATGTGAATAATACCTTCTCAGGGACCAGAGAAAGGTCAGCAAGCTCACTAGGCATCTGTAAGGCAGATTATTTGTTTCACTTATTTAAATCTGATGGAAGTTTGTGCTCATTAAACTCTGTTTGTTCTAGAGTGGTCAGTCTTTTACCGTGAAAGGCATGTTAAATATGTTCAATTTATTTCCTTTCATTGAGAGGCTTTTTCATTATATTTATTGAAGGGAGGTTGAATATTGTGCTTTAAGATTGTTTGATTAGCTTTGTTTTTAAAGTACTATTTGCAGATTTGCTAAACTTGGTTTTTTTGTATGGTAGGGGAATAAGAATTATGAATACCATTGAACTAATTTACATAGTAATATTGAAAGCTAGGGCTTTAGTACTGGTGTAATTATAAATTAGTACTTGAAATAAAGGCTAATCATATATTTAAATCTTGATTTCTGTTCATTTATTGAAAAGCTAGGTAGAAAATAAAAAATAAAAAATGATCTTATATACATAGCTTTTATCCTGCGTGGGCTAATTATCACACACATGCAAGGAAGATTTAACAAGTATAATTTGTTAGGTTTTGTTGTTATTTTGGTTTTTTATTATTTTTAAGTAGCTGCACAAGGGGTAAACGTTTTTTTCTTGTTTTTGTATATGGGTCTGTCCTGGGCTTAAATTCAGGGCCTGCCCACTATCACAGGCTTTTTTTTTGGGGGGGGGGGCAGTCCTAGGCCGTGAACTCAGGGTCTGAGCGCTGTCCCAGGCTTCTTTTTTGCTCAAGGCTAGCACTCTGCCACTTGAGCCACAGCGCCACTTCTGGCCATTTTCTGTATATGTGGTGCTGAGGAATCAAACCCAGGGCCTTATGTATATGAGGCAAGCACTCTTGCCACTAGGCCACATTCCCAGCCCCTATCACAGGCTTTTATGCTCAAGGCTAGTGCTCTACCACTTGAGTCACAGCTCCACTCTGCCTTTTTGGTATTTAATTGGAAATAAGAGTCTTACTTACTTCCCTGCCTGGCTGGCTTTGAACCAGAATCCTCAGAGATCAGCCTCCTGGGTAGTTGGGATTACAGGAATATACTATCTGCTTCAAGGGAGCAAACTTTCTGTGGCAGAGTTTGAGTTTGAGTTTCTTGCACTTGTTAGACAGGTGCTTTTCCCCTACCTAATTGTGTGTGTGTGTGTGTGTGTGTGTGTATACTTGTGCATCTGTGCATGTGTGCATACCAATCCTGGGGCTTGAACTTAGGGCCTGAGTGCTGTCCCTTAGCTTCTGTGCTCAAGGCTAGCATTCTACCTAGCTAGCATGAACCAAACTTCCATTTCTAGTTTTTTGGTGGTTAATTGGAGATAAGTCTCTTGGACTTTCCTACCTGAACTGGTTTTGAACTGCAATCCTCAGATCTCAGCCTTCTGACCTGAGTAGTATTATAGGCATGAGCCACTGGTGTTTTCTGTGTGCACGCGCGTGCCTGTACTAGCACTTGAAATCACTCTGGGCCTGGGCATGGTCTTGTTGCTTTTTCATTCAAGGTTATCTGTATCACTTAAGCCACAGCTCCATATCTGTCTCATGGACTTCCCTGCCTTGACTGGATTTAAACCACAATCCCCAGATCTCAGCCTCCTGTGTAGCAAGGATTACAGGTGTAGAGGATTACTGGTGCCTGATTTGCCTTTACTTTTACTTTAGTCTTAAATATATTAAAATGTTTATAACCAGTTTCTACTCAAGTTTTCTCAAATCTTGATTGCATATAGTTTGCCCACATAAAGAAAATTCAACTGGGGCTGGGAATGTGGCTTCGTGATAGAGTGCTTGCCTAGCATGCATGAAGCCCTGGGTTCAATTTCTCAGTACTACATAAACAGAAAAGGCTTAGAAATAGTGCTGTGGCTCAAGTGGTAGAGTGCTAGCCTTGAGCAAAAGAAGCTCAAGGACAGTGCTCAGGCACTGAGCTGAAGCCCCAGAACTGGCAAAGAAAGAAAGAAAGGGAGGGAGGAAAAGAGGGAGGCAAAAAAAGCTCACCTGTCTAATAATCTCTGCTATTTTGCATACTGAAAACTTGTTTGGGTGCTGGGCATTGATAGCTCATGCCTGTAACCCTAGCTACTCAGGAGGCTGAGATCTGAGGATGGTGGTTTGAAACTAGCAGGAGCAGGAAAGTCTGTGAGACTCTTTTTTCTTTTTTTGCCAGTCATGGGCCTTGGACTCAGGGCCTGAGCACTGTCTCTGGCTTCTTTTTGCTCAAGGCTACCACTCTGCCACTTGAGTCACAGCGCCACTTCTGGCCATTTTCTGTATATGTGGTGCTGGGGAATCGAACCCAGGGCTTCATGTATACGAGGCAAGCGCTCTTGCCACTAGGCTATATCCCCAGCCCCCAGTGAGACTCTTTTATCTCCAATAAACAACTCAGAAAAAACTAGAAGTGGTGCCAAAGCTCAAGTGGTAGAGCACTACTAGCTTTGAATACAAAGAGGCTCAGAAATAGCATCTAGGGCCTGAGTTCAATTCCTACAACTGACAAAAAGAAAAAAAATGACTTGATTGGTATTTAAAACCATTGATATACATTTTCCCTCTTGACTCTCTCTCTCTCTCTCTCTCTCTCTCTTCACACACACACACACACACACACACACACACACACACACACATATTGGCCAGTTCTGGGGCTGAACTCAGGGCCTTGAGCACTATCCCTGGCTTCTTTTTGCTCAAGGCTAGCACTCTGCCACTTGAGCCACAGCACAACTTCTGGCCTTTTCAATATATGTGGTGCTGAGGAATCAAACCCAGGGCTTCATGTATACCAGGCAAGCACTCTTGCCACTAGGCCATATTCCCAGCCCTCTCTTGACTATATTATATAGATGCTGCTTCATTATTTTCTGACTTTGAATGTTGTTGAGAACACTGATGTCAAACTGGTTTGCTATCCTTAGCCTTTCTGCCAGGAAGCATAGGTAACTTTTCTATATATTTTCTTTCTTTTCTTTGTATAATAATTTTCCAGACTATAATAGTTGATCAATTCAGATTTATTTAACTTGGTACATAGTGTGTTGTGCCAAGTCGCAAGAGCACCCCCTAGAAGACCACCGAGATTCAGACACTCCGAAATGCAAAAGCAAGGCAAGGCTTTATTTAACGAGCTGCCAACTCGGGCCTCGTCCTACCCACCGACACAGCGGAGGTTAGGAGGGAGCCCCAAGCTGTGATTACACAGGGCTTATAAAGGCAAAGAACAAGGTTACAACAATCAGCTGTGCAAGCAAGATTAGAACACAGGTACAAATCTGATTGGCTCAGGGTTCGATTCTAAAATGGGGTTCACGTGGTGGGGCCTGACTTCAAAGTCTGGCACCTCAGTGTACTCTGTTATTTTATATTATTTCATTTCATTTTTAGTGCTGAGAATCAAACCTAGGTCCTTGTGCATGGTAGTCAAGCCCATTAGCACTGAGCTTAGTATGTTCTTTCAATATGTAAATTTAGGTCTTCTCTTCCCCCGCTTCCAGCCCATTAAAGTGTCATTGAATACTAGGAGTATTGCCCAAATGGTAAAGCATTTGCCTAGCAAGCCACAATGTAACAAAAGTACTAGTATAATAGAATTTGAATTACAGTTGTTAAATATTGTCTTCCATTACTTTGGTTTCTATCTTCAAGACATATATATATATATATTGTTTGTGAGGCTTGAACTCAGGGCCTGGCTTTTGTCCCTGAGCTTTTTCACTGAAGGGTAATGCTCTATCACTTTGAGCCACAGCTCTACTTCCATTTTTCTGGTGGTTAATTAGAGATAAGAGTCTCATGGGCTTTACTGTCTGGACTTGGCTTTGAACCAAGATCCTCGGATCTCAGCCTCCTGTGTAAGCCACCGGCACCCCCCCCCCAATCTGGTTTTTATATCACTTTTTAAAAATTTCTTTAATCATTGTGTGTGTGTGTGTGTGTGTATGTGTGTGTGTGTGTGTGTGTGTGTGTGTGTGTGTGTGTGTGTGTTTTCAGTCCTGGGGCTTGGACTCAGGGCCTGAGTACTGTCCTTGGCTTCTTTTTGCCCAAGGCTAGCACTCTACCACTTGAACCACAACATTACTTCTGGCCTTTTTTGTTTATGTGGTGGTAATGAATTGAACCCAGGGCTTCATGAATGCAAGGCAAGCACTCTACTGCTAAGCTATATTCCCAGCCCTTCCAGTACATTTGGTTCAAGGTACTTTTTTTTTTTTTTTGCCAGTCCTGGGGCTTGAACTCAAGGCCTGAGCACTGTCCCTGGCTTCTTTTTGCTCAAGGCTAGCACTCTACCACTTGAGCCACAGTGCCACTTCCAGATTTTTCTATCTTTTTTTTTTTTTTTTGCCAGTCCTGGGGCATGGACTCAGGGCCTGAGCACTGTCCCTGGCTTCTTTTTGCTCAAAGCTAGTACTCTACCACTTGAGCCACAGCGCCACTTCTGGCTTTTTCTATGTATGTGGTGCTGAGGAATCGAACCCAGGACTTCATGTATGCGAGACAAGCACTCTACCACTAGGCCATATTCCCAGCCCTTCCAGATTTTTCTATATATGTGGTGTTGAGGAATTGAGCCCAGGGCTTCATGTATACAAGGCAAACACTTTATCACTAGGCTATATTCCTAGCCTTTTTTTTTTTCTGAGCTGATCCTGGGGCTTGAACTCAGGGTTTGGACACTGTTCCTGAGCTTCTTTTGCTAAAGGCTAGTGGTCTACCACTTGAGCCACAGCTTCACTTCCACATTTTTCTGTGATTTATTTGAGATGAGAATCTCCTGAAGGGCTGGGAATGTGGCTTAGTGGTAGAGTGCTTGCTTGAAGCCCTGGGTTTGATTCCTCATAAACAGAAAAAGCCATAAGTGTCACTGTGGCTCTAGTGGTAAAGTGCTAGCCTTGAGCAATAAAAGCTCAGGGACAGTGCCCAGGTCATGAGTTCAAGCCACAGGACTGGCAAAAAAAAAAAAAAAGTCTCATGGACTTTCCTGCTGGCTTTGAAGTACAGCAATCCTCTGGTCTCAAGTCTCCCGAGTAGCTAGGATTACAGGCATGAGCCACCAGCACCCAGCTAAGCTATTCTTTTTGTTGTTGATTTTCAGGTCACATTTCCTTAGTACGCAGATGTGTATGCACAAAGTTTTTTGGAGACTGCTCTTGGGATCAACACTTGTGATGACAAAGTGAAGGAAGGACAACTGGACAAAAAGAGCAGCTGAATTCAACTATGTGCTGGTAAATGTTTGACATTGAGTTCTCAGGGGAACATCTTTGATCCATAACATTTGATAATTTCCAATGTGTAAATACTAATATAGCAGATTTTGAGATGGCAACAGGATGTTACTAAACATTTTTGGGAAGAAACAGATAATAGTGCTCATGCAATAGAAATAACCCCTACCACCGAGATAACACTAAATGTAGTAAAATAATTAGGGAGTATAAGTATTGGGTATTTTGTTATCTTGGTTTTGAATATAATTAACTTTAAATTAGTTTTAATAATGGCTGCATTTAATAACCTGTTACACAGTAAAAATGTAATAGTTTGTTGGCATAGGCCAGTAGTATGCTTATTTAGCTTATCGCTGGCCATGATATGATTGCTACAAAGGTCTCAGCTCTTCCCATACGGAGCTTTGAAGTAAGATAGCTCTTCTATGCCTGGCACTGGTAGCTCACGCCTATGATACTAGTTACTTAGGAAGCTGAGATCTGAGGATCTCTGTTCAAAGCCAGTCTGGGCAGGAAAGTCTGTGAGGCTCTTATCTTTGATTAATCACCAGAAAACTGGAAGTGGTGCTGTGGCTCAAAGTGGTAAATCAGAGCTGAGAATATGGCCTAGTAGCAGAGTGCTCACCTTGTATACATGAAGCCCTGGGTTCGATTCCTCAGCGCCACATATATAGAAAAAGCCAGAAGTGGCGCTGTGGCTCAAATGGTAAAGTGCTAGCCTTGAGCAAAAAGAAGCCAGGGACAGTGCTCAGGCACTGAGTTCAAGCCCCAGGATTAGCAAAAAAACAA
The DNA here is from genome assembly GCF_023159225.1 of Perognathus longimembris pacificus. Taxonomy (NCBI): domain Eukaryota; kingdom Metazoa; phylum Chordata; class Mammalia; order Rodentia; family Heteromyidae; genus Perognathus; species Perognathus longimembris. The sequence goes on along the minus strand of NC_063161.1, from coordinate 53,909,232 downwards.
AACAACACAAAATAAAGCATATTACTCTATTAAAAAAAAAAAGTGGTAGACCACTAGACTTGAGCTGAAGAGCTCAGGTACAATCAATGCCCAGGCCCAGAGTTCAAGCCCCATGACCAACAGAAGAAAGCAAAAAGATAGCCTTTCCAATATGTCTATATATGTGTCCTGGAATAAGCCAGAATAAGACCTTTGGGGAAAAGGGTGTATGTAATCTTAGATGGAAAAGAGTGTTTGGCTCTTCAGAGGAGGATTCAGTCACCATTACCTACAACTGCGAGTATGAGTTTTTTTCACTTCTGAAATGTGTTTCCAGGGACACACTGGCATATCTTCTACAATTGTATGCTTTGTAGTTTTGTTTCCTACTTTGGGATAACATTTCTCATGTTTTCATCAATAAACTGTCATTCTTTTTGGTAGTAACTTTGGGATACTGAATTTTTGTTATTGTTATTGATGTTTGTTTTGTTTTGTTTGTTTTTTGGCCAGTCCTGGGGCTTTGACTCAGGGCCTGAGCACTGTCCCTGGCTTCTTTTTGCTCAAGGCTAGCACTCTGCCACTTGAGTCACAGCGCCACTTCTGGCCATTTTCTATATATGTGGTGCTGGGGAATCGAACCCAGGGCCTCATGTATACGAGGCAAGCACTCTTGCCACTAGGCCATATCCTCAGCCCTGTTATTGCTGTTTGAATGTGGATTTTTTCAGTATCAGCTTTTAAGATAATGCTTCCAGAGAGAATGGTTTTGAGTCTTCCCAGGTTTTTTTCCGTTGGATTTTGTTGTTGTTGTTATTGTTTTAACCCAGCTCCTTGGTGCCCTCTTCTGTTGTTATGGTCAGGAACAGTTTTCTGAATTACAGTGTTCTTCCTCTGATTCTCCTATTCTTTTGTTCTCTCTCTCTCTCTCTCTTTTTTTTTTTTTTTTTTTTTTTGCCAGTCCTGGGGCTTGAGCCTCAGGGCCTGAGCTCTGTCCCTGGCTTCCAGGCTTCTTTTTACTCAAGGCTAGCACTCTACCTCTTGAGTCACAGCACCACTTCCTGCTTTTTCTGTGTATGTGGTGCTGAGGAATCAAACCCAGGGCTTCATGCATGGCAAGCTCTCTACAGCTATGCCACATTCCCATCTCTCTCTTATTCCTTTGTTTTTCCAGTGATGTATTAACAGGAGCCATTGTTTTACTTTCCTCAGCTCCTATGTCTTAAAAGAAACATTTAAGACTACTACCAAGGTAAGAAGTTTGGTAAGAAATGTACTTACTGCTTTTGTACATCACTTTGACGATAAATAAAAAAAAATTTAAAAGACTACTATCGGGCTGGGGATATGGTCTAGTGGCAAGAGTGTTTGCCTTGTATACATGAAGCCCTGGGTTCGATTCCCCAGCACCACATATACAGAAAGCGGCCAGAAGTGGCACTGTGGCTCAAGTGGCAGAGTACTAGCCTTGAGCAAAAAGAACCCAAGGATAGTGCTTAGTCTCTGAGTCCAAGACCCCGAACTAGCAAAAAAAAAAAAAAAAATGACTACTATCATTGTTCCTATACATTTTTCAGGTTCTTGTGATTCCTGTTGCCCATATTAATCTGATAGATTTCAGATCAGTTCTCAGCTGTTCACACCTTATGTATTGGTCTCCTTTCTGGGAGTGAACTCTTTTTATGTTATCTGGCTCCACTAGAGTGATGCTTCTCCATTTTCCCCTGTTCATTTTTTTTTTTTGGCCAGTCCTTGGCCTTGAACTCAGGGCCTGAGCACTGTCCCTGGCTTCTTTTTGCTCAAGGCTAGCACTCTGCCACTTGAGCCACAGCACCACTTCTGGCCGTTTTCTGTATATGTGGTGCTGGAGAATTGAACTCAGGGCCTCAGGTATACAAGGCAAGCACTCTTGCCACTAGGCCATATCCCCAGCCCCCTCCTCTGGTCTTTCAAGCAGTTCCAGTGACCTACATATTCTTGGATTCTTGCAAGGTCTCTAGTGTAGTTTTCCTAACTTACATGTGAATTCACAATTGTAGAATTTTTTTCCGTATTTAATATTAGTCACAGGAATTTTAATTTCATTTCCTTTGTGCTTTGCATTGTTTTAGGAGTATGCATGGGAAGTGTCACATCAACCTAGACATTTTTCTGTTGTTCTTTGTCTTTGAGAGTCTTGCTCCATAATGCAGGCTAGTTTGAGCTCCTTACAGTCTTGTCTCCTGAGTGCTGGAATTACAGAATTCATCATCATGCTTCACTCACTTGTTTATTGCATAAATATTAAGTATCTTTGTTTTAATGTTGCTTATATGAAGCATAATAGGAACATTATATGTATATTTAGCCTGTTGCCCTTATTTTGCTGCATTTCTTCCACAGTGTACATCTTCTGTACTTTATGTATGATGTCTACTCCTTGGATAAAACAACTGGGATGAATCTAGGCACTAGTGTCTCGTGCATGTAATTCTACCTACTCAGGAAGTTGAGCTCTGTGGGTTCGTGGTTCAGGGCCCGCTTGAGCAGAAGTCTGTAAGATTTCATTGCTGAGGTAACTTTAAAAAGCAGTCTGGAGGCTCAAGTGGTAGAGCTCTTGCCTAGCATATGCAAAGGCCCTAGGATCAATCTACAGTACTGCTGCCACAAAAATCTCCAAACAAATAAAACACTTGAAGTAAAAAAGGAACAAAGCTGGGTGTGGTAGCTCAGGCCAGAATGAGGTAGGCAATGTCTAGAATAGCTTCAGTTTCAGGATAGCATAGGCTGCATATTGAGACCCTGTATTAAAAAAAAAAAACACACCAAAAAGCCCTAAAATAATTCTGGGTTACATCAAGAAAACATACAACTTTCATAGCCAGACTTTTGAGGGACTTCCCAAAACTTACAGTTCTGTGTGCTGGCCACAAGATGTCATTGTTCTCACATAATCAAACCAAGTTTTGTTATCTGTGTCTTAAATTTGGCCCTGCTAGTAATGTGTGTGTGTGTGTGTGTGTGTGTGTGTGTGTGTGTGTGTGTGTGTGTACATGTGTGTACTGGGCTGGAACTCAGGATCCGGGCACTGTCCCTTAGCTTTTGGTTTTGCTCAAAGCTAACACTGCCACTTGAACCTTAGCTGCACTTCCAGCTGGTTTCAAATTACAGTCCTCAGTTCTTAGCCTACTGAATAGATGGGACTTGAACTCAAGGCCTGGCTGTCCTTGAGCTCTTTTGCTCCAGGCTTGTGCTCTACCACTTTGAGCCACAGCTTCACTCTGTGTTTGGTGTTTTATTTTGTTTTCTATTGTTTGTCCTGGGGCTTGAACTCTAGGCCTGAGCCCTGCCCCTGAGGTCTTCAGCTCAAGGCTAGTGCTCTGACACTTTGAGCCACAGCTACACTTCTGGTAGTTGATTTCCTGGGCTCTGTCCCTGAGCCTCTTTGTGTCAAGGCTAGCACTTTACCAGTTGAGCCACAGCCCTGGACTTCTCTGCCTGAGTTGGCTTAGAACCATGATCCTCTCAGCCTCCTGAGTAGCTAGGATTATAGGCATGAGCCATTGGCACCTGGCTTCTCTCTCTCTCTCTTTCTTTCTTTCTCTCTTTCTTTCTTTCTTTCTTTCTTTCTTTCTTTCTTTCTTTCTTTCTTTCTTTCTCTTCTTTCTTTCTTTCTTTCTTTCTTTCTTTCTTCCCTTCCTCCCTTCTTTCTCTCTTTCCTTCCTTCCTTCCTTCCTTCCTTCTTCCCTCCCTTCCTCCCCTCCCCCCTCCTCCCTCCTTCCCTCCTTCCCTCCCTCCCTCTTTCTTTCTTTTTTTTTTTTTTGCGAGTCCTGGGACTTAGACTCAGGGCCTGAGCACTGTCCCTGGCTTCTTTTTGCTCAAGGCTAGCACTCTGCCACTTGAGTCACAGCGCCACTTCTGGCCATTTTCTATATATGTGGTGCTGGGGAATTGAACCCAGGGCCTCATATATACGAGGCAAGCACTCTTGCCACTAGGCCATATCCCCAGCCCCTCCCTCTTTCTTTTTGCCAGTCTTGGGCACTGTCCCTTAGCTTCTTTGCTCCAGACTAGCACTCTACCACTTGAGCCATAGCACCACTTCCAGCCTTTTCTGTTTATACAGTACTGAGGAATCAAACCCAGGGCTTCATGCATGCTAGGCAAGTACTTTACCCCTAAGCAACATTCCCAGCTCTTTATTTCTAAAGAAAGGTTTTCTTATTTTAAGTAAAAGATAAAAACAAAAAACTCTTCTACAATTTTTCCATACTTTTTTTTTCTTTTTGGTCATGGAACTTGGACTCAGGGCCTGAGCACTGTCCCTGAGCTCTTTTGTTCAAGAATAGAACCCTTACCACTTTGAACCACAGCTCTACTTCATTTTTTAGTGGTTAATTGGAGATAGAAGTCTTATGGATTTTCCTGCCCAGGCTGGCTTTGAACCACAATTCTCAGATCTTAGCCTCCCGAGTAGTTAGAATTATAGACATGAGCCACAAGTACCTAGCTATTTCTTTTTTTTTTAAGTTTTAATCCATCTGAAGTGCATTTTGTCAAATGTTGGATGCAGCTAGCTTAATTTTCCTTCATATTATGAGCCAGTATTATCAACTTAAGCTCTAAACAATTTGATCTTTTCTCATAAAGGTGGCTTTATCACCTTTATAATGCTAACATTTTCACATGTACAACATTCTGTATATTGTGAATATAAAAACTGATGTCTAGGGCTGGGGATATAGCTTAGTGGCAAGAGCACTTGCCCAGAGTTCGACTCCCCAGCACCACATATACAGAAAATGGCCAGAAGTGGCGCTGTGATTCAAGTGGCAGAGTGCTAGCCTTGAGCAAAAAGAAGCCAGGGACAGTGCTCAGGCCCTGAGTCCAAGGCCCAGGACTGGCCAAAAAAACAACAACGACAAAAAAAAACTGATGTCTGGCAATATGTTTTATATTAGACATGAAAGAATAAACAAGTTTAATATAAAGGGATCTAAAATATTTCAAAATGGTGTGGTGGTGTACACCTATAATCTCAGCACTCAAGAGGCTGAGGCAGGAGGATCACAGGTTTAAGGCTAGCTTGTCTTCATAGAGAGACCATATATTAAAAATTAAAAAGTCTCTATCTACAGTGGCTCACAACTGTAATTGTGTTTCACAATTTGGGAGGCTGAGAAGAGCAATATTGTGGTTCAAGGCCAGCCTGGTCAAAAAGTTTGTGATACCTCACCTCAGCCAATTAAAAAAAGAGCTAGGCACAGTGGTTCCTGCTTATGATACCAGCTATGTAGGAAGTATAAATAGGAGGATTATAGTCTAGTCAGTGTGAACAAAAAGCCCATACTAAAAATATAGTGCAGGGACTAGGACTGTGGCTTATTGGTAGAGTGCTTGCCTAGCATGCATGGGTTCAATTCCTCAGTACCACATAAACAGAAAAGGCTGGAAGTGGTGCTGTGACTCAAGTGGTAAAAGTGCTAGCCTTGAGCCCAGAGAGGCTCAGGGACAGAGCCCAGGCCCTGAGTTCAAGACCCAGGACCAGAAAAAAAAATAGTGCATTGCTTAAGTGATAGAGTGCCTTGAGTTTAACCCATTCCACAAAAGAAACAATATTCTAGTCTAATACACACATACACACACACAGTGAGTGAGAGCCAGGGAGAGAGAGAAGCTAAAATTCGAAGCAGAAAGTCTTGTCAAGGTCAAAACATAATAAAATTAGTGCTAAATTCTGGCTGCTCATGCCTGCAATCCTGGCTTCTCAGGAGGCTGAGATCTGAGGATCACAGTTCAAAGCCAACATGGGTAGGAAAGTCTGTGAGACTCTCATCTCTAATTAAGCACCAGAAAAGACAGAGTGGAGTTGTGACTCAACTGATAGAGCACTAGCCTTGAGCATAAAAGTTTAGGGGCATCACCTAGTCCCTGAGTTCAAGCCCCAGAACTGATACACACAAAAAAGAAAGGAAGGAAGGAAAGAATAAAGAAAGGAGCTTAATGTCTTCTGGAGGCCTTGCAGAAGAAAAAAAAAGAGATGAGGAAGGAAGAAGAGAGGACATGAAGGAGAGAGAGGAGGGATGAAGGAAGGGGCTTAGTAATGGGTATCAAGGAGGGACAGGAGGAGCAGCTTTGGGCTGCTAGGTTCCCTGCCAAGTAGGTATTTCAAGCAGCAGGGGCAAAGTTCAGAGTCAAAGTCAAAGCTGAGATAGAGTTTTGGAGTCATCAGCTTGTATGGACTATTTAAAGCCCTAAGACCATCAAGGGAATATAGTCAGGAAAAGAGGTCCAAGGAATAAGTTCTAAGCTCCTCTAGTAGTTTGAGGTAGGGAGATAGGAAACCCTCAAAAAGCTATAGAAGTAATCTGAGAGGAAGGAAACTAAGAGAGTGTAATGTTATGGAAGTAACGTGAAAAAATATTTTAGGGGGCTGGGAATATGGCCTAGCGGTAGAGTGCCTGCCTTGCATGCATGAAGACCTGGGTTTGGTTCCTCAGCACCACATAAACAGAAAAAGCCGGAAGTGGCACTGTGGCTCAAGTGGTAGAGTGCTAGCCTTGAGCAAAAGGAAGCCAGGAACAGTGCTCAGGCCCTGAGTCCAAGCCCCAGAACTGACCAAAAAAAAAAAAATTCAAAGTGATTAGCACTTTCAGATGCACTGACAGTTCAAGAAGGACAAGGATTGAAAATTAATCACTGGTTATAACAGTGTGGAGATTGACATAGGGTCTTTTTTTTTTTTTTCCATCTCCTGGGCTTGAAATCCCAGCCTGACCACCACTCTCCCTGAGCTTTGATGCCTCAAGTTAGCCTAAGCCTTACCACTTGAGCTCTAGCTCCATTTCTGTATTTTTTGTGTGTGTGTGGTTAATTGGAGATGAGAGTCTCACAGAATTTTTTTTTTCTTTTTTGCCCAGGCTGGCTCTGAATTGTGATCCTCAAATCTCAGCCTTCTGAGTAGCAGGTTTGAGCCATGGGTACCTGGTGAGACAGGGTCTTTTTATGGATAGGATCTTTATGTGTAGCCAATGCTGGCCTCAAATGCCTCAAACTCACAATTATCTTCCTTTCACCTCCCAAGTGCTAGAATTTATAGATTTGTGACACCATACGTGGTACTATACAATTTTTAAAAAGTGGTACTTGGGTTTGGACTCAGGGTCTTGTATTTGTTAGGCTGATCCTATTCTACTTCAGCCATATAGCCAGCCCTTTCTACTTTAGTTACTTCTTTTTCTTTTTCTTTTTTTTTTTTTTTTTTTTTTGCCAGTCCTGGGGCTTGGCCTCAGGGCCTGAGCACTGTCCTGGCTTCATTTTGCTCAAGGCTAGCACTCTGCCACTTGAGCCACAGAGCCACTACTGGCCGTTTTCTACATATGTGGTGCTGGGGAATCGAACCCAGGGCCTCAGGTATACAAGGCAAGCACTCTTGCCACTAGGCCATATTCCCAGCTCCTGCTTTAGTTACTTCTTCAAATAGGATCTCACATTTCTACATGGGCCAGCCTGGACCCTGGCCCTCTTATTTACACTTCTCATGTAGCTGGGATGATGGGCATACACCACCATGCCCAATATTTTTTTATTATTAATTGAGTTAGAGTTCTCAAAAAATTTCTGCCCTGGCTAGCCTTGAACCAACATCCTCCTAATCTCCACCTCTTGAGTAGTTAGGATTACAGGCATTAGTAGTCACCATACTCAGTACAATTTTTTTTTTTTTTTTTGTCTGCCATGGGGCTTGAACTCAGGGCCTGCGCACTGTCCCTGAGCGCTTTTGCTCAAAGTTAGCACTGTACCAATTTGAGCCACTTCAGGTTTTCTGGTGGTTAATTGGATAAGAGTCTCGTGGACTTTTCTACTTAGGCTGGCTTTGAACTGTGACCCTCAAATCTCAGCCTCCTGAGTCCTGAGGACTGCACCTTGGTAAGAAAGGCTGTGAGGGTCTTATCTCCGATTAACCAACCAAAAGCTGGAAGTGGAGCCCTCCAGTGGTAGAGCCCTAGCCTTGCTCACAAAAGCCCAGGGACAGTGACCAGGCCCAGAGTTCAAGCCCTGGGGAAAGAGGGTGAGAGATTGGGGGGAAGGAAGAGGAGGGAAGGGAGAGAGGGAGAGGAAGAGAAAGGGATGGAGGGAGGAGAGAAGAGGCTTATTCTTTTAACCATGTTAGGGATGGGAGGAAGAAGGAAGCAGGAGGGTAGGAGGGAGGGAAAGAGACAGAGACCAGAGTGAAAGAGGATAGGCAGGAGAGAGGCAGAAAGCCTGGGGGGAAAGTGGGGGTTGAAAGAGAAGGGGGCTTGGTAGGAATTACTGAAGCAATGCCATTGAATAGAAACAAGGAGATAGGATCTATTGTACAAGGGGCTGGCATTAGATGGGAGTCAGATGATTCATCCACAGCTAAGAAGAGGGAAGTAGAATATAGGGATGCAGATGTAGATAGGTTATGGAAATAAAGACATGTTTGGTTGAAAAAATGAAATATGTGTAATTAACAGTGATTTCTTCCAGTACCCAAAAAAGCAAGTCATCAGTAAGAATGAAGATGAAAGAGTTCTTAGTCAAGTAGACAGGACAAAAAAACATACAAACTTGTTTTGTAATAAGCCAGAGTAAATACATTAGAGAGAAATATGTTTGCCAGGCAGCATACTGGGGCACTCAGGTAAATGATTACTTAAACTGAAACCAGACAGCAAGTTCATATTTTCCTGAGACTGCATTCAGCTCTGCAGGTATGAAGGTATGGAGTAGGCAGAGAGAATTATACTTAAACTGTACTGTGGGCAGCCAAGGAGTACTTCAAAGCCAGAGAGGAGAAAGGGAGTAGGAGTTGAGTGTAGATGTAAGGGACTGATTATAATTATTGGCCACGGAATTTAAGCTTGGAACAAAGGAAATGAGGACATGACTTGGTGAGAGAAAGTAGTCTTGCCAGGCCCCAGTGGCTCATGCCTGTAATCCTAGTTACTCAAGAGGCTTAGATAGGAGGATCACAGTTCAAAGCCAGCCCAAGCAGGAAAAGTCTGTGAGACTCTTATCTCCAATTAAGCATAAAATGCCAGAAGTGGGGCTGTGGCTTATCATAAAGCACTAGCCTTGAGCAAAAGAGCTCAGGGATAGTGTCCAGGCTCTGAGTTCAAGTCCCAGCACAAATAAAGGAAAACAAAACAAAGAAATTGAGTGTTTATGAGTTGCTGAGACTCTGAAGATCTGAGATTAACTGTATCCTTATATATTTATTTAATTGAAAAAAAATTTTTGCCAGTCCTGGGGCTTGAACTCAGGGCCTGAACACTGTCCCTAGCTTCTTTGTGCTCAAGGCTAACACTCTATCACTTGAGCCATAGCACCACTTCTGACTTTTTCTGTATATGTGGTGCTGAGGAATCAAACCCAGGGCTTCATGCATGCTAGGCAAGCACTCTACCACTAGGCCATATTTCCAGCCCCTGTATTCTTATATTTAAATGACAGTCTAGCTAAATGTAAAAATTTAGAGCCAGATTTTTTCTAACACTTGAAAATATTACTTCATTATTTACCTGCTTTTCATGTCTCTGTTAATGTTGAGAAGACCAAAAGCATTCAAATTCATTTATTTTTATTTTTTGCCAGTCCTGGGGCTTGAAGTCAGAGCCTGAGTACTGTCCCTGGCTTCTTTTTGCTCAAGGCTAGCACTCTACTACTTGGGCCACAGCTCTACTTCTGGCCTTTTCTGTTTATGTGGTACTGAGGAATTGAACCCAGGGCTTCGTGTATGCAAGGCAAGCACTCTACCACTAGGCCATATTCCCAGCCCTTATTTTTTTTTAGTTTATTTATTAATTGAACACAAATTTTTTGACAAGGTGTTGTGCAAAAAGGGTACAGTTACATAGTAGGGCAGTGTATACGTTTCTTGTGATATCTTACACCCTGTTTTTCTATCCCTTCTCTAGGTCAGGTAGACATATATACAATATACAATGTATCAAGAACATATACAGTATCCACGTGGCCATGCCCAAGAAAGTTTGCCTAGGGCTTTAAATGTAATGTCGATATTAGACAATATGTCGACAGTAGTCTTATATGAACGTACATACATAGCTTTTGAGCTATTGTATTCCCCTGAGAGGTCAATTTTTGACCTTTATATGTTGAGTAGTTGTTTGGTTTTAGTTACATACTGTTGGGTCGCTGCCCCAATCCTGTGGGGAATACTATTTGACAAGCAGTTTTTGGTTTCACAGACTTGGTCTCTACTGTCTCTCCGTATCCCTTTGTTAACAGTTATATATCAGGGAGATCATGCCCCTTTGTTTTCTGTGTTCTAGGCTTGTCTCGCTCAACATTATTTGTTCGAGTTCTGACCATTTCCCTGCGAATAACAGTATTTCACCATTCCTAATCGCTATGTAGTATTCCATTGTGTTTAAGTACCATATTTTTTGGATCCATTTGTCTGTGGAGGGGCATCTGGGTTGTTTCCATATTTTGGCTATTGTGAATTGTGCAGCAATAAACATGGAAGTACAAATGTCTTTTTGATATCTTGGGGTTTGCTGTTTAGGATAGATGCCTAGGAGTGGTATGGCTGGGTCATAGGGTAGGTCTATATTGAGCTTTTTTTTTTTTTTTTTTTTTTTTTTTTTTGCCAGTCCTGGGGCTTGGACTCAGGGCCTGAGCACTGTCCCTGGCTTCTTCTTGCTCAAGGCTACCACTCTGCCACTTGAGCCACAGCGCCACTTCTGGCCATTTTCTGTATATGTGGTGCTTGGGAATCGAACCCAGGGCCTCATGTATACGAGGCAAGCACTCTTGCCACTAGGCCATATCCCCAGCCCTATATTGAGCTTTTTGAGAAACCTCCATACTGTTCTCCAAAGTGGTTGTACTAATTTGCACTCCCACCAACAATGGAGAAGGGTTCCTCTTTCCTCGCACCCCCTCCAGCATTTGTTGTTGCCTGAGTTCAGAGTATATGCCATTCTAACTGGAGTGAGGTGGTATCTCAGGGTTGTTTTTATTTGCATTTCCTTTACTACCAGGGATGTTGAGCATTTCCTCATGTGTTTCTTTGCCATTTTAATATCTTCTCTTGTGAAGTCTCTCTTTAGCTCATTTGCCCATTTCCTAATAGGTTTATTGGGCTTGGAGGGACTTATTTTTTGAGTTCTCTGTAGATGACAGATATTAGGTCTTTGTCTGTTGCTGTGCTGGTAAATATCCTTTCCCATATCGTTGGCTGTCTTTCTATTTTGGTGGCTATGTCCTTAGCTGTGCAGAAACTTTTTAATTTGTAGTAGTCCCATTTGTCGAGTCTTTCCCCTATTTGTTGTGCCCCTGGGACTCTATTCAGGAAGTTCCTTCCTGTGCCTATAAGTTCTAGCGTCTTTCCTACTCTGTCCTTCAGTAGTTTCAAGGATTCAGGTCTGATATTGAGGCCCTTGATCCATTTTGAGTTGATCTTGGTGCATGGTGATAGGCTTGGGTCTACTTTGAGTTTTCTGCATATGGCTGCCCAGTTTTCCCAGCACCAGTAGTTGAAGAGGCTATGTTTATTCCATTGTATGTCTTTAGCTCCTTTGTCGAATATCAGCTGACTGTAAGAGTGCGGTTTTATTTCTGGATCTTCAATTCTAATCCATTGGTCTTCCGATCTGTTTTTATACCAATACCAGGCTGTTTTTGTTATGATGGCCCTGTAGTAGAGCTTGAAGTCTTGTATTGTTGTACCTCCTGCACTGCTTTTTTTTGCCTAGAATTGCTTTGGCTATTCTAGGTTTTTTGCTGTTCCATATGAATTTATGGATTGGTTTCTCTATTTCAGTGAAGAATGTGGCTGGGATTTTGATAGGGATTGCATTGCATTTGTATAACAATTTGGGCAATATGGCCATTTTCACTATATTGATTCTGCCTACCCATGAGCATGGGAGGTCTTTCCATCTCCTTGTGTCTTCTTTGATTTCCCTTATTAGATGTTTATAGTTTTCATAAAATAGGTCTGTCACATCCTTGGTTAAGTTGATCCCTAGGTACTTTATTCTTTTTTTGGCTATTGTAAATGGAATTGTTTCCATAATTTCCTTTTCTGTTTGTATATTGCTGGTGTACAGAAAAGCTGCTGACTTTTGTGGATTGATTTTGTATCCTGCTACTTTGCCAAATTGGTTTATTAGGTGTAGGAGTTTGGGGACTGAGTTTTTTGGGTCCTTCAGATATAAGATCATGTTGTCTGCAAATAGGGATAACTTGATTTCTTCCTTGCCGATGTGGATCCCTTTGATGTCCTCCTCTTGCCTTATTGCTATGGCTAGGGATTCCAGCACTATGTTGAAAAGAAGTGGGGAGAGTGGCCCAGCCCTTATTTTTATTTTTATTTTATATTTGAGACAGGGTCGCTATGTATTCAGACTAGTTGCCTACCTTTTACCACAATGAGAGCTGTTACCCAGGACCATCCTCCTGCCTCAGGCCTTCTATTTGTAAATATCATCTTCATCTCTAACTATCATAGTTTTAAATTTTGGGTTTTTTATAACTTATTTTCATACCTTATTTTATACCTTTATTTTCTCCAATGGCTTTTTTTTTTTTTGCCAGTCCTGGGGCTTGAACTCAGGGCCTGAGCACTGTCCCTGGCTTCTTTTTGCTCAAGACTAGCACTCTGCCACTTGAGCCACAGCGCCACTTCTGGCCGTTTTCTATATATGTGGTGCTAGGGAATCAAACCCAGGGCTTCATGTATACGAGGTAAGCGCTCTTGCCACTAGGCCACATTCCCAGCCCTCCAATGGCTTTTGAAATGTTCTTTGACCTGATATTGAGCCGAGTCTATTTTGTTATTGAGCTCATCAAGTGGGTTTATTTCAGTTATGTTTTGCATATAGAATAATCTTACTTGGTTCTTTAGTTTCTAATTTACCATTAATATCTTCCTTTATTTCCTTGGAGACATTTGACTATTAATTCCTGTTATCTAAAATATATTATTAATAATAATAATTTTTTGTGTGTGGGGTCATGGGGCTTGAACTCTGGGCCTGGATGCTGTCCTTGAGCTCTTCAACTCAAGGCTCTACCACTTTGAGCCATAGTGCCATTTCTGGTTTTCTGGTAGTTAACTGAAGATAAGAGTCTCACAGATTTTCTTCCCTGGACTGGCTTTGAGCCTCAATACTCAGATCTCAGCCTCCTGAGTAGCTAGGATTAGAGGTGCCACTGGCACCCAGCTATTATTATTATTTCTAGTTATCTGGCCATTTGTACCTGTGAGGTGGTTTTGCTCCTGTGTAACAGCTCTCATTGTGGTAAAAAGGGGGAGACATCAAAGCCTAGCTCTTAGTGGTAAGAGCTAGGTTAAGTGGGGGGTCCAGCTTTGCCTCTAAGGAGCCTTATTCTAGGCTTTGTTGCTAAGAATATGCTTTCCTAGTTCTCCAGCTAAAAAGAAGCTCTGGAGGGGAATATCCTTAGATGTGTCTTGGACAGGCAGAATTTACTGTTTTGTTTTATACTCTGTATCCCAATATTGTTCTCTTATGAGCCTCTTGGTGCTCCTTCATTTTGGAATTACAGTAGGGCTAGTTACAAACTCAATGATCTACTTTGGGAAATATGGTGAACAGAAAGATGTCAACTCACAATCTCTCCTCATACCTATCTCAATGTAGGAAGCCTGACTTCCTCTGTATAGTGAAAGTTTCCCTCTCTTCCCAGATCATAGCCATTTTCTGATTCTCTTAAGTTTCTGGTGGTTTTATTTTCTTTCTCTCTCTCTCTCTCTCTCTCTCTCTCTCTGTGTGTGTGTGTGTGTGTGTGTGTGTGTGTGTGTGTGTGTGTATGCTAGTTCTGGGGCTTGAACTCAGGGACTGGGTGCTGTCCCTGACCTTTTTTGTTCAAGGCTAGTGCTCTGCCACCTGAGCCACAGTGCCACTTCTGGCTTTTTCTGTGTAGTTTATTGGATATCCTAGTTGGCTTTGAACCACAATGCTCAGATCTCAGCCTCTTGAGTAGCTAGGAGTCAGGCATGAACCTCCAGTGCCCTGCCAGATGATATTCTTTCTCTACTAATAATAGCAACAAATGTGGAAATAATAACTACAGCAATCATATAAAGGCAAAGAATAGACAAAGCAATTTATATCCATGTAATTGAGAAAAATAGGCATTTTACTAAAGCATACTGAATTTCACTTTCAAAGTGCTTCTATATAATTTTGTTATCACTTGGAAATCTTCCTAGACCTGAAAATGAGATAAGAAAATCAATTGTAAAACAAACTTAAACATATTTGTGGGAATAAAGGTCAGTCATAGGGAAAAATGAATGCTTTCAGAACTCACAAACATAAACTAATAAAATCAATAGATAATCCAAATTTATAAGTCACATTAAGGAGAATTCTCCTAGGACTAAAATGAAAAAAATAATAAGAGTTGACAATAGGTTATTTCGTATTGAACAGTATTCTATACCTATAGTTAGACATAGGTTAAACTTTAAAGTAGTTTGTTATTTCTAAGGATAGACTTGCCTGTGGTGTTTTTGTTGTTTGTTTGTTTGCCAGTCCTAGGGCTTGAACTCAGGGCCTAGGCACTGTTCCTGAGCTTCTTTTGCTCAAGGCTAGCACTCTACCACTTCAGCCACAGAGCCACTTCTGGCCTTTTCTGTTTATGTGATACTGAAGAATTGAACCCAGGGCTTTATGCATGCTAGGCAAGCACTCTACTACTAGGCCATATTCCCAGCCTTTGCCTGTATGTACTAATTACTCTGAAATTAGCGTCACACGTTAATGTGTGTGTGTGTGTGTTTGTGTGTGTGTGTGTGTGTGTGTGTGTGTGTGTGTGTGTGTGTTGGAGGGGGAGTACTGGGGCTTGAACTCAGGGCCTAGATGCTGTTCCTTAGTTTTTGCTCAAGGCTGGTGCTCTACCACTTGAACCTTAGCTCCATTTCTGGCTGTTTCATAGTTAGTTGGAGATAAAAGTCTTGTAGACTTTCCTGCCTAGACTGGCCCTGAACCTGGATCCTCAGATCTCTGTCTCCTGAGTAGCTAATATTACAGGCATGTGCATGTGGCACTTGGCTACACTCAGCTTTTTGTTGATTGAAATAGGTCTCAAGAACTTTTCCCTAGGCTGGCCTCTAGCTGAAATCTTCCTGATTCCTATTCTCCTGAGTAGCTAGGGTTACAAGTGTGGAGCCACTGTATCTGGCTGTCTTCTAGGGGTTTTAAAATGTTTTCTTGGGGCTGGGAATATGGCTTAGTGGTAGAGTGCTTTCCTAGCATGCATGAAGCCTTGGGTTCGATTACTCAGCATCACATAAGCAGAAAAAGCCGGAAGTGGTGCTGTTTCTCAAGTGGCAGAGTGCTAGCCTTGAACAAAAGGAAGCCAGGGACAGTGCCCAGGCCCTAAATTCAAGCCCCAGGACTGGCAAAAACAACAATAATAATAATAATAATAATAATTTTTCTTACAGGCTGTGCTGGGGAAGGGAATAATTGTGAGTGGGGGTTGGGCTATCAAGAAGGAGTGAATGAAGATAGATATCATTAAAGTAGATTCTTTGCTTGTATGAAAATATATGGCATTTCAAATGCAATACATTTCAAATACAATACAATTTTAATATATTGTCTTGAAATTTATATTGTACTTGGAATGAGTAAAGTGGTAAGGAGAGTGATAAAGGAGGTAAAATTGATTGGAATTCATTGTATATGGGTGTGGAAATGTCACAATGAAACTCACCCTTGTATAACTAAATGTATAATGAGAAAAAAATGAAAAGAAAAAATAGAGTGTTTTCTTTTACTCAGGCAGGGGATTACAGTATACTAAAATATATGTGTAGATGTTTTTATTAAGTTGTAACTAAGCTATAATCAACTGTACAATTTGATAAGTTTTTTTTTTTTTTGCCAGTACTGGGGCTTGAACTCAGGGCCTGGGTACTCAAGGTTAGCACTCTACCACTAGGCCATATTCCCAGCCAGTTTGCTATGTTTTGACATGTGTACATATCTATGATCACCACCAGGCAGGATGATGAACACATCTATCTTACCCAAAAGTTTCCTCATGCTCCTTTATCATTTCTTTCATATTGCTTCTAGTTGAGAGTAACAACTGATTCTCTTTTTGCCACTAGTTTTTAATCTCCTAAAATCTTACAGAGAGGGGCTGGGAATATGGCTTAGTGGCAAGAGCCCTTGCCTCCTACACATGAAGCTCTCGGTTCGATTCCCCAGCACCACATATATGGAAAACAGCCAGAAGGGGCGCTGTGGCTCAGGTGGCAGAGTGCAAGCCTTGAGCGGGAGAAGCCAGGGAAGGTGCTCAGGCCCTGAGTCCAAGGCCCAGGACTGGCCAAAAAAAAAAAAAAATCTTACAGAATGAGAATCATATAGCCACTTCCAGGTTTTTCTATGTATGTGGTCCTGAAGAATCGAACCCAGGGCTTCATGAATGTTCGGCAAGCACTCTACCACTAAGCCACATTCTTAGCCCCTGATTATTCTTGGTTTGTTTTGTTGGTTGTAGTATTTGAATTCAAAGCCTAGGCCAAATCCCTGATCTGTTTTGTTCAAGGCCAGTGCTCTACCACTTTTGAGCCACAGCTCCACTTCTGGTTTTCTGGTAGTTAACTGCAGATAAGATTTCATGGCCGGGCTGGGGATATGGCCTAGTGGCAAGAGCGCTTGCCTCATATACATGAGGCCCTGGGTTCAATTCCTCAGCACCACATATACAGAAAATGGCCAGAGGTGGCGCTGTGGCTCAAGTGGCAGAGTGCTAGCCTTGAGCAAAAAGAAGCCAGAGACAGTGCTCAGGCCCTGAGTCCAAGCCCCAGGACTGGCCAAAAAAAAAACAAAAAACAAAAAACAAAACAACAAAAAAAAAGATTTCATGGCCATTCTTGCCCAGTCTGGAACCTGGCTTTGAACTGCAATCCTCAGATCTCAGCCTCCGGAGCAGCTAGGATGAGCTGTTGGCGCCTGTCAAGAGTACATTTCTTTTTGGATAATGTCACCCTTACTCCTGTTCTCTCCCAGTTTTTTCCTCCTATACCCACCCACAAGTTGTATAGATAATTTTCAACATAGTTTCTAGTGAGTACTGCTGCATTTGTTCACCCTTTGTCCCTCCATTTTTATGTTTCTACTTCTTTGCTATTTATAAATGTCCCTTATCAAATTATCTGTTCAAATCTTTGGACTATTATCAGATTGAAAAATTATTGTTATTATAGAAGTGATGGAAAGAAGAAGATTTTTTTTTTTTTTTTTGCCAGTCCTGGGGCTTGGACTCAGGGCCTGAGCACTGTCCCTGGCTTCTTTTTGCTCAAGGCTAGCACTCTGCCACTTGAGTCACAGTGCCATTTCTGGCTGTTTTCTATATATGTGGTACTTGGGAATCAAACCCAGGGCTTCATGCATACGAGGCAAGCACTCTTGCCACTAGGCCATATTCCCAGCCTTTCAGCTTCTTGAATAGTTAGGATTTCAGGCATGAGCCACTGCCACCCAGCAAACTTTATATTTCATTCTATGTTAGAAAATAGAAACAATAAATAGTACAAAGAGGGGCTGGGGATATAGCCTAGTGGCAAGAGTGCCTGCCTCGGATACACGAGGCCCTAGGTTCGATCCCAGCACCACATATACAGAAAACGGCCAGAAGCGGCACTGTGGCTCAAGTGGCAGAGTGCTAGCCTTGAGCGGGAAGAAGCCAGGGACAGTGCTCAGGCCCTGAGTCCAAGGCCCACGACTGGCCCCCAAAAAAATAAATAAATAAATAAATAGTACAAAGAAAAATTAAGACCCCAATTTCTCTCCTTATTTAAAAAAATAATAGATTATTGCTTTCTGTTTATGATTCTGGAAGTGTTCAGAACATACTCTTTCAAGTAAAAAATTCCGTATAATCATTAGCATGGCAAAATGGAAGTCTTTTTGGAGCACAACCAACAGATTGTCAGATTAAATATAAGACAATAGATCTAAATTCCAAAGAGAAATACTAAACCAGGATTTATAGGTCAACTGACATAAACTTTGAGGATGTGATGAGGTCAAGGAGAAGATGTTATTGAGAGCTCCTACCACTCTTTTATTCCAAAAGTTTAACATGGAACCCTGTGGAAGATCCAGTGGACTGGGGACCATTTCCACCCCTAAACAAAATGGAAGGAAGCTGACTGCATGGCTACCTTCTCTGACAGCAGAAGCAAAGGAGAAGTTGCTACTGTTTCTACAGCAGTGCTGCATTGGGATATAGCCTTCAACCTCAGAGTAGAAGGTTTCCTGTCGACTGGATGTCGGCCACTCATTCAAATACCCAGAAGATAGGAGATTGTCTTAGGAGGCTGCCTAAACATATAAACATGTCTCAGCAGAGAGAAGTCAGAGTATCACAGGATTCCCATGGGGCAAAGAGAGAAAGAAATGTAAATAATCAGATGAATACAAATGTATTTGCCTGAGGAAAACTGCAGGTGAGAGCTCCCCAGTGATGATGATTTTCAAAGAACACCCCAAAGTACCTTAAAAGTCAGCTTTCAAAATCAGCCACATAGAGCAGCAACAGCAACCGAGAAACTTGCGAGACTTCCTGTTGGTCTACAATTGGATGACCGAGCTCTGCTTCCAGCGCTATGTGCCCAGTCTACACCATTGAGCCCTGGATGCCTAGGAGGAGGCCTGTCTGCACAGCTGTGTGGGGAAACTGATCCATTCCAACCACTGCCTTATGGCCACTTAGGTGCAGCTTTTGCCTGCCTTGGTACAGCGCCCCATCACAGACTGCAAGGCTGCCTTGGCTGCGCCAGGCGGTACTGAAGAACAGCCCAAAGTCTCACCATCAGGCAGCTAGCCAGCCAGTCTCATGAAGGAAGGTGCAAGATGGATCCTCAAATTGAAGGCCCCAATGGACCTTGGGCTTGGTTGAAGTACAGAGATTTGAGGCCATTACCCAAAAGCCGGGTGCTGTTGATGCTCCTTAACCTAGAGCCAACGAACCCACTTTTAAGCTATTTTGTCTATATTCTGGGCATGAGACCTTTTTTTTTTTTTTTTTTTTTTTACTGGTGCCATTCTTTCTTCTGTCACTGAGTGCATATCTGTGGGCTTCATGCCTCGACAGAAGTTCCTGTTCAGATGACAGGCTGCCCATAAGTCTGTGTGACTTAAATGGCAAAGTATGCATTAGTTCCTATTTCCCCCTATATTGTTTTATAAGAGATAATTTTACTGGATCTCTGTTGGGAACCCACAGAACTTTTTAGACATCACTTTTAGGGAGTCATTGACCACAGAGATGAAATTTGTAAAATTTCAAGAGTTGTTCAATGATTTCAACCTTTTCTCTGAATTCTTACTGTCCTTATATATCTTATCTTCATGGAATTGGCAGTAAAAATTTTAAATAAAAAAAATCAGCCACATCGATGAGCATCTGTGACTTACACCTATAATTTTCACTACACAGGAGGCTAAGATCTGAGGACCACTGGGGCTGGGTGCCAGAGGCTCATTCATGCCTGTAATCCTAGCTATTCAGGAGGCTTAGATCTGAGAATTGCAGTTCAAAGCCAGCCTGGGCAGGAAAGTCCTGAGACTCTTTTTTTTTGGCCAGTCCTGGGGCTTGGAATCAGGGCCTGAGCACTGTCCCTGGCCTCTTTTTTTTTTTTGCTTAAGGCTAGCACTCTGCCACTTGAGCCACAGCGCCACTTCTAGTTGTTTTCTGTATATGTGGTGCTGGGGAATTGAACCCAGGGCCTCATGTACACGAGGCAAGCACTCTTGCCACTAGGCCATATCCCCAGCCCAGTCCTGGGACTCTTAACCTCACATTAATCTCCAGAAAACCAGAAGTGGTGCTGTGGCTCAAAGTGGTAGAACTGAAGAGGTCAGGGACAGTGCCCAGGACCAGGGTTCAAGCCCCATGACCACCACCACCAACAACAAAAAGCAACACACAAACAAGAGAGAATGTGGGATAGAGCACTATCCAAGAAAGAATGTGGGATAGAGCACTATCAAAGGAAGAGAATGAAGCTAGAAAATGTAACCATAGCATTGAAAGAGAACTTTTCAACTTTATCTTCCCTTCCAAAGCTCTAATCCCTAAGGAGTCAGTAACCACAAAAACAAGCTAGAAAAGTAGAACCGTAAAAGACAAAAGAAGGCTGGGAATGTGGCTTAGTGGTAGATTGCCTGCCTAGCATTCATGAAGCCTTGGGTTCCATTCCTCATTACCACATAAACGGAAAAGGCTGAAAGTGGTGCTGTGGCTCAAGTGGTAGAATGCTAGTCTTGAGCAAAAGAAGCCCAGGGACAGTGCCCAGGACCTGAGTTCAAGTTCCAGGACTTAAAAGTAAAATATAAAAATAAAAATAAATAAAGTCAATCGTGAGTTAAAAAAAAAAAGGAAGGGAAAGAAAAACAGGGTGTATGATATCACAAGAAATGTACACACTGCCCTACTATGTAACTGTACCCTTTTTCCACAACACCTTGTCAAGAAATTTGTGTTTAATTAATAAATAAATTACAAAAAAAAAAAAAAAAAGGCAAGACTGGGAATGTGGCTTAGTAGTAGAGAGCTTGCCTACCATGCATGAAGCCTTGGGTTCAATTCCTCAGTAACACATACACAGAAAAAGCCAGAAGTGGGCGCTGTGGCTCAAGTGGTAGAGTGCTAGCTAGCCTTGAGCAAAAAAGAAGCCAGGGACAGTGTTCAGGCCCTGAGCCCAAGCCCTAGGACTGGCAAAAAAAAGACAAAAATTTTGCATGCCCCTTTTGACTATGAGCCTGTGTATTCTTTTTTTTTTTTTCTTGCCAGTCCTGGGCCTTGAACTCAGGGCCTGAGCACTGTCCCTGGCTTCTTTTTGCTCAAGGATAGCACTCTGCCACTTGAGCCACAGCGCCACCTCTGGCCATTTTATATATATGTGGTGCTGGGGAATCGAACCCAGGGCTTCATGTATATGAGTCAAGCACTCTTGCCACTAGGCCATATTCCCAGCCCCCTAGCCTGTGTATTCTAAGAGAATAGAAAGCTCAACTTTGGAATGAAATTACAGCTTTAATTATACATCTTGATTGCTGACTAGACAAATTTATATTACTGAAAAGTTACCAGGATTGCAGTGGGACTACCTAGATTTTCATCCAGAAGCAGGATAAGAACTAGTTCCACTGGATAAATATAAAATAAAATATAAGCTAGCTCTGTTGGATAAATATAAAGAGGCCGGGCACTGATGGCTCATGCCTGTAATCATTCCTAGCTCAAGAGGCTGAGATCTGAAGATCATGGTTTGAAACCAGCCTGTGAAAAAAAGTCGGTGATACTCTTATCTCCAATATATACTACTCAGAATATGGTGGAAGTGAAGCTGTGGCTCAAGTGATACAGTGCTAACCTTTGAGCACAAAGAGGCTCAGGTATTCAGGGACAGCGCTCAGACCATGAACCCCAGGATACACATATACAGGCATATGTGTGTGTGTGTGTGTGTGTGTGTGTGTGTGTACACACACATATATGAAGATACAGTCACTTTGGAAAATACCTTGGCTTTTTTTTTTTTTTTGTCAGTTATAGGGCTTGGACTCAGGCTTGGGCACAGTCCCCAAGCTTTCTCACTCAAGCCTAGTGCTCTACTACCTTGAGCCACAGGTCTACTTCCAGTTTTCTGGTGGTTAATTGGAAATACAAGTCTTATAGACTTGCCTGCCTAGGCTGGCTTTGAACCATGACCCTCAGATCTCAGCCTCCTGAATAGCTAGGATTACAGATATGAGCAATTTCTTACAAAGTTAGACACATTATACCCATTTGACATTCCTACTTGTTGTCACTTACCTAAGACAAAAAATTATGTTTACCTAACACCTATATGTCAATTTTATAGCTACTTTATAATTGGAAAAATTAGAAAATACTCAAATATCTTTTGGCTGGTGAGTGGATAAACAAATGACCACACAATGGAACAATCAGTCAATAAAAACTGACATAAATAGCAACACAGAATAAATCTATGAATTATGATAAATGAAAAAAATAATTTACACAACCTTTGGCAAGAAGTAAAACTATAGGGATAGGATAGAGACATCAGTTTCTATAATTATACATTCATTAAAAAGTCAAAAACAAGCATTTGCTGAGTGTCAATTGTGCATACCTATAATCCCATCATTTGAGACAAAAAAAAATGAAGCAAATGAAAAAATTATCGGAAAGCACTGAAACCTCTTTGATTCTGAGTTAGTCTACATGGTAACCTGGAAATAAGAGTCTCACCAAGTTAGTAGCAATTTAGCAAGAAAATTGAATGGTTAGGTTAGGAAGGTCTTAACTATTTTTGTCTGAGACATGATTTCACCATGTTGTTCTGGCTGGTCTCAAATCCATGTGCTCAAGTGACCTTTCTACCTCTGCTTCTCAAATAGGGAAGTCTACAGGCATGCACTACAATACTTCTACTAATTTACCTCAACCTGTAGATATGGCAACTACATTTAAGTTTATGTCACTGCATCATATCATATATATGTATATGTATTTTTTTTTTCTGCCAGTCCTGGGGCTTGAACTCAGGGCCCGAGCACTGTCCCTGGCTTCTTTTTGCTCAAGGCTAGCACTCTACCACTTGAGCCACGGCGCCACTTCTGGCTTTTTCTATATATGTGGTACTGAGGAATCGAACCCAGGGCTTCATGTATACGAGATGAGCACTTTACCACTAGGCCATATTCCCAGCCCCTCATATTATATATTGATAAAGTATTCTACAGTGCTCTTTCTGGTGCTTCTAATAACAAATATCTAAAGACAGAGTTCAAAATGGACCTATATAGTGTTAGATTAAACTGTTTGGTTTTCTTTTGGGGGGGGGCTGTGGCTCAAGTGGTAGAGCACTTGTCTTTTTTTAAATTATTATTAATGGTTGTTTTTCTTTTTGTTGTTCTGTGTACCAGAACTGTGGCTTGAACTCTTGCTCTTGACTAGTTTTTCTTCTCAAGAGTGGTACTCTATCACTTGAGCCACACCTCCACATCTGGCTTTTTGCTGGTTAATTGGAGAGAGAAGTCTCTTGCATTTGACTGCCTGGGCTGGCTTTGAACTATAATCCTCACATTTCAGGCTTCTCCTAAGTAGCTAGAATTATAGACCTTAGGTACTAGCTCTCGTCTTGCAACTCGTTTTTTGACAGGCTCTTATACCAAAGGCCCCACTTGACAGCCATGCTGTGGAAGCCCCAGAGCTTGTGGCAGAAGCCTCTTTGCCTTTCTTGTGTGTGTGTGTGTGTGTGTGTGTGTGTGTGTGTGTGTGTGTGTGTGTGGCCACAGTGCCACTTCCAACTTTTTCTGGGTATGTGGTGCTGAGGAATCAAACCCAGGGCTTCATGTATACAAGGCGAGCACTCTACCACTCGGCCAGATTCCCAACCCTAACAACTGGTTTTATTGTGTTTGTTGCTTTATGTTATTTAGTGGTGACATGAAGAGAAATTTCATGTGCTATTTTTGTAAGTGATGTGAAACTAACTTCATACCAAACATTTACTCTTGGTACCTCTCTGGTGCCTCAGAAGAACGTCTAGTTGGGCAAACAAAAGCCTACTACCAGAATACTCCCCATCCTTTACTTACTGTGATTGAATGTTAGCAAGAGATTTTCTTAAGGTAGATTGGATATCTAACTCGAGCAGTTTAGGAATGTCTGGGTAACCTCCCAGCATGGCCCAGACTGAGTGTATGGATGTCTTCTCTGTTATTGGGTAGCTTGAAGTGGACAAATCAGAATTCCAGATGGCTTCCATCTCTTCTTGTTTTCTACAAAATCAGAAAATCAGAAAACATTAAGTGGAAGTGCTAAATGCTTTGGTTCCTCATGGCCAATCAAAACACATGAGTTTTACTCTGCCCTTGCTCTTCACTACAAGGCACATTAGCTATGCCAACATTGACAGACAGGTGTGATAAAACCCTAATTTGGAAAATAATTACCAAACTACATTGGTCTGGACTTTGCCTAATCATCCATCTTAAACCTATCTACTTGGCTGGGAATGTGGCTTAGAGGTCTTTTTGGTGGTTAATTGGAGATAAGAATCTCATGGACTTTCCTGCCCAGGCTGGCATCCTCTGATCTCAGCCTCCTAAGTAGCCACTAGCACCTGGCAAAATTTTAATTAGACGAACATAAAGCATTGGGTTTTACTTATCATCCAACAAAGTTTGGATATCAGTCTAATACATACCCAAGTTCCTTGAAAACATCAGATCTTTTGTATTCTCCAATTAGAAACTTGTATGGCTGTCGGACAAATTCAGTAACTTTGGGTATCAGCTTCTTGTCAGTGATCACTGGGATAGGTTGACTAAGTTTCAATTTATACATCTGTTGGAGCTAAGTTAAAAAGTAAAAAAAGCAAATTACTGTATCACTTTGTTTGGGTTAAGATCTCAGTGTGGAGAGGCTGGGAATGTGACTTAGTGGTAGAGTGCTTGCCTAGCATGCATGAAACCCTGGATTTGATTCCTTAGTACCACATAAACAGAAAAAGCCAGAAATAGTGCTATGGCTCAAGTGGTAGAACACAAGCCTTGAGCAAAAGAAGCACAGGGACAGTGCCCAGGCCCTGAGTTCAAACCCAGGCAAAACAAAACAAAAACCAGATTATACGGAAAAAAGTCATAAAGGGGCAATCAACTTGGATGTCTATTATTAGGGCATGCATACTGTGGAATACCACCCCCCAAGTGTATGTGTGTGTGTTCGTGTGTGTGTGTGCATGTGCGCATGCCAGTCCTGGAGCTTGAACTCAGGCCTGGGCACCCTGAACTTTTTGTTCAAGGCTAATATTCTGCCTCTTAAGCTACAGATCCATTTCCAGATTTTTATTTTTATTTTTTCCAGTTCTGGGCCTTGAACTCAGGGCCTGAGCACTGCCCTGGCTTCTCTTTGCTCAAGGCTAGCACTCTGCCACTTGAGCCACAGTGCCACTTCTGGCCATTTTCTATGTATGCGGTGCTGGGTAATCGAACCCAGGGCTTCATGTATACGAGTCAAGCACTCTTGCCACTAGGCCATATTCCCAGCCCATTTCCAAATTTTTGCTAGTTAATAGGAGATTCAAATCTCACAGCTTTCATGTCCAGGCTGGCTTCAAACTGTGATCCTTAGATCTCAGTTTCCTGAGTAGGTAGGATTACAGGTGTTGAGCCACCAGCACCAGACTAAATTTATATTTTTGTAACAGGAACAAATCTCAAAAGCCCTAGGATTGATCTCAGACCATAAACATTGTACCTCTACCTTTTTCCTAGTTGGGATTACAGAACTGTGCTATGATGCCCAGATTTTCTTTTCTTTTTTAAACCAAACACTGAAGACAATGGGAAACAGGTTACCTGGGTAAATAAACTCATCATTTTCTTCAGGCACTGATATCGTTTCTGCTCTAGAGACTTCTGTTTCTTAGTCCAGACCCACATCACTTTTTTCTGGTAGTCATCAATTCTGCTCAGCATGATGTAAAGGTCTTGAACCTCATAACCTTTCCCAGTATTCTGGATGGCTTTTAATCGTTTGATTATATTGTTTCTTGAAAAAATTAATAAGAATTAGATTAATACAGTTACTGAACAAAACTCAGCTAATCTGTCCTCAATTTCTTTCAATTTCTAATAAGTAGGTATGTGATGGAGGATTGAGATCTTAATTTAGTTCCCATTGTAAATAAACTTCAATAAGCTATATAGCTAGTAAATTCACACTGAACTCTTCATAGAAGTTTTTAGTGTTACTTATTGCTTTTTTTTTTCTTTTGCTTGGCCATGGGTCTTGAACTCAGGGCTGTCTCTGAGCTCTTTCACTCAAGGCTAGCACTGTGCCACGTTGAGCCACAGCACCACTTCTGATTTTCTCATGGTTAATTGGAGATAAGAGTTTCATGGAGTTTCCTGCCTGGGCTAGCCTCAGATCTCAGCCTCTTGAGTAGCAAGGATTACAGGTGTGAGAAACCAGTGACTCTCTCTTATTACTATTTTAATATATTAAAATTTCCAGCTGGGGGCTGGGAATATGGCCTAGTGGCAAGAGTGCTTGCCTCGTACACATGAAGCCCTAGGTTCGATTTCTCAGCACCACATATATAGAAAACGGCCAGAAGTGACTCCGTGGCTCAAGTGGCAGAGTGCTTGCCTTGAGCAAAAGGAAGCCAGGGACAGTGCTCGGGCCCTGAGTTCAAGGCCCAGGACTGCCAAAAAAAAAAAAATTCTAGCTGTCTTAGGTGGCACATGGTTGTATTCCTACCACTCAGGAGGTAGGTCAGGAAGCTCTTGAGTTAAAGCCAGCCTGGATTACAAATGGGACTGTTTCAAAAACAAAAGAAAAATGGTGACCTTACCTTTCAAGCATTTATGACACAGACTGGAAAATATAAGATAATCTGTCTGTCTGTCTATCTACCTACCTACCTTTCTATCTGTCTTGTCTGTTTATACTTGGTATGTCTATTCATCTGTTGATGGATACCTAGGGGGATTTCATATAGTTTGGTTGTTATAAATAGTGCTGCTATAAATGGATATCTATAAACAGATATATTTGCTATAAGCAGGTATCTCTATTGTATACTGACTTGCATTCCTGTAGGGTAAATGACAAGATGGTATAGCAGAGTCATATGGTAGTTCTATTTTTAGTGTTTTGTGGAACCACTATACTGATTTCTATAGTAGCTACACTAATTTAAATTCCTACCGTAGTGTATAAAAGTTCCATTTTCGGGGCTGGGGATATGGCCTAGTGGTGAGAGAGCTTGCCTCGTATGCATGAGACCCTGGGTTCGATTCCCAACACCACATATACAGAAAACGGCCAGAAGTGGCGCTGTGGCTCAAGTGGCAGAGTGCTAGCCTTGAGCAAAAAAGAAGCCAGGGACAGTGCTCAGGCCCTGAGTCCAAGGCCCAGGACTGGCCAAAAAAAAAAAAAAAGTTCCATTTTCCCCTCATTAGCATTTGTTGTGTTCTTGATGATAGCCATTTTAACTAAGGTAAGATGGAACCTCAGTCTTGCTTTAATTTGTATTTCCTAATGGATAAGGATATTGACCATTTCTTCATGTGTTTATTAGTGATTTATGTTACTTATTTTGAGAATTGTCTACTCAATTTATTTGTTGAATTATTTGTTTTTTGATATTTAATTTTTTTAGTTCTTTACATATTCTATAACTTCTTTGCCCAATGAGTAGCTGGAAAAGGTTTAAGTTGTCTTTTTATTCAATGTACAAAAGCTTTTTAATTATATATATGTATATATTTCCGTTTCTCAATTTTTTGCTCTTATTACATGAGATACTGGAGTCCTTTCAGAAAGTTG
Source organism: Perognathus longimembris pacificus (assembly GCF_023159225.1). NCBI lineage: Eukaryota > Metazoa > Chordata > Mammalia > Rodentia > Heteromyidae > Perognathus > Perognathus longimembris. Next base: position 53,881,875 of record NC_063161.1, on the reverse strand, counting down.
TTTCCTGTGACTATATCTGCAAGTGCTTTTGCTATGCTTTCCTGTATTAGTTTAACCAATTTTAGGTCTTACATTAAGGTCTTTGATCCACTTTGAAATGATTTTAGTATAGGATGAGAGATAAGGAACAGACCTAGTTTCAGTCTTCTACATATGGATATCCTGATTGTCCAACACAGTTTACTAAAGAGGCTGTTTAATTTAAGTTTGTGGTACCTTGTAAAAATCAGATCACCATATTTCTGTGGGCTTACTTCTGAATCTTCCATTTTATTCCATTGCTATCCACTGTTTTTGTGCCAGTACCAAGCTGTTTTTGCTATTATGGCTCTTCAGTTAAAGTGAGGCATTATGACCCTTCTTTTTACTCAAGGTTGCTTTTGTTATTTGGGATCTTTTGTGCTTCTATATGAACTATAGGATTATTTTATTTCTGTGAAGAATGGGTTGTTTTTGGAGATTCAATTGAATCTGTCAGTATTGTATCTATTTTCAAAATATTACTTCTGCTAATCTATAAACTTAGGAAATCTTTCTATCTTCTAATGTTTTCTGTTCTTTTTTTGTTGTCAGTTGTGGGGCTTGAACTCAGGGTCTGGGTGCATGGCTCTTAATTCTTTTTTTTTTTTTTTCTGTTGGTGTGGGGCTTGAACTCTGGGCCTGGGTGCTATCCCTGAGCTCTTCAGCTCAAGATTAGTGCTCTACCACTTGAGCACCACTTCCAGTTTTCTGGTGGTTCATTGGAGTTAAGATTCTAAAAGCCTTTCCCGCCCAGGCTGGCTTTGAACTACAATCCTCAGGTCTCAGCCACCTGAGTAGCTAGGATTACAGGCGTGAACCAGCAATACCTGGCAGCTCTTAATTCTTTGTAGGGTTTTATATTTTTTATTATATCGACCTTTTATCTCAGGCTTATTAGTAGAATTAGTAGAGTGATTCCCTATTTATTTCTCAGCCTGTCATCCCAACTATGATGGAAAATGAAAATTTGCCCACATTGGCCTGGGCAAGAAATAAAAACTGGGGGCTGGGATATAGCTCAATGGCAAAGCGCTTGCCTAGCAAGTGCAACGTGCTGGGTTCAAGCCCCAGTAAATAAATGAATGAATGAATGAATGAAAAGAAATGAAATGAAACAAAAACTTATCTCAAAAAATAAAGCAAGGGCTGGGAATATGGCCTAGTGGTAGAGTGCTTGCCTCACATACATGAAGCCTTGGGTGTGATTCCTCAGCACCACATATATAGAAAAAGCCAGAAATGGTGCTGTGGCTCAAGTGGTAGAGTACTAGCCTTGACCAAAGAGAAGTCAGGGATAGTGCTCAGGTCCTGAATTCAAGCTCCAGGACTGGCAAAAAAACAAAGTAAGCAAGCAAGCAAGCCAGGTACTGGTGGCTCATGCCTGTAATCCTAGCTAGTCATATCTGAAGATTGCAGTTCAAAGCCAGACCAGGAAAAGTCTCTGAAATTCTTATCTTCAGTTAACCACCAGGAAACCAAAAGTGCCCCTGTGGCAGCTCAAAGTGGCAGAGAACTAGCCTTGAGCAAAAGAGCTCAGAGACAGTGCCCAGGCCCCGAGTTCAAGCCCAACCAAGGAAAAAAGAAAGCAAAAACGCTAATGGCATGGCTTAACCAGTAGATTACCTGCTTAGCAAGTATGAAGTCTTTAATTTAAACTCCAATATTGTGCCCCCCCTCCAAAAAAAGAAACTAAGACTGGGGACATCGCTCAGTGGTAGAATACTTGGCTAGCATACACAAATACTTGAGTTCAATCCTGTGTACCTCTCAATATCAAAGTTTGTGTAAAGGATGTTTGGATGAGAGATAGAGTTGTGGCTCAAGTAGTAGAGCAACTGCCTAGCAAGGAAAAGGCCCTCAGTTCAATTGTCAGTACTACAAACAAAAGAGAGAAAAAGATGACTGAATGAGTAAACAATCTTCATCTTAAAAAAAGAAAAGAAAAGAAAAAAAAACAATAAAATGAAAGCTATATTTTGATGGTGGGAGTCTGGGATTTTTTTAGAATATAGATAGGTAAAAGGATACATTGAGAGATGAGACTGGAATAGCTGGATTATGATAAGCCTTAAGAGGTATGTAAGAAATTTGGTTAGTTGTTTTGTTTTGTAGATGACATATGGACCAATTGGAAAATACACACACACACACACACACACACACACACACACACACACACACACACAGTGCCAGTCCTGGGGCTTGAACTCAGGGCCTGGGCACTGTCCCTGAACTGCTTTTGCTCAAAGCTAGCACTGCCACTTGAGCCACAGCACCACTTCTGACATTTTCTGTTTATGTGGTGCTGAGGAATCGAACCCTGGGCTTCATGCATGAGGCGAGCACTCTACCACTAAGTCACATTCCCAGCCCTGGAACTCTTGATGAAGCCTTCTAGAGTAAGTTACACAGGGCCTGCTGTTCCCAAGGGATTGATAGAGGAAAAATATCTCTGCATTCTTTGTAATTTGATACACAGATGAAAACCTTAGCACACAACGGAAGTTGGTCATTAAAAAATCACATCACTAGTCTTTCCATGCTTCCTTAAGCAAAAGACAGCTTCAATTTTCTAGCTCTTATAGCTTCAAAACTGCAACATCAATGATGTATATGTCTAGGATCAGTTAAAGAAAATCCTCGTTAAATTCCTTTTCTCGTACTTCATCCATTTCTTACTCTCCTGCTCTCAAGTTTATCTGAGTGATTGTCTTTCAATATTTTCTGTTATTGCTCATTGGGGAGTACTCTTGAGTCTTCCCATGTTGTTAGCTAGTTGGGAAAGGGAGCTTCAATGGCTGCAGAAAGTCCTGAGGTGCCATGCATACACTGCCTGGCAAATATCTGTATTTGCACAGTTGAGCACAGGATAAATGATTCGTTTATTACTGATGAAGGGAAGGGGTTGGTGTGAAAAAGAATTCCTTGTTTACCCAGTTTCTTAAGCTTTCTGTGATTACTCGGCAGATCTTCCTAAAAGCTGCCTCCAGCCTCTCTAGTGATGCTTGTTTATTATACTAGTCTTGTGGGAAGTTCAGATGATATTTGGTGCATCTTTCAGTGGCCCCTGGGTAATGCGAAAAGGCTGTAATTACAGGTATGAAACACTAGTGCTCAGCTAATCCTAGCTACTCAGGAGGCTGAGATCTGAGGATTGAGGTTTGAAGCCAGGCAGGGCAAGAAAGTCCAAGACACTGTGACCTCCAATTAACTACCAAAAAAAAAGGGGGGGGGGCAAGATGTAGAGCTGTGGCTCAACTGGTAGAATGCTAGCTAGTCTTGATCAAAAAACTTAAGGACATGGGCTGGAATATGGCTTAGTGGTAGAGTGCTTGCCTTGCATGCATGAAGCCCTACATTTGATTCCTCAGCACCACATAAAAACAGAAAAAGCCGGAAGTAGCACTGTGGCTCAAGTGGTAGAGTGCTAGCTTTGAGCAAAAAGAAGCCAGGAACAGTACTCAAGCCTTGAGTTCAAACCCCAGGACTAGCAAAAAACAAAACAAAACAAAACAAAACAACAACCCTCAAGGACAGTACCCAGGCTCTGAGTTCAAGCCTGACAACCATGTGCACGTGCTCTCTCCCTCGCTCTCTCTCTTTCTCTGTCAGTCTCTGTCTCTGTCTCTGTCTCACGCACACACATACACATACACAAAACAAATAGACTTAAAAAATTTTATATCGGGCTGGGGATATAGCCTAGTGGCAAGAGTGCTCGCCTCCTATGCATGAAGCACCACATATACAGAAAATGGCCAGAAGTGGCACTGTGGCTCAAGTGGCAGAGTGCCAGCCTTGAACAAAAAGAAGCCAGGGACAGTGCTCAGGCCCTGAGTCCAAGACCCAGGACTGGCCAAAAAAAAAAAAAAAAGTTATATCCAGGTGAGGTTGCTCAAGCCTGAAGTTCTAGCTACTTGGGAGGTGAGGATCAGGCGCTTGAGGTTTGAAGACATCAAAGTTTGTGAAATTCCATTTTTTTTTTTTTTTTTTTTTTTTTTTTTTTTTTGGCCAGCCCTAGGCCGTGAACTCAGGGCCTGAGCACTGTCCCTGGCTTCTTTTTTGCTCAAGGCTAGCACTCTGCCACTTGAGCCACAGCGCCACTTCTGGCCATTTTCTGTATATGTGGTGCTGGGGAATCGAACCCAGGGCCTCATGTATACGAGGCAAGCACTCTTGCCACTAGGCCACATCCCCAGCCCTGTGAAATTCCATTTTTGACAATGACTTGATGTGGTGGCACTCACTGTCATCTCAAGTCACTGAGGAAGCACAATAGCTCAGCACAGTGGCATGTTCCTGTCATTCTCATAACAAAAGAAGCACAAATAGAAAGATCACTGTGTATGCTGATCTGCTCATCAAGTAAGACCCTATCTCAAAAATTACCAGTTCCAAAAGGCACTGGCAGACTAACCACTTTACAAGCAGGCCTTAAGTTCAAACCCTAGTACCAACAAATATATATATGGTATATTATATATAATGAACTGTATATGATATATTGCTATATTATAATGTGTAATGTATTTTATATAAAACATTTATATATTATGACACATAATATATAATTGGAGCATTTTAACAAAATTCAACCTTCTTTTTCTTTTAGCCTTTTCAAAAGACTAAGATAGGAGGACAGCAAGTTTCAAGACCAGGTTGGGTAACCTAGTGAGACGCTGTCACAAACTAAAGAAAAAGTGTCTGGAAATATATCTCAGTTGTAGACTACTTACCTAGCATATGTTAAGACTCAATACCAAAAAAATGAAAAAAGAAGAGGAGAGAGGGGAGGAAGGAAGATAAGAAGTGAACCTAATAACAGAATAAAAATGATTTGTCAGAAGATCAAGACAAAATAGTGCAAAGTAGAGATTTCAACTCAGATGATAAAATAATTTATAGTCAAAGTGCTTTTAAATCAACTGGGAAAAAGACAGATTGTTTTTCAAATAGGGATCAAGAAACTGGTTAGCTATGTTAAAAAAAGTAGACAAGTGAGGTCTAAATCTCATAATAGGAAATTGTAAACCAAATTGTAAACCAAAGACATATAAAACGACTAATAACCCAAGCAAATCAGCCACCAACTTAAAAATACTAAAAGGAATCTATAAAGAATTTTAGCACATATGATCTTACAAATATGAATATTCTTCATGGCAATGAGGGAGGGTATTTGAAATTAAATCTATATCAGAAAATGAGGTGTATAATAATGACATCTACCTGGCATACTGGATCAGTCTGTAGGCAATGTACTTGCGAAATAGGTACCCCAGCTGAACTGTGTCCATATGAAGTATCTCAGTTATGAGATTCCGAGCTGTTATGTATTGTTCTTCAGAGAGTCCAAAAGTTTTTGTAGCCTGACTTAATAGTATCAGGTTCTTCCTCTGAGCCTCCACATCAACAAAATACCTCTTCTCTTCAAGGTCTTGGGGAGAGGAAGGAGGCACTAAGATCTTGGCTGAAGTTATAATCCCGGGCTTGTCCATAGAGGGCAGTAGGGATTTCAGGTCCCATTCAGAAGATGAGATCTGTAATGTTTTAGGTAGGTGAGGTGGTGATTTTACAGGCTTTCTGAGAGTGGGGAGGGCTGCTTCATCAATATAAGAGGTTTGTAAAACTGGTGGCCTATAACCAGTGAGGTAGGACTGGGATAGTTCAGGGGTCATCCAGGTTACTTCTGAAGTGTCAGAGACATCTGATATTTCAGTCTTCTTAGCAGTGAAAGGAGCTCTAGATACCTTGAAATCTGAAGCCCTTGGATGAGCTGATTTAGGTTTCAGAGAAGCCAATTTTTTTTGAGTTGCCGAAGAGAAAAGGACTGTCTTGGGCTTTTCAGGGGTTGGGAGAGTCCGTTGTGTAGAGGGATGCCCCATGATGGGAGATATCAATAATGGGGAAACTTGCCCAGAAAGGGTCTTTGTCATACGATCCTGCCCAAGGGTAGGAGTCTGAACATAGGAAGATCGCTCAGTGTAAGCAGGAGTCTGTAACACCTGGGTTTGGTCTGAGAAAGCTAAGAGTCCAGATTCTAGGAGCTCTCTGGAGATGGAAGGGGCCCCAGGAATCAAGGGCTGTCCAGGGGAAAGAGGAGCCAACAATCTGGGAATCTGTCCAGAAGTAAGTGGGACTCCAGATACAAGAGGTAGTCCTCCAGTTAGAGGGGCCTCTGATCTCAAAGGAGGCTGGGGAGTCAGGAACTGCTTTGGAATGACAGGAGCCCCAGATATTGGGAGCTGCTCAAATTGGGAAGGGACCTCTGCTCTTGGGGATGGTGAAGGAGTGGTTTGACCTGTATATGTTGGGATCTTTCTAGACATAGGAAAGGTCTCTGGTGCCAGGAGCTTTGTAGAAACCAAAGGAGCACTTTTTTCTAGGTGTTTTCTAGGGGCCTGAGTGAGAGGAGGCAAAGGAGGAGGAGATATCTCAAATATAGAGGACTTCTGAGCAATAGATGATAGCAGGGACTGCTTAAGACTTGGAGATAAAGTTGGTATACTGGGTTGCCCAGTCGAGAGGAAAGTCTTCAATTCCTCAAATGATCTAAGAGTAGAAGGTACCAATATGGCAGACTTTTCCAACGTCAGAGGAGTAGGAAATGCCTGAGCCTGTTGATGAGAGGAAGTAACTGACAAGGGTAGCAACTGCTTAATGCTTGATGCTTCTTGAGGCTCTTCTGGAGTGAAAGAAACTCCCAGTTTTGAGGCCTGTTCTTCAGTGAGAGGGACTTCTAATTCTAGTGCCTGCTCAGAGGTGAGAGTGATAACAGCTTTTTGAGCTTGTTCGTGGGTAAGTTTGGTACCTAAAGTCTGGGCTTTCTCAGGAGTGAGCATCAATGCTTGTGTCTTTTCTTGGACAAGATCATCCTTCAATGACTGGATCTTTCTTGAGGTGCTAGAGACTTCCAATGATTGTTCTTGAACAGAAGTGAGAGATGGCCACAATGCCTGAACCGGCTTCAGAGAAAAGGTGGAGCCAAATGCCTCCATCTGCTCTGGTGTGATGGTGACTTCAGATGCTTCAGCCTGTCTTTGGGGAAATGAAACCCCAAATATCTGGGCCTGTCTAGTACTTTGTGGCATTTGCATTTCTGGGGTCTCTTCAGAAGTGGCAAGCCTTGTAGGTACCTGAGTATACGAAGGGGTAATGGGAACTTTCAGTCTTTGGACTTGCTCCAGAGTAAAAGGAACTGGTAATACCTGGGCCTCTTCATTTGTTAACCTGACCCCCCAAATGTGAGGTTTCTCAGTAAGAAAGGTAGTGTCTTCAGCCTGGGCCTGCTGAGGAATGAGAGTGATCCCGAAGGCCTGGGCCTGTTGAGGGGTGAGTGTGATCTCTTGAGCTTGGGCTTGCTGGGTGGTGAGACTGATCCCCATGGCCTGGGACTGCTGAGAGGTGAGAGTGATCCCTTGAGCTTGGGCCTGCTGGGGAGTGAGAGTGATCCCTTGAGCTTGGGCCTGCTGGGGAGTGAGAGTGATCTCTTGAGCTTGGGCCTGCTGAGGGGTAAGAGTGATCCCCAGAGCCTGGGCCTGCTGGGGAGTGAGATAAATCTCTTGAGCTTGGGCTTGCTGGGGGGTGAGAGTAATCCCCAGGGCCTGGACCTGCTGCGGGGGGAGAGTGATCCCTTGAGTCTGAGCCTGCTGGGGAGAGAGATGGATTCCCAGAGCCTGGGCCTGCTGAGGTGTAAGAGTGATCCCTTGAGCCTGGGCCTGCTGGGGGCTGACAGTGATCCCCAAGGCCTGGGCCTGTTGAGGGGTGAGAGTGATCCCTTGAGTCTGGGCCTGCTGGGTAGTGAGAGTGATCCCCAGAGCCTGGGCCTGCTGAGGAGTGAGAGTGATCTCTTGAGCTTGGGCTTGCTGGGGGGTGAGAGTAATCCCTAGGGCCTGGACCTGCTGTGGGGGGAGAGTGATCCCTTGAGTCTGAGCCTGCTGGGGAGAGAGATGGATTCCCAGAGCCTGGGCCTGCTGAGGTGTAAGAGTGATCCCTTGAGCCTGGGCCTGCTGGGGGCTGACAGTGATCCCCAAGGCCTGGGCCTGTTGAGGGGTGAGAGTGATCCCTTGAGTCTGGGCCTGCTGGGGAGTGAGAGTGATCCCCAGAGCCTGGGCCTGCTGAGGAGTGAGAGTGATCTCTTGAGCTTGGGCTTGCTGAGGGGTGAGAGTAATCCCCATGGCCTGGGCCTGCTGAGGAGTGAGAGTGATCTCTTGAGCTTGGGCTTGCTGAGGGGTGAGAGTAATCCCCAGAGCCTGGGCCTGCTGAGGAGTGAGAGTGATCTCTTGAGCTTGGGCTTGCTGAGGGGTGAGAGTAATCCCCATGGCCTGGGCCTGCTGAGGAGTGAGAGTGATCTCTTGAGCTTGGGCTTGCTGAGGGGTGAGAGTAATCCCCATGGCCTTGGCCTGCTGAGGAGTGAGAGTGATCTCTTGAGCTTGGGCTTGCTGAGGGGTGAGAGTAATCCCCATGGCCTGGGCCTGCTGAGGAGTGAGAGTGATCTCTTGAGCTTGGGCTTGCTGAGGGGTGAGAGTAATCCCCATGGCCTGGGCCTGCTGAGGAGTGAGAGTGATCTCTTGAGCTTGGGCTTGCTGAGGGGTGAGAGTAATCCCCATGGCCTTGGCCTGCTGAGGAGTGAGAGTGATCTCTTGAGCTTGGGCTTGCTGAGGGGTGAGAGTAATCCCCATGGCCTGGGCCTGCTGAGGAGTGAGAGTGATCTCTTGAGCTTGGGCTTGCTGAGGGGTGAGAGTAATCCCCATGGCCTGGGCCTGCTGAGGAGTGAGAGTGATCCCTTGAGCTTGGGCTTGCTGAGGGGTGAGAGTAATCCCCATGGCCTGGGCCTGCTGAGGAGTGAGAGTGATCTCTTGAGCTTGGGCTTGCTGAGGGGTGAGAGTAATCCCCATGGCCTGGGCCTGCTGAGGAGTGAGAGTGATCTCTTGAGCTTGGGCTTGCTGAGGGGTGAGAGTAATCCCCATGGCCTGGGCCTGCTGAGGAGTGAGAGTGATCTCTTGAGCTTGGGCTTGCTGAGGGGTGAGACTGATCCCCATGGCCTGGGCCTGGTGAGAGGTGAGGGTGATCCCTTGAGCCTGGGCCTGCTGGGGGCTGAGAGTGATCTCTTGAGCTTGGGCTTGCTGCGGGGTGAGACTGATCCCCATGGCCTGGGCCTGCTGGGGCCTGGGAGTGATCTCTTGAGCTTGGGTTTGCTGGGGGGTGAGACTGATCCCCATGGCCTGGGCCTGTTGAAGGGTGAGTGTGATCCCTTGAGCTTGGGCCTGCTGAGGAGTGAGAGTAATCCCCAGAGCCTGAGCCTGCTGGGGAGTGAGAGTGATTTCTTGAGCTTGGGCATGCTGAGGGGTGAGAGTGATCCCCAGAGCCTGGGCCTGCTGAGGAGTGAGAGTAATCTCTTGAGCTTGGGCTTGCTGAGGGGTGAGACTGATCCCCAAGGCCTGGGCCTGTTGAGGGGTGAGAGTGATCTCTTGAGCTTGGGCTTCTTGGGGGGTGAGACTGATCCCCATGGCCAGGGCCTGCTGAGAGGTGAGAGTGATCTCTTGAGCTTGGGCCTCCTGGGGAGTGAGAGTAATCCCCAGAGCCTGGGCCTGTTGAGGGGTGAGAGTGATCCCTTGAGTCTGGGCCTGCTGGGGAATGAGAGTGATCCCCAGAGCCTGGGCCTGCTGAGGAGTGAGAGTGATCTCTTGAGCTTGGGCTTGCTGGGGGGTGAGACTGATCCCCATGGCCAGGGCCTGCTGAGAGGTGAGAGTGATCTCCTGAGCTTGGGCCTGCTGTGGGGTGAGAGTGATCCCCAGGGCTTGGGCCTGCTGAGGAGTGAGTGTTTTCCCTGGAGCTTGAGTCTGCTGAGGTGTGAGAGTGATGCCCTGAGCCTGGGCCTGCTGAGGGATGGGACTGATCCCCTGTGCCTGGACCTGTTGAGAGGTGAGAGTAATCCCCTGAGCTTCAACCTGCTGTGGAGTGAGGGTGATCCCTAGGGTCTGGTCCTGCTGTGGAGTGACAGTGAATCCTTGAGCTTGAGCCTGCTGGAGGATGGGAGTGGGAGTGATTCCCTGAGCCTGGGCCTGCTGGGGGGTGAGACTGATCCCCAGAGCCTGGGCCTGCTGGGGGGTAAAAGTGATCTGCTGAGCTTGGGCCTGTTGGGGTGTGAGATTGATCCCCAAGAACTGGGCCTGCTGAGGGGTAAGAGTAATCCCCTGAGTTTGGGCCTGCTGAGGGGTGGGAGTGATCCCTAGAGCTTGGGCCTGCTGAGGGGTGAGAGTGATCCCTTGAGCTTGGACCTGCTGGGGGGTGAGACTGATCCCCAAGGCCTGGGCCTGCTGAGGGGTAAGAGTGATCCCTTGAGCCTGGGCCTGCTGGGGAGTGAGACTGATCCCCAGAGTCTGGGCCTGCTGAGGGGTGGGAGTGATCCCTAGAGCCTGGGCCTGCTGAGGGGTGAGACTCATCCCCAAGGCCTGGGCCTGCTGAGGAATAAGAGTGATCCCTTGAGCTTGGACCTGCTGGGGGGTGAGAGTGACCCCCAGAGCCTGGGCCTGCTGAGGGGTGAGAGTGATCCCTTGAGCCTGGGCCTGTTCAGGAGTAAGAGTGATTCCCAGGGCCTGGGCCTGCTGACTGGTAAGAGTGATCCCTTGAGCCTGGTCCTCCTGTGGAGTAAGAGTGATTCCCAAGGGCTGGGCATGCTGAGGGGGGAAAGTGGTCCCCAGGTCCTGAGCCTGCTCATGAGTAAGAGTGATTCCCAGGGCCTGGGCCTGCTGAGAGGTGAGAGTGGTCCCCTGAGCCTGGGCCTGCTGGGAGGTGGGAGTGATCCCCTGGGTCTTGGCCTGCTGAGAGGTAGGAGTGATTCCTTGAGCCTGCGGCTGCTGTGGAGTGAGAGTGATCCCTTGAGCCTGGGCCTGTGTAGTCACCATTGGGCTCTGCATTGCCTGGCTCTTTTCTGATGTTATAAATTGCTTTTGTATCTTTTCCTTCTTAGGGGTAATGGGGGCCCTCGGTATTTGATTTTGTTCCAGAGTGAGTGTGATCCCTGATTCCTGTGCCTGTTTAGAAGTGGATACACTCATACTTGGAGATCTCTCAGAGGTAGAGGTGAGCTTTATCTTCTCAATCTGCTGAGGAGTGAGAGTGGGTTTTCGTCCTTTGGCCTTAGGAGTAAGAGTAGTGGAATTTCTATGGACAGCTGCAGAAATCTTGAGGCGCTCTAATGCTACCGAGTGCCTGGGAGCTGAAGAAGTGACTTGTAAGGAATGCTTTCCAGTAGAAACTCTCTCTGATTTCTCAAATTCATTTTGGTCTTCCATTTCTTGCCAGACAGGTGATGGTAGAGCAGTTGTTATTTGTTTCTTTGACCTAGGAGTTAATGTCACTTGCGTTTGAGTAACCATAGTTTGCAGTACATCAGTATGTTTCTCCTTATTCTTTGCCTTGATCTGCTTTTTGCTGTCTGTGCGCTCTATCACTATCTGAGACTTTGACTTCTCACCCTTCACTTTCAGTGATGACCGCCTTCTCTTCTCTCTCCCTTTTTTCTCTTCAGGCACCTTTTGTTCTTTAATTGTTTGCTTGGATTCTTTCATCTCTACTCTTTCCTCCTCCCTCTTTTCAGGGCCCCTTTGTTCTCTGCTTGTTTGTTTCCATTTTTCTGACTGCTCCTGCTTGGGCTTCTCTTGGTCATCTTTCTCCCTTTTCTTTTCTGTCAAAACCATTGGAATATGTCTTTCACTTTCCACTTCATCCCAAATCATTTGTATAAAATTGCTAATTATTGGGTCTAAGTTTTCATTTGCGAGGAAGGACCTCATTTCAGACTTCGCATGAAAATCTAATCCTGGTGTAACTGGGACTCCTGGTTTTTCTGTCATAGATGTCTCTCCAATTTTTTCTTCCTTTTTTATATTTTTGTATTTCCTCAATGTTGCAGTCACAGTTTCAGCCACATTTTGAAAATATTCCTCCATATTTGCCTTTATGATTCCTAATTTTTCAACTTCTCTTTTTGGTAATTCTCCTTCCTTTATCCCACTCTTTTTATCAAAAGGCTTTCCAATATTGTCAATTTTCTCTCTTAAGAATGCCAATATAGCTTTGTGAAATGATTCTACATTACTTTGTTCACTTTTGCCGTCTGTAGTCCTTGAAGGAAGTGGGTGAGGTGAGGCATGTTTGGTGAAGAGATTTTCAGTCTTCTCGGTTTTTCCTTCTGTGCTTGTGGTAATTTTTAGAGCAGTGGTAAGTTCTTCTTTCGTCACTGGAGAAGACTTGCCTTTCCCAGATGAGGTTTCATGTTTTATCTTTTTGGGTAATTCCACCATGCTACTTTTTTCACTTTTGACATCTTGGCTTTTTGTTTCAGTTGATAACTTTGATTTGACTAAGGTAGAGGGTGTTTTTTTCTTTTCTGCCTGTAGCTCAGCATATTGACTAGATTTGACCTCTAAGAAGCTCTGCCCATCTTTACTTATGCTTGATTCAGAGGTCTTACGTGGACGTGCACTTTTTGAGTGTTTTATTTTCTGTGATTGATATTGGCTAGTCTCATCTTTTTTCAGGGCTATGTCATCTTCAGTAATATCTTCAAAAGGCCTTTTCTGTGTTTCTTCGGGTAAAAGCTCTTTCTCTGTCTCTGTCTCTGTCTCTTTCTCTTCCTCATTGTCCTTCTCTTCCTCTTCCTCTTCCTCTCCAGTTAAACTTAGAATCATTTCATCTTGGGCTGCATATGAGATAACTGAGTCCCACTTTATCCCAGTGCCTATGGTCTCTTTCCTTTCAGATTCATCTATAACAATTTTAAATTCTTTGGCTAAAATACTGTCCACATTTCCCTGTATGTCAATAATTTTGGTCACTGATGATGCTTTAAGGACTGGGTGTGTGGTCTGTTCTATATTAAGTTTGGATCGAAGAAGCTGTTCATATTTTTGTTCTTCACTTTTAAGTTTTAGAAGAAGCATTTCATTTTCCACACCGAGTTGATTTATTATCTTCAGGGAAAGTTCTTTTTCTGCTTCTCTGCTTTCATCTTGAAATACATCATCACTTTGGGAATGAGCTTTTAATTCATCATTTAGCATAGACAAGGCTTTATAAAGGTTTATTATTGTCGCTGATATATATTTAATAGCATTGTTTTCTAATTTGCTGAACATTGCTGTGCCTATGAGCTCCTGTAGCATTTCTTGAATTTCAGAAATCTTTGTATTTGTTGCAAATTGATCACTAACCATCTGATCTGGTCTTAAAGCATGAGCTGTTGCGGGTCGCTTTACAACTCTTTCCTTCCAGGATTTCCATAGAGTACCTCTAGATACTGAAAGAAAAAAAAACATAAAGATAAACAATAAATTTACATTTTGTCTTTTATGTTATGTTCTGTCCATGCTTAAGCCTATGAAACTTAACTTCAATTAATGGATACCTAAAGAGACAGACTCACCAAAGAACTTTATCCCCAAAGCAAGTAGTATCTTTTTTTTTTTTGCCAGTCCTAGGCCTGGACTCAGGGCCTGAGCACTGTCCCTGGCTTCCTTTTGCTCAAGGCTAGCACTCTGCCACTTGAGCCACAGCACCACTTCTGGCCATTTTCTATATATGTAGTGCTGGGGAATCAAACCCAGGGCTTCATGTATATGAGGCAAGCACTCTTGCCACTAGGCCATATTCCCAGCCCAAGTAGTATCATTTTTTAAAAGAATGATTCATCTCTTAAAGTCACCCAGAATATCTACTTCCAGAGTTTAGGAAATCAACTTAATTTCAACTTTCTCTCTCTGTGTGTGTGTGTGTGTGTGTGTGTGTGTGTGTGTGTATGTGTGTGCTAGTATCATGCCATGGACTCAGGGACTCTTACTTGGAGCTTACTTGAGCCACACATTTAGCCTAGCTTGTTTTGTTTTGTTTTTAATTTTGCTGCTTAATTAAAGATAGAGTCTCACAGACTTTTTTCCTGGGCTAACTTTGAGCTCAGATTCTCTAGGTCTCAGCCTCCTAAATAGCTTAGATTATAAATGGAATGAGTGCTTAACTTTGTGTGTGTGGGGGGGAGAGGTATGTGTATGTGGGTATCAGGGCTTAAACTCAGGGCTTGGACACTGTCCCTTACCTTTTTCACTCAAGGCTGTGGCTCTACCATTTGAGCCACTCTTCCACTTCTGGATTTAGGTGTTTATTTGGGGATAACAGTCTTATGAACTTTGCTGCCTGGACTGGCTTTGAACTGAGATCCTCAGCTCTCAGCCTCATGAGTAGATAGGATTACAAGTGCTACCAGCTACCAGCTACCAGCACCCAATTCAACTTTGTGTGTGTGTATGTGTCTCTGTGTGTGTGTGTGTTGTATATGCTGGTCATAGGGCTTGAACTCAGAGCCTGGGCACTGTCCTTGAGCTTTTTCACTCAGGCTGGTGCTCTGTCACTTGAGCCACAGCTATGCTACCAGCTTTTTGGTGGTTAATTGAAGAGAAGGCTCTTTCTTGCCTAGACTAGCTTCAAACTGTTATCCTCATATCTTAGCCTCCTCTGTAGTTAGGAGGTTACAGGTGTGAGTCACTGGTGCCTGGCTCATCTTACTTTTACTTGCAACTTTGGAATCAGATAAAATATAAGCCAAAACTTTGCTCTGGCTCTAATTATATTTAATACTTTTCATTTTCTTTCTTGGATTCTTGCTTCTCTTTTACATTTTCTGAATGAAAGTTGACTTTGGTTCTTTTAAATGAATCATACACAAGAGACAAACATTTGAAGGAGTTTCTGGAATGGCTAAGTGAGAAAAAAAACAGATTTATTTTCCCCTAAAAGTAATAATAAAGTTAGACAAAGCTATAAAAACAGTAATTTTAGGACATTAGAAATTGACCAAAAAGGGGCTGGGGATATGGCCTAGTGGCAAGAGAGCTTGCCTCGTATACGTGAGGCCCTGGGTTCGATTCCCCAGCACCACATATACAGAAAACGGCCAGAAGTGGCGCTGTGGCTCAAGTGGCAGAGTGCTAGCCTTGAGCAAAAGGAAGCCAGGGACAGTGCTCAGGCCCTGAGTCCAAGGCCCAGGATTGGTCAAAAAAAAAAAAGAAATTGACCAAAAAGAAAACTGCTAAACCTCAGTAAAACACAGAAATGGAAAGAGAAAGGGTGAAAAAAATGTAGTCACTCTATTCAGTATACATTATTGAAAAATGAACTATGTGCGGGCTGGGAATGTGGCTTAGTGGTAGAGTGCTTGCCTAGCATGCATGAAGCCCTGGATTCAATTCTTCAGTACCACATATACAGAAAGTGCTAGAAATGGTTCTATGGCTTAAGTGGTAGAGTGCTAGCCTTGAGCAAAAGAAGCTCAGTGACAGTACCCAGGCTCTGAGTTCAAGTCCCAAGACTAGAAAAAAATAAATAAATAAAAATGTTAAGAAATGAACTGTGTAGTCAGGTGCTGGTGGCTCATACCTGTAATCCTCGCTACTCAGAAGGCTAAATGCTAAGGATCATGGTTTGAAGATAGCCAGGGCAAGAAAGTCCATGAGACTCTTTATTTCCAATAAACTACTCAGAAAAAGCTGGAAATGGCACTGTGGCTCAAGTGGTAGAGCACTATCCTTGAGAACAAAGAGACTCAGAGACAGGGCTGGGAATTTAGCTTAGCGGTAGAGTGCTCGCCATGCATACATGAAGCCCTGGGTTCGATTCCTCTGCACCACATAAACAGAAAAAGCCAGAAGTGGCTCTGTGGCTCAAGTGGTAGAGTGCTAGCCTTGAGCAAAAAGAAGTCAGGGACAGTGCTCAGGCCCTGAGTCCAAACCCCAGGACTGGCAAAAGAATAAATAAATAAAAGAGAGAGAAAGTGAGAGAGAGAGAGAGAGAGAGAGAGAGAGAGAGAGAGAGAGAGAGAGAGAGAGAGAGAGAGAGAGAGACCCAGAAACAATTATCAAGCCCCAGGACTGACAAAACAAAACAAAACAAAAACAACTATGTAACTTGAGGGTAGAAACAGGATGGGGAAAATTGGGGAGAACAAAAGGAGTGACATTGACCATTGACCAAGAAGTGTTGTACTCATAACCTGACTTAGAAATTATAACTGCTTTACACAACTGCTTTAATAATAATTATAGTTATAATCTGGTGAAATCTGATAAGCTGGAGTTGTTTACATCTCTAACCTTTACCCCTTTTCCCAGCTCTTCAGCAGAGTAAAGCAGGCTGTGAGGACTGACAGTTTTACTGCCTGAGGGGGTGACATGATTCAGAATTAAACATGGAAGAAACATGCCCAGCCCAGTGCTTGGCTCATGCCTGTTATCCTAGCTACTCAGGAAGCTGAGATCTGAGGATCATGGTTCAAAGCTAGCCAGGGCAGCAAGCCCATGACACTCTTATCTCGATTTTACTACCAAGAAACCAGAAGTAGTAGAGGGCAAGCCTTGAGCAAAAGAGCTCAGGGACAGTGCTGAAGCCCTGAGTTCATGCCCTAGGACCCACAAAAAAAAAAAAAAAAAAAAGGGAAGGAAGGAATGGAAAGAAAGACCATGCTCAAGGCATTGTTACAATCTCTTTTCAAAAGTAAATTGTACATTTTAATGGGTTTCGACATATTTTCATATTTGTATGTAATGTACTTTGATCACAGTCACCGCCATCTATATTCTCTATTATTCACAAAAAAAACTTCAATCCCTACACAGATTCATTTTCAGAAATGAAGCCTTACTGATTCAGGGATGACCCTAGAAATTAGGGTTTAAAAAATGAAGGAAAGAAAGAAAATAGAAAAATAAATACAACTGAGTTGGGATATTAGTGGTTTTCCACTATGGAAAAGAGACTCTGGCCAGGCACTGGTGGTTCATGCCTGTAATCGTAGCTACTCAGGAAGCTGAGATCTGAGGATTGCAGTTCAAAGCCAGCCCAGTAGGAAAGTCCAGCCCAGTAGGAAAGTCTGTGAGACTCTTATTTCCAATTAATCACTGGAAGTGGCTCTGTGGCTCAAGTGGTAGAGCGCTAGCTTTCAGCTCAAGTGCGGACAGTGCCCAGGCCCAGAGTTCAAGCCCCATGACCAACAGAAAAAGAAAGAAAGAAAAGGTAAAGACAAACAACGACAAAAGCAATACTTGCAAAACTGTTTGGTGTAAATGAACTGAACAACTGAACAACTCATGGCGGGGAGGGAAAGGGGTAGAGGGGAGGGGGGAATGAGGGACGAGGTAACAAACAGTACAAGAAATGTATCCAATGCCTAATGTATGAAACTGTAACCTCTCGTAATTCAGTTTGATAATAAATATATATAATACAAAAAGAAAAGATAAAACAATAAAAAAATGGATTTCCTGACATTTGGAGGATATCACTAAAAAAAAAAAAGGTAAAAGACTCTATAATAATGGAAAAATAAACCCTTGAGTGATAGAGGGAGTCAGAATCTAGTGTTGTTATGACATAGTAGACCCAAAACATTTACTTGTCAACATAAAAAAATATGCAGGGTTAGAAGTATGGCTCTGTTGGTAGAGTGCTTGCCAGTAAACAAATGTGTCAGGTACAGAGTTCAAGTCCTGGTCTAGGCAGAAAAAAAAGAAGAGAAAGAGAAGAAATAAATATGCAAAGAAATAGGAACATGATCTATACAGAAAGGATAAGAAACAATAGAAATTAAAAAAAAGAAACAATAGAAATTGTCTCTGAGAAGTCTAGATACTGGATTTATCAGGGAAAAAAGACTTCAAAAACTGAAATTGGGAGTTGGGAGCCAGTGGCTCAACACCTGTGATCCTAGCTACTTGGGAGGTTGAGATCTGAGGATCACAGTTTGAAGCCAGCCTGGGCAGAAAAGTCCCTGTGAGAGTTTTATTTATCTCCAGTAAACTACTCAGAAAAGCCAGAAGTGACACTGTGGCTCAAGAGGTAGACTGCTAGCCTTGAGCACAAAGAGACTCAAGAACAGTGTCCAGGCCCAGAGTTCAAGCCCTAAGACCAGCAAGAAAAAAAAAAAAGGAAAAGAACTTGTAAATATAGTAAATATAATCCAAAGAGATAAGGAAGTCGTTTTTTAAAATGAGAGGAAAAGATGTGATGGCAATTACTCAATTATTAAAGTATATCAATAAAAACCAAGTAGAAATTATAGAATTGAAAAGTATACAAAAGTATAAAAAATTCTTCAGAAGATCTCAAAAAACAGATTTAAGCTGACAGAAAAAAATAGCAAATTTAATGCTAAGACTTAACCAGGACTGGCAAAAACAAAAAAATTCTTGAGCCTGGGAATGTGGCTTAGTGGTAGAGTGCTTGCTTAGCATGCATGAAGCCCTGGGTTTCATTCCTCAGCACACATAAACAGTAAAAGCTGGAAGTGGTGCTGTGGCTTAACTGGTAGAGTGCTAGCCTTGAGCAAAAGAAAGCTGAGGGACAGTGCCTGGGCCCTGAGTTCAAGCCCCAGGATTAGCAAAAAAAAAAAATAAAAAATAAAAAATGTATATATATATAATAGAATATTAGTAATTTTAGAAAAGTATTCGGAAAAAAAAAAAGGCTAATGGAGATCATTCAAGCTTAAGAAACAGAAAGGTAAAAGAATGAAGATTGCTGTTTAAACCCAGTCCCGGCAGACAAGTCTGTAAGATGTTTATTTCCAGTTAACTACCAAAATGCAGAAATAGAGCTGTGACTCAAGTGGTAGAGGCATAACCATGCACAAAAAAGCTCAAGGAGAGTGTTCGGGCCCTTAGATCAAGCCTTGCCTAATAGTTTCATTTTGAATCCTCATGCATGTGTTAGATGCTGGCAGGAATGCAAAATAGTACAATCATTTTAAAAAACAATTTGCCATATGATCCAGTAATTCTTCTTCTAAGGTATATAAAAAAAGTAAATGAAAATATGTGTCTACACAAAGATTTTGTACCTATGTAGTTATAGCAACATTATTCATAAAAGTCCAAAGAGGAAACAATCCAACTATTCATCAACTGGTAAACAACAAAATATAGTATGTCTAAGTAACTATAAACAACTTTCAATAGAAAAGTGGAGACTACAACTATCTTGTAACATGGCTGAATCTCAAAATCATTATACTGATAAAAAGAATGCAGCCTTGACTGGGAATATGGCCTAGTGGTAGAGTGCTTGCCTCTCATACATGAAGCCTTGGTTTCGATTCCTCAGCACCACATATATAGAAAAAGCCAGTTGGGGGCTGGGAATATGGCCTAGTGGCAAGAGAGCTTGCCTCGTATACATGAAGCCCTGGGTTCGATTCTCCAGCACCACATATATAGAAAACGGCCAGAAGTGGCGCTGTGGCTCAAGTGGCAGAGTGCTAGCTTTGAGCAAAAAGGAAGCCAGGGACAGTGCTCAGGCCCTGAGTCCAAGCCCCAGGACTGGCAAAAAAAAAAAAAAAAGAAAAAAAGAAAAGAAAAAGCCAGTTGGTGCTGTGGCTCAAGTGGTAGAGTGCTAGCCTTGAATAAAAAAGGAAGCCAGGGACAATGCTCAGGCCCTGAGTTCAAGCCCCAGAAGTGGCAAAAAAAAAAAAAAAAAAAAAAAAAGAATGCAGCCCTGCTGAGCAAGGTGACACAACTATAATCCCATTGACTCAGGAGGCAGAGATCAGTAAGATTATTGTTTGAGGCCAGCCTATTCAAAAAAGTTAACAAGACTTCCATTATAACCAATAAAAAGCTGAGCATGGTCAAGTACACAGATGGCTCACTCCTGTAATCCTAGCTACTCAGGAGGCTGAGATCTGAGGACTCTGTTCAAAACCAGACCAAGCAGGAAAGTCCATGAGACAGATTCTTATCTCCAATTAACCACCAAGAAGCTAGAAGTAGAGCTGTGGCTCAAGTAGTAGAGCACTAGCCTTGAGCAAAGAATTTTAAAATCTCAGGTTCTGACTTCCAGGTGAAAAAAAAAAAAAAAAAGCTGGGTACTGCCAGGCGCTAGTGTCTCACACCTATAGTCCTAGCTACTCAGGATGCTGAGATCTGAGGATCGAGGTTCAAAGCCAGCCTAGGCAGGAAAGATTGTGAGATTTTCCAATTAACCACCCAGAAACCAAAAGTGGCACTGTGGCTCACGTGATAGAGTGCTAGCCTTGAGCTGAAGAGCTGAAGGACAGTGCCCAGGCCCATAGTTCAAGCCCCACAACCAACAACAACAAAAAAGCTGGGCATCATAGCATGCACCTGTTCTAGTTACTTAGGAAGCAAAAATAGGAGAAGCACAGTACATGTTGGCCCAGGTATAAATATAATAACCTATTTCAAAAATGATGAAAAAAAGGCTAGGAGCATGGTTAAAGTGGTAGAGAGACTACCTAACAAGCTGAATTAAAAAAAAAAAAAACAGTATTGATACAATATAGAAGACAGCCAGGCATTATATGTCACACCTCTAGTTCTAGCTATTTGGGAGGCAGAAATAGGAGGATTGAGGTCTGAAGCTAGCCCAGGCAAAGTTAGTGTAAAACCTTATTTGAGAAACAAACAAAAAATAGAAAAGCAGTAGAGCCCCTTGCCTGAGCAATCCTGAGGCCCTGAGTTTAATCCCCAGTACCACAAAAAAAAGAGATACTCAGGCAAAGGGATATTTGCCTATAATCCCAGCATTCAGGAGACTAGACATGAAGATCCTAAATTCTAGGCCAGCCTGGATTACATATAGAGACCTTGTCTTAAAAAATAAGTGCCATGGGGCTGGGAATATGGCCTAGTGGTAAAAATGCTCACCTCATATACATGAAGCCCTGGGTTCAATTCCCCAGCACCACATATATAGAAAAAGCTGGAAGTGGAGCTGTGGCTCAAGTGGTAGAGTGCTAGCCTTGAGCAAAAAGAGGCCAGGGACAGTGCTCAGGCCCTGAGTTCAAGCCCCAGGACTGGCAAAAAAAAGTCACATAGACTACATAAAATATGATTCTCTTTATTCTGTTCATATGAAATACCCAGAAAAATCAAAGCAAATTTATTGAGACAGAATATAGATTACTATGGGGCTAGGGGTTAGAATAGGGTATACTACAAGTGAATACAAAGGACCTTTTTGGGATCATGGAAATGCTTTAAAATGGGATTGTCATGATCAGACTAGAAAGAACTGTGTACCTAACATGTATGAATTTGATGGTATACAAATTATAAGTCGGGCTGGGAATATGGCCTAGTGGCAAAGTGCTCATCTCGTATACATGAAGCCCTGGGTTCGATTCCTCAGCACCACATATATAGAAAAATCCGGAAGTGATGCTGTGGCTCAAGTGGTAGAATGCTAGCCTTGAGCAAAAGGAAGCCAGGAATAGTGCTCAGGCCCTGAGTTCAAGCCCCAGGACTGGCAAAAAAAAAAAAAAAACCCAGAACCAACAAATTATAAGTCAGTACATCATTGTTTCTAGAACAAGTAAAACTCCATTTCCAAGAGTCATAAAGCACTCTTACATGTTTTTTTCTTTTGTCTCTTCTTTTCTTCAACTAAAGATGTACAAATTCTACACAGTATCTTGACACAGTTATCAATTCCTTTTAATGTTTCTGGTAAGATCTCCATTTTTGCTACCCAGTGGTGGTAGTCATCAAGATCAATTGAAGTTATCTCCGACAAAATGCCATCTTGAAAAGAGTAAATAAAATTCATTTTTGCTTGGAAAAATAGTTATATCCATATAGGCCTATAATACTGGGAAGTATTCAACATTGTAGCATTGGGGAATACAGTTATCTGACTGAACCTTTTTCTTTAAAATAAGTATGAATCAGAGCTAGGTGCCAGTGGCTGATTCCTTTAATCCTAGATACTCAAGAGGCTGAGATCTGAGGATCATGGCTCAAAGCCAGCCCAGGCAGACAAACCTGTGAGACTGATCTCCAATTAAACACCAAAGAGCTGGAAGTGGATCTATGGCTCAAGTAGCAGAGTGAAAAAGCTAAGGGACAGTGCCTAGGCCCTGAGTTCAAGTCCTAATACCAACACACACATACACACACAAATATCTGTATCTCTATCTCATTAAAATGGATCTTTTTTTTTTTTTTTTTTTTTTTTTGCCAGTCCTGGGCCTTGGACTCAGGGCCTGAGCACTGTCCCTGGCTTCTTTTTGCTCAAGGCTAGCACTCTGCCACTTGAGTCACAGCGCCACTTCTGGCCATTTTCTGTATATGTGGTGCTGGGGAATCGAACCCAGGGCTTTAAGTATACGAGGCAAGCGCTCTTGCCACTAGGCCATATCCCCGGCCCGGATCTATTTGGTTGAATTCCCTGGCAGAGGATCCCAATTGAAGCCAGCCCAAGCAGGAAAGTCTATGAGAGTCTTTTTTTTTATTTATTTTTTTTTTTTGGCCAGTCCTGGGCCTTGGCACTCAGGTCCTGAGCACTGTCCCTGGCTTCTTTTTGCTCAAGGCTAGCACTCTGCCACTTGAGCCACAGCGCCACTTCTGGCCATTATTTGTATATGTGGTGCTGGGGAATTGAACCCAGGGCCTCTTGTATATGACGCAAGCACTCTTGCCACTAGGCCATATCCCCAGCACCATATGAGAGTCTTATCGCTAATAAACTTCTCAGAAAAATCCACAAGTGTTGCTGTGGCTCAGTGGTAGAGAACTAGCCTTGAGCAAAAAGAAGTTCAGGGACAGCGCCCAGGCTCTGAGATCAAGCCCAGGACCAGCATGAAAAATAAATAAATTAGGGGCTGTGTGTATGGCCTAGTGGCAAGAGTGCCTGCCTCATGTACATGAGGCCCTGGGTTCGATTCCCCAGCACCACATATACAGAAAATGGCCAGAAGTGGCGCTGTGGCTCAAGTGGCAGAGTGCTAGCCTTGAGCGGGAAGCAGCCAGGGACAGTGCTCAGGCCCAGAGTCCAAGCCCCAGGACTGGCCAAAAAAATAAAAAAGGAAAGAAAAATAAATAAATTTAAAAAATGTGAGTGAAGGATTTCTTGCAACAAAATGAAACTCCTTTCCAGTTTGGTATTCTTTGCCCATTCATTCTTTAAATCCATCAGTGCCTGTTCTGTCTTATATCATTCTAGACAACATGAACACAACAGTAAACAAAACAATATCCCCAATTTCATAGTACTTGCATTGTAGAGAAAAGAGCAAAAAAAATTTAAATGCAAAGTCAATTTATATAGTATGTCAGATATGAATGCTATAGACAATAATTAAGAAGAGTGATGAGCCAGCTGCCAATGGCTCAAGCTTTGTAATCCTAGCTTCTTAGGGGACTAAGATCTTGGAGCCAGCATAGGCAGATAAATCTAAGATACTATTATCTCCAATTAACCAACAAAAAACAAAATTGGAAGGGTAGTTCAAGTAGTAGAGTGCCTGCCAAGAGTGAAAAAGTAGAGTTGAGAAATCAAGCCTCTGAGTTCAACCACAAGCACAATTTAAGCAGGGAGTCAGCCATATGGCTATCTGGTGAACAGTGTTCTAGGCAAGATAGAGGAAACATTATAATACTGGGAAGAATCTATAGTAGCATGCTTGAAGAAAATAAAGGAGAGAGAAATAGCTGCCACCATGAATAAGCCTGTAGTTTTCTTTTTCTTTTTGTTGGGCTTGAACTCAGGGCCTGGGTCTCTTTGTGCTCAAGGATAGCACTCTACCACTTGAGCCACAGCACCACTTCTAGTTTTTGAGTGGTTTATTGGAGATAAGAGCATCATGGGGACTTTTCTGCTCTGGCTGGCTTCAAACAGTGATCCTCAGATCTCAGCCTCTTTAGTAGCTAGGATTACAATCAAGAGCCACCAGGGTCCAGCTCTGTATTTTTCTTATTTTGTTCCTACTGGAGCAGAGAACAACGATTCAATGAATAACCTCCTTAGCCTTTCTATCTTGAAGCTGGGTTAGTCCTTCAAACTTTACTTACAAAACCTCTTCTCTATCATTTTATTAAGCTTATGATTTCCTCTGAACCACTTATGGAAACTTACTCCATTCTTCCAACCAGTTCAGAAGGTAGGAAAGAATCTTTTCTCTATAATCAATAGCCTTAGTATAAGTACTTATTTTCTCCAAAAACACAGCTCTTCGTTTTTTTGAATACTCTACAACAGAGCCCTTTCTTCCAGCGGCTGCCTCAAAATCAATAGTATAGCGAGTTAATATCCTCTGTACATTGTTTATCGTGTCAATCAGCTTCATATTAATGTCCTGTAAAAATAAAGAGTATTATATTAATCAGTTATTCATTTGAGAACAAGTTTTATAGCTGACAGTGGTGGCTCACACCTGTAATCTAACTACTTGGGACGCAGAGATAAGGAAAACAATAGTTCAAGGTAACATGCACAAAAGAATTTTGGATACCCACATCTCAACCAGTAAAAAGCTGAGCACACTGATACTTGCCATCAGGGATTTGCAGATAGCAGAGGTAGGAAGATCAAAGTCTGAAGCTGCCCCAGGGAAAAATTACAACTTCTTTGAAAAATAGCTAAAGCAAAAAAAAAAAAAAAAAAAAAAAGGCTGGGATATGACTCAAACACTTGCATACCAAGGACAAGACACTGAACTCAAACCCCAGTCCCACCACCAAAAAAAAAAAAAAAGCCCAGCTGTGGTAGCTCACACTAGTAATCTTAGCTACTCAGGAGGCTGAGATCTGAGAACTGAGGTTTGAAGCCAGCCTGAGCAGAAAACTCCTTGAGTTTTTTTTTGCTGGTGCTAGGGCTTGAACTCTGGGCTTGGGCACCTTCCCTTTGTTCCTTTTTGCTCAAGACTGGTGCTCTACCATGTGAGCAACAGTGCCACTTCTGGCTTTTTCTGTGATTAATTGGAGATACGACTTTCCTATCTGGGCTGTCTTCAAACCATGATTCTCAGATCTTAGCTCCTGAGTAGCCAGATTATAGGCATAAGCCACCGATGCTTGACTCTTTTTTTTTTTGGTAGTAGAGTTTGAGTTCAGGATTTTGTCCTTGCTAGGCAAGTACTTGAGACATATCCCCAGCCTTTTTTTGCTTTAGCTATTTTTCTTTTCTTTTTTCTTTTTGGCCAGTCCTGGGCCTTGGACTCAGGGCCTGAGCACTGTCCCTGGCTTCTTTTTGCTCAAGGCTAGCACTCTGCCACTTGAGCCACAGCGCCCCTTCTATATATGCCATTTTCTATATATGTGGTGCTGGGGAATTGAACCCAGGGCTTCATGTATACAAGGCAAGCACTCTTGCCACTAGGCCATATCCCCAGCCCTTAGCTATTTTTCAAAGAGCCAACCTGAGCAAAAAAGTCTGTGAGATTCTTATCTCCTATAAACTACTCAGAAAAAGCTTGAAGTGGCACTGTGGCCAAGTGATAGAGTACTAGCCTTGAGCATAGAAAGGCTCAGGGACAGCACCTAGGCTTTGAGTTCAAGGACCAGCAAAAAAAAGAAAGTAGAGAGGAGAGAGAGAGAGAGATAGAGAAAGAGCACAAGAGAGAAAGAAAAAGAAAGAAAGAAAGAAAGAAAGAAGGAAAGAAAGAAAGAAAGAAGGAAAGAGAGGAAGGAGGGAGGGAGGGAGGACAGAAGGAAGGAAGGGAGGAAGGAGAAAGAAGAAGATGTAAAAGAAGGAGCAGAGGGCTAGAATATGGCCTAGTGGCAAGAGTGCTTGCCTCATATACATGAAGCCCTGGGTTTGATTCCTCAGCACCACATATATAGAAAATGGCCAGAACTGTGGCTCAAGTGGCAGAGTGCTAGCCTTGAGAAAAAGAAGCCAGGGACAGTGCTCAGGCCCTCAGTCCAAGGCCCAGGATTGGAAGAAAAAAAAAAAAAAGGAGGAGAAGCAGGACATCAATGTCTGTTGCCTATAATCCTAGCTACCCAGGTGGCTAAGTGCCATGGGTAGATGTTCAAAGCCAGTCTGTGCCAGAGAGTCTTACAAGTTGTATTTCTGATTTCTCTCACTCTCTTTCTCTCTCTCTCTCACATACACACACACACACACACACACACACACACACACACACACACACACACACACACGATGCTGGTGGCTCACACCTGAAATCCTAACTACTTGGAAGGCTGAGATCTGAGAATCACAGTTCAAAGCCAGCCTCGGCAGGAAAATCTGTGAGACACTTATCTCCAATTAACTGCCAGAAAAGCAGAAGTGTAGCTGAGACTCAAGAGCCCTAGTCTTGAGTGAAAGAGCTCAGGGACAGTGTCCAGGCCCAGAGTTCAAGCCCCAGGACTAGTACAAAAAATAAAAAAAGCTGGAAGTGGGGCTGTGGTAGAATGGCCTAGCCTTGAGCAAAGAAAGCTCAGGAACAACATTTAGACCCTGAGTGCAAGTCCTAGGACCTCTCTCTTCCCTCCACACACACAAAGGATGAGGAGGAAACAGAGATAAACTTTGATCATTCTTCCCAGAATATCAGCAACAACTAATATAAAGATGTCCAGTTAAAGACTTACTAATCCTAGCTGCTTGGGAAACTAAGGCAGATGATTACAAGTTTGAGACCAGTCTGGGCACCATAGTGAGTTTCTGTCACACACACACATACACACACACACACACACACACACACACACACACAGTCTTGCTAATTTGGCTTTATTATGGGTCTCAGATTTTACTTCTTTAAAAATTTTCTTTTCTAGAGATGGAAGGAAGGGAATGAAAGAGAAAGAATAAACAGCTGATACTAAGCAAACAGGAAAGAAATGTATTTATCACCCAATATATGTAAAAGTAACTTTGCTGTATATCACCTCTGAAACAACAATTAAAAAAATTCTCTTTTCTGGCTGGGTGCTGGTGGTTCGTGCCTGTAATTATAGCTATTCAGGAGGCTGAGATTTGAGGAATCCAGTTCAAAGCCAGCTCAGAGAGACAAATCTGAGAGACTTATCTCCAACTAACCACCAAAAAACTAGAAGTGGGAGCTATGGCTTTATGGTAGAGTACCAGCCTTGAGCAAAAAAGAGCTAACGGATAGTGTCCAGACCCTGAGTTCAAGCCCTAGTACTGGCATACAAATTTTATTTTCCTGGGGCTGGGAATATGGCCTAGTGGCAGGAGTGCTTGCCTCATATACATGAGGCCCTGGGTTCGATTCCTCAGCACCACATATACAGAAAATGGCCAGAAGTGGCACTGTGGCTCAAGTGGCAGAGTGCTAGCCTTGAGCAAAAAGAAGCCAGGGACAGTGCTCAGGCCCTGAGTTCACGGCCCAGGACTGGCCAAAAAAAAAAAAATTATTTTCCTGCTTTATCATTCTAGCAAGGATATGACAGACTAGAAGGAGCATTGGTTTGAAGTTAGGTTTGTATCCTAACTGGACTCTCATTAAAATGACAGGTGGTCGATCACTTAACATCTCTGAACTTCTGCCCCACCTGTAAAATGCAACTGTTAAATCATAGCTGCTAAAAAAAAAAAGTTGTAAATTGTTTCATTTTTCTTCCCTCTCCACACTTCTCTCTCCTTCCCCATTTCTCTCTTGAACTTGGGGCCTAGGTGCTGTCTCTGAGCTCTTTTGCTCAAGGCTAGCTTTCTACCACTTGGAACTCACAACAGCTCCACTTTTGGTTTTCTGGCAGTTAATTAGAGATAAGAGTCTCATGGATTTTCCAGCCTGGGCTATTTTTGAACTGAAATCCTCATATCAGCCTCCTGAGTGATTAGGATTACAGGTGTGATCAACCACTGCCCAGCTTTCTCCTTTGATTTGAGATTAAGCTTATAAACCCATAGCCTCACACCTGCTATACAAGCACTCTGCTGAGCTACATTCCTAATCCTTTTTTTTTTTTTTTTTGCTAGTCCTAGGGCTTGAACTCGGGGCCTGTGCACTGTCCCTGGTTTCTTTTTGCTCAAGGCTAGCACTCTGCCACTTGAGCCACAGTGCCACTTTTCTGGCTGTTTTCTGTATATGTGGTGCTGGGGAATTGAACCCAGGGCTTCATGTATACAAGCCAAGCACTCTTGCCACTAGGCCATATCCCTAGACCCCCCCCCCCTCTAATCCTTTTTAACAAATATTTTGAGCCAGGTGCTTGTGGCTTATGCCTATAATCCTAGCTACTCAGGAAGTTGAGATCTGAGGATCACAGTTCAAAGCCAGCTCAGTCAGGAAAGTGCATGAGACACTTACCTTTAACCACCAAAAGCTCAAAGTGGAGCTGTGTCCCAAGTGGTAGAGCACTAGTTTTGAGGGGGAAAAATGCTCAGGGGGAAAGAAGACCCTCAGCACCCACTCCAAGTTCAAGCCCTGGGGCTAGCAAAAACTGAAACAACAAAACAAAATACCTTTTTGATGCATTAACAGACATATTAAATAATAACTTCTTGGTACAACTACTAAAAGATAATAAAAATATAATTTTAAAAATGTACAATTACCCAAAGCTAGTACCAAACTTTGAAAAAGTGGACACAAAATTTGTTTTGGTTGATGGTTTTTGTTTTGTAATATTGGGGATTAAAGCAAGGACCTCACTCAAGTGCTATACTACTTGAGCTATGCCTTCAGCCCTTTTGCTTGCATTTTGTTTTCAAGATTGAGTCTTATCGTTGAGCAAGATGCATTATACTCATAATCTGACTTTATGGAATTGTAACCTCTTTGTACTACTTAATAAAAAAAATTTAAAACATGAGAAAAGAGAGCGGAGCCAGGCACATTGGTGGCTCATGACTATAATCCTAGCTACTCAGAAGGCTGAGATCTGAGTATTACAATTCAAACCCCTCCCAGGCAGGAAAGTCCATGAGGCTCATCTCCAATTAACTACCAGAAAACTGGAAGTTTCCCTGTGGCTCAAAGTGCTAGAGCACTAGCCTTGAGCAAAAGCGCTCAAGGACAAGTGGCCAGGCTCAGAGTTCAAGCCCCAGGACCATCACCACCAAAAAATAAAGATTGAGTCTCATTAACTTTGCCTAGACTGGCTGTGAACTCAAGATCCTCCTGCCTTTGCACTGCCCCTGGCTTCTTTTTGCTCAAGGCTAGCACTCTACCACTTGAGCAACAGCGCCACTTCTGGCCTTTTCTATATATGTGGTGCTGAGGAATCGAACCCAGAGCTTCATGTATACAAGGCAAGCACTCTACCACTAGGCTATATTCCCAGCCCTGGCAAGAACTGTTTAAGCTCTAATATCATAGTGTGTTGAAAGTTATGTGAAGTAACAGGGATATTCATAATCTGTTATTTAAGAAGAAAACACCAGTGAAGTTGAAGACGTACATATCTTACAATCCAACTTTTGTAATATTAAATGTTATAGTAAGCAGTTACTCTTGTCACTGTGACAAAATACCTGACCAAGCAACTTTAAAGGAGGAGATATTGTTTTTGCTTTTTTTTTTTTTTTGCCAGTCCTGGGCTTGAACTCAGGGCCTGGGCACTGTCCCTGGCTTCTTTTTGCTCAAGGCTAGCACTGTACCACTTGAGCCACAGCGCCACTTCTGGTCTTTTCTGTTTATGTAGTGCTGAGGAATCGAACCCAGAGCTTCATGCATACTAGGCAAGCACTCTACCACTAAGCCACATTCCCAGACCCAAAGGAGGAGATATTTATTTGGGCTTAATGTTCAGAGGTTTCAATTCATCTTGACAAAGGAGAGTGTAATGGAGGAAGCACTTTACATCATGGTGACAAGAATGGGGAGAGGAGAAAAAGAAAAGGAGAAGGGAAGGGAAGAGCACAAGGACTATAAGATAGTGGGATGTTGCCACCACATTGGTAGGTCTTTCATTCTTTTTTGTCTTTTCTTTTTTGGTACTGGGGATCAAACCCAGGATGTTGCACTTGCTAAGTAGGAGCTTTGCCAATGAGCAATATAAAATTCTATCCCTGAACCAGGCACCAGTGGCTCATGCCTATAATCCTAACTATTCAGGAGGCTGAGAGCTGAAGATCACAGTTTGAAGCCAGTCCAGCAGGAAATTCTGTGAGATTCTTATCTCTAATAAACTACTCAGAAAAAGCCAGAAGTGGTACTGTGGCTCAAGTGGTCAAGTGTTAGCCTTGAGCACAGAGAGGCTGAGGGACAGTATTGAGGCCCCGAGTTCAAGCCCCAGGACCAGAAAAATAGAATAAAATTCTATCCCTGGTCTCCAAAGGTCTTATAGTCATTATATAATGCAAAATGCATTTGCTTACTCTCTAAGAATCATCATACTCTTAACACTTCTTATGATTGTTGTTATTGGGGGGTAGTTTTGGGTCTTGTTTTTTGACAGTTTGGTTGTTTGTTGTTTTTTTATGTCTGTACCAGGGCTTGAACACAGGGTCTAGGCACTGTCCCAAAGCTAGCCTCTATCACTGGAGCCACAGCTCCACCTCCAACACTTCTAATATTGCTCTTCAAGTCCAGCATCTCTTCTGCGACTCAAGACAAACTCTTATCTGTGAGCCTCTCTGAAGTAAAAAAGAAAGGTTCTATACTTCCAAGATACAAATGGTACAGAATAAACATCTCCACTACAAAAGGGAGATATTGAAAAATAGCAAGGAAGTATGGGACCAAATCAAGACAGAAATTTAACAGGGTGAATATCAACTGCTGTAGTTCCATGTCCAGAATCCAGAAAACATGCAGGATGATGTGACCTCCAGAGCTTTGGGCACCCCCCCCCCACACCAAGCCTTGCAGATCAATGCCCACATTCTCACATTCCTGCTCCCTGCAGCTTGAATGGGCAGATGTTCCACATTTCTAGCATCTCCAGTTTCCTGGAGGCATCCATTGCCTCTTTGGTTTCTTTCTCAAAAGTGAATGGGCTCTTCAGGGATCCTCACCTTGCTACACATTGTCTCATCTCTCAGAATTTTCTTTGAAGTCTGGATATGACTATGTAACTCTTGCATCCTCCATTCTTGCAAAGCCAGCATTATGTTAACACCATCATGATCTACCACCAGTTCAAGCAATTGCCAGATCATGATTATATCACACTCTTGAATACCTAGGCTACTCAACACAGTGAAAGGAATCCTGGAGAATAACTTGCTAGGTAGTCATGTGAGAGCAGAGAACAGGTGTGCCCAGGTGGTGCTCTCTTCTCAAAAAAAATTTTTTTAATGGTACTGGGATTTACTACTTGAGTTACACCTCCAGCCCCGTTTCTAGAAGATTATTTTCAAGATAGTCTCACATAATTTTCTTTCACAGGAAAGCCTTGAACCTTGATCCTTCTGCTTTCAGCCTCCTGAGTAGCTAGGATTATAGGCATGATCAGCCGGCACTCAGTTTCAAGGTTAGATCTTTTAAATGAACTTATGTTTGTATACTTTGAACCTAGTGTGGGTGGCATGTAGCCACTTGTAGAGATGTCTTCAAGTTATCTCTTCTGTTGTCCTAACATAGTGTTCTTGGTAGCAGCCCTTTCCCTTGATCAACAATTAGAAATTTAAATGTAAGGCAATACCATTCATCATAGCATCAAAAACATGAAATATTTATGTTTCAGTCTGACAAAAGATGTAGGCAGACAGATAACAAAGAATTGGTTTATATGAATATGGAGGCTGGGAAATCTCAGGATTTAAAATGAGAAATATGAAAAACATGGGCATATATGTGAAGGAATGAATGTAAGACAATATTCAAAAACAAAAACCCCATGAGTATGTTTAATGCAGCTTTGTTCATAATAGCTAAATGGTGAAATCAGCCAAGTGTCCAACGATGGATAAATGGGTAAAGAAAATATGGTTCAAATGCACCATGGAATATTTTTTTATTATTATTATTAATTGAACATAAATTTTTTTACAAGGTGTTGTGCAAAGAGGGTGTAGTTACGTAGTAGGGCAGTGTGTACATTTCTTGTGATATCTTACAACCTATTTTTCCATCCTTTGTCTAGGTCAGGTAGACACATATGCAATATACAATGTATCAAGCACATATACAGTGTTCACAGACTTGGTCTCTACTGTCTCTCCGTCTCCCTTTGTTAACAGTCATATATCAGGGAGATCATGCCCCTTTGTTTTCTGTGTTCTAGGCTTGTCTCACTCAACATTATTTGTTCGAGTTCTGACCATTTCCCTGCGAATAACAATATTTCACCATTCCTAATCGCTATGTAGTATTCCATTGTGTATAAGTACCATATTTTTTGGATCCATACGTCTGTGGAGGGACATCTGGGTTGTTTCCATATTTTGGCTATTGTGAATTGTGCCGCGATAAACATGGAAGTACAAATGTCTTTTTGATATCTTGGGTTTTGCTGTTTAGGATAGATGCCTAGGAGTGGTATGGCTGGGTCATAGGGTAGGTCTATATTGAGCTTTTTAAGAAACATCTATATTGTTCTCCAAAGTGGTTGTACTAATTTGCACTCCCACCAACAATGGAGAAGGGTTTTTCTTTCCCCACAGCCCCTCCAGCATTTGTTGTTTCCTGAGTTCAGAGTATAGGCCATTCTAACTGGGGTGAGGTGGTATTTCAGGGTTGCTTTTATTTGCATTTCCTTTACTAGCAGGGATGTTGAGCATTTCCTCATGTGTTTCTTTGCCATTTTTATATCTTCTCTTGTGAAGTCTCTCTTTAGCTCTTTTGCCCATTTCCTAATAGGTTTATTGGGCTTGGAGGGGCTTAGTTTTTTGAGTTCTCTGTAGATGACAGATATCAGGCCTTTGTCTGTTGCTGTGCTGGTAAATATCCTTTCCCATATCGTTGGCTGTCTTTCTATTTTGGTGGCTATGTCCTTAGCTGTGCAGAAACTTTTTAATTTGTAGTAGTCCCATTTGTTGAGTCTTTCCCCTATTTGTTATGCCCCTGGGACTCTATTCAGGAAGTTCCTTCCTGTGCCTATAAGTTCTAGTGTCTTTCCTACTCTGTCCTTCAGTAGTTTCAAGGATTCAGGTCTGATGTTGAGGTCCTTGATCCATTTTGAGTTGATCTTGGTGCATGGTGATAGGCTTGGGTCTACTTTGAGTTTTCTGCATATGGCTGCCCAGTTCTCCCAGCACCAGTAGTTGAAGAGGCTATGTTTATTCCATTGTATGTCTTTAGCTCCTTTGTCGAATATCAGTTGGCTGTAAGAGTGTGGTTTTATTTCTGGGTCTTCAATTCTAATCCACTGGTCTTCCGATCTGTTTTTATACCAATACCATGCTGTTTTTGTTATGATGGCCTTGTAGTAGAGCTTGAAATCTGGTATTGTGATACCTCCTGCACTATTTTTTTTGCCTAGAATTGCTTTGGCTATTCTAGGTTTTTTGCTGTTCCATATGAATTTATGGATTGGTTTCTCTATTTCAGTGAAGAATGTGGCTGGGATTTTGATAGGTATTGTCAAATGCACCATGGAATATTACCTAGCCATAAAAAAAATCATTTTATTTGCAGGAAATTGGATGGAGCTGGAGATCATCATGTTGGGCAAAATGAGCCAAACTCAAAAAAACAAATATAGGATGTTTTCATTTATTTTCAGAATCTATACTTTAAAGACACACATACACATATATGTATATATGAAGTATATATATTTATATACATAGATTTTGTTGTAACTACAGGACTGTTTGGGGGACAAGTGAGAAGGGAATAGGGAATGAGAATGAGGAGTGATACATTGCATCTGTGCATGAAGATGGCATAAGAAATCTGAACAATAGGTGGGTAGGGGACAAAAAAAGAGATCAATAGAAGAGACTGTTCTGATTGAAAGATTATATGTATATCATGAAATACCATGGTGAAATCATTTCATACAATTAATATCCACAAAAAATTAAGTAAAACAGGCACTGTTGGGGATAGGTAGCAATGGGAGGGGGAGAGGGGATGGAGAAT
This sequence comes from Perognathus longimembris pacificus, assembly GCF_023159225.1. Taxonomy (NCBI): domain Eukaryota; kingdom Metazoa; phylum Chordata; class Mammalia; order Rodentia; family Heteromyidae; genus Perognathus; species Perognathus longimembris. The sequence goes on along the minus strand of NC_063161.1, from coordinate 53,848,121 downwards.
GAATGAGGGTAAATATACTTGAATTACGTTTTTCATGTGTTACAAAACAAGTTGAAGTGGTTATAAGAAGTGGGGAGGGAGAATAGAAGGGGTAAGGCTGATGGAGAGTACTTTGTATGATTGTATGGAAATGTCAAAATGACCTCACCTGAGCAACTAATGTATACCAAATTAAAAAAAAAACTTTTCTCACAGCTTTTTTCTATTTAAAAAATGAGAAAAAAATTCACTTTTTTTGGGGGGGGGTCCTGGGGCTTGAACTCTGAGCCTGGGCACTTGTCCCTGAGCTCTTTTGCTCAAGGCTAGTGTTCTACCCCTTTGAGCCACAGGACCACTTCCAGTTTTCTGGTGGTTAATTGGAGATAAGTCTCATGGACTTTCCAGCCCTGGCTGGGGATCCTCAGATCCTCAGATCTCGGCCTCCTGACTAGCTAGTATTGCAGGCTTGAGCAACTGGCACCTGGCTAGAAAAAAAAGGATGTTTTTTAAAAATTTAGTTCTGTTGTCAAGGTGATATACAGAAGAGTTACAGAGGATACACAGGTACACAGTTACAGAGGATACATAAGGTAGTGAGTACATTTCTTGTCAGACTTGTTACCCTTAAAAATAGTTTGTCAGAACTTCAACTGATTGTGCAACACTACCCATGTTAAGGATAGTCTTCTTCTCCTAGACTACTTATTCAAATGTTAGTTTCATCCAGAAACACTTTCATACCCTGAATAATATAAGACTAAATATCTAGATATTTCATGGCCTGAACAAATTGACATGTAAAATTATCTATCACGGCTGGGAATGTGGTTTAGTGATAGAGTGCTTGCCTAGCATGCATGAAGCCCTGGGTTTGATTCCTCAGTACCACATAAACAGGAAAATCCAGACGTGACATTGTGGCTCAAGTGGTAGAGTGCTAGCCTTGAGCAAAAAGAAGTTTAGGGACAGTGCTCAGGCCTGAGTTCAAGCCCCATGACTGACCAAAAAAAAAAAAAATTAACTATCAACAGAATAAAAAGAAAACACAGGGGCTGGGGATATGGCCTAGTGGCAAGAGTGCTTGCCTCGTATACATGAGGCCCCGGGTTCAATTCCCCAGCACCACATATACAGAAAATGGCCAGAAGGGGCACTGTGGCTCAAGTGGCAGAGTGCTAGCCTTGAGCAAAAAGAAGCCAGGGACAGTGCTCAGGCCCTGAGTCCAAGCCCCAGGACTGGCCAAAAAAAAAAAAAAAAAAAAAAAACACACAGGATGAGAAAAAAAAATTATATAAAGATCACATCTTTAAGGGCTTAACATATGTAAATATTAAAACTTTCTTTTGGTAGTACTGGTGTTTTAACTCAGGGCCTTGTGCTTACCACATCCAGCTTCCCCTCCCCTATTTTTTGTCTTTTAACACTGGTTATTTTGAGATAGGGTGTCATTTTTTTTTTCTCATTTCAAGTTTTGGCTTTCACATTTTGCCTGGGCCTATGGCTGGACTGTGATTCTCCTGCTGTATACTTAACACTGTAGCTGGGATGGCATACGGTTGTATATGTAGTCACATCCAGCTTTTTCCATTGAAATGCAGTTTTATGGAAGAGTAGCTCTAATAACAGGGTGCCTGTCTAGCAAGTTCAAGGCCCTGAGGTCAAATCCCAGTACAGGAAAAAACAAAACAAAACAATAGCAAAAAAACAAGCCAGAGAGATGGAATCTGCTTGGGCTAACTTCAAACCATGATCTTCCCAATCTCAACTTCCCAAATAGGCCCGAACTGCCACACTTGACTAAAGAACACATACAACTTGACAAGAACAACAACAAATGCAATTCAAAAACAGACAAAGTGAGCTGGGAATGTGGCTTAGTGATAGAGTGCTTGCCTAGCATGTATGAAACTCTGGGTTCGATTTCTCAGCACCACATAAACAGAAAAATCCAGAAGTGACACTGTGGATCAAGAGGTAAAGTGCTAGCCTTGAGCAAAAGAAGCTCAGTGACAAGGCCCAGGCCCTGAGTTCATGTCCCAGCACTGGCAAAAACAGAAAAAAACAAAGAAACAACAACAACAAAAATAGACAATGGACTTGAAGGGAAAGATTTCTCCAAAGGAGATATATGCCTGATAGATACATAAAAAGATGTTCAACAACATAAATCATTACAAAATTGGTTTGGGTGGTACATGCCTGAAATCTAAGCCACTTGGGAAGCTGAGACAGAACATTAAGTTCAATGTCAGTCTGCGCTATTTAGTAAGATTCAGTCTCAAAAAACAAAACAAAACATTATAGAGGGGCTGGGGATATGGCCTAGTGGCAAGAGTGCTTGCCTTGTATACATGAGGCCCTGGGTTCAATTCCCCAGCACCACATATACAGAAAACGGCCAGAAGTGGCGCTGTGGCTCAAGTGGCAGAGTGCTAACCTTGCGCAAAAAGAAGCCAGGGACAGTGCTTAGGCCCTGAGTCCAAGCCCCAGGACTGGCCAAAAAAAAAAATTATAGAGAGTAGGGGCTGGGAATATGGCCAGTGGCAACAGTGCTTGCCTGTTATACATAAAGCCTTGGGTTCGATTCCTCAGCACCACATATATAGAAAATGGCCAGAAGTGGCACTGTGGCTCAAGTGGCAGAGTGCTAGCCTTGAGCAAAAATAAGCCAGGGACAGTGCTCAGGCCCTGAGTTCAAGGCCCTGGACTGACCAAAAATAAAGTATTAAAAAATTATAGAAATAAAGAATCACAGATCTCATGAGTCATACCTGTAATACCAACACTTGGTGCGGAGGCAGGAGAATCAAAAGTCCTAAGTCAGCTTGGACTATAGCAAGATTCTGTCTCAGGATAACAAACAAACTAGAGGATGACAAATGTGAAAATGTGGAAAACTGGAATATTTGTTCACCGCTGATGAAAATGTTGCAGCCTCTATAGAAATAATTTGTCTGGACACCAGGCATAATGTGCACATGTATAATCTGAGTGATCTGAGGCAGGAGTACTGCTGCCAATTCGAGCCCAGTTTGGGCTATATAGTGAGACCTTGTCTCAATGGAAGAAAGGAAGGAAGGAAGGAAGGAAGGAAGGAAGGAAGGAAGGAAGGAAGGAAGGAAGGGGAAAGGGGAAGTGAAGGAAGAAGGGAGAAAGGGAGGAAGAGAAAGGGAGGGAGGAAGAGGAGAGGGAACAGTAAAGGAAAAAGAAAAGGAAATAAATAGAAAAAAGAGAAGAGTATAGTTCATCAAAAAATTAAACTGAACTTAGAGCACAGCTCAAGTAGAAGAATATTTGCCAAGGAAATTCAAAGCCCTGAATTCAAACACCATTACAGGCAATAAATAAACATAGAATTACCAAACCAGCAATTCCTATTTTGGAATATAAAGAATTAAAAGCAAGGGATTTAAATATATTTATATGCTCATATTTGTATGCCCATTTTTCTATCGGTATTATTCATAAGAGGTAAAAACAACCTGACTGTTCATCTGTGGATGAATGAATAAACAAATATAATTATACATATAATGAAATCTTATTTAGCCTGAAGGGGGGCAGAAATTCTGACATTTTGAAACTGATGAAACTTGAGGGATTGAAAAAAGAAAACAGGTCTGGTGTGGGGTAGGCACCAACAGGGACAGAGAGGGATAGCAATGAGAGTAAAGTAGGATACAGATGGGTGAAGTAGTTTCTTTACATGTATGGAAATAGAACAATAAATCCTAGTGATATCATTTTAAGTGGTGAGTAGGATAAAGCAAAATAATAGAGGGGGGAGTGAGGCTGGCTGCTAGAATACATTGCATACATGAAATCCCTCATAAAGCTAATGGATACTCATGAAAATATTAAATAAATTTCAAAAATGTTTTAAATGGGCTAGGCACAGTGACACACCTGTTAATCCCCGCTTCTCAGGAAGCGGAGATTACAATTTGAGGCCAGCCCAGGCAGAAAGTTTGCAAAACTCCACCTCAACAAATAACTGAGCATAGTGATTCATAGTGATCTCAGTTATATATGAGATATATAGCTATATCTCAGCAATAAGTAGGGGTATTGTGTTCCAGTCTAGTCTCAGGCAAAGGGATGAGACCCTGTCTGAAAATTAACTAAAGCAAAAAGGGTGGAATGCTGATTCAAGTGGTGATATGCCTGCCTAGCAAGATAGAGGCTCTGAATTCAAACCCTACTACTGTGGAAAATAAAAGTATTTAAAATAATAAGTTTTATTTGTTTGTTTGCTTGTTTATTTATTTCCAGTGTTGGGGACTGAACTCAGGGCCTGATTACCGTCCCTAGCTTCTTTTGCTCAAGGCTAGCACTCTACCACTTGAGCCATAGAGCCACTTCTGGCTTTTTCTGTTTATGTGGTATTGAGGGCTTCATGCATACTAGGCAAGCACTCTACTGCTAAGCCATATTCCCAGCCCTAAATTTTATTTTCTACATATTGTATTACATTTAAAAATGTAAAACTACCCTGGGCATCAGATTTCACACCTGTAATCCTAGATACTTAGAAGGCTGAGATCTGAGGATCAAAATTTGAAGCCAGTTCAGGCAGGAAAGTCCATGAGACTTTCATCTGCTTTAACCACCAAAATGCCAGAAGTGAAACTGTGGTTCAAATGGTAGGGCAAGATCATTGAACACAAAAGTTCAAGGACAGCTCCCAGGCCCTGAGCTAGGTCATTGTCTGTTTACTGTTATAAATACTGAATTTATAACATGTAGAATTATGATGGATATACAACAAAGGGAGAAAAAAAGGTAGAAAATTGCTGTAAGGTTCATATACTGTACATGAAGTGGTATAATAGCACTTGAATGTAGATTGTAACAATCTAAATTCACATATGTATGTATATGCAAACAACATTGGAAAATAGGGAGACACTACCTGAAAATAGCTAAAGCAAGCAAAAAAAAAAAAAAAAGAAAAAGAAAGGTAGAAAGGAAGGAAGAACGAAAGAAATAAAAGGAAAGAAATAAAAAAAGAAGAAAGGAGAAGGGGGAACAGGAAGAGGAGGAAAAAAAGAAATAGAGGACTGGGAGTGCAGGCCAGTAAAGGCTACCAAGCAAAAGGCTCTGGGTAAATGGGGTTTATCCCCCAAATACAAAAGTTTGTTTTTTTTTTTTTTTTTTTTGGCCAGTCCTGGGGCTGGGGACTCAGGGCCTGAACACCGTCCCAGGCTTCTTTTTGCTCAAGGCTAGCACTCTGCCGCTTAAGCCACAGCGCCACTTCTGGCCATTTTCTGTATATGTGGTGCTGGGGAATTGAACCCAGGGCCTCATGTATACGAGGCAAGCGCTCTTGCCACTAGGCCATATCCCCAGCCCCCAAATGCAAAAGTTTAATACTTATAAATCAGTGAAATTCACCGAATTAACAGATTCAAACTGAAGTATAGCACACAATGATCCCAAAAGATGTGGTAATTTTTTTTTTTTTTTTTTTTTTTTGGTCTGGGCTTGAACTCTAGGCCTGGGCACTGTCCCTGAGCTAATTTTTGCTTAAGGCTAGCACTCTACCACTTAAACCACAGCGCCACTTCTTGGTAAAAGCTTTTAACAAAACTCAGTATCAATTGCTGATGAAAAATCTCAGCACAACTGGGTAGGCAATGCACACCTCTAATCCCAGGAACCTGGGAGGTAAGTCCAGGAGGATTGTTTGTTTCCAAGTGAATGTGGGCAAAATTAGCAAGATTGTTTTTTTTTTTTTGCCAGTCCTTGGGCTTGAACTTGGGGCCTGAGCACTGTCCCTGGCTTCTTGTTGCTCAAGGCTAGCACTCTACCACTTGATCTTCTTCCAGCTTTTTCTGTTTATGTGGTACTGAGGAATCAAACCCAGGACTTCGTGTGTGCTAGGCGAGCACTCTACCACTAAGCCATATTCCCAGCCCAGCAAGACTGTCTTGAAAACAAAATACAAACAGGTCTGGGGAAGTAGCTCAAGTGGTGGAGCCCTTAAAGTTCTGAGTTCAATTCCTAGTACCACCAAAAAGAAAGAGACAATAGAGAGGAAGAGGAAGAAGGAGAGGGAGAAAAAAAAAGGAAAAGAAGAAAAGGAAAGGGAAAAAGTGAAAAGAGGAAGCATATGTCTTTTTTTTTTTTTTTTTGGTCAGTCATGGGGCTTGAACTCTGGGCATGGGCACTGTCCTTGAGCTATTCAGCTCAAGATTAGTGCTGTACCACTTTAAGTCACAGTGCCACTTCTGGTTTTCTGGTGGTTAATTGGAGATAAGAGTCTCACAGACTTTCCTGCCTGGGCTGGCTTTGAACAGTGTTCCTCAGATTCAGCCTCCTGAGTAGCTATGATTACAGGCGTGAGCCATGGGTGCCCAGCTGCATACAAAAATGTTTACAAGAGCTTTGTTTGTAATAATCCAAAACAAGAAACATCATAAATGTCTTTTTTTTTTTTTTTGCCTTGGGCCTTGGACTCAGGGCCTGAGCACTTTCCCTGCCTTCTTTTTGCTCAAGGCTAGCACTCTGCCACTTGAGCCACAGCGCCACTTCTGGCCATTTTCTATATATGTGGTGCTTGGGAATGGAACCCAGGGCTTCATGTATAGGAGACAAGCACTCTTGCCACTAGGCCATATTCCCAGCCCCCACATCATAAATGTCATGCAGTAGAAAAATACTCAGCAATAAAAAGGAATGAACTATATTCATAGATGCAAGAATGTGGTTAATCTTTAATAATGCTTACTGACAGAAGTCAGACAAGAAAATACTGTTTGGTTTCCCTTATATAAACCTTACAAAATGCAAACTTAATGGTACTCACTAGACACTATGTCAAAAATGAACTAAAAATAACTTGTGGGTGGGGATAGAAGGGGAAAACTGGGAGAGAGCTAGGAAAGGGGTGACATTGTTCAAAACATATTACCTGACTTGTTCTTTGTTTGTTTTGTTTTTTGCCAGTCCTGGGGCTTGGGACTCAAGGCCTGGGCACTGTCCCTGGCTTCTTTTTGCTCAAGGCTAGCACTCTGCCATTTGAGCCATAGCGCCATTTCAGACGATTTCTGTTTATGTGGTGCTAAAGAATCAAACCCATGGCTTTCATTTCTGACTATTTCTGTTTATGTGGTGCTAAGGAATAAAACCCAGGGCTTCCTGTATGCTAGGCAAGCACTCTACTGCTAAGCCACATTCCCAGCTTCAACTTCCAGCCTTTTAGTTTTATTGGAGATAAGAATCTTACAGACTTTCCTGCCTGGGCTGCCTTCAAACTGTGATCTTCATATCTCAGCCTCCTAAGTAGCTAGGATTACAGGCATGAGGTACCGGCACCTACCTTTTTTTGTATTTTTAAAAAAATTAGTTTATTTTATTTTATGAAGGTGATATACATAGGGGTCACAATTGTATCAGTCAGGTAATATGTATATTTCCTTTTGTGCACTGTCTTCTGTTTCCTCATACTCTCTCTTCAAAAAGATTTTGAGGGCCTGGGGATATAGCCTAGTGGCAAGAGTGCCTGCCTCGGATACACGAGGCCCTAGGTTCGATTCCCCAGCACCACATATACAGAAAACGGCCAGAAGCGGCGCTGTGGCTCAAGTGGCAGAGTGCTAGCCTTGAGCGGGAAGAAGCCAGGGACAGTGCTCAGGCCCTGAGTCCAAGGCCCAGGACTGGCCAAAAAAAAAAGATTTTGAGAAATGCAAACTTAACCTGTGACAGTAGCTCAAGCTGGTAATCCTAGCTACTCAGGAGGCTGAGATCTGAAGAACATGGTTGGAAGCCAGCCAGAGGAAGGAAAGTCTATGACACTCTTATCGCCAATCAACCACCCAAAAAAGCAGAATTGAAGTTGGTTCAAATGGTAGAGTGCCGGCCTTAAGCAAAAAAGCTAAAAGAGTGTCCTGGCCCTGAGTTCAAGCCCTAGTATGATCACAAACTAACAAAAGCAAACTAATCTATAGTGACTGGTGGTTAGCTGGGATTAGGGTAGATGGCAGACAAGGCTATATGGGAGGATTATAAAGAGGTATAAAAAAAAACTTTTGTGGTAAAATAATTATACTGAATGCAGTAAAGGTTTCATATGGATTTTTTTTTTTTTTTTTGCCAGTCCTGAGCCTTGGACTCAGGGCCTGAGCCCTGTCCCTGGCTTCTTTTTGCTCAAGGCTAGCACTCTGCCACTTGAGCCACAGCGCCACTTCTGGCCATTTTTATATATGTGGTGCTGGGGAATCGAACCCAGGGCTTCATGTATATGAGGCAAGCACTCTTGCCACTAGGCCATATTCCCAGCCCCTCATATGGATTTTTTTTTTTTTTTTTGGCCAGTCCTGGGGCTTGGACTCAGGGCCTGAGCACTGTCCCTGGCTTCTTTTTGCTCAAGGCTAGCACTCTGCCACTTGAGCCACAGTGATACTTCTGGCCATTTTCTGTATATGTGGTGCTGGGGAATCGAACCCAGGGCCTCATGTGTATGAGACAGGCACTCTTGCCACTAGGCCATATCCCCAGCCCCCTCATATGGATATTTTTGTATATAAAAACATTTTTAAAAATACACTGTTGGGGTCTGGGAATGCAGCTTAGTGGTAGAATGCTTGCCTAGCATACATGAAGCCCTGGTTTTGATTCCTCAGTACCACATAAACAGAAAAAGCCAGAAGTGGCTCTGTGGCTTAAGTGGTAGAGTACTAGCCTTGAGCAAAAGAAGCTCAGGGATAGTACTCAGTCCCTGAGTTCAAGCCCTAGGACTGGCAAAAAAAAAAAATACTGCTAATTGCATGCCAGTTATTAACTGTGAGAACTATTAAAAGCAAACCCTATTATTGTGGGAGTTGGAACAGGAAAAATTTTGTATGAAGAATATGTATATATATATATATACACACACACATCCATACACACATCCATAATTATGTATTTATTTAGTATTAATTGAACCTAGGGTCTCCTGTTTGGTAGGCATGCCCTCTATCACAGAACTATGTCATCCTTCATTTTTATATCCTTCCTTTTTGGGGGGGTACATAGGATTGAGGGAGGAGGGTAGTTTCCTTTTGGAGTCCTAGCTTACCTTGAACTCAAGATCTTCCTGCCTCAGCATTTTGAGTGCTAGGATTACAGGCATGTACTACTACACCCAACCTGATTTCTTTTTTTTTTTTTTTTTTTGGTGGGGGCAGTCAGTCATGGGGCTTGAACTCACGGCCTGGGTGATATCCCTGAGCTCTTTTACTCAAGACTAGCACTCTACCACCACAGCTCCACTTCCAGTTTTCTGGTAGTTAATTGGAGATGAGTCTCACAGACTTTTCTGCCCCAGCTGGCTTTGAACTTTGAGCCTCAGATTTCAGCCTCCTCAGGAGTTGGGATTATAGGCATGTGCCACCAGTGCCCAGCCTGATATACATTTTACAGGGCTTAATTTGAAATTTTGATCTGAAGAGGTTAATATCAAATTTAAACTTCCTATATAGAACCAAGTAAAATTATCATTTGAAGTCAAATGATATTTAAATACAGTCGTATATCAAAAGTAAAGTGAGTTCTAAAACAAAATTACCCCTATACATAGTCATTGAAAGTTTAAAATAAAAATGTTGTAATCTCTAAACTGCTGACTCACTACCTACCTCTCTGGCTCGAAGGAGCTGCGATTGCTCAATTTTTCTGAGGACATTTTTCACGGAGAATGGGATATCCAGATCAGAGCTCACTGGGTCTTGGATACTTTGTTTCTTTTTCTTTTTTTTCACACTAGTGGAAATCTGGCTTTCATTTTCCGATTCCGAGTCACTGTTGAACTTTTTTCGCATTCTGACTAACATTTTGAAATTTTGGGTAACTTTTATTTCTCCTCCTCTTATTCCTCCTCTCTCTTCTTTTTCACAGAATGTAGGCAAATGCTAATTCATGTCCACTAGGAAGCTCAATTTGGTTGTTAACCAAATTCTTATCTGGTGATGTCATAATAAAACGATTGTGACATCATCTGTGAGGACCATTTTCAGAGTGCTTACTATATGTAGAGAACAAGGCATTCCATATGTGCAATGGTAGATTGGTGAAAGAGGGAGGAAGGGTGGGAAAGTATGGACAACAGGAATGCTAAAAACGTACAAGATGGGCTGGGAATGTGGTTTAGCGGTAGAGTGCTTAAGCAGCCTAGCATGTATGAAGCTAGTGCGCTAGCCTTGAGCAAAAAGAAGTCAGGGACAGTGCTCCCTTGAGTCCAAGCCCCAGGACTGGCAAAAAAAAAAAGTAGAAGATGTAGCTCTACTTAAATGAACTTTAAAGCATTGCTGTTTAGAATTCAAGATCCAGAGTTTCAAATGTAATTGTTCCTTCTCTCTTCTTGGAGTTTTGCTTAAATATTTGTAAGCCTGTAGTGGAATATTATGTTATAATTTCCTCAATTGTCCTTTAACTTTTCCAAGACATGTAGTAACTGAATATTTGGACATCACACTCTGCACTACCCCATTCAGTTGGTATTTCAAGGAGTCTGTCTGAAGAATGCTTAAGTTCCATAGTTGTACTTAAAACTTTGTAGGTAATGCTACAGGCTGCTTTTTACCTGAAAAGAAATATAATTTGGGCAGCTGTGATTGAAAAGTGAAATAAATGATTTAGGAGACTGGAACAATTAAAGGACAAGATGTTTTTATTGGTTCTATAGCTTCATGTTTTTTTGCTTATTTGTTTTTTTTTATTTTTCATTTAAAAATAGAAGAGAGCCAGACTCGTCTGTAATCATAGCTTCTCAGGAAGCTAAGACCTTATTAGGATCATGGTTTAAAGCCAGCCTGGGAAGAAAGTTGAGGTGTATGGCTCAAGAAGTAGAGTGCCAGCCTTGAGCAAAAAAGCCCAGGCCAAGTTCAAGCCCAAATACCAGTGCGCGCGCACGCACACACACACACACACACACACACACAAAAGAGAGAGAAAATATATAGCAAATAAGTATGTGCTCAGCACCTGAAATGTGCAAATACTAATATATTTGTCATACTTGTTTCAGATATTTTGTTTGTTTGTTTATTTTTTGGCCAGTCCCGGGCCTTGGACTCAGGGCCTGAGCACTGTCCCTGGCTTCTTTTTTGCTCAAGGCTAGCACTCTGCCACTTGAGCCACAGCGCCGCTTCTGGCCGTTTTTTCTGTATATGTGGTGCTGGGGAATCGAACCTAGGGCCTCGTGTATCCGAGGCAGGCACTCTTGCCACTAGGCTATATCCCCAGCCCCTCAGATATTTTGTTAGTTTTTCTTTTCAGTTTTTGCTTCCAGTGCTTTTCATTTTGAGACAGGGTCTTGCTATGAAGCCCACACTGGCCTTGATTCACAGTTCTTTTGCCTCCCATAGTGCTATACATTAGGGTGCCCTATGTTTTAAATAAAGGAAAGTAATACAAAGTTAACTTCCCCTTTTGTTCCTTGTCTGTCTCATTCCAGAGTCAATGACAATCATGAATTCGATGTATCTGTGACTATTATATAGTTTTACTGCAACTGTGGGTATTCATAAACTATGTTGCAATACTTTATAGGTCTTGAGTTTTATGCACATTGTATATAAAAGTTCTCTACAAGAGGGCTGGGAATGTGGCTTCCTCTTAGAGTGCTTGCCTAGCCTGCATGAAGCTCTCTCTGCATTTGATTCCTCAGTACCAAATAAATGGGAAAAGCTGGAAGTGACCCTGTGGCTCACGTGGCAGAGTGCTAGCAGCCTTGAGCAAAAGAAGCCAGGGACAGTGCTCAGGCCCTGAGTTCAAGCCTTAGAACTGGCAAAAAAAAAAAATCTACAAGAACTTCCTATTTAATTTCTTGTAAATTTACTGTGAAATTAATCCTATGCATTTTGGTAAATTTTATATAGTAAACAATTTAGTCCTTCTGGGAAAGGGAGGAAGGAAATCATAACATAGTTTTTTGTTTTGTTTTGTTTTTGGGTGGGTCTTGGGGCTTGAACTCTGGGCTTGGACACTGTCCCTCTCAGCTATTTAGCTCAAGGCTAGCAATCTACTACTTTGAGCCACAAGTCCACTTCCAGTTTTCTGGTGGCTAATTGGAGATGAGTCTCATGGACTTTCCTGCCTGTGCTGGCTTTGAACTGTGATCCTCAGCCTCCTGAATAGCTGGGATTACAGACGTGAGCCACAGGCAACTAGCTTTTTTTCTTTTTTCCTTTTTCTTTCTGCTTCTTCTTCTTCTTCTTCTTTTTTTTCTTTTTTAAAGATAATCCATAGAGTTTTTTTTCTTTAAAATGTCATTGTCTGAGTGATTCCCTTCTTATTTTCCCATGTTATTTTGTTTTTTTTTTTGTTTTTTTTGTTTTTTTTGGCCAGTCCTGGGCCTTGGACTCAGGGCCTGAGCACTGTCCCTGGCTTCCTTTTTGCTCAAGGCTAGCACTCTGCCACTCGAGCCACAGCGCCACTTCTGGCCGTTTTCTGTATATGTGGTGCTGGGGAATCGAACCCAGGGCCTCATGTATAAGAGGCAAGCTCTCTTACCACTAGGCCATATCCCCAGCCCTCCCATGTTATTTTGTAAGCTTTATTTTTTTTTTCACATTTGGCATATTCCCATCAATTCTTCCAAAGAAATTGATTTTAAAAAATTGGTAGAAGATCTTTGTTTCATGCCTTGAAGTCATAACATTCATTCCTTCTCCTATAAATCACAATTAAGAAGGGTAACAATTAAGGAGAATTATTATTTATAGAAATGTGAAGTCTAATTAAAATATCCAATGTTTTTATACCAGTTCACATCTTTAAATGCTTTATTGATAACAATATTAAGTTACAAAAGCCTTACATGTATTTTGTTGTTTACCCTAGTAGAGACAAAGCAACCTAAAAGCTTGTCAACTAAATTAATTTAGCATTTTTTTCTCTCTTCCTCTTCCATTTTCCATGCAGCATGGAATTCATCATCAACTGGGAATTAAGGCTTTTTAAAAGTCAGTTTTAAACTTTTTCTTTACCAATTGAACAAGCATTTGTTAAGACACTTATGCAATTATTATCCTGAACTAAGAAAAATTTATGATAGGATTTCTATGAAAAACTGAAGAACGACAAAAAAAATTTAAGATGGAATAATCAAGGGCTAACAAAGGACATGAAGAGATCTGTGGGAAACAGAGTCTTTGGGAAAAACTTCTGGAGAGAGATGGTTGATTGACAAATGAAGGCACTAGAGACTGGGAAGACATCTTGAGCCATGGCTTTGGAGGTGAGTACTACAGAGTTTTTATTTGGGGAGGGGGTGAAGGCATCCAGTTTTATCACTGAGATAAAGTAGTTTAGGAGTGATGAGATTAGGAAGGTGTAGGCTACCCTCATCAGCAATTTAACAGTAGAAAGATTTTGGTATTTAAATGAGAAAGTGAGGTGTTTCCTTTAAGGTAAAGCAAAGAATGTTAAGTTATTCAAAGCAGAGGAATCAGAATCGGATTTAAAAGGTTTTAATTTAAAGGAAACCTTCAGTTTGGGAAGATTTTTAAAAAATGGAAGAAAATATTGAAAAAGATCACGACAGGATTAAGAAAGGTATTTGAACAAGTATATTAGTGGGACTCGAAGGGAAGGATAAGAGGATAAATCTAGCAAAACTTAGTTAAAAATTAATTTTATTTTTAATGCATTTTATTTGAATAAACTAGAATCTCAATGAAAATAAAGTAAACCAAGCACTGTAGCATAATAATCTGGAAACCTAATTCCTGCGAGTTTAGGGCAAAGTTCTTTAAAGGTGTGTCAGGGAAACTTGGCAGTTATACACTTTAGCGTTAAACTGGGAATATTTTAAGATTATTTCACTCATGTTTTACTATAGTAAGCATTTAATATATGGAAGCTGTAATAAGTAAAGCAGCATGTTTTCCCTGTAACTTAAAAAAAAACCATGTATTCTGTTCTCTCCTCCCCGCCCCCCCCCCCCCCCCCGTGAGCCTTTACATTTTAGCAAGCTTGGGTGTTTTAGTACAAGATCGGCTTTTAATTAGGTCTGGATATTGAACTGTGCAAACCACGGTGTTACTAGCAGTGAGGTAGCTTGGCAAATGATTAAGAAGCTTCGGTAACATTTCCACACTATCCCGTGGCCCAGAATGGTGCCTCCTTATTGATCGTCTCCCCCTAACCCCCTGCTGCAGACAGAAGGTGGTACAACCCACACCGCCGCTGGCTTAAAGTTGGGCCAGAGTAGGTCGAGCGCGCCTTGGGCGGCTTCTCCTCTCGGAAGTAGTTCGTCCCAGAAACCGGAAGTAGTTGCTGTTTCAAGGGAGGCGGGACCAGGCGGGTGAGGCCGCAGCGGCTGACGGCGGGGGGAGGAGCCGGGTCCACTGCCGGGTGGAGGGGCCAGGCGAGTGTCCTTATCCTAGCGATTGGGGCTCGGGCCTGTGAGCCAGTTGGAGTCGCGGCGGCGGGAACGAGTGGAGGGTCCGAGTGGAGGAAGATATGTTGCTCTTCGTGGAGGTGAGCGGATTCGGTCTTGGTGTTCCTCTCTAAGGAGAGCTCCGGAGCGTGTCGGCGCCTGCGGGTCCCAGCGCCATGTGACTTTCCAGGCCCCACACGCCGCGGAGCCGGCAGACAGGCTGACACAGCACCTGGGCCGCGCAGGCCCGCCGCTTCACTCCGCGCGCCCCCAACACTTTAGGGAGCTGTGAGGGGGCGAGGCCCGCGGCGGGGGAGAGTGGAAGGTGGGGTGTCGGGGACTGGTCTGGCGCCGCGGCGTGAGGACCAGTGGGAAAGGAAAGTGTCCCATATGGACCTCCTGAACGAGGCAGACGGGCGGGGGGCGGAGTCTGTCGGGGAAATGGGTAATCAGGTGGGCGCCTTCTGCTCGGGAGACGGGGCCTCGCGGAGCCGTCTGGGAGGGAGGTGAGCAACATGTGGGATCGCGCGGGGGGGGGGGGGGCGGGAGGAGAAGGTGAAATGCGGTTACTTGTGGTTGGTTGTGTTTTTCCTTTAAATTTTCTTTGGAGTGTTTTGAAAAGAAAATCGAAAGCGTTTTGGCAACGTCTACCAAATTTTGTTAGGTCCTCGTCCTTTCTGTCTCTGGAACGTTCGAGGAGGGGTTGGTGAAAGCGAGTTACTGTGAACAGAGAAGCCAATAGGATTTGGAAGCCTTGAAAGGCACCGCTTTGACCTTTTGTAAAAGTTACTCGGGCTGCGGCTGCGTGTTGCGTGTTGATTTTGTGAACTGATTAAAAAGGTCTTTACAAGGAAAATTCCAAGAATGAGAAAACTTCATCAGGGAAGAGCCTCTGTGTGTGTGTGTGTGTGTGTGTGTGTGTGTGTGTGTGTGTGTTTGAACAATAGAAATACTTTTGTTGCTTTAACGGGGACGGCTGTTGTGCTTGTTAGGTTTCAAGGTAGTGGTAGCTGCCTTATAGAAGTACGAAATTTAGTTTTCCTCATTTCTATCCAGTTGTGTGCACTGAACATCAGCTGACTGCCTGGCTTGTGCTTTGAGTAGATTCCAGATCATGTTGTACTTACATTGTGGAAACGTCAAAGCAGCAAAGCTGCAACTTGGCATTTGTTAACTGTGCCCGTAAATATAATCTTTTCAATGAGGGAAGGAATTTACAGGTTGTATAATGGACTCGGGACCACCCTTTAGGGGACAGGGGGCTTTGAAGTGGTGTGGTAGAATTTTACTCTGTAGTGTTCCAGCATAAAGTAAATGGCTTTACCTTTTTCTTCAGTCTGTTACTGTGAAGCTGATAAATTTGAGATCTATAAGTTTAAGTATTTTTTAAATTTTTGTTTTGGTACAGATATTGAGACTTGAACTCAGGCCTCTATTACTTGAGCCACACCTTCACTTATGGGCTTTTTGCTAGTTAATTGGCGATGAGTGTGTCTCAGATTGTCTGCCAAGGCTGGCTTTGAATGAGGATCCTCAGATCTCAGCTTCCTGAGTAGGTCACATTATAGGTGTGAGTTACCAGCGTCCACCTTGCTAGGTTTTATTTTATTATTTTTTTTGGGGGGGGGGGTCGGTCATGAGGCATGAATTCAGGGTCTGAGCGCTGTCCCTGATCTTTTCTGCTCAAGGCCAGTGCTCTGCCACTTTGAGCTACAGCTCCGCTTTGGGTTTTCTTGTGGCTAGTTGGAGATAAGGGACTTTTTCCTGCCTAGGCTGGCTTAGAACTGTGATCCTCGATCCTTGTATCTCAGCCTCATGAGTAGCTATGATTACAGGTGTGAGCCACTGGCGCCCAGCTTAAGGTAGGTTTTAAAAAGGCACTGCTACCTTAGAATATGTCCCCAATAGTGGATATTTATTGGAATATTCCAAGCAAATCTCTACTTTCTCTTTTTGGTTCAAGACTGGAACTCAAACTCAGTACCTGACACTTTCGCTCTTGGGCTTGTGCTCTACTAACTGAGCCCTACTAACAGCCCTGAAGGGTTGCTTATTTCTTTTTTTGTTGTTGTTTTTGTTTGTTTTTGGCCAGTCCTGGGGCTTGGACTCAGGGCCTGAGCACTATCCCTGGCTTCCTTTTTGCTCAAGGCTAGCACTCTACCACTTGAGCCAGAGCACTGCTTCTGGCTTTTTTCTGTTTATGTTGTGCTGAGGAAGCCCAGGGCTTCATGCATGCTAGCTAGGCAGGCACTCTACCACTAACCCCCATTCCCAACCCTTCTTCCAAATCTTTAAAAGGTTTGAAATTGCCAATACTTTCTGTTTTGTTTTTGCTTTGCAGTGCTGGGGATAAAACCCAAGTTAAGTGCTCTATATTACTCTTCTCCCTCTTTATTTTATTATTTTATTTTTTATTTTTTGCCAGTCCTGGGCCTTGGACTCAGGGCCTGAGCACTGTCCCTGGCTTCTTTTTGCTCAAGGCTGGCACTCTACCACTTGAGCCACAGTGCTACTTCTGGCCATTTTCTATATACATGGTGCTGGGGAAGCGAACCCAGGGCTTCATGTATACGAGGCAAGCACTCTTACCACTAGGCCATATTCCCAGCCCCCTTCTCCCTCTTTAGCATACATAACTAGTATGAGGTTTTCCTTTACCTTGTCTATTATATACTTATATATTCCTAGTCCTCAGTCTTTTGAAACAAGATCTCCATAGCACAGACTGGGCTTGAACTAGAGATCATCCTGCCAAGTACTGGTACAGGTGTGCCTCACCATGTCAGGGTTGTTTATTATGTTTCAATCTGTTTCCCTTCAACAGAGTTAGAAATTACACTTTATTTAATCATGGTTAGTTTGTTTTAGAAATGTTATGCCAGGAAAATACTGCACATTGTAAGTGTGTATGTTTTTACCAGCCAAAAGAAAAGAACATTAGGTTTGTAAGCTGGGCACCAGTGGTTTACACCTGTAATCCTAGCTACTCTAGAGGTTGAGATCTGAAGATTGTGGTTTGAACCTAGCCTGGACAGAAAAGTCTGTGAGACTCTTCCGTTAACCATAAAAAGCCAGAAGTGGAACATTAGAGCACTAGCCTTGAGCATAAAAACTCAGGGACAGCTATGCCCAGAGTTCAAGCCCCAGGACTGGCCAAAGAAAAAGAAAGTTAGGTTGGGTTTCTGCCTGTATTTTTCACAAATGTCATGATATTCTGATAGTGTGCAGTGCGTTTATTATTTTTGGTGATACTGGCGTTTTTAATTCAGTGCCTTACACTTGTTAAGCAGGTGCTCTTCCACTTGAGCCCCCAGCCCTTTTTTGATAGTTTTGGGGGTTTTTGGTCAGGAATAGACTCAGGTCCCCATCCTCCTACCTATGCCTTCTTTTTTTTTTTTTGGCCAGTCCTGGGCCTTGGACTCAGGGCCTGAGCACTGTCCCTGGCTTCCTTTTGCTCAAGGCTAGCACTCTGCCACTTGAGCCACAGCGCCACTTCTGGCCGTTTTCTGTATATGTGGTGCTGGGGAATCGAACCCAGGGCCTCATGTATACGAGGCAAGCTCTCTTGCCACTAGGCCATATCCCCAGCCCCATCTACCTATGCCTTCTGATTATTTGGGGTCTGGTTTCATATTAGTTTTTTTTTTATTAGTGTAATTACATAGTAAGGTCTGAATATATAGTATTAAAATCAGTCAGACCTGGGCCTCAGTGGCTCACACCTGTAATCCTAGCTATTCAGAGGGCTGAGCTCTGAGGATCATGGTTCAGAACCATCCCAGGCAGAAAAGTCTGTGACTCTTATCTCCAAGTAACCACCAGAAAACCCGAAGTAGCGCTATGGCTCAAAGTGGTAGAATAGTAGCTTTGAAAAAGTAGAAAAGAAAATCAGAAACAACACATTGGTTATTTGGCCTTTTGTTAACTAATGTGTGTGTGTGTGTGTGTGTGTGTGTGTGTGTGTGTGTAGTGGTTGAACTCAAGCCCTTGCTGACACTCAGAAAAAGGTACTCTAGGGCTGAGAATATGGCCTAGTGGTAGAGCGCTTGCCTCATTTACATGATCCCTGGGTTCTACTCCTCAGCACCACATATCATATAGGAAAAGCCAGAAGTGGCTCTGTGGCTTAAGTGGTAGAGTGCTAGCCTTGAGGAAAAAAGAAGCCAGGGACAGTGCTCAAGCTTTGAGTTCAAGCCCCAGGACTGGCAAAAGAAGGAGGAGGAGGAGGGAGGGAGAGAGGGAGGAGGGAGGAACTCTACTATTGAGCTACACCTAAGGCCCTCTCTGATACTGGTTCTTATAACTTCATGATATAGGCATTATTCTCAATGAGGGAACCAAAAAAAGTGAGATATCTAAAAGTTATTCAGATGGAAATAAGGGGACTAGTTTGAAGTCTGTCTTAGTTTGCAATTTTTCCTAATGCAGTGATTCTTAATGTAGGTTACTGGGTAGAACTGAAAGAGTGTGTGAGCTTGGTTGAGGAAAAACTTGCCCATTTGTTCTACCTAGCTTCTAACTAGAATCTAGAATCTTTAAATTTTAATAGTAGTAACAGGCTTATGTGACTTTGTTAATAGGAAAATCAGGTAGTTTTTTGTTTTGATGGTTTTGTTGTTGGTTGTGGGGCTTGAACTCAAGGTCTGGGTGTTGTCCCTGTGCTGCTCAAGACTAGCACTCTAGAACTTTGAACCACAGCCCTACTTTGGGCTTTCTGGTGCATAATTGAAGATAAAAGAGTTCTCATGGACTTTCCTGCCCAGTCTGGCTTCTAACCTCTATCCTCAGTTCTTGGCCTCCTGAATAGCTAGAATTACATGTGTGAGCCACTGACTGGCACCTAGCTATATTGAGTCATTTTTAGTATTAATGTTTGACATTTTAAAATATGTCTAAATGTTAGTGTAATAGAGACATGTGTATATTCTTAGAATGGGTCAGGTTGTTTCGTATGTATCCATATATATATATATATATATCTTGTATAATACATATCTAACCTGTCTACTGAAGCTTCACAGTCTCTTTGAAGTACTAGTCCCATTTTAGAAGGGAACTAGGGCATAGGCCTAAAACTGTCCCAATATTACATAGCTAGTGTTGAAGCTAGAGCTATAACTTTTTTTTAAAGAGTCTTAATTGTTAACATTGGAATTGAAGGTATGTAGAGAAGGGTCAATGGTGTCAACACCATTTAATGAGTCATTTTTTTTCACAAATACAGAATAAAATCACTCTAAGATAAGGAAAAAAAGGTTTTGCTTACTTCAAACTTGGGATTTCATGTCTTAGCCTACCAGATGCTGCAATTTAGAACTTCTAAACCCTTGAACTATACTGTAATAGATAGCTATAGACACTAAACATCTTATTTTTTTGTAATACATGTGGACCTGACCCTATATACAAGGGAAAATACTAACTTTTTAGTATTTTATCCTGATTTTTAAAAGTTTTTAATTTTTTTAAAATTCTTAGCCCTGAAAAGATACAGTGTCTTATCTGAAAAGAGGTTTAAAAAAGTTTAGGCAATTCTTAAAATTGTCAGAGTGTTCTGGTTTAAATTCTTTTTTTTGGTTGGTCGTGGGGCTTGAACTCAGGGCCTAGGCGCTGTCCCTAAGCCTCTGTGCTCAGGGCTAGTGCTATACCACTTGAGTCACAGCACCACTTCCTGGTTTAAATTCTATTACACATTCTGTTAAGTTTGAAACAGCAGTATGTACTTTACATCTGAGTGCTATCACATTCACATTGTTGTGCAAACCATCACCACTATCTACACCCAGAACTAATTTCTTTTGGGAAAACTGAAACCCATTGTGGTGCATACCAGTGATACCTGCACTTGGAAAGCTGAGGTAGGAGGTTTCAGAGTTCCAGACAGGCCAGTCTAAGTTATATGTATATCTGTATATCTTGTCTCAAAACCTCCCCGAATCTCTGAACCTATTAAATAATAGCTCATTTTTCTTTTTTTGCACTTCATAATTTGGGAAATAATTTTACCATTAAGCTTTCTGACAAGTGTTTTCTCCTTTTTAGATGGTAACATTTAATATTTTATTTTATTTTATTATTATTTTTTTGGCCAGTCCTGGGGCTTGGACTCAGGGCCTGAGCACTGTCTCTGGCTTCTTTTTGCTCAAGGCTAGCACTCTGCCACTTGAGCCACAGTGCCACTTCTGGCGGTTTTCTATATATGTGGTGCTGGAGAATAGAACCCAGGGCTTCATGTATACGAGGTGAGCTCTCTTGCCACTAGGCCATATTCCCAGCCCTAGCTAGGTAATCTTAAATAAATAAATGGTAGTACTATACCTTTTATCCCAACTATAATCCTTCACATTTTCTACTAACTTGGTTTATAGTTTTTAGAAGTTGCTGAATAGTAATTTTTTTTCAGATAAATAAGGTTTTTTTTAACCATTTAAAAAAAACTTTTCCAATTCTTACTACCTCCCAAGGGGCAGTTTTAGAAATTCCAGTCAAATCATTCATGTTTACCACAAGGTTTCCAATGTTCACCTTCAGTTGGAAGAAAATGGTTACTTGAAGCCTCTCTCTGTTCCCATCGGTCCTCCTGATCCCAGGTGGCCTGGGGAGGCTGTTTGGAACTCGGATACCGGCAGAGGCCGCGTGTTCCATGTCTTCCTACACTTCCAGAGTTTTCTTCACCCAGGCGTCTTCCCCAAAAAAGGTGGTTAAGGACTCTTCTTGGCCCATGCACCAAATGTAATGGGGATCCCCCCAAGGAGGGGCCCACAATGTAACTGAGTCCGAGGGTGGGGGAAATCCCCCATCACTCCAAGTGTCCACCATGCAGAGACAGTCTCAAGTAAAAAGATGGATTTGTTGGGGAAGTAAAAAGTATATTGACCGGCCAGGGTCACGGCCCAGACTCGGAGCTGGAACCTAAATCGTAAAAAGCAGGCTGGCCCGGCAAGGGCCGCAGCCCAGACTCGGGAGCTGGGACCACGGCGCCGCTGAATAGTAATTTTAAGAAATATTTAGAGGAAGAAAATGCATGAACAAATTGTAAAGTTTTTATTTTTGTGGTGCTGGGGATCAAACTCAGTGTCTTGCATGTGCTAAGCCAGAGCTGTGCCACTGAGCTGTTTACTTCAAGCTTCTGTAAACTGTGAGATATTTGCCAAGGGAAGTTAAAGTTAATGAGTAAGTAAATGTGAATAGTTTTTGAACAGTTTGATTTTGGAATATTTATTGAGATAGATACACAATTTAAAATTCAGTAAAAATTTTGTTAAATAGTAGTTGTAATAGATTGAAAATAAGTTGAAAAAAAGTACAAAAAGTGGAATGAAATTCCCAGAAGTAAGCATGAATATGTTCACATGGTATTTCAAATTATAGTATGTAAAATAGTAGAGACATTAATATTTAACTTTGTATTTGATAATTTGTGTTTATTTGGACTGATAGCTTCATATTCCCAACTAATAAAAGTAATCTTTGATAATAGGCATGGACATTTCAAATATGTAATTTGGGTTAATTACCTTGGAGTATAAAATATAATTTTTACCTTGTAGTTAGAAATGGAGTTTGAGCATGTATTATAGAAGAGTACAAGTTGAGGAATGCTGTAAAATGTGAAGTTACAGAAAAGAATTCTTACTTTCTCTTTGGATATGCTTAAGTGCAAATGGAAAATGACTTGTTGGCTATACTAGAGTGTGTGTATATATAAACAATATAGTTGAACAAAAAAGGGCTTGAAATTCTATAAGTTGGGTTATAAGTACACTTTCTTGGTAAGTGTCATTCCTTTTATTCTCCCCCATTAAATATCTTCTTAAAAAATAATTCATATGATCTGTGGTTTACTTTTGTGGGGGGGGAGGGGTGGGAGATGTTGAGGGTAGCCCAGGGTCTCCTACATGCTAGGCAAGTGCCCTGCCCTACTGCTGAGCATCTGTGTCCATGTTATGTTTTCTTTGAAATTCAGCACTTGCTTAAGGCAGGCTTCCAATCTTGAAAATACTGTAAATGTTTTGTGGATGCTATTTTTATTTTCTGTAAGGGTTTGGGAATAATTGATTCAGATGTTCATTGTATGGCTTGAGGCAGGTGACAAAACTTGTGAACATCAAGATCCTGTCTATAATTTGTTGCTGTCTGTCTTCTGACACAGTTTTATTTGTGGAGTTTTTCTATTATGTCTTATAATACAATCTGATTGTGGGCATCATTATGCTATTGTTTAATCTTCACAGCTGTATTGTAGGTATAAATTAGTAACATGTAAGTTGTTGCCTTCCAAAGTCCTCTGAAATTCATGTTTTATATGGCATATGGTTCTGGAAAGTTTTTGAACCCCATCGTAGCATATTGATAATTGCAAAAAAAAAAAAAACACAACAGAAAAAAACTTGTGAGATACCATTGATGAAAGAGATTCCATTGATGAAACTTTTGCAGGTGTGTTTTGTTTTGTTTTTGTTTTTGTTGTGAGTCCTGGGGCGTGGACTCAGGGCCTGAGCACTGTCCCTGGCTTCTTTTTGCTCAATGCTAGCACTCTACCACTTGAGCCACAGCGCCACTTCTGGCTTTTTTCTATATATGTGGTGCTGAGGAATCAAACCCAGGGCTTCATGTATACGAGGTGAGCACTTTACCACTAGGACATATTCCCAGCCCTGTTTTTGAGGTTAGTACAGGCGCTTTAATTAAGGGCCTCTGGCTCTGACTTGGTAATTTTGATTAAGGCTGGTACTCTACTACTTGAGCTATAGCTCCACTTTCTAACTTGTGCTTTAATTTCAGCTTTTTCACTAATCTCAGTCTCTTCACTAAGTCTTGTTTTTTGGGAAAACGAACCATAATAGCTAATTGCTTTATATTATTTTTTAAGTGGTAGAAGGACATACTTTCAGCTGGGTATAATGGTATATGCCTGTACTTGGGAAAGTTGAAGTAGAAGGATAATGAGTTTGAGGTCATCCTGGGCTGCCTAAGCAGTTTGGGCTGTTGCAAAACATAATAAAAACAAAAAATATAGTATGCTTTTGGTTGAGAAAAATCTTTTTTTTTTTTTTTTCTTAAATGAAGATTGCAGGGCTTGGGATGTGGCTTATGTGGCTTAGTGGTAGAGTGTTCACCTAGCATGCATGAAGCCCTGGGTTTGATTCTTCAGTACCACATAAACAGAAAAAGCCGGAAGTAATATTTAAATGAATATAATTGAAAAAGTGCAGGTGGTTCTCTGTAGTCTTGAAATTTTTTTGCTAATGGAAATGTAAGAAGAATGTTAAGTTATAACATATTCATTTTTCCTTTCTTGACTGTTCCTTTGTCAGACTATTTGGACCAATCTTTGGTTCATAGAATATCCCTTTATAAATGATTGGCTTCATTTATTATGGGTGTGTGTGTGTGGGTGTGTGTGTGTTTGTGTTGCCTGTACTGGGGCTTGAACTTGGGTCTTATGCTTTTATTTGACTTTTTTGCTCAAGGCTGGCATTTTACCACGTGAGATTCTGGTTTTTTGTTTGTTTGTTTTTGCTGGTTAATTGGAGATAATAGTTTCATGGACTTTCTGCTTGGTTGGTTTCAAACCATGATCCTAGATCTCAGCCTCCTGAACATGAGCTACCAGTGCCTGGCTGGCTATGCTTGTTTTTCTTACTTTTTAAATGTGTGTGTTCTGGGGCTTGAACTCAGGGCCTAGGTTCTGTCCCTTAGCTTTTTTGCTCAAGGTTGGTTATTGAGCCATAGCTCTACTTCCTGCTATTTGGTTGTTTATTAGAGATAAGAGTCACAGACTTTTTCCTTCCTGGTCTGGCTTCAAACTATGATCATCAGTTCTCAGCCTCCTGAGAAGCTAGGATTTTATGTGTGAGCCCTCAGCGCCCAGCAGGTGGTTGGCTTTAAAACAAGGACAAAAATACATGAATGAGGGCTGGGAATATGGCCTAGTGGCAAGAGTGCTTGCCTCATATACATGAAGCCCTGGGTTTGATTCCTCAGCACCACATATATAGAAAAGGCCAGAAGTGGCGCTGTGGCTCAAGTGGCCGAGTGCTAAGCCTTGAGCAAAAAGAAGCCGGGGACAGTGCTCAGGCCCTGAGTCCAAGCCCCACGACTGGCAAAACAACAACAACAAGAACAACAACAAAAAACCATGAATGAATATTACTAGGGGTTGAGTATGAGCTCAAGCTTAAAGCTATACTACAGAGGTGAGGAATTTAACTCTGTTGGGATTAGGATTTTCTTGTCAGAGTAGGAAAGTCAGGAGCAATGGAAAGTTTGTGTAGCACATATGATAAACAGATAGATGACTATACTTCATCCCATTTTGTCCTCAGTGATTATAGTTTATACTTATTAACTAGGACAGATATCTCATTCTATATCATTCTCAAAATGGAATTGGGACACAGTACAACAGCTTGAATTCAGGACCTTGTGCTTGCTACGTAGGTGCTCTAATAATACCTAAGCCATACTCCCAGACCTTTTTTTCTTTAATTATTTATTGGATGGAGTTTGGTGTTTTGCTTTGGTCTGACCTTGGACCATGATCTCCTCTCCTGTCTATGCCTTCCAAGTAGCAGGCACATCATACCAAGCTTGTTGTTGAGATAGTATCTTGATAACTTTTTGCCCATGGTGGCCTGGAACTATAACCCTTCAATCTCTGCATCCTAAGTAACTGGGATTACAGATGTATGCCACTACAAATGGCCCAAATGCTCTAGTTTGTATGGTAAATTTCCATGAGATCAGTGGTTCACTATGTGCTTATTGGCAAGAATTTTATTTTTTTCTTCAAAAAAAGGAAAAGTGGGACTGGGAATATGGCCTAGTGGTACAGTGCTCGTCTCATATACATGAAGCCCTGGGTTTGATTCCCCAGCACCACATATATAGAAAACGACCAGAAGTGGCGCTGTGGCTCAAGTGGCAGAGTGCTAGCCTTGAGCAAAAAGAAGCCAGGGACAGTGCTCAGGCCCTGAGTCCAAGGCCCAGGACTGGCAATAAATAAATAAATAAAATTGTTATTGAATTGACTGGAGGAAATTAAGCTTATAGAATGGAAAAGTTGCATTGGAGCATGGCAAGGAAAACAAGATTCTAGTCTTTTGAGTTGTGGAAAGGAAACAATAGGAAGGCAGAAATTTAGTATATGACATAATAGGAATACTTGAGGATGTACAGAAGAGCAAAATATGGACTGAAAGTGTGGTGGAGCAACTACCTAGCAAGCATGAGGCCCTGCATTCAACCTTCGCACTGACAAAAATTGTTCTCCCTCTAGCCACCTCTCTCTCGCTTTCCCCCCCTTCCTCTCTTCCCCTCTCCCTCTCTGTGTCTCCCCCTTCCCCCCTCTCCTCACTCATACTATTTGGCCACAGTGTCTCATGCTTGTAATTCCAGTTATTTTGGAGGTGGAGGAGGGTTGCAAGTTTGAGCCTTGCCTGATTAATTCAGTGTGAGATTTTGTCTTTTTACTTCAAAGAGGTAAAAAATCCTGATGTTGTAATTCAGTGATAGAATGCTTGCCTAGCCTGTGGGAGGCCCTGAGTTCAAACCCCAGTACTGCCTCACACACACACACACACACACACACACACACACACACACACACAAACAACAACAACAACAAAAAGCACAAAAAACCAACTCAGACTCTTAAGCCCGGCATGAGGGGTAAGCACTGTAGTCTTGGGAGGCTAAAGCAGGTGAATTGTTTGAGCTCAGGAGTTTGAGAGACCAGCCTGGGCTATGTAATCATACCATCTGTAAATGAAAAATAGACTTTGAGGCCAGGCTAGGTTCCTGCTTTGACTGGGTCACCTTCCGGTTATGTACCTGTAGGCAAGTTGTTTAACCTGTTTCTTAGTTTCCTTATTTGTAAATTGAGGACAATACTAATATATACTAAGAATATTCCTGTCTGTCTCAGAGTCATTAAGAGGTTTAGCAGGGCAAAACATTTAAAAGCATAAGCATTATATATGAGCTTCAGCTTCTATGTATACATATGAAAAGTGTCCTTATCTCCATTGTATACAATGTGATTTTTGTTTTGTTTTTTAGCTGGAGTTTGAATCCGGGGTTCTACATTTGCAGGCAAGGGCTTTGCCACTTAAGGCCCACTCTCTTAGTCCTTGTTACTTTAGTTAAAGGTAGGGTCTCTCAGTTTAGTTCTGATCAGGCCTCAGACCTCAGACCTTCCCACCCAGGGACTTTGCAGAAGAGTTCACAAGACCCCTTCTCCCTTCTCAGTCACCAGCTGGGTATGGTGGTGTATACCTGTCATCCTAGTTTCAAGGAAGCTGAGATGGGGAAATCAAGGTTCTTTGTCAGTCTCAGTCAGGCAGAAAAGTTCAGGGGACCCCATCCATCCCAACTGGAGAATGGTGGTGCACACCTGTTATCCAGCTATGGTGGAATTTAAAAATAGGATCGAGATCTAGGCTTATGCCTAGAAAAGAAGATAGACCCTGTCTCAAAAGTATACAGTATAAGAAAGGCTAGAGGTGTGGCTCAAGTGATAGGTTATCTGCCTAGCAAGCTTGAGGCCCTGAGTTCAAACCCCAATACTGCAAAAGCCATCCTTCAGAACAGAACAATACCATGCCAACAAGAATTTGTTATCTATTTGTTTAATTTATTTTTGTGACTTTCCTAGTGATTGGTCTCAAGACCTGGATGCTGTCCTGAATGTTCCCCCCTCCCACTACCACTACAACTTGAGTCACAGCTCCACTACTGGCTTTTTTTGGTGGGGGGGGGGAGTAGTTAATTGGAGATAAGAGTCTCTTAAATTTTCCTGTCCAGGCAGGCTTCGAACTGCTCAGTCTTCAGATACCAGCCTTCTAGATAGCTAGGATTAAGATGTGAGCCACCAGTGCCCAGTTATTTTTTCTCTCCTCTCCTCCTTCTTCTCCTCCTCCCCCTCCCCCTCCTCCCCCTTGTTATTCTTTGCCAGTCCTGGGGCTTGAACCCAGGGCCTAGGCACTGTCCCTGAGCTTCTTTTTGCTCAAGACCAACACTCAACCACTTGACCCACAGCGCTTACTTCCAGCATTTTCTGTTTATGTGGTACTGAGGAATCATACCCAGGACTTCATGCATGCTAGGCAAGCACTCTATCACTAAACCACATTCCCAGTCCCCCTTTTTTTCCCTTTCTTATCTGATTAGAATTTTGCATAAATCAGACCTGTCCTTGCTTACCTGGGAATGATAAACATTGCTGAGTGGTTCATCTATTAATTTAGCTATAGTTTAGACATTTTTGTCAAGTATTTAATTAAATTTATCTATTTATATTTATTTATAAACAGTCTAATGGACTTCAAATTCCAGATCTTCCAGATTCATTCTTCCATAACTGTAGAGTCCCCCCTCCTCCCGATATTGAGGCTTGAACTCAGGGCCTGGGCACTGTTCCTGAGCCTCTGTGCTCAAGACTAGCACTCTACCACTTGAGCCACAGCACCACTTCTGGCTTTTTCTGAGTAGTTTATTGGAGATAACAATCTCACAGGCTTTCCTACTTGGGCTGGCTTTGAACGGTGATCCTCAGATCTCAGCCTCTTAAGTAGCTAGGATTACTGTTATGAGCCACCAGCACCCCACTGTAGAGGGTCTTTTTTGGAAGTTTTTGTTTTTATTTCTTTGATTTTTGTTTGTTGTTGTTTGAGACAGGGCCTTACTACATAGGCAACACTAGCCTCAAACTACAATCCTAACTCTGCACTTGAACACTGGAATCAAAGGCATGCACCACCATGGCTGGCTCCCAGCAGTATAGGATTGTGGCGGGGTGGGGGGGCTTACCTAGAGTTCTAGGGCTTGAATTCAAGGTCTGGATACTGACCTGAGCTGTTTTGCTAAAGGCTAGCACTCTACCACTCCAGCCACAACTTCACTTATGAATTGTGGGTGGTTAATTTGAGATCTAAGAATAGAGGTTGAAGCCAGCCCAGGCAGAAAAGTGGGTGAGACTCTTAGCCCCATTGACCACCCAAAGTGCCATAAGTGAGGCTGTGGCTCAAGTGGTAGAGCACTGGCTTTGAGGAATAAAAGCTCAGAAGCAGCATCCAGGCTGTGAGTTCAAGCACCAGGACCAGCACAAAACCAAACCAAACAAAAATTAATAACAAAAAACTAGTTGGTTTTTTTCCTGTCCTAATTATGAAATAAGGGACTTTTGAATTATTTCTTAAGTCAAAATCTTGCTACATTCAAGCATTGTTGGTTCACACTTGTAATCCTAATTACTCAGGAGGCTGAGATCTGAGAAATGTGGTTCAGAGTCAGCCTGGGCAGGAAAATAAGACTCTGATCTCTAGTTAACTACCAAAAACCAGAAATGGAGCTGTGGCTCAAAGTGGTAAAGGACTAGCCTTAAGCACAAAAGCTCAGGGACAGTGCCCTAGCCCTAAGTTCAAACCCCAGGATTGGCACACATGTGTGTGCACACACACATGGTATTTCTAACAGCCCTGAAACACTCCCCCCCATATTGCTGACAGCACTGAAAACACACACACACACAGACACACACACACACACACACACACACACAGTATTTATAACTGCCCTGAAACAAAAAACCAAGCATTGTAATTTTAAATTTACACCACATGAAAAAAAGGCTTTTGAATTCCATGTAATATTTTTTCTTGCCCAACAGAATGATGTGATTGCCAAATATTCTTTTTTTGTATACTATAGGCAATTTGATGCACACAGACATTGAAGGGTCTAGTCTGTCTGATTTACAGTAGTAGCTAAATACAAAGACCTAGCTGCTCTGCCTTTCTTGAGACAGTTGCCTAATTACAAATAATGTCTTGCATACCTGGACTATAATACAAGGCGAGCACTTTAGCACTAGGCCATATTCCCAGCCCCTGGAACTATAATACAATGTTAACAAGATAGAGTACAAATAAAGTAGAGAGCAGTGCATGAAACAAATGAAAGCTTAAGAAATTTGATAAAATAGGTATAATGCTTTTAATGATGAGGAAGCTGTTGATAATTAGCTACTATCAACATAACTTTTGAGATAGAAAAGTTAACTCCTCCCTTCCCCCCAGATGCCTCTCAGTTGTTAGGATTACTCTTTAATTTAACTTTAGGATAGTACATTAGGACAAGCCAAGTTTGGTGATTCCCTAGGATCCTAGTTTTTTAGCCTAGGTATACAAAAGTCATCATCAAGGCCTGAATCATGGTCTGAGGTCAATCTAGGCAAAAAAGTGAGAGAACCTTATCTGAAAAATAACTAAAGCAAAGAGCCTTGGAAGGTGTGGCTGGAAGTGTCAGCTTTAGGCTCTTAAGGTCATCCCCCCATATGTGGGGTGTTTTGGTGCTATGGTTTGGATGTGATTTGTCCCACAAAAGTTTGCTAACTAGAAACATGTCTCCAGTGTGACATAGTTGAGATATGGCAAACCATTTAAGGGGTGAGGTCTGATAGAAGGTAATTATGTTACAGCCTTAGTTGTACAAAAGGGAGTTTTATTGTAATGTTCCATACATAAATACAATGTATCCTGATGAACCTTACTCAACCTTACTCCAACACTCACTCACCACTTCTTGAAACAATTTCAACTGGTTTCATTGTTCAGTCTTCAATACATGCAAATAAGCTGCTTGGACTGTATTCATCCTTTTTACCCTCTTAGCCCTTCCCTCTCCTACTAATACCCCTCTATACCAAGCTTGCTTTACTTTCCTGTCATTCAATTAGTGTCTAATTATACCAAAGAATTTCACCATGGTATTTCAGAGCAATATATATTTCAGAATCACCTAGTCTGTTTTCTTTTTCCCAGCCCCCTAATCTACTATTGATCAACAACTTCCATTGGGATTCCTTATGCCATCTTTATACGTAGTTGCAATATATTTCAAAATTATTTACCCTCTATCTTACTTTTTCCCTTTTCCTTCCCTCTCATCCTCTAGTCTCATAGTAAGAATTATGTTCCTCTTTCTGTATATACCCCCCCACATACTCACATATGTGTATGTGTGTATAGTCCATGAATTTGTATAGCTTTAATGTCTATCGAGCTTTTGCAAACGAACAAAAATAAGCAATATTTAGCACAGGCTTACTACTATAATCTTAGCTAGTCAGGAGGCTGAGATCTGGTTTGAAGCAAGCCTGGACAGAAAAGTCCAGGAGACTTTTATCTCCAATGAACTACTCAGAACAAACTAGAAGTAGTACTGTGGCTCAAGTGGTAGAGTGCTAGCCTTGAGTACAAAGAGGCTCAAGGATAGCATCCAGGCCCTGAGTTCAAGCCCCAGGACCAGAAAAAAAAAATCCCCAAAACAAAAATAATACTTGGCTTTTGGGCTTGTCTTGTTTTCTATGTTCTCTGATGTTCTCTAATCCACCATTTTTCTGCAAATTACATGATTTTGTTTTTACTCCTGGCTGTATAAGATCCTTTGTTGGGACCTTGGCTGAAAATGTTGGTTAAAATATTCTTTTTAATTTTTTAAAAAGAGAACTTTTAAGTTAATAATAAGAAAACAACCAAAGGGCTGGGAATGTGGCTTAGTGTTAGAGTGCTTGCCTAGCATTCATGAAGCCCTGAATTTAATTCCTCCGTACCAGATAAACAGAAAAGGCTGGAAGTGGTGCTGTGGCTCAAGTGGTAGAGTGCTAGCCTTGAGCAAAAGGAAGCCAGGGACAGTGCTCAGTCCCTGAGTTCAAGCCACAGGTCTGGCAAAAGAAAAAGGTTGTTTTCCTTTTCTTTCATTTACTTTTCTTCCTTCCTTCCCTCCCTCCCTCCCTCCCTTCCATCCTTCCTTCCTTCCTTCTTTGGGGGGACAGTCCTAGGGCTTGAACTCAGGCTTGGATACTGTCCCTGAGCTTATTTTGCTCAAGGCTAGCTAGCACTGTACTACTTGAGCCACAGCACTGCTTCTGGCCTTTTCTGTTTATGTGGTACTGAGGAATCAAATCCAGGGCTTCATGAATGCTAGGTAAACACTCTACCACATTTCCAGCCCTAAAATCTAAAAAAAAAAAAAAAAAAAAAAAATTAGAAAGTGACCAGGTACCAGTGATTCATGCCTGTAATCCTAGCTATTGAGGCTGAGATCTGAGAGGATCACCTTTCAAAAAGCAGCCTGGGCAGGGATCCATGTGACTCTTTTATCTCCAATAAGCTATCCCCCCCCCCCCAAAAAAAAAAAGCCAACAAAAAACTGGAAGTGGTGGAGAATTCAAGCCCTAGGACCAGCAAAAACAAAGTAAATCATGAAGTGCCTATCCAGAGATGGAAGATGGTAAAACTGGGGTTAACCATGACATCTATTGATCATTGGTGACCCAGAGCTGTAATGTGTTTGTGTGTGTGTGTGTGTGAATATGTGTTGTTACTAGGACTTGAGCTCAGGGCCTCACACTCTCATCGTGGCTTTTTCTGCACATAGCTAGTGCTCTACCACTTGAGGTCATACCTATAGTCTAACATTTTACTGGTTAATTGGAAATAGTCTCACATACCTTTTTTTTTTTTTTTTTTTGCCAGTCCTGGCCCTTGAACTCAGGGCCTGAGCACTGTCCCTGGCTTCTTTTTGCTCAAGGCTAGCACTCTACCTCTTGAGCCACAGTACCACTTCTGGCCTTTTCTACATATGTGGTGCTGGGGAATCGAACCCAGGGCTTCATGTATGCAAGGCAAGCACTCTTGCCACTAGGCCATATTCCCAGCCCCTCACATCTTTTCTGTCCTAGCTGGCTTGAACCTTGATTATCCAGATCTCAGCTTCATGAGTAGATAGGATTATAATCATAAGCCACTGGTGCCTGGCTAGAAGCTGAGTCTTATTAATTCAGTAACTTTGAGAATCTGTAGGTTTACTCACCCTGAATTTTGCAGGTGTTGGGCATTTTGGGGTATTGGTAATACCCTAATGGTTGGTCCGTGGCAAGAACTTCTTCTGGGTAGGGCATTATAACAATTTCCTAATATTTCAGTGTGTGACAGTTGTTTTTAAATTTTTTCAGTGTCAGCCTTAATTTCGAACATTTGCAGGTCCTAAACATTAGTTAACTAGTTTTCTGTCCATTGGATTCATATTCTGGGGCCAACCATCCATTGAAAGGGTCTGGAGTTGAGAAGACAGTCAAGAGTAACTTTGAGGGGCTGGGAATATGGCCTATTGGCAAGAGTGCTTGCCTCCTACACATGAAGCTCTCGGTGATTCCCCAGTACCACATATATGGAAAACGGCCAGAAGGGGCGCTGTGGCTCAAGTGGCAGAGTGCTAGCCTTGAGCGGGAAGAAGCCAGGGATGGTGCTCAGGCCCTGAGTCCAAGGTCCAGGACTGGCCAAAAAAAAAAAAGAGTAACTTTGAAAATAGAGTACTCTGTTGTTTTCCCCTAGTGAGGGAAGAAAAGCATTTGTGCACTCTATTCTTTCCTCAGTTCCTCTCTCCAGTGTTTTATCTTTTCCTATTCTTTCCTCCCAAGTCTTCATGATTAATTTCTGCTCTCACCTCTGTGCCTGTGATTAGATAATATATCCAAAATGTTATTGTAAATGGAAATACTTTATAGTAGACATAATGTGGAGTATCCATTTTTAGAATAGATCAAAAAGAGAAAGATCCCTGTTTTTGACTTGGAGTAAAATTTCCAGTGATAAGATTCCTAAAACTTAGAGTATTGTGTTACAACTTTGCTGGCAATTAAAGCAATGTATTCTGTGAAATTGCTATAAATAATAAAAAGCTGCTTTAGACTAACAAACACTAATATCTCAAAAATGAATAGTTTGAAAATTTTTGGTGCTATTTTCAGGTAGGTAAGGATAAAGTAATCTTTAAGTAGTATAGTATCTTATAGAGATTCATGCAGATATTTATTAATGTAAAGATTTTTCTATTTCCAAACTGATCAGAATTAAACAAAAAGGTAATATTTGCTAATACTTACTAATATTAAATTACTTGATTTATTTTTACATTTAAGTATTTTTTCTAAATTTATTATTTTAACTCAGTTTTAAAATTTACAAATAGAGCCTTTGATTTTTTAGCAGGTAACATCTAAAGGGACTGGTTTAAATCCTAATGCCAAAGTATGGCAAGAAGTTCCTCCAGGAAATCCTGATGCCACTCCCGTGACTCATGGAACTGAAAGCTCTTGGCATGAAACCGCAGCAACATCAGGATCGCTTCCTGAGGGTAAGCACTAAATATTTCAGCACAAAAGTCCATTTTTAGTTAATACAGAGCTTTGAGATAAATTTTTTAAATTATTTTATCCTGTTGATCAGCTTTTTGTCATTGTAGAAAAAATACCTGAGGGCTGGGAACATGGCCTAGTGGCAAGAGCGCTTGCCTCCTACACATGAAGCTCTCATTTCGATTCCTCAGCACCACATATATGGAAAACGGCCAGAAGGGGCGCTGTGGCTCAGGTGGCAGAGTGCTAGCCTTGAGCGGGAAGAAGCCAGGGACAGTGCTCAGGCCCTGAGTCCAAGGCCCCAGGACTGGCAAAAAAAAAAAAAGAAAGAAAGAAAGAAAGAAAAAATACCTGAGAAAAATCAATTTTAAGAAGGAAAGATTTAGTTCAGTTTTCCATTCATGATCACTTGACCCTGTTGCTTTGGGTCTTTGCTGAGGTTAAACATCATCATGGGGAGCTTACTGTGGAGAAGAGCCTCTAACTTCATGGGACTTTGGAGGAGAAAAAGATGACAGAGCTAGAGATCACTTGCTTCAACTCAGTTCCACTTCCCTTGTTTTTATCACTTCCAAATGGTTCCTTAAATTAGGAATCCATCAGTTAGATTAATACATTGTTAAGGTGAGAGTCCTCATGATCCAGTTATTTCCCCCCATCTGAACATTGCTTCATTGGAGACCACGCTTTCATCATTTGAGTCTTTGAGGAATATTCCAGGTCCAAATTACCTCATTTGGTAAAAATGTATGTGTTTAGCTTATAGTTTACATACAGTTCTTACTTATACCCAATGAATTGTCACTAATTCCAAGTAGGATCTGTTCTTTAGGTCTGGTATCTAACCTATTTATATTTGTCATTTATAGTTTATTATTTATAAATTAATTTTGATTTGTCATCATTGAGTCTTATTTACTATTTGACCTTAGACAAAGTGACTTCTGTATTTGTTTACTCTTATTTGCAAATTAGAAGTAGTAATTGCCTATAGTAAAGGATTTTCACAAAATTAAGCAAATAAAGTATATGGAATAGTATTGATACATAGAGAGTGCTATGTAAGTTTCAGTTATTGTTCATCATTTTAGCTTACCCATAATGGTAAAGCCTATCTTTTCTGGAGAAATAAGTATTACTTAAGACTATGTGGTCATCTCAACTAGTATAATTCTTTTAAATCTTTATTGAAGATCTATTCCCCAGAGTTCCTAAGATAGGATCTATCTAGCTCTTACTCATTTAGTATATCTTTCGTTTAATGCAGGTAATTCAGAGCTTTCAGAGAATATGTGTAAGGAATATGAAGTAATGTATTCTTCATCTTGTGAAACTGCAAGGAATACTACAGGCATTGAAGAATCAACTGATGGAATGATTTTAGGACCTGAAGATCTGAGTTATCAAATATATGAGATTTCTGGTAACCTTTGTAGTTTTACTAATAAACTGAGAATTCACTAGCTTAACCACCCCATATCGTTGTTAAACATGTGGCATTGATCAGTTTGTTTTCTTCTACAGAAAGAAGCTTATGTTAATAGAATGTTAGGTGTTGTTTAAAAGTGCTTTTGTCAGCCAGGCACCTGTGGCTTGTATGTGTAATCCTAGCTACTCAGGAAGCTGAGATCTGGGGATCACAGTTTGAAACCAGCTCTGGCAGGAATGTTTAGTGGAGATTTTGTGTTTGTTGTTGGTAGTAGGGCTTGAACTTGGGGCCTGGGTGTTCTCTCTGAGCTCTTTTCCCAAGGCTAGTGTTCTACCATTACACCACACACAGTATCCCTTCCCATTTTCTGGTGGCTAATTGGAGATAAGAATCTCTCAGATTTTTCTGCTTGGGCTGGCTTTGAACCTTTATTCTCAGATCTCAGCCTCTTGAGTAGTTAGGATTACAGGCGTGAGCCACCTGCACCTGGCTAGTAGAGACTCTTTTTAGTTGCTACTAAACTACCAAAAAAGCCAAGAGTGGAGCTGTGTGGCTCAAGGGATTGAGCACTAGCCTTGAGCAAATGAAGCTCAGGCACAGTACCTAAACCCAGAGTTCAAGCCCCAGAACTGGCACAAAAATAAACTTTTACCGATACTTGAGCCAGGTGCCACTGGGTCATCCCTACAATCCTAGCTACTCAAGAGGCTGAGATTTGAGGATTGCAGTTTGAAGCCAGCCTGGGCAGAAGTGTCCATGAAAATTTTTATCTCCAGCACCACAAAGCCTGAAGTAGAGCTTTGGCTCAAGTAGCAGACTGCTAGCCTTGAACACAAAACACAGGGACAGCCAGCACCCAGGCCTTGAGTTCAAGTCCAAGGAAGGGCACCAAAAGAAAAAAAAAGTACTCTAAAACCCAAATGAAGTTTTTTTTTTTGTTAGTCCTGGGGCTTGGACTCAGGGCCTGAGCACTGTCCCTGGCTTCTTTTTGCTCAAGGCTAGCACTCTGCCACTTGAGCCACAGCGCCACTTCTGGCCATTTTCTGTATATATGGTGCTGGGGAATTGAACCGAGGGCCTCATGTATATGAGGCAAGCACTCTTGCCACTAGGCCATATCCCCAGCCCTCCAAATGAAGTTTGTAAGTTATTTTGATGCTTGTACTGGGACTTGAACTCAAGTTCTTGAGCTCTCATTCACCTTTTGTTGTTGTTGTTGTTGTTGGTCATGGGGCTTGAACTCTGGACCTGGACATTGTCCCTGAGCTCTTTTGCTCAAAGCTAGTGCTCTAGGACTGTGAAGAGTTTTGAAGAATCTCACAGACTTTCCTGCCTTGGCTGGCTTCAGACT
The DNA here is from genome assembly GCF_023159225.1 of Perognathus longimembris pacificus. Classification (NCBI taxonomy): domain Eukaryota; kingdom Metazoa; phylum Chordata; class Mammalia; order Rodentia; family Heteromyidae; genus Perognathus; species Perognathus longimembris. The sequence goes on along the minus strand of NC_063161.1, from coordinate 53,811,796 downwards.
GTGATCCTCATACCTCAGCATCCTCAGTAGTAGGTGTGAACCACTGGTTCCCTGGCTTCATTCAGCCTTATTTTCCCCCCTCAAAGCTGACATTCTAACACTTGATCCACGAAAGAATGTTTTATGAGCCCCTATTAAACAGAATAACTATGAAATTAAAGATACTAGGAAAAAGATAAAAGACATTCAAATTATAACCTTTGAAAGGGCCCAAATTTCTTGGAATTATTACAGGTTCTATCAGTTTTCCTGTCACTTTGGTCAGCATGACATATATCTTAAAAACAAGTGTTCAGCCTAGGCTCCCGTGACTCACATAACTCACATATATAATCCCAGCTCTTCAGCAGACTGAGATCTGAGAATAAAGGTTCAAAGCCAGCCCAAGAGGAAAAGTCTGGGAGACTCTTATCTCTAATTAACCAGCAAATAATCAGAACCAGAAGTATAGTTCAAGTGATAGAGCACTAGCTTTGAGCAGAAAAGTTAAGTGAAAGTATGAGGTCCTGAGTTCAAGGCCCTATAGAGACACAAAAAAGCATAAGTAAAATTTTTTTTTTTGCCATTCCTGGGCCTTGGACTCAGGGCCACCTTAGCACTGTCCCTGGCTTCCTTTTGCTCAAGGCTAGCACTCCCACTTGAGCCACAGCGCCACTTCTGGCCATTTTCTATATGTGTGGTACTGGGGAATCGAACTTAGGGCTTCATGTATACGAGGCAAGCTCTCTTAGCGCTAGGCCATATTCCCAGCCCCTGTTGGGTAGTATTTTGCTAGTTAATGGGACATAAGAGTTTCTCAAATTTCTTAAGTAGGTAAGATTACAGGCGAGAGTCACTGGTGCTTAGTTTCAGTTACCACTTTTTTTTGGGCGGGGGGCATTCGTAGGGTTTGAACTCAGGGCCTGGACGCTGTTCCTGAGCTTCCTTTTGCTCTAAGCTATCACTTCATCACTTGAGCCACTGTGCCACTTCTAGCCTTTTCTATTTGTGTGGTACTGAGGAATTGAACCCAGGGCTTCATGCATGCTAGGCAAGCACTCTACTGCTAAGCCACATTCCCAATCCACAGCTGCCACATTTTTAAGTGTTTCAGGCTAAGTGGCTCACACCTGTAATCCTAGCTACTCAGGGGGCTGAGATACAAGGATTGAAGTTTGAAGCCAGCCCAGGCAGGAAAGTCCCTGAGACTCTTAACCTCGTATTAACCACCAGGAAACTGGAAGTGGTGCTGTGGCTCAAGTAGTAGAGCACTAGCCTTGAACACAAAGAGGCTCAGGGACAGTGCCCAGGCCCTGAGTTCAAGCCCCACAACTGACCGGAAAAACCCCAAAAACTGTTCCAAGCAGTATTAGAACATAGTTGCTAAGTGCATTTTAGTATTAATGGTCCCTTTTAAAAAAATTCCCCTCTTTCCCCTTGTTCTGGGGCTTGCACTCTGCAGGCTTCACACTCTGTACTCAGCTCTTTCACTCATGGTTTGGTGCTCTACCACTTAAGCCACACCTCCACATTGTGTAAATTTATTGGTTTAAACCAATTTATGTGAGTACTGGTAGCTCATGCCTGTAATCCTAACTAAAAGCCAGCCTGTGCTGACAAATCTGAGATCTTATCACCAATTAACCAGAAAACAACTGTGGCTCACGTGTCTTAAGCAGCTAGCTGTCTTGAGCAAATAAGGTAAGAAGAGCAGGATATCTTGAGTTCAAGTCATAGTATTTTGTGGTGCTAGAGATTGAATCGATTGTCTCACACATGCTGAGTAAACACTTCACAATTAAACTTTATTCCTAGCCCTAGAAGATATTTCTTAATATAAAATCTATCTGAAAAAAACATGTTGAAAAAAAAAAACATGTTGAAAAAAATTAAACCTGGAACTGTTACAAAGATAAACATACGGGCTGGGGATATGGCCTAGTGGCAAGAGAGCTTGCCTCGTATACATGAGGCCCTGGGTCTGATTCCCCAGCACCACATATACAGAAAATGGCCAGAAGTGGCGCTGTGGCTCAAGTGGCAGAGTGCTAGCCTTGAGCAAAAGGAAGCCAGGGACAGTGCTCAGGCCCTGAGTCCAAAGGCCCAGGACTGGCCAAAAAAAAATAAATAAATAAAATAAAACAAAGATAAACATACTAATAAAAATATTATCTTGTGTATACTTTATAGCTTGAATACAGTATGGTAACTTCATCACCTATGATAACTTGATATTAACCTTTTTCTTCTCTTGTTTTCTACTATCAGGAGAAAGTTCAGCAATTTCTACAGAAGACCTAAAAGAATGTCTGAGGAAACAACTAGAATTCTGTTTTTCACGGTACAGAAATTTAAAAAAAATGATATTTATTCATTTTTGAGATGATTTTACATGGACTATGGATGGAATTGAGTACAAGAATAGTGGCTATTATTTCTTTCTAATGATGTATTTTAGTATCATTCTTCAGTACCAGCACTTAAAATAAAGACCCACTGATCATGGGCTGGGAATATGGCCTAGTGGCAAGCGTGCTTGCCTTGTATACATGAAACCCTGGGTTCGATTCCTCAGCACCACATATATAGAAAAAGCCAGAAATGGTGCTGTGGCTCAAGTGGTAGAGTTAGCCTTGAGCAAAAAGAAGCCAGGGACAGTGCTCAGGCCCTGAGTCCAAGGCCAGGACTGGCCAACAACAACAAAAAAAAGACCCACTGATCATGATGAGCATTGGACTAGGCTGCACCTTTTTTTAGTTAGACAAAGATCATGTTTTCCAAGGTCTGAGTTTCAGGTTTTTAAGCATTTCTTTTATTCGACTGCTACTAAGTGTTCTTTTATGTGAAATGTAAGTTTAACATTAACCTGGTATCTTTTATCACCTTCCTCCCCCCAAAATAACTTCATTTCTGTATTTTAATTGAATTTGAGTGTGAATTCCTTTGAGTTTAGTCTTAGTCAGGCACAAGGCTTTTGAAACATTTTTGAACAACCAAGATCTTCCATGGCCAGGCCCTGGTGCTTTTCTCCTTTAATCCTAGCTATTCAGGAGGCTGAGATCTTAGGATTGCAATTCGAAGACAGCATGGGCAGAAAAGTATGTGAGACTCTCATTCTCATTTCCAATTAACCACCAGGCAATTGGATGTGGTGCTGTAGCCCAAAGTGATAGAGCACTAGCCCTGAGCAAAAGAGCTCAGCATGTAAAGTGCTGGGTTCAAGCCACACAACCAACCAAGAAGAAAGGTTCTATGCGGAGCCCATATTCTGGCCTGGGGACCCAAACTGTAGACATAACAAATAAGCAATATTTGACAGTAATTGGTATGGGGAAAAAGTAAACAGAACAGTATAAGCAAGGGAAAGGAGAGTTCAAAGTACCTGTGTGGTTGCATGTTTAAATGGGGTAGTAGGTCAGGCCATTTGAGAAGGGAGCTTTTAAACAGACTTGTAGCTATTTTCAGATAATTTGCTTCAAAGAATATTTGATATGAGTAAAAAAGGTTAGAATTTGAGCTGGCATGGTGGTACACACTTACAATCCCAACACTTCAGGCAAGCAGAGACAGGTATTCAAGGCCAGCCTGGGATATATGGTGAGACCCTATCTCAAAAATTGAGAAAAAGGAAGGTATGACATAGTCCAAAAACAAATGTACTCATTGCATGACTTCTGTACAATACCTTAATTGTAACAATAAAGTTATATTTTAATAAAGTCAAGAATTTAGCTGGGCACTGGTGGTTCATGCCTGTAATCCTAACTACTCAGGAGGCTGAGATTTAATAATCACAATCCAAAGCCAGCCCAGGGAGGAAAGTGTAAGAGCTTGAATCTTCAATTATCTCTAAAAAATAAAACTAGAAGTAGAGCTGTGGCTCAGGTGGTAGACCACAACCAGCCTTGAGTAAAAAAGTTCAATGCCATTACCCAGGTTCTAAGTTCAAGCCCCAAGACTGGCACAACAAATAAAAATCAATCAAGAATTTCATTTTGCTTGAGTTTGTTAAAAAGATTTAAAATATAAGATAGAAGTTTTTATATATTTTTCTTAATGTACCTTGTAAAGATTTTTACCTTAATTTTAAATATGTATTTACAGAAGAAAGCATGCTTATGAAAAATAAAAATGTTCACAAATTTAGAAGTGTTCATATACCTACTTTAACACCAATGCTATGCTATTGTACATTGCTGTTTAATATTAAGCTTCTTCCTATATCATTGTTTGCCATAAATAAAAGTCTTTGTCCAAGCTATTGGACCAACTTTTGTTTGGGGATTCAAAACTTTATGAAAAAGAATTTTTTTGTTGGTTGTAGAACATCAGAGCTTTTTTGCTAAGGTAAGCACTCTACCACTTTGAGCCACGACACTTCTAGTTTTCAGGTGGCTAGTTGCAGATAAGAGTCTCATAGGCTTCCTTGCCTGGGGAACCTGATCCTGAGATCTCAGCCTCCTGGGCTAGGATTACAGACATGAGCCACTGGCACCAGACAAATGTGCTATTTCTTTTTTTTTTTTTTTTGGCCAGTTCTGGGCCTTGAACTCAGGGCCTGAGCACTGCCCCTGGCTTCTTTTTGCTCAAGGCTAGCACTCTGCCACTTGAGCCACAGTGCCACTTCTGGCTGTTTTCTGTATATGTGGTGCTGGGGAATCGAACCCAGGGCCTCATGTGTATGAGGCAGGCACTCTTGCCACTAGGCCATATCCCCAGCCCAAATGTGCTATTTCTAATAGTATGTTTTTGTTTCCCTAGACATATTGACAGTAATCAATAAGGTGCATTTTTATCTGCCTTTTCAAAATTTGCTTGTTATATTACTTTCTGTTTCTTCCTTTCAGAGAAAACTTGTCAAAGGATCTTTACTTGATCTCTCAAATGGATAGTGATCAATTCGTCCCAATTTGGACAGTTGCCAACATGGAAGAAATAAAAAAGTTGACCACAGATCTTGATTTAATTCTTGAAGTCTTGAGATGTATGTAAATGATACTTGAGTATTTTACAATGTTATTTTGTGTGGGCGCTCTCTCTCTCTCTCTCTCTCTCTCTCTCTCTCTCTCTCTCTCTCTTTCTCTCTCTCTCTCTCTCTCTCTCTCTCTCTCGTCATGGGGCTTGACCTCTGGGCCTGGGTGCTGTCCCTGAGCTCTTCAGCTCAAGGCTGGTGCTCTACCACAGTGCTACTTTGGTTTTCTTGTGGTTAATTGGAGGTAAGAGCCTCACAGACTTTCCTGCCCGGGCTGGCTTTGAACCTCGAACCTCAGATCCCAGCCTCCTGAGTAGCTGAGACTACAGACTTGAGCCACTGGCTCCGGGGTATTTTGCTCTTTGATCATATAAGGGATTGTTTTAACTTAAATTTTTATTTCTTCCTCTTTTGTTCCAGTAATTATTTTGGTTAGTTGACTGATTGGCACATGTACATATGTGTGTATATTTCTATATGAGTTCTGTACTTTGGTTGTTCATCTTGATGTTTGTTTGCATAGCAAGTATAAGAAATTACATCTTTCATATTAGAAAGAATCTCATTTTCACACCCTTTAAAGATTAATCTATTTCGACTTTTTTTTTTTTTTTTTTTTTTTGATGCTTGCACTGGGGCTTGAACTCAGGGCCATAGCTCTCACTGGGCTTTTTTTTTGCTTACAATTAGTATTTTACCATTTGAGCCATGCCTCTACTTCTGACTTTTTGCTGGTTAATTGGAGATAAGAGTCTCCCAGATATGGCTTCTCCAGGCTGTCTTTGAATCTCCATCCATAGATTTCATTCTCCTGAGCAGCTAGTAGGATAGTTTTATTTGTTTTTGAGGCTCTGTTTCATTAAGAATTAGCCCAGGCTCGTTTTCAACTCTGTAATTCTTCTTCCTCAGCTCCCCCTTGCTGAAATTAGAGGTGTGTGCCATCATGCCCATGCTATTTCAAGCTTTTGAACCAATGTAAGAACATTTTATAGCACAGCTTAATATACCTACCACATGCCTACTACACATAGTTGAAATATTTTACAAATTAATACTATATATTCTTTTACCTTTCATAACCTACTAGAATTGTGACCTATAATTTGACAAACACTTCATATTGGTAAAAGCTTCTTTGTCTGCTTGTTTGTTTCTTCCTTCTTTCCCCCGTTTCACTTACTTCCCCTCTCTTTTCTCTTTGTATTTAGGTTTGAACCCAAGTGCTCTCCTACTTGAGCTATGTGGCTCAGGTTGGCTTCATACTCACAGTGTAGTTCAGGCTGACCTCTACCTTGTAATCCTCCTGCCCAGTCTCTTGAGTGCTGGATAAAAATTTCTTGATTGAACCTCTAAGGGTTTTTAATGTTAGTGTCTTGTGTTCCTATTTCTTGGTAACCTCTTTTAAATGGGTTTTATTAAGTAATTCATTAAATAAAAGATCTTCACTTATTTGAAGTATGTTCAAAATGTTTAAAAGTGGGGGCTGGTGATATGGCCCAGTGGCAAGAGTGCTTGCCTTCTGTACAGGTTAGAACTTCGCAGTTATATTCAATCCTTTACCCTTACCCGCTTTTTTATTCTCCCTACTTACCTGTTCAAGGGAATATGACATGTTAGCTGTCTGAAGGAGCTGGAAGTAAAGGTTTTGGCTGTGGATTATTGTCTATTTTCACTAAAACATTATCTAAAAGATGGCTTTTGAGTCATGTAGTAGTATAATAATGTGAATATACTGAGGTGAGGCCCTGGGCTCTAATAACAGTAATCTTGGACATTTTCTTGCTATTGTTCCTGTCACTTTTAAATGACACTCCCAACTTTTTAAATTTCAGCTTCTCCTATGGTACAAGTTGATGAGAAGGGTGAGAAAGTGAGACCAAGTCATAAGCGTTGTATCGTGATTCTCAGAGAGATTCCTGAAACAACACCAGTAGAGGTAATCAATCATTAATCATTGCCAGAGCTAAATGTTCTTTAACTGTTTAAATTGGAGGAGGTAGACAAGCAAGTATGCGTCAGTCAGTGCTCTCCTATCAATTACTGTGAATAGTGTAAATACTAATATACTTTGTTAATTCTGAAGTAGAATAATTTAAAGGAAGGAAAAGATTGTTCTCTGAAAGGAAGATTACATATTGCAGTTATACTAATCATGAATTTGTTGGTTTTGTTGCATGACACTTAAAATAGAAATAGACTACTGAGAACTTGCGGATTTATCTAGAACAGTTAAGGGAAAATGAATTGAAGCATTATGAATCCCATACTTAGCAAAATACTAAGCAAAGCTAAAGTTTTAAAGCTGGTGTGGTGCAGGTTAACAAAATAATACTGGAATGAAGCAGTATAATCCAGAAATAGACCCTTTTATGTAAGAATATGCATAATATTCTTTTAATAATTAAGTTCTACCAGGTATTGTTTGCTTTACAGTTACTTGAAGTGAAAAGTTTTATTTTTACAAATTATATAACAGCCTTAGTATGGTTAACTATCTGAAAGATAAATGGACTGTGTTAAATGATAGTTTGAACTTACTTGATCTCTCTGATTCGAAAGCCTGTTTTTCAACTACTGTGCCACCGAACCTTACCCTGATTTTCCATCTTAGGGCACAGTAAATTAAAGGCAGCAAGAGTCAGTGACTTACTTATTTTCATTATTATTTGAGGGATTGTCTTTTTGGTACTACTGGGATTTGAAATCAGGGGACTTTGAGTTGCTGGGCAGGTATTCTGTTTAAGTCACACATCCAGCCTTTTGTTTTCTTTTAAGACAGAGTAGTCAATGCTGGCCTTAACCCATAGTTCGTTTGCTTCAGCCTCCTAAGTGCTGGAATTAGAAACCTTGCCTAGCTTGATTAAATTTATTTGTTATTAAGAAAAAGGATTTTTTAAAAAGAATTGCCAGTCCTGGGGCTTGGACTGAGGGCCTGGGCTCTGTCCCTGGCTTCCTTTTGCTCAAGGCTTAGCACTCTACCTCTTGAGCCACAGCACCACTTCCAGCTTTTTCTGTGTATGTGGTGCTGAGGAATTGAACCCAGGGCTTCATACATGCTAGGCAAGCACTTCACTCCTAAGCCACATTCCCAGCCCCAAGAAAAATTATCAATTTTTTCCCCAGTCCTGGGGCTTGAACTTAGGGCTTCAGCACTGTCTCTGGCTTCTTTTTACTCTTTTTGTACCTCTTGAGCCACAGTGCCACTTCTGGCTTTTTCTATATATGTGGTGCTGCAGAATCGAACCCAAGGGCTTCATCTATATGAGGCAAACACTCTACTTCTAGGCCATATTCCCAGCCCCAAGAAAAAGGATTTTTATGTCCTTGCCCCATAACAATTATGACACTTTAGTAGTTAATCTTTATGTCCAAACTCATTCAGAATTCAAACTCTAGAATACTTTCTAAACTTAGAAGCAATGAGAGAAACTAGAAAAGAAATTGTCATAGGATCTTTCGATTTTGAACTATGTGTCGAGTAATAAAAGGAAAATTACAAAGGAGAAAAGAATAATTTGTCTAGATTTACCCCCCTGGTCATAGGGCTTAACTCAGGGCCTGGACATTGTCTCTGAGTTTCTTTTGCTCAAGACTAGCATTCTACCACTTGAGCCACTACATCACTTTTGGCTTTTTCTGAGTAGCTTATTGAAAATAAAAGCTTCAGGGACTTTCCTGCTTGGGTTGGCTTTGAATGGTGATCCTTAGATCTCAGCCTCCTGAGTAGCTAGGATCACAGGCATGAGCCACTAGCACCTGGCTCAGTCTTTCTAGATTTGAATTCTAGCTTTTTTTACTAGCCAGTCCCATGACCTTAGTGAAGAGCTAAGTTACTTGTTACCCTGTCTCAGTTTTCTCATTTTATCTGTTAAATTGGATAGCAATAATAACTCATTAGTATAAGAATAGTGAGAATTACTATATAAAGAGCTTAGCAGAACCAGGAGCCTGTGGCTCATACCTGTAATCCTAGCTACTTTGGAGGCTGAGATCTGAGGATTGTGGTTTGAAGCCTGCTGGAGCTGGAAGTCAATAAAACTCTTTATTTCCAATAAACTACTCAGAAAATGCCAGAAGTAGTGCTGTGGCTTAAGTGGTAGAGTACAAGTCTTGAGCAAAAGAAGCTCAGGGACAGTGCTCAGGCCTTGAGTTCAAGCCCCAGGACCACCTCCCTCCCCAAGAAAAAAGAACTTAGCAGTACCTGGAATATGAAGTACTCTGGCCATTTTATATTATTATTCACATTCTGAATAAAGAGTTTGCATATATTAAAAACAGTAAATAAAACAAGGCAGAAAAATTCTGCAGTACAAAAAAGCAAAGGAAGTAAGGGTGACTAAAATAGCCAGAGAATGTCCACTTAGGAAATAAACATGGAAATGCACAATACATTGAAGTGGTGAACTCTGGGGTTTCTGTTAGGATTTTTATTTAGTATTATTGCTATATATTATTTATTTATATTAACTTATATTTTACATTTATATTATACATTATATTTTTATTATATGTTATTTTTATTATATAGTATTATTTCTTTTTGTAGGTTGTGGGGTCTGAACTCAGGGAGTAGGTACTATCCTTGAGATCTTTTGCTGAAGGCTAGTACTCTATCACTCTAAGCCACATCTACACTTCTGGTTTTCTGGTGGTTAATTGTAGATAAGAGTCTCATGGACTTTCCTGTCTACTCGTGCTTCGAACTATAATCCTCAGATCACAGCCTCCTGAGTAGCTAGGATTATATGAGCCACCCAGCTTCTCCCCCCACCCCCTACCCCGTGCTTGAAAACAAGATCGGGCTGGACAGTGTCCCCGAGCTTTTATGCTTAAGGCTAGTGCTGTCCCATTTCTGGCCTTTTTGGTAGTTTGTTGGAGATAGGAATCTCCTGGACTTTCCTTCCCCAGCTTGCTTTGAACAGTGGTCCTCAGATCTCACTCAGCCTTCTGAGTAGCTAGGATCACTGACGTAAGCCACTTACGCCTGGACAGGATAAATTTTTGATTATTCTTAATCATCTTTGCTTATGCTTACTAAAGTCAACCTAAAGACAATACTGTTTCTATAGAGTAACAAAGGTAGAAACTTAATTCATTATATATTTCCATGAAAGTAAAAGTATTTAGAGAGTATATTTATGGTTTTCTGCAAGATTAATGTGTATCATTGTAATTTCATAGTAGTTATATATTGGACTGCATGAGAATTTTCTTAAGTATAGTGTTATTTTGCCACTTTCTTACAGAAGTTTCAACTTAGCTGTTTATCCACATTTATTTCAAACAGTACTTGACTCAATAGCATTTTATCACAAGTATAAACATTTAGACATTTTTGTCTTAAGATTTGATAAAGCATACAGATTAGACTTAAGTATTGGCATACTGGTATTCCAAGTAGCTTAGTAAGTTTGTTTTAAAATTTGATACTTAATAATGTTTTGACATTTGGTAATTTGGCCTAATTAGGTTTTTTAAGTATTTTGGAATTTATGGTTATTAAATTTTGCCTTGTACTCAAATAGGTAAATGAGCATGCTTAGGTGGTGAAATCACCTAAGGTGATAAAAGCTTATTAACAGGATTGTTTTTAGGAGTAAGTCATAGTGTTTGACCCTTGATGGTATTTTATCCAATGTTGTTCCCTTCTATAACTTTACAGATGATTCATATTCATGTCTAGTTATTTTATTTTTATAAATTTCTTTCAGCCTGTTAACTGAAAATTCTGTTTTGTTATAATTTTTTCTGAATCTGTATTTGTTGGGAGTTTTACTAGTTATATTAATTATTGAAAAAATGTACAGGCCTAGAAAATGTTAATAATGGCCATGATTAAAAAATAATAGCAGCTGGGTGTCGGTGGCTCATGCCTGTAATCCTAGCTACTCAGGAGGCCAAGATCTGAGGATCATGCTCTAAAGCCAACTTGGGCAGGAAAGTCTGTGAAATTCTTTTGGTCAATAAACTACCAGAAAGCCAGAAGAGGGACTATGACTCAAGAAAGGAGCATGTTTACCTTAAGTGAAAAAAATTTAGGGATATTGCCTAGGCTCTGAGTTTAAGCCCCAGGACTGACCACAATAATATAATGATGATTGATGATGGTGATGGTGATGATGATGGTGATAACAGAGCAAGCAAGAAAAGAACCAGAGATATTTTACTATACAGATAATTTAGCTGTCCACTGGAAGGGAAATAATTCTGCTTTCCTGATTGTAAAATAAGGTTTCATCCTAAAGTATTTTACACTAACTAAGCTTTTGCTTCAGAATTATTAACAGTTAACAAGTAAGAAGTAGGACAAAAAGAAATGAAGAGATGCTCAGCTTTGTTTCCAAAAAAAGTTAATTGTTGATTTTTTTTTAGAGTTTATTATGCTTTCTCTTTTTTAGGAAGTGAAATCATTGTTTAAAAGTGAAAACTGCCCCAAAGTGATAAGTTGTGAATTTGCACACAATAGCAACTGGTATGTCACGTTCCAGTCAGACACGGATGCACAGCAGGTGAGAAGACTTTGCTTCTGATATAAGTCCTGCTAGTAAAAGATGTCATATTATATTGTAACTAAAAAAATAGGGCCAGCACAGTGGCTCTCTCACCTGGCAGAGACCCAGAAAATCGTGGTTCTAGACCAGTCTGGGTAAAAAAATAGCAAGAATTCATCACAATAAACTGGGTAGACATGGTAGGGCACACTTGTGCCCTATAATCCTAGCTACTTGGAAAACATAAAACATAAATAGGAGCATCACTGTCTGAGGCTAGATCCAGGCAGAAATGTAAGACCCTGTTTGAAAAATAGTACTTCAAAATGCTAGAGGCATGGCTCAAGTGATGCAGTGATTGCTTAGCAGCCATGAGACCCTGAGTTCTAAATCCAATACCACTACTAAGATAAAAAGAATTGCTTGGTGCCAGTGGCCCATACCAAGCTACTCAGGAGCCTGGGATCTAAGGATCTGGTTTGAAGCAGGAAAGTCTGTAAAACTTTATCTCCAACTACCCACCAGAAAACCAGAAGTGGACATGTGGTTCAATGTGGTAGAGCTCTAGTTATGAGCAAAAAAAATTGCTGAGGGACAGTGCCTATGCCCTGAGTTCAAGCTCCATGACTGGCACCAAAAATCTAAAAATAAAAAGAATTGTGAGGGGCTGGGAATATGGCCTAGTTGCAAGAGTGCTTCCCTAGTACACATGAAGCCCTGGGTTTGATTCCCTAGCACCACATATGTAGAAAACGGCCAGAAGTGTCATTGTGGCTCAAGTGGCAGAGTGCTAGCCTTGAGCAAAAAGAAGCCAGGACAGTGCTCAGGCCCTGAGTTCAAGCCCCAGGATTGGCAAAAAACAAACAAACAAAAAGAATTGTGAATGGTGGTGTGGCTCATTATAAGAATTTTAGCTTAGCAGGTAAAAGTCCTAGATTTGAAAATCACAAGCTTATTTAAAAAAACAAACAGGGAAAAGAAAATGATTTAGTAGAGCATGATGTCGTATATCTGTAATGCCAGTACAATGGAGACTGAGGCTGGAGGATCTCAAGTTTGAGACTTGCCTATACTACATAGCAAAACCCTGGAAAAAAAAGGGAAATGTGTAAACATCATAATGCTCACAAAAATTATTGAACCTTTGTACATGTTTTGATTTTATTTAATGGTTTTCTTTTTTATAATCTTCACAAAGTTGTCAGTTTTGATTTAAGAGTAGTTTATTGCCTATTAAATAAAAGTAACACTTTTTATGAGTAATAATATTTCTTGTACTTGGAAAGCCTGCAATAAATACATTTTTAGGTTTTTACCAAATGAGGAATTTTTAAGACAGTCTTGTTAGGCAATCTAGACTAGTCTTGAACTTCATCTTCCTACATCAGCCTCCTTATTGCTGGACATAGAGCTATGAGATTTTATTCTTAATTAATTGCTATTACTTCTTACTTAAAGATATGAGAAATAGTATGCCTTTGAAACAAATATCTGTGATACCTTTGTAAAATAAGTCATTTAAAAAAATTCTTCACCTTGGGCTATCTGATTGAAGCATTTTAAATCGATACCTAGTGATTTGGCCATTTTTGAATATTAAATATGAACTGTACCTGAAAATAATCTTAAATTTTTATTTTCCATTTCCCATTAGCTTTAGGATTTTTGTTTAACTTAAAAACAGTTATTACAAACTGCTTTATACAGTGAAGATGGATTTAATGTTTAATGCTAATGGAAATTATTTTCTGATTGGTTAACAGGCTTTTAAATATTTAAGAGAAGAAGTTAAAACATTTCAGGGCAAGCCAGTCATGGTAAGAAACATTTGTAAATGCAGTAGAGGATCATGGGAAGCAAAAAAAAAAAGACATTTTGGCTCGTATTATATGTTACTTCAGAAATTTAGCTAATGGCATCAGGATATTCTGTGTACTGCAGTTTTATTCTTAAACAGAATTGCATAATGTTTTTGTTTGGTGCCGATTCAAAACCTGTAAGTCCACATCTCAAAACACAAAATAGGGGGACTGGGAATATGGCTTAACGGTAGAGTGCTTGCCTAGCATGCATGAAGCTCTAGGTTTGATTCCTCAGCACCACATAAATAGAAAAGCTGGAAGTGGAGCTGTGGCTCAAGAGGTAGAGAGCTAGCCTTGAGCAAAAAGAAGCCAGGGACAGTGCTCAGGCCCTGAGTCCAAACACCCGGACTGGCAAAAGAGAAGAGAAAAGAAAAGAAAAATGTAAAACATAATAGGAATAATTTTTAGTAATAGATAAAACGCATTTTCAGTACTTTCAACCTTCTTGCCACTTTGACATCCAGCCATTTGGGAACCTAGGAATTGTCATTAAGATAATCGATGACACTTCCTCACTATTTTACATGTTTAATCTGTTCTCAGGTCCCATAAAATCTGTCTTCAAACTTCTTTCCATCATTATTGCCATTGATTAGACTTGAACAATTGGGATGGCCTCATAACTGCTATGCCTTCAGCTTTTCTATTCTCCACATTGCCACTAGAGCTACCATTCTAAAAATTTTCTAAACCTACACCATATTGATATGGCCCTCATGCTTCATGTGATACTATTATTCTCATCATGTCTTGTAAGTGTAATACATTGTTTTTACTAAATTCCTCTCTTGTTCTCTTACAATGAACTAATTTCTGTTTTTAGCCCTTAACATATATTAACTTATTTTCTTCTTTAACAATTTAATGAGATAGATACTCCTTTCCATTTTACTAGTAAAGGAAAGAAGAACAAATTACTCAGTTTCACTTGCACATGAAACTGCTAGAAACCAGGAAGGAGTAGCTTGTATTTACTAAGTATATAAGGGGCTGGGAATGTGACCTATGGTAGAGTACTTGCCTGGCATACATGAAGCCCTAGGTTCAATTTCTCAGCACCACATACATAGAAAAAGCCAGAAGTGGTGCTGTGGCTCAAGTGTAGCCTTGAGCAAAGAAGCCAGATAACAGTGCTCAGGCACTGAGTTCAAGGCCCAGGACTGGCCCAAAAAAAAAAAAAAAGTATATAAGCTGGATGCTGGTGGCTTCACCTGTAATCGTAGCTACTCAGGAGGCTGAAATCTGAGGATTGTGGTTCGAAGCCAGCCCAGTGAAGAAACTCTTACCTACAGTTAACTACCAAAAAGCCAGAAGTGGAGCTGTACAGCTCAAGTGGTAGAGTGCTAGCCTTGAGCATAAAAGCTCAGGGACAGTACCCAGGCTGAGTTTAAGCCCCAGGACTGGCAGCCCCCCCCCCCCAAAAGATGTATATTAAACACTATTCTAAGAACTTGACATACTTAAATCTTGTTGTTGCTATATACTAGGTATATTACTAGTTTATATATTATAAATGAACTACATACTAGTCTTCTAATACTAATTCTATCTTCTCCCTTAATGCTACCATTTTCTCTTTGAAGTAATCAGAATATTCTTAAGCATCTTATAAGAGCTTTGACTATTTATATTTAGTTTATATATTTGATAAGTTTTTTATTATTTTGGTACATTTTATATAATGCTGTACATCAAAATACATAGTATAAAAAGTTGCCACATCTCTTTGAGTTGTTTTAGATTCTTTTACTTTTTGCCAGTCTTAATTTTTTCCCCTAAATGGCTATTCTAATACCATAGTTTTGCAATATCTTTTTTTCCATAGGCAGTATTTTTAAAAACAAAATAAAACTTACTATTTTTCTGAAATGTCTTAAATATTCTTAGACCATTACTTTTCTTTGTGGATTTCAGAATGTTTACCAATAAAGAACCAAACAAAAGCCATATTGGAATTAAGTTATATTCATTTATTGTTAAATTAAGGACAGTTTGAAGTTTAACATGACATTATTTTTTGTGAGTGGGGTGAGTCGTGGGGCCTGGGCACTGTCCTGAGCTCTTCTTTGCTTAAGGCTAGTGCTCTAACACATCTGGTTTTCCAGTGGTTAATTGGAAGACTCTCACGGACATTAGTGCCTGGATGACTTTGAACTGTGATCCTCAGATCTCAGCCTCCTAAGTAGCTGGGATTACAGGCGTGAGCTACCTGCTCACAGCTCTTAATGAATTTTCTTAAATTTAATATTATTGTCAGGGTGATGTACAGAGGGGTCACAGTTATATACATAAGGTACATTGCTTATCATACTTATTATCTCCTCCCTCGTTTTTCTCCCACCTTCTCTACCCCCCCCTCCCGTCTTCCCACCCTCTTATTGAAATTTACATTGTGGTTTTATTGTATTTAGTCTACTTTTTTTGTTTGTTTCTAAATGTTATTACTATAGCAACTTTCTTGAAATCCTTTAATGGGTCTTGGGTTATCAGCCTAAAAATATTCTCTACCTATAATTACCATTTTAATCTTGTACCTTTCTTTTATTCTCTTTTTCTCTTTACCTTTGCTTGTTTTTATTGTTTTTGCCAGTACTGTTGCCAGTTTGAGCTCAGGGCCTCCAACTTACTCAGTTTGCTTATTTACTTTTGAACCCTGTCTCCAGTCCCTATTTTACTACCCCTCTGTCTCTTTCTTTGCCTCTCTCTCTGCCCCCTTCTCTCTCTCTCCCTCTCTCCCTTTCCCCCTCCCTCTCTCCCTCCCTCCCTCTTCCTCCTTCTCTCTCCTTCTCCCTCCTTCTCCCTCTTTCTCCCTCTCCCTTCCTCTCCCTCCCTCTCCCTCTCCCCCTCTCTCCCTCTCCCTTTCCCTCCCCCTCACTCTCCCTCCCTCTCCCTCTTCATCTCCCTCCCTCTCCCTCTTCCTGTTCTGGGGCTTGAATTCAGGGCCTGAGCACTGTCCCTGCCTTTATGCTCAAGGCTAGCACTCTACCACTTGAGCCACAGTGTCACTTCTGGCCTTTTCTGTTTCTGTGGTGCTGAGGAATCGAACCTAGGGCTTCATGCATGCTAGGCAAGCACTCTACCGCTAAGCCACATTTGACTTTTATGTTTTTATCTTGTTTATTCTGGCTTTTCCCAGGCACATACTTTTTTGTTATGGTCAGTTCTTTTTCCTTTCTTCTAGGTATTGTAAACATAAGCAATATAGTCAAATAAGATGTATAAATGTAAATTTAATGTATTTAAAAAAATAAGTCTGCATCTTGTCTTAATGTTACAATGTGTTCTTTTTTCCCCCTCTAGGCAAGGATAAAAGCCATTAATACATTTTTTGCTAAAAATGGTTACCGGTTAATGGATTCTAGTATATATAGTCAGCCCATCCAGACTCAAGCCCAATATCCCTCACCAGTGTTTATGCAACCTGTATATAGTCCCCACCAGCAGTACTCTGTCTATAGTCTTGTGCCTCAGTCTTGGTCTCCAAGTCCTGCACCTTACTTTGAAACACCACTGGTAAGTGAGATTCTTATTGAATAGTAAAAAAAAATAATAATAATCAGGTTGAAATTTGAAGAAATCAGCTAGACTAGTTCATTTGTTAAGTGTTGATACAGGTTTTTTTTCTGGCTTTTAGGTTGTGATGTGGATTGAAGTGGATATCTAGCCTGCAGTTTTATTCTTCCTTTCCTTACGCATGTGTGTGTTCATATACATGCTGATAAACGGGGTTTGGACTCAAGGCCTTAAGCTTTCACTTTGGCTGGTGCTCTACCACTTGAGCCACACCTCCATTTCTGACTTTTTGCTAAATTGGAGATAATAGTCACAATTCTGACTGTCCAG
Source organism: Perognathus longimembris pacificus (assembly GCF_023159225.1). Taxonomy (NCBI): domain Eukaryota; kingdom Metazoa; phylum Chordata; class Mammalia; order Rodentia; family Heteromyidae; genus Perognathus; species Perognathus longimembris. The sequence goes on along the minus strand of NC_063161.1, from coordinate 53,794,649 downwards.
GCTGGCTTCAAACCTCAGATCTCAGCCTCTTTAAATTATGAATGAATTGAAAAAAGAAACTAAGTCTTGTATGAGCTTAAATATTTTTATTGTTGTGAAGATTTACCAGAAAGAAATGTTCTTTATTAAGTATTGAATTAGTGATATGTTATTTATAAATTCAAAGGTATATGACATAAATGCTGCAAAAAAGTAACTGAAAATAAGATGTTTTAAATTCTTTTGGAAAAAAAATAAATTCTTTTGGACAGTGAAACATTGATGCCATTAACTTATGAAGATTTATCTGACAACCCATATTCTGTTTGTTTGTTTGTTTGTTTTTTGTACTGGGGATTGAATCCAGGATGTTGCACTTGCTAGGCAAACGCTTTGCCACTGAGCTACATCCCAGCCCCCATAGTCTGTATTTTTACTTCAAGTTTTTTGTTTGTTTGCTTACTTTGTTTTTTTGTCAGTTTTAGGGCTGTACTCAGGCCTAAGTGCTGTCCCTGAGCTCTTTTGCTCAAGGCTAGTGCTCTACCACTTGAGCCACAGTACCACCTCTGGTTTTTGAGTAGTTATTAAAAGATAATGAGTCTCATGGGGACTTTTCTGCCCCAGCTGGCTTCAAACTGTGATCCTTAGATCTCAGCCTCCTGAGTAGCTAGGACTACAGATCTGAGCCAGTGGTACCCAGCTTAAAAAATGATTTTTATTAGTGTGTATTAATTGTACAGAATGAGGGGTGTGTGTGTGTGTGTATGTGTATGTGTATGTGTATGTATGTATATGTGTGTTTTTCCCTGGTCCTGAGGTCCTCTTCCTCTTGGCCTGGGCACTGCCCCTGAGCTCCTTTTGCTGAACACTAGGGCTCTATCACTTGAGCCGCAACTCTACTTCTGGCTTTTTCTGTGACTAATTGTAGATAAGAGTCTCCCAGACTCACAGAGCCTGCCTGGGCTGACTTTGAACCTTGCTCCTCAGATCTCATCTCCTGAGTAGCTAGGATTTTGGGCAGGAGCCAGTGGCTCCTCGCCAGTGAGTGGTGGCATTCTTGTTGTGTTTCCATTCATGTATTTGTACTTTGGTCATATTCAGATCCTTTCTTACTCTTCCTTATCTTTTCTCTCCATTTTTTCTTTACCATTAATATTGTTTAAAATTATATTCTAGGCTCCCTTTCCCAATGGCAGTTTTGTGAACGGCTTTAATTCACCAGGATCATATAAAACAAGTGCTGCTGCTATGAATATGGGTCGACCATTCCAAAAAAATCGGTAAGAAGTCATAGCTGAAATTATTTTTACCAGTTTCTAATAGTTCTTGAGGAATTGCTATATTAATAGCAGTGCTTATTGGGAGACTCAGTTAAGAGGTTTTTGTTTATTTTTATAGGAAGTGTGTTAATGATTCACTTTAGTATTCATAAAGGTACTTTAACTTCTGAGTTGATAATGTTTGTGAAAGAACTAGGGACTTCCATTTTTATTATATTATATTATATTATATTATATTATATTATATTATATTATATTATGGGCACTGGTGGCTCCCACCTGTAATTGTAGCTTCTCTGGAGGCTGAGATCCGAAGATTAAAGATTGAAGCCAACTCCAAGCAGGAAAGTCTGTGAGATTCTTTTTTTTTTGCCTGTCCTGGGGCTTGGGACTCAGGGCCTGAGCACTGTCCCTGGCTTCTTTTTGCCCAAGGATAGCACTCTACCTCTTGAGCCACAGCACCTTTTCTGTTTATGTGGTGCTGAGGAATTGAATCTAGGGCTTCATGTATTCTAGACAAACATTCTACCACTAAGCCACATTCCCAGCCCCGTGAGATTCTTTAGTTAACCACCAAAAAAGGAGGGGGAGGTGGGATAGAAGTGTAGCTGTAGCTCAAGTGGTAGAGCACTAGCCTTGAGCAAAAAGGCTTAGAGATAGCACCCATGCTCTTAGTTCAAGCCCTAGGACTGGCACCAGAAATAAATAAAAAAATACTTAAGCAATCTTAAGTGATAACTAGTCTCTAAATGTCATTTAGTATATTGAGTGAGAAATAATTTGGATTATCTTTGAAGTTAGAAATGTTAAGTAATTTGAATTATCAATGTGAGAATTGTGTAAGATATGTATTGTGTATATTTTGTTAGGAAATTGAAATGTAGAAGCTTAAATATTGGTAGTGACTGGCTATGATTTAAACCGATGCAGTTTGATTGACTGCAAAAGTTTGCACTTAAAGCATACTGTTCAGAATAACTTATTAGGGGGGTGAATATATGGCTCAGTAAAGCTCAGATAGCTTTGTATGTGCAAAGGCCCTGGGTTTGATCTCTAGCACTGCCAAAGGGAGCTAAACTATTAGGAATCCTAGAAACTTTTCTATCATACAGAGCTCTATAGGTCTTTTACATATTACATTCTATAAAAATACCAGCTGATAATCTCAATATGTATAACCAAAGACTTAAAAGATAATGCCTGATGACTTAGAATTACTTAATGGTTTTACATTAATTATTGTTTACCTCTTCGGGGAGCCTCTTAGTTTTTGAAGGTTTGTTCCCCCCCCCCCCCCCAATGATTTCTTTTTGGTGACTTTCAGTCTTTGGCCACTTCTAAATTCCAACTTGACTCTTTGGCAAAGAGATCCCATGGGGTAGGTTTTTTTTAATGATGATTTCTAGGAACTTAGTCCCTTAGGATGTTTTCCTAAAACATGCTTTATTGAAGAAAGGAGTCTCACAGTATAAAAAATATTCTTGGGGCATTCAGTTATGTACTACCTTTTAATTATCAGAATTTGGGGTCCTCCTTTGATGAATAACCCATTCATCAAATGCTTTAGCCAAAGCATTTATAGATTATTTAAGTATGGGAAGAGTGCTATATGAATGACAATTTTGAAGGACTGCTGCTTTTTAGGGCGTGGCAGCAGACGCCTGTATCCTGGCTACTTGGGAGAGTTAGATGGGGAGAATCACATTTTGAGGGCAATTCCAGGCAAAAAATTTAGCAAGAGCTCAGCTCAACAAATAAGGCAGGCATGATATCCTGTACATGCAATCTCAGCCACATTGCAGGCCATGTTTTGCAGAATCTCTGTTTAAAGCCATCCCCTATTTTAAAAAAGTGAGACCCTATCTGAAAAATAATTAAAGCAAAAAGGGCTAGGAGTGAGAGTCAAGTAGCAGAGCTCCTGCCTATCAAGTATGAGGTCCTGAGTTCAAACTATCTTGAAAGGAAGAAGAAATAACCAAGCCTGGTGACATGCACCTATACTCATAGCTACTTTGGAGGCTGAGTCAGAAACGTCATTCAACCTCAGGAGTTGGAAACTAGCCTGGGAAAAATAGATCCTGTCACCAAAAATAAAAGGATAATGATGGTGGTGTGATGCAAGATGCCTCATAAGCACAAAATGTGCCTTTATATAACTTGATAATATAACTGCAATTAACTCCCAAGACTCATTAGTAGGACATGAATATAAAAGATACTCTGTCCCCCCACTGCAATACTGTTCTTTAGAAAAGATTAATTTCAATGAGTTTATATATCTATAAAGACAATAATGTGTGAATCTGGAAATACCTTTATTAGTGTGTAGTTTTAACTCATTTACAGACAAAGAAAGTGAAGGGTGAATAGCTGAGTGCCATGGCACACACCTGTGAACCCAGCTACTTGGAGGCAGAGATAGGAGGATCAAGGTTGGGAACCAGTCCAGGAAAAAAAGTTAAGTGCAACCCTATCTCAAAAAAAACCAAACTATGTATAGTGGTTTGCTTCTGTAATCCTACCTATTTGGGAGTCTGAGTAGGAAAGCCACAATCCTAGTACTGCCCAGGAAAAGGTGGAAGACCCGATTTATAAACCCTAAAAATACAAGGGGCTGGTACATGGCTCAAGTGTTAATACTGATCTAACAAACTCAAAGCTCTGAGTTCAATCCTCTGTATAAGGTAAAAATCCTGCCAGGATTAAGATTAGGATATCATGGGGCTGGGGATATAGCCTAGTGGCAAGAGTGCCTGCCTCGGATACACGAGGCCCTAGGTTCGATTCCCCAGCACCACATATACAGAAAACGGCCAGAAGCGGCGCTGTGGCTCAAGTGGCAGAGTGCTAGCCTTGAGCAGGAAGAAGCCAGGGACAGTGCTCAGGCCCTGAGTCCAAGGCCCAGGACTGGCAAAAAAAAAAAAAAAAAAAGATTAGGATATCCACTTCTATAGGTTGGGAAAGGTTTTACTTAAAAATAATTTCATTAGAGTTAATCACAGTTGGTAACTTCTCTTGAAATAAGATTACTTATGATGAAAAATAGTATCTTCTAGGTGCCAGTGGCTTGCACCTGTAATCCTACGCAGGAGGCTGAGATCTGAGGATTTTAATTCAAAGCCAGGGAAGTCCTTGAGACTCCAACTAATCAGCAAAAAGTTGGAAGTAGAGGTATAGCTCAAGTGGTAAAATACCAATCTTGAGCTTAAAGGCTAAGCTAGAACATCAGATCCTAAGTTCAAGTCTCAGTGCCAGCACAAAAGAAAAAAAAAAAGAAGAAACAAAACATGGATGTACAGTTCTTGTACATGTTTTTGATAAGATATTAATTTTTTTATATTTTTTTGCCACTCCTGGGACTTAAACTCAGAGCCTGAGTACTATCCCTGGCTTCTTTTTGCTCAAGGCTAGCACTCTGCCAACTTGAGCCACAGTGCCACTTCTGGCCTTTTTTTTTTCTTCTTTCTTTCTATATATGTGGTGCTGAGGAATCGAACCTAGGGCTTCATGTATGCGAGACAAGCATTCTTGCCACTAGGCCATATTTCTAAGCCCGTTACTAATTTTTAATTACAGAAATAATACATTCCTGTCTTTATAGCTTTTGACCAAAACCAGAACACTGTTTTCTCCTTGTTTCTAAGAGTTGTCAGCTGCCAGGCCTTTATTTTGTAAAGTTAGCCAGTGAAGAAAAAAATTAAATTTTAAAGAGTCTGTTTATATTAACCTTATGACAGCCCAGTGATGATCACTAGTTCTACTTATAATAAGACTAACTTTCAGAAGTCTCAGCATTTTTCTTTTCTTACACAATTTTTCTTTCACTTTCACTTTCACAGCAAGTTTTAAAAATTATTGTGAGGTTATGCTGTAATTTTTATTACCGTTAAGTCTATTTGGAGGCCAGGTTTGGTAGCACATACCTGTCTGATCCCAACTATCCCAGGTAGAGTCAGGAAGATGGACTATTTGGGACAAATACAGGTGTAACCCTGTCTCACAAACAAAGGGTTTGGTTATAACTCAAGTGGCACAAAGCTTTGAAGTACAATTCCTAGATGTATACCCCTCCAACAACAACAACAGCAACCAGTGGGAGCCAGTTTTTAACCTGAAGGTTTTTTTTATCTAGTCATACTTTCATGTTTGTGATCTTATATTTCTTTTAGTGTGAAGCCTCATTTTAGATCATCCAGTGGTTCAGAACACTCAACAGAGGGCTCTGTGTCCTTGGGGGATGGACCATTGAACAGATCTAGTTCAAGGAACTTTCTACCTGAACGGCATAACCCTACAGTCACAGGGAATCAAGAACAAACTTACTTTCCAAAGGAGACTCCCACTTTGCAGATGGAACAGAATGGGGACTATGGTAGGGGCAGGTAAGGAAATGGGAGTATAAGAAAATTCTTTGTTCATCTTAAATACTTAAGTATGATCACTTTAAATACTTACTGATTTTTCTAATGATTTTTGTTCTTATTAATTTAATAAGTATTGTGTGGTTGTCCAAATAATGTGGGATAATAAGGTTTGTTTCTTTTTTTTTTTTTGGCCAGTCGTGGGCCTTGGACTCGGGGCCTGAGCACTGGCTTCTTTTTGCTCAAGGCTAGCACTCTGCCACTTGAGCCACAGTGCCACTTCTGGCCATTTTCTGTATATGTGGGGCTGGGGAATTGAACCCAGGGCCTCATGTATACGGGGCAAGCACTCTTGCCACTAGGCCATATCCCCAGCCCCGGATAATAAGGTTTGAGTTGTTTTGTTTTTGGTTTGGAGCAGGTTTTGGCAGTGCTGAGCATTGAACCCAGGGTCTCAAGTAATATGTTAGGCAAGTGCTCTTTCATGTGGCTATAGCCCCCAAGCCCAGTAGTTTTTGTTTCATCTTTATAATTACTAAGAAATAATAGACTACCCATAAAGAATGCACTTCAGAATCAGAGGCAGAGGTTTATATCCTGAAATTAAGTTTACTGAAGTACTGTTTAGAAAAATAAGGTACCCGATTGTCTTTTTGTTTTAATTTCTTTCAACTTACAAAAAATAGGAGTAGGGTTATATATAATTAAATTTTGATTTGCTTCTAATGTGGAAAGTGTACTAGTAATAAAACTGGGCCAGCTCTTGACAGTGTGGTGGTGACAATGGGTCACCTTTTAGGTAGATTAGCTTAGGATTCCTTCAGAAAATGAAAAATAGCTAATCTTCATCATTGGTAGAATGTGTATATTTTAATTATCTTATGAACTGCTCCACTCCCTTTTTTGTTTAAAGGAGAACACTCTTCAGAGGTCGAAGAAGACGGGAAGATGACAGGATCCCAGTAAGTATTTTAAAACACAGACACACACACACACACACACACACACACACACACTAGTTCTTCAAGATGGAATTTCATTGTGACATTTATTTACATATATACAATATATACAGTGTATTTCAACCAACCTGGACCTCTATCAATCTCCTTTGTCCTCCTCCTTCCTTCAGGTTTGTTTTTGGGATTTTTCTTTTTTGGGGTTGTTTTGTTTTGTTTTAGACAGGCACTTGAACTTGATACCTGCCACTTTGACTTGTTGGCTAGCATCCTATTAATTGAGTCACACCTCCACTCCTTCCTCTTTAAAACAGTTTCCACTGGTTTCATTGTGGTGTTTTTTGTTTTGTTTTGTTTTTTCATTTTTGCCAGTCCTGGGTCCTGAACTCAGGGCCTGAGCACTGTCCCTGACTTCTTTTTGCTCAAGGCTAGCACTCTGTCACTTGAGCCACAGCGCCGCTTCTGGTGTTTTTATGTATGTCGTGCTGAGGAATTGAACCCAGGGCTTCATGTATGCGAGGCAAGCACTCTACCAGTAGGCCATATTCCCAGTCGTGTGCGTGTGCGTGTGCGTGTGCGTGTGTGTGTGTGCGTGTGTGTGTGTGTGTGTGTGAGCTTGAATGCAGGGCTTGGGCACTGTTCCTGAGCTTTTATGATTAAAGCTAGTGCTCTACCACTTGAGCCACAGTTCTACATTCAGCTTTTTGGTGGTTAATTGAAGAGTCTCATCAGCTTTCCTGCTGGCTTTGAACTGTGATCCTCAGGTGTTGGACTCCTGAGAAGCTAGGATTGTAGACATGACTCCACCAGCATCCAGCTTCAGTAGTACATTGGTGTGGGGGGGACGGGACGGGACGGGACGGGGCTGGGGCTTGAACTCATAGGGTCTGGATACTGGCCATGAACTTCTTTTGTTCAAGGCTATCACTCTACCATCTGAGCTATAGCTCCACTTATGGAAGTTGGTAACTTGTTGGGAGATAATGGAGTCTTAATGAGTTTTCTTGCTTGGGCTGGCTTTAAACTGCAGTCCTCAGATCTGTCTCCTGAGTAGCTAAGATTGTAGGTATGAGCCATTGGCACCCAACTGAAGCATGCTTTCCAGAATCAAGGCAAAGCATATGCCTTTGTGCAGAAGGTATATCTTTTTTTTTTTTTTTTTTTTTGGCCAGTCCTGGGCCTTGGACTCAGGGCCTGAGCACTGTTCCCTGGCTTCTTTTTGCTCAAGGCTAGCACTCTACCACTTGAGCCATAGTGCCACTTCTGGCCTTTTCTGTGTATGTGGTGCTGAGAATCAAACTCAGGGAGGGCTTCATGTACATGAGGCAAGCACTCTACCACCAAGCCATATTCCCAGCCCCAGATACCTTCAGTTTTAAGGAGAACCATGTGCTCCTTTTGGTTCTAAAGCGAGCAAAAATAGCTTTGCACCACAACCTTCCAGACATTTTGCCTTTTAGAAGTCCTGCTCCAGCGGGCCTCTGCAAGCTCCAAGATGGTGGAGAGAACCCAATAGATCTTTTGGTGAGCATAGTTGTAGCTTTCAATTTAAAAAAGATCCAATTTGTTGTTTAATGTGCTCAGATGAAGTGTGAATGGAAATGGCTAATAGGCACTGGAGTTTTAGCTAAGAGGCCTGGATTAAAAATATTTAAACATTTAATTCAATGATGTGTTATAATTGTTGTGCAGCCATGACCCTTAGAAAAGGTGAGACGAGTATAAAGCAGAAATGACCAAAAATTAAAAAGTGGGCCAGGAAAATAGGTACGAGATGGCCTGGTCTGAAAAGAAACAAGAGAATAAAACTGAGAAAACAGTGAGCTCCCAGAACTAGGGGTGTATCTCAGTGATAAGAGTACTTGCCTTGTATTCTCAAAGATTTTAGTTTTCCTCAGCACTGGTAAGAAAAGGTACTCCCAAAGGAAAGAATGAGAAACATGCCAAATGCTGTTATGAGGTCAAGAGGTCTGGTAGCTTTTTGTTGCAGAAGACATTGATGCCTTCACAAAACAATATTAATGGATTGATGAATTTAGGAGTGAGGAAGCAGAGGAGAAATGATGCCATATACACACACGCATGCATGCATAATTATACATGTTCCTCTTCTACTGTTACGTATGTATGTATGCATGCAACTGTAGATAGAGGAAAAACAGAAGAGGAAGCTGACTAAATATAATTATACATAAGTAGAACTGGAATAGACTAATGAGATAAACTCAGGTGAAAATCCATGAATGTATAGGGAGACAAGTTATACCATAGAGACTGTTTTTCTTTTGTTTTTCAGCTTCTGTGTAGAGATACTGGAGTAGACATATGACCTATGCAGTGATTTGTGGCATTTATTTGTTTGTTTGTTTATTTTAAGAGACCTCATCCTTCAGCTGAAACAAAAGCTCCAACACCAAAGTTTGACTTATTAGCTTCAAATTTTCCTCCATTGCCTGGAAGTTCATCAAGAATGCCAGGTGAACTTGTTTTGGAGAATAGAATGTCTGACATTGTTAAAGGTGTCTACAAAGAAAAGGTAAACCTGAAGCACCAAGTATGATTCTCATTTTGTGGGACCATTCTTAGGCATTGATTTCACGGTTTAAAATTTCACTTGCAATTTGTATATATTTCTGTTGTAGTTTTTTACTGGTGAAGTTTTTGACATACTATGAGTTCTTAAAAAAAACTATAATAAAGCTGCATAAAGGGCACAAAATGTGTGACCTCGTGTTAAATTTAACACAAGATTTAGTCTATTAACTGTTTTGATAGAATTTTTGAGAGTAGTAAGTTCATTCACATTGTTGTCTAACCATTCTCTAGAATTTACCTTGGAAAACTAAAACTTTTTATCTACTAAACATCATCTCTTGTGGACCCCATGAGCCCCTGGCAACTGCCTTCCACTTTGTTTTTATAAATTGACTCTTGCAGACACCTAAAATAAATAGGATCATACAGCATTTGTCTTTCTATGACCTGGCCTATGTTCATAATAGAGTGTCCTCGAGGATTTAATTCACTTTAAAGGTGTATCCGTACTTTCTTTTTTATTTTTTGGCCCGTCCCAGGGCTTGGACTCAGGGCCTGAGCACTGTCCCTGGCTTCTTTTTGCTCAAGGCTAGCATTCTACCCCTTGAGCCACAGCACCACTTCCAGCTTTTCTGTTTGTGTGGTGCTGAGGAATCAGATCCAGGGCTTCATGTATACTAGGCAAGCACTCTACCACTAAGCCATATTCCCAGCCCAGTACTTTGGTTTTTCTTATTGACTAGTAATAATTTTTTTTTTGATATGCTAGCTTTTGCTTATACATTCACCACTTGGTGGACATTAGCTTGTTTTTATCTTGGCTAGTATAAATTATGGTACTGTCAACATTTGTGTGGTAATTCCCTACAGCCTTTTTTTTTTTTCTCTCCTCAAGAGTCTTGCTTTGTAGCACAGGCTGACCTCAGACTCATGATCCTTCTAGCCATGTACCACTGTATTCAGCTAGGCTTTTTTCTCTCCTTGGAGAGATAAACTGTTGTTTAATAGAGACATACGTTTTTATTTAACTTACCATAGGATAGCCATGTTTAACTTTTTAAGTAACTACCTGATTGTCTTCTAATATATTGCCAATGTATCAATGACCTAGTATCTGTAGCCTCACCAACATTTGTTAATGTCTGCTTTTTTTGGTTTGGTTTTTGAGATAAGAATTTCAGGTTGCCAAGGTGGCTTCAAACTCATAATCCTGCATTCATATCTCAAGTGATGGGAATACAGGTGTGCACCATTATATGTTTTATATATTATATATTATATGTTTTATATATGTTTTTGTTTTTTTTTTGTTATTATAGGCATCCTAGGGCATATAAAATGGTTTCTCACTGCTGGCTAAATGATACTAAGCATCTTTTCCTGTGCTTTTTTTGTTTATCTCCTTTGGAAACATGTCTAAATGTAAATTTAAAATATCTTTTTTTTAAGGACAATGAAGATTTGAGAGTTAGTTGCCCAGTACCTGCAGAAGATGACCAGACAGACTGCAGTTCTACCCAGCAACTCAGTATAAGTACCAGTCCTCCATGTACAGCTGAGCTTCCTGTGTTAAGGTACATATTTCAGAAAATATCTTAAACATTAAATTATTTTTTCTTAATGGAAACTTGGGTAGTGCACACTTGTAATTACATCATGCAGAACACTGAGTCAAGAAAATGGAGAGTTTGAAAGCAGCTTGGTTTACATAGCAAAACCTTTTTAAAAAATTTAACTTTTCTTCTCATTAGCAGCTGAACCATTTTTTAAGGCTTTTTAAAAAAAATTAATTTAATTTTTATTTCCGGTTCTTTTACTCCCCCCTTTTTTTTTTTTGCCAGTCCTGGGCCTTGGACTCAGGAGCTGAGCACTGTCCCTGGCTTCTTTTTGTTCAAGGCTAGCACTCTGGCACTTGAGCCACAGCGCCACCTCTGGCCATTTTCTGTATATGTGGTGCTGGGGAATCGAACCCAGGGCTTCATGTATACGAGGCGAGCACTCTTGCCACTAGGCCATATCCCCAGCCCCAGCTGAACCCTTTTTTTGTTCTGTTCTAATTCGTAACATTTAAATCCTCTTTTCCTTAGCACAACTCAGCAAGAAAAGGATCTAGTAGAAGATTCTACTGTTCAGAAGGATGGTCTCAATCAGATAACTGTACCAGTTTCCTCCCCAAGTACTGCAAAGCCATCAAGGGCAAACACTGCTTCACCATGCAGTAGTAGCACAAATGTACCCGTAGCTGTGGCCATACAGGTAACTTGAAGCATTCAGTTTATATGAGAAAATAATACAATAGATGTGTAAAACTTATTTTTTCAAATAACACTTTGTTATAGCAGAGTATTCCAAGTGAGAGCCACCTGAATCAGAAAGAAACTAAAAGAGTTAAGGTAATTAGGAAATGGGAAGGTAATTAAGAAATGTTCCTGTTGAACAGTGAAGAATTTACTGTTCACTTTTCTTTTTTGGTTGCGTTTGTCCCCATTCTGATCATGTTAAAGCTAAAGGAAATTTCTTATCCAGATTATGGTGAATTTACCATTTTGGAGCTATTATTAAAGAAACTTAAACCCTCTTAAAACTTAGGGTTTTTTTTTGTTTTTTTTTTTGGCCAGTCCTGGGGCTTGGAATCAGGGCTTGAATACTGTCCCTGGCTTCTTTTTGCTCAAGGCTAGCACTCTGCCACTTGAGCCACAGCGCCACTTCTGGCCATTTTCTGTATATGTGGTGCTGGGGAATCGAACCCAGGGCCTTATGTATACGAGGCAGGCACTCTTGCCACTAGGCCATATCCCCAGCCCCAAAACTTAGTTATTTTTTTGGTACTGATCCAGGGGTTTGAACCTGAGGTATGCTGTACTAAGCTTTTGTCCTCAAGGCTAGTGCTCTACCACTTGATACACCTCTACTTCCACCTATTTTGGTAGTTCAATTGGAGATAAGAATCTCATAGACTTTTCCACCCAGGTTGGCTTCCAACTATGGATCCTCAGAGCCTGTTGAATAGGATTATAGGTGTGAGTCTATAAAGACTTGCTCAACTGTCTTTCAGACTCCTAACCAGTCACTCACACTTGTTCCACAAGTTCCAGAATCATTTCATAATTTTATCATCGGGAAACCAAAAGAAGATAGAAAAGAAACACAATTTATGTTCTTCTCAGTGTTGTAACTGGGAGCATTTAAAATGGCTTTGTGTGTGTACTTGTGCATACACACTGGTCCTGGGGCTTGAACTGGGTGCTGTACCTGAGCCTTTTTGGACAAGGCTAGTGGACATTTCAGGTCTTACATTGGAGAAGAGTCTCATCGACTTTCCTCCACAGGCTGGCTTGTAGCCAGCTAGGATTACAAGTGTGAGCCACCAGCACCTAGTTTATAAGGAGCTGTTTTAATTTGATGCAATCTCATTGATTGCAAATGTCACTTCTTTCATTTCCTGGGCAATTGGAGCTCTATTCAAGTTTGTTGCCGGGCTGGGAATATGGCCTAGTGGCAAGAGTGCTTGCCTCGTATACATGAGGCCCTGGGTTCGATTCCTCAGCACCACATATGCAGAAAATGGCCAGAAGTGGTGCTGTGGCTCAAGTGGCAGAGTGCTAGTAGCCTTGAGCAAAAAGAAGCCAGGGACAGTGCTCAGGCCCTGAGTTCACCGCCTAGGACTGGCCAAAAAAAAAAAAAAAAAAAAATTTTGTTGCCTATACCTTTATCTTCAAGAGTTTTTCTTATGCCCCCTCTCTTGGTTTCATTCAAAATTTCAGGTCTTAGCATTGAGATCTTGATACATTTTGAATTAATTTTTGTGCAGGGTGAAAGGTAGAGATCTCGTTGCAATCTTCTAACATAGTTTTTTTCAAAACCATTTTTTGTCTTAAAAATATGTTTATATTTTAATAAATAGTTAATAAGAGTATATGATATTTTCCATTTCCTAGAAAGTAACTTTATGATTAAACTGACCCCTTTTTTTACTTTGAAGAATATAAACTAATGATTTCTTTCTTATTCCTTTAAAGGAACCCCGAAAGTTAAGTTATGCTGAAGTGTGCCAAAAACCACCTAAAGAGCCATCTCCAGTTCTTGTACAGCCACTACGGGAACTTCGCTCCAATGTAGTGTCTCCCACCAAAAATGAAGAGAATGGAGCCCCTGAGAAGTCAGTTGAGAAACCACATGAGAAATCAGAAGCAAGGGCTAGTAAAGATTATCCTGGCTTCCGAGGCAATACCATTTCCAGGGGAGCAGCTGGAAAAATCAGGGAACAGAGACGCCAGTTTAGCCATAGGGCTATACCTCAGGGAGTGACTCGACGTAATGGCAAAGAGCAATATGTGCCGCCCAGATCACCAAAGTAAAAACAGACAAAAAAAAAAAAACAAAAACCTATTCAGAAACTTTCTCTCTTCCCATTAAACTTGAGCTGTGGCTATATTGAACTGTTTGGAGGGGAGCAGGTAGCCAGGAAGGAAACTGAAGTATGTCCTTAAATCATTATGGATTTTGGAATTGTGAGTGATAGGATCCCAAAATTCATCTCTAAAGTGATTTAAAAATGCTGGAGGATTCCAATCAATATAAATATAAATATATATATAAATACATACATATATATATACTCATAGATAAACTATAATTTTTCTATTTTTGTTTTTGATTTTAATTAGCAGAGGTTTTTCTGCCTGGAATCAATTTTGTGGGTTTGGATTTAGCTTGGGGGAAACAAAAACATACATCCTTCAGTATAGGAGATGAGGGAGTGAGAGAAAATATTTTTTGAAGAAGCATTTCTGTAAAAATTAGAATTTACTTTTTTAAATCTATCTCAAGTTTGGCGTGGAGAATGCCATCTCTGAGTATATGGCCTTGTGTTGTAAAGCAGATGAGTGGCTGGGGTGACTGTCGTGGGTGTGAGTGTGTACTAGAGTGATTTAAGCCAAATCTGTTGTCATGTTAGTAAATGATTTGAAACCGAATGTAATACTTGAGTAGATCTTTTTTTCTAGTTTGAAATTTAGTTTTTGAATTTACTAATACTACATTCAACAAGCTGTTAAGCTGTGATTGTACTTAGAGATGTGACTACCAATCAGTTTGATGCTCAAGGAAAGAATGGGGGTTATTAAAAAAAAAATTGATGACTTTTCAGAGGCTTAAATTGCCTTGTGGGTTCTTTTCCCCCTTTAAAATGGGAAACAAAAAGGGTTTTGTTTCTTAATTTGTTACTCTTTGTTCTTTGAGACTGCCTATCCCAAAGGCAAAATAAGCATTCATCTACTGAATTGTATGTTTCTAGCTTTGACCAATTTAGTTGAACTTATAAGTGTTCTAAATTTCAGAATTGAACATGGAAGTGTTTTACTCTTCTGTAGAATATTAGGTTTCAAGATGGTAGGGGCAGACTGACCTGCCAGTAATTTATTTGTGTTAGTGTTAAAGATGAAACAATGTAATTGATTTTTAAAATAAGTAGTATAGAAGAGGAAAAAATTTAAAAGATTAATTTGGGGGGAGGTTTTTTTTTCCTTTCTGTTTACAATGTATTTATCACCTTCCTTCCCTCCAAAAAACAAAACACAACACACAAGAAGTCAAGAGACTTTTGAGATAAGGTGAGAAAGATGGTTGAAGAAAATTAATGCCTAATTCCTCAATGAATAAAGTTGTAGCTGCCATATACTAAATAGGCAAGTTTACATGCTGGCATTTATAAAAAAAGATTAAAATAGTAAAAACCATGTTGCATTAATCTATTTTAAGACATACCATGTTCAGAGTTGTATGTAGGGTGGGGTTTTATTTTTCTTTCTATGGATAGTTTATAATAGTACAAACTGTCCCTTATGTTAGTGAGTTACATATGTACAAATTGAAACTGTAAATTGTGAACACTGGAAAGCACCATTGTGACATAGAGTAAACATCTTAGTAATATATTAAAAATGAATGTAAATGGAGGTTAAAATTACATTACTGTGAAACTCATCTTCTAAGTTAAGCTTTTGAGATTTATCTTAGCAAGTAGCCATTAAGAGCTTTGAAAACACTTCACATATCTGTACAAGCCAGAATTATTATGATTTCTTTGTAACTTATTCAGCTTGGCAATTGCTTTTCAATTGGTGAGTTGATAACATGGTATAATCACTCAGTTTGAAGCTTTTCATTTCTATACACTTAACAATTATCTGCTAGATTAAACAAACAAAACTACCTATACTAAAAGTTTAGAGAACTTTAGGTCCTTTAAAAAATATTAATCATTGGCTACATCTGATAAAAAGAGCTCATTCTGGTTTACTTAGGTAACAAACACTGCAGTTGGTAGAAATGATTAACATTTAAGGTGTTAACACCCTGTGAATGCTTTTGATTTAAGAGAATAATAAACATTTTGTAAAAATCACTTGGTAAGGATTTATAAAGTTAATTATTGCACTTAAAATGGAGGTTCCCCCTTCTGACAGATGTAGTCTTGGATCACTTTTATACTTGTTTGGCTTCTTTCTTCATAGCTCACCAACATATAAAAATCTACAGGTTAGCTTTTTGTTTGTTTGTTTCTTTTTAAACAGTGCCAGAGATTGAACCCAGGGCCTTCCACTTCCACATGGCTATGCAAATGCTCTACCACTGGTCTATACCCCCAGCCCCTGAATGTTCTAGTTGATACACAAGAAACTTTTTGAGGAAAGAAAATGTAATTCTTGCTTTTTCTCCAAAATATCATTGACTGTAGAAAGACATGATTTTTTTTTCCCCCATAAAACTAATTTGCCTCTTCACATCTAAATAGTTCCCATTTGATGGGATGTAAAGGGAGGAATAGTGTGTGTATATATATGTAATATATATATATTCACAATTGTATTTAGCATTTATTTTATTGCAGCAAATTTAAGGTTTGTATCTAAGTGATGCCTGTGAGTTGTGTGAAACTGTTGGCTTATTCCCAGCACTACTCTGATGTGGGTGGGTGTTCATTGTAGTTCGGCTATTATTGGTTCTTTAGAAGGAGGAATTTAAATATCAAAGTTTTCACTCTCACGGCTTAACATTTTCTTGGCCTTTGGAGGCTAAAGATACCTAAATGTGTGCTACAGTTTTCTGCCATAGTTCTAACTGTACGAGAGAGTAAAAATCATACA
The DNA here is from genome assembly GCF_023159225.1 of Perognathus longimembris pacificus. NCBI lineage: Eukaryota > Metazoa > Chordata > Mammalia > Rodentia > Heteromyidae > Perognathus > Perognathus longimembris. The sequence goes on along the minus strand of NC_063161.1, from coordinate 53,778,387 downwards.
AGTTCATCACCTTGCACTTCATAGTGAAGGTACTTAGAGACATTGCAAAACCTGTCTCCATTTTCTGTCTTGGTAAGTGAAGTTTTCATAGTGTCTAAGATCTGTCTGTAATCTAAGAAATCTCCATCTTTCTGGATACAGACATTGGTATTTAAAACAACCCATGTAAATTTCCTTTTTCAACTGGATTTTGGAAGAAAGATAAGACCTTTCAATGCTAAGAGTTTGTTATCTTACATGCTCAATTTGCAAGTAATCAAATGACATGCATAATTCTAATTTTTGGTTCCTAAAGTTAAGGTAGCTTGAATATTGTTTCACATTCCTTTAACTCTTTAAATAACCAAGTCTTCTTTGCAAAAGGCTTAATAATGGAATGTTAGCATCTTCACCAGTGCAAGGGAGAATAATAACAATCCTGAAACAAAATATTCAACACTTTCTCTAGTTTTATTAGTTATGGTCTTAAAAAAAATTAAGTCTCTTGACCTAAATATCCACTGGTTTTACTTTGACACAATTAAACAACACTGGGTTAAGTCTCTTTGGTATTTGTGTTGGAAATACATATTAACCATATTTTAAAAGTACCAATTTTGGTTTTTTATGCAAAAGGTAAAACTCAAAAGAGAACAGTGTAAATCATTTTGAGGAGTTTTTATAAATTCTTAAATATAATATATGATGGATTTTTTTCTAATTTTTTATATTTCCTTACCGTTTGGTGGCTACTAATTGAACTTAGGCTTTTTTGGCATATGCCTATATAGGTAGTCTGAGCTTTGAGGAAGACTCTTGGACATGTCAATTTTCATTAGGTGAATGAGGACATTTTAAGAAGTTGAATTTGTTTTCAGGTTGATAATAAATTCTCTTTTAAATTTTATCTGATTATTAAATAACTTAATGTTTATTTTTGAAAGCCAAGAACTTTTTATGAATCTTTAAGTAGAAAGTTCCAAAAATTGCAACTCAGATATCTACAAGCTATGTTAAATGTTTTTCAGTTTTACAGCAGAGAACACTGATTAGTGTATACAAAGAAATGCCCACATCAATGTTTCTTTTGTTTTGTTTTTAAATCTTAATTCATGTGTCCCTGAGTGACATATCTCAAGTGTTGTGGAGTGGGGTGTCAGAACTAGTTACCTGGCTTTCTATTTTGTCCATTGCTTAGGTTTGTCCTGTTGTCAGAACTGCCCCCCTCCCCCCAAAATGTGTGGCACATGCTCATGCATAAAATGTTAAAATAAGTACATCCTTGTATTTGTATTTGTTTTCAACATTGCCAAGGTGCTATGGGAAATTAAAATAACTAAATTAGAAAAAATAAAATTATTAAAAAGCAAAACTGGTTTACTTTTCTCTAAGTGTTCAATATGTCTAATGTGTTACATGTCTAGTGACTTTTTTTTTTTAATCAGTTATTTCTTTTTCTAGTCCTGGGGCTTGAACTTAGGGCTTGTGCACTGTCCCTGGCTTCTTTTTGCTCATAGCTAGCAGTTTATCACTTGAGTCACAGTGCCACTTCTGGCCTTTTCTGTATATGAGGTGCTGAGGAATCGAACCCTGGGCTTCATGTATGCTAGGCAAGCACTCTACCACTTGGGTACATTCCCAGCCCCCATCAGTAATTTTATATGTTGCTCACTTAACTGTTTCTGTGGGCAGTATTTTATCAACAATGACAGAGACCTGTAAGACAAAGACCATAAAGACATAGGCTTTATGATTCAGTGGCAGTTATAGGAGGGGAAAAAGTCAAAGGACATTGTACCTCTTAAGGGTTTTACTTTCACTGATGCCTTGATTTGTGTATTAAGTTCAGCTAAAACATCTGGGGCTGTTTATTGGGAAATACTCTGGAGAATTTAGAGAGAAATTACTCCCTTTTTCTTTCCCTTCAAAGCAAAAACAAGCTAAGTGGATCTCTAGATTCAATACTTGTTCTCTAAACGGACAGCTTAATCTTTTATTGAATATACTATATTGCTACAGAAACTGATTAGTTATGCCTGTTTGCCACCATTTTTCCCCCAGTCCTGGAGGTTGGACTCAGCCTGAGCACTGTCCCTGGCTTATTTTTGCTCAAGGCTAATACCTGAGCCACAGTGTCACTTCTGGCCTTTACTGTTCATGTGGTGCTGAGGAATCAAACCCAGGGCTTCATGTATGCAAGGCAAACACTCTACCACTAGGCCATATTCCCAGCCCTTGCCACCATTTTTGATTTGCATTGTGAAAATAAATTTTTTTTTTTTTTTGGGCCAGTCCTGGGCCTTGGACTCAGGGCCTGAGCACTGTCCCTGGCTTCTTCCCGCTCAAGGCTAGCACTCTGCCACTTGAGCCACAGCGCCGCTTCTGGCCGTTTTCTGCATATGTGGTGCTGGGGAATCGAACCTAGGGCCTCGTGTATCCGAGGCAGGCACTCTTGCCACTAGGCTATATCCCCAGCCCCTGAAAATAAATTTTTAATGGTAGATATAGAACCTAATTTAAATTACATTGTCTAATCGTAAATGTGTACTTCACTAAATTATGTGATATTTAAATTTATTATGAAGATTTACAAAGGGGCTTACAAAAGGTACATAAGTCAGGTAATGTACTGTATAAATTATATATAGTATATAAGTTTAATGTGAGTATTCACTTTGATAACTACTTAGTTCACTGAGTAGTATTTTCCTCTGTTAAACCTTTAATTTGCTAATGGACAATTCTTTGTCTTAATGCAGGCTGTTTTTGAGCAAAATGTTTCTCGAAATTACAGGTTTACAGGGGTTAAATGCCAACATAGCATGCGAATAGTGGTCTAAACCAAATTGGTAATATTACCTGCAGTCTTTTTGAGTTGTACCAAAAATGAATGGGATTGTCAAGTTTCATACAGGGTAAACCCTATGTTTACACTTCCTGTTAGAAAATATGAACCTAACTCCAAGTTTTATTAGTTGAAATCACATGCCTGGAAGTTTTAACTACTAGATAATTGTGAATTGTTAAACAAGAGTGTCTTGGTTCTGAAGAAATGGGGTGGTCTTACTTTCTACACTATTCTCAAATACCACTCACTATTTCACCTGGTTTTGTGGAAATGAGCCACTTACATACACTTGGAAAAATCTTTTTTTTGTTGTTGGTCATGGGGCTTGAACTCTGGGCCTGGGCCACAGCACCACTTACTGTTTTGGGTGATTAATTAGAGATAAGAGTCTCAAGGCTTTTGCTGCCCAGGCTGGCTTTGAACTATGATCCTCAGATCTCAGCCTCCAGTATAGCTAGGATTACAGGTATGTGCCACTGGCACCTGGCTAAGTTCATTTTTTCAATATCTGTTCTGCATAGGGAATTTTTTTTCAGTGTGTGTGTGTGTGTATTGGTTTATGTTTGGTTTAGTGTTTACTTCCTTATGCCAGTAACTGGGGGTTTGAATTCAGGGCCTCCCGTTCTCAGTGCTTTCTTAAGTGAGGGTTTCTACCACTTGAGCTACATATCCACTAGTTTTTGGTTAGTTAATTGTAGATAAGAGTCTTAATTTTCTGTCTGGGGTAGCTTCAAACTGCCTCCTCAGATCTCAGCCTCCTGAGTAGCTAAGATTACAGGCGTGAGCCACTGGCATATGGCAAAAAAAAAAAAAAAAAAAAAAAAACCTTAAAAAGATAACTTTGAGTTTCATTGAGTGTTAGAGGAAAACTTCTTGCACTATAAATAGCTATTCAAAGATAAAATATAGATTCCTAACATTTTTAGTGAAAATCATACCAGATTTATATAATTTTGCAAGAGAGAGTTCTTGAAAAATGTCATGGAACTGACACTGGAGCTTGAACCCAGGGCCTTGTATTTGATGTGCTCCACCACTTGATCTATGCCTCGAACCTTTTGTTTTTATTTTGGTTTTGCACTAACATTCTGGTCTGGCAGCTAACTTTACTTCTCTCTCTGTCTCCTGAGTTAGCAGGGATTTTGAGATGTGAGCTACCATGTCTGGTAAGAAATAATTCTCTCTTAATCCTTCAGACAGGTGCCAGTGGTTCACACCTGTAGTCCTAGCTACTCAGGAGGCTGAGATCTGAGGATCGAGATTTGAAGGCAGCCAGGGCAGAAAAGTCTCCATGACACTTTTTTTTTTTTTTTTTTTTGCCAGTCTGGGGCTTGAACTTGACCTGGGTGCTGTCCCAGAACTTCTTTTGCTCAAGGCTGCACTCTACCACTTGAGCCACAGCACCACATCTGGCCTTTTCTGTTTATGTGGTATTGAGGAATCGAACCCATGGCTTCATGCATGATAGTCAAACACTTCCTTCCACTAAGCCACATTCCCAGCAAGGTGAGCCTCCCTCCACCCCACCCCACCCTATCTCCAATAAACTACTCAAAAATGCTTGAAGAGGTGCTATGTCTCCCCTGGTAGAGCACAAAGAGTTTCAGGGATGGCCCCAGGCCCTGAGCTCAAACACCAGAATGGCAATCAATCAGCAAATAAATGTTTCAGGGAATAAAAGAACCGGAAAACCTACTCAGCTAATTTTAAGAGGCAAGTAAAAATTTGTTTGTTTTTTGCCAGTCCTGGGCCTTGGACTCAGGGCCTGAGCACTGTCCCTGGCTTCTGTTTTGCTCAAGGCTAAGCACTCTGCCACTTGAGCCACAGCGCCACTTCTGGCCGTTTTCTGTATATATGGTGCTGGGGAATTGAACCCAGGGCCTCATGTGTATGAGGCAAGCACTCTTACCACTAGGCCATATCTCCAGCCCCAAGTATAAATTTCTATGTCAAAGCAGGAATAGGAAAATGATGAACTGATGTACTGTGTAAACACAGTTTCTAGTCCTACATTTAAGATAGTAATTCATTATTAAAATGTTAAAGTCTTAATAATTTACCTCAAGAATGTAATAATATATCTCAAACCTTATAAGTTGCAGTGAGCCTAGTCTTTGGCTATTTCGGAAGCCCTACAGTTTCAGATGGACTTAACAAAAATCTCAACTGGGTGATGATGGCTTATGCTTGTAATTTGAGGATCATGGTTCAAATCCAGCCCAGGTTCTTATATACAATTGATCAGCCAAAAACCAGAAGTGAAAGTATGGCTCACATGGTATAATGCCAGCATGAGTAAAAAAGCTAACAGCACAAAGCCCTGAGTTTAAGCCCTAATGCTGTCATACATATATACAAAAGAACAAAAAGTCTTGAAAACTGGTCATGGGTGGCTCCTGTCTATAATCCTAGTTCCTTAGGAGGCTAAGAGCTAAGGATCAACATTCAATGCCGGCCCAGGCAGACAAATCAGTGAGACTTTATTTCCAATTAATCAAGCTGGAACTGGCGAGGTGCTGGTGGCTCGTGCTTGTAATCCTAGCTAGTTTAGGAGGCTTTGGTCTGAGGATCACAGCTCAAAGCCAGCTTGGGCAGGAAAGTCTGTAAGACTCACCTCCAATGAACCACTTAAAAAACCAGAAGTGGAGCTATGGCTCAAAGTGGTAGAGCCTTGAGCAAAAAAGCCTAACTAAGGGAGAGTACAAAGCCTTGGGTTGAAGCCCCAGTGCTGGCACACATACACAAATTAGAATAAAAATCATGAGTTTAGCTGGGCACTATCAGCCCACTCTTATAATACTGAATCACTTAGGAGACTGAGATCTGAGGATCATGGTTCAAAGCCAGCCCAGGAAGGAAAGTTCACAAGACTCTTACCTCCTATAAATTATCCCCCCAAAGCCAGAAGTAGAGCTGTGGTAAAGCCCTAGCCTTGAGCACAAAAGCTCGGGGACAGTGCCCAGGCCCTGTGTTCAAGCCCTAGGAGCAGCAACAAACAAAATCTTGAGCTGGACTTGGTAGTAGTGCATTCCTGTTAAGCACTTGGGAGGCTGAAGCAGGAGGATAAATTTGAAGCTAGCCTGGGTTAAAAAAAAAAAAAAAAAAGGAAACCCCAATACTAAGTCCAAACCACAATAACAACAAACCCTAAACATATCCCCCTGATCACAAGATGCTGTTAGTACCAGTGTTGAAAAAAAAAAAAAAGAAAAGGATGGGGAGAGAGGGGAAGGGGGTGGGGGGAAGGGGGGAATGAGGGAGGAGGTAACAAATTGTACAAGATATGTGCCCGCTGCCTTACGTATGAAACTGTAACCCCTCTGTACATCACTTTGACAATAAATAATTATTCAGAAAAAAAAGAAAAAAGAAAACCTCACAAAACAAACAGAACTGGGGATAGTAGTGCATACCACATGTGTAATCCCAGCTCAGGAGGATCATGAATTTGATGTCAGCCTAGATTATATAATGAAATTGTCTCAAGCCAAATCAACCTGTACTAGTACTAGTGCTCATAAAAACCAAAGGATGTATATATATATATATATTTTCCCATAGACTCATCTTACATTGTTTCCTCCTTTTCCTTCCCTGCCTCCATCCCTCCCCTTGTGTGTGTGTGTGTGTGTGTTACTGGGGTTACTGGGACTTGAACTCAGGGCCCAGGAACTGTCCCTAAACTCAAGCTCTACCATTTGAGCCACAGCTCCACTTCTGGGTTTGTTTGTTTTTTTGGTGGTTAATTGGAGATGGGTCTCACCGACTTTCCTGCTGGCACTGGCTTTCAACCAGATCCTCAGATTTCAGCCTCCTGAGTAGTTAGGGTTATAGGCTTGAGTCATTAGTGCCCTGCAAATTGTTTCTTTTAAAAGGAAAGTTGTAAATCCACCCTATAATTAGCTATGATGTCACATTCCCCTTTTTTCAAGTGGAAATATTTTTTACAAAATTTAAAAAACTTTTCCTTCTAGTTTATAAATGACTCAAAATTCTTTCTAGAGAGTAGATGTAGATCAGTGGTAAAGAAAGCTTGTGGGGGGCTGGGGATATGGCCTAGTGGCAAGAGTGCTTGTCTCATATACATGAAGCCCTGGGTTCAATTCCCCAGCACCACATATACAGAAAATGGCCAGAAGTGGCGCTGCGGCTCAAGTGGCAGAGTGCTAGCCTTGAGCAAAAAGAAGCCAGGGACAATGCTCAGGCCCAGGGCTTGCAAATAAATAAATAAATCTTAAAAAAAAAAAAAAAAAAAAAAGCTGTCAAGAAAGCTTGTGGGGAGGTCCTGTGTCAGATAATCACTCAAACCCAAACCCAAACAAAAAGCATACCTCCTAGTGAATGTTTTGAGGCCAGGTCTTCCCAAAGACTTTGGATCATGGAAAGGAAGCCAAAATCTCAGACAGTAAAAACAAACAACCCCCCCCCCCAAAAAAAAACCACAACGAGATCAACAAATCAACGGTCTCTATTTAAAAAAATTCAACACTATAAGCAAGAGACTGAATGACAATGTAAAAATAGGCTCCATTGTCCCCAGAGGGTCCACCGATGCTTGGAGACACTTTATACGAAAAGATTAACATTTTGGAATATCAGGCTGTATACTAGAGGGGAACAAAAGAAAAGACTAAGTTCTCTTTCCGGAAATCAATCAGGAGTTTAAAAGGGAAGAAGCAAAAAAAGCAAAAAATAAAAAATAAATAAATAAAAGGGAAGAAGCAGATTTCCCTCTCCACTGTCTTAAAAGCTCCAACAAAAGCAGCGATCTTGGCAAAAGGAATCCAGAGATGCCTGTGAGCAGGTTCTTATAAATGGGGTAGGTTGTCCATTGGGATAAAGGAGGTAGGGAAAAACAAAGGTATACATACCTAAGTGAGGGGACTGGAGAAAGTAAGTCCAAAACTCCAGAAAAAGTACGTGCTAAGATCATAAAAGGTAATGGTTTTACGTCCCAGGGGTAGCACACTCATTGGTGCACTTCGGGAGCCCAGAGTTAAGCAAGAGGTCTCAGGCCCGTCGCTCCCAGATCTTGCCTATAGAGGACGCCGTAGACCAGCGCGTCCTTCGTACTCCGGGGCGGGGCATCCTTCGGGTCTGGGGGCGGGACCTCGGGCGTCACGTGACGCTCGCTCATGGCGGCGGCAGCAGCAGCGCTGGTGGCGCTCGGCGGCCGTAGTCGGATCCTGTAGCCGGGGTGTGGGCCCGCGTCAGTCTGTCCCTACTGCGGCCCCCTCTGCCCCCTCTCTCGTCTTCCGGAGTGCGGCTGGCGGAGCCGGGATGGCGGAGCGAGGCCTGGCGCCGTCGCCGGCCGCGGTGGCCGCGCTACCGCCCGAAGTGCGGGCGCAGCTGGCGGAGCTGGAGCTGGAGCTCTCGGAAGGTAGGCGCGGGGCGGGGAGTGGGCGCCGGCCTGCGGGGTCCGGGGACGCCGAGGCTCCGGGTGTGGCGGGGGGGGGGGGGCACGGGTGGCCGGGGCAGCTCCGCGCCGGGGTCGTGGCCGCCCAGCCGCCCGGGCGCGGGAGCCTGAGCTGTGGCCTGGCTGGCGGGGCGCCGTCCTCTTCCCACCCCGCCGAGGGTTTCCCGTGCCTTCATTGTTTTCCCTCGGAGGGGGCTGAGCCGGGCTTGGGGGAGACGTCGGCCCTGGGCTGCTGCTGCACTGCCTGTCCCCCCGCCCCCAAGCCCGAGACAAAGCTGCGCTCTCCGGCTTCTGCCTGGGCGTCCGAGCAAGGGGGTGACTGAGGAGAGCCGCTGACACCTGGCTTCTTTGCCTTTTTCTTTTCTTTTTTTTTTCCTGGAGGGCCCCACGCCTAGATCCAGCCTCCTCTTCTCGCTTCGAAGAGAGAGGGGCGCCCAGAAAAGCCGCCGCAGCATTTCCTCCTTTTAACAATGCGAGGTGCCTCCTCAGTGACAGGAGTGGGGGAGCCGTGGAGCGTCCTCAAAGTCGGAAACGGTGGCCCTAACCTGAGGAGACTTGACTACCTTGGTGATCCAGGCTTTTTCTTGGTGCCTGCGTTCTGGCTGAATTTTCCGCGTCCGACCACCTCTCGGAGTCTTTTTGAAGGGGGTGGGGGAGTTGGAGGTAGAGGTCCTCTCGGTTACATGCAAATCCTGGCCAGGCACCCTCTTTCTCTTGACAATGGATTGGTACTGGGAGGGTTCCTCGCCGCTCCTCTTCTCCCCCCGCCCCCCAAATTATAAGAATGGAATAAATCAAGCCACTATTATTAGAAAAGTGCCTTGGACAACAATGAAAGAAACACAGTGCTCGTTGTGTGCATGTGACAGGCTTGTTGGGCAGTTGTGATCAGTTCTCTGTAAAGTTCCTGTTTTTGTCACTGGCCGCCTCTGAGACAAAAGTAGCATTTTCTCCAGGCTTCCTATCAGTACTTTGGTGGTGTCTCCAGAGTTACATATTTTGGAGTTCCTTGCCAAAAGCCCTCTTCAACTTCATTCAAGTGGATTAAAACCGTTGATTGGAGAAAAAGAATGTGACAAGTTCCCAGGAAAGTTCTGACTTTTTGTTTACTTATCAAGGTCTTATGGGGTTTTCCTCTCTCCTTTCAAAAAGTCTTCACACAGTGAAAAAACAGAAGTAGATTGGAGCATTCTGAATCCGTTCAGGCATTGAAGAAAATAATTATTTTTAATAACCCTTTTAGGTTTTCCCAATTTATGGGAGGTGCTGCTTTTGCCTGCACTTAATTACTAGCATATTATTTTTCAATTAATCATCTGGGAAGTGTTTAGGAAGATAGGAATCCTTTGGGTTTGTCTGCCCACTAAGACTTTTGATTGAATTATTTACTAGGAGGACCCAGTTGAAGTAGACTTGAATGGCTGAACTATAATTTGTTAAAATTAAATTTCTTTAATACGTTTTCTTTACTCTTCTCAAATTGAGGGGCTTTTGAACTGGTATACCTTTTCAGATAACCCATTCTCTTAAAGCATTGTTATTAAATCTGTGATTACTTTCATTCAAATATTTTTACAATATTTATTTTGTAGTAAAAAAAATCAGCTAGCTTTGATTAGCCAGACTGAGAGAGGTTTCCCTGGATGTTTGCATCAGAGGGAGATTAAAAATAGAAGTTGATTGCTTTCACATGGAAAGGGAAATCCTGGGAGCTCCTTATTCCTGGTATGTGTCTGCTTCCAGCTGATTACTGTTTACAGCCCTGGATATTTCTAGGCATCTCTAGAAGCATTCTGAGGAACTGTTTCTAGGACCCACAACTGATTAGCTTACCTTCCTTTGCATCAGAAAGGTATGAAACTCCTACAGACTGTTACTGCCAAGGCTTAAACATTTTAAGGACAAGGGTACAGTTGTTTTCCTGGGCAGGATTCTTTTTTTTTTCTTTGCCAGCCCTGGGGCTTGGGACTCAAGGCCTGGGCACTGTCCCTGGCTTCTTTTTGCTCAAGGGTAGCACTCTGCCATGTAAGCCACAGTGCCACTTCTGGTTTTTTTCTATATTTGTGGTGCTGAGGAATCAAACCCAGGGCTTCATGCATTCTAGGCAAGCTCTCTACTGCTAAGCCACATTCCCAGCCCCATGGGGTAGGATTCTTTTGGTTGGCACATGACTTAGATTGAATTTGTTTCTTATAGACTTGTACTTTGTTATCTTGTGTTTTATTTCTTTTAGTTTTGGAAGAAAAAATACAGTTGAAAAACCTTGAGCCTATCACGTCAGCAATATTGTCTCTTGCTTAAAGTACAGAGATGTTGAGAGGTTGGAAGATACTAGGAATTCAAGTGAAGTTAAAAACCCATCAGCCTCAAATCTGTGGTGTTATTTGTGACATCTGTAGCATATTTTAAGCTAAATTTTGTTTAACATTTTCTCCATAATTACTGCTCAGAAAAAAGTGCGTTGCTTTTTTTTTTTTTTTTAAAGCGATACTTGTCATTGTGTGTTTATCATGCCTTGCTGGCATTGGTTTGTTTTTCTATTCTGATTTTTTTTTTTTAAGGCTCAGACTCATCAGGATAGTTTGAGCCTTCCACTGTTAAATAATTTTTTTCTGTGGGCGCTTGTGTTTCTCTGCTGCAGGCTCTAGTCATAGATCAGCCGACTGTGCTGAAATGCAGGTTGGTGCTGCCTTCCTCTAGGCGGTTTGCCGCAGAGAGCATTGCAGAGCCTTGTGAGGTGTCTGCTGCCTCAGGCAGGTCACCGTGGACTTCGGGGTTCAAACTGGCAGCAAAAAGAACAGCCTGAAACTGTCTGGAGAATCTAGAAATCGAGTTTACACATAATCACAAGGTTTTCAACCAGTGAGTTGAATACATAGGTTTCTACATGCAGAACTATGATTAAATTTTTTTTTGATGTTCTGTATGTTGTTATCATATCGTTGGGTGGCAATCTGTTGTCTGAACTTTATTCACATCATATCATCAAATATGTGGGCATAGGGATAACACTAGTAAGAATTATTTGTTCAAAACTGTTCAGTAATACAGTAATGATTTGAGTAATGGTTTTCTTACACCTTGTCATTCAAGTTCCACTGAACTTTGCCATTAAGTAGTGTGTATATTAATTACTCCTTCCCCACCCCTGTTGGTTTAACAGGATGAACTTGGATCCAGAAAGGTTAAATATTTTGTCTACAGTTTGCACATCTAATAAGTGCTAGTTGTCATGTATGACTTAAAACATCTGAGCTCTTACTACATGGGGTATTACCCATTTTTTCTTAGTTTTCTGCTCTAAGGAAATGCTACATATCACAATTCTGAATAGTCCTGTTGGTTCAGTTACTCAAATTCATCATGCTTGCATGCAGTGTTTTATTTTTCCGAGGTAGGGTCTTTCTATGTAGCTCAGGCTGGGCTGAATTTGTAATCCTCCTGCCTCATTCTTTCCTGTGTGTTTAGCTGACGTATATTTTGTAGCTACTCTGTACAAGGGTTACCAAGGTAAGCAGAGTACTGTGTCAGCTTTTGGGGAGCTCTGAGCCTGTAGAGAAATCACTTTCAAAATATCAACAAAACAATGCTCAGACTACTATGGAGCTGTATACAAGGCTGCCTTCTAAGAAAAGAGGAAGCTATTCATTTTGTTGTGAAAAAGGAACAGCAGAGAACTATAAATACAAGCTTGGATTGCACGGTTTGTAGAGAGGGCTGTGATTTAGCCTGTGCAGTTCAGACATAGTGTGAAGGGAGGAAGGATGTTAATTCTACACTTCTCCTGCATTTCGGAAGAAGCTCCAAGAATCTCCAGCCTTTGAATAGTCCAAAGAAAGATATTTAAGATAAAATAACACTTACCACAAGGGATCTTCCCCTTTCTTGTTGGAACACTTCTCTTGAGCACAAACACCAAACACAGCCTCCCTTTCTCTACATGTTGCATTCTGTATTTCTATGGTTTTGGGGGTGGGGTAGTACTGGGTTTGAACTCAGGGCCTTGGCTTGCTAGGCAGTGCTCTATCACTTGAACCACACCCCACCCTCTCTGTGACAGGTCTACCTGGAGGGACAAGAGAAGGCTTCTTCCTAGCAGTTATATAGGATTTTCTTTGGGAATGGGGAAAAGGTAAGAGTTTTGAAGAGAAGGAAAGACTTTGGCAGATGGTTGGCAAATTTAGGTCAACAATATAATGGGAAGCATGGGCACTTCTGCCTAAAATATATTGCTTAATTATAGCTTTGTAGTGTGTAACTATATCACAAAACTACAATTAACCAGGTTTAATACCTGATTTTAGGGGTATTAAGGAAAGCTGGAATGTAGATTTATTTAGTTGCATGCTAGGCAAGTCCATTATCACTAAATTGTACTCCCGGTCCTGTAGAATTTTATAATTAATTACCTTTTTTTTGGCCAGTCCTGGGCCTTGAACTCAGGGCGTGAGCACTGTCCCTGGCTTCTTTTTGCTCAAGGCTAGCACTCTACCACTTGAGCCACAGCGCCACTTCTGGCCATTTTCTATATATGTGGTGCTGAGGAATCGAACCCAGGGCTTCATGTAAGGAGGCAAGCACTCGCCACTAAGCCGTATTCCCAGCCCCAGTTAATTACATTTTTGTCTCAGTCCTAGGGCTTGAACTCATGGCCTGGACACTGTCCCTGAGCTTTTTTTGCCCAAGGCTTGTACTCTACCACTTGAGCCACAATTCTACTCCTGGTTTTTGGTGGCAAATTGGAGGTGTGAGTCTCACAGACATTCTGCCCAGGCAGGCTTCAAGTCGTGATCCTCAGATCTCAGCTTCCTGAGTAGTTGTGATTACAGGCATGAGCCACTAGTGCCTAGCATATAGATTTTTACATAACCAGAAAATGGGCATTTTTTTGTTGATATGCATCTCAAAACTTGTGTTTATCTTCCTTTTGTTTGCTTGTGTTGGAATTTATCTTTAAGAATTGTAAGACCCTGTGGGCTGGGAGTATGGCCTAGTGGCAAGAGTGCCTGCCTCCTACACATGAAGCTCTCAGTTAGATTCCCCAGCACCACATATATGGAAAACGGCCAGAGGGGGCGCTGTGGCTCAAGTGGCAGAGTGCTAGCCTTGAGCAAGAGGAGGCCAGGGCTCAGGCCCTGAGTCCAAGGCCCAGGACTGGCCAAAAAAAAAGAATTGTAAGACCCTTTGATAAAACCTCATGGTGCAAATTTAAATTGTCAAGGGCATATTTCATCTTATAGGTTACATGGAATCCAGAAAAGATAAACTGGATAATGATTTTTTTGAAGCCAAAGAAGTTGTGACTATAAAAACAAAATTAGATCAGCTGGGCACTGAGCGGTGGCTCACACTTGTCACCCTAGCTACTCAGGAGGCTGAGATCTGAGGATTATGGTTCAAAGCCAACCTGGGCAAAAGTCTGTGAGACTCCTATCTTCAGTTAACCACCAGATAACCGCAAGTGTCACTGTGTCTCAATGTGGTAGAGGCTAGCCTTGAGCAAAACAGCTCATGGGCAGCATCCAGGCAGGCCCTGAGTTCAAGCCCCATGACTGATTTAAAAAAAAAAAGTGCTTGTAAAGTGATTTAGTTGTAACTGTTAAGAGTTGGGATGACTATAAACTGGGCAGTTTGAAACTGGGTGGTTTAAGAAGAGAAGTGACAGATTCATGGAAGCATGGTTCTCTCTACTAAAAAGAACAAGACTTGTTTGAACATTTTGGTTCTAGTGTGTGTATTTAAAAAAAAAAAGAGCACTGAGCTGGGTTTTTTTCATAAGGTAAATCATTAACCTGCCACTCTTGGCCCAGCCTTTGGTTGCTATGCTCTTTGCTGGCCTGTGTAAGACCTAGCACCTAAGGGTTGAAAGTTCAGGTGATTGGCTAAAAGGTTCTTTGCCCTATCTTGGTGGTGTAATTACTACAGTTCTCTCTTAGGTGACGGGGAAATACTCTCTGAAATACCTGTTCCTTGCCTATACAACTTCGCACAGTTCTTTTAGAGTTCAGCTAAAGAACTATTTTTTTGGGGGGGGGCGGTTTCGGGGGTTGGTCTTGGGGCTTGAACTCAGGGCCTGGGCTCTGTCCCTGAGCTTGTCAGCTCAAGGCTAGCACTACCTCTTGAGCCACAGCACCACTTCCTGTTTTCTGGTGCTTAATTGGAGATGAGTTTTTCGGCTTTCCTGCCTTGGCTGGCTTTGAACTACGATCCTCAGATCTCAGCCTCATGAGTAGCTAGGATTACAGGCTCATGAGCCACCAGCACCCAGCACAGAACTATTTTTTATACTTTACCCCTGGCCACTGTGATCTCGTTGCCTTTTTTTTGCCAGTCCTGGGGCTTGAACTCAGGGCCTGAGCACTGTCCCTGGCTTCTTTTTGCTCAAAGCTAGCATTCTTCCACTTGAGGTATAGTACCACTTTCGGCTTTTTCTATATTTGTGGTGCTGAGGAATTGAACCCAAGGCTTCATGTATATAAGGTGAGCACTTTACCACTAGGCCATATTCCCAGCCCTGATCTCATTCCCTTAAACCTTATAGTACTTTTCACTTATATCATTTTAACAAAGACATATATTTTTCCTATTACTTAAGTTGTTTTTTCATGTAATGTAAACTTCTACAAGGATCATTTATAGTCTTTTAAATCGTTCCCTTCCCCTCCTCCTCCTTTCACCCCTTCCTCTTTTCCTTCCTTCTGCTTTTCTTTTTTTAACACAGGGTCTCACATCTCACTATGTAATCCGGGCTGGCCTCAGACTTGCAATCCTACTGCCTTAGCTTCTGTTTATTTTTAAATTTTGAGAATTTTTGCTCAGCTCTATTTGCTTTGCCTTGAAAAATGATGTCTCTATCTTGGGGATTTGATCTTGGCACAAGGTGGTATCCAGAATGATTTGAGGAAAGCATTTTGGCATCTGGTGGGCCTTGGTCCAAATCCTGGCTGTAGAACTATTAGCTCTGTGACCTTGTGCCAACAGCTTCACCCTCTTGTTCTCATTTCTTCTGTCCTTACAAAATGAAACCCTCATTAGAGGTGCGTAGAGGTATAGAGTGAGCTGATAATGTATGGATGCTAAGGGACTTGGCTGTTTTTAGTATCTTGTGTTAACTTATTAGAGTAAGGTTGTATGTGAAATGATGAATGGAATCAATTTGTGGACATGTATCCTTAAGAGTAGAGCCTCCCTCCACCATCAGCAGCCTACTTCCTTAGTCCAACACATGTTGGATCACTGTAAGCAGTTGACTGAAGCAGAAAGGAGGTTGACTTGTTTGATAAGAACATCTGGCACATGCACATTTCTCAGTCTGTCAGTTTAGGCAAATGGTTCTGACAGGTTAAGTATAGTTTCTGAGACGTAAGCATTAACAAGATCTATGAAAAAGCATGTGTGGACGTTCAGAACTTTTTTTTTTTTTTTTGGCCAGTCCTGGGCCTTGGACTCAGGGCCTGAGCACTGTCCCTGGCTTCTTCCCGCTCAAGGCTAGCACTTTGCCTCTTGAGCCAGAGCGCCGCTTCTGGCCGTTTTTTCTGTATATGTGGTACTGGGGAATCGAACCTAGGGCCTCGTGTATCCGAGGCAGGCACTCTTGCCACTAGGCTATATCCCCAGCCCCCGTTCAGAACTTTTAAGTAGTCTTTGACTCCTCAGTCCCGCACTTGTGCTTAAGGAAGCACATCCTTTTAGTTCCTCCTTCAAGGGTTTTTGTTCTTTGGAGTTGATTTGCTACCAGTTTTTTTTTTTTTTTTTTAAAATCCTGTACCTTCCTGCTCAGCTGGCCTGATTATAGTTTGTTTGTTTGTTTTAAACCTCTAGACTGATCTTGTTTTGTTTTGTTTTTGGCCAGTCCTGGGGCTTAGACTCAGGGCCTGAGCACTGTCCCTGGCTTCTTCTTGCTCAAGGCTAGCACTCTGCCACTTGAGCCACAGCGCCACTTCTGGCCATTTTCTGTATATGTGGTGCTGGGGAATCGAACCCAGGGCCTCATGTATACGAGGCAAGCACTCTTGCCACTAGGCCATATCCCCAGCCCCCTCTAGACTGATCTTTTATCGTTTACAAGTACTACTTTTCTTTAAAGCCATTGCTAAATCTAAAACTGCCACTCATTGTCTTTAAATTCTGAATTTCCTAAAAGTAGGGTTTATCTTCTATATTATTTACTATAAGTCATAGTTACTGCTTTCATATACATCAAGTACTACTTTTTGTGGTTGTTGTTAATTGTTAAGTGACAGTTTTTCATGTCCCTAGTGAATAAGACCATTTTATAGTGTGACTTTTGTGAACAGGACAGGTTCTGTTCTGAAAGGTGGTTTGTTTGGACTTCTGTAATGTCACAGCTCACATTCTCTTTGGATATGACTTCAATGAATCGCAAAACTGAAATTGCATACACAGTTTTGAATGTGAATTTGTATCTTTTGGGTAGTGAGTGTGCAGCTTCATTAGTTTCTTAAAGATATTTAGGGAGCAGGCTGGGAATATGGCCTAGTGGTAGATTGCTTGCCTAGCATGCATGAAGCCCTGGTTCGATTCCTCAGTACTACATAAACAGAAAAAGCTGGAAGTGGCGCTGTGGCTCAAGTGGTAGAGTGCTAGCCTTGAGCAAAAAGAAGCCAGGGACAGTGCTTAGGCCCTGAGCTCATCAAGCCCCAGGAGTGGCAAAAAAAAAAAGGAGATATTTAGGGAACACAGTTTAAGAGCCAATTCTATATGTTATTACCTTTCTCACTAGCTTGTAAGGAAAAGCCAAATGCCCTGTGCCTTGCCAGTTTATGTCAGTTCCCACTTTTGTCTATCATCAGTTCCTAGATGAAGAACAGTCCCTCCTATTCTAAGAGATATTCCTTTTCACTGCTAGCCCTCCTCCTCTTCTGGGAGTTTTGAATCTGCCACTAATGATTGATCTATTCATTCATTTATGGTATTTTTTTTTTGGGGGGGGTGTCTTTATCTCTTTAGCCTGTCACTTAACACTTGTATCTTGCCCTTTTTCTTCAGCTTAAAAATTTGCTCCAGGGCTGGGAATATGGCCTAGTGGTAGAGTGCTTGCCTCTTATACATGAAGCCCTGGGTTTGATTCCTCAGCATCACATATATAGAAAAAGCCAGAAGTGGCGCTATGGCTCAAGTGGTAGAGTGCTAGCCTTGAACAAAAAGAAGTCTGGGACAGTGCTCAGGCCCTGAGTCCAAGCCCCAGCACTGGCCAAAAAAAAGCTCCAGTTTTGTCAGAAGGTGGTGGTGATAGTGGTGGGGAACCAAACCTCCCTCACCGTATTGCAGTGAGTATCTGCTTGCTCTCATGTACTGGCATTTGCTCCCTCTGAAGGGACTAAAAGATGCAGACTGCATTTCCTTCTTATTTGTTTTTCTTTTTGTTGGTCATGGGTTTGAACTCAGGGCCTAGGTGTTGTCCCTGAGCCTCTTGGTGCTTAAGACTAGCACTCTACCACTTCAGCCACAACTCCACTTCTGGTCTTTGAGTGGTTAATTGAGGATAAGTCTCACGGGGACTTTTTTGCCCGGGCTGGCTTCAAACCTCAATCCTCAGATCTCAGCCTCCTGAATAGCTAGGATTTCAGATGTGAGCCACCGGCACCCAGCTATCAGACTCTGTTCTGCATTTTTGTTTGTTTTTGTTGCCAGTTCTGGGGCTTGAACTCAGGGCCTGAGCACGGTCCCTGATTTCTTTTTGCTCAAGGCTAGCACTCTGCCACTTGAGCCACAGTGCCACTTCTGGCTTTTTCTATATAGTGGTGCTGAGGAATCGAACCCAGGGCTTCATGTGTACCAGGTGAGCACTTTACCACTAAGCCATATTCCCAGCCCCTCTGCTCTGCATTTAACCAGCAAAATCCTAAAGTGGAGCTGTGCCTCAAGTGGTAGAGCACCTTTTTGAATGAAAAAGCTAAGGGGCAGGGCTCAAGCCCTCACTTTAAGCCCCAGTACTGGCATATTAAAAAAAGAGAAAAAAAACTATTGTTTACAGTTTATTATTGCTTACAGTTTAGAGACTAGAAAGGACAAGATCAAGGTGCCAGTATATTCAGTGTCTGGTGAGGACATGCTCTTTGCTTTGAAGGTGACACCTCTTGCTTCGTCCTCAGAGGCTGGAAGTGGCAAGCAAGTTACCCCTTAAGCCTGTATTACAAGGGCACTAATCAGATTCATGAGGGCTTTGCCCTCATGACCTAATCACTTCCTCAGACCACACCTCTTACTATTGTCCAGTTGGGAATTAAGTTGTAGCATGCAAATTGGGAGGGGGCACAACATGAACATTTAGGCCATAGCAACTCGCCCATGTCAAAAACTGGGTGTCATCCCTATTTTTTTGTATTTTGGGGTTGGTTGTGGGGCTTCAACTCAGGGCCTGGGTGCTGTCCCTAAGCTTTTTTGCTCAAGATTAGCACTCTACCACTTTGAGCCACAGCACCAAATCTGGTTTTGTGGTGGTTAATTGGAGATAAAGAGTCTCACAGATTTTTCTGCCCAGGCTAGCTTTGAATTTCGATTCTCAGATCTCAGCTTCCTGAGTAGTTAAGATTACAGGCATGAGCAACCATGTCCAGCATTCTCCCTAATTTGTAATGGATCAGTGAATCTTGTTAATTCTTCCTTTTCTTCATTCTCATCATTAGACTTAGTTTAGGCATTTAGCTCTTGCCTTGATGGCTGTGATCATCTCCTAATTTGTTGTCTTCTCAAGTCTTTTGTCCCTCAGTTCTTCTTTATACTGTCATCTAGTGGCCATTCTGAAATCCAAACGTAAATGTGCTCTTTTCCTTCTTAAAACAGCTTCATTGGTTTCCTTCATGCTCAGGATAAAATCTTGTTTAGGTACCAAGACTAGTCTTCATTTTTAACTTTATTTCCTGTTACTTCCGTGCTTACTCTCTACTCTGTAGCTGCACAGAAAGGTTTGCATTTCCCCACTTGTTTTGTTTGTTTGTTTGCCAGTCCTGGGCAATGGATTCAGGGCCTGAGCACTGTCCCTGGCTTCTTTTTGCTCAAGGTTAGCACTTTACCACTTGAGCCACAGTGCCACTTCTGGCCACTTGAGCCACAGTGCCACTTTCTGGCCATTTTCTATATATGTGGTGCTGAGGAATTGAACCCAGGGCTTCATGTATACCAGGCAAGCACTCTTGCCACTAGGCCATATTCCCAGCCCACATTTCCCCACTTGTGTTGTACCTTAGCAGTTCAGTGCCTTTGTACACGTGGCCTTGCTCTAAACATGCCACTCTGGCATATTCTTCCCTCTTGTATGTCTGGTTAACTCCTATTCCATGCAGTTTCCTGTGAGAAGCATTTCTTCTTCAGCTCTTTTAAGTTTCTGAATAAGTACCATTGGGCAGTAAATATGTATGTGTGTGCGCATGTGCACTGGTATAAGGCTTGAACTGAGGGTCTGGGGGCTATCCTTTAGTTTTATCTCTCCAGCTTTATGTTCTACCATTGAGCCACACATCCATTTCCAGCTTTTTGATGGTGTGAGGCACAGCTCCTGGCTAAGCACTTTTTTCCCCTTTAGTGCCTTTTATCACCATTACACTAAATTGTGTTTAAGTTTGCAAAATTCTTTTCCATCTTAACTAGAGCCCCCATTTTCTGTAGGATACAACTCGTGTCATTGGAGTTTTGGGGGTAGGATATGTGAGACTCCCAAGTGCATGCTATTGCACCTGGCTATAGATTGTCAGGTTTGAAAGGTGTGCCACGTGAAATTCTGGGTTATTGATATAGGATTTCATGTAGGTATTTCTGTAAGTTACTTTAATTTTTTGATAAAGTCTAATATCCCTTTATTTCAGATTACTGTTGCTTTTAGGGATTCATTAAAGTATCTGTAGGGTTTATTTCCTTCCTTGTTAAGGACCTTGTATCAGATTGTCTTTAAGTTATTCATACTAGAACTTTGTGGGTTTTAACTTAGGTCAGGTATGAATGAATTTTGTTGTGCTGATCTTCCTTTAAAAAAACCAAAAACTTCTCAGCCAGGTGCTGGTGGCTCACGCCTGTAATCCTAGCTACTCAGGAGGTTGAGATCTGAGGATCATGGTTTGTTAGCCCAGGCAAGAAAGTCCCTGAGACTCTTACCTACAGTTAAACACCAGAAAAATCATAATTAAGCTGTGGCTCAAAGTGGTAGAATGCAAGACTTGAGTGAAGAAGATCAGAGATAGCACCCAGGCCTTGAGTTCAAGTCCAAGGACTGACAAAAAATAAAAATAAAACACAAACCCACAAAACACTTTTCTGTTTGTTGGTTCTTTGAGCTCCAATCTCTTATATTACCCTAATATGATTATTTTTCAAATTGTCTTAAAGTTATATAATTACCATTTGCTAAATATTATGTATTCATCTGGGCTAGGAATGTGGCTTAGTGGTAGAATGCTTGCCTAGCATGCATGAAGCCCTGGGTTCAATTCCTAAGTACCACCACATAAACAGAAAAAACCGGAAGGTAAACAGTGGCTCAAGTGGTAGAGTGCTAGCCTTGAGCAAAAGAAGCTGAAGGACAGTGCCCAGGCCCCGAATTCAAGCCCCAGAACTGGCACCCAAAACAAACATATATGTTCATCCCATCATAGCTGCTTGAGGGCAGCATGTGGAATCCTTTAGCTTAAATGTTTTTCAGTTCATCTAGAGAATAAAGAAATCTAGAATCTGTCATCAGCCTTCCTGTTTATTTCTAGTATCTGATACTTTGACACTCTTCTATTTCTCACCAGATTTTTTTTCCTTTTTCCTGAAAGTCCTGTCCCATCATGTCTTTGCAGTGAGTGTTCTCCCTGTCAGGACTGCCTTTTCTCCTGTTAGTGTCCTACCCCTGTTCCCAGGCTTGGCTCTATCCCCTTTATTACAAAACCAGCTGACTGCTTTAGTTCATATTAATCTCTTCTATTTTTAGACTATTGTATTCAGCAACATAGTTTAACACTTAATTCACTCCTACTTTTTATTTCATTTATGTCTTTTTTTAAACCTCCTTTGTTTATTTCTTATTTAGTTTAATTTTTTGAGACAGGATCTAAATATGTAGTCCAGGCTGGTCTGGAGCTCACTATATTGCTCAGGCTAGCTTCCAACTCAATCCTGCCTCAGCCACCCAAGTGCTAGGATTACAAGTGGGAGACACCACAGCTGCCTTTGTCTTCCTCCTGAGTTATTGTTCAGATTTCTTAAGTGTAATGACAATATCTTTTACATTTTGGAATTTATACATTACCAATAGGTTGCTGACTGTATCAGTGTGTCAGTAAAGATGTGTGGACTAAATCTATTTTTTAAAGATCACTTGAAAGGATAAAAAAATGTATGATGTCTTACAATTTATGAATACAAAGGTATTGAGAACTTTTGGTGTTTATCTTTAGAACACTTAGAAGTGCTTTTCTTTCCTCTATTCCTCCTCTCCCTCCCCTCCCCTCCTCTTTTTTGTCCTGGGGCTTGAACTCAGGCCCTGGGCATTGTCCCTGAGCTTCTTTTGCTCAATGCCAGCACTCTACCACTTGAGCCACCATGCATCTTCCGGTTTTTTCAGTTTATATGGTACAGACCTAGGGCTTCATGTATGCTAGTCTACCACTAAGCCACATTCTCAGTCCAAGTCCTTTTATTTTCTACTTGAGTGATGATAAGGTTAAACAATCACATTTTAAATGATTGTGGGAAGCTAGCATATGACCACATCTCTACTACTATATTTGAAACTCAGTTCAAGTAAAAAAAATTCAAAGTTTACGGCAAAAGTAACAAGAGATGGAATGAGAACACAGGAGGATAAAGTTAAAGCATGGAGGATTAATGCAAGAAACTGGAAAATGTAAACAACAACAAAACCTTGTTTAAAAAATTAGTAAGACTTTTGGAAGGAGGTGGTGGTGGCTCAAGTGCCAGCCAAGTAAGCAAGTCAAGTGAATGTGAGCCAGGAGGCCCTGAGTTCAAGCCCCTGTTTCACTTAAAAAACAACTTAGAAGGACAAATAATAAAAGAAAGTTTTCCTGAGCTGAAAGAAAGAGAACAAATGGAAAAGATTATTTGGATGAGTGAGTTCACTGTGTTTTTTGGCAAGCTTGAGGCAAAAGATCACTAAGATAGACATATTCTGATAAAGTTCTTGGCTGCCTGTGGCCTGTTGACTGTATCTATGATGTTACTTGTGGCCTGTGAGTGATGTTGTAAATATCCAAAGGACCCTTGACAGAAAAATGGTTCAGTATCCCTGGGTCAGCTGTCTTTCTGATAGTCTGAAAGGAGGAAATATTTTATTTGTTTTTGCCCGTCCTGGGACTTGAACTCTGGGCCTGGGCACTGTCCCTGAGCTTCTTTTGCTCAAGGCTAGCACTTTACCACTTGAGCCACAGCATCACTTCTGGCCTTTTCTGTTTATGTGGTGCTGAGGAATTGAACCCAGTTCTTCATGCATGCTTACCTACAAGCATGCTACCACTAAGCCACATTCTCAGCTCTGAGCAAGAGTCTTTTTTTTTTTAATTTTTATTATCAAACTGATATACAGAGAGGTTACAGTTTCATACGTTAGGCATTGGATACATTTCTTGTACTGTTTGTTACCTCGTCCCTCATTCCCCCCTCCCCTCCCCCTTTCCCTTCCCCCCCAATGAATTGTTCAGTTCATTTACACCAAACAGTTTTGCAAGTATTGCTTTTGTAGTTGTTTGACTTTTTTTACCCTGTGTCTCTCGATTTTGGTATTCCCTTTCAATTTCCTAGTTCTAATACTAGTATACACGGTTTCCAATATATTCAGATAAGGTACAGAGATAGTGTAGGTACAACCACAGGAAGGGGATACAAGAAGATCATCAATAATAGAAGCTACAGTTACACATAGCACATTGAAAGTAGTTACAACAGTGATATAACAATTGTTTCCATAACATGGAGTTCATTTCACTTAGCATCATCTTATGTGTTCATAAGGGTATAGTTATTGGGCTCTTGTGATCCTCTGCTGTGACTTGCCTAAACCTATGCTAATTATTCCCTATAAGGGAGACCATAGAGTCCATGTTTCTTTGGGTCTGGCTCACTTCACTTAGTATAATTTTTTCCAAGTCCTTCCATTTCCTTACAAATGGGGCAATGTCATTCTTTCTGATAGAGGCATAAAATTCCATTGTGTATATGTACCACATTTTCCTGATCCATTCATCTACTGAGGGGCATCTGGGTTGGTTCCAGATTCTAGCTATGACAAATTGTGCTGCGATGAACATTGTTGTGCTGGTGGCTTTAGTGTGATTTTGTTTGTGGTCTTTTGGATAGATACCCAAAAGTGGGGCTGCTGGGTCATAGGGGAGCTCTATGTTTAGCCTTATGAGGAATCTCCATACTGCTTGCCAGAGTGGCTGAACCAGTTTACATTCCCACCAACAATGAAGTAGGGCCAACAATTGTTATTGTTAGTTTTCTTGATATAGGACATTCTTACTGGGGTGAGATGGAATCTCAACGTTGTTTTGATTTGCATTTCTTTTATGGCCAGTGATGTAGAGCACTTTTTCATATGTCTCTTGGCCATTCTCATTTCCTCATCAGAGAAGTCTCTTTTTAAGTCTTTAGCCCACTTGATGAGGGAGCTATTGGTTCTTTGCGGTTTGGTTTTGGAGGAATGTAATTTTTTTAGTTCTGCATATATTTTAGATATGAGGCCTTTGTCTATTGTATGGCTGGTAAAGATCTTCTCCCAATCTGTGGGCTTTGAGCAACAGTCTTAAAGTGAGTTGGCTGAGGAGTTCATAGACCATTAGAAATCCTGAGTTTCTTGCTGGGTGTTGGTGATTCATGCCCGTAATCCTATTTACTCAGAAGGCTGAAATCTGAGGGGTCAAGACTCAAGGTCAGACCC
Source organism: Perognathus longimembris pacificus (assembly GCF_023159225.1). NCBI lineage: Eukaryota > Metazoa > Chordata > Mammalia > Rodentia > Heteromyidae > Perognathus > Perognathus longimembris. Next base: position 53,754,252 of record NC_063161.1, on the reverse strand, counting down.
AGAAAAGATCATGAAACTCTTATCTTAAATTCACCACTGAAAGGCAGGAAGGAAAGATATGGCTTAAGTGGTAGAATGCCAGTCTTGAGAGAAAAAGGTAAGGGACAGTGACCAGGCCCTGAGTTCAAGCCATAGTACTGGCACAAAAGAGAAAAAAAAAATCCTGAACTTCATGATTTAATTCTTCTAAGAGGAGCATACTGGGTCCAGGTAAGTTTTTTCTTGCACTGTCTTTCCAATACCCTTCAAACAGGCAAAGCTTAACATTATATTAGCCAACAAAGGAAAAATATTTAAAAGGTCCCCCTCCTTTTTTTTTTTTTTTTTTTTTGCTGGTCTCAGGTCTCAGGCCTGGGCACTGTCCCTGAGCTTTTTTGCTCAAGGCTAGTTAGTACTCTATCCCTTGAGCCACAGCTCCACTTCTGGTGTTTATTTTCCTGAGGGGTTGGCTTTGAACTGTGGTCATTAGATGTCAGGCTCCTGAGTAGCTAGGATAACAGGTATGAGCCATCAGTACCTATCCTCCTTCCTTTTTTTGGTGTTCTTGGAACCTCACACTTACTTGACACTTATTAGTTGATCTAGGTCCCTCAATCTTTTTCTTTCAGTCTATTTTCCATATAGGGTCCCTCCGTAACTCTACTTGGGCTATCCTTAAACTGAAATCTGTCATCAGCTTCTAAGTAGTTAAGATTACAGGCATGCACTACTACAATTGACTTAAAAGATTCACTTTAATTTACATAGAACAGTTAATGATGTGTATATTTAGAGCAGAGAGATGATAAGTTGATAATTGACACACCCTTGATTGCTCTGTCTTCTTTCTTTCTTTTTTTTGCCAGTCCTGGGCCTTGGACTCAGGGCCTGAGCACTGTCCCTGGCTTCTTCCCGCTCAAGGCTAGCACTCTGCTGCTTGAGCCACAGCGCCGCTTCTGGCCGTTTTCTGTATATGTGGTGCTGGGGAATCGAACCTAGGGCCTCGTGTAACTCGTGTATCCGAGGCAGGCACTCTTGCCACTAGGCTATATCCCCAGCCCCTGCTCTGTCTTCTTAAATCTACCTTTGCATGCCAGGTGCATCTCAAGCTGCCTTGAGAATATATCCTAAGTTGGCTTCTGCCCATCAGTAATTGCAGCTAATCATTGCCTTGCTTGTGTTACCATATCTCTTGCTTCTGGAATGCATTACCTGATATTTCTGCTTTCTTCTCTAACCAATTTTCTACAAAATAGCTGGAAAGCCTTTTAAACTGCAAAGCAGATTGTGTTTAACTGTTTTGCTAATAATACTCAAGCCCTTTAGCTTGGCCTAGGAGGCCTACACAGCCCTAGCACTACACTGCTGACCCATTTTCTTTCTTCCTTTTTTTCTTCCTTTTCTCTCCTCCCTTCTCTCATCCTCCCTTTCCATTTTTTTGGTCTTGTTTATTTTTGTTTGTTTGTTTTTTCCAGACCTAGGGTTTAAACTCAGGGTCTGGGCTCTGTCCCTGAGCCTCTTTTGCTTAGGGCTAATGTTCTACCACTTGAGCCACAGCACCACTTCTGGCTTTTCCTGTTTCTGTGGTACTGAGGAATCGAACCCAGGGCTTCATACATGCTAGGCAAGTACTCTATCACTAAACCATATCCCCAGCCCCTTTATTTATTTTTTGAAAGTAAATAGAATTCGTTTATTTGAAGGTAAAAGAAGTAGCGGAAACTCTTCATCAGGAGAGGGGTCTAAAGAAGACTCCTACCTTTTTCCCTTCCTCCCCCGCCCGTCCTAGGGCTTTAACTTGGGGCCTAAGGTATTTTCGCTGAGCTTCTTTTGCTTAGAAAGCATTCTACCATTTGAGCCACTCCTCCAGTTCCAGCTTTTTTGATAGTTTATTGGAGATAAGAGCCTTACACAGACTTTTCTTTCTGGTCTGGCTTCGAATCTCCATCCTCAGATATCAGCCTCCTGAGTAGCTATGATAATAAGCATGAGCCACCAGTGCCTGGTTTCACTTCTTCCTTTTATTTGTTTAACTGATATTTATTGAGTACAGGTGATAGGACAGTGGTTGACAAAATACTTGGCTTTAGGGGGCTTACAATCTGTAGGGATGTGGACTGAAAACAGCGTATTCCTTTCAGTGGAGAAAAAAGCATAGAGGGATAGAGAATACTGGGACAAGGTTAATGATAACAATTTAAAGTAGTAAGGGAAGGCTTTAATGTAAGATAATATCTGGACAGAATCTCAGAGTGATGAGGCTTGCTTTTTCTTGGTGTTACCAAGCTGTGTTTGGTAGGTTCTGGGTTTGCCCTTGGCTGCCTTCTGCCTGGAATGCATTGCCCCAAGATCTGTGGTTGGCTAGCTTACAGTTAATTCTGAGATTCCTTCCCTGGTCCCCAAGTTTAAATTAACAACTTCTCCCCTCATTCTCCATTGCAGACTCTTTTTTTTTTTTCCTGCTTTGAAATTTCTAATTAACACCACAATTTGAAATCATCTTGTTCATATATTTATTTATTATTGAAATTTCCCAGTAAAATATTAGTGTAAGTGCAGAGAGTTTGCTGTCTTGTTCTCTGCCGTCTCTTGGGGTATAGTATAAGCCCTCGATAGATTTGCTCAAGTGAATGAGTGGACATTCATTGCAAGGAGGGATTCTTGAAGTTTCCTTAGGTGGTGGCTGCTTTGAAGATTCAAGCTTTGTCCCAGGGTCTGTCTCAGTAAGGAAAAGGGGACCCCTGAGGAAGCTAGCCACAGCAGGAATATGAAAGCCTTTGAGTTTTCTGGCATTGGGGTAGTTTTTAGGTCTTCCCCCTTCCTTCACCTGTTTATGTACCCTCTGGTCCGATTTGTGAATTTTGCAATTGGATGCTGTGTGACAACTTTCCATTTCATCAGCCCGCTTGGCTGCTTTGCTTATTCAGTTCAGATGATATTTACTATGTAAATACTGTTGGCACTCACAGCTACAGGCCTCCTGGCATGAGAACTGGAGCCATACCATGCTCTCTGCAGAAGGGAATTCTCACTTTTTGTTGTTCTTTGTACTTTGCTTACCTGTAGATTCCTTTTCCTTCTACTTTAACCAGTGAATCACCCACAAGATCTAGTCTCAGACATAAGTTGTTTAGATGGTTTTCTGTAGATTAGACATTGTCAGCAACTTTCCTTTTGGCTTAACTGGTTTTACCCAGACTAAAACTAAATATTTTACATTCTAGCTTTTCTAACATTTTTCCTTAGCTATATCATATCTTTTGCAACATGCTAGAAAAGCAGAGATATGAAATATCCAGCCATATATGGTACATATTGGGTTTGCTGAACTAAATCAGACCTTTGTTCAATTTCTTCTAGCATATGTAAACAGTGTGGGGCGTTGGTAGTGTGTCCAGGTGGACACAGACGTTTGTCTCTGAGGTTCTCTAGCAAGCCTCATAGGTGCCTCTTTGACTACCCATGTCCAAGATAATGTTTCAACACTGGATTAATTATAGTTGCACATATCCACTGAAAATCTCAAAATGTCCATTTAGTTGGCATTCTCTCATGAACGTCAAGTTTCCTATGTGGTTGAGAAGTAAAATTTGGAACATAATTAATAATTAAGATTATTTTGTTTCAATCTGGAGTAGTGCCTGCCTGTAATCCCAGTGCTCAATAGATTAAGAGATAGAGGATCTCCTTTGAGGGCATTGAGCTACTTAGTGAGATGCTGTCTCACAATAATAAAGTGATTATCCTATACCAGCAAAAGATTGAAGAAACATTCATTACTGGTATGATCATGGTCAGAAATAAATTGATCAGAATCCTGAATTTGATTGTCTCTGACTTTTCTTTTTTTTTTTTTTTTGCCAGTCCTGGGCCTTGGACTCAGGGCCTGACCACTGTCCCTGGCTTTTTTTTTGCTCAAGGCTAGCACTCTGCCACTTGAGCCGCAGCGCCACTTCTGGCCATTTCTGTATATGTGGTGCTGGGGAATCGAACCCAGGGCTTCATGTATACGAGGCAAGCTCTCTTGCCACTAGGCCATATCCCCAGCCCTAAAAGGGTAGAATATTTTTTGTTTGTTTGTTTGTTTTGGCCAGTCCTGGGCCTTGGACTCAGGGCCTGAGCACTGTCCCTGGCTTCTTTTTGCTCAAGGCTAGCACTCTGCCACTTGAGCCACAGAGCCACTTCTGGCCATTTTCTGTATATGTGGTGCTGAGGAATCGAACCCAGGGATTCATGTATAGGACGCAAGCACTCTTGCCGCTAAGCCATATTCCCAGCCTCTCTGACTTTTCTTTATAATTATAAAGTGCTCTTCATTAGCAGTAGAATTTCTCCCTCTCAATGCCCCCTTTTCCTTTTTTTGTATTTATATTTAGATGCCTTTGTTTCTCCTCCATAAATGAGGATGGCAATAGTATTTACCTAATAGGATTGATTTGAGGGCTGGGTTCATGGAAAGGTGTAGTGATTGAAATACACGTCTGCCACACTGGGAGCAATGTAAGTGTATTATTATCTTGCAGTGTTATTTTTATTTCCAAATTTCATGCTCACAAAAGTTGTGACCAATAAATATAAATATCTAAACTGGGCATATAGAACCAGATTTGGGCTCTAGCTTTAGCCCAAATAGCTTTAGTTAAAGCCATGAGAATAAGTGGGTTCACCTAGGAAAGAGGGCATGAAGCAAGCAGTCTTTCAGATGGTTCTGTGATATGGTGGTAAAGTGATAGAAGGAAGAATGCCTGCAAAGATATGGCTGGAGGCTTAGCCAGAGAAGGAAGAGCAGGAGAATTTGAGGACCATGAACACAAAAGAGAAAGTGATTAAATGTTACTACAAACACAAAAGTAATAAGAATTAACATGTATTAATTAGATTTAGCCACAGGTGATTTATGAACTAGATAGTCTTAATGCAGTGGTGTGAGTATCAGAAGCCAGCTTATGTTGGAAAATGAGGGAATGAGAGGAGGTGACTGAATTTTGTAAACCAATTTTCAGTAAGTTTGACCATGGTTAGGAGAGGAGCAGGACATAGCACTAGTTTCTTATAGTTCTTAGGGGGGGATATGACGTTGCAAATAGTTTCTTCTCTCCCTCTTCCCTACATTCCTCCCCCCCCCCTCCCCAATGATAGTACTGTGGCTTGAACTCAAGGCTTCATACTCATCCAATCTTTGCTCATAGCTAGTGCTCTACCACTTGAGCCATGCCTTTGGCTTTTTGTTGGTTAATTGGAGATGTGAGTCAGTTAGATTTGTGTGTCTAGGCTAGCTTTGGATTGAGATCCTCAGATCTCAGCCTCCTGAGTATTATAGGAGTATTACAGGCATTAGTCACTGTTGCCTGGCAGCATTGTTGATATCTTGAGAGCATCAGCCAGGACATCTATCTCCACCATTATGGCAGAGAGGAAACGTAGTGGAACTAGCAACTCTTAACTTTTATTCTGTCATTCTTCTAATGGTGATTTGTACCCACACTATAGGATAAGAGGGGTATGTCTTCTACAACCCACTTAAGATGAATTCTGGGGAAAATTATTGCTGTACCAAAACATGCCTATATTTTAATGCAGAACTGAAGATCTGAGATAAAATGCAATCTAAAGTTTAAAATTTGTGAAGAATGCATTTTGTTGTAGTGGTTGACGTCTTTATGCTGTGCATCCTCTAGGCCTTCTAGCCCCCTGCCTCTTACCACTTCTTTTTTTCAGTAGAAAGAGTTCAAAGGACATTCTTACATAGGTCAGAGAAAATTACTGAAGAATTGCAATTAAGAGTATATGACATGGTATTTTTTTTGTGTGTGTGGAAATCACTCTGGGAAAGGATAGTGTTAGACTCCTATGTCATGAACCAGTGGGTCACCATTTACCTAGAGTACAATGTGAAGTAGTCCTAAATAGGCTACTAAAATGAGAAAATGAGTGGGCAGTATGATTAGGGAAAATGTGATAAGAAGGCATTTAAGGTATTGATGAGCGTATGGAGAAGCAGGAGGACGCATAGATGTATAAAAGTATTGAGGGAACCCAGAGGATTTTATCCCTGATGGCTTTTTTTTTTTTTTTTTGGTAGTACCACTAGTGGGACTTGTTCTCAGAGCCTGTGTTCTTGCTCAGCTTGCTTGCTTGCAACTCTTGAGTTACATCTCCAGTGTGGCATTTTGCTGCTTCATTTGGAGACGGAGTCTCAAGGACTTTTCTTCCCAGGCTGGTTTCAAACCTCAGTTTTCCAGGTCTGAGCTTCCTGTAGCTGCCAGTATAGACATGAGCCACCAGTGCCTGGCTTGGTGTCTGGTTTCTTGAGACTATTTCCTAATTAATATAAAGCAGAAGAAGAAATAAGAGATGTGTGCAATATAATTTCACCGAATCTGGAGATGTGAGGGTGGAGGTCGTCTAGCAGGCAGTTGCCTATTCTGCAGGTCTATTCTGAGCATTCCTCAGTTATGTCTCACTGTTAATGGAAGCCATGGGTCTAACTGAGGTTGTCCAAAAGAGCAGAGAGAAGAGACTAAATACAGAGTGCTGTCAGGCATTGTTATTTAATAGGATGCTTCAAAAAGGAACCTGAAAAAGAGAGTGGTCAAAGAGAGGGGGGAAGAACAAAGCAACAGGCAATTTTCTAATTGTGTATTATTGCAGAATTTAAGGTATGGACTGAGAAAATGTCACTGAGATTTATAAGGAGAGAAGGGTCATTGGTGGTGACCTTTGCCTTAACTCTTTTAGTAGCTCTAGGAGCAGAAGAGACTGTACCCTATGGGCTTCCTATGGAAATGCAAGGCAGAGGGGAAATATAGGTAGGCAGTGTACACTGTCCTATCAAGCCTAGTTGTGTGAAGAAGAGAAAAGAAAAACCAGAAAGTGGTAGCTAGTATGCTTGTACATTTGTCTGACTTTGTCTCTCTCCTTTCTGGAAAGTAAGTTGCTGGAACTTGGCTCCATTTACTGCTGTATTTCCAGGGTTGAAAAGAACTTTTAGCACATAGTAGGTGCTTGGTACTTATTTGCTAGTTGAATTAATGAATTCTGTTCACTTGTGGGATAGAGGGGCAAGGGTCTTGGAGAGGAGGGATAGAGTAGGTGTTGTGGAGCAGGCCTCCTTTAAGAGGCATCAGAGTTGGGGAGCCCAGCATGACTAGAGTGCTCATCTGGATATTGGGAGTGACTGCTCTTCTGTTAAAATGGAAGGAAGGAAGAAGGCAGATATTTATAGATGGTGGAGGAGAAAGTTGAAAGAGTTCTCTTGATGGCCTTATGTGAGTATTCTTTCAAGTTAAAAATAGTGAGTGTATCTTTGGAAAACGCTTTGTGAAGACATTAAAAAAAAAATACCCACCCCGGTTTAAATAACTCTGCTTGCTTGCAAAGTCATAGCCATGTAATTGTAGGCCTGTCCAAGGTTGTGATCATGACATAAAGGGGAGGTAAGGTCAGGATTTGCCAGACAGTATGAGTAGGTCTCTTGTCTCAGACCTGAATGTTGGGCATGGCTATGAGCAGACACAGGGGAATAGACACATCTGGGTGCACCCTGGCTGTCCTGCCCCGGAAGTAGTAGGATTCCGTCCTTGGGCTTTTAGGGAAGTGGGGGAAGAAAGGGTATACAAGAGGCTCACGAGGCTGGGAATATGGCCTAGTGGTAAAGTGCTTGCCTTGTATACATGAAGCCCTGGGTTCGATTCCTGAGCACTACATATATAGAAAAAGCTGGAAGTGGTGCTGTGGCTCAAGTGTCAGAGTGCTAGCCTTGAGCAGAAATAAGCCAGGGTCAGTGCTCAGGCTCTGAGTTCAAGCCCCAGGACTGGCAAAAAAAAACAAAAAATAAGGTTTGTCAAAAAAAAAAAAAAAAAAAAGAGGCTCACATTTTCCTTTGTAAGAGAACGAACAGGCTTTGAGTGAACTCACTCCTTGTTACCAGATCCTTATCCTGAGTCCTCATCAGCTTCTTTCCAATGATGTGTTTCTGATTCATTCCTCAGGAAACTGCTTTCCCAACTTTGCCCAACCTGTTTCTCAAAAAAGTCTGTTTAGAGGTAAAGGTAGCAGGAGAAAAAATACGTGACACTGTCACAGTGAGTCATAAAATACGAGTCATCCAGACCACATTTGTCTATTGCATCAAGTTTTATCTAGAATTAATTAAGAGAACATTAAAGTACTTTTTTAGAATTCTTTGTTTTCAGTTTAATCAAATTCAAGACTCTGTTAGGCCCTGGTAGCTCACACCTGCAATCCTAGCTGTAACTCAGAGGAAAACCTGGGAAGGGCAGCCGAGTCTCCTGTCAGGCTGAAGGGGAAATGGTGAGTGCCCACCCCCCCCCCCCCCCCCCCGCCTCCGGTTCCACTAGGGTCCCTTTAAATATTAGGCAGAAAAAGTTGCTAAAAGTCAGGTGGGGCAGTAGAAGTGGGGTGAGATGGAAGCCGGGTAGGTGAGCAATATTATTTTGACTGAGGAGTTTCAGGGTCTCAACAGCATCTGTGTCCACCAGAGGTGTCCACCAGATGTGGCCTGGTCTTAGGCTCTCTTCCAAGATGGCAGGGTGGAAGGGGAGGGGAGATGACTCAGCAGGGTCTGCAGCAAGGACAGTTCTAAGATATGGCTATCAGGGGGAAAGGTGAGTGATTTCATTTGAAATTATTTTCCACCAGGAGGCTGAGATCTGAAGGTCAAGGTTCAAAGCCAGCCTGGCAGGAAAGTCCATTGAGACTTTTATCTCCAATTAACCACCAAAAAGTTGGAAGTAGAGCTGTGGCTCAAGTGGTAGAGTGCTAGTCTGAAGTGGAAAAGTTAAGAGACAGCGCCCAGGTTATGAGTTCAAACCTTGGACTGGCATGTACACACACACACACACACACACACACACACACACACACACACACACGTCTATTTCTCTAGAACTTTTTAGTTTGGAAAAGATAGTAGTAAGTATGGGATTACAATCTGTTAGACTTCAGTTAAAACTGAAAACATCCAAGCTGTTTGTTTCCTTATGCTGTCATCTGCATCGGCTAGCAAGAACCAACTTCTGACAGTTAAGCTATACAAACAGGATAGAGTTGGACTTGCACTCTGGCTGCTTCTGCTTTTGCATTTCTCACAGGTTAGAACATGTTCCCTAGAAAGTGAGCAAAGGATCCTTCAGGAAGGAGGTAGGTTTTAGTGTACAGAGGCATTTTATTGAGCTACAGCTGCAGATTCTTGTCATACATTTAGTTCCCTCGATCAGAAGTAACTTAATAATGTAAAAAACACCTGTTAACACTTTAGAGATTGAAAGAAATACTTTTTCTTTCTTGACAGAAGGTGAAATCAAATTGACAAAGATATGATAATTGGAACTTGGTATATTAATTGGTATTTAGGATCTTTTTTTTTGGCCAGTCCTGGGCCTTGAACTCAGGGCCTGAGCACTGTCCCTGGCTTCTTTTTGCTCAAGGCTAGCACTCTGCCACTTGAGCCACAGCGCCACTTCTGGCCATTTTCTGTATATGTGGTGCTGGGGAATCGAACCCAGGGCCTCATGTATACAAGGCAAGCACTCTTGCCACTAGGCCATATCCCCAGCCCCTAGGATCTTTTATTCTAATCTATTTTACTTTTTTTTTCAATTTATTAATGTATTATCTCACATAATTTCTGTGGCCTAGGAATCTGTATCTATTTTACTTTTGCTTAGAGGTCAGGGAATACCTGTCTGTTTCCATCTTCCTAAATTCTAAGTTGTTTAAACATTAGTTGAAGAATTGGAACTCCACTGAGGTACTTATATGGGGGAAAGAAGAAAGGACTTTTTTTTTTTTTTGCCAGTCCTGGGCCTTGGACTCAGGGCCTGAGCACTGTCCCTGGCTTCTTTTTGCTCAAGGATAGCACTCTGCCACTTGAGCCACAGTGCCACTTCTGGCCTTTTCTGTATATGTGGTGCTTAAGAATCGAACCCTGGGCTTCATGTAGTTGAGGCAAGCAACTCTTGCCACTAGGCCATCCATATTCCCAGCCCAAAGAAAGGACTATCAGCATTTTGGGAGAGAACAAGAGAGTCATGTGGTTAATTTGATAACCTAATCAATCATTTCTCAATTACCTAAGCATTCATTTCTCATTTTCACAGAGAGCTAAGTTATTTCTGACTTTTCTGGAATTGATGTGTCTAAAACACTTCTTTTTGCTCAAGGCTAGCACTCTGCCACTTGAACCACAGCGCCACTTCTGGCCATTTTCTATATATGTGGTGCTGGAGAATCGAACCCAGGGCTTCATGTATATGAGACAAGCGTTCTTGCCACTAGGCCATATCCCCAGCCCGAACAGTGCAAGTCTTATATGTCTTTATATGAAACAGTTTTCTTTTCTTTTCTTTTCTTTTTTTTTTTTTTTGCCAGTCCTGGACCTTGGACTCAGGGCCTGAGCACTGTCCCTGGCTTCTTTTTTCTCAAGGCTAGCACTCTGCCACTTGAGCCACAGTGCCACTTCTGGCCGTTTTCTATATATGTGGTGCCGAGGAATCAAACCCAGGGCTTCATGTATACGAGGCAAGCACTCTTGCCACTAGGCCATATTCCCAGCCCCTGAAACAGTTTTCTTAATACATCAGAAATCGGTTCTCTAACAGGTTCCATTTCTCTGATTTAAATTTTCTCTTTTCTTCTTTTGCTGATACCAAGGGTTAAATTTCAGGACCTCACTATTGCTTGGTTTGCTTGCTGGCTTGCTTAGCTGATGATCTACTACTTGAGTTATGCCTCCAGCCTTGTTTTTGCTCATTATTTTTGGAGATGTAGTCTCATGGACTTTTCTGCCTGGGCCGGGTTTGAACTGCACTTCTGTTCTCAGGCTCTTAAGTAGGTAGGCCTGTGGGTATGGGCCATTTGTACCTGGCAGCAAGTTATGTTTCCCACTTAAACCTTTTCTTTTTTCCACCCTGAGACTGGGACTCACTTGCTATGAGATACTATGCACCAAACCCCCACTTTAACTTTTTGTTAACTGCACTGTCAGGATCACTGCCTAAGGTGCTGGTAAAAACAAGTTCCTCTGATTTAGGTTTTGTTTCCTCCTATAGTTGAACAGTCTCCTGCTTGCTTGCCTGTAACTTTTTTTCTCTGTTTCTGCCTCTCTCAAACAGAATCTTGCCTTTTTATCAACATGATATCCTCTTGAATCTTCCTGAACATGTTAATTAGATATTTTTTTAAGTTCTTTTCTAATTCATGAAATACCTTACATTTCCTTTGGGGAAGGTTCCCCCTTGTTCACCTAAGCCTTTTGTTGTTTCCTCAAATGCCATGTAATTGATTGTGGTTCAGCTAATGTGAATGACTTGGCTATTTGTATGGGTAATTGGTGTGGTTTTCTTCTGTAGGTGAAGAGGTTTTTACTAGTATTTAAATTATGATTGTGGAATATTACATACAAAAAGAGTAAGTGTAATATGTAGGCACAGTTTGAGAAACAGTTGTAACTTGAACACTGCTATGCCCATTGTCTAAACCAACTCAGACTGAAGTACCTAGAAGGCCCAATGTCCTCTTCTGTCACTTTTACTTGTCCTCAGATGCAGCTGTCATTTGGTTCATTGCTTAAATTTGCTTTATATTGTGTATTTATCCCAAATAATAGATTCGTTTTACAAGTTTCTGAACTTTATGTGATGGGATCATGTTCTCTGTAGCCCTCAGCCCCTTGCATTTTTTGGCTCCATATTGTTTATGAGACTCTTGTAGTTCATTTTCTTTGCTTGCTGCTGAAGCATTCCATTGCATGTCTTCATCTCAGTTTATTAGTCCATTTACCACTTTACCACTTGGCAGATAGTTGAGTAGTTTCTGCTTTTTTGTGGGGCTTGGACTCAGGGCCTGGGCACTGTCTCTGGCTTCATTTTGGTCAAGGCTAGCACTTTCCCCCTGAGCTACAGCGCCACTTCTGGCCTTTGCTATTTATGTAGTGCTGAGGAATTGAACCCAGGCCTTCATTTATGTGAGGCAAGCACTCTACCACTATGCCAAAATTCCAGCCCAGTTTCTGCTTTTTTGTTATTGTAAATATTGCAGCTATGAATATTATATATTTCTTTTGCATTAAAATGTATTTATACCATTAGTCTTGGATTTTCAAATGTGTGTATATGTAAGTATATGCACACATTCTATACATATAAAATGAGATATAACAAGATTTTGGAGTAGGAAATTGTGATTAAAATATATTTTGTAGACTTATTTATGTTTTCCATAGTTTCATAAATACATGTAGTTTTGTGTTCTGGGTTTTAAGAAAATAATTTAGCATAACATTCTTTCTTTGGAGAATACAGAAGAAGGTAAGGGTTACAGAGAGATTTGCATTAATTACTGTGGAACGAATCTGTTTGCCTTTGGGGAACAGTTTGGTAGGACCTTTTTTTAAAGATATATACTGATAAATCTCACTCCCAGGCCTCTGGGACTCCTGTTTAAGTCGGACATGGTGAATGTTTCCTGATGTATAAACATAGTGATACACTCATTTAAACATGCTATGGGAGTTGTTGGAAATATGCTGATGATCACCATGGTAATTAAATTTGGATAATGGAACTTGCTTGGACACGAGCAAACCATAAGCAGGTTTCCTTGGTTGAGCTTATGAAAGAACCTAAGCCTGGGGTTTGGAGGGATCCCAAGTGTCTCCTTACTCGCACCTTCCCTTTGTAGCAACAGGTACTGCACAAATGTGACAACAGTTGGCCATGCTTCCAGTCCTAGTTCAGGAAAGTCAAGTTTTAGAGTTAGGGTGGATGAAAACAGCTTCATGATAATAGCTGAGAGTTAGTGTGGCTCAAGAGATTAGAAAGGGAAACCAAACCCACTTAATGTCCAAATTAAGTCCCAAATATAAGTCCTTCATTTTTTCTTAACATCTCCTTTTCATATTTCACCAAAAAGAATATTCACAGTTCTTCTCTGTCCCCTGCTTTGGAAAAGCATCTTAGAGAATATATTTGAATTTGGCGGATGTAATATTTGTAAACTTATCATAGACAAGTGTCATCTTTTCCCAAATAGAGCATAAATGTTCTTATCCATCATTTAGCCCTCATTCCTACCAAAATAGCGACAGGAGTAATAAAATAATACATTCCTCATTTTTGTTATTTTAAAGAAAAGTTTGTATGTTAAGGAGATGTACATGTGCTTGGATTGAATAAGAATCAAAATTCCTGGGCTGGGAATATGGCCTAGTGGTAAAGTGCTAGCCTCGTATACATGAAGCCCTGGGTTTGATTCCTCAGCACCACATATATAGAAAACGGCCAGAAGTGGCGCTGTGGCTCAAGAGGTAGAGTGCTAGCCTTGAGCAAAAAAAAGCCAGGGACAGTGCTCAGGCCCTGAGTCCACGCCCTAGGACTGGCAACAAAAACAAAACAAAGCAACAAAAAAAAAGAATCAAAATTCCTGAAAGTGCTTAGGGTATTAGGAATTGACTTTTTCAGTACTGTGGTTTGAACTCAGGACCAGAGACAGGGGGTGTCCTACTAGCGAGCCACGCCTCCAGCCTACAGTAATGATTTTTAATTCTGGTTTGAAATTTTCATCATTATATGAGAAGAAGTGAGCCTTATATAGGAGGCTTTTTTCTTTTTCTTTTTTTTAATATATGGTCACAAACAGATCGTGTCTGAAGAACAGAGAAAGACACACTAAGAGAAAACAAATGGAACATGTTAATCCTGTATTGTGGCTTACTGTAGCATTTCAAATTCCCTTAAATTTCAAACTAGACTTCCTCCAAAAAATGTGTCACCTTGGGTGCTATGTGTGGTTGCCAGCTGTGTGGCAGATTTGAAACTTTCTGGAATCTGATTCCTCTCTAAGTTGTACTGTAAAAAAGAACATAACACACCCTACATGTATACACTATTAAGGAAAGATAGAAAATCTGATAACTAGAATGGCAAAAGGCTACATTTGTCTTGAAATGTATAAATGTTCAAAAATGTAAGCCTTTTCATCTTTATTAATATGTGTTTTGGTAATTATTTTCTCCATCTTCATTTTCCCATCTCGGAGGAAAAGATTCACTATTCCTGAGTTATCCCTGTCTGAAATCTCAGTTATTCTTGGACTTGTCCTGTGGAGAGTGTTATGTTCATGCCCGTGTCTGACGTGCAAAATGAGACAGACAAGAGAGTGGGTGACTGACTCAGATGTAAATGATCTTATTATACCTGGGTAGCAACCACACCTAGAAACCTTGACAATAACAGGGTCTGTGTTTGATATACCTTACTTGTTAAATCCTGTCTGGATTTTAGTATGTCATGTGTGTTGTTCATCAGCAAAACTGAACAGGTGCTAGAATAATTACAAAGCTTTAATCAGACTTAGGATGACACTGCTTCTCACTTAGGCTTCACAAAGAAAATGGCACACAATAACCAAAACAAATTTCTGCTTGTTCCTTGTGGTCTTGATCCTGGTTTAGTGGTTTTAATGTTAAACATCTTCCACCAAGATAGACAGGATAGATTTATATGGAAAGATTAATCTCTCCCTTTTATTTTGTAGTGCATTCTTAATTTTTTTGAGTTAGCATACTATTTTTTAGTTGTAATAATAGGGAGTTTCATTGTGAATTTCCACGCATACTCTTAGTGTGCATTGAGCAAGTTCACTGCTTCTGACAGATCCCCATTTCTTTTCTCCCTTTTTCAAAAAAAATAATGTTTGATGGATTTCTTATGCTCTGTTTATATGTATATGTATTTAATGTCCTTTTATCTTCATCTCAGCAATCTTCATGTCTTGTGGCAAGCTGTGTGTGTGTGTGTGTGTGTGTGAATTTATAGTGTTTGTATAGTGTAATTTTTTTGCACAGTGAAGGAGCTTCTAAGTCAAGGAAGAAAACATTACCTGCATCCAGAAGTCAGCCCCTCCCAGCTACTACCTCCCTCAGTTACCTGCTTCTCTGGCTCCTGGCTTCATGGATTGGTTTTGAAATATCACATAAATGGAATCATATGAGTGTTCCCTTTTGTGCTTCTTTTGCTCTTTTGTATTTCATCCATGTTATTACTTACTGCAATACCTAATTATTTTCATTCTGTGTAATATTTATTGTATGGTTTTATGCCAATTCATTCTATTAGTGGTGGACAGTTTGTTTTTAGTTTTATTTGTCTCTTCGGTGCTCATATGTTGAGTGATCCAGAGATGGGATTGTTTGGCCATAGAGTATGTTTACGTTCTACTTGATTTATTTATTTGGCTATACCAAGAATTGGACTCTGTCTTGTACTTGCTAGACAAGCACTTTGCCACTTGAGGCATGCCTTAGTCCTTTTGCTTTTACTTTATCACATCATTTTATGCTTTTACCCAGGCCAACCTTGGACCAGGATCATCCTTTCACCTTCCCAAATAGCTAGTATTACATCATGTACGACATGTATTCTGCTTTAATAGACATGATTTAATCATTTTTTGAAGTATTTATACATATTGACATTCCTAAATCTGAAAATTCAAAATCCAGAGTGCTCCAAAAGCCAACCAAATTTTTGATTTTTTGGTGCTGGTGCTGGGGTTTGAACTCAGGGCATGGATGCTGTCTCTGAGTTTTTTTGCTCAAAGACAGTGCTCTACCACTTGATCCCCAGCTCCACTTCTGGCTTTTTGGTGGTTAATTAGAGATGAGAGTCTCATGGACGTTCCTGCTTGGGTTGGCTTTGAACTGAGATTCTCAGATCTCAACCTCCTGAGTAGCTAGTATTATAAGCAAGAGCCACCAATGCTGACTCCAGCGAAAACTTTTTGAGTGCCAACATGATTCTACAAGTAGAAAGTTACATACCTGATTTTATATGATGTTTGAGCACTGAAAGCATGTAAAATTACCTTCAGCCTACGTATATAAGATGAAACGGGTTGGGAATATGGCCTAGTGGCAAGAGTGCTTGGCTCGCATACATGAAGCCCCGGGTTCGATTCCTAAGCACCATATATATAGAAAACAGCCAGAAGTGGCACTGTGGCTCAAGTGGCAGAGTGCTAGACTTGAGCACAAAGAAGCCAAGGACAGTGTTCAGTCCAAGGCCCAGGACTGGCAAAAAAAAAAGGTGAAAGTCTGCCCTGGAGCTTTACCGTTTCTTGGAGTATGGTAATTTTCTGGTTCTTATCGGCTGCATCATCGTCCAAGAGAGAGATTCTGGATTCAATATGGTCAATTCTTTGTGCTGTGGATTCAATTGCGGAGTTTATGGATGTCAGAGAGCTATTTATAGTTGCCAGATCAGCTCTGATCGTGGAAATTTCTTCCTTTAAAGAGTTGTAATTTAAATCTATTTTTTCATGCATTTCACTTCTCAGGATGTTAAGGTCTTCTTTAACGGAGGTTTGCACTGTATCCATTTTTGCTTCCATTTCTTTCTTGGCTTCCTGGATGTTCTTTGAGACTTCCACTCTAAACTCCTGGAATTGTTTTCTGATTTCGTTTCTGAGGATTTCCATCATTTCTGCTAACATGGCCTCAGTTGATTTTTTTTTTTTTTTTGGGGGGCCAGTCCTAGGCCGTGAACTCAGGGCCTGAGCACTGTCCCTGGCTTCTTTTTTGCTCAAGGCTAGCACTCTGCCACTTGAGCCACAGTGCCACTTCTGGCCATTTTCTGTATATATGGTGCTGAGGAATCGAACCCAGGGCCTCATGTATAGGAGGCAAGCACTCTTGCCACTAGGCCATATTCCCAGCCCCTCAGTTTATTTTTTTATTCTCCATCTCCTCTCCAGTCGTGCTGCTTTTTGGAGCTGGCAAGTTGGCTTGCCCTTTGATGAAATTTGTTATATTTCTTTGTGATTTGCGCATCTGAAGATCTGTAGGTGGCTTCCCTGGTTTGGCTTTGTGCTGGTTCCTGCTGGTCCGTCAGTGGGAGACTTGTGTCCTGGCTCTGGATTTGAGTTTGGCTGCTGAATCTTACTGCCCAATGGGTGAGCGTGACCGTCTCGGTTGTTGCCGGGGTGGTCACCCTCCCTGCGCTTGGGGGCCGGTAGGTAGGTTCTGTGTCTTTCTCTGCGGGATAGTGTCCTGCCGCTGTGTTGTGCTGACCCTAGCGTGCCCCTGGTGGGGGTTTGCTGGTCGCTGATTCAGCGTGGCATGGAGGCTTTTCTCTTCTTTGGTTCTTTTTTCCACGCTGTATCTTGGTCAGAGAAGCTCACCTCTCAGGCGGTTTGCCCTCCTGTGTGGATTGCTCCCAGGCCGGTGTTGTTGAGGGGCGGCCCACTCACTTGTGCAAAATGTGCCAAACTGAGCGGGCGCTGCCGCTGGGGGGCCCTGCCCACCTGTGCGGGTACGCCTACCAGAGAGAGCCCCGGGTTGTTGGGGTGTGCTTGTGCCCTCCTGCGAGTTTGCTGTGGGGGGGCGGTATGTGTGGGCTCCAGTGGGATCAAGTGTCTGGGCGCGAGTTAGCGCCCACAGACTGCGCCTCCGCTGCGAGGGGGGCATGTGATCCGGCCCAGGTGTCCCTGCTGGGCTGGTATTGCCCAACAGCACGCCTGAGACTGAGGCCCAGGCGTCTCAGGTGGGGCTTCAAATGTCTATCAGTCTCTGTTGGGGAGGGGGTGGGGCCGGTGAGGGTGGTTCAGGCTCCTCTGCTGCCTTGGTGCTGCTCCACCCCTCCCCTGCTAGCTCCTGTGTCCTCCCAGAGTCTGAAGGGACCTTTTGCGGCCTGCTTTGGGGATTCTTTGTTCCCTCGGGGTGGGGAGGGGGAGCGAGGGAGTTCTAGCTTCTTTGTAGGGTTTGGGTCTCTGATAGCTGGTCTCCCATTGGGGGAGGGGGTAATGGGGAACTTACTGGTCCTGGATTGTGTGTGTCTCACATTGCTGTTGGCCCTTCGGGGGTTGGGTGCTGGGGTGTGGCGATTGGTCATTTGGTGGTGGCAGTCCCGGCTTTCCCCTTCTGCACAGCTCGGTTCCCCCGCCGCTCACGTCTGATCCCGGCCATCCCGGCTGTGCAGTCCCAAACTTTCCATCGTCTGTCCGCGCTCCCCCTGGGGTCCGTGGAGTCCTGCTGTCTGGACTCTGCCCTCCTGGCGTGACTTTTTGGCAGTCGGTTTGTTGTTTGCTGGGTCCCCTTTCCCAGCCTGGCCCTGTTTGGGCCAGTGTCGGCGGGTGGGGGGAGGGTACCCCGGAGATTTTCCGGCTCTGTGCAGGTTATAGGCTCTTCTTTTTTTTTGTTTTGCTGGGTTCTTGATGGGGTGTTGGGTGCTGGAGTTCCCAGCTCGCTATTCAGTTGGAGCAAGTTGGGGTGCCTCCCTACTGTGGTGGCACCATCTTCCTCTCGATATCTCTCTCTTGATGGTGTTCTTTAATTATGCATTAAACTTGTAGAAATGGGACAGTGCTGTTTTGGTTTTAAAAAATGTGCACACACCACATCTCTGTAGAGATCGTTACATAGGAACAGCCTAAGAAAATAGAAAGATCAGAAGTTCTAGTACAGCTCTATCTAGCTCTGTCTCTTCAGCAGTGCTGGCTGTCTTACAAATAAATGTGGGCCTTGGTTGCTTGGGGAAACAGCCAAGCATGTGGATGGATCAATATAAATTCATATCTAGCCCTGGAGACTAGTAAAAGCTCAATCCATGATGATACTGGAGTAGCAAAGCGATGTTTTTATATAAAGTATAGCACATATGAGTGAATGCTTAAATTGCATATCATTGTTTAGGATCTTGATACATTTTAATATACCTGTTTGAAAAAGAGATTATATGAACAAATTAAATTGACTTTATTTTCCCCCAGAGTTAGATTAAAATCCAAAAAAGCTACAAGCCACAAATTAAAATACAGAGATACAGAGGTCAGAAAGACAAATCATTTCCTGTAATATTACAAACTCAGTTTGGGTGTAAATTAGCAGCTTAAGTCTGTTATGTAGCTTCCTTAAGCTTCAGTTTCCTCATCTTTGAAATGAGGATAGTGATGAACCTACTTCATAAGGTTTTGTGAGGATTAAATGAGATAGTTTATGGTGACTGGCTCACAGCAAAGCTCAGTAGATGTTTACTATTAGGTATTAGGAAGTAAAGAATAACAAAGACAAGGGACTGGGAATATGGCCTAGTGGCAAGAGTGCTTGCCTTGTATACATGAAGCCCTGGGTTGGATTCCCCAACACCACATATATAGAAAATGGCCAGAAGTGGCGCTGTGGCTCAAGTGGCAGAGTCCTAGCCTTGAGCAAAAAGAAGCCAGGGACAGTGCTCAGGCCCTGAGTCCAGGGCCCAGGACTGGCAAAAATAAATAAATAAGAAAGATGAAATGGGGCTGGGAATATGGCCTAGTGGCAAGAGAGCTCGCCTCGTATACGTGAAGCCCTGGGTTCCATTCTCCAGCACCACATATCTAGAAAACGGCCAGAAGTGGCGCTCTGGCTCAAGTGGCAGAGTGCTAGCCTTGAGCATAAAGAAGCCAGGGACAGTGCTCAGACCCTGAGGCCAAGTCCCAGGACTGGCCAAAAAAAAAAAAAAAAAAAAAAAGATGAAATGTATCTCATTTGTAAGGACAACCTCAAAAACAGTTGTTTTTTTGAGACGGGATCTTACCTGTAGCCTTAACCTTCCCAGTGCTAGAATCTGAAAAGCAAAATTGTAAGAGGACAAGGTTAAAGATACTAATCATTTTGAAAATAAAAGTTTATGTATTAAAATTTTGTTTTATCTCACTTTTCTCTTTGGCCTAGGGTCATATCTGGCTTTGAAGTTGCCTCTTCAGTTGTCTGAGCTAGCTTCTGTGGTCTTCAGTTGGCAGAAACACCAGTTGAGATTACTTAGTCCAACCACATCCACTTCTGAAAAACAAATTTCACTGTGTTAATACTTCAGGCAGGAGGCTGAAATCAAAGGATTGTGGTTCAAAAGCCAACCCAGGCAGAAAAGTCTATGACTTCTTCACTCAAATCAACAAAATACTGGTCTGTAGATATGGCTCAAGTGCTAGAGAGCCAATCATGAGCAAGTAAGCTGAGTGGGAGGAAAGGCCCTGGCTCAAGGTACAGTACTGATACATATGCACACAAAAGCACCGCTCACAGTGGGAAGTGCATGCTCAGCATCTATATAGCTCTGGGTTCAATTTCTAGCACCAAAACAAAATCATACTGCTTGCACTGTTTTGTTTTCTTGAAAAAAAATTTTATTCCTGTGTTTTTAAGAGGGGAGGTATTGCTGAGCTACTCAGGCTGGCCTCAAACTCTTGGGGTCCTGGTCCCCCTACCTCACCCTCCTGAGTAGCTAGGACTGTATAGGCATATATGCTTGCCTACATGCTAGCACTTGCACTGCTATTTTTTTTGTTTGTTTTTCTTTGCTAATAAGTTGTCACCCTCTAAGAATGCAGCAGTGATATTCTGTGTTAAATCATTTCTTGATTTGTTTGGAGGGCATCGTGGTGATACTAGGATTAAATTCTCCCTCCTTCCCCCCTTCTCCTTCCTCCTCCCTTCCCTCTTCTTCCTCCTCTTCCTTTCCCTCCCTCCTTCACCCTCTCTCTCTTATCCTTTCTTCCTTCCTCTACCCTGGGGTTTAAATTCTGCTGTCCCTGAGCTTTGTCTTTTTTTTTTTTCTGCTCAACACTAGTACTCTACCACTTGTGCCACAGTTCTACTTCCAGCTTTTTGTTGATTAGAATATCATGAACTTTCTTGCCTGGGTTGGATTTGAACTGTGATCCTCCAATCTGAGCTTTCTGAGTAGCTAGGATTACAGATACCAGCCACTGGCACCCAATGAATTTTTTTCTTTTAAAGTTAGGTAAGTAACAGATAAGCACAGTCTTGATTAAGAATTGGGATTCCAGGGCTGGGAATATGGCCTAGTGGCAATAGTGCTTGCCTTGTACACATGAAGCCCTGAGTTCGATTCTCCAGCACCACAAATATAAAAAAATGGCCAGAAGTGGCGCTGTGGCTCAAGTGGCTGAGTGCTTAGCCTTGAGCAAAAAGAAGCCAGGGACAGTGCTCAGGCCCTGAGTCCAAGGCCCAGGAATGTCAAAAAAAAAAAAAAAAAGGGATTCCAGAGAGAAAAATAAGACATATGTAATATTTTATACAAATGAAAGGAACTGGTGATTAGTTTGAAAATATTTCTTCTGCCATAAGTTTCTAAATGAACAGGCAGGAAAAAACTTTCATCTTTACCTTCATAGATTATTTAGAGTAGTGCTTTTTCAAAACAAACCTTTTTTTTACTATAGAGTAATATCTTAAACATATATAAAAGTAGAGAAATAATATAATACCATAGATCCTTGTGTGTCTACTACTCAGTTTAACAATTATCAACTCATGATCAGTCTTAGTTCATTTACATCCCTAGTGTCTTCCCTCCCCTTATATTGTTTAAAAGTAAACTTCAGGTGTGGGCTGGGAATATGGCCTAGTGGTAAGAGTGCTTGCCTTGTATACATGAAGCCCTGGGTTCAGTTCCCCAGTACCACATATATAGAAAACAGCCAGAAGTGGTGCTGTGGCTCAAGTGGTGGAATGCTAGCCTTGAGCAAAAAGAAGCCAGGGACAGAGCTCAGGCCCTGAGTTTAAGCCCCAGGACTGGCAAAAAAAAAAAAAAAAAAAAAAAAGGAGTGGACAAATGTATTTAAAACAACAAAACTTTCAGGTGTATCTTGTCATCCCCACTCACCTCTCCCTCTCCACCAGTAGCTAGGATTACAGGTTTAAGGCATGGGTGAGTGGCCAACCTCTGCTTTCTCAGTGCTAGAGCATTATAGTCATGTGCCACTATATCCAGCATTTCTTTTGATGTGCTGAGTCCGAGGCTTGAACTCAGGGCCTGGGTACTGTCCCTGGGCTTTTTTCTTCTTTTTCTTTTTTGCTCAGGTAGCACTCTACCACTTGAGTCATAGTTCTACTTCTTGCTTCTTTGGTAGTTAATTGGACTTGTTGGACTTGATAATCTCATGGGCTTCCCTGCCAATGCTGGCTTTGAACCGTGATCCTCAGATCTCAGCCTCTTGAGTAACTAGGATTACAGGTATGAATCACCACCGCCCGGCCCCTATCCAGCTTTTTTTTTTTTTTTTTTGCCGTCCTTGGGCTTGAACTGAGGGCCTGAGCACTGTCCCTGGCTTCTTTTTGCTCAAGGCTAGCACTCTGCCACTTGAGCCACAGCTCCACTTCTGGCTTTTTCTATATATGTGGTGCTGAGGAATCAAACCCAGGGCTTCATGTGTACGAGGAGAGCACTTTACCACTAGGCCATATTCCCAGTCCCTATCCAGCTATTTTTAAAAACAAATTTCACACATAAGTGTACAATCCAGTGATATTTCATATATTAATACATTTGTTCAGCCATCATAACTATCTGTCATCATCCCCAGAAGAAGCTCTTACCAATTAGCATTCTCCTCTTATTCACCCTACTTCCTAGTCTGGCAACCACTGAATGCTTTATGTCTTTATGAATTTGCCTATTCTGGATATTCATGCAAATAAAATCATGCAGTATGTGCCCTTTGGTGTCTGACTTATTTCATTTAACAGTACTTTCACTGTTCATGATACATCAGTAACATATATCAACACTTGATTCTTTGTTTTGGCTGAAAATTTCACTATGCAATCCATTTTGTTTACACATCAATTAATGGAAAATTTAGCTTTTTGGCTATTTTGAACAGTGCTCTTGTTGTGAACTGGTGCCTTTTCTTCAAAGTCACTTTTTTTTTTTTTTTTTGCTGGTCCTGGGGCTTGAACTCTGGGCCTGGGCATTAATTCTGAGCTGCTTTTGAGGGTATGGCTTTACCACTTGAGCCACAGCATCACTTCTGGCCTTTTCTGAGTAATTTATTGGAGATAAGAGTTTCACAGACTTTATTTATTGTCCAGGCTGGTTTTAAACTGCAATTCTAAGATCTCATCCTCCTGGGGAGCTAGGATTACAGGCATGAGCCACCAGCCCCCAGCTTTAAAATCACTCCCCCTTCCTTCCTTCCTTCCTTCCTTCCTTCCTTCCTTCCTTCCTTCCTTCCTTCCTTCCTTCCTTCCTTCCTTTTTCAGTGCTAGAAATCAAGCTCAGTGCTTTTCATGTGTGAGGCAGACTTTCTGTCACTAACCACATTCCTCAGCTCATACATTTGGTCCAAAATTTTGAATTATATTTTTACTTTTTTGCTACTACTACTTCTATTTTTGTATTTTGAGACAGGGTCTTGCTATCTTGCCCAGCCTGGCTTTGAACACTCGCTTCTCCTGCCTCAGTCTCCTAAGAGCTGAGACTACAATATCATCACCTGGGTTTATTAACTTATATTTAAGTTTCTTCTATTTTTTTATTCTTTCTCCTGCCCATCAAAGTTACCTTAGTGCTGGCTAGTATATTTGAGGGTCCTAAGCCCTAGATTCAATGCCCAGCACCACAAAAACAGAATACTTCTAATTACAGTCAAGATTCATTTTCATAACTGAAAGTGGCTGAATGCCTCAGTAAGCCTGTAATTCTACTTACTTGAGGCGGCTGACATTGGGTGCATCAAAATTGGAGACCAGACTGGGCAAAAAGTTTGAGAGGACCTCCCCTTCTCCAGCCATCTCAAGCAATAAAAAGCTGAGTGTGTGGTGTGCAGTTATCCAGGGAGTGTAATTAGGAAGATTGTGGTTTAGGTCAACCTGGGCATGATATTGGGGTCATAATTGAAAACTAAAGAAAGAAAAAAAAGAGCTGAGGATATGGCTTGATTCATATTCATGGAAACCCTTTTTAGGTTGGGTATTATGAGGCTGGAAGATGAGTTTGGACTATATGGTGAGAGCTTGTCTCAAAAAACAAAAACAGAATAACCCTGATCCACTGTTGTTCTATCAGCCCACAATGCTTTTATTTGGGCTACTGTTATCCATCCGCATTTATATTATGGACACCAAAATTCCCCATGTAGGACCCCTTTGAGATCTAATTTCTTCAAGTAATTTACTTTAAGGGTCCTATTCAGAGTTCTCAAGTTTTGACCTTCTTTAAATATGAATGAGTTCCAATCATATTCATTCCCAAGTTGTTATTCTAAAAAGTAACACAGATGGGGCTGGGAATGTGGCTTGGTGGTAGAGGGCTTGCCTAGCATGCATGAAGCGGTGGGTTCAATTCCTTAGCCCCACATATACAGAAAAAGCTGGAAGTGGCATTGTGGCTCAAGAGGTGAAGTGCTAGCCTTGAGCAAAAAGAAGCCAGGGACAGTGCTCAGGCCCTGAGTCCAAGCCCCAGGACTGGCAAAAACAACAACAACCACAAAAGAACACAGGTCAGTGAGATATGGCAATACCTATGGTATTAAGAAAGCCTTTGACACATTTAGTAACTCTCTTGTGGTTCCTTCCCACAAATCTGACAAATGGCCCGTGAGTAAAGAAACAAAGCCATGATTTTAGTGCTCAAGGCACTAAGCAGGAAAAGCCCCCTCAGGATAGATAGTACCCAGAGAGTGTTTTTGTTTTTTGTTTTGCCAGTCCTGGGGCTTGGACTCAGAGCCTGAGCACTGTCCCTGGCTTCTTTGCTCAAGGCTAGCACTGTACCACTTGAGCCACAGCACCACTTCTGGCTTTTTTCTATATATGTGGTGCAGAGGAATCTAAGCCCCTGCTTTGTGTGTGGTAGGCAAGCACTCTACCTTGAAGCCACATTCCCAGCCCCCGGAAGTGTTTTTTTTTTTTTTTTTTTTTTGGCCAGTCCTAGGGCTTGAACTCAGGGCCTGAGCACTGTCCCTGGCTTCCTTTTGCTCAAGGCTAGCACTCTGCCACTTGAGCCACAGCGCCACTTCTGGCCATTTTCTATATATGTGGTGCTGGGGAATTGAACCCAGGGCCTCATGTATACGAGGCAAGCACTCTAGCCACTAGACCATATCCCCAGCCCCACCACCCCCCCCCGGAAGTGATTTTTAAATTGCAGTTTGATGACATAATAACTTGGAATTTTTACTTTTCATAAAAATATGAATTATCTACATTTCAGAATGTACATCTTGAAATAGGTTTGTATAATACATTTATGAACTGTTTGTTTTTTTTTTTTGACAGAATCAGGGATAGTATAGAAAAGATTTTCTGAGGAATTGTTTAGTGTGGTAGAAGTGAAAGCTGAAACTCTCTTCCTCACTTTGTGTTTTTTCTGTGGAGAAGCTGAGGCCAGCAGAAGCCAGTGGGCTGCCAGCCTGCCTGTGTTGTCGGTGCCCTGCACAGATTCCATTATCTTCCCCTAATCTAGGGCAACTGGATGGCTTTCTTAACTACGGTGGGCACAATCTGTCGTGTATGTGCACATATTTGCACAAGTGTAACAAAAGCTGGCCTTGCGCTGCTTCAGAAATACCCTTAACAACTTTAAGTGGCAAAATGGTATACTTTAAGGATAGCATATGAATTTCTTTCAGAAAAGAAAAATAAAATTAGATAACTTTTAAGTTACAGCTAGTTTTTAATGCAGATAATTTAGAAACTCAATTAAAAATAAAGCATTTTTTGCCAAGTGTGGCAGAACATGCCTATAATCCCACTGCTGGGCGGGGGGGTTGAGGCTACATAGTGAGACACTTATACCCCTACCCAAAATACCCCAAACAACTAACTATACCTTTACTTGTACCTACTCACTACTCTCTAATTTTTTTATTCCTTGCCTTACCAGCGTACTTACTCAAAGATTAATAGTTCATTTTGGTTGGCTTTATTTACTTATTTATTTTGGTATTAGAGTTTGAACTCAGGGCTTGGTGCTTGCTAGGTAGGTATTATACCACTTAGGCCATGCCTCCTATTCTCAGCCTTTTTGGTTTTTTTGTTTGTTGTTTTAAGTTGCATACTTTTTAGGCAGGGTATCAAGTGTTTACCTGTGACTTTCCTTGGACTAGGGTGATGCTGCCTTTGGCCCCCCATGTAGCTGGGATGACAGCAGGCGGGCACATGTCACCATGCCGGCTTGTTTTGTTGAGACAGGGGTCTCACTCAGTTCTTGCCTTGAACCATGATTCTTCCCATCTCCCAATCATACCTATCTTCACTTTAGCTTAATTTTAGTGTCTTCATCCTGATTTTGTTTTGTTTTGTTTTTGCCAGTCCTAGGGCTTGAACTCAAGGCCTGAGCACTGTCCCTGGCTTCTTGTTGCTCAAGGCTGGTACTCTACCACTTGAACAACAGCGCCACTTCTGGCTTTTTTTCTATATACGTGGTGCTGAGGAATTGAACCCAGGGCTTCATGTATACGAGGCGAGCATTTTACCACAAGGCCATATTTCCAGCCCTTCCCTGACTTTTATAGCATTGTTTACTACCAACGTTGGCAAAAGTCTTTTTATCCCTTGGCTTTAATGAAAACACTACTGGATTTTGGGGTAGGAGGTCAGTCCTGGGGCTTGAACTTAGGGCCTGGGCACTGTCCCTGAACTTTTTTGCTCAAGGCTAGCATTAAAGTTTAGTTGGGTACTGGTGGCTCATGCTTATAATCTTAGGCAAAAATAACCAGAACAAAAATCTGGGCTGGAGGCTTGACTCAGCAGTAGCATGTCTGCCATTATATGTATGAAGTCCTGAGGTCAAACTCCAGTACTGCTGAAAGACAGAGACAGAAAAAAAAAAAAAGAGTGAATAAAATTTAAGTTTAGTTAAAAGGAGTGAAAGTTCCTAAGTTTTTTCTGTAATTGAATGATGATTGTGTAACATTAGGGAAAAGACATTTAAGATACTTCTTTTATGTGTGTATATGCCTATAACATGTGTTGAACAGGGGACCTCATGCCTTTACTTGACCTGCTTGCTCATAGCTGGTACCCTACCACTTGTGCCTTGTCTCCAGTCCAGCAGTTTGCTGGTAAACTGGAGTTAGAGTCATGGATTTTTCTGCCCGGGCATGCTTCCAGCTGTGATCTTCTGATCTCAGTAGCTAGTCCTGAGCTACTGACACTAAGCTAAGAGTATATTTTTTGGGAAGGCAAGTTAGCAGTAACTCTAGCAGGGCTAATATTGTTCAATCTGGGTGCCAACAATTGTATATTGTTCAGGCTTCCAAGAATCATAACATAGGCTGAGCACAGTGAAGCATACCTGCAATCCTAGCTACTTGAGAAGTAGAAGTAGGAAGATCATGGTTTAAGGCCAACCTGAGTAAAAAAGTTAGCAAGACCTTATCTCAAAGAACTAGTTGAACTAGGCTCTTGTGCCTCCTGCTACAATTGTTCCTAATCAGGATTGAGGATTACTGTTTGAAGCCTGCCTTAGTAGACAAATCTGCAAGACTTGTCTCCAATTAACCAGCAAAAAAGTTGGAACTGAAGGCATGGCTCAAGTGGTAGAGGGACACCCATGATCGAAAGAGCCAAGTGAGAGCAAGATGTCCTTAGTTCAAGTCTCAGTATTGGAAAGAAAAAAAAGAACAAGTGGGATATGGTGTCACAGATCTGTAATCCCATGATGTGTGAGGTGGAGGTAGAAGGTTAGGGCTAGCCTTGGGCAAAAGTGTGAGACTCTTATCTGCAAAGTAACTAAAAGCAAAAAGTGCTGGGGGTATGGCTTAAGTGGTAGGGGATTTACTAGGCCCTGAGATCAAGCTCTAGTACTTCTCCCTCCAGGAAAAAAATAACATAAATTATAAAAATATGTGTAGAGAGAAACTAATTGAAACATTGAGTCATAGTCACTGAATGATGAGGATATCTTGTCTTTACAAGATTTTGTTGTTGTGTTACTATAGAGTATATGAATGTATGTACATGAATCTAGTTTTATATATAGGTCTGTACAAACAGTTATTCAATATGGCCTTTTTCATGGACCCAAGATCTCATGCATGCTGGATAAGTACTCTACTACTGAAATTACACCCACGGTACTCTCAACCCCCTTTTTGCTGCTAGAGGTTGCTCTAGCATGCACTGTAACACTAAACTACCCCCTAGCTACTTCATGTTGCCTCTTGAGGTAGTCCGGAGGTTTGGTAAATGTGAGGTGAGGCACTTCAGTTTGTATGAGGCTTCCTCCAGTCTACCACAGCATGCTGTTTTGCACTGAGCTCCTTCCTGCCTGCCTCCCTCCCTCCCTCCCTCCCTCCCTCCCTCCCTCCCTCCCTCCTCTGTCGTCCTTTTATCCCTCCTTCCTTCCTTGTCAAAGTGATGTACAGATGGATTACAGTTTCATACATAAGGCAGTGAGTACATTTCTTATCAAGCTTGTTACCTCCTCCCTCATTTTTCTCTCATCTTCCCTCCTCCCCAGTTCCCTCCCACCCACCCTCCTGTCCAAGCTTTTTTCTTAGTATGAGTAAACTGGGTTGTTTTTTTTTTTTTTTTTTTACTTAAACAAAATTTTTTAGCTTACATTAGTTATACAGAGGGAGATTTCATTGTTACCTCTCCACACATTTACAATATATTCCAATCCATCTCACTCCTGTCACTGTCCTTTCCCCTTTTCCTCCTTTCTACTATTCCCTTCTCTTCCCCAATAGGAGTAAACTCTATAATGATAAAAAATATAGTAAATAGGGCTGTGAATATGGCCTAGTGGCAAGAGCGCTTGCCTCCTACACACGAAGCTCTTGGTTCAATTCCCCAGCACCACATATATGGAAAACGGCCAGAAGGGGCGCTGTGGCTCAGGTGGCAGAGTGCTAGCCTTGAGCGGGAAGAAGCCAGGGATGGTGCTCAGGCCCTGAGTCCAAGGCCCAGGACTGGCCCGCCCCCCCAATATATATATATATATATATATATATACACATATATATATACATATATACATATATGTATATACATATATGTATATATGCATACATATACATATATATGCATATATATGTATATATGTATGCATATATGTATATATACATATATATGTATACATATATATACTATATATATAGTAAATAAGAAGTCATTTATTATCAGTATTATTATGCACTGTATTAATTGTATGTGCTTACTTTTATGACTAGCAGTGCACACTGTTGTCACCCCAAACGTGAGTAATGGCTTGGGCTGTGATGGCCTGTGTGTCACAAAGAGACAGGAATTTTCCAACTCCATTATAGTCTCCAGAGGCCACCATGTATGTATATTTGGCCTGTCATTGACCAAAACATCTTTACAAGTTACATGACTATATAATTGAAAACATGGACAGGGCTCTAAACATCAGTTGATAGAAAAATAGTGAAATGATGCTTTTTTCTTACCATTCATTCATTTAAAAAAATGATCTAGAATGTGTGTGGGCCAGGGAATGTAGTGAATCTTAATACCTGCTGCTCAATTTTACTGCTAAAACAGTTTAACAAAGCAATCTATCAATAGAAAGGGCTACAGCTATAAATGTATTGAGCTAAAAAATGTCTATAGTGTGTCATTTCAGTGAAAATAGGCCATGACACACTGTGTATAGCATGATTTCATTTTTGTTTAAAATTGTATAAGTTTTGTGTAAGCATAGGAAAAAACACATTAATCTCTTGGTGGGTTTCTCTAGAATTAAGTTATGAGGAACAAAGTAAGGAAATTTTGACTTCTTACCAGATGTACTTCCAAAATAAATGACAACTATAGATGACACATGTTTCTGTGTCTGCTTTTCTGACACGTTTTGGATAAAACAACCTTAAAAGTACAATTGCTGTAAGCAGAAAGGGATGGCCTTTAAAAATATAGATATTCATTATGTATACTCATGAATGTCATGTATATCTATGAATATGTTTACAGAATATACAATATATACTACAGACCTAACACAGAGAGTAAATCTAGGTGTGTATTTGACTCATCTGTAGGCTTCATTGTGTTGACTTTTTTTTTCTTTTTTGGTATATGTGTATATGTAACTCTAGTACTGGGGATGGAACTGAGGCCTTGGGTGCTAGGCAAGTGCTCTCCCAGTGAGCTGCATCCAGTTTGTATTCGCATCTAAATGTGTTGGTATGATGTGTTCTTAAAGTTCTTTAAGTGATAGGGACTTTTTTTCCCTGAAAATGTAGTGTTTGTTTGTTTTTTTAACGTTTCAGTACTGTGTTCAGATTTTCTTGGTGTGTGTGTGTTTTTTTTTCCCAGTCCTGGGGCTTGAACTCAGGGCCTGAGCACTGTCCTTGGCTTCTTTTTGCTCAAGGCTAGCACTCTACCACTTGAGCCCACAGCGCTACTTTCGGCTTTTTCTATATGTGTAGCTGAATCGAACCCAGGGCTTCATGTATAAGAGGTGAGCACCTTACCACTAGGCCATATTCTTAGCTCCTGTGTTCAGATTTTCTTAACACAGGTTATAGTTGTTTGTGTTTGTGAGTTGGTTTGATTTTATGGTATTTAACCAACTGCATGATGTTTGGTATGGAAGAAAGTATTCTATCTAGACCAGTGAAACTTTGGATACAACTGCTTCTGGCATAGACAATATATTTGAATTCTTTTTCATTGAGCAAGTCAGAGATGAGCACTGGTAAAAAAAGGAAAGGAAGGAAGGACGGTGATAGCTCATGATTTCTGAATTTGTTGCATAGAAGATTAGTAGCCTGTAAGTTGACTTACAATGATAATACATAGTGGCAGTGCATAGCTCATAACTGTGAGCTTTTGTTCTCTTATTTATTCATTAATTTTTGCCAGTATAGTGCTAAAGATTTTTGTGCCTGGGACTTCACACATTATTAGGCAAATGCTCTACCACTGAGCTGTGTCTCTAGTTTTTATTCTAAATCATTTCTAAATAATTGAATATAACTTACTCTTTCTTGGATAGATTAGATACTAGTAAAATTCGGATCTACATTTAACAATCAAAGTACCCAGTTGGATGAGATTAGGAAATTTTCCATGTCTTTGGCAATTTTGGATTTTTTTAAAAGACCAGTCCAAGTATACTGAGGCCTGTTTTCTTCCTTTAGTCAGCAGAATGTCAACTACTTTATTCTGTTAGCTCTTCATCTATTGAAGGAGAACGAGGTACCTAGAAACCGTTGTTTTTCATGCCTGATTAGTTTTGTCTGTAATGGATAACACTATGTTTCTTAAAACTCCATGTAGTCTCTTGGATTTTAAATTTAGGGTCAGCTTGATTTTTGAGAATTGAGGATTGTTTCAGATTTGTTGGATAGTATATTTACATTTTTCTCATTCTTTTTTTGCAATTCCACTTTTCTGACTTGCAGTTTTTAAATTGTTATTATAAAGGTGATATACAGAGGGGTTACAAGTGTGTAAGTCAGGTAAAAAATACATTTTTTTTGCCAGTCCTGGGGCTTGAACTCTGGGCCCGAGCACACTGTCCCTGGCTTCTTTTTGCTCAAGGCTAGTACTACACCACTTGAGCCACAGTGCCATTTCCAGCTTTTTCTATATATGCGGTGCTGAGGAATGGAACCCAGGGCTTCCTGTATATGAGGCGAGCATTTTACCACTAGGCCATATTTCCATTTCTTTTTGAACAGTGTCAACCCTTACCTTACTGTCTCCCAGTTTTTCCCTCCCATCCACACCCACAAGTTGTATAGTTCATTTTCAATATAGTGTCTAGTGAGTACCACTGCTGCATTTGTTCACCTTTGTCCCTCCATTTCTGTGTGTTCCCTTACCCTCCCAAAGACAGATAAATAAACAAACAAGACTCATTCTTTTTTTTTTATGAGGATAGGATATTCACAAGTGAATTGAGAAATTGTTTAACTCAAAATCTAATTATGAATATTTAATGAGACTCCTAGACTAAAATAAGAATTATTGAAGGTATCATTTATAATCATTAGTTTATTAGTAGTTCTATAAGTTTCTCAAATACTAGGATACTTCTTATGATTCATTTTACCCCACTGAAAAATTATCTTAAAACAAAGGCAATAAATAGGCCTAATAGAACCAGATCCTATCTACTGCTACAAGTGGGTGTGGTCTTCAGTCAGTACTGCTGGTGGCTGTTTCTCCAGAGCTAGCACTGTCCAGCTCAGTGCAGTCAGTTGACAATACTATAGCTGGTGACAGGGCTGCCTACCTGTGTCTCAAAGCAAGTGATACATTGTCCTTTCTCTAAGGATTTTTATTTTTGTTCCAGTCCTGGGGCTTGAATTTGGGGTCTTGGGGCTATTCCAGAGCTTTTTTTTGCTTAAGGCTAACCCTCTACCACTTGAGCCACAGCTTCACTTCCAGCTTTTTGGTGGTTACTTGGAGATAAAAGTCTCATGGACTTTCCTGCCTGGGCTGCCTTTGAGAACTTCAGAGCTCAGTTTCCTGAGTAGCTATGATTACAGGTGTGAGCCTCCAGCACCTAGCTTTCTTTAAGGATTTTACTTAGCTCTGCATTTAAGGTTTACCAATGGTGATCGCTTTTTTTGTGTGTGTTTGGTGCCTCATGAGTGCTAGACAAATGCTCTACCATGAGCTCTGCCCTCAGCCCCTACTTATTTGTCTTGAACTCCATTGCCAAAAGCAATTTAATTAATGTATACATTATTCCTATTTACTAAGTCCTTTTCACTTACTGCCAGCTTTATACTGGGCATGGTGCTTAGTGCTTTACAGAATACATTATTTTTGCCTCAACCTTGCTTAGGTAGTAGGGATTATTATTTTTATGTACATTTGAGGTTTTTATATGTAGAATTCTGTAAGTATTATTGATACTAAAACTTTGAACTCTGAATAATAGGCCTGGAGTCTACAAAGATATTAGCACCATTAAGTTTGAAATGATCACTAGACCCATAATAGTCTTTATAAAAAAAGTTTAGGACTGGGAATATGGCCTAGTGGTAAAGTGCTCCCCTCGTATATATGAAGCCCTGGGTTCTATTCCTCAGCACCACATATATGGAAAAAGCCAGAAGTGGTGATGTGGCTCAAGTGGTAGAGTACTAGCCTTGAGCAAAAAGAAGCCAGGGACAGTGTTCAGGCCCTGAGTTCAAGCCCCAGGACTGGCAAAAAACAAAAAAACAAAAAAGTTTAGTCTTCTGTCTTAGGCAATTATAATTTCTATGATAATTCTCCTTTGCCTCTTTTTTTTTTTTAATTTAAAGAGATGTGGAGCATGGTGGCTCATATCTATGACCTTAACACTTGGGAAGCTGAGACAGGAAGATCATGAGTTCAGAGATTGCCTGGGCTACACAGAAGGTTTGACTATATAGTAAGATTCTATCTTCAAAACAGAAAACAAGCCGGGTGCCAATGACTTATGCCTGTAATTCTATCTATTCAAGAGGCTGAGATCTGAGGACCCTGGTTCAAAGCCAGCCTTGGGAACAAAGTGCCTGAGACTCTTCATCTAACCACCAAAAAGCCAGAAGTGGAGTTTTGGCTGAGGAAGAGAGCCAGCCTTGAATGAAAAAACTAAGGGACAACACCAAGACCTTGAATTCAAGCCCCAGGACCAATAGACAGACACAAAACCATTTAAAAAAATTGAGCAAATGGTGTGAAAATAAGCGATTTAATTTTTTACCTTTTATCAATTTCCAAAATTTGCCTTTTCCCTTCTTTGTAAACAGTAGCATTATGAAATGTCATTCATGTTCCATTTAATTTACACTTTAGTAGTAAGGGACAGACTGGGCATTGTTGGCTCACACTTGTAATCCAAGGTACTCAGGAAGCTGAGATCTAAGGATCATGGTCCAAAGGCAGCCCAGGCAGAAAAGTCCGTGAGACGCTTCAGTTAACCAACAGAAATTGGAAGTGGTGCTGTGGTTCAAGTGGTTGAGCTATAGCCTTAAACAAAAGAGCTCAGAGACAGGACACAGATCCCAAGTTCAAGCCACATGATTGACAAAGAAAAAAGCAATGGGCAACTTAGTGGTGTTTAGTATATTTAAAATTGTGCAAACATCACATCTATCTCAATCTTAGAGTATTTTTGTCACACAATAAAGAAATCTAAACCTACTCACAATCACTCCCTGTTTTCCTCTCTTTCTAAGCTCCAGGCAACCATTAAATTACTTTTTTCTTGTTCTGGATTTTTTATGTAAATGAAATCTTTTATAACTGGCTTCTTTCATTTACAGATCTTTTCTAAGATGTCAATCGAATGTTACAGTCAGTCACAGTGGTTATATTAGGAACAAACTAATAATGTAATAATTATTTTATTGTTGAGTAATATATTATTTTGAATATGTAGCTTTCTCAGATGAGTGGAGATTATCTTAAATGCATTTAAAGAGCCAAAGCTATTACATTTGAGTCATGGTTGATGGGAATTTTCCTAAATTGAATGGCATAATTCTCTAATTTCTTAAAAAAATACCATAATTTAAAAAATAAAATGGGCTGGGAATGTGGCTTAGTGGTAGAGTGCTTGTAAGAAGCCCTGGGTTCAATTCCTCAGTACCACATAAAACAGGAAAAGCTGGAAGTGGCACTGTGGATCAAGTGATAGAGCAAGTGCTAGCCTTGAGCAAAAGGAATCCAGGGACATTGCTCATGCCCTGAGTTCAAACCCCAGGACTGACAAAAAAAAAAAAAAAAACACCAAAAAACCCAAACATAACAACCCTCCCTCCTAAAAACAAAAACAGCTGGGTGCTGGTATTACCCTAGCTACTTAGGAAACTGAGATCCGAGGTTTGAGGTTCAAAGCCAATCTGGCTGGAAATTCCATGAAACTTACCTCCATTTAACCACCAAAAAGCAGGAAGTAGAACTGTGGCTCAACTGGTAAGAGTCCTACAGACCCTAAGTTCAAATCCCAAGAGTGGCACTGAACTGTAATGCAGAAGATGTACGTGGCATTTAGCTATCATACCAAGCAGTGCATGGTAAATTGCAGACCAGTAGGCACAAGGGCTGTACAAGAACAGAGAAGGCAGAGTTTAGCTTCCAAAGTAGGTTGGAGAAAAAACACATCTAGAAAGACAAGAAGAAATCTGTTATGTGCCGGGCACCTTTCCATGTAGAGAGAGATGTCGTACGTTCACAGTGAGATCTCTCACAGTAAGTTCTTAATCTAGCAGAAGAAACAGACAGATAACCCATAGGAAAGAATGAGAAGTAATACAAGAGAGCTAAGGTTTTCAAAAAAAATAACAAAAACCAAAACCGAAGAGGTGGCATTTGAAAGAAACTTAAACCCAAGCCTGGTGGTGCACTCTACCACTTGAGCCACAGCACCACTTCCGACTTTTTCTGAGTAGTTTGTTGGAGATAAGAGTCTCATGGACTCTTCTGCTCAGGCTGGCTTCGAACCAGGATCATCAGATCTCTGTCTCCTGAGTAGCTGTGGTTACAGGAGCAAGCCACCAGTACCTGGCAGTCTGACCTTTATCTTAAACTTTTAGTCAATCTACCTGTTTGCAACCTACTGTTCCTCCCATTTTCAGAGGATCTGATCCTCCTATTCCTATGGATTTTTCTGTATAAATCACAGTGCCTCCTCTTTGCCACTTAGGATTCTGCCTTCTCAGGTCTGCTAAGACATTTATCTATTACAAAACAGCCATCATTTCAGTACTGTTGCTGTTGTTTCTTCAGTGCTTTTTTTGTGCTTTTGGATGAATGTTTATGGTTAATGAGGTATGAACTGAGCACTTGTTCTCCTGTTTCTGTGTAGAAATCCCTAAACTGCCTCCTTCTCCCCTTCTTCTCTGGTCTTCTGATTATCTTTTATATACTCCTTTGACTACTGCTTCAGACTTAACCTTGTTTCAGTCCAAGGCATCTTTAATACTTAGTTCCCTAGCTTACTGGGCCTTTACCTTTCCTTGCTTCCTTTTATCATAGCTCTTCTGACCTTCCTCTTCTGTTCTGTTTCTGGGTGCCCAGACCCAGGAACATAGTCAACATAGTCCTTTCTTCCCTTTGCTTCTTGTCAATTTGCCTCTCTTCCTAGACTTTTCAACTCTACGAAATACAAAACACATTTACCAAAGGGTAGGTTACAGTTACTTGGTTAGCTGCTCAAGAAACTCTTTCAAACAATAGCAAAACCATACACCACTCTTTGGAAATTGAATCCTCATTGATTTAGTGCATGTTGTGATTTTCTCCTTTATTCTTGCTGTCCTTTAGTCTGTGTCATGTCTCTTGTTCCTCATCTTTTTATTAGCTATTCCCCTATTGACACATCATCTTTGCAGAGTTTTTCTACTATGGAAACAAATATTTGCCTTTTAGTAAAATAAACATTACAAGTAGTAGAGCAACCCTTATACTGGTAGTTAAAAGTACTGTTTATTTTCCTAAATGATAGATATTGCTAGACTCTGAATATTGTCTGGTTTTTTGTCCATATAATGGCAATTATAATCTCTTCCTATTTTATAGGACCTGCAGAAGCAAAGGAAGTTGAGTGAAAGTGTTTGGGAAACTCTGAAATGATAAATAGTTTGTGTGCCATGCCCATCTTGACTCTGCACATGATCTGAGCTGAGATGTGAGAGCTACTTTTCTGCCTATGGTGTGCACATCAGGAGCACTGAGTAAATTCCCAGAGGTTTCTTGGGGGCTTGAGGGATCTTTCCATGTTTGGTTGGTTGGTACTCTGTTCTGTCTTACTGGTCTGCCAAACCTTAGGCATTGTGTCATTCTTAGTATGAATGCGGATGTTCTCAGTGAAAAGGGCTACATAGACAGAAGACATCTGCAAAGAGTATGCAACTGGTGCTGCCACATACTGAACTGGGATTATTGAGATGCTTGGTGTAGAGTCCTTTGAGGGATCTGGTAGAATTCATGGCAATTTTTTTTTTTAATCCTGGAACTTAAACTCAGGGCCTGGACACTGTCCCTGAGCTTTTGTGCTCCACTTTAAGCCACAGCTCCACTTCTGGGTGGTTAATTGGAGAAGAGTTTCACAGAATTTCCTGCCCAGGCTGGCTTTGTGATCCTCAGATCTCAGCCTCCTGAGTAGCTAGAACTACCACCCTGAGCCATCAGCACCCCACTTGGAGCAATTTTTTTTTATTACTGTTCTTGTGATCATATCTATCTATGCATGTCTTTCTTAGGCCTGAAAGAATTTAGGTCATATAAATCAATCAGGTTTCTGTACATTCTAGAGTTCTTATTTTCCCCAAAGGTTGAGGTTGCCTCTCTGCAATGTTTGTTTAGTTCATTATTTCTTGAAGAAAAGGAAAATAATTATACAAGTGTTACTCCTGAAGATTGTGTACTTCAACACCATCTAATATAAGTTGTTAAAAATTTCAAGATTGATGGAGTTGTATTATATGGTTAACTTGGTATAGTTCAAACACATTGTGGATATTGCAGTATTTTGATCAGTCTTCTTTACCCGTAGGAATAAATAAATAAAGCAAGATTAAATGCTTCTACATACTGTAGTACTGGTTGAAGACATCAGAGTGATTTGTTTTTGTGCTTCTGCCACGGGTGGTACTCTTCTAGACTGAGAAGGAACCCTAGACTTTTTTTTGGCCAGTCCTGGGGCTTGGACTCAGGGCCTGAGCACTGTCCCTGGCTTCTTTTTGCTCAAGGCTAGCACTCTACCACTTGAGCCACAGCGCCACTTCTGGCCATTTTCTGTATATGTGGTGCTGGGGAATCGAACCCAGGGCCTCATGTATATGAGGCAGGCACTCTTGCCACTAGGCCATATTCCCAGCCCCTCTAGACTTCTTATAGATGTGCAAATGAAGGTCCTGGCAGGTAAAGTTGGCAGCACTTTTTTTTTTTTTTTCCAATTTTGTATCCTACCAACAAGGGGAAACTTAAGGGGTAAATATGGAAGTACAGAGCATTTAGGTAGCTTCTAGTACAAGAGGGAAGAATGACTATGTCCGGCAGTTCTGTTCTTTCTCAAACCTCATGAAGTGACATTGAAGAAAAATTAGCCCAGTGCTGGTGATTCAGGCCTGTAATCCTAACGACTCAGGAGATGAGATCCATGAACTATGATGATCACCACTTGAAGCTAGTTGAGGCAGGAAAATCTGTAAGTCTCTTATCTCCAGTTAACCACCAGAAAACTAGAGGTGGCACTGTGGTTCAAAATGGTACAGTGCTAACCTTGAGCAAAAGAGCTCAGGGACAGCACCCAGGCCCTGAGTTTCAAGCCCCACAACTGATTCAAAAAAAGGGGGAAGTATTAACTGACAATGATAGTGTATATCTTCAGAGGAAACAATAGCAATAAAATGTTGGAGGCAGGTAGGTGAATGGTTACTGACCTAACAGATTTACAAAAGGTAAATTGATTTACCTAGTGGATTTCTATTTATGAAAATCCAATAGGCTCAGGAATTAAGTGGACTAATGTTATCTGGAGAACAGAAAAGAAGACCTCACATCCTCTTTCCTCCTTTATTAAGCCAAGAGAATGTTCTTTCCTCACCTTAGCAGGAGATTGCAGCCTGCCTTCCTTCCTTCCTTCCTTCCTTCCTTCCTTCCTTCCTTCCTTCCTTCCTTCCTTCCTTCCTTCCTTCCTCCCTCCCTCCCTTCCTTCCTTCCTTCCTTCCTCCCTTCCCTCCTCCCTCCCTCCCTCCTTCCCTCCTTCCCTCTTCTCTTCCTCTCTTCCTCTCTTCCTCTCTTTCTTCTTCTTTTGTCCATCTTGGAGCTTGAACACTGGGCCTGGATGGGCGCTGTCCCTGAGCTCCTTTTGCTCAAGGTTAGCACTCTACTATTGTCCCACAGCGCCACTTCTGGCTTTTTCTGTGATTTCAGGCTGGCTTCCAACCTTTATCATCAGATTTCAGCCTCCTGAGTAGCTAGGATTTCAGGTGTGAGCCACCAGTGTCCAGCTGCAGATTTATTTTCTTTGTCCCTCCCTCATCTCCTTTTTCTTTTACTCTTGATCTTCTTGCTTCAACCTCTCCAGTACTAGGATTATAGGCATGCCCCACATTCCTTAGCCCTACTTATTTTCCAGAATGGTAGAAAGGAGTGTGTAGATGTGGACAGCAGGCACAGTTGAGGGCAAGAGTACATTCTATCAAACATGTGTTGTAAATTCTCTCCATACCCAGCATCATATATCAAGTTGATGTAGTTTTAGACTAGAAACATGGGCAATTGTCTTCTCTTACTCTCCTTTGGACAAGTTTTCATACAGTGATTTGGAAGTTAATCGCTAAATAGAAGAAAGTGGTATTTTGAAGTTTAAGCACAACAGTTTCACACTCAGTGATTGGGGCTTTACAAAAGTATTATTTTAGCCACGAGGTTGTGGCTCAAGCCTGTAATCCTAGTTACTCAGGAGGCTGAGTGGCTTCCAAGCCAGCCCAGGCAGGGAAGTCCATGAGATTCTTACCTCCAATTTATCACCAAAAAGCTAGGAATGGAGCTGTGACTCAAGTGGTAGAACACTAGCCTTGAGCACAAAAGCTCAGGGATAGCACCCAGGCTCTGAATTCAAGCCCCAGGACTGGCACAATTTTATTTTATTTTTTAAATAAAATTGATGGGGGGGCTGGGGATATGGCCTAGTGGCAAGAGTGCCTGCCTCGGATACACGAGGCCCTAGGTTCGATTCCCCAGCACCACATATACAGAAAACGGCCAGAAGCGGCGCTGTGGCTCAAGTGGCAGAGTGCTAGCCTTGAGCGGGAAGAAGCCAGGGACGGTGCTCAGGCCCTGAGTCCAAGGCCCAGGACTGGCCAAAAAATAAATAAAATAAAATAAAATTGGTGGGGGTTGAACCCAGGGCCTTGGTGTATGCTAGGCAAGTGTTCTACTATTGAGCTATACCTCCCCAATCTTGTTTTATTTTTTGTTGGTTGTGTGGCTTGAACTCTGGCCCCAGGCACTGTCCCTGAGCTCTTCAGCTCAAGGCTAACGTTCTACCACAGTGCCACAGCGCCATTTCCAGCTTTTTCTGTTTATGTGATACTGAGGAATCAAACCCAGTTTCATGAATGCGAGGCAAGCTTTCTATCACTAAGCCACCTTCCCAGCTCTCAGCCTTGTTTTATAGATTTTTAGCACTCTCAAATAGTAAATATTGTGGTCATGGGAGCCTGGGGTAAAGTACAAAGATATCTAAACACAGTCTTTGCCTAAGTAGAAGGAATGAAATGTAGCGCATGAAATTCAAGTTCCTTATGTGCCTATACACAAGTGTAAGCCTGCATTGTTTATTTATTTATATATACATGCATGCATACATACATACATACATACATACATACATACATACATACACACACACATACATACCAGTCCCGGGGCTTGAACTCAGGGCTTGGGCACTGTCTTTGAGCTTCTTTTGCTCAAGGCTAGCACTCTACTGCTTGAGCCACACTGCCACTTACAGCTCTTTTTTCTGTTTATGTGGTACTGAGGAAACTAGAGCTTCATTTGCAATAGGCAAGCACTCCACCACTAAGCCACATTCCTTGCCCATATTATTATTTTTAAAGTATTCTTTATACCCCTTAAAAAGTTTATACTCTGTAACTATCCTTTTGAAAATAGATTTTGATGATCAATAATTGAGTGAGATATTTTATCAAAGATTTAATTATTTGATTTTTTTTGTCTTTGTGAATCCTGCTAAATAGCATACTTAGGCAAGTATTTGGCAAATAAAACTTTTTTCTTTTTTGCTGGTCTTGGGGCATGAACTAGGGCCTGGGTACTATTCCTGACCCTTTTGTGCTCAAGGCTAGTATTCCATTACTTGAGCCTCAGAGCCACTTCTGGCTTTTTCTGAGTAGTTTATTGGAAATAAGAGTCTCATAGACTTTTCTGCCCAAGTTGGCTTTGAACCATGATCCTCAGATCTCGGCCTCCTGAGTAGCTAGGATTATAGGCATGAACTGCCAGTGCCCTGCCTTTTTTTTGCTTGTTTTAGTGTTTTTGTGGTGTAGTTTTTCTTAAAATTATTCCAAAGAGTCGGGTGTCAGTAGCTCATGTTGTGTTGGTGGCTCATATCTGTAATCCTAGCTCCTCAGGAGGTTGAGATCTGGGGATTGCAATTCAAAGCAAGCCCGGACTTTCCCACAGGCCTCAGGCTCTACTCAGCTCCGCTCCTCTCGGCTCCTCTGTCCGCTCTCCTCCGGGCTTTAGCTCTCAGCAGGCATCGGCTCTTGAAGGCCTCAGCTCTCTTCCTTCCGGCCCAGAGCTAGGCTGCTCCAGCCTCCATTCTCT
Organism: Perognathus longimembris pacificus; assembly: GCF_023159225.1. Classification (NCBI taxonomy): domain Eukaryota; kingdom Metazoa; phylum Chordata; class Mammalia; order Rodentia; family Heteromyidae; genus Perognathus; species Perognathus longimembris. The sequence goes on along the minus strand of NC_063161.1, from coordinate 53,713,217 downwards.
GCAGGCCTGCGGCTCGGCCCTCCTCCGTTCGCAGGCCTGAGGCTCTGCCTTTCCTGTCCGCAGGCCCGGGCTCCTCTCAGGCCTGAGGGGAACCCGGGCACTGTTCAGCTTTCTCGCGAGCCTCTCTTCCTTTTCCCGGAAATCCCACCCTCTTATATCCCCCTAGCTGCCTGCAGGCTGGGGGTGGTGGTTCTGGTCCCCAAAATGGGGCGAGATCCCCTTTTATACTACGCAGTGGGGCGTGACAATGATGACTACATGGTGGGGGGGAGTGGGGGGGTAAGGGTGAGGGGACTGGATGGGGTCATTACAGTGCCACTTCTGGCTTTTTCTGTTTATGTGGTAATGAGGAATCAAACCGAGGGCTTCATGCATGCTGGGCAAGCACTTTACCACTAAGCCACATCCATAGCCTTGTATCTTTTTTTAAACAACTAATATTTGATGAAAATAGCAGGAAAGAGCCAGGCACTGGTGTCTAACGCCTGTAATCACTGGTGTCTCACACCTGTAATCTTCACTATTTAGGAGGCTAAGATCTGAAGATTGCAGTTCAAAGCCAGCCCAGGCAAAAAGAAAGTCTGTGAGGCTTTTCAGTTAACTTCTGGAAAACTTGAAATGTACCTGTGGCTCAAAGTGGTAGGGCACTAGCCTTGAGTAAAGGAGCACAGAGACAATACCCAGGCCCAGAGTACAAGCCCCATGTCTGACAATAAACAAAAGAAAAAAGCTTTGAGTAAAAAGTCTCAAGGATAGTGCTCAGGTTCTGAGTTCAATCCCTATAATCAGCAAACACCCTCCCTGACCCCACCCCCCAAAAAGGGCAGGAAATAACTCTTTGTATGAATGATATTGCCTACATCTTTCACTTTGAGTACTAATAACCTTGCTTTGCCTTATCCTTTTTTTTCAACCCTTATGTCAGCTAGAGTATTTGGATTGGGGTAAAAGATTGTGATGGAGGTAGTGACATTTCCAAAGTTAGGTTTCTCTCTCTTCTTGGTTAATTTGAAATGGTTCTTGAGTTGCATGCTGAAATTTGGTTTTTAAAATATAATTTGCTAATCTCAGGATAAAGTACCAACTAACAGATTAACTGCTTAGTAGAACGGATTTGTGAAAGCAAAGAATTAATTGGTACTTAACATATTATCCATCAAACTGCCTCTCCTTCTAGGGAAAGCATTATGTTGTTATCCACGAATGTGTTAAATTTCCTTGGGAGATTTGAGACTCAAGTTGGGCCTTTCTGTAGATCAGATATATTAGGCTGTTTAATGATGTCATGACAAAATACTTTTCATTTCTGAAAACCAAGACTTTCTTATGTGATGGTAATACTAACCTTTTTAACCTGCTAGGCATTTGTAGGTAGAAGGGAATGTGCATGTGAATTCCACCATTCTGCGTCATAATAAGCCTTTCTCTTGGCCTGATCTTGTTACAGTTATTTCCAGGGAGTTGATGGTCAGAATCTTTAATAAAAGGCTGAGGCATTTAACCCCTACTTAGCTGGCAATTTGCCTACTCTTGGCCCTCAGACTCCCTTTTTTTTTTGCCAGTCCTGGGGCTTGGGACTGGTCCCTGGCTCCAGGCTAGCATTCTACCTCTTAAGCCACAGCATCACTTCCAGCCTTTTCTTGGTATGTGGTGCTGAGGAATGGAACCCAGGACTTCATGCTTGCTAGGCAAGCATTCTACTGCTAAGCCACATTCCTAGCCCTTCAGACTCTTCCTGTACCAAAGAATGGTTTGAGACTCAACTGTATTTTATATTGACTTTACTTTTGCTTTTTGTTTGTTTTTAATAGAATCTAGCTATGTAGCTCAAGCTTTCTATTTCAACTTTTTGAGTCCTTGGATTATAGATGTGTGACACCATACTTGACTCTGTGTGTGTGTGTGTGTGTGTGTGTGTGTGTGTGTGTGTGTGTTACCTGTATTGGGCTTGAACTGGGTCTTATGCTGTTATTTGGCTTTTTCGCTCAAAGCTGGCATATCACCACTTGAGCCACACTCTGCTTCTGTTTTTGTGGTGTGTGTGTGTGTGTGTGTGTGTGTGTGTTTTGTTTTTTTGCTGGTTAATTGGAGATAATAGTTCCATGGACTTTTCTGCCTGGTTGGCTTCAAACCATGATCCTGGATCTCAGCCTCCTGAGAATGAGCTACCAGTGCCTGGCTGGCTATGCTTGCTTTTATTACTATTTAAGTGTGTGTGTGTGTGTGTGTGTGTGTGTGTGTGTGTGTATCACATAAGTTGTCTTTTGAAATGATTTTTACATATTTTTAGTTTACTGGGAAAGAAATTTAAGAAAAAAAGGTTTAAAAAGTTTAGGAGGAGGGGGGCTGGGAATATGGCCTAGTGGTAAAGTGCTCGTCTCATATACACGAAGCCCTGGGTTCGATTCCTCAGCACCACATATATAGAAAAAGCCGGAAGTGGCGCTGTGGCTCAAGTGGGAGAGTGCTAGCCTTGAGCAAAAAGGAAGCCAGGGACAGTGCTCAGGCCCTGAGTTCAAGCCTCAGGACTGGGGGAGGGGAAGCTCAATGACAGCACCCAGGCCCTGAGATCAAGCCCAGGACCAGCAAAGGAAAAGAACAATTAAACAAAAAAAGTTTAGGAGGAATAACAACTGAACTTTTATGTGGACAACTGCTGGGGTTTTTTTTTGTTGTTTGTTTGTTTGTTTATTTGGCCAGTCCTGGGCCTTGGACTCAGGGCCTGAGCACTGTCCCTGGCTTCCTTTTGCTCAAGGCTAGCACTCTGCCACTTGAGCCACAGCGCCACTTCTGGCCGTTTTCTGTATATGTGGTGCTGGGGAATCGAACCCAGGGCCTCATGTATACGAGGCAAGCTCTCTTGCCACTAGGCCATATCCCCAGCCCCAACTGCTGGTTTTAAACTCTCAATTTTTTTTGTCATTTGGTTGTAGAAGCTTGTCATCTATAGATAGTGTTCTCTGATTTCTTTCTGTCGTTCTTTTTTTTTGTTTGCCAGGCCTGGGACTTGAATTCAGGGCCTGGGCATTGTCCCTGGCTTTTTTTGCTCAAGGCTTGCTCTCTACCACTTGAGCCACAGTGCCACTTCCGACTTTTAACTGTGTATGTGGTACTGAGAAATCGAACCCGGGTCTTCATGCTTGCTAGGCAAGTGTTCTACCACTGAGCCACATTCCCAGCTCCTCTAATTTCTTTATGAGATTCAGTTGTTTGGGGGTCTTTGTTTTCATGATTCCTTTATTTTTTTTTTATTTTTTTTTTCATGATTCCTTTAAAACACTTTGGCTCAAGGTGAGTTTCCAACTTCTGATTTAAATTTCTGATTTAAATCTCTGTTTTTTCTTAAAACCTTGGTACTTTGAAAGCACATCTAGGAAATCTAGTTTTCATATTTTGTGGTGTCTGTGTATATATACTACACATATATTCACTATACATATGTATATCTTTATCCATATGATTATGATATACATGTACATTTATATTCATACCCATTGTGTTGTAAATATATTACTTGCACTTATAAATATTTGGGTACTTAAATTAGTTTAAGCATTGTGTTTGTATAAGTCACTGACAGTTCTTAAATATGAAAATAATTATAGTATATAAATAGATCATGCATAAATAAATAATTTTTTGAAATGCTTCAGATTACTTGACACAACCTTTTTCTGCAAAACTTTTATTGCCTGCTTAACTAGATACTAGATGTAGCAAAATGACTATGACCAAGCTCTTGTTCACAAATAACTCATAGTGTAATCAGGAACTGATTGTATTGAAAAGGAAATTAAAAATGATTGTATGCTGAGGTAAGTGATAATAGGGTATGAAAGAAATGCCATGGCAACTGAGGGGAGGAGCTGGAGAAGGATGTGGCTGCCAGGAAAGTCTCAGGGAGAATACAGATTTGTTTGCAGCCTCTTGAATGACTTTGACTGTAGGCATTGGGAGTCCCATTCTCTTTACTCTTGGAAACTAGGACTTTTAATTATTTATTTGACATCCAGGACTGCAAATTTAGTTTGAAATGCATCTCTTTTTCCAGTTAAACTTTTAGTTTAACTGTTATTCCTTTAGGAAAAGATGTATGCAGCTGTAGAAACTTGCCCCTGAGAGTCCATTGCAACAGAGTTCCAGCTGTACTGCTGGAGTGCCAAGGTAAGAAAGCAATTGATACTTACCAATGCCTGTAACTCCTGAAATTGCTTAGGTTGTGACTTCCTATTTGACAGGAAATATTTCTTGTTTGTCTTCTTTCCTTCTTCAAAGTTAAGGTATCTGCCACATGCTAGTGACCAAAACCACAGTTACTTTTAGGAACAATTTCTAATCCTTAAGGCATGGAGAAAAAAACCCAAAACAAAACAGCAGTCTTTTAAAAAAATTACTTATTTATTGTCAAAGTGATGTACAGAGGAGTTACAGTTTCATATGTAAGGCCATGGGTACATTTCTTGACTATTTGTTACCTCCTCCCTTACTCCCCCATGAGTTGTTCAGTTGCTTTACACCAAATGAAAACAGTCGTCTTAAGATGTCAGTGATCAGTTTAAGTTGGCAGGCAGGATTCATAGCTTTTAACTGGTTGATATGACCATACTTTATCCTATCAATTTCTATGTTTCATAGCTTACTAAAAATTTTTTTATTTTGAGATTATTATAAGAAATAATGAGGGGCTGGGGATATGGCCTAGTGGCAAGAGCACTTACCTCATATACATGAAGCCCTGGGTTCAATTCCCCAGCACCACATATATAGAAAACGGCCACAAGTGGCGCTGTGGCTCAAGTAGTAGAGTGCTAGCCTTGAGCAAAAAAAGAAGCCAGAGACAGTGGTGCTCAGGCCCTGAGTCAAAGGCCCAGGACTGGCAAAAAAAAAAAAAAAATGCTAGGGTCCTCTTGCTTTTTATTTATTTGCCCCAGTGCTAACTATGGCAGAAGTATTGCAACAGCATTGCTGCAGCAGTATACTGACATCGATACACTCAAGATAAGAACGGTTCCACCTCCAAACATCCCTTCTTTGATTGCCACACTCACCTCTGACCCTTCCTTAGGCCCAGTCAGCCACTAACCTGTCTTCCATATCTATAATTTTGTCAATCTAATAAGAATGTAGTATAAGTGGAATCACAAAATATATAATATTTTGAGATTGAAATATTTTAGAAGCATAATTCTTTGTTTTTGTTTTTGTTGTTGTTGTTGTTGCCAGTCCTGGGCCTTGGACTCAGGACCTGAGCACTGTCCCTGGCTTCTTTTTGCTCAAGGCTAGCATTCTAGCAGCATAATTCGCTCTCTCTCTCTCTTTTTTTTTTTTTTAGCCAGTCCTGGGCCTTGGACTCAGGGCCTGAGCACTGTCCCTGGCTTCCTTTTGCTCAAGGCTAGCACTCTGCCACTTGAGCCACAGCGCCACTTCTGGCCGTTTTCTGTATATGTGGTGCTGGGGAATTGAACCCAGGGCCTCATGTATACGAGGCAAGCTCTCTTGCCACTAGGCCATATCCCCAGCCCATAGCAGCATAATTCTTTAAAGACATAATTTGGATTGTTCTGTGTATCGGAGCATTTTTTGTTTGTTTGAGACAAGGTCTCATGGGCTGGGGATATGGCCTAGTGGCAAGAGTGCCTGCCTCATATACATGAGGCCCTGGGTTCGATTCCCCAGCACCACATATACAGAAAATGGCCAGAAGTGGCGCTGTGGCTCAAGTGGCAGAGTGCTAGCCTTGAGCAAAAAGAAGCCAGGGACAGTGCTCAGGCCCTGAGTCCAAGCCCCAGGACTGGCAAAAAAAAAAAAAAAAAGACAAGGTCTCATGATGTAACACAGGCTGCCCTCACCTCCTGCCTCAGCCTTCTGAGTGCTGAGTGCTGGGATTATTAGTTTACCACCATGCCCAGTTTCAGTAGTATTTTTGTTGTTGAATTTTCATAGTTTTTAAAACATAAAGCAGTCCCTTGTTTATATATTCTTGTTTATGTCTCCTTGCAACTTCTTATAAAGCTAATAAAAGCTTTACTTCTTGTTTATAAAAGTGGTTTTCTAACCTTACAGTTGGTTTTTTTATTTTGTTTTTTTGTTGTGTTTTTTAGTGTTACTGGGGTTTGAATTTAAAGTCTGTGCTTGCTATGCAGGCCTTCTATCAATATCCATTAACTTTTATACCATAGCACTTAAAAATCCATAGGTCTGTCTTGTGCTTTGAATAGATGTTACCCATGCATTAAAAAAATTTGTTTAGAGGAAAATATGTGTTGGGCATTTAGAAAAATACTGAATTACTGAGTTTTGTACATTTCCCAAGTTTTGGCATATTTCAGTAAACAGCACCCACAATTATAATGGGAGCTGGTCAAACTCAAGTCTTGCAAGATTTTTATTTTTGCTTGAAATCACTGTAGGCTCACTGAAATTTATCATTATCAACAGTGTTCCACTATGGGCTACCCTCATTCATTTTTGAGCAGTATTTGTTAGATAGATATCCAAGTATTTCTTGTTTATTCTTTCAGATAGTAATGGAGCTAAATAAAAAAGCAGCTAATTTAGCTGGTCAGTTATACATATGCTTTTCATTGAGACACAAAAGATAGAGACTCAGGAGTTAAGTGATAAAAACCAGCCAGGTACAGTGGTGTAGGCCTCTAATCCATCTCTTGAAAGAATGAAGTAGAAGGCTGGGAATATGGCCTAGTGGTAGAATGCTTGCCTTGTATACATGAAGCCCTGGGTTCAGTTCCTCAGCACCTTATCTATAGAAAAAGCCAGAAGTGGCACTGTGGCTCAAATGATAAGAGTGCTAGCCTTGAGCAAAAAGAAGCCAGGGACAGTGCTCAAGCCATGAGTTCAAGCCCCAAGACTGGCAAAAAAAAAAAAAAAAAAAAGAATGAAGTAGAAGAATTGCTATTAGTGGCCAGCTCATACAAAAGCATAGTATTCCGTTTGATAACAAAACAGTTTGGTATGAAAGTGTACACCCTGTAATCTCAGCTACTCAGGAGGCAGAAGAAGGAAGATCTTTGTCTGAGACTGGCTTAGGCAAAAGTATGATGAAAAACAAATTTAAGTGGTTTTGTTTTTGTTTTGTTTGTGCCCATAATTGCAAAGTTTTTTGTAGATACGGAACAAAAAGTAAAAATTTCAAATAACCTTTTACTCAGTAAAAAGGCTAGTAATGTCTTACCATTGGCTTCTTATTTTTGTTTTTTGGTTGGTCATGGGGCTTGAACTCAGGGCCTAGCTGCAGCCTTTGAGCCCCACAGGTCCACTTCTGGTTTTCTGGTGGTTAATTGGAGATAAGAGCCTCATAGACATTCTTGCCTTGGCAGGCTTGGAACCTCAATCCTCAGATCTCAGCCTCCTGAGTAGCTAGGATTACAGGCATGAGCTACCAGTGCCCAGCTACCATTGACTTTTAAATTTATTATTTATTTATTTTTAACTTTCAGGATTCCCCAAAGTCTTGGGAACTTCCCAGAAAGTATGAATGACTTTGTAGTTAGTGAAGTAATTTCTGACTCAACCTATTTCTCCGTCTTCTGATTTCATCTCTTTGTCTTTGTTTTTTTGCTGACATAGAGCTGACATAGGTATGCTGGTCTAGGTAGAATACCTGTCCAGGTCAATTCCCACATTTGCAGGCAACCTCAAACAGGTAGCAGGCAAGTGCTGGGAATAAGTGTTGAGCTCCAAGGGGAAACCAGTTCATAGGCTCATCCCAGCCTGGAGGGGCCAAAGCAATAGGGAAGGGCCACAAACCTGCTAACCTTGTTGGCTTGCTTGTAGACCTGAGTCATATGTGTTCCTTCTGAAGAAGTCTTTCTGGCCTCCAGGGTGGGAGAGATCTTAGGCTGTAGACCTGCAGAGGTCTCTCAGGGGGACACAGGGTGCTTCCATAGCTTCTGGGTCATGTCACAGTGTTTTCATTTTAACTGATTCTATCATCCTCAGACAAGGAATCCACATCCTGTCTGTAATGAGCCTGCACATTTAAGAGATTTTCCCTTACGAGCACTCTAGACGCCTCCTTTAGTAATTTAAGCCTATTTCCTTTAGTTTTATAAAAATAGATATCTACTAACCTTACTTCTTAGGATTTCTTAATACTTAAAAACTTTATATTTACTCCCTATCTACTTCTGTTCCTCCCTTAGTTTCTGTTTAGTCCAGTGTTCCAAAAATGGGCTGATTTGGTCCTAGGGGGCACTTGGCAATGTCTAGAGACATTGGTTTTTATGAATTAGGGGGAAGGAGTTCTGGCTTTTAGTGCATAGAGGCAGCATGTTCACAGATGTGTATTTTGGGGGTGGTGGTGGTGCTGGTCCTGGGTCTTGAACTCAGGGCCTGGGCATTGACCCTGAGCTTTTTTGCTCAAGGCTACTGCTTTACCACTTAACCCACAGCTCCATTTCTGGCTCTTTTTGTTGCTTAGTTGGAGCAAAGAATCTCACAAACTTTCCTGCACAGACTGACTTTGGACCTTGATCCTCAGATCTCAGCCTCCTAAGTAGCTAGAATTAGCCTGAGCCACCAGTGTCTGCTGTTCATAGATTTTATGTTTAACATCTTGTACACTAGCATGCACCAATAAAGATTATAAAGGCCCAAATGTCAATATTTGCAATCTGTAGAGACCTTACTTTAGTCTTTTCTTATTAGCTGCTGCTGCTTCTCTTTCTTCTCCTCCTCCTCTTCCTCATTTTTCTGAGTTAAGAATTCAGTTTCTCTTAGTATTTATCTAGAGTTGTTTTATTTTGGAGAAAATACAGTCAGCATCACTAAGTATATTTTAGAAATAGATAGGTCACTCTTTGGAATTATGCCCTCCAGGTCATGCCAGCCAGAGCATTAATTTTTGTTGCTGTTTTCTGGTTCTGGGGCTTGAACTGAGGGCCTAGGAGCTGTCCCTGAGCTCTTTGCTCAAAGCTAGCCCTCTACCACTTTGAGCCACAGCTCCACTTCTGGTTTTCTAGTGGTTAATTGGAGATAAGTCTCATGCACTTTTCTGCCTGGACTGGCTTCAAACCACAATCCTCTGATCTCAGCCTCCTGATTAGCTAGGATTGCAGGCATGAACCACCAGTGCCCCATTCAGATCATTCGTTTTTAAACCTGATAACCACAAATACCTGATACTTAAAAATAGATTTCTGGGCCCCAACTGAACTTTTCTTTTTGTTTGTTTTTTGTTTTTCCAAACTTCTCTAGAAATACCTATAGCTGTAGTATTCACTGAAACTGGTAGGCATTCATAAGCTTAAAAAAAAAAAAAGAATGTGCTCCAAAGACTGTTCCTGTGAAAAGAAATCATCCTTTGTTGCTTTCAGAATAATATACAACCTCCTGGGCAACCAGTTTTGTCAGTAAAACCAGTCAGATAGCCCTCAGGTTATCAGGCTGTGCCGGTAGGAGTTTGGTGTCCAATAGAACTTTGGTTATTCCCAGCTCTATGGTGTGCCCTTTTATCTGGTTAGCTACCAGCTAGGTTTTAAGCAGGGGAAGGATGAAAACAAATGTGGGAAGGTCTAAAAGTAGGGCTAGAAGGATAGGAGACACTTCCCTTATGTCCTAGGAGGGGAGTTACTCAATGCTAAGTCCTTCTCTTAGCATCGGTTTGCTGCCGCATTCACAGCAGTGGTAAGTATCCTTTAAAGGTGCTTCTGGAATGAATTAACCTCTTAGCTCAAGGCAGTGGGACACTGGGGAGCACAGGAGTTGGCACTCCAGTCCTGCTTTCATATTTTGTTCATATTTTCTTTCTTGTTGACTAAAGGGATAAAGGGATACATAATGAGGATAAGCTGCTTTGTTGTAGTAGTTTCGTGAGCCATGGATATCACAAATGTGTTTTTCTGTAGCCAAAAGGTTGCCTTTATCTCTGCCCCCACCTTTATCTTTTTTAATGGAAAATTTTAGAGTAGTGAACTAGCATAGTAAGTGTCCAGGTATCCATCTCCCAGCGTCAGTCATGACCAACACACATAGCCAGTCTGGTTGCATCTACCTGCCATTCACTTCCTTCTCTTAAGAACATAAGTAATAGCTGGGCACTGGTGGCTCATGCCTGTAATCCTAGCTATTCAAGAGGCTGAGATCTGAGGATCACAATTTGAAGCCAGTGTGTCTGTGTGACTCTTTATCTCCAATTAACCACCAAAAAGCTAGAAATGGAGCTGTGGCTCAAGTGGTAGAATGAGCAAAAAAGTGCCTGAGTTCAAGCCTCCAGGACACACACACACACACATTTTTTCTTTTAAATTATAAACAGTATATAATTTCATTAAAAATACAGAAGACAGTTAAACACGGTTTTTTCCCAATTGCATATTTTTTCTTAATTGGTTTGATTTCTTTTGAAAATATGGTTGATAATCAGATGACTGAATCAAATTCTGAGAAAGTGTAGAGTATGTAATAATATCTAGTTTGGGGGGATATCTACTTGGCTTAGGTTTATAAGATGATATTAAAATTTTAATTCTTTTTGTTTTTGGGGGTGGGGGGGCACATACACTGGTTCTGAGGTTTGAACTGAGGGCCCGGACACTGAGCTTTCTCCATCCGTTCAAGGCTAGCACTCCACCAGTTGAGCCATAGCTCCACTTCCAGCTTTCTGGGTGGTTACTTGGAGATAAAAGTTGTACAGACTTTCCCGCCTGGCCTGGCTTTGAACCTGGATCCTTAGATATCAGCCTCCTGAGTACTGAGTAGCTGGGATTGCAGGCATGAACAACCAGCACGTGGCATACAAATCTAATTCTTGGTTTAAATTAAGACAGTAAAATTGATGGAAGGAAATATTTACTGTATATGCAAAGTATTACCAATATGCCGTGTAGTCATAACCACAAGTCACAGGTGATCTTTATTGTGCCTGGAAAGCCTTGTTGATGTTTTGTTCTTTCAATTTCACAGGGGACTGTTTCACACCTTTCCATTTAACCTCTTCTGCTCTCTTACCTTCTCTGCAGCCTTCAGTATGTCTCCTTGGTTCTAGCTCAGTGCCTGTCTCAAACACATATCCACCTGTGCATTCTCATTCTCTACTAATCACTGTCATTTCTCAATGGGAAAACTACTTGAGTTTCCTAATTAGTCCCTTTGCTTCCATTTTAGTCTCCTATACACCATTCTCATCACAGCAGGCAGAGTGTTCCACTAAAAACATTTAACCATATCATGTAACACTCCCTGCTTAGTTCTTAATAATGGCTGTGTTTCATCTAGAATCAATTACTTCTTTTTTATAGCCTTCAGGGTATTGCCTGCTTTTCCAGCTTTATCTCTCCTGCTTTTCCTGTTCCTCATCATGTATGGCTGCATCTACCCCCTTTCACACCAAGATTCTTTTATGCCATGCTGCCTTGATACTTGCTGTTACATAGACAGCGTGCTCTATTTTTTTAATTTTTATTTTTTTTTTTGCCATTCCTGGGGCTTGAACTCAGGGCCTGAGCACTGTCCCTGGCTTCTTTTACAAGGCTAGCACTCTACCACTTGAGCCACAGTGCCACTTTTGGCTTTTTCTATTTATGTGTGCTGAGGAATTGAACCCAGGGCTTCATGCATGCTAAGCAAGCATTCTACCCCTAAGCCACATTCTCTGCCCCCTATTTGGGGTTCTTATCCTTATTCTTTAGGGTGCAGCTTAAGTATCATCTCTTCTGAGAGCCTTTTTTTCTGATCACTTTTCCCAAGTAACCACTTACCTCAAAAAATTCTTTGCCACATCATCTGTTTTTTGTTTTTGTTTTTTTTCCCCCCAGTACTTGTTTATTCAGTGCCTGTACTGAGCCCAGTGGTGGTCCAGGTACAGAGGATATATCAGTGTGCATGTGGATGCACTCAGGAAGTTTTCTATCACATTCCAGCTGGGATTAGTACCATGTATACAGCTGAAACAGGCTATGGAAAGAGGGTCAGTTAAGAAAGAGACAGATCGTATACTGTGGTCAGACTTTATGGCAAGGACTGCTATGAAATGAGAGCATCATAATGATTTGGAGAAATGTAGTGTTCTAAGCAGAGAGAGCTGCTATGAGGCTTTACCTTCACTCCAAGGAGGAACAAGCTAGGTACCTTGGAAGACTTAAGTCACTGGCATGTGGCTAGAATGAGTAAGGAAGTACAGAAGGTAAATAGGAGCCAGATCACTTGGGGCCTCCTGTATTGTGGTAAGGGCTTTGGTTTTACTCTGAGTGGGAGTTTTCTGAGCAAGATGAAGATATGATCTTATTTGCATTTAAAAAGAATCATTGTTTCCCATGTGGAAATTAGTGCTAAGGCCAAGAGAAATTACTGAGAGCCCAGAAGTTCCCAACCAGAGAGGGTAATGTTTGGGCAATTTATTGCTTTTTTCCCCCCTAGAACTGTATCTAGAATTATAAGCTCTGTGAAGTCTGCCAGCTTATGAGTTGGTTCAGTGCAATTCATGCCTGACCTTAGTAAATACTTAAAGGTGAATAACCTTCAGGTTTTCACATACTTGTAGCATTTTCAGAAGCTGTTGTGTACCTGGTTTCCTTTGTCTAAAAGGGTCCCAGAAGGGGCTAGGGATATGGCCTAGTGGTAGAGTGCTTGCCTAGCATACATGAAGCCCTGGGTTCAATCCCTCAGCAACACATATATAGAAAAAAGCCAGAATTGGCACTGTGGCTCAAGTGGTAGAGTGCTAGCCTTGAGCAAACAGAAGCCAGGGACAGTGCTCAGGCCCTGAGTTCAAGGCCTAGGATTGGCAAAAAAAAAAAAAAAAAAAAAAGAGGGGGTTCCAGAAGACATGGTTTCTAAGGCTCTATGACTTTGTGGGTGAATCTGTGCTCTATTCCTGGTTTCACTGGTGTAGTACTGGAGATTTTAAGCAATCACCTCCAATAAAATTTACATTTAAAACATTCATTCCGCTCCAGACCTAAATGGGATGGCTTGGAGTTGGCAAGAAAAAGATTATTTGTAGGGACTAGGACAAATTTAGGCAGAGAATGGTGACCAAAGAGACGAAGGGAGAATGCAAAAGAAGTGACAGGGCTTTTCCATATTTGTACAAAGTTGAGGCTAGAACCCATATTCCTGGATACTAGTCAAGCTACTTTTATTTTACTAGTCCTAAAATTATTATGCATATATATGTATATATAAACACACACAAATATAAAGTTTATTTTGGTGCTTGTCCTGGGATTTGAACTCAGGGCCTGGGTGCTATTCCTGAGCGTTTTTGCTCATTGCTAGTGCTATGCCACTTGAGCCATAGCACCACTGCCAGCTTTTTTTGGTGGTTAATTAAAGAGTTTCACAGACTTTCCTGCTCTGGCTGGCTTTGAACCGTGGACCTCACTTCTTGAGTATCTAGGATTACTGTCATGAGCCGCTGGCTCCTGACTACTCTGCTACTTAAAAAAAAATTTTTTTTTTTAAATGTCTGAAATAGAAGTCAGCTTCTGGGGCTGGGGATATGGCCTAGTGGCAAGAGAGCTTGCCTCGTATACATGAGGCCCTGGGTTCACCACATATACAGAAAACGGCCAGAAGTGGCGCTGTGGTTCAAGTGGCAGAGTGCTAGCCTTGAGCAAAAAGAAGCTAGGGACAGTGCTCAGGCCCTGAGTCCAAGGCCCAGGACTGGCCAAAAAAAAAAAAAAAAAAAAGTCAGCTTCTTAGAAAAATTGTTGTAATATATGGGTATGTGTGATGCTATTGAGTTTAATTGAAAACTTTTTTTTAGTAATGATAATGGGATTTGAACTAGCAAACATGAAGTCCTGAAATCAGTACCTCTACAAAAAAAAATTAAAGATTAGCCATCTGTTAAAAATCCTAGCTACTCAGGAGGCTGATATTTCAGAATAGCTGTTGGAGCCAGTCCAGGTTCCCCCAGCTCTTTTTGCTCAAGGCTAGTGCTCTACCACTTTGAGCCACAGCTCCACTTCTGTTTTTTGAGTGTTTAATTGGTGTAAGAGTCTGACGGGAACTTTTCTGCCAGAGCTGGCTTTGACTGCAGCCCTCAGATCTCAGCCTCCTGAATGAGTAGCTAGGATTACAAACATGAGCCACCAGTGCCTGGCTTCTGAAAGACTCTCCAGCTAGCCAGCAAAAAGCTGAAAGTGGATGTGTGGCTCAACTAAACAAAAAAGGCCCAGCAAAAATGTGATATCCTGAGTACTAACTAGCCTCAATATGAACGAATAATCATTTGATGACCAGTTAATAAAAAATTTTCATTACTTCTTTTGAGTACCTACCTTTACTAGAGGTTATAGGGTTGTCTTTGAGGAAAAGGGAAGATTTGTTTTTTCATGTGGCTGCTTGTAAAACTCTGACTAAAATAAAATGAATACTTTATGACCTTAATTCATAAAAGAGTATAGGAACCTCAAAGGGCAGGAACTGGATATGTGGTAGAATGCCATATTTGAATGAGAAAGCTAAACAAGAGCACAAGTCTTCTATACTAGCACCAAAAAGAAAAAAAAAAAAAGGAAAGAAGGGTGAAAGGGCAGGAGTGGATAGATGGTTTAAGTGATGGGGCACTTTTTTGGCAAATGTCAGACCTTGAGTTCAAACCCTAGTACTGGTGGTGGTGTTTGTTTTTGTTATGTGTTTTTTCAAAAAAATTGTTTGGTTTTCTTTTTTTGAGGTTTTTTTTTTTTTTAGGAGGGCAAATGAGAGGCACAGAAGTAGAGGAGCAAGGTTGAAATGCATTTATGGTATTCAGTAGACACTGTGTGGAAAATGGGAAAATTAACCATACAATTTGTAGGCAGAGTGGGGAAGGAAAAACAAGGGTAAAAGCAAAGGAAGGGATGACAGTCCCAAAAGAATTGTACTCATTACTTGACTTATGAAATGGTAACCCCTTTGTTCAACATCTTAATAATAGCAATAAAATTATATTTTAAAAAAGTATAGTTGCTTTTGTGTGTATATATCTGGGTATGCATGTCTGGCTGTATGTCTATCTATATATCCTGGTACTTGATCTCAGTGTCTGACTGCTGTCCGTTAGCTTTTTGTGTGTGTGTGCTCAAGGCTAGCACTCTACCACTTGAACCATAGCTCTATTTCCAGCCTTTTGGTGGTTAATTGAAGAGAAGAGTCTCATGGATTTACCTGCCTAGTCTGGCTTTGAACCTTGTTCCTCAAATCTTAACCTCCTGCGTAGCTAGTATTGCAGGCATGAGCCACAGAGTCTAGCTAAGAGTGTAGTTTTTGGTGGGGTATATATATACACACACCCAATATTCACCCAGTGTTTGCCAATACTGTCTTTCTAGTTCAACCCTAGGTTCTCTATTTTCAGTCTTTTCCTTCTTCCTTCCCTTAGTGTCTCCTATGTTTTAAGAACTTAAAAGGAAGCATCAATTCCCCAAATAGCTGAACAGTTTATAATTAATAAATTATAAATTTATTATAAATTATAAGGCTGAAAATTACATGTATGTTGCATGTCATCTGTGTTTCTCTCTTGTGCTCTTCCTGCTAGTTTCTTTAAGTTTACCATTTATTTGTCAGGTATTGCCAGAGCTCAGCATACGTTTGTTTGGGGATCTGAAAATAAAACGGAAGACTTATTTAGCCAGGCACTGGTGGCTCATGTTTGTAATCCTAACTACTCCTAGCTAATCCTAGGCTGAGATCTGAGGATCATGGATTGTGGTTTGAAGCCAGCCTAGGCAGGAAAGTCGTGAGACTGTGACCTCCAATTAATCATCAAATTGCTGGTGGCTCAAGTGGTAGAACACTTACAAGTCTTGAGCTGAAAAAGCTCAGAGACAGTGCCCAGCCCTGAGTTTAACTCCAGGACCAACCTCTCACCTCCCTCACATGAAAGACTTGTGTTCTAAAAGTGTCATACTTTTAACTCTAAATAGTGTTTGAAAAATGTGTTATCCTTTGACCTAATTGTGTTTGAAAACTAGGTATAGAAAAGGCATTTCAAAGAAACACACCTCTTTAGATCTTTGCTTTTTATAAAATTACAAGAACTGTCTTGGTAGCTCAAATAGTAAAGTTGCTGCTTAGCAAGCAAGAAGCCCTGATTTCAAACTAGTACCAACACACACACACACAAAATGTGTGTGTCTGTTGTGTGTGAAGGTTTAGGATTTATCTGGTAGCTATAGAATACTAATGGATTAAAACAAAGCTGGACTAAGTGTTCAGTTATTCCTCCAATTCCCCTTTCCCCAAGGAAAGACAGTACTATATTGAAGTACTACATTGGTGGAACAAAGTTGCACATTGATCTGTTAGTTCTACCACACTATACTTAAATGATGTGAGTTTCTCTAGAACCCTTTTTCAGTGGATGTGCAATAGTTATTTTCTTCCCTCTTCTTTGAAGATGTTTTAGGGACTACTATCTGAATCCCAGGCCTTTTTATCCCCTGAATGGGGCCCCTCTGCTGGGTTGGGAGATCAGATACCCATAACGGGATTTGTTAGTAACAATTGAATCAACCCAGCTGCTCTACTTTTATTACCTCTGCTGTCCATCTGGATTTTTAGCCTGAATTTTTAGTTCTTATTAGAACATTGTAATCTTGTGGAGTGGGAATGGAGTTTACTGGAACATAATAGAAAAATGTCTTAACTTCCAAAATTTGTATTTTCGGCCTTGAACTGGTTGAATGAAGTAATTGCCAAGTGTTTTATTAATCTAATTTTTAAAAGGCTTGATTTTTCTTGACTTTCATGACAAGTAGTGCCCAGAAGTGTGTTCTTTGTTGTTTTCAATGAAAAAGAATAAGAATTGAGGGATAACAAATGCTGCTTTCTTTCTGGCAGTCAGCAATACGCTTCTGAAAAGGCAGCATTTGAACAGAGAACTGAATGCTGAGAAGGAGCCAATTAAATGAGAAAATGAGGGAAAGAATGTTTTAGGCCCAAGAATGGTTAATGGAAGTTTGGCAACACTTGGTGTATCTGAGGGCCTGCAAGAAATGGGAGGAAAAGGTAAAGTTCAAGCGGGTGGGAGATGGTTCGTAGACACAGATCAGCAGGGTAAAATAGCTTGAGGCTTTTGGTGGCCTGAGAGTGGATTTTTGTGTTACTTATATTTTTAACAACTGAGTGAATTTTTTGAAGGGTGGAGGGGCTGGTCTGGTCCTGGGACTTGAACTCAGGCCTGGTCACTATCCCTAAGCCTCTTTGTGCTCAGAGCTAGTGCTCTACCACTTGAACCACAACACCACTTTGGTTTTTTTCTGAGTAGTTTATTGGATATAAGAGCCTTCTTACTAGCTAGGATTACAGGTATGATCCACCAGTGCCCGGTGAATGATTTTTTTTTTTTAAGCCAGCAGGGGGAAAAATTTAGAAGAGATTAGGAAGAGAAAACACGAATATTCCAGTGGAAGTAATCAGGAACTTAATATGCCGAGAGAGCATCATGCTACTGGTTCTCCTTTCTGTTCTCTACCTGGCACCTACGGGAAGAGGAGGCCTCCTGAGTAGCTAGGATTATATGCATGATCCAATTACAGGCATGAGCCATTGATACCTGGCTTCTAATTCCATGTATAAAAGTTAAAAAATTATATGCTAGTCTTGCTTTGTTACCTAGGCTAGCTCTGAATGTCGGCTCTCAAGAAACTTTCCTATCTCAGGATCCCAGCCCTCCTCTTTCTTGAGCATGTAATAATAGTTGGGACTATGGGCTTGTTCCACCATGTCTAGCTTTTTTTGGGCCAGTCCTGGGACCTGGCTTCTTTTTGCTCAAGGCTAACACTCTGCCACTTGAGCCACAGCGCCCCTTCTGGCCATTTTCTGTATATGTGGTGCTGGGGAATTGAACCCAGGGCCTCATGTATATGAGGCAAGCACTCTTGCCACTAGGCCATATCCCCAGCCCCAATGTCTAGCTTTTAAAATTCTAATTCTTCCCCAGAACTTGAACATAGACCTGATGCTCAGTCAACTGAGCCACACCTCCAACCCTTAAATTCTACTTCTTTTCTTCCCATCGTATTCCTTTCAAATCCTTTTTCCAAAAGTGAGATCAAATTATACATTCTGAAATTCTTAGACAATATTGTATAAAGGGAGGTTTTTGCATTTTGGCTGTTACTTTACATTTAGGAATTAAATTGATACTATTTCTTAGTGGTTTATTGTTTTATTGAGGTAATAGTATTTATTGATATTTTAAAATAGGTAGTATGCTGGGTGCCAGTGGTTCACACCTGTAATCCTAGCTACTCAGAAGGCTGAGATCTGAGGATCATGGTTCAGGCCAGCCTGGGCAGAAAAATCCCTGTGAGATTATCTCCAATATTCAAAAACCAGAAGTGGAGCTGTGCCTTAAAGTGGTAGAGTGCTAGCCTTGAGCACAAAAGCAGTTTAGGGACAGTGCCCAGCCCCTGAGTTCAAGTCCCACAACCGACTCCCTCACCACACCCTCCCCCCCCCCCCCCCCCGAAAACGTAGCATGACAAGCTCCCTCCAGCTTGTTAATGATGAGGTGGTTCTTCAGCACTGTCTCCTTTGCTTTGAACTCCAGAGCAGCTGGGCATTGTGTCTGTCATCTTCTCTGGGCACCTGTGGCAAGCCTGTCTGCTTGAGAACCTAAAAATAAGACAACCTGTCACTTCTAATACTTTTTGTTTTTTGACTTCCTCTGTATTTCTAAGCCCCCACAAAAGGCAGCTAAATTTCAGTCTGAACTAAATTTTTACACTCTTGAAAACTTTCTCCTTACTTTCTACCGTTGGTAGTACTAAACCCCAGGAATCAAGACAAGTGTTCTGACTAGGACCCCAGCTGAGTTTGGAAATGTAATCCTTGTTGACTTTGTGGTAAACACAAAGCATTCGATTAAAGATAGGTCACAGCTAACAAATTACTTGTTTTGCTGATGAGAAAACCCAGGAAAGATTAGTGAATTCACCCAAGGCCTCAAGGGAGATGGGGTGTAGACTGTAATAGGAAATCAGTACCACAATTCCTGCTGGGAACACATTCTTTGTCTCACCAGAAATAGGAAATACAGGAACTTCTTGTCCCAGTAGGTAGAGAGCATGGACTTAAATGTTGTCCTGACTTTAAATGTGAGCCAGGACATCTTTTGCAATTATCTCTTCCATCAGAATTCCTACATCTGTAAGGATGTTTATCTTAATGGAGTTTATGAGAATTAACTTTAATTTTACATATTACGCTTCTGAAAGGAACAATCTCTTCATGTTTTCATTTAGCTGGTATATAGGTCAAATTTAGATGTTTTCAGAATTTTCTTTAATTTTAAAAATTAAAATCGGGCTGGGGATATGGCCTAGTGGCAAGAGTGCTTGCCTCGTATACATGAGGACCTGGGTTCAATTCCCCAGCACCACATATACAGAAAATGGCCAGAAGTGGCGCTGTGGCTCAAGTGGCAGAGTGCTAGCCTTGAGCAAAAAGAAGCCAGGGACAGTGCTCAGGCCCTGAGTCCAAGCCCCAGGACTAGCCAAAAAAAAAAAAAAAATTAAAATCAGTGTAAGCTGGGTATATGTTTTATACTTCATCATGGGATAGAGAGTAAGACTTATTTAATCAGTATAATGCTTTATGTAATCTTAAGTGCTCAGAATTAATTGTAATATAGGAAAAGGTCTTCAAAAATATTGACCCAATTTACTGGACACTGGTAGCTCTCACACTTTAATCCTAGTTAACTTCAGAGGCTGAGATCTAAGGATCACACAGTTTGAAGCCAGGTTGGCCAGAAAAGTTTATCTGACTTATCTCCAGTTAACCAGCAAAGTGGAGCTGTTGCTCAAGTGGTAGAGTTCTACTTTTGAGTCAAAAAGCTAGTGACAGTGCCCAAGTTGTGAGCTCAAGCCCCACCTGTTCCCTTACACCCCCCCCCCCGCCCCCAATTTAACACAATGTATTTGAAAAGTTTGGCTCAGTTCAAAGATCTCAATTTGAGTTGTAATAAGGTATACTTGGTCTTTTATGTTAGTTCTTGGTCCTAAATATCAGTTTAGATGCTATTTTAATTTTACCTTACTGGTTCGTGTATATGACTATTGAATTTATTTTGGCAAGGTGAAATAGCAGTCTCACACATGCACAGTAATCTTAATGGGTTTGTTTTGTGGACTCTTAAGATCAACTTTACCATTTTGTTTTAATATAGTTCATTCAGTTTGCCTTGATATTTGCTTCTTTTTAAAGAGACGTCTTACTTTGAATAACACAGTATGTATAAAAAGTGATCTCTATACTACTACCATTGTTAAGTTGGCCTTATCCATTATCACGGAAGTGAAGATGTAAATGGGATAGATAGCATTTTGACAGCTGCTGTCCCCAAACTAGCTCTCTGCTATTGTGAAAAAAGCCATGGTGCACACAGCTGGTGGTTTCCTGCCTTTGTTTATTGGTGGGATCTGTTTAAAACTATGAAGTAACTCAATTTTATTAGCAGAAAGCTTCAGGAATACCAAGGTTACACATCAGAATGAATACTACATAATATTGGTCTGGTATGTTTTCAGTTTCTCTTATTTTGTGACAATTGAGAAGACAAACCTCGAGATTTATTCAAGTAAAAATGCTTGAGACAAGAGTTAAACAAGTAGTTAGTGCATGGGGCCTCCTAGGACAACTTTGTTTGGTTTTGTTTTTTGCCAGTCCTGGGGCTTGAACTCAGGACTGAGCACTGTTCTGGCTTCTTTTTGCTCAAGGCTAGCACTCTGCCACTTGAGCCACAGTGCCACTTCCAGCTTTTTCTATATATGTGGTGCTGAGGAATCGAACCCAGGGCTTCATGTATATGAGATGAGCATTTTACCACTAGGCCACCTTCCCAGCCCAAAGACTACAACTTTGATGTAGTCTCACTTCCTCTTCCCCTGTTCCCTCTCAAGCACGGGGAGTAGGATTTCTTTGTGATCTCCTAACTCCAGTTCAGCTCCAGCTATTCCCCCCCCCCCCCCCCCCCCCCCGCTGCATTTCAGGTATTTATAATGTTGAGGGGCTGGATAATTTTGTCTTCCTTTGCCAGTAGGTGTTGTCATTGTAGGCATAGTTTCTTGAGAACTCCATGACTTTAAGACATTGGCTCATGTAAGAGGAATTCAATCTTATTTGTAAGTACTTTATATTTGATGTTTTCTCTCTTTTTTTTCCAAATCTGGATTTTATTTTTGCACAGTTTTGTTGATCAATTTTTTTGGTCTGCCCATGTTTTATTTTATTGAACTGTAAAGATGATGAACAGAGAAGTTACAGTTACATAAGTAAGGTAATGAGTATATTTCTTTTTAAATACTTATACCCCCTTCGTCATTGTTGATGTTCTCTATTTCTGAGCTTACTTAGTATCTTGAAACAGGCCCTGGCTAGGGAAAATGGTTTTAGAAATATGAATCATATATAGAGAAAATGGGTTGGGGTCTTAATGACCCACTTTTTTTTTTTTTTTTTGGCCAGTCCTAGGCTATGAACTCAGGGCCTGAGCACTGTCCCTAGCTTCTTTTTTTGCTCAAGGCTAGCACTCTGCCACTTGAGCCACAGCGCCACTTCTGGCCATTTTCTGTATATGTGGTGCTGAGGAGTCGAACCCAGGGCCTCATGTATACGAGGCAAGCACTCTTGCCACTAGGCCATATTCCCAGCCCCTTAATGACCCACTTTTTTTTTTTTTTTTTGGCCAGTCCTGGGGCTTGAACTCAGGGCCTGAGCACTGTCCCTGGCTTCTTCTTGCTCAAGGCTAGCACTCTGCCACTTGAGCCACAACGCCACTTCTGGCCATTCTCTGTATATGTGGTGCTGGGGAATCGAACCCAGGGCCTCATGTATACGAGGCAAGCACTCTTGCCACTAGGCCATATCCCCAGCCCTTAATGACCCACTTTTGACTAAGAGTTGGGTTGTCTTTTTTTTGTTAGTAAGACAGATCAACAAAAGCATTGTGTGTGGTGGGTAGCTGGAGAACATTATGCCCAGCCCGTCTAAGGCAGTCGGACATTATAGCTTTATGCTTACTGTTTTCTAGCAGTTATGTAGGTGCCAGTCCCACCTGCACATCCCCTGTGACACCTGTCTCATACAGGGAGCCTTGGAGTGCTTATCTGGTTGAGTGATCCTAAAAATAGGCAATGGAACTAAAAGACTGAGCATCTAACAAAGGACTTGGCTAACCCAAAGTATTTAAATAAGTCAGATTTGCATGTTTAAAAATAGTAGTCCTTTGCCTCAGTTTTATTTCCCTAAAGTTTGGCTATTGTTACTTTTTATGACAACATAGGTAGTATTTGCTTCAAATGTAGACAGATATTTATATCAGGTCAATAAAAATTTCCAACTTCTGGGCTGGGAATATGGCCTAATAGTAAAGCGCTTGCCTCGTATACATGAAGCCCTGGGTTCAATTTCCCAGCACCACATATATAGAAAGAATCCGAAAGTGGAGCTGTGGCTCAAGTGGCAGAGTGCTGGCCTTGAGCAAAAGAAGCCAGGGACAGTGCTCAGGTCTTGAGTTCAAGCCCCACCACTGGCAAAAAACAAAACACAACAAAATCCAACTTCCTTAAAAGAAATAGTTTTTGTTACATAGTTTAAAACTCATCCATTTTCCCAGTCTTTTGTGGCTCCATTTATTATTTTTTATTTACACATAGTGCTGTACCTTTTATACTACTGCACTTTTTTACTCCATGCATGTCTTGGAGAACATTCCCTATATATTTATCTGCACATACAGATTCTTTTTTGGAGAGAAAGGATATTAAAAATTGAACTTATGGCTTCATATGTGCTAAGTAATTGCTCTACCATTGAGCTGTATACCCTCAGCTCCTACTGGTGTGTGTTTGCTTGTTTGTTTCCTTTTTCTTTTGTCCTTACTGGAGCTTGAACTCTGGCCCTTGTACTTGCTGGGCAGGCATGCTACCACTGGAGCCAGCCCTTTTTGTGTGGATTTATTTTTAGAGATAGAGTCTCTTTGTCCTGTGGTGTCACTCTAGTCTGCACTGTGTTCCTCCTGTTTAGTTACAAGTCACTAATCCCAGTGACACATGTAAGTCAAAAACATGCCATCATTCTGACATGGAGTCGTGTGACATTTATTCATTCATTCATTTATTTGCTGCTGGGGCTGGCTTCCAACCACCATCATCAAATTTCTGTCTCCCAAGTAGCTAAGATTACAGGCTTGAGCAAACATGCCCAGTTTGTGTGTGTGTGTGTGTCTGTGTGTCTGTGTGTCTGTGTGTGTGTGTCTGTGTGTCTGTGTGTCTGTGTGGCTTGAACTCAGGGCCTGGGTGCTGTTTCTGAGCTTTTCCCCCCCTCCTCAATGTTAATTCCTTACCACTTGAGCCACATCTCCACATCTGTCGTTTTTGATGGTTAATTGAAGATAAGAGTCTCACAGACTTGTCTGTCCAGGATGGTTTCAAAGTGCTCAGTCCACAGATACCAGCTTTCTTTGTAGCTAGATTATAGGTGTGAGCCAGCTGTTCTTTTTTTAAAGGCCTGATTAGTGAAATTATAATGAGAAACATCATCATTTACTTGACAACATAACCTTTTGAATCAATTAAAAATTATTTTAACTTAAGCAAAGACATTGGGAAATTTCCCATCTTATATTGAAGTATTTGGATTATTTTTTGTCATTATTAGGAAGCTTTATGTAAAAAGTTCTCTCAATTTACTCATTGTGCTAATAATGTCTGCAAACAGCAGCAACTTAAGTATTCTGGTTACTCTGTAGAGGAAAGAGGTTAAAAAATGAGAATTAATTTTAACAGTGGTAAGTGTTGTTGAAATGAGCATCACTTCATTGAATCAGAACGTGGGGTGGGGACGTGCGCCTCTGATGGATCTGAGGCATTTAAGAGGACACTGTCATGAGATTTAGCACATGGCACGCAGTGACTATGTCTCTGTGTTTGTCCTGTTCTGTCCTGTACTGGGGCACAGGTGACACAGACTGGCATGTGTGTGTAATGAAAACTAATTCCAGTTTAATCTAACAAAAGAATGCTTTGATGATTAATATTAGAGCTATCTTATAATTGTCTTTTCAATCTTTATGGATATGAAATGTATGCTATAGAAAAGTGTATTCTTTTGTTTTAAGGAGATGCTTGGAAATGGAACAATAAAGGTCTTTTCACAGTCAGTGGCTTATTTGTTTTCAGGCTTTCAGCTTCTTTCCACCCTTGGCAAGTATGCTTTCCTGCTTGCTGATGAGCACTCTTATAGATGTGCTCTTATTCTATTCTATTCTTACTCCATTGGAATGGGTCCACTATAGCCATGTGACTGGCTGATGTGAGATTCAGAAATAAGTCAAGTGATTTCTCATTATGAGTTTAATCTGCTTTCTTTTCTTTAATGCTGTCAAGTCATTTACACTTACTCACTGCTCCATTAATGAGCAAGAAAGGGTAGGCCAGGAATCCTGATGATTTATAAAAAACAAGTAAGCCAGTTAATTAAGGCAATACTTTCTTTGAAGCAGCAGATACAACCTGCATCTCAAAATGCACCCACCTCAAACATAATTTTGCTAAGTAGTCTTAATTCTAGACCACATCATTAGGGAGATTTTCCCCCCTTTTTTGAGATGGGTGGAGTGTCTCTTGTTTCCCAGTTTGTTCTTGAAATCCTAGACTTAAGGCATCATTCTGCTGGCCACCTGAGTGCAGGCAACTACAGAAGAGTACTGCAATACTCAGGGAGAATCTTTTTTTTTTTTTTTTTTTTTGGTCCAGTCCTGGGGTTTGAACTCAGGGCCTGAGCACTGTCCCTGGCTTCTTTTACAAGGCTAGCATTCCACCGCTTGAGCCACAGTGCCACTCCTGGCTTTTCCTGTTTATGTGGTGCTGAGAAATAGAACCTAAGTCTGCATACATGCTAGGCAAGCACTCTACCGCTAAGCCATGTTCCCAGCCCTCAGGGAGAATCTTAACAAGAGTACTTTTGTTGCCCAGTCTCCTTATACCAATTCATTTTTTTTCCCATACCATCTCCTCCTCTTAGAGACATTTGAAATATAACATTATACTTTGCTTTCCAACTACACACATTGCTCTAAAGTACATCTGTATAATGCCAGATTCTTCATGAATGCCTCTGCTTAATTACTCTGGTCACTTCCAAGCAGGTAACTTTACAAAACATCTTGCTTCTCATTCTTGTTTTTCTCTCAAGAATATTAAATCTCCAGTGCCCTATCTCCCCCCACCCCCGCCCCGGCTGTTTTTTGAAATCTCTCCCTTCAACTTTATGGTAATATTGGGGTTTGAATTCAGGGATTCACACTTGCTAGGCAGAGACTCTACTACATCTCCTCACCCTTTTTGAAATAGGGTCTTGCTCTCTGACTAGGTGTGCCCTAGACCATGACCTTCCTATTTTAGGCTTCTCATAACTCTGCTGACATGAGTACTCCACCATGCCTAGCTTCTTCCAATGAGATGGAGTCTCGTAAACTTTACTTCCCTATCTGGCCTGATACTTCATTCCTCCTAGTTCTCAGCCTCCCATGCAGCTACACTGACACATGTTTGCCACTGAGCTTAATTAATGATTAAGAAGGGGATCTCTTGAGCTTTTCTGTCTGGATTGGCCTCAAATTATGATCCTCTTAATCTCAGCCTCCTAAGTAGGTAGGATTATAGGTGTGAACCACTGATGATGATTCTTTACTAAACATCTTTCAAATTGTTTTTGGGTTTATTACTTTGCTTTGATACCCGCCACCCCTCCCCCCGCCCCAAATAAAAGAAACCCAAGAATAGATTAGTGAGAGAGCAAAGTTGAATGACATTTCTATCATTCTTTCTTTTAGAGTTAATGAGACTATGGTTCCACAGCTAGTTAAGAATGGATCTAGTCAGGTGCTGGTAGCTGACACCTGTAAGCTACTGAGGAGGCTAAGACTGGAGAAGTATGGTTTCTGTAAGCACAGGCAGAAACATTTGTGAGATTGCCATCTCTAATCAGGGAGACTCCAGTGTGGAGCACTGGCCTGCCCTGAGTTGAAAAAAGAATGGATTCAGTTAATCAACTAGATCATCTTCTTTCAAAACCAGTGTTTTTTTGTACTGTGCAGTACTAACTATATCATATAGTAAAAATCTCTTTTAGCCAGCCATGGTGATACATACATGAAACCCCAGCCACTCAGGAGGCTAGGCTGGAGGATGTCAAGTTAGTGTTGCAATCTCCAGCTGCTACAATTTAGTGAACCACAGACTCAAGAAAATGTGTAGAAAAATGCTAGACATATAATTCACTGGTAGAGCTCTTTGCTTGGTACTGTTAAGGAAGAAAAAAAGTCTTAAAAGATACTTCTTTTTGCTAGAGAATTATTGACCATGTCTGTGTGTGCATGTGCGTGTGCATGTGCGTGTGTGTGCGTGTGCTGGTATTGGGGCATGAACTCAGGGCCTCATCTTCTCACTAGGAGCCCCTCTCCTGCCTGCGTTGGCTTTGAACCTTGGTCCTTAGATCTCCTTTGAGTAGCTAGGATTATAGTCAGGAGCCACCTGTGCCTCTTAATCTTTTTTTCTTTTTTGACAGCTACATAATATTCCAAAATAATTTTCAGACCATTCCTAGTTATTGAACATCTAGAATTTTAATGGTTTGTCATTTTAGAAATAACATTGAGTGGACAATTATGTCTTTCCTTTGAATAGAGTCTTAGAAAAGATATTGTGCCAATACATATAAATCTTACAGTCAGTGGTGTCTATAATCCCAGCACTTGGGAGTCTGAGGCAGAAAGATTTCCAGTTCAAGGTGCCTTGAATCAGACCTTGCCTCAAAAAAAAAAAAAATCCCACCCAAAACATAAACATTTTAAAGATTCTTGATCAGTGCACAGTTGCTTCCCTTGAGGGGATGTTCTGATTTCATTATTTTCTCATTTAACCAGATGTCCACATAATAAAACATAGAAAGTTTGACAGGGTGTAATTATAGCCTTTGCTCCAGGAGATTGGAGGTATTGGTTATTTATTAGTGTAACAGTTATCGTCAACACCGTTTCTACAAAGATTACCTGTTTTCCGTAATGGCTTTAGGAGATTTTGAGATTATAATCTCTGCATTGTTTTGTTCCTTTCCTGATCATGTAATTTATGACAGCAGTTTTGTAAGGACATCCGTTTTTACATTCATATTCAACTGTTCCCATTTCCTGCAGTTCATTTGAGCAGGAAAAAACCTGAAATATTGAAAGCCTTTGTTTTTAATTAGTAAGCTAACTCAAATATTGAGACGACAGTATCAGATTTGTGAAACGAGAAAGCACTGTTTGCATGATTAGAAATTAACATTTGCTCTTTCGTACTAGATGGCAAGTAACTTTAAGAATCATATATGTTGAATTAAATATATAAATATAGTTGCATCCATTCAGTTTTATGAATACAGCCAACACAGTTGAGTCAGTCGCCTTTTGATGTCTGATGATTGCCAAACCCTCCACTGCCCTACCTGCTAGTATCAGATAAAGATAATGATTGGTACTAGAATAAGCTGACTCTTGTTTCCCACAGAAATATCCTTATCATGGTGTACATAAATGTGAGTATAAATGCCATTTTACAAATGAGATAAGTAAATCTCCCTGTTAGCAGTCCTCAGCTAGCTGCTGCTTATGTTGGGGTAGAGACCCCTTACAGTTTGCTAATCTGGCCATGGGCTGGTAACCACATATGGAAACAAGCTTTAAAAAAGCAGAGAGGCCTGGTCTGCACCAACCTGGCCTGAGATGAGCTGCACACAGGCTCATTTCCCCCTCCTATTCTTGTGTGCCCCGTTTAGATCAAATTTGAATGGGTTGTTTAACAATTGGTGACTTAGTTTTAAAAATATTTCTGTACAGTATAGGTGTTGTTCCTATTTGTCTTTTTTTTTTTTTTTTGTCTGAAAATTATTTCCCAAAGACAAGGGAGTGTTTGGGAGAGGCCTGCTTTTGCCCCAGTGTTAAAACCTAGCCTGTGTTTATATTTCTAAAATAATTCATTTGGGGCTGGGGATATGGCCTAGTGGCAAGAGAGCTTGCCTCGTATACATGAGGCCCTGGGTTCGATTGCCCAGCACCACATATACAGAAAACGGCCAGAAGTGGTGCTGTGGCTCAAGTGGCAGAGTGCTAGCTTTGAGCAAAAAGAAGCCAGGGGCAGTCAGTGCTCAGGCCCTGAGTCCAAGGCCCAGGACTGGCCAAAAAATAAAAAATAAAATAAAATAATTAATTTGCATAGCTGTTTTCCTCTTCCAGGGAGGGTTCCACCCAGAAGACTGTTCTCAAGATATGTGTGCTAACTCCTCCAGATTTTGATTGCTTCTCATGTTCTCTCATGAGTTCTGCTTGATTTATTTGTTTAATGCTGTAGGCTCATCTCCCATCTGAAGCCTCATACCCTCTTCTCCTTTTCTTTTTCCTTAGCACTTTTCATTTTCATTCAATAGGTCTATCTATTACGTTTATAATGCTTGTCCAACTCTTCTTTCAAATATAAGAAACTCTACCAAAGGATTTAAAAAATTTTTTTACCAGGGCTGGGGATATAGCCTAGTGGCAAGAGTGCCTGCCTCGGATACATGAGGCCCTAGGTTCGATTCCCCAGCACCACATATACAGAAAACGGCCAGAAGCGGCGCTGTGGCTCAAGTGGCGGAGTGCTAGCCTTGAGCGGGAAGAAGCCAGGGACAGTGCTCAGGCCCTGAGTTCAAGGCCCAGGACTGGCCAAAAAAAAAAAAAATTTTTTTTTTTACCAGATGATTTTTATCTGCCCTGGCAACTGTCAAACAATCAACGTTGGCTGGATGGGAGACTAGTAACATTGTGTATGTTTATGTATATTCATATTATTTGTTGAATACGTTCACCAAAAAGAGACTTCTCACTGAAAAAAATGTTTACTTTTTGTATTTTAAATGAAATATTTTATCTGGGCATAGTGGTTCACACCCCCAATCCCAGCTACTCAGGAGGTACACATGAGGGTCACAGTTCAAAGCCAGCCTGGGAAAAAAAGTTAACTAGATGCCCATTTCAACCAATAAGCTGGGCTTGATGGCATACAGCTGTCACGCCAAGTGTTCAGGAGGCTGAGATTTGAGGATCACAACTCAAAGCCAGCTCAGGCAGGAAAGTCCATGAGACTCCTATCTCCAGTTAACCACCAGAAAACTGGAAGTGGAGCTGTGGCTGTAATTGGTAGAGGAGCACTAGCCTTGAGCAAAAAGGTTTAAGGACAGTGCCCAGGCCCCACAACCACCCCCCACCCCCCATCCCCAAAAAAGAAGAAGAGCAGAAAAAAAGTTCCAGCCCAGTTGAGGCTACATAGCAAGACCTTCTCTCAAAAAACAAACAAAAACAACCCACTAAAAATAAGACAGAACAAACAAAAAACCTAATGTTTAATGTTAGCATGTAACCTTTTCCCAAGCAAATAAAAAAGTATGTCAGTGGGCTGGGAAAATGGCCTAGTGGCAAGAGTGCTTGCCTCGCATACATGAAGCCCTGGGTTCAATTCCTCAGCACCACATATATAAAAAAAAGCCAGAAGTGGAGCTGTGGCTCAAGTGGTAGAGCCTTGAACAAAGTAGCTCTGGGACAGTGCTCAGGCCCTGAGTTCATGCCTCAGGACTGGCAAAAGAAAAAAAAAAGTATGTCAGTTTAAAGAGAAAAATTGGCAAGGTCCTTCCTTTTTATAAATCAGTAAGGAATGAGGTGATGTCTGCAATGTGTCCAGGTCTGGAAAGAGCCCTAAGCAGCATGGGAAAAGCTAAGAAGGGAGAGTATCACAGTGTGAGAAGCCAAACACTTGGGTTAATCATCTGACTCCCTAGACTAAAAAAAGTATTTGAGAACTGAGTCTTTAAAATAAAGCTGTAGTCAGCTGGCCATTGTGATCCTAATTACTCAGGAGGCTGAAATGTGGAGGTTTGGAACCAGTTGGAGCAGAACAGTCTACAAGACGCCATCTCCAATTAGCCAGAAAAATACTAGGCTGGAGCTGTGGTTCAAGTGGTTTAGTGCCATACATGAGCAAGAAAGTTGAGCAAGTGTGTGAGGCCCTGAGTTCAAACCCTGATACTGTAAAAAAAAAAAAATACTTTAAGCTAATTGCTATTTTGAGATAGCCAAGAAAATAATTGATCATCTTTCAGAATTTTAAGCTACTTGCTTGCCTTTAGGTGAATGAGGCCCATTTCTCTGCCAGTACGGATCCAATGGATGTCTTTACTCAGAAGTGTTTAGCTTCAGTCATGATTAAGCCATGGACAGATACCAGGCCTTGAATTGCTGAATCAGAGGAACATTTTGGGGAAATGTTGACCTTGGCACTGACCAGGGCACCAAATTCCTTTCTCTGCATTGCTTCAAATCTCATGCAAGCTCCTGATGCATTGTTCTCCCCCAGATAATGATGTGAATTGAATACTGTGCTAAATACGGATAAGTCAGGTATTAACTGTTCATTCTGCAAAAGGATTGGGTCTATGAGGCCTTAAAAGAGCAAACTCCCTTACTTATTCATTAGAATGATACTGTATCATCTGTAAAGAAATGTAAAGACCTGGAAAAATTATGTTAAGTAAAGTAAGTTAGGCCCAAAGAGACAAAAGTCCACCGTTTTCCCTCACAACATAGGAGCTAAAATTAGCTTATACATGTAAACATTAAAATTACATGTATGTAAATATGTTGGGTGGTATGCAAGTGTATACACATATATTAACTGATAAATAGTAGATTCAAGGGAGAGTTCAAATAGTGTAATTCTTTTTTTAAAAATTTTTTTTCCTATGGTACTTTTATTTATTTATTATTATCATTTATTTTTATTTTATTTATACCCCCTTTATTATTTTTTTTTTTGGCCAGTCCTGGGGCTTGAACTCAGGGCCTGAGCACTGTCCCTAGCTTGTTTTTGCTCAAGGCTAGCACTCTATCATTTGAGCCACAGCGCCACTTCTGGCCTTTTTCTATATATGTGGTACTGAGGAATTGAACCCAGGGCTTCATGTATACGAGGCAAGCACTTTTGCCACTAGGCCATATTCCCAGCCCCAGTGTAATTCTTTAGAAAGGCAAAGTCAAAGTTCAATGAAATAAACACCAGGAAAGGGGTACTTGAAAGGGGAGAGAGGTAGACAATGAAGATAAGTGGGGGAGAATGCAATCAAGAATCCAGTATATATCCCACAAAATTAAGAAAAGCGAGGGAAGGGGTGGGCTTGAAAGGATGAGTGAGAATACTGAAAGGGGTGACATTGATCCAGACATAGTGTCTTCATAAACTACTTTGTTAAATGGCAAAAAAAAAAAAAGAGCAAACTCTGGTGCTACTAAATATAATGGATTGTATGCAGTTTTGTGAAACAAATATATTCCATAAAACAGACTAAAACTACAAACATGTATTCAACCCCATGTCCTTTCCTTTCCTTTTGTGCTTGCATGGTCAAGTGACAGTGCACACACCTGAAATGCTCTGTGCACCTGCTAAGTAAATGGCACAGTAGTTGACGACTCCTTTTTATGGCTGACCTTAAAAAATGTATCTCTTGTTGATGAATAACTAGGTTACATTATTAGTAGGTGATGTATGATGTATGACAGGTATTTATGATACTAGTTCACTGAAAGTTTTACAGCTTGTTTTATGCTTAGGTATGTGATCAATTTTTATTTTGTATTGATTTCTTTCCTTATTGTCAACCCTTGAACTCAGGGCCTGGGTGCTGTCCCTCAGCCTTTTCACTCAAGGCTAGTACTCTACCACTTGACCCACAGCTACACTTGCAGCTTTTTGGTGGTTAATTGCAGATGAGTCTCATGGTCAGATTTGAGGATTGTGAGTCCATAGGACTCTTCAGTTATCCACCAAAACTCTGGAAGTGAATCTGTGGCTGAAGTGGTGGAACACCAGCCTTGAGTTAAAAAGCTAAGAACAGTGCCTGTACCCTCCCCCCCCCCCAAAAAAAAAACCAGTTTACTCTGAATTAAGCACTCTAATGGGAGCTCAGCATGTTTTCTCAATCCTGTGGAGAATCCTGTGAAACAAGATCAGGGGGCCTTTACAAGGACCAAAGACTTGGGGAGGGGGTAGTACAGAGGTAAAGTGCTTGTTAGTAGATGCAGGGCTTTGGGTTCAATCCCCAGTATGCAACAAACAAGACAAGCAAAACAAACAAACAAGGTCTCAGAAACCTTAGCTGCTCTACCAAAGAGATTTGGGAGATCCAGACATTTTTAAACACTTGTATAATCTCATTGCTTTTCATCAGATCAAGTGTTTTCAGTGATTTATCTTTCCTTTCCTCTCTTCCCTCTCTCTTCTCTCACCTCTTTCTTCTCCCCTCCCCTCTCTTCTCCTTTCCTTGCTCCTCCTTTCTTCCTTTCCTGCAACTGGAAAGAACTCCCAGTGTTCTGTCAGCCATATACTTAGTTTGAAGCTAAGTGGAGTGGCGAAGGTAATGGAGGGGCTGTGTCAGACCATCTTTCGTTGAAGCATGATTAGAACAGAACCCATACACACAGAGTTGATCTGGCTCAAACTTGTGGAATTTCCTGGAATTACTAATAGCTCTGGGACTGGCTCTTGGTCTGAACTCAGAGGAAAAGCATCATTCTTCACACTGTTTGTGTATTTTCAGGCTTTAGTCTTTTAACCATTAACAAATTAGTAATTGAAAATTGTGTGTTCATATGTCTATTTTTAGCCTACAGTTTGTTTGATAATGTTTTCGTGAGGAACTTAGAGCATTTCTAATGATTATTTTTTCTTAAGTAATTGAAACAAGTACAGTTAGAAAGACCATTTTAATTGTGCTAAAACCTTTCATGGAAACAGCGTTAATTACAAATACTAACAACAACATAATCTTTTGATGCCTTACATTATTTTATTGTGTTGGTACTGGGACTTGAACTCAGGTCTTGGGCACTGTTGCTGAGGTTTTTTTTTTTGTTCAAGGCTGGCTCTTTACCACTGGAGCCACAGCTCCACTTCTGGCTTTTCGATGGTTAATTGGAGATAAGAGTCTCATGGCCTTTCCTGCACAGGCTGTAATCCTCAGATCTCAGCCTTCTGAGTAGGTAGAATACAAGCATAAGCCACAGGCACAAGTTTTTTGTTTTTTTTTAAAGCTTTAGGAAAATAGTTTTTGGTTCTGGTGGTGACACCGAGTCACAGTAATTATTTGCTATTCATTCGAAATCACCTCATTTGCTGTATAGTTGTGGCTGTGGATGTGGTATATAGACAGAGACCACAAGTAACAAGTTCTTAAACAAGATCAACACTCATTTCTATGTGCTGTGTCAATCTCCACTAATCTGGCAGCACTGCTTTCTGGGTTCATCAGACTTCATGCTCTTTCTGCTCTGTTCCTTCCTCATTCTTGGATCTGAGTCTCAATCTGTGGTCCAAGATGACTGATTACTAAGCCATCAGGAAAGGAGGAAGGGAAAGGAAAACATCCCCTTTCCATTCATTTAAGAGCAATACTTGTAAAATGCACACATTCTTTCTGCACCTACCATATTGGCCACAGTTCAGTTGCTTGACTTCCCTTAGCTATTAGAGGACTGGGAAAGATCTTTATTCTGAGCAATTGGCTAACAATGATATAATGAAAGACAAAAGTAGTGCTGGGTGGCCACTATTACTCCTTAAGTCACTTGCCTCACAGACTGCTTATGCTTGGCATTTCCCCCCCTCCTCCTTAATGCTTGACACTTACAATTATTTTTTTCTCTTTCACATTTTATTGAAACATCATGAAACTTCTCTGTGTGTGCAGGTACTAAGGCTTGAACTCAGGGCCTCTTGCTTAGAGTTTTTGCTCACAGCTGGCATTGTACCACTTGAGGCACACTGCCAGGTACATGAATGCATTTAAATTAAAATAAATTTCCCTCTGAGCTGAAGCCAGAAAGAGGGTCATGAGTTCAGGGTCAGCCTGGACTGTACAGCAAGCCCTGTCTCAAACAGCAATAATAAAAACAAAAGCCTGAGCTATTCAGTTCACCGAAATCCGATGATGGCAGGTCAAAGCCTGCCTGGGCAGGAAAGTCCATGAGACTCTTTTTTTGCCAGTCCTGGGGCTGGAACTCAGGGCCTGAGCACTGTCCCTGGCTTCTTTTTGCTCAAGGCCAGCACTCTACCACTTGAGCCACAGCACCACTTCTGGCCATATTCCCAGCCCTCCCTGAGACTCATCACCAGCTAATCTCTAAAAAGCACAAAATGGGGAGGAGGCTGAAGTGATAGAGTGCTAAGTCTTGAGCAAAAAACCTCAAGGATAGCACCCAGACCCTGAGTTCGAGCTCTAGGACTAGCACATGCGCACACAGACACCCCCTCCCCCACATCATCATCATCATCATCATCATCATCATCATCATCATCACAATAAAACAAAGTTTCATTCTTGATAAAACTATTTGTTTCAGGCTGGAAATGTGGCTTAGTGGCAGAGTGCTTGTCTAGCATGCATGAAGCCCAGGGTTCAATTCCTCAGTACCACATACACAGAGAAAGCCAGAAGTGACACTGAGGCTCAAGTGGTAGAGTGCTAGTCTTGAACAAAAGAAGCTTAGGGACAGTGCCCAGGCCCTGAGTTCCAGCCTCAGAATGGTGGGGGGGGGGGGGGGAGGAGAGGAGGAACAAAAAAAACAACTGTTTGGTTCAAATGAAAATTAGGAAATAGTATTTCAAATTTATGACTCTTTCTTTCTTTCTTTTTCTCCCTTCCTCTCTCCATCACTCCCTCCCTTTCTCTCTCTTTCTTTGCCAGTCCTGGGACTTGAACTCTGGGCCTGAAAACTGTCCCTGAACCTCTTTGTGCTCAAGGCTGGAGCTTACCAGTTGGGCCACAGTGCCAGCCACTTCTGATCTTTTCTGAGTAGTTTATTGGAGATAAGAGTCTTATGGATTTTCCCGCCCAGGCTGGCTCCAAGCTGTGATCCTCAGACCTCAGCCTCCTGAGTAGCTAGGATTACAGGCATAAGCCACCCGTGCCTACCTATGACACCATTTTTAATAAATTTTTATATTTTAGTGAATTTTATATAGCTTTGGAAATTTTCAAGTGTATGGCTGTAATGGAAATGAGCAGTTTAACATTTGATTACTTCTAACCTTTATTCTAGAAAAATTTCTTTTCTAACTACTACCCTTAGATGGGATACTTTAAGCTCCTAATTTTCAAAGTTCCAAATATTAACAGCCTTGTAATTTTTTAATTTTTATGTTTGGATGGAGAGTGATATGGTGTTGTGTGGGGGAAAAACAAATGTCGTGCAAGACTTTTTGTTATTATTGGAATTAGTACTTTTTCCTTTAAATTTTTACTGTGTGATTAGTGCATTGGATAAAGTACAGGAAATATCTGTTAGAACTCTGAAGTATTATTCCTCTCATTGTTGTCTTTGCTATTTTAGGATATGGAATTTGAGGTGTGTGTGTGTGTGTGTGTGTGTGTGTGTGTGTGTGTGTGTGTGTGTGTTTGTGTTGTCCCCTCTACCTCAAGTGAAGCTACAGGAAAGAAGTAAATTTTTCTGTAATAATTTTGGACATTTAAATGTATATAGAGAAACAATAGACACACAACTTACAGGAATCAGCAAAGCATTCTATATCAAGCCAAACTGAAAGTTATGTTTTCTAAGTTATGTTTACCTGTGTAAATAAGTGTTTGTAAAATTACAAATCATTCATAAGAATCCTTAGGAAGTTTATCCTATTTGCTTATTTCACTCGTCTTTAAAATGCTTCCTTGCCTGCTAATGGTACCAGTTAATATTTTCATTTTTTTATCATTTTTTTTGTGTGATGACATTGGGGATTCCACGTAGGGAGCTCTCCCTTAGCCTTTTACACAAGGCTGGCACTGTGGGGCTGGGGATATGGCCTAGTGGCAAGAGTGCTTGCCCCGTATACATGAGGCCCTGGGTTCAATTCCCCAGCACCACATATACAGAAAACGGCCAGAAGTGGCGCTGTGGCTCAAGTGGCAGAGTGCTAGCCTTGAGCAAAAAGAAGCCAGGGACAGTGCTCAGGCCCTGAGTTCAAGGCCCAGAGCTGGCCAAAAAAAAAACCAAAAAACAAAAAACAAGGCTGGCACTGTACCACTTGAGCCACAGCTTTACTTTCTACTTCTGGCTTTTTTTTTTTTTTTTTTTTAAGTTTTTTGCTAGTAACTGAAGATAAGAGTCTCAGAGACTTTTCTGCCCTGGGTGGCTTCAAACTGAGATCCTCTGATCTCAGCCTTCTAAGTAGCTAGGATTACAGGCGTGAGCCACCAGTGCCTGGCTTAGTGGTATCAGTTCTTATACTATAGAAACTCCATGGACAGTGTTCTTCCAAGTTACATTGCTGTGAAATCATGTTTATTCTATATGTCTGTGTCTCTACCCTTCTTAGGGGCCTTTTTCTTTTGCTGAGGCAGCATAGAAAAGCAAGGGTTGTTTTTATTCAATCTTTAAAAATAGTGACCTCCAGCAAATTATTTTAAATTTTGCTTTGTTAAAAGAGGAAGTAGAAGCAACAGCTGACTGCCCATGCTGAGCCCACGACCCACAATGTCCCTCAGGGTTCAGAAACTCCCAGTTCTTGCCAGGCACCAGTGGGCCCCTCCTGTAATTCTCCCCTCCTGTAATTCTCTAGCTACTCAGGAGGCTGAGATCTGAAGATCCAAAGATCGAAGCCAGCCAGGGCAGAGAAGCTCACGAGACTCTTGTCTCCAATAAATTACCAAAAAAGCCAGAGAAGTGGTAGAGCATTACCCTTGAGCAAAAGAAGCCCAGGGACAGAGCCCAGCCCTTGAGTTCAAGCCCCAGCACAAGGCTGAGGAGGGGGAAGTGCAGGCAATAATCCCTCTTCTTCACTGCCACCTCTGGTTGGTTTTTCTCTCTTCCTCTATGCCAAGAGTCACTGTGTCAGACCTGACCATCCTGAACTTTCACCAACATTTCCTTCAAAGCTGCTGTTGGATAAGAAATTTACTCACTGCCTTACATATGAAACTGTAACCCCTCTGTACATCACTTTGACAATAAATAAATCAATAAAAACAATAAATAACAATGTTAGAAAAAAACTGCTCCTTTGGCTATCTTCACTTAGTCTTTTTTTTTTTTTTTGCCAGTCCTGGGCCTTGGACTCAGGGCCTGAGCACTGTCCCTGGCTTCTTCCCGCTCAAGGCTAGCACTCTGCCACTTGAGCCACAGCGCCGCTTCTGGCCGTTTTCTGTATATGTGGTGCTGGGGAATCGAACCTAGGGCCTCGTGTATCCGAGGCAGGCACTCTTGCCGCTAAGCTATATCCCCAGCCCTTCACTTAGTCTTTACCCCTTTCCCCTGGGCCTTTGTAAGCAAATAACCCAACAAAATTTCCATTTTTAGTGTTTCCTCTAAGACATAAATTAATCTTCAGTTTTCTCTGTTGCTTTGTCTTTACGCCAAGATTCAAAGTGAGAAATGAGAAGCAGTTCTGGGAAGTAGAGAAGGAGAATTATTCTAGAAGGGAGCCTTTACATCCTCTTGGTAGCCTTTCCTGGATTCTTTTCAAAAGCTCTCTCTTTATGGAATCCCATATTTTCATTATGAGGATGACGTATTTTGCCATCCCAAGATGAATTCTCAGTATATTTCTCATAAAACCTTTAAGAAAATTATAGGAGCTAGGTTGATACTATTACCTGTCAACATACTTTGTTGGTTAATTTGATTATTGTTCAGTAAATACGCACTAGCCAAACCCCTCTTTTTTTTTTTTTATCATCTTCCAACTATCCCAGTTCTAAGTTATTCCAATACTTAACCTTTCCTGGGCATTACTGCAGAAAAAAAAAATAAGACTGTGGGAATTGGTACCACTGAAAAAAGTTTTGTTATTTTCCTGGGCTCTCAGCACTGTCTGGCATTAGAGTAGCACATACCATCAAGTGTTACTCTATCTTAGGAATACTTACACACATTTTGTACATGCTATTTCTTTGAATAATGTGTAAGTTCTGTTATCATATTTTACAGTTGAGTAGAAAAGTTAATTTTTGGGATTCCTAACTGGTGAAATGATGTTGGATCTGGGATTACAGACTGTGTCCAACTCAGTCTGTGTATTTTGTTCCTGTAGAGGCAATTGTGCAGATCTCTACCAAGCCCTCTTCAGCTCTTCTATCCTGCTCAGCAGAGAGCCTTAGAAAGGCAGCATATAGTAGTGGTTAAGAGCTTGGTGTCCAGAGACACATGTGAAGCTAGTTCTCTTGCAGTGTTTGTGTACACGTCACTTAATCTCTCTGTGCCTCACCTGAAAACTGGAACTTCATAATGTCACTTGATGAAGTCATTTTGAGGATCGAATGAATTAGTGTACGTGATTGGTACCTGTCTTGAAATATGCAGTAATTAATATACCGGGGCAAATAAGCAAAGCCCTTTACTCTTGATTCCTGCACAAAAAGAAGTTTGGAAGTCATCAAGCCAGAGCTCCCTGCCCTGTATCCTCACTTTCAGTGCTTTCCCCAGCATCTAGTCCTGCCTCTCCATCTTTAATTCCTTTTTCAGTGGAAGTGTCATTAAAGTCCTCCTGAGCATTTAGCCTTTTAAACATCCCAATGAACACAGAAAGTGATACTTCCATGTACTTTCCATACAGTGGGATAAAAGGACTACTTGGCTTTTGGAGATGACTGGCCCAGGGTTTCCATGTTCTTAGGGCAACTAGGTTGTCCAAAGGCTAAGGATAAACATCTCCATGGCCATGAAACCACATTCTCAGTACAGGTTGGGCGGCCTTGGAACTAACCATTGTATGATGTGGTTCAACGAGATGAACCTCAGTCCTGCTAAAATCTGTCCGAGCCCTCAGATCCTCTGCTCAAACTTGTAATTAAACAATAAATTGTAGAAGTGTTTTCAGAGATCTTCTCAGTGCTGGGAATGATTGTGAATTTCTTGACCCAAACTACAAATGTTGGACCCTGTCCCAAGCCGAAGTAGCGCTTTGTACGTAGGAAGTTCTTGGTATATTCTGGTCAAATTGGTGTTTGAATCTTTCTAGTGGCATTTTCCCTTATATGATATCTCTCCAACCTTAAAAAGAAGCCTCATTTCTCCTTGACTCTAGCCTTCTGTACCTATGGCCTCTTATTCCATTGGGGCACTGCTACACTCACCCCACTATTCTACATAGCTTGTCTTCTATACTCACAAATTTTCTTTTTTCTTTTTTTTTTTTTGGCCAGTCCCGGGCCTTGGACTCAGGGCCTGAGCACCATCCCTGGCTTCTTCCTGCTCAAGGCTAGCACTCTGCCACCTGAGCCATAGCGCCCCTTCTGGCCGTTTTCCATATATGTGGTGCTGGGGAATCAAACCAAGAGCTTCATGTGTAGGAGGCAAGCACTCTTGCCACTAGGCCATATTCCCAGCCCCTACTCAAAAATTTTCATAACTAGACTACTGGCGATCCAGCTGCCAGACCTAGTAGGGTTGTTTTTTTTTTATGTTTATTTTATATTTGTGTCAGCACACATCTTCTCAACTTTTTCTTCTTCCTGGTCTCCCTACTGTATCTCAGTATCATATCCATTTCCTCTGCTTGCTCTTTAAATGTTAGTTTACTCAGGATTCCTTCTTTTCTCACACTGCATTCCTTCTGGGTGACAGCATTCACACCCTAGGCTTCAGCTGCCACCTCCTTCGCTGATGGTTTCCCAAAGTCTGTACGTTCATATTATTCCTAGTATCAGCTGCCTCCTGGATATCCATCCTCCTTTTTTTTTTTTTTTTAAGGGATGAAGGATTTATTTTGATTCATTATTTCAAAGGATTCTGTTCTCCATTCCTGAGACCCATGCACTGGACACAACATGACCACAGTGGGAAAATGGAGCAGAGAATTACCACACCTCCTAGCAGCCAGGAAGGAGGCTGAGGGAGACACTGAAAATGACAGAGACAAGGGAAGGAGGGGAGGGGAGGGGGAGAGAGGAAAAGGGGAGAGAGGAGGAGTGAGAACAGAAGACATTCCTGGTAGAGCCTTCAAGGACATACCCAAAATGACCTGTTTCCTCCACCCAGAAGTCTACAAGTGTTCCACAACAGCCCAGTCTACTGGGGACAAAGATTTAACAGCAGGAGTCTACTGGGAATATTACATTATCAAAACACAAAAACAGGAATATATTCTATTAAGTAAATTGAAAACACACTAGATAATCAGGCACTTGTGAAAAGTTTTTTAAAATGCTCGATATCTTGACATTTGGTCATTTATTTCTAATTTTAAAAATATACATGCATCTTATAGCAAACTATAATGCTATTTAATATACTTTCTGAGCACCTTCTGTTACTTGCTCATCTGTAACCTGAATATAGGTAATTTGAGAAGGTATATTGAAAAGCACACTTTTACCACATTATTGAAAATATAACACCAGTGACTACTTACATAACATCAGTAAACTATTTCATTAAGGAGCTTCTCATTTTGTTTCTTTTCTTTTGTTGATTCCTTGGGCTTGAGCTCAGAGTCTGTGTGTTGGGCCTGAGCGTCTTTGCTCAAGGCTAGCACTCTACCCCTTGAGCCATCGTTTCCACAGCTGACTTTGTGGCACTTAATAAGAGTCTCATAGACTTCCTGCCTGAGCTGGCTTCAAAAAATAATCTTCTGTTCTCAGCCTCCTGACAAGCTGGGATTACATATCTGAGACACTCGGGCCAGGCACTTTTTTTTGGGGTTTTTTTTTTTTTTTGGCCAGTCCTGGGCCTTGGACTCAGGGCCTGAGCACTGTCCCTGGCTTCTTTCCGCTCAAGGCTAGCACTCTGCCATTTGAGCCACAGCGCCGCTTCTGGCCGTTTTCTGTATATGTGGTGCTGGGGAATCGAACCTAGGGCCTCGTGTATCCGAGGCAGGCACTCTTGCCACTAGGCTATATCCCCAGCCCCAAGGGCCAGGCACTTTTGATGTGAATGATACATGTTTCTATATATTTTATGTAAGTTATCTCAGGGCTATCATGATGATTTGACTTAGAGGAGCTCCCACCATTACTCTGCCCAAAGGAGATGTTTAAGGACAAACATCAGGAGTATTCTGAGGGCCTGACCAACAGACATGGTAATACCCACGTACGGAGGACGACCGAGGAGCCCCAAATGCCTTAGACTGCATATCCAGGCACTCACCTTTGACATAGTCGTGGCACTCCTAGACAGTTGGGAAGGAGAGAAAATCCTGTGCTGTGTTTCTCAGCACATTTGAGGATTTCTGCTAACGTGAAGAAGTTGGAAATTATCTCAGTGGAAAGGATATTGAAGGAAGGGTTGGCCCAAAGCATTGGCTGAATATCTTCCCACCTATCAAGGAGTTCAGATCCAATGTTCTGGTTTAAAATTCATGATAAAAAGTAGAACAAAATAAATGTCAGATCTTCTCAAACTAGTCTCTCAATTATTTGATATCTGTATTCCTAATTCTATCTGAAAATTAGGTTCTGTCTG
Source organism: Perognathus longimembris pacificus (assembly GCF_023159225.1). NCBI lineage: Eukaryota > Metazoa > Chordata > Mammalia > Rodentia > Heteromyidae > Perognathus > Perognathus longimembris. The sequence goes on along the minus strand of NC_063161.1, from coordinate 53,671,738 downwards.
GTGGACCATTAGTTTGGATTGCATGTCATCCAAATCTACATGTGATGATTCCTTATTAATTTTATGCAATCTCACTACTGTATATATATATATACTCATACATATTGTTTAAAGATATTTTGACATCCAATAAAGCAGAAATGACTCCATTTTCTTTTCAAGATCAAGCTTCCTCAGTGAATCTTACTGTTGAAAAATACATCATTATTCACTCAGAGATTTTCATCACTCACGACACTAAACATATACAATATGGAACATTACATATACCACAAACTTTGCGGTTAGATGCAAAAGCCATCAATTATAAAAGTTCATCATTCATTTAGATGGAATACTTAGAGTTTTTAGAACTTGTCACTAGAGGGTTTTTTGCATGCAATACCTGATGCTTAGATGAATATTTGTTCACAAAATTAAAGACAAATGAGGTATGTCAAGTGACCTGCTCTCATATTACTTACAAATACATTGTATCCCAGTGCTGGTGGCTAATGCCTGTAATCCTAGCAACTCAGGAGTCTGATTAAGGATCAAAGTTGAAAGCCACCCGGGCCAGGTAAGTTCTCCAGTTAACCTAGAAAGCCAGAATTGGGGCTGTGGCTCAAAGTGGTAGAGTGCTAGCCTAGAGAAAAAAGAGCTAAAGGATAGTTGTCAGCCCTCACACCAAGTTCAAGCCTGAAGACCAACAAAGAACCAAAACACACACACAAAAACATCTTAGATGGAAAGATTTCTCCATTATGGATGGATTAGGAGTTTACTTCCCCCCTAAGGCCCTTAGGGTATTTGAAACTAACATTGCAACTACAGACTCCTAAATTCGCTAGAATCCAAGTAGATTACACACATACATCTTTAAATGTGTTTATGCATACCATCCTCCTTTTTTTGACTTGCCACATGTTGGTAGTGCCAGACAAATGGCTCTCATCACACATTGACCAAAAATGATGTAGAGCTGTGCACCGAGATCCTGGATCTTACTGGTAAGGCAACTTGAGACCCAGAGAAGCACAGCAGCCTACCCAGGATCACAGACAGGACAGTCTTAAGTCTCTGGATGCCTGGAAGCAAAGATTACCAACCGCTGTGAAACACATGAAGTCTGTTTTTTTTTTTTTAACCTCATTGGAAAAAGCTTTTCCACTGTGACCTAAACAACCGGTTTAGCTCATGACCTACATGTCATATCATGTAACTGGGGAAGTGTTTCTTTCTCCTTGTCATTTTTGTATTGGCTGCCAAATTTTTTCATCTCAAATTTTTAAAATTTTTACAGCTATAGGAGGATAGGTTTATATTTTGATCTGTTGTTAAGTTTGTCTAGCTTGTTGATAAAGAATGTCTGGTGCATGTACCAGTTAATGTAGACTCAGTGGTTGGTATAGATGTTGTTGTTGTTGTTGTTGTTGTTGTTTTTCCAGTCCTGGTGCTTGAACTCAGGGCCTGGGCACTGTCCTTGAGCTTCTTTTGCTCAAGGCTAGCTAGCACTCTACCACTTGAGCCACAGAGCCTCTTCTGGCCTTTTCTCTGTGTGTGGTACTGAGGAATCAAATCCAGGGCTTCATGTGTGCTAGGCAAGCACTCTACCACTAAGCCACATTCCCAGCCCTAGATGAATGTTTTGTGCATTATTGTATTTATATACATGACCATATATGCATTTTAACTAGTCTGTTATTTTCTGGTTTGGATCTTTATATTTCCTTTTTGTGATGCCAGTTCTCCAACTTTCATAGGCTGTAGCATCTGAAGATACTAATTTTGTTGGCTCTTAGTGCTTGAGAATGTAGCGCCATGTTTCTTTTGAGATATCATGCGTTCTTTCCTCTTCTTCCTTTAAAAAAAAAAAAACCAAGTAGGAGTCTAGAGATAGAGCTCAGTGGTAGAGAAGGAAGCACCAACCCAGAATTCTCTAAATGGCCACTTTAAAGATAAAGGTGTTGATAGACCTTTTGTAGGTTGGGGCTGGGTGGAGCGTGTGCTGTGTGCCAGAGACTGTTGTATTTACTCTCACTGAAGTCTCATCATAAGTACTCTGGGTAGGAGTTATTCCAGTTTTACCTATTGTGAAACAGGCATAGCATTGCTCAGTGATTTGTCCAGAAGCAAGTGGGTGGCAGGCTGAGGGTCCAAACCCAGGTCTGCTCTCACCGAAACACATGGGATTTTCTTCTGCTGAGCCATACTGTGATTCCTCCTACAACTTGTAAACATTCAAACCATTGGTACAGCAAATTTCTTGTTGGTGGAAATAATTTTTCTATGTGAACAGAACAACATACCTTTTGCATTAGATGGACTAATTTAACCAGTTGCCTGATGATGTAGTGAGACTAAGTTCAGTTTCTCAGTATCTTCAGTGTTTAACTCTCTTGATTTTTATTTGTTTGAACTTGCTTGATGCCTTAGGTGAAATACCATTTGTAAGAAGTCATATATATTTGACCTGGAAAACTGAGTTGTATAACCAAAACAATTCTGTGATTTGAGTTTTGGAAGAAAGCAATCTGGTCTTTACTCTCTGTTCTTGACATGAAAAATACTTCGCTTTTGTCCAAAATGAGATGAGAGGACATCTGAGAATGGAAAGTTGAAAGTGTTAAATCTCCTTCAAATATTTTTGTGAAATTAGTAAGAATATAGCTGACAGTTGAAGACTTTCAGAATCACTGCTTATTTTTTTTTACTAAAAGAAAAATTAGATTAAAAGTCTAGTCTTTCAACAGATTGTAGTATTTTATGAGACCTTTATTTCTGGCTAAACTTTAATAATGTTATCTTTTTGCCCTCTTTCAACATGAGATTAATTTCTCCTCTGTAGAAAGACTGTAGAAAATGTTAGAAATAAGTCAGTGATTTAAATTCTTTTGTATCCTGTTAGTCACTGAAGTCCAGATCTAGCAAGAAAAACTGGTAGAGAGAGAGAAGACCAGTGACTTAAGGGGTAACACCATTGTAGTGACTGAGCTTCATTCTGTGTGTTCATGATTCTTTTTTCTCTTTTTGTTTTTTATGCCAGTCCTGGGACTTGAACTCAGGGCCTGAGCACTGTCCCTGGCTTCTTTTTGCTCAAGGCTAGCACTCTACCTCTTGAGCCACAGCGCCACTTCTGGCCTTTTCTGTTTATGTGATGCTAAGGAATCAAACCCAGGGCTTCATGCATGCTAGGCAAGCACTCTACTACTAAGCCACATTCCTAGCCTTCATGATTCTTTCTGGAAGGAGGGTGGTTGAAGATCTGTGGCTACTGTATGCCACTCATTGAGTGGAATTGTCATTGTAAGGAAAACAGGATAAAATTTAATAAAAAGTTTTGTCTCTGTCTGGTGTCTTCAGGATATCCAGTTCATCTTTTCAGCTCTGGTTTAAGACTGACTTCACTCACATTCTCAGTCTTCCTTATAATAAATAAACTCTCAGCAAGAATGGTTTGCTTACATCCCTGTGTTTGGATAGTCGCACCCATCTCCATCCATAGCTAACACACACCACCTTCTAGGTACAAAGCTTCTATGTGAAGGATGGATTAGATACAGCTATAAATTTGAAGATGAAGCTCTTTATAACTTTTGTTCTTAATTCTTCCCTTCCTGCCCTCTTCCATCCTTCTTTTCTTTTTTTTCATTTCCTTTCCACTTAACTACCCCTCAACAAAATGGAAAGACTACTTTCTATTTAGTAATAATGGATAGAAATTTATTTTTTCAAAGAAGTGAATTGTTTAATATTATTTTAAAATTCTTATTATTTAATAAGGACTTTAATAATCTTTAGGAGATGAACTTGTGATCCTAAAAGTGTGTGTGTATATTGGGTTTTTGTTTTGTTTGTTTTTTTGAGACAGTTTTATAGTGTAGTTGAAGCTGACCTCTAGTTTCAGCTTTCTGAATACTAGTATTATAGGCATGTGCTCCTATGCCTAGCTGCATGTATGTGGTGGGGGGAGATCTTCAGTCTCTTGAGTAGTTAGGATTATAGGCTTGAACCACTGTTTTTTGTTTGTTTCTCATTTTTAACAGTAGCTGGGTACAGAACACAGACACAGTTCTCACTGTTGACTTCTCTCATTTAAAAGATGAAAGCGTGCTAGGAGCTGGTGACTCATTCCTGGAATCCAGCTACTCTGGAGGCTAAGATCTGAGTATCCTGTGAGTCAAAGCCAGCCCAGGCAACAAAGTCTGTGAGACTCAGATCTATTAACTATCAAAAAAGCTGAAAGTAGATCTGTGGCTCAAGTGGTAGAGCGTTGCCTTGAGCAAAAAGCTTAGGGACAGCGCCCAGGCCTCAAGTTCAAGCCCCTGGACTGGCAGGCAAACACACACACACGATTAAGAGACAGTTCACGCAGGGTTTTTACACACACACACACACACACACACACACACACACACACACACACACGATTAAGAGACAGTTCACCCAGGGTTTTGGTGGAGGGTGTAGAGAACTGTTAATCCCTTTTGGAAAGTCATCCATTTTGAGGAGAGTTAAAAAGATTGTTTATCCCATGTTGTTCATTTTATGAATAATAGGTTAGCTTTATTACTTTTATTGCATCTGATTTGGAGGCCTCCTACAAAGAAATAAGGGTGGACAGAGAATAGGTAAGAGAAGGTCAGAGACTGCGGGGAATGTAACTCTGAAGTAGAGTGCTTGCCTAGAATTCGAGAGGGCCTATAGGCACTTCCTTCTCCCCTACTCCACCTCCCAAAAGGAAGGAAGGCCAGAATCTCAGGTTCTAATGTGGCATTTTATGTCCTTAAGCAAGATGTAAATTAATATCTTTTAGCATTTCACTCTTGAAGGTCAGTGTCACAAAGGTGATGATGAATTTCTTTTTGAATAAGGTTGTTAGCTAAATCACATGAATTGATGTCAGCATAGGCCGTTGTTCCAAGCATGCTACTCTTCCACACTGTGAGTTTGATAGGTATGTCTTCACCTCACAGTTACCCAGACCCAATCCAGGACCAAACTTTCTGAAGCAGAATTTAGAACTCATCTCAAGATGAGTTCAGGGTAGTGTTTTCAGAACAGGGATTTTGGAGACAAGTCTGAGATCAAACCCTGATCGCTGCACTTACTAGATGTGACTGTAAGTGAATTGTTTCCACTTTCTGTGCCCCACTCAGAGCCTCTATAAAATGAAAGTGATATTAACATTGCTGTGTAGGGCTATTACAGACTTCTTAAACAAAGACTATTAAGTCAATCCTAAGTATCATAACAGTGTTATTTACTTACTTAGGCTTATTGAATACCCTGGTTATTTTTTTATTACCAGTATTTCCTATTCAGCTTTCATAGGACTTCGTACATAATTTCCAGGGTACCTCTTGTGACTTTTATCATAATCGTTTAAACTGGGAGTCTCTTGAAGGCAAAGATACCATTTTATTTATCTTTATTCTGTTATTTATCCAATAGTCTAATATACTTTTCCAAGGTTCCCCTAGCATGTCACCTGCAACAGAAGTGACTTTGAGATAGGGTTTATATCTTTCTATTTCCATTGGAGCAAGACACGTTAATGGCTGGAGGTATAATCTTTGCTATTTGTCAAGATTGTTTCCTATGGAAAAAAATAATGCAACATGATGGTCTGCAGAATTTTCCAAAGCCTGTTTTTTTTTCACACCTAATTGTATAGGTCACTGCACAGGATTACTTAGCATTTTCCTGCTTGCTTGGAAGATAAGGATCCTAAAGCAACTACCAAATATAGCCATGCCTATACTGAACCAGTCAGCAGCAGAGTAAAGCTAATAAACTGAGAGACTGTGTAATTAAGAATTTATATAATATTTTTCATATTCAAACAAAAGGCCAGAGCTCACCCAAGTGTCATCCTTTCTGTCAAGTTTTCTTGTCTGTATGGGAAGAGCTCATGATACTTCCTGCATGCAGTGTGCATCTCCTTCCCCTGCCCCTTCTATGTTCCTTCTACACCTGCCAGGTGCTGCAGACCTCAAAACATGGCTACTCTTCTAAGTATACATGTGGGTGGAAAAATACGTTATCCTAGTGGGAGAGGAAGGCTAGTCCTTCCTGTTCAGTTCTCAAAAAACTAAAGCTATAGAGTAGGTTTCAACAGGCTTTCTGAAATCATATGTTGATACTGGTACTTTCTATACTAGGGTTTGAACTTGGGGCCTCCCACTTGCTATCAAGTTCTTTACCCCTTGAACCACACTCCCAATTCTGTGTGTGTGTATGTGTATGTGTGTATGTGTGTTCCAGCTAGTCCTGAACTCAGGGCCTGGGCACTGTCCTTGAGCTTTTTTCCTCGATGCTAGTGCTCTACCACTTGAGCCACAGCTCTGTGTTCAGTTCTGTGTGTGTGTGTCTGTCTGTCTGTGTGTGTGTGTCTCTGTGTGTGTGTGTCTGTGTGTGACTGTGTATGTATGTACTTCACTGGAGTCAAGAGTCTCACAGACGGGGCTGGGGATATAGCATAGTGGCAAGAGTGCCTGCCTCGGATACCTGAGGCCCTAGGTTCGATTCCCCAGCACCACATATACAGAAAACGGCCAGAAGTGGCGCTGTGGCTCAAGTGGCAGAGTGCTAGCCTTGAGCAAAACAGAAGCCAGGGACAGTGCTCAGGCCCTGAGTCCAAGGCCCAGGACTGGCCAAAAAAAAAAAAAAAAAAAAAAAAAAAAAGAGTCTCACAGACTTTACCGCCCAGGCTGACTTTGAACCATGATCCTCAGATTTTAGCCTTCTGATTAGCTAGAATCAAAGGCATGAACCACCAGTGCCCAGCTCAACTCTTTTTTTTTTTCTTTAGCGTATTTTTCAGATTGGATCTTGAATTTTGCTTAGGACCAACCTCTGACCATGATCCTCAATCTCTCGTCTCCCACAAAGCTGGAATGACAGATGCCTGGCTTTTGGGATTAGAGAGGAGATCTGACTAATTTTTTTGCCTGGGCTGACCTCCAACTGCAGTCTTCTGCCTCCTGAGTTGCTGAAATTACAGACATGATCCACCATTGTGGCTTAGACCTCATACTTTTAATCATATTAAAAACTTTGCAAGGTAGATCTTGTTCCCCATTTTAAAGACATATAAACAGACTTCTGAAGAGGTTGAGACAAGCGTATCCGGAATCTTACAGCCAAGAAGTGGTAAGGTTCTGCCCTACCTGTGGTTCTGTCCAGCTCAGGTTCTGAGTTCTTTTTTTTTTTTTTTTTGGCCAGTCCTGGGCTTGAACTCAGGACCTGAGCATTGTCCCTGGCTTCTTTTTGCTCAAGGCTAGCACTCTGCCACTTGAGCCACAGCGCCACTTCTGGCCATTTTCTGTATATGTGGTGCTGGGGAATTGAACCCAGGGCCTCATGTATACGAGACAAGCACTCTTGCCACTAGGCCATATCCCCAGCCCTGGTTCTGAGTTCTTAATGACAGCAAGATGCAAATGACTGTTCTTCTATCATCTTCAGTCTACTGTGTCAGTTTTCTTGAATATGATTTGTGGGCTGTTTGTGCCGTGTTTTTTTGGGGTTTTTTTTTTTTTTTTGGCCAGTCCGGAGTCTTGGACTCAGGGCCTAAGCACTGTTCCTGGCTTCTTTTTGCTCAAGGCTAGCACTCTGCCACTTGAGCCACAGCGCCACTTCTGGCCATTTTCTGTATATGTGGTGCTTGGGAATCAAACCCAGGGCCTCATGTATATGAGGCAGGCACTCTTGCCACTAGGCCATATCCCCAGCCCATGTGCCGTGTTATTTTTGTTGATGTCAGGTGGTGAGATGTTGGGGACATAGTTCCTCTGTTCCACATGTTCACGTAGTTGGTATTGGCTATTAAGAACTGTGGTAGGGTCAGTGCAGCTGGACAGCTTGAAGGCATGTAGGCCCCAGAGATTTCATGGCCTGTCTAGTGTTTCAGGTCAGGATCTTCTATGTTCCTTCTACACCTGCCAGGTGCTGCAGACCTCAAAACATGGCTACTCTTCTAAGTATACATGTGGGTGGAAAAATACGTTATCCTAGTGGGAGGGGAAGGCTAGTCCTTCCTGTTCAGTTCTCAAAAAACTTGAACAGCAGGTTTACTTTAGACACAAACCATTTGAATACAGTTGTGTGGTTTTTTTTTTCAGGTATACTTGTGGCACTCCTTTATATTCCATATGCCAGATGGCAGAAAAATCTATGCTGAGGAATAATGCTTGTGGTGTGACTTAGTGTCTGAGCTCCTCGGGTTCATGTTCTCCTGTGGGGGCTGGGTAGCCAAGACCACATTCCTCCTCTCCATCCCTTCCTCACATTAAGTCATTAGAACCACCCAGAACACTCCTGGCAGGGCTCTTTCAAGGCAGCAATCTTTAAACTTGCTTGATTATTAAAGGACTGATTGGCAGATACTTGTCCAGAGTATAGATTTCTGAATCCTAATCTAGACTCCCGCGAATCAGATTCTTCCCGGGAGGGGCTTGGAAATTTGTGTTTTTGCAAATTCTTTAGATTATCTTTTTAAAATAGTCAAGGGCTGAAGATGTTAATTACTGGCATGAATGAAGTCCTGGATTGATCTGCAGCACTGAATGTGTACATGTGTAATTGAGTAAAAAAAAAAGATCAAATTTTGATCTAGTGCAGCAAAATCTACTTGACTCCGGGTAGTGAGAATGGTTTAAGAGTACAAAACATAGATGGGCAATTACAGAAGGTAGGATAACAAATCCTCACTGAATTCTTTCAGTCAGGCCAGATAAGGGATATCTTTATCTGTCATGGAGTTCCTCTGTGATTTATTAGTGTTCTTTCCTCTTTCCAGGCAGTTCAGATGTTGCTTTTCTGCTCACCTTTAAGGGCTGCTCTCAAGTTTTAGTAAACTCGTGGCTCTAGCTTTCCCTCTTTGGGCCTTTCAGCTCCTGCTAAGGGCCTCATTTTCTTCTATTCCAGTTTCCACCCAAGTACACATGTCTCTTTTGATTTATTGTTCTCTCACTGTCTCCATTTAACTTAATTCATTCAGTCACTCATTCAGCAAGTGTCTATTGTGCCAGGTTGTGGGCGGGCTACAGGGAGAAGCAAGACACAATTCTTGCCCTCAAGTGCCCAGTCTAGTAGGGAGATAGAGGTGTAAACAGATCATTAAAATATCAGTTATGCTAAGTGCTGCCGCAGCAGTGTGCACAGGGTTGCAGAAGCCCTAGGAGGAAGGGCTGACAGATGATGGAAGACTGGCATTGGAGATGACTTGCTTTTGCCAGTATGGGATTTGACTGTCTCTACCACTGTAGCCACCTCTCTAGTCCAGCATTTTTCTGGTTAATTTGAAGATGAGGGTTTCAGACTTTTCTGCCTAGGCTGGCTTCAAACCTCAATCCCTTCCAAACCTCCTCCCTCCCCTCCCCTGCCATCGCTCCTAGGTCGCTAGGATTACAGATGGGAGACACCAGCCAGACTAGAGGTGACTTTTGAGCAGGACTTTGTAGTCAGAAAGAATTTCCGGGTTTCTATGTGACCCCGCCTCATAGGCCTCACATTCCCCTTAGTACTGCTTTTCCAGGTCTTCTTAATATCTTTGCTCATTTATGAATCCAGCAGAGCTAATTGATGCGGCGGAATTAGATTCTCTCAATTGACCCCTTTCAAAATCCGAGACATTAGTGGTTGATGGATGTCCCAGATCTGAAAGTGGGTCCTGTGACATGAACAATTGAGACTATAGGCACTGAAGAGGGCTTTTTAAAGGCCTTCTACTTTCTCAGATGTTTTCTGAGTCTGCAGAAATGGTCTTTGATGTGTCCCCAAAGGGAATGAAAGAAAGAGGGAAAAGGAGTGGAACAGAAATAATCTGTTACTAGTTGTTTTGGGTCTGAGACTGGGTCTCGAACTTAGTACCTGACACTGTTACTCATTAGCTGGCATTCTACCAACTGAGCCATACCTCCAACTCCTGTAAGTTTTTTTTTAATAATAAAAAACATTCTTTTCCTGTTTCCAGTAGTTGTATCCGTGGTAGTAGGTTCCTGCTCCTCTATTAGTTGTGTATATTTTTTGAGATTATCTAAAGTTCCTAAATTTGAAAAGCCTTGGATTTTATTATTTGAATATTCCACTAGAAAAACAGTGAACCATTGTGATTTATTGAATTTGTATATTCAGTAAGTAGTAAGATAGAAATTTTAAAATATTTGTTTCTTAAAATAATAGGTATAGAAAACTAAGGAAATATAGTGGGGGGGGGGGGGAGAAAAAGCTAAAACCATGTCAATATCCTGTAAGCCTTCTTGCTTATATTTTGGTGTAGGCCTGCTTAAATATTAGAGTACTTACCTAGCATGCAGGAGTCCCTGGGTTTAGTCTCTAGCACTGAAAAGTATGCAAAGTAAAGTCATTTACTAAAAACATTCATCTTTATATGCATGTTTTTAAACATTACTGTCCTAAAAATTGTAAACTATAGCTTGCTTTTTTTCTGTTAAGTATTTTGACCATCTTACTGTGTTAGCAACTAAGCATAGGAAAATGTGTAAAATACATTGAGAGGGATAAGAATGTGGTTTGGTAGTACTTGGCTTGCCTAGTGTGCATGAGGCCATGGATTCAGTTCCTTGGTACCACATAAACAAAAAAATAATAAAATTAATTTTAAAATATATTGAACATAAAAGGCAAGAAGCAAGTTTGATGTACATATTTTTCATTAAAATCAACTTGTTTAATAAAATAACATGAAATTCCCTTACACTCCCATATCATAATATAAACAACTTAGTATATAGAGCCTTCCTGATGTGTGTATATGTGCACAACACATACACACAAACATCTGTTACTTTCTTTATAAAACTAGACTGTCTATACCTGCTGCTTGCCTTCCACATTCAATATATTTTAAACATCTTCCTATGCTATTAGATTTAGAATACCACATATTATTAACATCCTTAGTACTGTTAAAAATTTTGGGTAGATCAGTCTTTATTGGAGGATTGTCAAATCTTCATTGTAGGACTGTTCTGTTTTTTGTAAAGTGTTTCCTGGAAACTTGTCTCCTTCTACTTTTTTCATATAAAGAATGAGACAAGAGATATTGTCATGTACAATTACTGAATGAAAAGTTTGATAGAAATTTTCAAATTACTCCAGAAAAAAAAATTTTTTTTTACTATGTCCTGAAGATTCCAAATCTCTGTTTTTTCCCTGAGTTCTGGATTTATGTAACTAACATAACATTTTTTTTTTCTTTTTTCTGTCAGTTGTGGGGCATGAACTCAGGGCCTGGGAGCTATCTCTGAGCTCTTTAGCTCAAGGCTAGTATTCTACCACTTTGAGCCACAGTGCCACTTCTGTTTTTCTTTTCTTTTTTCTCTCTCTCTCTCTCTCTCTTTTTTTTTTCTGGTGGCCAATTGGAGATATGAGTATCATGGACTTCCCTGCTCAGGCTGGCTTCGAACCACGATCCTCAGATCTCAGCCTCTTGAGTAGCTAGGATTACAGGCATGAGCCACTGGCGCTTGGTCTATAACTAATTTTTGATGAGATAATCTCTTATGGGATTCAGGGCATGCCTGTCCTAAGCTCAACTCTTTGCCTCACCAGACATACACTTCTTACTGTAATTCTTTATCAGAGATTGGCACAACCATCTGCTCGGTGGCTCAAGCCAAAAAACACATTCTCTGTCATACATTCAACCAGTCAGCAAATCAAACCCAGCCTTCCTCCTTACAGTTCGTCCTTATATTTCTTTTTCCAGCCTCTGTCCCTGTGGACTCAAGCTGCAGTCAGATTCAAATCTCTGCAGTAGTGTTGGGATAACATCTAGTCTTTCTGGTTTTTAGGCTTGGTCCCACTGTCCATTGTCGTATGGAAGAAGGGCCTTGCCGTAGCACAGGTCTGCAAGTGGCGCTCCTACTGCAGCCCTTTATGGAGCCCCACTTACTGTGCTGAGCCCTTTATGGAGCCCCAGTTACGCTGCTGATCCAACACAGCCTCGAATGCGGAGGGTAGCAAACTGACATTGATTTCAAGTTTTCGTCATCAAATTATTCCCCCATCAGTTGCCTATGTATAAAATTAGTAAACATTTGAATGCTTATATTATGTTTTATGCTAAATTTGGACTTTTTCCTGTTTTTATGCATTGAATTCTGTGTAAAGCTCCTTTTTAAATAAACCTTGCTCTGATTAGAAAAATACATTTTTTGGAAAATAGTGCTCTGTCGTGTCACAGGTATTTCATGACATTTATTTCTTCCTCCAGCTTTGACTCTCCCCCCTTTAGTACCCTTTTGGTGCTGTGCACTTCTTCCATTCAGCCTTGTTCTCTACCTGAGATTTTTCCTCCCTATTTATCACTCTACCCTTGTTGCAACTGTTGTTATCTACTTTGTATGTGCTTTATATGTACTTTTTATATAACCTCATAAAAAAGACAATGTGCATGAATAATACAAATCAGTGAGTGGAGGAGAGAGGGGCTAAGACAAGTGTTAGGATGAGAAAGAAGGACCTTTGAAATGCTTCGTCCCTGTCCGGAAGTCTCCGTTACTTCCCTTAAATAGACTACTGAGCAAATAAGAGAATGTGCCACAAACTAGTTGCACTCATTAGGTTAAACTGTAACTTTTGGAGGAAATCATTGTCTGCCAAGTTATATAGTGTTCCATTTGGGAATATCTTAAATACCAAGGAAATGTGAGTGCCGAGGATCTGGGGAATCTCTTGTCATGAAGCACATTGTCTTGAAGGATCAGAGTCAGGGACAGGCCCTGCAGTTTTCCACAAGTAGTCAACTCAGCCTGTGGAAAGTCACACTTAGCAGAACATTTCCCCCACCCCGACTGTATATGTGGTAGTTCTAAAATACTCTGTAATTAATTTATCTTTACGGTGAGCAACCACAGAATAAGAATAATGCCTAACCTATTTCTGTTTCTTGCTATTTTAGGAGACATCACACAGAAAGGTTATGAAAAGAAAAGGTCCAAACTCCTGTCTCCTTACAGCCCACAGACTCAAGGTAGGTGATGGGAAGTGGTTTCAACTTTTTTCAATATTTTTACAACAGAGAGATGCTTTTTCTGTTCCTGTTTTTTTTTTCCATCCCCCACAAGAGAAGAGAAAAATTGAAGGGAAGAAAGGAGGAAATGTGTTGTAATTGAGCATCTGTTATGTGCTAGGCACTTTTAAAATACCCAAGGTCATTGATTCATTTATGCAGAGCTTGGGTGGTGGTGTGTGAAAGACTGAGATGATTTAGTGGCAGAAAATTGTAGGCCATGGAAAAACTGCTGCTTATTTATACTGGAGCACAAGTAGAGATGGAAAGAGGGAAGCAACTAGGAAGATAGGAATTGAAGAGCAGCACCTAAGGAGGACAGGAGAATCTGCAGATAGAATTCTAAATGAACTTGATAGTTACAGCCAGAGTTACTGCTTCAAGGGGCTGCTAGGTTTTTGTTTGTTTCTTTGTTATTATTTTTATTTTTTACTAACATACATTAGTTGTATGAGGGGGGGTTCATATGACATTTTCACGCATGTATATCAGCCTGGATAGTTTTTTAAATATCCAAAAGTTCACAGTCACTTTTGTGCTTACTTCCAAAGGAGTTGCTATGCCTTTTTCTCTAAGCAAAGCTATCACATAAGTCATCATACTTTCAAAGGTACTAAGCTTCCAGGATTCCCTTGCATTTCTACCTTAATCACTTTTACTATACTTTTACTATTGTTTTCTTTTTTTAAAGTGTGATTTTATTGTTATTACTAAGGAGTTGTACAAGGGGTGACAATTCCGTAAGTCAGGTAATAAGTACAGACAATATCACCCCTTCCTTTGCTTTCCCTCAGTTTCCCCCTCTCATCCCTGCCCACAGCTAAAACTTTGTTTTCTTTATTTCTAATTTCCTTCTGCAAAGTATGTTTCTGTGGTTGTTCTTTGAAGAACGAATTGCTTTTGTTACAAATACCATGTGAACTTTGTGTCTCCCATGGTTCTCGTATTAAACTTTGTACAGCGCTTATAGCCTGTAAATATTTGTTGAAAGAATAATGAAATGAATAAGCATGATAAATACGATTGTATACCAACACACACGTTTCATTGAAGTACTTGTTTTATTTAGTGCATTATTCTTGGAAATACATCCATCCCTCATTCTCTACAACAGAGGAATGTAGAAGAATCCCCTACAGATAATAAATTCTATAGATTTTTGTAGATCTGTTGCTGAAATAGAATAGAGTAATATTTACATATAATCTATATTAATCTTTTATATATTAAATCATCTCTAAATTACTTATATAATACCTAATGTGATATATCACATATAAGTAGCTGTTGCCATATAAATCATTGTTACACTTGATTGTTTAGGGAATAATGACAAGAAAAAAGTCTGTATGTGTTTAAACAATTCTTTCTCCCCCAAATACTTTGTTGGAGGTTGATTGAATCTTTGGATGTGGAGCCCTTGGATACAGAGGACCAACTCTACTTTCCTACAGAAAACCAGTAGGTTAGTGTAGTGACAGCCAATTGAAAATGCTTAGATGAACAGATGGCTGTAGAAATTCGAGAGAAGGGAGGTAGAAATTGGGCCAGTGACAGCTAATGGAAAGCTAGCCTTTACTTAGCAGGGAAAAATAGGGATGAGAAGAGTGAGGGTTTTTCTAACTTGTTGCTTAATTATGGACCTGGCCCATGCCCCCAAAGTCCCAGAGATTTTTTTCAGCCACTCTGTATAAAAGCAGTCAGATCCCATATGAGTAACTCAATAAGAAATGTTACAGTGAAAGGAACTATGATCTGTTTTTTACCCAAACAAAGGCAGACTACAGAGGAACCAAATCATGTTCAAAAACCAGTTGATGAATTTCCTATGAAAATTTGTATTGTTAGCACATTCTTGCCCCATGGGCAAACCTACACAGAGAGCCACATCATACATAAATAGACAGTTGCTGAGTAATAGGGATTTACTACAGTAGGCCAAGAATATACAACAGCATACCTGTCTCTGTAGGAATGGCCTTACCAGTGATCGATCCCACAGGAAAGGCAGAAGCCATTTGATAGAGTTTCTTTTTCTTTCTTTTTTTTTTTTTTTTTTTTTTTTTGCCAGTCCTAGGCCTTAGACTCAGGGCTTGAGCACTGTCCCTGGCTTCTTTTTGCTCAAGGCTAGCACTCTACCTCTTGAGCCACAGCGCCACTTCTGGCCATTTTCTATATATGTGGTGCTGAGAAATCGAACCCCGGGCTTCATGTATACGAGGCAAGCACTCTTGCCACTAGGGCATATTCCCAGCCCCTATCATAGAGTTTCTTCAACTTCCTGCCATCAGACTTCAGATTTGCCACATTTGTGTCTTTTTAAATCGTCACTTCATGCAGTGATTCTAAACATTTTTAGCCACATAATGCTCCTGCTGAGGCACACTGCTGCCCAACCCCATCATCCATCTCTCTTTCTCAGCCAGCTTCTTCTCTCAGCAGTTCCTCATGCTCTTCGCTGTCCTCTTTAAAACCTTGGTTTATTCATCACCCAAGTCCCTCTCCACCTGTCTTATCATCACCTCTTGGTAATCTAAATGCTCTGTATCTACTGTCTCTATTTTCTCAGCTCCTTCTCAAATCACTTCTGGTGAGCAACTCTCATTTTCTTATCTTTTTCTTTCTGTCCTTAGCATTCCTGCAGACTCACCCTCTTGAATTAAACGTTCAAACTTTGTGTCTTGGAGCTTGAATTTAGGGCCTGGGCGCTGTCCTTGAGCTTCTTTTGCCTCAAGGCTAGCACTCTGCCACTTAGAACTTCCTGGTTTTTATTGGTTAATTAGAAATAAGAGACTTGTGAACTTTTCTGCCCAGACTGGCTTTTTAAACTGCAGTCTTCAGATCTCAGTCTCCTGACTGACCAATATTAATATTATAGGCATGAGCTCTTGGAACCCAGCTTAATGTTCAGACTTAAAAGGAAAGGCTCTAAGACCTCTTGACTTCTCATTGTATTACTGGTTCTCAAAATTGTAGTCTCTATCAGAATCACTCAAGGGCTTGCTAATATAGATCGAAGACCCCCCATTCTCAAAGTTTCCTGATTCAGTAGGTACAGGGTTGAGTCTGACAATTTGTGGTTTTGTCAGGCTCCTAGGTAATGCTGAGGTTGCTGGCCCAGAGACCAGACTTTGAGACCACTGCTCTCTCTTTCTCCCTAGATTACTTTAGCCACCCACCACACCTGTGACATCGTCATTTGAATATAGGTAACTCAGTTATGTATCTTCAACCCAGATCTATCTTGTGCTACTTCATACATCCAACTGTATCCTTAACATCTGTACTTACATACTTCAACATATCTTAAAATAACGTAATTTTGGATACATTTAAATTTATATGACTACTTCACACCATCCCTATCATCACCATCCAACTCCTACATACCCCTCCACACATCCAAAACTCCAGCCTCAGCAGCAGCCAACCTGTTCCTCTACTTGTAGCTTTGCCTTTCTGTGAAAATGCAATTGACATTCCTAAGCCAAATGATAGAAATTTAAAGCACATCCTCAGAAGTCCTGTCTTCATTTTGGTCTTTCTACAGTCACTGAGTGGTCTGTTTTCAGTTTCTTCTTGAGCTCCTTTTGGTAAATGTAATTTTTCTAGGGAATTATATTGTGTAAAATTTCAGATTTTTAAGTTATTGACAACATTCTATTTTTAAAGCTTCAACTTTGTTTTGATTATTTGGTCGTTCTCTCCCTCTATAGTGCTAGAGACAGAACTCAAGGCCTTTGCATGTTAGGCAAGCACTGCACCATACAGCTACATCCCTAGGCATGAATCAGTCCTCTCCATCCCCACCCTTTAAGAAAAAATTATCAGTCTTCCCAGAAATTTTTGTCTTTTCAAAGAATAAGCTTTTGATTTTGCTGATATGTTTTGTATGTTTTAATTTTTTTTATTTACTAATTTCCTGTCTCATATTTCTTTCTTTGTACTCTTTAAATTTACTTATGCATGTTTTCTAAATTTTCTGAGTCCCATGCTTTGATCTTTCCTAAGATAAGTGTTTCTTAACTCACCATGGCTAGAAAGCAAGTCTGTACAAAAGCTAGTCTTTGTTATTTGTTAAGACATGCCTAGTCTTGGGTAAATTTCTGTAGCTCATCTGCTTGTTTTAGTTATTGAGTTGATGATTCTGTAGATATTAGCTCAAACTAATACGTTGTATTGTTCAGATCTTTTCTTATTTGTACTAGGTTTTTTACTATTAGATCTAACAATTTTGAAAGGAAGTGTGTTGAAAACGTGTACAACTATAGAATTGCAGTTTTCCTTATAATTTCATCAAGTTTTACTTTTATATCTTTTAAAGTATGTTAGTAGATGCACATAAATTAAAAATAGTATCTTCAGAGGTTCAAGATGTAGCACAGAGGTAGACGTGTGCCTGTCCTGAGCAAGACCTATCCTAAGGCTGCCTTCTTTCCTCCTTCTAAACTGCTAATTTAGTAGACATCTTAATTCTCCCAAACAACACAAGCACTTTAAAATGCTTGAATGTTAATCACCAACATGTCCCATGTTACATTTTAGCATCACCTTGTTTACATGCCTCTCAATTATTATGTACTTAATAATTATTCATTATTTCTTATATCTCACTCCTCAATTCAGTTTCCTTCTTCCTAAAATTCATGCTTTAGTGAGGATATTAATATCCTTTTTCTCCCATCTTTGTTCTTGACTCTTTCTTCCCCAAAAAAGCAATGTAGAAATAGATGATCTAACACACACACACACACACACACACACACACACACACACAAAAAGAGAGAGAGATTACCCTTGGGTCTTTGTCACAATATATCTTTGTAGATCTTGAAAAGATGTTTAATTTGATTTTTAGTGACATTGGAATATATATTTCAAACATTATACTAAAATCAGTTTACTTCTACAGGTGTGTGTGGGGGGGGCAGGGTCACATTTTCCCAGATTCAGTTGCTGTCTTACCTTTTTTTGTTTTGTTTTGTATTTTTGTGCCACTCCTGGGGCTTGAACTCAAGGCCTGGGCATTGTCCCTGAGCTTTCTTGCTTAAAGCTAGCACTATATGATAGTGCTCCACTTTGGGCTTTTTTTCTGATCAGTTGGAGATAAGAGGAGTCTCACAGACTTCCCTGCCTGAGATGATTATTTCAAACCACTGTCCTCAGATCTCAGCCTCCTGAATAGCTAGGATTACAGACATGAGCCACTGGCGTCCAGCATCTTATGTTTTATTCATTTCAATAGGAAGACACTTCATCATGAAGGGTTACTTGAGTGTAGTGTGTAAAAGTAACATTTATTTATTTATTTATTTTGCCAGCCCTGGGCCTTGGACTCAGGGCCTGAGCACTGTCCCTGGCTTTTTTGCTCAAGGCTAGCACAATGCCACTTGAAACACAGCGCCACTTCTGGCCATTTTCTATATATGTGGTGCTGGGGAATCGAACCCTGGGCTTCATGTATACGAGGCAAGCACTCTTGCCACTAGGCCATATTCCCAGCCCCAAAAGTAATATTTTCTACTAATACATTTTTAGAAAATTAATACTGCAACATGGTGTTACTAGAACACTTACATACATATGCATTTTTTAAAAATTGATTTTATGTATGTTTTTTTTTGGCCAGTCCTGGGCCTTGGACTCAGGGCCTGAGCACTGTCCCTGGCTTCTTCCCGCTCAAGGCTAGCACTCTGCCACTTGAGCCACAGCGCCGCTTCTGGCCGTTTTCTGTATATGTGGTGCTGGGGAATCGAACCTAGGGCCTCGTGTATCCGAGGCAGGCACTCTTGCCACTAGGCTATATCCCCAGCCCCTGATTTTATGTATGTTTTGATAGTACTGGGAAGTGAACTCATGGTTGCTTGCCAGGCAGGTGCTCTACAACTTAAACCATACCTCCATCTACTCATTATTATTTTGAAGGGTTGGGAAATTGAACCTCATACATCCTAAATACACGTCCTACTATGGACTTATACTCACAACCCTATGTATAGTTTACATTTCTCAAATCTTGCAGTCTTGAAAATAGGCCTTGGGGGGGGGTGGGAACCAATCATATAACAAGGAGAATGGAGAAATACGGAATTTAACACAAGTTTGAAAAAAAAATCCTTCAAACAGGTCATGACAATTGAGTAACCACAGTTTGGGCTAATATTTAAGCATAGCTTAATTCAGTAGCAGCATAGAGCTTAGGTTGTAAAATCACTATAGGTCAAATTTGAAACATTAAAATTACTTTTGGAAATCACTTAAACCCTTTTAGCATTGAAACTGACTGTTGTTTCTTCATTTAAGCAAAGCCAACGTTTAGCTGGTACTTAAAGGCTATATTTTAAAAGAGAGAGATATATTTAGGGAGATTAAAATCATATTCACACTTTGAGAGGCATGAGAAATGAAAGCATGGTGATTGTACGCCCCCCATATCTCTGTCCTGCTGTGCCAGGTCCTGTTCTCTTGACAGGAACGACCCACAGAATGTCTCTTTGTAGTTAGAAGTTTCTGAAACCAAATATAAAGCTTCTCACACTCCTCAGTTCACAAACTTCCACAAAGAAGGGGCCAGGAAATTAACTATTTCTTTTGGCACAGCCCAAATAATTGAATTAGCAAACCACATACTCCCCTGTAAACTAGTCTTTCTTGGCCATTTCCTGGGCTGCAGGAAAATGGAAGGTTTTCTATAGGAAGACTGTTTCTTCTCCTTATCTATGGCCTGATCTTTAAGTTAAAAAGTGGTTACTTCAAGTAACTAGTAAAATTTGCCAACTTCAGTATTACAGAGTTTTTATTTTATTGTTTTTTTTTTTAATTTTATTTTACAAGCGTAGCCAGGCATGGTGGTATATGCCTTTACTCAGGAGGTTGAGGCTTGAGGATTAGGAGTATGAGGCCAGCTTGAGCTGAGCTAGGTAGAATTTCATGATAGCCCTGGGCTACATGGTGAGAACCTGTCTCCAAAGAAAACTAACTAATTAAAAAACAAAACAAAAAAAAAAAAGCACTGGAGTTACAGACAGAATGACAGCACGTATTTGCTGAAAATTGGCTGTTTTCCAAGGAGACGACAGCACAGGATAAGTCCTATAAGACACTGCATTGGCGAGTCTCTACAGCTTGCTCCATCACTCTGGGTAGGGATTTGCTCGATGACAGAAGTTGTGATATTCTCCATTCCTATTGCCTGAGTAGCATTTTAAAAAAGTTCCCTCTGGCTGTCCCATAGATTATTTTCTATTTATGTTGTCTCACTTACCTACCTGACTCTTAAGCTCTTTCAGGAGCATTCTTTTTTTTTTTTTTTTTTGGCCAGTCCTGGGCTTTGGACTCAGGGCCTGAGCACTGTCCCTGGCTTGTTTTTGCTCAAGGCTAGCACTCTGCCACTTGAGCCACAGCGCCACTCCTGGCCATTTTCTGTATATGTGGTGCTGGGGAATTGAACCTAGGACCTCCTGTATATGAGGCGAGCACTCTTGCCACTAGGCCATATCTCCAGCCCAGGATCATTCTTTTAACTTATTCTATTTAGACTATCTCTAGTTTCTAGCATAAGTGCCATACATCAGATGTTGTTCTACAGGTATTTGGGCTGGGGATATGGCCTAGTGGCAAGAGTGCTTGCCTCGTGTACAGGTATTTGCAGAACTGGACCAAAAGTGCATTCCACTATTTTCTTTATGAAAGTAAAAAAGTTAAATAAGAAAAAAAGCAGTTAATCTACATTCCCCAAACTGATCTTTTCTCCTAGATTCTTCTGGCAGCTTGTCTCCACTCATAATAGTTCTTTTTTTTTTCATTTACATCTACTAAAACTCAAAACACCAAATCAGTGTATTATTTCCCATCTGTGGGAATGCCTACCAGCAAAATGAACAACAATCAATCCAAGTTTGGCAGAAATCTTGTGGGTCACAAGAACTTCTTATCAAAACACTAGAAGATGTCATCACATTCATAGGTATGTCTTATTCCTAAAAAGGCAATGGCTATGGCCCAAGGAGAGAGAGAAAAAATAAAAATAAAAACCCGGAAGTCATAAGCCAAGAAATAACATGTAAATAGTGAGATCCTATTCTGAGCAGACAACAAACACAATGAAGTAAAAGAAAATCAATGGATAAAAGAAGAAAAACAGCCAGTCCCTGAATTCAAGCCCCAGGAATGGCACAGCAAAAAAAAGAGAAAAATTATTCCTTCTCTTTTAAGAATATTTATTTACTTATTTTCTTGGTTTCAATTAACTTACAGTTACAAAAACTCAGTGGCAGAACTGTGGAGCAAGCAGTGTGGAGCATCTGGCAGTCCCAGTATACCTGTATGGATGTTGTCCCTTATCTTTTGTGCTTAAGACTAATGCTCTACCACTTGAGGAACAACTCCACTTCCTGCTTTTGGGTGGCTAAATGAAGATAAGAGTCTTGTGGGCTTTCCTATCTGGGCTGGCTTCAAACTGTGGTCTCAGCCTCTGGAGTAGCAAGGATTATAGGCATGAGCCACAAGTATCTGACAAAATGGTGTTTTTTCCTCTTTCTCTCCCCCCATTCCTCCCCCCTCCCTCCCTTTCTCCGTCCTTCTCTTTCTTTTGGTAGGTAGTGGGGCTTTGAACTCAGGGCCCGGGTACTGTCCTGAGCTATTTTGTTCAAAGCTAGTGCTCTACCACTTGAACTACAACACCACTTCCAATTTTCTGGTGGTTAATTGGAGATAAGAGTCTTGTAGACTTTAGTGCCTGGGCTGGCTTTAAACCATGATCCCCAGATCTCTGCCTCCTGAATATCTAGGATTATAGGTATGAACCACCAGCACCTGGCTTATGGGATTTTTCTTAATGATTTTGTGCAAGCATATGAAATAGTGAGAGCCACAGTGTTTTATTTTGTTTCCCCCCCCCCCCCCCCAATCCTAGGGCTTCATGAACTCAGGATCTGTGCACTGTCCCTGAGCTTCCTTTTGCTCAAGGCTAGCACTGTACTACTTGAGCCACAATACCACTTCTGGCCTTTTCTGTTTATGTGGTATTGAGGAATCAAACCCAGGGCTTCATGCATGCTAAGCAAGCATTCTATCACTAAGCCACATTCCCAGCCCACAAGTTTTGTATATAATTTATATAATTTAGAGGTAACAGATAAATAGGATTTTTAGGTTAACATTTAATCATATCCTCTAAATTGATATTTCTGTTTCAGTATGTTTTTTCTAACCACCTACTGTCACTGGTGGAAGTGAGGGGAGACAAGATCTTAATTATTTAAACCAAAATATTAGGTGTCTGCAGTATAAAAAAGGAAAGCTAATTACTACAGACATACAGGATGAGTAAGACCAGCCTCTAACCTCAAGTTATTTATTCTGTAGAAAGATAAGACAAATGAGGATCATAAAAGAGTAAAGTAAGCATTGTGTGATAGTTGTAAATAAAATACTGTAGAAATTAAATGGAACTAAACTTAAAACCAGTTAACTGGAATCAGAAATGGCATTTGAAATGCTGTTAGGTAGGCAGTGTGCCTCTGTATGTGGGGAGTGGAATCTCTTTTATTTTATGTATCTCGTTGTGATTTACAAGTTCCTTCCCAAGTGAAGCTTATAGCATAATGGAAAGAGCATGGAATTTTTCATTGTACTCCAAGTTCCGCTTTTTCATTTGCTGGACTTGGGTAACATTAGGATCCCCATGAACTGCAACACATATTGCAGTTATATCTTTCCCTCACATATCTTAGCAGAAGGAAGTCCAGTCCCTTCCTCTTGGGGCTTCTTTTTCCTCCTGAATTGTCCACAAACCCCAAGAGATTTCAGTAGTGAGACCTGAGAGGTGGTCAGTCCAGCTTCCATACCCAGAGGGGAAGAGCATTCCACAGGGTGCTACTAAGTCCAGACCTGCTGACCATCTGTGAAAGTAGCCCTCACCCACTGCTGAGCTCACTTCCTGGCCTGCCCTACTGATGTGCTTTGGAAGAGGAGCCCACTTTGCTTGGTTCCCATGGTGCCCCTCTTAGGTTACCAGGGCAAAGCTCCTGTACTGTGCAGCCTCCCACACTGCCATTTTCATGATGTCAGGTGGCCCAGAAAGCTCTTGGTCAGTCTGTTCAGACTCCTTCCTCTTTCACACCATGGTCTCTTCACTTCCTCCCTTTCCGAATCCACCCCCAGGAATCAGACCTTCAGATGCCAGCACTTTCCCCCCTCCTCATTTTCCCCAGGCATGAGGTTAATCACCCACCCTCCTAAGCAATGCAGTCCTCTGTGAATCACATTCCTTAGCCTCCCAGGGAAAGGGGCTCAAGGTGCCCCCACTCACACATCTTGGGCCGGGTAGAAGATGAGCATGGGTGCTACTTGTGATTCAGGGTGATTATCAGCATACTCTTACTGCAGAAAATGAAATCTGTGATGGCCATCCTGCTTGCTAATAGCATCTGTCAGATTGTGTTAAGAAAGTTGAAAGAGGGGCTGGGGATATGGCCTAGTGGCAAGAGTGCTTGCCTCGTAAACATGAAACCCTGGGTTCGATTCCCCAGCACCACATATACAGATAACGGCCAGAAATGGCACTGTGGCTCAAGTGGCAGAGTGCTAGCCTTGAGCAGCCAGGGACAGTGCTCAGGCCCTGAGTCCAAGCCCAGGACTGGCCAAAAAAAAAAAAAAAAAAGAAAGAAAGAAAGAAAGTTGAAAGAGGCTGGGAATATGGCCTAGTGGCAAGAGTGCTTGCCTCCTACACATGAAGCTCTTGGTTCGATTCCCCAGCACCACATATATGGAAAACGGCCAGAAGGGGCGCTGTGGCTCAGGTGGCAGAGTGCTAGCCTTGAGCAGGAAGAAGCCAGGGATGGTGCTCAGGCCCTGAGTCCAAGGCCCAGAACTGGCCCCCCACCCCCCCCCCCAAAAAAAAAAAAGTTGAAAGAGCCACAGAAATGTGGTTACTATTGCTACCCTGACATTTCCTGTTTAAATGACTTCACAGGTTGCCCATTGAGCAGCTTAGGACAAATGACCTGACTTTCTAGTCTCACTTTTGTATCACCCTCCTCTTTTTGTGTTAGCTTCACAGATCATCCTTAGACTTAGCAAGGCTTTGCACCTTCACTGAATGTCTATGACCAATTGTAGGTATGGGTGTGGCTTTTTCCTCTCTGTGCCCAGCCAGGTCCTGCAGTGTCTCATCTTTGAAACCTCAGACAAGTCAAAGTCTCCATTATGTGAGTTTAGAAAGCCTTGTTATTTTCCTTCTCAGCCCATGCCACAATAGAAAAGCTTTAGCTGAATTAGTGGCCATTGGCTTAATGCATTCCTTTTCTGGACACCAGCACGAAGACTGATTCATCCCTCAAAGTGGAAGTATTTTGTTCTGTGTTCCTCAGAACCCATCCTTCGTACTATCATATTGCTGCACATGTGAATAGCTGTTAAATAGTAGGTTGGGTTGAAAGATAAGTTGACTTGGCTTTTTTCCTGTCTTCCTGAATGGAAAGTTTGTGTAGTTTGAAACTAGTAAAAATCTACTTCTTCGGTTTTACCATTGTTTATTGAGTTCAATACAAACATATAAAAGTTTGACATCTCTTTCTACAAAGATCAATAAATTATGCGCATGTTAACTGTTGAGAAGGAGGGCTTTGTGTTACAAAAGAGTTTAAACCTTTTTTTAAAAAATCATAACTACTAAGTAAGTAAACCTTCTATTATCATCACTTAAACATAATGCTGACCCCTAGTGGATACTTGGCTGGCTAACTGAAGCAAAGAACTCCCAGCTGATGACCTCAAAGTTGTGGCCTGGTGACCAGCAAGGGATCTAGTTCTTTGGATCTCTGTTACAGTTTACAGTAGAATTTAGCACTTACAAAGAAGTCTTAAGCTCTGGGAAATGCTACAACTAGAGGTGCACCTAAAGTGGTAGGTGGACCTAACGTGGTAGAGTAAGAAAGCTGGAAAACAAAACAACAAAACCCCCAACAATCAAATGCTGGCTGCTGGTGGCTCACATCTGTAATGCTAGCTACTTTGGAGGCTAAGACCTAAGGATCACAGTTCAAAGCCCGCACAGACATAAAAGTCTGTGAGACTTATGGAAGTAGTGCTGTAGCTCAAGTGATAGACCTTTAGGCTTGAGCACAAAAGCTTAGGGACAGTGCCTAGTCCCTGAATTCAAGCACCAGGGTCAGCATAATAAATAAATAAAAACTTAGGTTGTGAAGCTGGTAGCTTCCATTCCAGCACTTATGTATATTTAATGTATTTCAGAATTGCTTTGATTTTGTACAAAATTTAGTTTCTATAAACAAAAAAATCAAATAATAAAGAATCGTGAGTATCTCATTAATATATCATTTCAAATAGTTAGAGACCTTTATATCCCCTCTAATCCTTATTCCTTATGCTTACAGTTTTTTTCCACATAGAGTGGTAATCATATTTTATACACAATATGTTGTATTCTTTTATCACCTAACCATTATTTCATTGAGACCCAAGTGTCTTCATATTCTACATGTTTTCATCTTTAACAGCATACAGTATCTCATGTGTAGAGATATGTTGAGTTAGTCCATATTTTATTCAAAACACGCTAACTTGTATTTTAACACCCCAGGTAATTTCTGAGATCTGGTTGCAGTGTAAAACACTGGGCAAGGAATGATTCATCTTTTGACAGCATCTGCCCAGTGAGATTACATAGCCTACTACATAATGCTCTCCACCCTCTCCATTTTCCCAGACACTTCCCTCCTCTTCCTTGATAAAGCCCACGGTTCAATGGTATCCTGCCCTATTCATAATAAATTGATGCTCTTACAAGTAAGCTAAGGTGGGAAAAAACCTTCCCAAACTTGTAAAATCTGTTTAGAACATGGTGTCTTTCTCCTTTCACTCCAAAATACACATTAGCTTGCCATTTGGAACAAAAAAAAAGGAGATAACTGATTTTAAAATGGAAAGTCCTGCTCATAGTATCATATTTGTCTAGAAAGGAATACTGAGTAAAGTTATTTTAATAGGTCACGACCTTCAAATTTTGAAAATGTAGTGTTTTATTTTCCCCTTTACACATAGTTATTTCTTTGAAGTTCTATAATGAACATCTCTTTTGGGGGGTACCATTGGGGCTTGAACTCAGGGCCTGAGTTCTGTCTCTAAGCTTTTTTCACTCAAATCTGGTGCACTGCCACTTGAGACACAGCTCCATTTCTAGCATTTTGGTAGTTAATTGGAGATAAGAATCTCATAGACTTTCCTGCCTGGGCTGGCTTTGAACTACAATCCTCTTAGCCTCCTGAGTAGCTAGGATTACCTTGCCTGAAAATCTAATTTTTCCCTCAGAAAAAGAGAACTTTAATTTGGTGTGGTAGTGCACACCCATAATCCCTGGCACCCAGGAGTTGAAGGCAGGAGGATCAAAAGTTCAAAACCGGGTGGGCTATATAATGAGACCTTACCTAAAAACAAACAAGCAAACAACAAAATTCTTCAATATCTAGAAATTAAAATGTATATAATTGTTTATAAAGATTAGCTACAGGGTTTCATCATTAAGTTCTCCCATTAGATTTAAAGTGATTTGATTCCTAGGAATTTATGTAGTGTTTTCTTCTTTACAACTTTGTACACTTGAAACAGATGTATGACACATGGAACAAAGTTTCTCTCTCAGAAATCTGTGCCCCTTTGGCCAGTGAGAACTACTCCCTGGACATACTGAAACTGCAAAACAACATTTCTGTAAACTGTAATGAAATTCTTGTCATGATTTCAAGACCTCCCTCAAAGAGGCCTGTCTGCCCTGACAGCTGATTCCTGTGGGGACTGAGATGAGCACTGCAGAGCTTGCATTAGTGCTGCCAGAGGCAAGGCCTGGTGTGTGGCTTTGCTTTCAATGCTGGTGCAGCAGGGCTCTTGGCTCCATGTTTTCACACTTTCCATTCACATCAGAAGATTCTGTTTGTGGTACATTGTCTTGGGGTTGGAGCTGTGATAACTTGTAGCCAATCTTGAGTGGAAATGTGCATTTTCTCTTATTCTTCCTTAAGTAAATACATCAACTCTCATTTCCTCTATCACCTGTCATTTCTTTGCAATTTTATTTTTTAGCCCATAATGTATTTTGAAAAATGCCAACTAAAAAAGATGAGAAAAGAATAGTGTGTGTGTGTGTGTGTGTGTGTGTGTGTGTGTGTAGTGTTTAGCCTCTCAAGTAAGAATTTATCTTCTTTATTTTTAACCCTTTGGATGATTAACTGTCAGATTTGGAAGCCTGTTTCTTAATAGAATGATTTGGTCTGTTCTGCCTACTTTATTAGCAAACTAGCCAGTAGAATTTACTTGTAGTGTTTTAAAAGTTAGTGCTCTCCCTCAAGCCATTTTTTTCTTCATGTTTCCTTCCTGTAGGCATTATCTAGCCATATAAATAAAAATAGCCCCTTATGAGTTTTTGTTATCTGTTTAAAGTTGTTAGAACCTAATTCCTCAGTGAGTGGCCAAAGCATTATTTGGAATGGCTTTTTGCAAAATCTTTTGCATGATAGCAGGTGTTTGGATGCTTATAGGTTTTTCTTCCTCCTCCTTCTCTTTTTGACTGTTTGTTAACAGCTTAACTCCAAATCTTGAATCCTTTAAATGTTGCTAAACTAAATTAATTCTAATTGTTTTCTTTTATAGAGTCAGCTTTCTTTTACCCCTTTTCCTGTCCTCTTTGGTTGGGAACCAGTAGAATTAGACAGATCTCTGATTTGTATGCTGGCTCTGTGATTTTTTTTTTTTTCAGTAGTGGGGCTTGAACTCAGGCCCAGGACACTGTTCCTAAGCTCCTTTGCTCAAGGCTAGCACTCTTCCACCTTGAGCCACAGCACCACTTTCAGTTTCTGATGGTTAGTGGGAGGTAAGAGTCTCACAGACTTTTCTGCCTGGGGCTGGCATTGAACTACTATACTCAGATCACAGCCTGTTGAGCAGCCAGGATTATAGGTGTGAGACACCAGCACCCGGCCTGGCTCTGTGATTTTTCAGTCAACTAATTTTGTGTCTCTGTTCCTTATCTATAAAAAGGAAAAGCCAGTAGCTGCAATTTCATAGGCTTATTGTGAGGAACACATAAAAGGCCAGATGTGTTTTAGGCATTAAAGACCATACAGGTCTCTGTCATAGCTACTCAGTGCTGCCTTTTACAATGTGAAAGTAGTCCAATAAATGTGTTTATAAAAACAGCAGAGTTAGACATGGTTGGACATGCCTGTAATCCCAGCATTTTATTGAGATTAAGGCAATAGAGAATAGTGTTAGCCTGAGTCACAAACAAACAATAAAAAGCAGACAATGGACCACATTAGGCCCATTGGGCTACAGTCTGTAGACCACTTTCAAGACTATTAAAAGTAACATTGTGGGCTGGGGATATAGCCTAGTGGCAAGAGTGCCTGCCTCGGACACACGAGGCTCTAGGTTCGATTCCCCAGCACCACATATACAGAAAACGGCCAGAAGCGGCGCTGTGGCTCAAGTGGCAGAATGCTAGCCTTGAGCGGGAAGAAGCCAGGGACAGTGCTCAGGCCCTGAGTCCAAGGCCCAGGACTGGCCAAAAAAAAAAAAAAAAGTAACATTGTGGGCCTTGGAGGTGGTTTAGTGATAGAGTGCTTGCCTAGTATGCATGAAGCTCTGGGTTTGATTCCTCAGCACCACATAAACAGAAAAAGCTGCCAGTGGTGCTGTGGCTCAAGGGGTGGAGTGCTAGCCTTGAGCAAAAGAAGCTCAGCGACCGTGCCCAGGCCCTGAGTTCATCAAGCCCCAGGACTGGCAAAAAATAAAATAAAATAAAAGTAATATTGTGGAAAATAGTAAAAATTCAGCATACCTGAATGGACTGAAGTGGACTGTCAAGAGAATCTAGATTGATTTTAAAATTCAGTTTATGCTGGAGGACCAATGGAGAAGATAAATACGTGTCAATATGTCATGTATGCATGTATTGCATGCATGCAATAAAACAATAAAACCTGTTGAAATTGTTTTAAGAAATGGGAGGGGGAGATGAAGGAAACAGATGAAGATAACTTTGATCCAGGTACCGTGTGTGCGTGTGTGTAAACATCAGAAATTTCCACCTTGTACAACGAATATATGCTAATAAATCTTTTAAAATTCAGTCTAGGGGCTGAGAATATGGCCTAGTGGTAAAGTGCTTGCCTTATATACATGAAGCCCTCAATTTGATTCCTCAGCACCACATATATGGAAAAAGCCAGAAGTACCACTGTGTAGAGTGCTAGCCTTGAGCAAAAAAAAAAGCCAGGGACAGTGCTCAGACCCTGAGTTCAAGTTCCAAGGTCTGGCAATAACAACAACTAAAAAAATAAAATAAAATTCAGTCTTTAGCCAGGCACTAGTGGCTCATGCCTGTAATACTAGCAGTCTAGCAGTTCAGGAGGCTGAGATCTGAAGATTGTGATTTGAATTCAGTCTAGGCAGGAAGGTTCATGAGAATCTTACCTCTAATTAAGCTTTAAAAATACCAGAAGTAGAGCTGTGACTCAATTGATAGAGTGGTAGCATTGAGCAAAAAAGCTCAGGGACAGCATCCAGAACCAGGGGAACACGCACATGTGCACACAAACCCCACACACAGAATAATTCAAGTTTACAGCCTTAGAAACATTTTAAGGTGGGTACGTGGCCTAGTGGTAGAGTGCTTGCCTAGCATACATGAAGCCCTGGGTTCAATTTCTCAGCACCACATAAACAGAAAAAGGCAGAAGTGGTGCTGTGGCTCAAGTGGTAGAGTGCTAGCCTTGACCAAAAAGAATCCAGGGACAGTGCTCAGGCCTGGAATTCAAGCCCCAGGACTGGCAAAAATAAATAAATAACCTAGACCAAGGGTTGTAGCTCAGTGCTAGAGCATGTGTAGGGCTCTAAATTTGATAAAGCACTGTAAAAAGGAAGGAGAAAAAATTCTTAACTTTTTTTTAAGAAAAAAATCCTCCCCCATTTAAAATATTGCAATTATTTTTTAGAGGATGTTCTTCATACTTATCATCTTTTCTGTTAGTCTGCTAATAGTTATAAGGTATATTTTAGTCTGAATGTCTTTTTTCCCCCCCATACTGAGGCTCTTAAACTCAGAGCCTGGGCACTGTCCCTGAGCTTCTTTAGCTCAAGGCTAGCACTCTACACTTGAGCCACAGCACCACTTCTAGCTTTCTCTGTTTATGTGGTATTGAGGAATTGAACCCATGGCTTCATGCATTCTAGACTAGTTCTCTACCACTAAGCCACATTCCCAGCCCAGTCTGAATGTCTTTATATCAAATTTATGTATATACATTAAAGCTCACTAACCTTTTATTACATATAGGATAGTAGTAACTATCTCAGAATGTCATGAGAATATTTGATGTTCTCAGAAATGACAGCTGTTACTAGATAATCATCTTCCAAACTTCTTTTTTCAGAAACAGATTCAACAGTACAGAAAGAACATAGAAACCAGACACCTGCTCCACCTGCAACTCAAACTTCTGCTCCCTCTAAGTACCACCGAACACGGTCTGGAGGAGCCAGGGATGAGCGATACAGATCAGGTACGAAGGAATTGCAAAATTACCAGATGATTACTGACTGCATGAACTTTTATGCTGAGAACTATATAAATGATCAGTGTGGCTTTTTTCCTTTGTGGTACCAGAATGCTTATATTAATTTACTCATCAGTAATTTATTTAGTATTTATTATATGTCAGATATTACATTCTATGTTTGTTGACTGTATAGCATTTCTTTTTGTTTTGTCTTTTCTTTTCTTTCCTTTTTTTTTTTTTTTTGCTGGTCCCGGGGCTGAAACTCTGGGCTTGAAACCTGTCCCTGAGCTCCTTATGAGCTTAAGGCCAGCACCCCTACCACTTGAGCCACAGCACCACTTCCAGCTTTTTCTGTGATTAATTGGAGGTAAGGTCTCATGGATTTTCCTGCCTAGGCTGGCTTGGAACTGAAATCTTCAGATCATCAGCTACTTGAGTAGCTAGGATTTTAGGCGTGAGTCACCAGTGCCCAGCTTGTATAGCATTTGGTGTGTGTGCGCACACTAGTCCTGGGGCTTGTTCTCAGGGCTCAGGGCCTGGGCGCTGACTTTGAGTTTTTGGTTGTATTTAGTTTTGCTCAAGATTAGTGCTCTACCACTTGAGACATGGCTCCATTTCTGACTGTGTGTATGTGTGTGTATGTGTGTGTGTGTGTGTGTGTGTGTGTGTGTTTAATTGGAGATAAAACTTTTGAGAGCTTTCTTGCCAAGACTGGCTAAACCTGATCCCCGCCTCCTGAGTATCTAGGATTACAGGCATGAACCACTGGTGCCCAGCCATTGACTATACAGCATTTCTACTCTCAAGGAATTTAAGATGCAGAAGAGCCAAACAAGTACAAAGGCACTCTGAATAAATAAGTAAATAAGAAAGTGGGGGCTGGGAATATGGCCTAGTGGCAACAGTGCTTGACTTGTATACATAAAGCCCTGGGTTCAATTCCCCAGTACCACATATATAGAAAATGGCCAGAAGTGGTGCTGTGGCTCAAGTGGCAGAGTACTAGCCTTGAGCAAAGAGAAGCCAGAGACAGTGCTCAAGCCCTGAGTTCAAGCCCCAGGACTGGCCAAAAAAAAAAAAAAGGAAAAAGAAAGTAGGTAATTACAGTTGTGTGGGATGGTAGTGGGAGAATTTAGTGCAGCATTGGAAAAAGTAAGTGTTGCACAGCTCTTTGTTCACTAGTCCCTTAACTAATAGAGCTGGAACAAAAACTTGCAATGAAAAATGTAAAACTTTTAAAATTGTTATAACAAGACGATGTACAGAAGGGTTCGCAATGAAATTTTAAGTTAGTAAACCATTCAATCTTATTTCTTCTAGCCCAGAAAGTACTCCTGGGAGGGAGAAGTCAAGTGCTATGCTTGGCCATGAGAGTGTTCCATGTCTACCAGCACTGGAGTTGCCACTCTGGTGGCTAGAGCTAAATCTAGAGCTCTAGTAGGAAATGAGATGTAGCAGGTCATTTCCTGTCCACTGTGCCAGGAGTTGTCCCTGCACTACATTTCATAAGTTGCAGAATTAAGTGGAAAGACCAACTGGAGTATTATTTTACTCTTCCCAGAGTTTTGTCTCCCTTACATTAGCCAAGGTTACCATGACCTTTTCTTAAACTGCAAAATAAGAGTATAGATCACAGTCTCTCAGAACTGGTGAGAAGACCTGGTGAAGAGTTGCATCAGCTACTTTGTGAGCTGTCTTCATATGTATTTTCATACAGTGGAAGGAGCAGGTAGGAGCTATTCAGTCAGGGGAAAAAAGGAGGTTACACACTACACCAGAATTTTCCCTTGTACTTAAAACTAAGCAGCCATGGCAGACAGATGAGAAACAGCACCAGATAACTAGAGACAAAATTAATCCATAAAACTGAGAACTTAGAATGCAAAGGCCAGCAAGAAGTGGGAGATGAGGCTAGGGAAGATCAGAAACCAAATCTTGAGGAATCTTGAATTCCACTGGGATTTGGCAAAGTGGTACCCTAGTTGGATTTTTATTTGTTTTAGTAATTCATTCCAGCTGCCGTTTACCACAATTTCTGGTATTTTAGTGTTAAGAAGGAATTTTGGGAAAGGGAAGGACTGTAAGTAGTTAGTTATGTCTGCCTGATGCTGGTGGTGGCTTACATCTGTAATCCTAGTTACTCAGAAAGCTGAGATCTGAGGATCCCAGTTCGAAACCAGCCCATGCAGAAAAGACCCTGTGAGACTTTTATCTCTAATTAACCAATCTCTAACCACTCAAAAACTGAAGGTGGAACTGTGGCTCAAAGTGGTAAAGCACTAGCCTTGAGCAAAAGAGCTCATATCACCCATGCCCTGAGTTTAAGCCCCACAACCCACCAAACAAAATACTTTTGCCAGGTGCTAGTGGCTCATACCTAATCCTAGCTACTCAGGAGGCTGAGATCTGAGGATTGTGGTTTGAAGCCAACTTGGACAGAAAAGTCCCCTTGAGATTTATCTCTAATTAACCATTAAAAACCAGAAATGGCACTGTGGCTCAAAGTGTGGAGCACTAGCCTTGAGCACAAGAGCTCAGGGATAGCGCTAGGCCTTGAGTTCAAGCCCCACAACCACTCCCCCTCCCCCCAAAAAAGTTTTTAAGGAATGTCTTAGAAGGAGGTAAGCACATTCCATTCCAAGCTTCTGTGTGTTGCCTGATACCCAAGCCTGGTTTCTTAGTTACCAGTGTTGCTTCTGAGGCTGTTCCCATGCTTTAACCAGCACAGAGGGATTTTTAGCTTTTATTATTCATCCCTGGCTTTCTGAAAGTTTTATCTCCCCCCAACCCCCCGGCTTTTCTTTCTTTCTCATATATTTGTGTATGTATGATAGCATACATAAATAGAATAGAATTTAAAAGAAAATCTCTGTGTCCAAGATGATCACATACAAAAAACACTTTGTGAGCTCATCTGGCAATGTTGTTTTGACTTTTACTTACAGAAACCTAGCTGTGGTCTCTAGTCCCTGTTCTTTTGTAGCAGTGCTTTCAGATTATCCCAGTTACTAGAATTTATGGTCTATGAATCAAATATTTGGTTAGGTGCAAGAGTGCTGATTTAGTAGTAAAGTTTGGATATTTATTTGGGGCGAAGAGTGCTAGTGAGAGCAGAAAGAAGGGGTGAAGTAGAAAAGAAAAGATGATTTCCTAAAAACATCTGAAGATATTGAAAACTATGAAATTTTTGTAGTACTGTCATGAGGGGAACATGGAAGAGGCATGCAAGC
This sequence comes from Perognathus longimembris pacificus, assembly GCF_023159225.1. Lineage (NCBI taxonomy): Eukaryota > Metazoa > Chordata > Mammalia > Rodentia > Heteromyidae > Perognathus > Perognathus longimembris. Next base: position 53,637,911 of record NC_063161.1, on the reverse strand, counting down.
TGGGTGCCAGTGGCGCACACCTTATTCCTTGCTACTCATAGAAGACTAAGATCTGAGGATAATGGTCCAAAGCCTGCCCAGGCAGGAAAGCCCATGAGATTCTTGTTTCTAATGCCAGAAAAGCTGGAAATGGAACTATGGCTCAAGGCAAGTGATAGGCTTGACACCACCCCCCCCAAAAAAAAAAAAAATTCCGAGACAAGTTCAAGCTCCAGTACCTGGGATGGGGGGAAAGGCATGCAAGCATTGGTCTGGAGGTGAAAAACATCACACTTTTCAATGTATTAGGTACTGCTCAACTAAGTATCACGTAAAACCCCAGTATATTGGAGAAATTAATGGTCTCTAGTGTCTCTGAACCAGAGACTTAAGTTGTAGAAGTTGAGAGCTGAATTTCCGCCTTTCCCTTGCTCTAACCTTCATAGGAAAGGTTGTTTACATGGCACATGCAAAAATAGCATAAGGACATAGGACATGCTTAGTAACACTTTAGAGTAAAGTGATGGTACCGAGAAAGGATTTAATAATGCTGGTGTCTATAGCTTGAAAAAGCTTTCATTTTATAGAGGCTTCCTAATACTTATAACATTTCAAATATCATAAGTTTATATTTATTTGGAGTTCTTATCATCCAGCCTTATTCGGTTCTTGATGCTTAACAGTAGGGAAGTCCTACATTTCAGATATACTACATATTTTTAGTACCTCTTTTTCTATTACTAGACACATATGGAATTGCTAAGTGTAGAATTAATGCATAAGATTGAAAACGAGGGCTGGGAATATGGCCTAGTGGCAAGAGTGCTTGCCTCGTACACATGAAGCCCTGGGTTCAATTCCTCAGCATCACATATACAGAAAAAGGCCAGAAGTAGTGCTGTGGCTCAAGTGGCAGAGTGCTGGCCTTGAGCAAAAAGCCAGGAACAGTGCTAAGGCCCTGGGTCCAAGCCCCAGGACTGGCCAAAAAAAAAAAAAAAGATTGAAAACGATCTTTCTGTAAGCCATTCTGATAACTCCTTTGATGTTAATCTCTTGAGAAATTACCCTCCCCAAACAAATCAACAATGAAACAAAAAAGGACTTTCAAGGAGTATTTGTATCACCTTCTTCAGCTCAAACATAGTGCCAGAAAATGATATCCAGCTTCCACCTGCTCCTGGCAGTGAAACCCAAAGTCAGCTTTGTCTGGGGTCTGAACTTCGGAAGTGATTTCTTTATCAAAGATCAAGATGAATTGTATGCCGGTGAATGAGTCAAATCCAGTTAAGAGGGCTGCCTGTTCTTATCAATGGGAGTCTTTGCTAATAGAGTAACTGTGAACATCTTTTCTATGGATAAAGTTCTGCCACGTTAGAAAAACAGTTGCGTGATTAGATTTGTTCAGGATCGGATGCTATAAATACTTGGGGCATGGAACAGCATACTCCATAATTATTAATTATACAGATGTTATGGGCTTCCTAAGGCTTTATCAGTATGAATATTCCCCAGGTTTGTCAAGTTTTCTATTGCATGTTTCCTGTCATATTTAATTTTTTTTGTAAATGTACTTTTTTTTTTTTCTTCTGCTGGTCTCAGGGCTTGAACTCAAGGCCTGGATGTTCTCCCTGAGCTTCTTTTTACTCAAGGCTAGCACTCTACCACTTGAGCCACAGCTCCACTTTTGGCTTTTGCTGAGTAGTTTATTGGAAATAAGACTCTTACAGGCTTTCCTGCCTGTCTCACGGGCTGGCCTTGAACCACGATCCTCAGATCTCAGCCTCCTGAGTAGCTAGGAATTCACACATGAGCCACCAGTACCCAGCAAAATGTACAATAGTAAATCATGCAGTGCAAGCCCTTGATTTGCTGTCAGTCTGTTACTGAGAAAGTGCTTTTCTTCAGTGTAATTGTCATTTATTTCCTAAAGAAAGCTAAGAACCGTTTCTTCTAGTTTGACATTATGGATGTCTTCTATTTGATAATGACATAAATTCAATAAAGTATGGCAATCCTGATTCTACCAAGTAAACCTTTGGGAATGCTAAAATTGTGTAATAAATAAAATACAGTAAAAATTATTTTGTTTAAAACCTCGAAAATGGCACAGTGGTCTTAAAGTGAAAGCTAAAAGTGGTATGTGGTGGTACATGCCTGCAATTTTAGCACTTTATGAGTTTGAAGCAGGAGGATCACAAGTCTCACGCTAATCTAGGCTACAGAGGGAGACCCTGTCTCCCCCCATAAAAAGTTATGGTATGATAATTTAGCAATGGCTTCCTTTTGTACCAGTACTAGGGCTTGAACTCAGAGCCTTAATTAAGTCTGGTAGGTCACAGAAGCAAACTGAACAGCTGGGAAATCCTGTGAGAAAGAGAAGAACTACAAGATCTTACCTTGAAGTTCAAAGATTTTCCTTCTTTCCAAGTCATTGCCACTTACATGACTCCGCTCTATGTCCTACAATTTCTTGACGTGGAGTTTAAAGTTCCGAAAGAAGGATTTGATTGATCCAATCTCTCTAAAGGCACATTTACAAAGCACTGAAAGTCTGGAAGGGTGGGTAGGATGTAAACTGAAGCCCTTCCTAGACAGGAAGAAATTGTGAGCTGGAAAGTCACTTTGGTTGTTTTCTCTCAGTAGGACCCCGTAAGAGGTTCTTTAAAAAAAAGAGAAAAGAAAAGGGAAGAGAGGGGCTGGGAATATGGCCTAGTGGCAAGAGTGCTTGCCTCCTACACATGAAGCTCTGGGTTCGATTCTCAAGCACCACATATATGGAAAACGGCCAGAAGGGGCGCTGTGGCTCAGGTGGCAGGGTGCTAGCCTTGAGCGGGAAGAAGCCAGGGATGGTGCTCAGGCCCTGAGTCCAAGGCCCAGGACTGGCCAAAAGAAAAAAAAAAAAGAAAAAGAAAAGGGAAGAGAAAAAAGGGAGGGAGGGAGAGGAAAGGAAAGGAAGGAAAATATACTACATACAACATGATCCTATTTTTTTAGAAATACCCAGTTAGGGGCTGGGGATATGGCCTAGTGGCAAAGAGTGCTTACCTCGCATACATGAAATCCTGGGTTCAATTCCCCAGCACCACATATACAGAAAATGGCCAGAAGTGGCGCTGTGGCTCAAGTGGTAGAATGCTAGCCTTGAGCAAAAAGAAGTCAGGGACAGTGCTCAGGCCCCGAGTCCAAGGCCCACGACTGGCCAAAACAAAACAGAAATACCCAGTTAGTTTGCAGTGAAAGTGGGGAATCAAGTTCTGTCACTATGATCATTTTCAAATTCCCATTAGACCAGAAAGTAGAGAGGAATTCTTTTGTGGCCAGAATCACAAACAAGTAACAGCTATGCTTGTCTCTTTTTAGGCGTCGCAGCCACGTTTTCTTTCAGACAGTTAAGCAAACACTAAGCTCCTGCATTGTTTTTTTTAATGATGAGTTTTTTTCTGGGCACTTGCTCAGGATGCATTTCATTACAGGTGAGATTCTGCCTGGCACTGATGCCCAGCACACTGTACTCCCTGCCCCATTGCAGTCAATCCCTTGTCTGGTGTGTAGCAGTTGCATAGTCATTACAGACTTCATTTTCCTCTTCTAAAATTATCCTTTATTTCTTTTGTTTCTATTTTTATTTATAATTGGTCTAAATCAAAAGGAAAATACGTAAATGCCATATATATGTTTTGGTGTTTGTGGGAGTCCTGGGGCTTGACCTCGGGGGCCTAGGTACCGTGCCTGAGCTTTTTTATTCAGGGCTAGTACTTGAGCCACAGCTCCACTTCCTATCTTTTTGTGTGTGTGTTTGGGTTGGTACTTTACTGGAGATTTGAGTTTCATGAGGGCTGGGAACATGGGTTAGTGGTAGAGTGCTTGCTTAGTATGCACGAAGCCCTGGGTTCAGTTCCTCAGCACCACATAAACAGAAAAGGCCAGAAATGACGCTGCATCTCAAGAGGTAGAGTGCTAGCCTTGAGCAAAAAAGAAGCCAGGGACAGTGCTCAGACCCTGAGTCCAAGCCCCAGGACTGGCCAAAAAAAAAAAAAAAAAAAGAGTTTCATGAACTTACCTGCCTGAGCTGTCTTTGAACCCCAATACTCAGATCTCAGCCTCCTGAGTAGCTAGGATTATATGCATGAGCTGCCAGCATCCAGCTTCACTTTACATTTCTTAACATTTGAGACAGTGATAACCTTAGGGCTCCACAGTATACAAGTCAGCATAAATGCAAATAAACATAATTGTTTAACTTTTCAGATATCCACACTGAAGCAGTTCAAGCTGCACTGGCAAAACACAAAGAACAGAAAATGGCTTTGCCCATGCCTACCAAAAGACGGTCCACGTTTGTCCAGTCTCCTGCAGATGCCTGCACACCTCCTGGTAGGTTTATCAAAACCCTTTCTCTCTGATGGTTATTGTCTTGATGTTCCTTAACTAAGGTCTTTCCTCTTTCTTCTGAGGTAGGAACAGAAATTCTCCACATTGTCAGAGGGTGACAGGTTTTGAGTATCACTTTACAAACAACATAGAAAAAGAAGCCTTAAGCTAGGCACCTATGGCTCACACCTGTAATCCTAGCTACTCAGGAGGCTGGGATTTGAGGATCTCAGTTCAAAGCCAGACTGGGCAGAAAAGTCCATGAGCCTCTTCTCCAATTAACCAACTAAAAGCCAGAAGTGGTGCTGTGGCTCAAGTGGTAGAACACTAGCCTTGAGCACAAGAGCTCAGGGACAGTGCCCAGGCCCTAAGTTCAAGCCCTAGGACACACACACACACACAGCCTTAAAAATAGTTATTAAAACCAAGCCAAACCAAACAAAAAACCTCCTGCCTTCTGAATCTTTACTTTTGCCTTGCTGTAACCTCCATACTCATGTTGTCAAATTAGGTAATCATAAATGCAGCCAAAGGTTCTGTTGTGATGAAATTGCTGTTTTCATGGCCACCCAAAATGTGATCTGCAACCACATGCTGAACCCACCTCTTCTACACCAGATGCTTCCTCTTAGAGCAGTGGTAGCAGTGGGTAGTTCTGGGGCAGGATCTCTGTCACTGAAGATTTCAGGGGTGTGCTCATGCAAATTTGAAGTAGATCTGAACTTACACATAAATATGTTTGTTATTATATTTATTTGCATGCTTACACGTATTTTTAAGAATTGCCTTTCTATAATGAAGTGAAGAAATCACTAGGAACTGGTTTTCCATCTCCATTTACCAGACACAGAATCTTTACTCCTAAACTAACCGTGAGTTATAAATTCATTTAAGAAGCAATCAGCTGGGGCCTGGTGGCTCATACCTGTAATCCTATCTACTCAGGAGGCTGAAATCTGAGGATCAAGGTTCTAAGCCAGCCCAGACAGGAAAGTCCCTGAGACTCATCACCAATTAATCACCAGAAAACCAGAAGAGGCACTGTGGCTGAAGTGGTAGAGCACTAGTCTTGAGTGAAAGAGATCAGGGGACAGCACCCAGGCCCAGAGTTCAAGCTTCACAACCAACAACAACAAAAAATGCCCAGGGATAGTGCCCAGGCCCTGAGTTCAAGCCCCACAACTGACCCCCCCCCCAAAAAAAAAAAAAGCAATTCGAACATCTTTGTTTTCTTGTCTGTTTTTTTTTTTTTAAAGAAACTTTTAGAAATTGGGTTTTTTTAAATATCAAATCCCAGACAAGAACTTGGTATATAGCCTCTGAAATTAAAGAGTAAATCTTATTTCAGAGCTACAGTATAGTGTCTGTCTCTACTGCTGTGTTACTTTCAGTGAAATCTTTGGAAAAAATTTCTTCATACTGTTTTGGCCTGCTGTGTCTTTGGGGAGATTCCTAGAAAAGTTGTATTGTGGTTGAATTTTGTTCACAGCTGACATATTGTTGAGTTATTAATACTTATACAGGCTCATCTTAGTGGTTTTTTCCTAGGTTTTGACTAACATCTCAGAGAATTTGGGTGTGCTATGGGCTTCTTAATTGTGTGTGCTCTTTTTTTTTCACATCCATGGTGCTGTGGTGTCAATATGTTTGAAAGAGAAATAGCTCTGTGGCTTCAAGTGTTTCTCAAAATGTAACACAGGCTACCTCTAGCAGACCATCACAATAAGGCATTTTGTAGTCTGTAATGGTGCACGCTCCAAACCCACTCATTCAGAATCTTGGATGGGTTCCCTTACACATTAGAACAGCCCAAGTTGGGTCTTCATAGACAAAGAAGGCTCTCAGTTTTGTAGTCATTCCTTGTTGGCAGATTCCACTACAGAGTGACTGAGGGTTCAATTGCAGTAAGTGGCAAAGGGGAGGGAGCAACGTGACATGAAATTCTTAGAAACAACCCTCTCCAAAGCTCTATTAAAGCAATGCAGTTTCAGAGAAAATAGGCTGCTCTCACAGCTTTGGGTTAAATGTGAGAGTACAGCAAGGGATCTGGAGAATGCTCAGAAGGAATGGAAACCATTTTTATCCGCCTTTTGAAAAGTCACTGCCTGAGGGGAACTTACTAGCTCTTGAAACAAATCACAGCTGTTCATTGCTGAATGAGACCATAGTCCTTTGGAACTCACTACAGGCATAAGTATTTCTTCTTTTCCTTTCCTCCTTTCTTTTCCTTAGTTCCTTTCTCCCTCTCCCTCCCCTCCAGGAGTGCGCATGTGTGCGTGCATGCGTGTGTGCATGCGTGCATGCTTGTGTGTGTGTATGTGTGTGTGTGTGTGTGTGTGATGTTACTGGAGCTTGAACTCCAGAACTCCAGGGACACTGTCCCTTAGCTTTTATGCTTAAGGCTGGTGCTCTGCCACTTGAGCCACATCTCTACCTTGGGCTTTTTTGTGGTTAATTACAGATAAGAGTCTCAGAGAGCTTCCTGCCTAGGCTGTCAAACCAAGGTTCTCACAGCTTCCTGAGTAGCTAGGATTATAGGCATGAGCCACCAGAACCCAGCTGGAGTCTGTATTTCTAAACTCTCCTGTCTTTCTCCATCCCTTGCCTAAGAGAGATATAGATGTATGTGTTCTTGATCATTTTATGTATTTTAATAATTTTGCGATTGCAAAGGTACAGCCTTTTCTCCTAAGACTTGTATTTCTCAGAGCAGAGTAATAATGGTTTCCTATCCCTTTATATTCCATTCTGAGGATCGCTGAATAGTATTTGAGAAACCTTAGGCTGCTGCTTAGGGACTTGTGTTTTGGCAAGTAGAAGAATTTGCTACCAACCAGAGGACTTTGCCTAGCAGTTTTCTGACACAGTTCCCATGTGGCCAAGATCTCAGTGCTCTAATTCAACAATTTCCACATGACTAGGACAAATACCTTGCACTAGTGAGGAAATTTGGGGAGGACAGTATCTTCAGGCTTCTGTTAACACCTTTCATTTTTGCTGGTGGAATTTGCTGTTTTCACATTCGAATTTAGGATTCCATTCCCTCCACCAGCTATTTCCTGTTCTGGTTGCATTTTAAGCCAGCATCTACTAGCATGCTTTGACTATCAAACTCAGAATTGTCAGATAGGATTTATCTCACATGTTTACACTGATAATGCAGAACACTCAACTTTAGAAGAACACTGAGATTGCTGCATTCAAGGGATGGAGAGAGGAAGAGAATTGACATTATTATTTGCTCTTGACACTTTTAAAAAAGTTACACCTGACCAGCTCTAAAAATGACATAAGAAAGATTTGCTACATTTGCAGAGGAAAATTAATCTAACATTTCACAATATTTTCCTCGTCTCTTTTTATATACTGAGAGGTTATGTTTCAGGTCAAGGCCCTTACTCTTCACGTGCTGGCCTGTGTGACCCTCACTCTGGGATAACTCATAGAGTGCACTGGCCAGTCAGTGTCTTTCCCTTATTGGGAGGTGCTTAACACAGACTTGCTTGATTTACTCAACTGAGGAATCTTAGAGTGACTTTAGGAGGGATTTAACAAAAACGATTAAGGAGTAAAACACATCGCAAATTCTGCCTTTGTTTATAGTATCATAATTTAGAAACTATGGCAAACTCTTGGCATGCGAAAGAATGTGTCTCTTGTTACATAAAGCACTCTTAAATAATAAGATGTCACTCAACCCAGAATTTGTGTAGTATTGCTGTGTACACCAATTTCTATTGTGGATTGGAAAATTTCAGTTCTCTTAAGTTGGTAGCCATCTGTGGTCCTTTTAGTGCCTGTAGCTTTTTCAGTCTTTTAAACTGCTTGAATTACTGCCATGTAGTTCTCTTTGTGTGCTGAAATCAATGTCATGAGGCAATTACCTCAGCTCTTTCTTTGTAGGGGTTCTTTGTGTAACACTATTACTCATTCATACAGAAAAACAATGCAAAACTACAGCATTTATTTTTCCCCCCTGAGCTTTTACTGCACCCTTGTGGACTTATTTACTGTACTGAAAGTAGACAGACAGACAAGCAGATAGACTACGTAACAACATTAAAGCATAGTGTGCTGGTCACCTGGCCTGGGTAGAAAGAAGCTTAAATGTTGATATCTCCCATCACACAAAGCCTTGCTTGAGAAAATTGACATTTTTCTGTGTGGCAGCACCCTATCTCCTATTTCTCCCTGTTCTTCCTTCTATTGGGATTTTTCTTTTTCATTTGCTCTTTGAAGCTTGTACTTGGAATCATCTGTTTACCTTCCCAGTTGAAGAAGCATGTTATATAGTGGCTGTTAGGATGAGACTGTCGTTTCAGTGGATATTACCTGTTTTTCTAAAGTAATGTCTGAACCTTATTTTGATATCAGCTGTATGAACCTAGTGGCAGGAACTATCTTCTAGGGTCTTGTCTAATTTCTCTTCCTCCAATTGTGCATACTCACTCTTAAGATGTTACTGGCCTTTTACCAGACATCATTTTCACCTTTAGAAAGCTATTGTGGGGCTGGGGATATGGCCTAGTGGCAAGAGTGCTTGCCTCGTATACATGAGGCCCTGGGTTCGATTCCCCAGCACCACATATACAGAAAACAGCCAGAACTGGCGCTGTGGCTCAAGTGGCAGAGTGCTAGCCTTGAGCAAGAAGAAGCCATGGACAGTGCTCAGGCCCTAAGTCCAAGCCCCAGGACTGGCAAAAAATAAAATAAAATAAAATAGAAAGCTATTGTGGCTTTTTTTTCCCCTTTCCAGCTTTATTGAGTTAAAAACTGATAACATAAACAACACTTTTGGTGTGGGGAGGAGAGGGAGGTAGGTGCTGACGTATAAGCCCAGAGGCTCACAAATGCCTTAAATGTCAACAACACATATTTAAAGCCATGAAACTATGATCATGGTTAAAGTAAGGAACATTTCCACACCTTCTTAAATTTTTGGTAATGCTTCTCCTGCCTCTCCCCACCCTTATCCCCAGGTAAACATTGGTCTGGTTTTTTGTTTGTTTGTTTTTTGTTTTGCCAATATATTCTGCTTTTCTGGAACCTTAACATAATAGAATCATATTGTTTTACTTACCCTTTTGCAGTTTCTAAAATTTGGCATAAATATTTTGAGATTTATCCATAATGTGCGTCACAACAGTGCTTCATTCATTTTTATTGCTGAGTGGAAGCCCACCACATTTGTGCACTGTATTTGATCTATACATTCATTTGTTGATGGGTTTTGGGGCCATTTCTCGTTTTTAGTTGTCTGTTACAAATGAAGCTCCTATTAACTTTCAGGTACCCTTCTTTTTTAGTAAACTTTTAGTGTGCTTTCCTTTCTCTTGGTTAAATACCCAAGAGTACATTGGATAGATATGTAGAAAGTACTTAAAATTTTTTATATAAAAATACACTTTCCACTGAGAAGAATCATTTCTATGCACGTGGCTAAGACATATTGCTATTAGCAGTTAGAACACAATACAATTCAACACTTTTTCTTCCCTTAAAACAGACAACCTAATTGTTTATGTTTTCTGATTGCTTACAAATGGATTATAGGCTTCTGGTGACCAGTATTAAAGGATCCTGTGTTTAAATCATGCCAGGTTGCAAATTACAGGACAAACCATATTTTCAAAGTTGTTTCCTGTTATGTAGACATGGTTATCATATACAAGAACTTAGGAAAATATTTTGGTTACAATGGATAGCAGTTTGAATTCATGTTTAACCAGAGCTCCATCAGTAAGAAATGAACTGAATTTCTATTAACACTGATCATGCCAAAATTTCTATAGATTGTAGCAATTTTCTAAGTGAGTCTTGCCTTTCTGTTAATATAAGTCAATTATACAAAGGGACTTCATTATGATATTTACATACGTACATATAGTCAAACTTACAGCTTCTGTTGTTCTTTTTTTTCCCCTCCCTCTTTCTCTAAGCTACCAAGTAATAATATAGAAACATCTCATTTTATGTATTTATTTATTTAACAAAGATGTAGTTCCAGAAAAATGTAGTGTACTCAAGAGGCTGAGAAAAGAGGATCCTGTATTCCAGGCTGTATAGCCAGCCTGGGCTACATCATGAGACTGTCTCAAAAAGAAAAGAAAAGATATAGTTCCAAGGCTTACATTTTGTGTGAATTTAACACGTGATCATCTTGAAGCCTTGCCCGGCCAGTTTTGAGTCTGAGCTTGCTCAGGAAGAGTTATTCTTAGCAACCACAATTCTCAAGTTGCATGATTATCTTTGTATAGTTTTCTGCTACAGTTTTCAGCCCATTGCTATCATCTTTACCTTCATGTTCTTATGAAAGAACTAGTAATTTCAATTATTCCTAAGGCAAATTTCAGACACTGTTACATATCAAAAAGAAACGCCCTTTAAACTGTTCTCCTAGGAAGAAAGGAAAGCTGACTTTAATTGGCCATCTGCTGTTTGCTGGGGCTGCTGTGTGTGCTCTTTCATGGCCTCCCACTGTAGTCACCATGAAGATGGACTTGCTTAGCATGGCCATTAGCAACTCTGTGCTGCCTCCTCCTCCTGTCCAGCAGATCTTCCATCACTATGGATTTTGCATCCAGTGCTTTGGTTTCATATATGCCTTGTCTATTGTATTGCCACATTTTCTCACACACTATTTCTCTCTTCCTGCTGCTGCTCTCTGCCTGCCCTGGACCCCATAACAAATACCTATTTTCAATCCAAACCCTATGGGAGTAGAGGCTGTGTTTTCCTACTTATTACGATGTTATTCCTGCCAACTACTGTAGCACTTTGTCTCTTTGTTGAGTGGGCAAACAAGCAAATTATCTCAGCAAATGGGTCACTTTAACCCTTAGTCACAGAGCTGATAAAGTAGTAAGCCCCAGAGTTCAAGTGACAGACCGACACCAAAGCCAAAGCCATATAACTACACGAAGCTGTTTCATAGCTGTGAGTCATTAAACACTCTGAGGAGGGATGGAAGGTAAATTAGGTAATTGAGCTGAAACAGTACACCTAATTGCATAATTGATCCACTACAGAAACATAATGAAACCAATTTTCCATAAACCTAATCAAGAAAATTTAAAAATTGAATTACTTTGATTTTAGACTTACACAAACTAAAATGCTGCCATGAAGGCAGCTTGCAAATAATCCACAGGCGTTAGTGCAATTCTGATATGTATTACTCTGAAAATACTTTTTTCTTGGTGTTTGATTCATCTGCCCCATTGGGCCTACCCCTCCTTTTTTTGATTTACAAAGATAAGAATCTTCTTCCTAAAGTGCAGTTGAAATGATAAAATATTGTCTGGAAAATAGACAAAATGCTTTCCAGATATGGTTACTTTTCTTTTTCTGTATTTTCCTTTAAGGATCCTGCCCCCTTTTTCCAGTTTTGGGATTGAACTCAGCCATGTGTTTGCTAGACAAGCTCTCTACCACCTAGCTGTGTCCCTAGTCCTTTTGTTTCTAGTTTTTTCTTAGACAGGGATCTTGCTTTTACCTAGGCAAGATTGAGATCAAGATCTTCCATCTCTGCTTCTGGAAAATAGCTGGGACCACAGGCATGTGCCACCACCATCAGCTTTATTCTTGAGATAAGGCCTTGCCAACTTTGCCCTGGCCCACCTAAAACCACTGTCCTGTCTCCCAAGTAGCTAGGATTGAAGGTGTGTGCAACCACACCCAGCTTAGCCCCTCCTTTTTTATTATAAAATTATTTTTCTTTTAAGGAGCCACCGCCTTGCTTTATCCTTTTGAACAAGTCATCATTTAACCACCCGCCTCTTTTCTCCTCCTGTACCTCCTCACAGTGTTTGCTCTATTCATATGGAAGTACTTAAAAACCTGGACTAAAATTTTACTCCTGTGAAACCTGTTGCTCACCCCATTTCTTAGCACATGTGTTCTACTCCTTGGACATGTGTCTCCTATACCATAACTGCAAGCCATTTTAGAACGCATACTGTCTTAGGCACTCATATTTATCATAACCTCTAGGAGCTGATATATTTCCCAGCACATATTATACTATTAAGAAAAATAAAGTCACATCTTAGCTGAGTGCCAGTGGCTCAGGCCTATAATCCTAACTACCCAGGAAGCTGAGATCTGAGGGTTACAGTTCAAAGCCAGCCCAATCAGAAAAGTCTATAAGACTCTTATTTTGAGTTAACCACTCCCCATAAAGCCAGAAGTGGCTCAAGAGATAGAGCTCTAGCTTTGAACACAAAAGCTAGTTCAAGCTCCAGGACCAACACACACACACACACACACACACACGCGCGCGCACGCACACGCACACGCACACGCACACGCACGTCCTGTTCTTGGGCTGCAGATGTCCTTCAATATGAAGTAATAATAAATTGGCAATAGTACAGAGCAATAAAAAATATTTATAATGCTGGGTATTGGTGGCTCATGTCTGTAATCCTAGCTAACTCTGGAGACTGTGATCTGAGAATCAAGCTTCAAAGCCAGCATGGGCAGGAAAGTCTGTGAGACTCTTAACTCCAGTAAACCACCAGAAAAATGGAAGTGGTGCTGTCGCTCAAATTGGTAGAGTGCTAGCCTTGAGTACAAAAGTTCGGGGACTCCAGGTTCAAGTCTGATGACCAACCCAAATAAATAAATGAACAATATGTATTTGTATATCCTTATATCTGTATCATTATTTTAACGGTCTTGCTTGGGCCTATAGAATTCGACTGTTAGATTGTGTTTTGTGTTTCAGATTCCCATGCTGCCTGCTCAGAATTTTTCCAACCCTGTATGTCTGGTTCTTTGAACTGAAGCATGACATTGGTCAACAGTTTCACCTGAATTAGAGAAAAGTTTTCTGTAGAACAAATTACAAGACTTTTACTTTTTTTTCCTGCTAATACTGAGATTTGAATGTAGGGTCTTATATTCTCTGCTCAGCTTTGTTTGCTCACAGCTGGATGCTCTTACCACTTGAGCCATGCTTCTAGTTTCCACCTTTGGCCAGTTATTTAAGAAAAGTCTTGAGGATTTGTCTGCCCAAGCTGCCTTTGAACTTCAGTCTTCATCTTCCTGAACTTCATCTTCCTGAGTTTCTAGGATTATAGGCATGAGCCACTGGTACCTGACCAAAAATTTCAATTAAAAAAAAATTTGAATGGAGCTAAGAATGTGGCTCAGTAATAGAGTACCTGGCGTGGTCAGGCCTTGGGTTCTATTAGCAGCACAAAAACAAATAAGAACTAATAAATAAATGAATTCATTCCAAAAGATCACAAATTATAGCCACTCCCAGTCATTTAGAAGGTCTTGGCCCACATCAGACCAATGCCCCCTTTAACTTGTAGCCCTGTAAGCTCAGTTTCAGATTTCTTTCTTCCTCAGCCTTTGCTTCCTTAGATTTGGTTGAATTTTCTTTTCTTTTTTTTCAAACATGCTTTTCTAATTTATACCTTATTTTTCTGAAGTCAGAGCCATGCTAAATACAGGCATCAGTGAATTTCTCACAGTTTCCTGACTGAGAAGTAAAGGGAAATCCAGATGCCGTGCGCTCCCCTGTCCTATTTTGGAAAACTTACTTATGCCACACAACGGACCAGCTGCTTTTCTACTCAACTCTGAGGGCCTCTAGCCAAGTGTCTTATCCCCACTTCAGTTCCCTATCACCTCATCCACTGTTTGGTTTACATACACTTTTTATGAGTGTTAAGTTTTTATATCTCTATCTGATCATTTTCTTTTAAGTAGATATTAACAAAGACCGTAAAAATCAGTATGAAAACCTGTTAGTTCTCTCATGAAGAGACTGAGGAAGATAGGTATTTTTGTACTTCAATTTTATTTAAATGTAAGTGGATAAACCAGAAGAATTTATGCATTAATTAAGCTCAAAACAGGAAAATAGTGAAGTTAAATGTGTTTTTAAAAGAATACAACATAAAATGACCTTCAAAGTTAGTCTGTTTTATTTTACAGGTTTTAACCCCTAGATCTTTCTTGAGATAAAAAAAAAAAACACTCCACCTATTAATCTCACTTGAGAATGCTAATGTTTTGCTGGTGTCAACATCCAATGTGTGATCAGTGAGCAAGAATTCAAAGTCTCTGTTGTAGGCAGGATGGAGAACTTCTTTTTTTCTAATTCCACACAGACACGTCTTCGGCCTCTGAGGATGAAGGCTCTCTGAGACGCCAAGCTGCGCTCTCTGCTGCCTTGCAACAGAGCTTACAGAATGCCGAGTCCTGGATCAACCGTTCTATTCAGGGATCGTCCACTTCTTCATCCGCATCTTCTACGCTGTCCCACGGAGAGGTCAAAGGAACCAGTGGGTCTCTAGCTGATGTATTTACCAATACTCGAATAGGTAGGAGCTGGATCTACCCAAGAAACCCAAATTATATTCTATTTGGCACCCAGCATCCAGGAAACCGTTTGTGATTGTTTTAGGGTTTTCAGTATGGCCTAATATATATAATTAGCAGAGAACAGTTAATGAGGCAAAGAAGGAAACACCAGCAATACATTTGCTACAGAAATAGTAAGGGACCATCTACATTACTCATGCAGAGTGCTGTCTACCTGAAGCCATATCTGTTTCCATAAGCAATACTCAAGCTGCAAGACATAACACCAGTCTTAGGAGACATTTATTCCAGCAGAAAAAATATTTCATACATTAAAAGAGCTAACATATGTAGCATCTTACATATTCCCAAAATTGTTATCTATATTGTCAAAAATTATTAAACCTGAGCAAATTCTACACTTGCCAATATGAATGAACCTTTTTTTTCTTTAGCATGAAGACTGGATTTATTCTCCTTGCTGCTGTGGTATTGTTGCCTCTGGAATGTGCAGGCTGAGGACATTAGTACTCTGGGAGCTGCTGGCTGCCTGGGTGCTACTGTATGGAGTGTAGCTTTTGCTTGGCTCTGCTTTATGTTTTTATGTGATTTTTGTAAAAAAAGAGTTGTGATGTCTGCAGATAAAGATAATAGATGTCTGCTTTTGTTTAATAAGTCAGTACAAATTGCACTAAGTGATCTATGTTAATATTGTGTGTCTGTGATGTCTTTGCCTTTTTTTCTGGACAGTCATATTTTGGTGTCTTTTATCTTTATCACTTTACATAATAATTTTGATTTCTGAAAAGAACAAGTTGGAAAATTCTCCGTTCAAGTTTATGGTTTTTAAAGAAAATAGCCTGAGAGTGTGATTGTCCAAATAGAAAATAACTGATAACCAACAACTGACTACAGCTCTGCTCTAACCCACTCCCCTTCCCAGAGCGGCTGTCGTTGCTGTGTGTTCACCGCCTCTTCTTTCTTGGGGGTGTAAGCACCAGAGCCATGTCCCTGAGGTTTGATTTCTATATCTGTCTACAAGAGAGGCCTTCCACTGGTGGCAAAAAGAGGAAAAATAAAATAAAAGCAAAGAACTCTCTGGGTTTTTGTTACAGGGTAATTTATCTGACCACAGAGTTATTTTTCTGTTGCTTCTATGACACTGTAAAAAGTTATTGGTTTAGTTACAAAAAACATTCTACACAACATTATACTTTTCTGTGTTGTTGTTTCATTTTTTGGTGGTACTGAGATCTGAATCAGCCTCATGCTAGAAAGGCAGGTACTCTACCATTAGAACCACACCCAGCCCTTTTTTGCTTGAGTTACATTTTGCATAGAGCCCCACATTTTTGTTTGGAGCTGGCCTAAGACCATGACCCTGCAACCTATACCTCTCATGGCTTGTACTACCCTACCTAGCTTGTTGATTTGAAAAGTCACAGGAACTTTTTGATGAGGCTGTCCTCAAGACTATGATCTTTCTGATATCTGGCTACTGATTAGCCATTGTTACAGATGTGAACTACCACACCTAGATTCAACATTATTGCTTTTTGGTTGTTTGCTAGCAAAAGTAATTCATGTTCCCAATAGGAAAATTCAAAAGCTTAGGTCAAAAGGAATTTTAAAAAAAAAACAAAAAACCAACTATGATCTTCCACTCCTTATGGATAACACTTTAGTGAATGATCTAGATTTTATTTACATATGAATAGTAGCTTATCACAAACATCTTTCATATCACTGTGATTATGGGTTGGTTTTTTGTTGTTGTTTGTTTGTTTTGGCCATTCCTGGGACTTGAACTCTGGCCTGAACACTGTTCTTGGCTTCTTTTTACTCAAGGCTAGCACTCTATTACTTGAGCCACAGCACACTTCTGGCTTTTTCGAGGCAAGCTTTTTTATGTTTTGTTTTTTTATTTTTTTGGCCAGTCCTGGACCTTGAACTCCGGCCCGAGCACTGTCCCTGGCTTCTTTTTGCTCAAGGCTAGCACTCTACCACTTGAGCCACAGAGCCACTACTGGCCATTTTTTACATATGTGGTGCTGAGGAATCGAACCCAGGGCTTCATGTATACAAGCCAAGCAGTCTTGCTACTAGGCCATTTTCCCAGCCCCTCTTCCGGCTTTTTCCATATATGTGGTACTGAGGACTTGAACCCAGGGCTTCATGTATGCTAGGTAAGCTCTCTACCACTAGGCCATATTCCCAGCCCGATTATGTTTTTGTTTTTTATGCTTTTAAAGCATGCCATTGTCTGGCTATGCTTGCTTTATTTAGACATTCCCTTATTTAAGACACTTAAAGAGTAATTAGCTGGGCACTGGTGGCTCACACCTGTAATCCTTGCTACTAAATAGGCAGAGATCTGAGGATCACAATTTGAAGCCAGCCCAGGTAGGAAAGTCTATGAGACTCTTTTCTCCAATAAATTACTGAGAAAAAGCCAGAAGTAGCACTGTGGCTAGTGTATTATGTGGCTAGTGGTAGAGTGCTAGCCTTGAGCACAAACAGGCCCAGGAATAGCACCCAGGTCCCAAGTTCAAGCACCAGGATGCCCCCCCCCCCAATAAGTTTTCTGTTCTTAAGAAAACTTAGAAATGAACTTGCTTCAACATAAAATAGTGTGCATTTGATTATTACTTTGGGTGTATTTCTGTAAATTGAATTGCTAGGATAAGTAAAAATTGTCTTTAAATAGTATTTAATTGTTTAAAACTTAGTATATACTTGTAATATAAAAGGTATTTTTGTGATTTTCCACAATGCAGCACAGTACCTTTTGATCATATTTGCCCCCATCACCATATTCCTATTTCTGTCCCCTTCTCCCTTTTTATTGCTTTTGTTACTACGTTATGGCATGGAAGAGTATACTGAAATGTACATGTGTTAGTGTATTGCAAAATTCAACAGCTATCAAACTAGTAATTACAGAACTTTGAGGCATAGAAACTACTCCAAAATTGATTACATTTTTGGTAACATGACCCTATTGAGTGGGTCTCTTCCAACTTACATCATTCCCATTCTCTGTATCAAGAATCCTTTATTGGGCTGGGAATGTGGCTTAGTGGTAGAGTACTTGCCTAGCATGCATGAAGCCCTGGATTCAACTCCTCAGTACCACATAAACAGAAAAAGCCAGAAGTGACTCTGTGGCTCAAGTGGTAGAGTGCTAGCCTTGAGCAAAAGAAGCTCAGGGACAGTGCCCAGGCCCTGAGTTTAAGCCCCAGGACTGGCAAAAAATAAAAAAAAAAAAAATTCTTTTGTGAAGTAGTATACTGTAGCATTGTTTGACCTCTACTTAGAGCAGGAAGTACTTTGTCGCCAAGTATCTCCAAGTTCACTCTGTGTTATTTTGTAAAAACTGGGAGTGGACTTTGGTTTTATTCCAGATGAAAATTTGGGCACTCTGACCCACTCCCAAGACACTTTTTTTTGGTCTTAGATGGAGGGAAGGAGGAGCATTCCAGATAAACCACAATCATGAAGAAATATTCGAGACACCATGGAATAGTAGTAATCAGAATCTTGTTCACTTTGGTTCTATTTTGAAGTAATGATACTATTTTTTTTTTTTTTTTTTTGCCAGTCCTGGGCCTTGGACTCAGGGCCTGAGCACTGTCCCTGGCTTCTTCTCGCTCAAGGCTAGCACTCTGCCGCTTGAGCCACAGCACCGATTCTGGCGGTTTTCTGTATATGTGGTGCTGGGGAATCGAACCTAGGGCCTCGTGTATCCGAGGCAGGCACTCTTGCCACTAGGCCATATCCCCAGCCCCGATACTATATTTTTTATTATTTTTGTGACATTGGATTTCTAGCAACCTTTCTGTGTAGAAAAGTGACTACGTGATTTGTTCTTACTAAAGTTTCTCATCTTGATAATAATTTTGCGAAGCTTTGGTTTAATTTCTAATTTGTCCCCTTATCTCTTGCTAGTAGATTTTTTTTCCTTGGGAAAAAAATTTGGAGATTCTTATTTTTACTGCTATTGTCATAAAATTCTAAGTTTTGTTTTCTCCCCTCTTAGAGAATTTCTCTGCTCCCCCCGATGTCACTACAACTACCTCTTCCTCCTCCTCATCATCCTCATTGCGCCCAGCAAATATTGACCTGCCCCCTTCGGGAATAGTTAAAGGCATGCACAAAGGATCCAACAGGTCCAGCCTTATGGATACAGCTGACGGTAGGGCGTTCTTTTTGGTAGCTAAATAGGGGTGTAAATTAAAGTAGAATATTTCACATTAAAAACAGTACCTCGGGCTGGGGATATGGCCTAGTGGCGAGAGAGCTTGCCTCGTATACATGAGGCCCTGGGTTCGATTCCCCAGCACCACATATACAGAAAATGGCCAGAAGTGGCGCTGTGGCTCAAGTGGCAGAGTGCTAGCCTTGAGCAAAAAGAAGCCAGGGACAGTGCTCAGGCCCTGAGTCCAAGGCCCAGGACTGGCCAAAATAAATAAATAAATAAAAATAAAAAAAAAATAAAAACAGTATCTCATGACCAAAGGGTTCAGTAACTGCAGAAGTAGGTCACAGTTGGGAGCAGGCCATCCCGAGTGCTCCATTCTCTCTACATGTTCACACTCGGCTTGCAAAAGACACTGAACCAAAACCCAAGTCTGGGGAAAGAAAAGAATGCTACAAGAAGCTGGGTGCTGGTGGCTCACACCTGTATTCCTATCTACCCAAGAGGTTCAAAGCCAGCCTGGCCAGGAAAGTCCATAAGACTCTTATCCCCAATTAACCACTAGAAAATCAGAATTGAAGCTGTGGTTCAAAGTGGTAGAGCACTAGCCTTGAGTGAAAAAACTCAAAAGATAGCGCTCAGGCCCTGAGTTCAAGCCCCACAACCAGGAAAAAAAAAAAAAAAAGAATGTTAGAAGAGAAAGGGGAGCTTAGGTGAAACCTTTAGGTCATGTATGAATAATAACACTCTTTGTTCTCTTTTGTCACCAAATTTATAACTCATATATTTGTTACTATTTGGCAATTGAATTAGGAGTGTAGACAAAGGCCAAACATCATTAGAAAAGAAAGTTCCTACAAAAAGTGAGCAGTTTAAAATGTCCTTTAAATCAAAGTAAATTTTAACTGAACTTACCATTTTTTCCCTTATAGGTGTTCCTGTCAATAGCAGAGTATCCACAAAAATCCAGCAACTTCTCAATACTCTGAAACGACCCAAAAGGCCTCCCCTAAAGGAATTTTTTGTGGATGACTCTGAAGAAATTGTGGAAGGTAGTAGTAAAAATGCCAAAAATATATGCTCATTAAACAAATATTCTCTAGGCAATTAGTATACATCAAGTATATAAAGTTAGAGGATGAACAAGACAGTTCTTGGTTTAAAATTTCTCTGTTCTTTGTTCCCTAAGGATCATTTCTATTTTAGTTCTCAGATGAAGAGTGGTAAGAGGGAACGCAGCATAAGAAGCTCCGACAGATAACCTGGAACATAGAACTGCCTTGAAATATGTACTTTGAATTTAGGAATGATCCCAAGTACATAAATACTGTGTGTGCGCACGTGTGTGTGCTCACACACACATGCTACCTACCACATGCACTAGCACCAGCACTGCACACGTGCCAGTGCTGAGGCTTAAACTCAGAGTCTGGATGGGGTCACATGGCTTTTTCCCTCCAGGCTGGCACTTTACCACTTGAGCCACAGCTCCACATCAGCCTTTGGTGGTGGGTAATTGGAGATAAGATTCTTAGGGCCTTTTTTGCCTGGGGCTGGCTTTAAACCCTGATATTCAGATCCTCCTATTCTAGCCTCCTAAGTAGGTGGGATTACAGACATGAGCCACCAATGCTCAGCCCAATTACATAGTTTTAATTTATTTGTTTGTTTTTTGCCAGTCCTGGCGCTTGGACTCAGGGCCTGAGCACTGTCCCTGGCTTCTTTTTGCTCAAGGCTAGCACTCTACCACTTGAGCCACAGCGCCTCCTCTGGCCTTTTCTATATATGTGATGCTGAGGAATCGAACCCAGGGCTTCATGTATACAAGCCAAGCACTCTTGCCACTAGGCCATATTCCTAGCCCGATTACATAGTTTTAAAAGTTATTATGTTTGTCAGTTTTCTCTCAACTGTTTACCTGGGGTTTATTATTATTATTGCATAAGCTTTTCAGTAAATCATCCAATCAGCATATAAATATCTGCTTTCTACAAGACAGTGTGATATGTCATAGAAAATATTCGAGGGTATAACAGAATGCAGTCATTTCCTTCATATTGTGATTTAGACCAGTGCTAAAATATGTCTTTGTGGAAACTTAGGTTAGCCAATGTTTGTATTGGCAGATATGGCAGTTGAGTAAAGGGAAGAAAAAGTTTCTATCTGTGTGGTTAGAAATGGCTTCACAGATGAAGAGAGGTAATCAGCACTGTTTTATTTGTTCAGTCATTTAAAAAATATTTATGGATGAAATCATACTTTGTTTAGGAGTTCCTAGAGGACAATGGGAGGGAAATGAGTTATGAACCTTGAGAAGATGAGAGTGGCTGTATGAAGCTAGGTGATGATAGATCTGCCTAAGAAAGGAGGAGACAGACAAGACCCACAAGCTTACTTTTCTTAGATAAGCTTGGGAACTTTGTAGTTAGTTTTGTAACCGAAGATTAGTAGTAGGCTTTTATCACATCAGTCTGTTAATGGAATTAGGCACATTGGTAGACTAAATCTGTCTCGCCTTAGCCCCAGTATATATAGGGGGAAGTAAAAAGTAACCTGGCAGGCTGGACATTGATGGCCCAACCCTGGTCATGCTAGCTACTCAGGAGGCTCAGATCTAAGGATCACAGTTGAAAAGCACCAAAAGAGCCAGAAGTGGAGCTGTGGCTCAAGTGTCAGATTGATAGCCTTGATTAAGCACAAAAGCTCAGCGACAGTGCTCCAGCCCTGAATTCAAGACCCAGGACACACACACACATACACAAGCACACATATGTACATGTACATACACAGCAACCTGACATATGAGGGTAAGACAAGAGTCTGTTATTTAGGAGCTACTAAGCTTAATAACTGTCAACTCCATTTTTTTTTTCTTTTTGTGCTGGTCCTGGGGCTTGAACTCAGGGCCTGGGTGCTACCCCTGAAATTCATTTTTTTCAAGGCTAGCAGTCTACCACTTGAGCCACAGTGCCACTTCTGGCTTTTTCTGAGTAGTTTATTGGTGATAAGACTCTTGTGGTGACATTGTCCAAAAAGAAATGTACTATTTTTCCTAAGTTTTGTAGCTGTAACCCTCTGTGCGTAACCTTTATAATAACAATAAAAAAAATTTTTTAAGACTCTCACGGACCTTCCTGTCCAGATGGGCTTCAAATTGAACCACAGTCCTCAGATCTCAGCCTCCTGAGTAGCTAAAATTACAGGCGTGAGCCACCAGTGCCCAGCACTTGAAAGTCAGCATTTAATAGCAGGCATACTTAACACTTTGCATTGTCAGAACTGCTTACTTGGCTAATCATTACCTTTGAAAAAGAAAGATGCCAGTGAGTCTTTGGAAGTGTCAGAAGCGTGTGCCCAGAGCCTGCATTGAGGCCCAGAGGAGGATGGCAGTAATGTAGACATCTATGGCCAGAAGACTGTGCCTGCTGTGTATATAATATTTCCATAAAAATGAAACAATTTATTTAGAATCACCCACTCTTTCTTTATTTAAATAAACTAACTTTAGGGTTGATAATATACAAAAAGAAGGGTAGCAGAGGTTAGGGCAGCTAGTTGGGGAATAAAAGTATCTAATGAGTTTTATGTAAGAATGAATCAAGACATGTTAACTAAACTTATTTCCCAAATCTCTCATTAAGTTGTACATGAAAACACAATTTATTTCACATTTCATTTGTCCATCTACTATTCCTTCTTCCTTCTCCACCTCTCCCTTCTATGCCTCTTATCCTGTCTTCCTTTCACTTGGCAGATTTGTCTGCCCCTAAACTCAGCTGAGTCGTTCCTTCCTTCCAAGAGTGGCCTGCCTCGCTGTCCTCTCAGTGTGTTGCCACTGCTCATGTAATCTTAGCCTTTGCTCTGACTATGTGTTTGTGTTCCCCGCACACTCTAATACACTGCCAGAGCTCAGACTCACACCAGACACTTATTAGGCACAACAGAAATGTTATTGAAAAAAATGATATGTCGAGCACTTATTTTGTTTTGAGACAAGGCCTTGCTGTATAGCCAAGGCTGGCTTCTAACTCCCGTTCCTTCTGCCTCAGTCTCCCAACTCCTAGGATGGCAAGTTTGCATTGCCACACTTAACTTGTTTATTTTCTCAATATTTATCACATTCTGTTTATGTAATTGACAACTGCTAGGCTTTTTATTCCCTATGTAGTGATTCCTTCTATGACAATAGAGGATTTTTTTAATTACTTGAATAATTCTTGTTTGTTGTAGAAAAATTAAAAGGATTTTAGTTTTATCTGTACAAAAGAATATGAAACATTTTGGGCTGGGAATATGGCCTACTGGTAGAGTGCTTGCCTCATGTACATGAAGCCCTGAGTTTGATTCCTCAGCACCACATATATAGAAAAAGCTGGAAATGGCTCAAGTGGTAGAGTGCTAGCCTTGAGCAAAAAGAAGCCAGGGACAGTGCTCAGGCCCTGAGCTCAAGTCCCAGGACTGGAAAAAAACAAAACAAGCAAAAAACAAACAAAAGAATATGAAACATTTACTTCTGATTTTTGGAATAACTATGTTAATATAGCTGGAAGAAATAATTAGTTGGGTTTGTTTTTTGTGTTTTGGTTTTTTTTTTTTTTTTTTAGAATTCAATTCAAGGCAGCTAACTTTGCTTAGTAACCCTTATGTTTTAGGCATTATAGGTTAATAAGGATGTCACTGTTGACAGAAGGGGAGGATTTTTATTTTATTTTATTTTTTTACTAGTAATAAAAGCCATCATCAGTGCTCTCAGTAAAGGTAGACTAACTGAGCATGGTGGCAAAGGCCTGTAATCCCATTACTGAGGAGGTAAAGGCAGGTGCATCTTGCAAGTTTGATGCCACCCAAGTTTGATGCCATCCTCGACTACATAGCCAGTTCCAGGCCAGCCTAGAATACACAGTAAAATCCTTTCTGGATAAAATTCAGGTGGGTAGACTACTACATCTACATCTTATAGGATCATTAAGGAAAGAATAAGGTTTGGGGGTTGTTTTTTGTTTATTTGTTTGTTTTGGTGCCAGTACTAGAGTTTAAACTGTGGACCTGGGCACTGTCCCTGAGCTGCTTTGCTCAAGGCTAGTGCTCTACCATTTGAATCACAGCTCCTCTTCCTCGTCCTCTTCCTCTCTCTCCCCACCCCTTTCTTCTTCTTCTTTGATAGTTAACTGGCTTTCTTGCCTACTCTGGCTTCAAACTCTAGTCCTCAGATTCTCAGCCTTCTGTGTAGCTGGGATTATAGGCATGAACCACTGATACCTGGCTTCAAGAGTAGTCTTCTTGAGAAATGATTGGCGGCAGTTCCCAAAGAGTGCTGAGAAGGATGAGTAAGAGTTCACTGGGAGGCAAAGGGCTTGTTGTGCAAAGGTGTGGAGACTAAATGGTATGATTTACACCTGTTATGCTTGAGTCTAATAATGACCCTGTAGTATGACTATTACCTTCTCCATTTTGTAAATGAGAAAGACAGGGCTCAGGTAAATCAGCTTGCTTGACATCATACTAGAAAGAAAGAAGTGGATATAAGCTTGAATTTTCTCATTACTGTTTAGTGCTTTTTTATTAAACATAACTTGGTAAAGTAGAATTTTTCTGCCTCACCACTGAATACCAAATGCAAAGAATTTAAAACAAGGTCATAAAAATGTATGGAACTGCTGAAAAGAAATGTATGCCTTGTACTTTTCTGTATATACAGTGACTTGATTATTCAGGATCAGGATTTATTCATTGTGTAAAACCATGTTGAATATGATTGCACAATTAAGTATAAAATTGAATGAAGGCCCGGGTTGTAGAACATTATTTTTTTAATATATTTTATTGGGGCTGGGAATATGGCCTGGTGGCAAGAGTGCTTGCCGCATATGCATGAAACCCTGGGTTCGATTCCCCAGCACCACATATATAGAAAACAGCCAGAAGTGGTGCTGTGGCTCAAGAATGCTAGCCTTGAGCAAAAAGAAGCCAGGAACACTGCTCAGGCCCTGAGTTCATGCCCCAGGACTGGCAAAAAATAAATAAATAAGAAATAAATGTATAATTGTTATTGTAGAGGTGATGATATACAAAGGGGTTACAATTATGTAAGTCGGGCAGTGAGTACATATCTTGTGAGCTATATCACCCCTTTAGAACACATTTATGTGTCCTTTCTTTTCTCATCTGCAGCCAGATAACAGATGACTGTGAGAAGAGAGTTGTGTTTGTTGATGTTCTTTTTTTTTGGTACAGTACCTCAGCCAGACCCTAACCAGCCGAAGCCTGAGGGGCGGCAGATGACGCCTGTAAAGGGAGAACCCCTAGGAGTCATCTGTAACTGGCCACCTGCCCTGGAATCTGCCCTGCAGCGCTGGGGCTCCACCCAGGCCAAATGCCCCTGTTTGACTGCGCTGGATGTGACCGGAAAGCCAGTCTACACACTCACATACGGTACACTCGCCTCCTTTTCACCTCCTTTTCGCCTTGGAGTTCATCAGAGTGGCAGCAGTTTTTCACCTTCTATTTATCAGTTGTCATTATATTTCAAAGGATATTTTCAGTAATATAATAAGATCCTAAGTTCTGAATAAAGTTATTTCTATAAAATTTCCATGTGCTAAAGTGGCATTTGCAAGCCAGCTAGTTTTTAAGACAGCCCAATGAGGAAAGAGACTGCAGATCCATTGATATTTTACAATGGAGGGTTTTCCAAAACACAAAACAAAAATAGGAAAAAAAAAAAAAGTCAGTATTAATGAGAAAAAGAAGTTAATATTACCAAATAATAAGCACACAATTCTGTAATGGACAAAGAATCAGTACTTTTTCACTTAATTTCATATCCCATATGAAACAATTTTGTTTGCCTGTTTTGGGTGCTAGGGATTAGAAGTAGGGCCTAACTCGTGCTAGGCAAGAGTTCTACCACCAAGGTCTCCCGATTTCCACCTTCAGCTCCTGTAGCTTTTTTGTTATTGTTTTGTTTGTTTTTAACTACCTTGAAGAAAAATAGCATTAACTCTGAGTTAGGAGATCTTGTACTAATTTATTTAAACATATTCTTTTTCCCATCCTGTCAACACTTCTATTTCCAACTTTTTGCTAGTTAATTAGACATAAGAGTTTCACAGATTTTTCTGCCCTGGTTGGCTTCAAAGTACAATCCTTAGATCTCGGCCTCCTGAGTTGCTTGGATTACAAACATGAACCAACAGCACGAGGCAACAAATCTATTTAAATTGACAGATTCTTTCCCTCCCTTCCCCCCTCCCCCCTCGCTCCCCTCCCTCCTTTTCTTTCTTTCTTTCTTTCTTTCTTTCTTTCTTTCTTTCTTTCTTTCTTTCTTTCTTTCTTTCTTTCTTTCTCTCTCTTTCTCCCTCCCTCCCTCCCTCTCTCTTTCTTTCTTTCTTTCCTTTCTTTCTCTCTCTCTTTCTTTCTCTTTCCCTCCCTTCCTTCCTTCCTTCTTTCCTTCCTTCCTTCCTTCCTTCCTTCCTTCCTTCCTTCCTTCCTTCCTTCCTTTCTTTCTTTCTTTCTTTCTTTCTTTCTTTCTTTCTTTCTTTCTTTCTTTCTTTCTTTCTTTCTCTCTCCCTCCTTCCCTCTTTCTTTCTCTTTATTTCTTTCCCTTCCTTCCTTCCTTTTTCTCTCTCTTTCTGTCCCTCTTTTTCTTTCTCTCTTTTTCTTCCTTCCTCCCTTCCTCCCTTTGCATCCCTTTCCTCCCTCTGTCCCTCCCCTCCCCTCCCTTCCCTTTGTTGCTTGTGTATATATGGAGGCCTTGAGCTGGGGCTTATACTCAAGGCCTCGCCATCTCCTTTTTCACTTAAGGCTGGCACTCTACTAGAGCCATGCCTCCACTTGTAGCTTTTTGCTGGTTAATTAGATAGGAGTCTCTTGGATTTATCTGCTGGGGTTAGCTTCAAACTGAAATTTTTAATTCTCAGCCTCCTGAGTAGTTCTACTCCCTTCCATTCCCCTCTTTCCCTTCCTTTCTTTCTTCCAACTATCTGTCTTTGTAGGCCAGGTTGGCCTGCCGCTCATGAACCTCCTATCTCAGCTTGCACAGTGCTGCAAGGGTATGTAAGGGACCAGAGTAGGAAGAGGGAAAGAGGATGGTTTTGGTTTGAGTGTTTTTGTTTTGCTCCTGGTCAAAGTAGTCTTACTATTCCTCTCAGAGGTTGTATATGAATTTCATCCCTATAACATCTTAAAGAAAACATATAGCTGTCCAGAAACATGCCTGTTTATTTAGTACCTGTGAAGATATCCATGTCTCACATACTCAGTTTCCCTTACATTGTCTCTCTACTGAAATATAGTGGTACAGCATGTTGAATCCTTTGAGTCATATGTTTTTCTTTCTTCACCTCTGGTATCTGATGATGCCTTTGTGAATAGTTCTTTAGAAAAAGCCTAGGAAGGGCAGGGAATGTGGCTTAGCGGTAGAGTGCTTGCCTAACATGCGTGAAGCCCTGGGTTCGATTCCTCAACACCACATACACAGAAAAAGCCAGAAGTGGCGCTGTGGCTCAAGTGGTAGAGTGCTAGCCTTGAGTAAAAAGAAGCCAGGGACAATGCTCAGGCCCTGAGTCCAAGCCCCACGACTGGCAAAAAACAAAACAACAACAAGAGAAAAAGTTTAGGCAGAACTGTCTGCTTTTAAGGGTTTTTTGTTGTTTGTAAATTTTTTTCTTTGTTTTTAAGTTTTGTAATACAAAATATTGTTTTCCTCCCTTTAATTGTGATTAGATCCCATGAAGTTTTTCGTAACATCATTCATATAATTTCAAAAAATAACTTGAAATATTCTTCTTTTTGGCCAGTCCTTGAGCCACAGCACCAGCCAGCCTTTTCTGTGTATGTGATGCTGAAGAATCAAACCCAGGGCTTCTTGTGTGCTAGGCAAGCACTCTACCACTAAGCCACATTCCTAGCCATTTGAAATATTCTATAAACCAAGATGATGCTTTCTTTTTGTTGCAGGGAAAGACTGTCTCTTGTAAACTAGAGTAAATCCAAAGCTTTGGGAGTAGGGAATTTGAGTGTTGAGGGATGAGTGATACTCCTCTAAGCTATCATCTAGAAGTAACAGTTGCCGCCTTCATCTTGGCTAACTGAATGCTCTTTTCCTGAGATAGACCCTTATTTTTTCTACATGATTCTTCTTTTTCTAGGAAAGCTGTGGAGCAGAAGTTTGAAGTTGGCCTATACACTGCTTAATAAACTGGGGACCAAAAATGAGCCTGTGCTAAAACCTGGAGACAGGGTAATTGGTTTTTTTTGTTTGTTTGTTTTAGGAAGGTGGTTTTTATTGTTTTCTAATATGCACATGCTAGGGTTTTAATATGCAGTAGGAAGATTTATGTATCTCTTAATCTCAGAAAATAAAAATGA
Source organism: Perognathus longimembris pacificus (assembly GCF_023159225.1). NCBI lineage: Eukaryota > Metazoa > Chordata > Mammalia > Rodentia > Heteromyidae > Perognathus > Perognathus longimembris. Next base: position 53,609,674 of record NC_063161.1, on the reverse strand, counting down.
TTTAGTGCCCACTCAGGTTCATCCAATACCAGATGATATTTAATGAGAAGGCAGTTTACACGTCTGTTTCTGAAGCTGCTCATTCATAAACTTTGAGGAAATATAAAAAGACGCATAAGCTTCTCTGAAAATAAATATATCAATATTTAGAGAACATAATTAGCAAAACTGATTTTTCTTTCTTTATGAAATGCCTCAAAACTATTAAGAATAATTTTCTGTGGACTTATGTAGAAAGGAAAGAAGATAGGTATTACTTCTAAGAAGACACAAATTGATACTGTTTCTTAATTGGCAGTGGCATTGATTTTTAAAATTATTTCTGTTAATGACTTTGTAACTATAACTATGGCTAGTTCCTACCATCAAGCCATAATTTTCATTTGAAAATCCTTTTACATTACTAACTCTTCCAACCTAGTGTTTCTCTCTCTCTCTCTCTCTCTCTCTCTCTCTCTCTCTCTCTCTCTCTCTCTCTCTCTCTCTCCAAATCTTGGGGCTTGAAATCAGAGCCTGGGCTCTGTCCTTCAACTCTTTTTGCTCAAAGCAGCACTCTACCACTTGAGGCACAGCACCACTTCGGGCTTTTCTGTGTATGTGGTGTGGAAGAATAGAATCTAGGGCTTTCTTTGTGCATGCTAGGCTAGCACTCTTAAAAATACTTAGGCATGGGGCTGGGAATATGGCCTAGTGGCAAGAGTGCTTGCCTCGTATACATGAAGCCCTGGGTTCAATTCCCCAGCACCACATATACAGAAAATGGCCAGAAGTGGCGCTGTGGCTCAAGTGGCAGAGTGCTAGCCTTGAGCAAAAAGAAGCCAGGGACAGTGCTCAGGCCTGAGTTCAAGCCCCAGGACTGGCAAAATAAATAAAAATAAATAAAAAATAATCTCTAAAAAAAATAGGCATTGTGACAAAAAGTACCTAAAGTATAGCTCCTCCTTACGTACGTGACACTTGAGTGCTTCTAGTGCCTCACAAAACCCTAAGAAGCTATGTTGTGTCTTTTCACAGTAAGTTAAGAGAATTTGAAAGCAAAAGAAGGGAAAGCATGAATACAGTAATAGGATAAGTTTTAAAATGTTACCTTTGACTATGCAAGCCAGGGAACAAACCCCACAGTGATAGGGAATTATCTCTCTGTGTTATAAGGTGAGATCACAGATTTGAACTTATTGTGGAGGTTTCAGTTTATCTTTTGTTAATGAATTTGCTTTATATCCATAATGGTTTCTGCCCATATTGTTCATGTCTATTACCCACTGCCTTACAATGTTGGGTAAGTAGGGATTAATGCTATTAATTAGCTAAGCATAAGACCATGTGTGCTCTAAGGCAGTAATCTAGTTAGTCAACACGCATAGAACCTCTCTGAGAGATGTAATCCTTTAGTATGCTGTTCTAGCTAGAAAAATCTATTAAATTTCTTTCTTTAGCTCTGCACTAAAGTAAGTTGCTTTAGGTTTCCCAAATAATTAACATTTCAATGAAGGTGTTTACTGCTAAATCACCAATAGAATTAAAGGAAAACTTAGGATAATGAATTGCATTTTTATTCTCCAAAACTATGTAATGATACAGATTGTTTTAGGTTTTTGTGTCCTTCTCAATAACTTAATTTCTTTTGAAGAAAATGCCTATTAAATTATTTGACATGTCATGGTAAATGATACGTATTATAGTGAGAAATATAGATAAAGCATGTATGTCTATTCCTTTATCATTGAATGTCTTTGTGAATTTTAGGTAGCCCTGGTTTACCCCAACAATGATCCAGTCATGTTTATGGTTGCTTTTTATGGATGCCTCCTGGCAGAAGTGATTCCAGTGCCTATAGAGGTACCTCTCACCAGAAAGGTAACATTGCTAAATAAAGAGGAATGTAGTATGATGTGACACAGTGTGGACATCGGTTGCTTTGGGGTTTGAGGTTTGCCAGTACAAAGGTTTGAAGTCTTGGAAAATAGGGTCTTGTGTTCATATGACTTGCTTGCTTGGTACTCCACCTCTTAAGTCACACCTGCACCCCAGCTGCTTGCTGGTTATTTTGAAGATGGATTCTCAAGAGATATGTCAGGCTGGCTGTGAACCTTGGTCCTTGAACTTCAGCTTCCTTAGTAGGATTATAGGAATGAGCCATTGGTGCCTGGCTCACGCATTGTTTCTTATTGGATCAATTAACCCAGTCACCACATTAGAAACAATACAACAATTTTGTGAACTACTCAGCTTCACTTTCTATAAGTTGTAGAAAAATTATTTAATACATACAAATTATATTTCCAGCTATGACAGAATTTTTGTAGTATTGTATAAAAAAAAATTTAAAAAAAAAGCCAGGTGCTGGTGGCTCATGCCTATAATCCTAGCTACTCAGGGAGCTGAGATCTGAGGATTGTAGCTTGAAGCCAGGCAGGGTAGGAAAGTCTGTGAGACTCTTATCTCCAATAAACGACTACTACTACTACTACTAAAAAAAGAGACACCAGAAGTGGTGCTGTGGCTCAAATGGTAGAGTGCTAGTCTTGAGCAAAACAAAGCCAAGGACAATGACCAGATCCTGAGTTCAAGCTCCAGAACCAGGGGGGGGAAATCATGAGTAAGCAAGAGCACAAGGGCCTGAGTTCAAGTTCCAGTATTGGCACCAAAAATAATGATAATAATAATAAAATATCATGGAGATATATTTGAGTTCTAAGTCATCATCATCACAATTTTGAAGAGCCAGGTGTGGTAGCTCATGACTGAAATCTTAGCTGCTCAAGAGGCAAAGATTGGGAGGATTGATGTTTGAGGTCACTTTGGTCAGAAAATTTACAAGATTTCATCTCACCTAATAGTTGAGTGTGAGAGTACATGCCTGTCATCCCAGCTATAAGGGAGGCATAAATTGAAGGACTCTGGCTCAGCTCAAACATAGGAAAATATGCAAGACTATGTTTGAAAAAACACCAAAGCAGAAAGAGTTGGGAAGGGTTATGGCTCAATTGGTAGAATACCTACTTAGCAAGTACAAGCCCTTGAGTTCAAACTCCAGTGCGGCACACATACATACATGTATCACTCATTTCAGATACTTACTGTTATTTTTTCTTTTGCCAGTCCTGGGGCTTGAACTCGGGGCCTGAGGACTATCCCTGGCTTCTTTTTGCTCAAGGCTAGCACTCTACCACTTGAGCCACAGCACCACTTCCAGCCTTTTCTGTTTATGTGGTGCTGGGGAATTGAACCCAGGCCTTCATGCATGCTAGGCAAGCACTCTACCACTAACCCACATTCCCAGCCCCCAGATACTTATTTTTAAATAAGACAATACCCTTTAATTTTATCACATGACCTAGCATTGCCATTAAGTGGGAGGTTGATGCAATGATGGCATTTAACTTCTATGGATTAAAGGATTGTACTTGGACAGCACATCAGTGCTATTGAATGAAAATGATATAACACATTTCCAGGTCTTACCCAGTGATTTCTCCAGGAGCTATTCTCCCTAGTTTTCTCATGCAATTTATGACACAGAGTTAATGTCCCAAACAAGGATGATGTAGATTGTCATTTTATAAGAAAAAAATGTTTTTGAAAAGGATAGAAGACAAATGACTGACTGGCCTGAAGTCCTAGTTGATGATAATTACTCTGTTATAGAATTCTTCTTAATATTAACAGTATTTGTGTGGTTTTGTAGTGATACTTTCAAAAGTATTTGTTAGGGTTCATAGTGATTTTTAAAATTACATTTAAAGAGGAACCTTTGTGGGTTTTTTTCTTTTTTTTCTGCTGCTTTTGTAAAGTTGAAATCTGCCTCAATATAGAATAATAAAAGGAATTTGTGGGGGCTGGGAATGTGGCTTAGTGGTTGAGTACTTGCCTAGTATGCATAAAGCCCTGGGTTTGATTCCTCAGCACCACATAAACAGAAAAAAGCTGGAAGTGGCACTGTTGCTCAAGTGGTGGATTGCTAGCCTTGAGCAAAAATAGGAAGCCCTGAGTTCAAACTCAAGAACTGGCAAAAAAAAAAAAAAAAGGAATATGTAGATTTTATATAACCACTGAACATTTGGACATCTTTTGATATCCATTTGCATTATTATTTAATTCTGGCCTGAATTGCTTTGTTCTTAGTCATGGGGGTAGGGCTTAGAGAAGACATCCAAACCATGTTAGAATTTATTTCATTTGCTTAAAACTACTATAAAAGGGAGTCACTGTTGACCCTTGAATAAAATTGTCACATTCGGCTAGTTGGATGCATAACTAGCAAACTCAGGTTAATAAAATACTAGATTTGAACTTAGGAAATGATTATAGAAATTGTTTGGATGATCATGTTGTCTCTGGATTGTAACATTGCCAGGAACCTGTGGGGCTCCATGGCTTCTGTCACACAAGTGCCAGAGCATTACTTGGTGGTGGGTTGGGGCATGGCTGTGCTCACATTCACTCCCGTGCCGTGCTCATTCTTTTCTCCACAGGATGCCGGAGGTCAGCAGATTGGCTTCTTGTTAGGAAGCTGTGGCATTGCCTTAGCTCTTACTAGTGAAGTTTGTCTAAAGGGACTGCCCAAAACTCAGAATGGAGAAATTGTGCAATTTAAAGGTGAGTAGTATTTATACCGAAATTATCAGTTAAAACTGAGTTCTTTGATTAGCATTTTACTTTATTAACAATTGTATATATAAAACATACAGAATATAGTCGGGCACTGGTGGCTTACATTCTTACCAAGTAAATACCATAGTTATTGTCCCTTTTTTGTGTGCCTGTCCTAGAGCTTGAACTCAGGGCCTGTGTACTGTCACTGAGCTTATTTGCTCAAAGCTTTACCACTTGCAGCTTTTTGGTAATAAATCACAGATGTGAGCCACCAGCACCCAGCTGGTTTTCCCCCTTTTCTTTTTTTGCCAGTCCTGGGGCTTGAACTCAGGGCGTGAGCACTGTCCCTGGCCTCTTTGCTCAAGGCCAGCACTCTACCACTTGAGCCACAGCTCCACTTCTGGCTTGTTCTATATATGTGGGGCTGGGGAATCGGACCCAGGGCTTCATATATGTGAGCCGAGCACTCTACCACTAGGCCATATTCCCAGCCTAGGTTTTCCCCATTTTTATAGGTGAGGAAACTGAAAAAAAAAAAAAAAAGTTAACTAATGTGCCTGAAGTCCCAACTAATAAGGGACAGAGCAGTCACTGTGTTTGCTCCCACAGCTGACACCCTTAAACTTTATGCTAGTGGGTTCAATAAAGCTACTACCACTTTACAATAAAACTAGTGCTTCCTACTTCAGTGAACTCCACTGCCAAATGGGTCTCTCAGTTGTTGAAGCAATGTCAAACCTGGAGTTAGAATGTACTTTTTTTTTTCCTTTGGTCAGTTGTGGGGCTTGAACTGAAGGCCTGGATGTTATCCCTGAGCTCTTTTACTCAAGCTTAGCACTGTACCACTTTGAGACACAGCTCCACTTCTGATTTTCTGATGATTAATTGGAGATAAGAGTTTCACTGATATTTATGCCCAGGCTGACTTTAAACTGTGATCCTCAGATCTCAACTTCCAGAATAGCTAGGATTATAGGCATGAGCCACCAGCGCCCAGCTCCAGAATGTACTTTTGAAAGAATGTATAATTATCTGGTGATTTCTCAATGAACCTAATAAAATTTTGAAGTATCTTATTGATGATAAAATGATCTTTGCTCTCCTGAATTTTATAATGACAAACCCAATGTGATCTTCTGTGATAACTTATGTAATTCATTGTTACTTTGGGTTTGATTTAGGTTGGCCTCGACTCAAGTGGGTTGTAACAGATTCCAAGTACCTTTCAAAGCCACCTAAAGACTGGCAGCCCCACATCTCACCCGCCGGTACCGAGCCAGCTTACATTGAGGTGTGTCCTGAGTCTACCCATGTTTTCTGACTCCTGTAACCTTCGGAGTAGACCTCCTATTCTAATTATTTTTTATCATAACTATTCATTCAAGAGAAAGATAGCAAGGAAACTTAACCTTTATGTAAAAATGTAACAAAAGATTTCAGAGTAATACAAAGGTTTAAGAAATGACTTATTGTTAGAGAAATGTCTCCACTGCTCTTACATGTGTTTTGGGACAAGGGAATAGAGAACTGAGGAAGGAAAGTAGTTGTGTTTGAAGAAAATAAGCTAAACAGATGGAAAATAAACAGCAGGAAGAAACAACTGGAAAGTTTGACATTGTACGGCAGTATATGAACTTGACTGATCTGGCCATGGAATTAGGTCTTTCTGTGTACCGAGTCCTTCCTTCCTTCCTCCCTCCCTCCCTCCCTCCCTCCCTCTCTCGTTTATTTATTTAGGTATTTATTTATTTAGGTATTTGTTTATTTATTTATTTATGCCAGTCCTGGGGCTTGAACTCTCGGCCTAGGTGCTGTTTCTGAGCTTCTTTCGCTCAAGGAGAGTGACCTACCACTTGAGCCACTTACAGCTTTTTTGAGTAGTTTACTGGAGATAAGAGTCTGATGAGTTAACTATACAGGCTGGCTTTGAAACTCAATCCTCAGATCTCAGCCTCCTGGGTAACTAGGATTACAGATGTGAGCCACCGGCTCCAAGAACTCCCTTTAAATGCTTTCAATATAATACCACATTTAGTCCTCATAAGAACTGGGAAGTTTGGGCCAGTAAATCTGCTATGTATATGAGCCTAGAAAAACAAGTTAAGGGCTGAGAATGTGGCCTAGTGGTAGAGTGCTTTCCTACCATGCATGAAGCCCTGGGTTCAATTCCTCAGTACCACATACACAGAAAAAGCCAGAAATGACACTGTGACTCAAGTGATAGAGTGCTAGCCTTGAGCAAAAAGAAGCCAGGGACAGTGCTCAGACCCAGGACTGGCCAAAAGAAAAACTTAAAAGTCAATACCTCACAAATGGTAGAGCAAAGACTCAAACTCAGGTTCTCTGACTCTGAAGAAGTACCCTTTGCCCTTCTGCATAATACTTTAGATATATGCTCTCCAGGTGTTTACTAAATTAATGAATAAACAATCAAATTTAAAAAATAACGTGGGGTACAGAAATCAGCAACTATGAACTCTGTTGTGAAAGGAAGTGTCAGTAACTTCAAATAACTTGGCCTGTAAAAGGAAGAGAATGGGCAATAGTTTTGAAAGGTGGTGGAGATGACTCCATGTTCATTACAAAGAGGATTGTTTCAAAAGATAGAAGAAATCTGAGTATGTTTAAAAGACAAGTACAACAATGCAATCCTCAGATCCCAGCCTCCTGAATTACAAGAGTGAGCCACCAGCAGCCAGCTAAGAATACATTTTTGTAAAAAGATTTATATAGATTAACTGTTTATAAAAAGAAAACCGGCTTTTACAGTTACCCAAGTGACTTAAGCTGTAGGAAGAGAAGGAAGTGGATGGGGTTGAAAATAGACAGAACTTAGTAGACTCTAATGGTAGCGAAGACAAGAAGAGTTTCTGGGCTAGAAGAATAATTTATGGTACAATACATACCTAGGGCCCTGAGAAATAGAAAGCTGCAAGTTGTCAGAAATTCAATACCCAGAGCTGGGAATGTGGCCTAGTGGTAGGGTGCTTGCTTCATATACATAAAGCCCTGAGTTCTATTCTTCAGCACCATATAAGCAGAAAAAGCTGGAAATGGTGCTGTGGCTCAAGTGGTAGAGTGCTAACTTTGAGCAAAAGGAAGCCAGGGACAGTGCTCAGGCCCTGAGGTCAAGCCCCCACCCAAGACTGGCGTACACACACACCAAAAAAACACAAAAGAAAAGAAAAGAAGGGAAGGAGGGAGGGAGAGACGGAGGGAGGAAGAAAAAAAGATATGCAGTACCCAGATGTAGAAAGGTGAAAGAAGAGAAAGAAAAACAGGAGAACCAACATTTAAGGGATGACCAGAGATGGTAAGGGAACAACAGGAGGAGACCAACAGAGAAAGAGAAACTAAGAGAGAAAAGATATCACAAAAGCTAATGACAAGCCAGGCACGGGTGGCTCACTCCTGTAATCCTACTTTCTGAGGAGGCCAAGATTTGAGAATCATGGTTCAAAGCCAGCCTGGGTAGGAAAGCCTGTGAGACTCTTATCTCCAATAAACTACTCAGAAAAGGCCAGAAGTGGCGCTGTGGCTCAAGTGGTAGAGCACTAGCCTTGAGTCCAAAGAGCCTTAGGGACAGTGCCCGGGCCCTGAGTTCAAGCCCCAGGACTGCCCCTCCGCCCCCCCCCCCAAAAAAAAGCCAATGAAAGAGAAAACTATAAGAAAATGATGTAATTAAATATTATGGCAAAGTCTGGTTACCTAAATTTGCAAAACATCCTTTTGAATTAACTATCAAAAAGCTGATGATCTCAGTTTAAAAAAAAAAAAGGCAACTCAAATGGAACATGGCTTATAAAGGCAAAGTGGAAAGATTTGTAGGAATGAATAGGCTATTCATTTCTAGGTCTTCCCCTGGGTGCTCCTAATGGACAGGAAATACTGTATTGTTTTGGTAATGATACTAGATTTTGAATCAGGGCCCTTGCTCATGCTAGGTAAGCACCCTACCCCCAGGTTTAAGGGACCTTGTCACACTCCTTCAATTCTGTAGTGTTTTGCTGGGCATGTATAGTCAGCCTCTAAACATAGGTTCCACATCTGAGGAGTAAACCAACTGCAGTTCAAAAATATAAAAAAAATTTTTGAGCCCATACAAATTTTTTTCTGTCATTCTCTAATCACTACAGCATGACAATCATTTACATAGCACCAACATCACACTAGTTACAAGTAACTTAAAGATGGTTGAAAGTCTAGAGGAAGATGTATATAGGTTATACGCAAATACTATGCTGTTGTTTTTTTTTTTTTTAATATGAAAAACAGCAGATTTGCTATTCTGGGGAAGGGAGGTAACCCAGAGCCAATCACTGCATATCAAGGAATGACCTTCCAGTACTAATGAATGCCCCTCAAGTAACTTGTTCTAGCTTTTTTAGCAGGAGCATCACACTGAAAAATAAACTTTGTCTTTTTTTCCCCCCAGTTCTGGGGCTTGAACTCAGGGCTTGAGCACTGTCCTGGCTTCTTTTTGCTCAAGGCTAGCACTCTGCCACTTGAGCCACAGTGTCACTTATGGCCATTTTCTATATATGTGGTGCTGGGAAATCGAACTCAGGGCTTCATGTGTACGAGGCAAGCACTCTACCACTAGGCCATATTCCCAGGCCTAAACTTTGTCTTTTCACTCATTCTTTTGTTGAGCTTTGTTGTCCTCCAGCCTTACTTCTATGTGATTGCAGTTCAGGATCCTAGTACATAGCTTTTAGGTACTAATATTCAACATGTAAAATCCAGCCCACTCTGTTCATTTGAAGTTTTATTTTTGGATTCCAAGTTTGTTGTTTGAAATAACCCATTTATTGTCTTTCTTATATATTTTTTGTTTTATTTTTCTAGTATAAAACAAGCAAAGAAGGGAGTGTGATGGGAGTTACGGTGTCTCGGCTTGCAATGTTGTCTCACTGCCAAGCTCTGTCACAGGCCTGCAATTATTCTGAAGGTCAGACCTCATCCCGTGACTGCCCTCATTGTGAGCCTCCCATCCGTGTTACTGTGAGCAGAATGCTCAGTGATTGGGTTCCATTTAATGACCAAATTCAGAGGGAAGTGCTCCAAGACACATTCTTGGCTTGCTTTTGTTTTCTTCATTTTTCACAAGTATGCTGTAATTTAAAGGAACTAAAATCTAGGCAAACCAAATATGTAAAGCATGATTTTTTACAGTACAGAAATAGAAAACCCTAATGAAAACCATGTGTTTATTAACTATGGGGTCTTAGGTAACTCCATCTTTATACGTATAGAGAGCTACCTGCTATAGATAATTAGAGTCAAAGAAACTCAGCTACCAGGTGCCTGGTGTGCACAGCTATAATCTCAGAATTTCAGTTCCCAGTCTTTTGGGGGATCCTGAGTTTGAGGCCCACCTGGACTATATATAGCAAGACCTTGTTCCCCTCCACTATCCTGAGAGAAAAAAAGCTATCAAAAAGTGTAAATGGAAACACAAGAAAAGTATTCAGTACTGCCAAACTTCAGATCTGTGGATATATATTGGATAATGACTGTGGATTTTTGGTTTTGAGATTGGGTCTGGCTGTGTTGCCCAGCTGGCCTTCAACTCCTGGGCCTCCTGACTCAGTCCCCTCAATTGTTGGAATTACAAGAACGAACCACCAAACTTAGAATGGTTTTTGCGACATTATTTTTTTAGCATTTCATTTTCCTGTTGTAAAGTAAAACAATATTTATTTCAAGATAGCATACTTGACTTGTTTAAAAATATATATGTATATTTGTATGTATATATATTTCATCTATATATATGAAATCAAAATGCCCCAAAGTAGATTCTGTTATTAAATGCAAAACATATAGATACAAAGTTTGTATATAATTTATTTATTAATTAAACAAATTGTATATAATTTTTTGTTATGTTAAATATATTTAGATGTATATAAGTATATAGACAACTTATTAGTTATAGGCCAAATGCTTTATGAAGAAGTATAATTTTTTTTTTTTTTTGCCAGTCCTGGGGCTTGGACTCAGGGCCTGAGCACTGTCCCTGGCCTCTTTGCTCAAGGCTAGCACTCTACCACTTGAGCCACAGCGCCACTTCTGGCCATTTTCTATATATGTGGTGCTGAGGAATCGAACCTAGGGCTTCATGTATGGGAGGCAAGCACTCTTGCCACTAGGCCATAATTCCCAGCCCAAGAAGTATAATTTTTTTTTTTTTTTTTTTTGGCCAGTCCTGGGCCTTGGACTCAGGGCCTGAGCACTGTCCCTGGCTTCTTCCCGCTCAAGGCTAGCACTCTGCCACCTGAGCCACAGCCCCTCTTCTGGCCGTTTTCCATATATGTGGTGCTGGGGAATTGAACCGAGAGCTTCATGTGTAGGAGGCAAACAGTCTTGCCACTAGGCCATATTCCCAGCCCAGAAGCATAATTTTTTACACAAATTATTAACCAAAAGACCCTGTTTGAGAGCTCTTAATCATTTTTCTGAAAGCATCAAATCATTTGCTTAGTAGAGGCAGGCAATGTCATTATTCTTGCTATTTAATACTAACAATGATTTCCTATTGTTTCAGGAGAAACGGTAGTAAATGTTTTAGACTTTAAGAAGGATGCTGGCCTGTGGCATGGCATGTTTGCGGTAAGCTATTCAGGCCTTTAATATTAATTGTGCTTAAGATTACATCAGTGTGTTTGTTACTAGTATATCTTTCAGTGATTGTTTGAACTTGAAGCCCCAAAATATCAATAACATTTTTCTAGAGGCCATCTAACATTTCCCTTGGACAAAATGTATTGGATGACTGCCATGCAAATGTTACATGCTTGCAACTAAAGGAGAAAATGACAAGGTAGATGAAGGTAGGTAGTGTAATGGAGGGAGAAGCAACGTGCTACGACATGCTATTAGAGAAAGGATGCTTTCTTTGGAATATATCAATGCTCTGGTATCAAGGCAGTTTTTGTTTTGGTTTTTTTTTTGTTAGGTTTTTTTTTTTTGCCAGTCATGGGGCTTGAATTCAGGGCCTGGGTTCTGTCCCTGAGCCTCTTCGTGCCCAAAGCTAGTGCTCTGCCACTTGGGCCACAGTGCCATATTTGGCTTTTTCTGAGTAGTTTATTGGAGATAAGAGTCTCAAGGACTTTCCTGCCCAGCCTGGCTCTGAACTATGATCCTCAGATCTCAGCCTCTTGAGTAGCTAGGATTACAGGTGTGAGCACAGTTTCCAGAGTGGCCAGTCTACATATCCAGGCTTGTTTACTCTAGTAGGCTAGCTCTTTGTAGGTAAAAATATCTTGGATATGTCTCATTTGGGTGGTAGAATGGTACCAAATTTCATAATTGACAACTCTCTTAGCTTTATCTAACCAAACACATACCAGGTCTGTGTAGACCACCTGTGAACAATAGGGGAACTGATTTCTCACTTTGTAATGCTCAGACTTTCTGGAAAGTCAGAGCCTGATGAGAGCACTGGTTAGTTGGAGAGCAACTGGCAACGTTAACATTTAAATGTATCTGCCCTGGAACCCAGCATTGCTACTTTTCTCTCTCTGCTCTAGAAAAATGCCTGTATATGAATCCAAGGAAAAGAGTACAGACAGATTCCTTCAAACATTGTTTGTAATAGTAAAAACTTGTCACTAAGAAGGAAATGCCTAAACAGATTTTGATAATAGTAATGGATACTGTGCAGCCATTCAAAGAGAATTACAGCTCTCTTATTCAAAGGTTCATCGATTCATCTCTTAGCAATGAAAGAAAGCAAGTTATAGATATTTCTATACTATATTGCCTTTCATAGAAAAATGCTTGTTATATTTCTATGTAAATGCTTTGCAGAAAGATTGGAAGGATATGTACCAAGTTCATAATTGTGATTATCTCTGGGGGAGAGAGGAGGGAACCAAGTTAGAGAGTAGATTTCAAAGGAACTTCTACTCTGTCATTAGTATATCAGAGGTGTTTCTCAGAGAATATATATTTGGGGTTAGGAATATGGCTTAGCGGTGTTTGTCTAGCGTGCATGAAGCCCTGGGTTTAATTCCTCAGTACCACATAAACAGAAAAAGCTGGAAGTGGCGCTGGGGCTCAAGTGGTAGAGTGCTAGCCTTGAGCAAAATTAAGCCAGGGACATTGCTCAGGCCCTGAGTCCTAAGCCCCAGGACTGGCCAAAAAAAAAAAAAAGTATATATTTGAATGATACTTATATAAAATTGTTTAAAGAATCATTTCAGTTTTAAAGTGCTAAATATGTATTTAGGTTTTTAAAACATTTTTATTTTTATGGCAAAGGTGATATACAGAGAAGTTACAGTTAGGTAAATCAGGTAATGACTACATTTCTTTTTGAACAGTGTCACCTTTCCCTTGCTCTCTCCCAGTTTTTCCCTCCTGTCCCCACCCACAAGTTGTATAGTTCATTTTCAACATAGTGCACCGAAAGGGTGGGACAAAGGATGAACAAATGTAGCAATGATACTTACTAGACACTATAAATTTAGTGTTGGTTGTCTTCTTTCTTTGCTTTTCAGAATGTAATGAATAAGATGCATACAGTCAGTGTGCCCTACTCTGTCATGAAGACCTGTCCTCTATCTTGGGTCCAAAGAGTACATACCCACAAAGGTAATCTTGCCCAGCAACCAAGGTTTAACTATGGGACTGTCCGAAATAAGATTTTAGGGGTTTTCAAATGGCCCTTGTTAGAAATAGATTTCTTTGCCATGGTGGCTTAGGAACTTTTAGAGTTCAAGTTACTGTAGAAATAGGTAAGCTGCCTGTTTTATCTCACTGATGCCCTTTCTTATGAAGTGAGATGAATCTCCTGAATCTGAGGTCAGAATTAGATTTATTAAGTACAGTGGTGTGCAGAGCTTTGTAGATAGAGGTAGCAGAGAGCAAACAATTAGATATCCAGTCAGTTGTCTGAATGAGGTGCTTTCTTCCTCTGAGCACAATCTCTGTGTTTTTATCACAGAATACTAAACACTGACCAAACTTAGCATATATATATATGTTTGTGTATGTATATATGTGTGTTAACTTTATCCCTCTTGAACTTACAGCCAAAGTAGCATTAGTGAAATGTCGGGATCTGCACTGGGCCATGATGGCTCATCGGGACCAAAGGGATGTGAGCCTGAGTTCTCTCCGAATGTTGATTGTAACTGATGGAGCTAACCCCTGTGAGTATTTATGCAGTGTGGAGCCAGAATATCTTTTCATTTGGTGCCTTAGGTGTTTTGCCCTTTTTCTGAGTTGTTTTTTTTTAAACATCTATGTTGATAGATAATTCACATACCATAAAACTTAACCATTTTGCTGGGCAATGGTAGCTCATACCTGACATCCTAGCTACTCAGGAGGCTGATATCTGAGGATTGTGGTTCAAAGCCAGCCTAGGCAGGAAATTCCATGAGACTCTTAGCTCCAGTTAACCACCAGAAACCTGGAAGTGGAGCTGTGACTCAAAGTGGTAGAGTACTAGCCTTGAGCAAAAGGAGCTCAAGGATAGCACTCAGGCACTGAGTTCAAGCCTTGTAACCAACCAAAAAAAAAAAAAAAAAGAAGAAGAAGAAAAATTTACCTAACTTACCCAACCATTTAAAGTGTGTAATTTAAAATATTTTTGTATTACCCTAAAAAGATATCATAGGCCCATTATCAGTCACTCTCGCTTCTCCCTGTTGTCTCCAGCTTTAGGCAGCTATGGATCTACTTCTTGTCTCTAGATTTGCCTGCTTTGGTTTTTTTTGTGTGATTACAGTCATACTCTATGTATTCTTAATAATGTTTTCAAGGAACCAATACTTTTCTTTCCTTGCCAAACATATCTTGATGGGTTTGTAAGCCATTTTTAAACCTTTGGTTCTTTTTCTCTTCTTGGGACAAAGGCCTTGAACTGTTATAGTCCTACTGTTCCAGCCTCCTGAGTACTAAAATTACAGGCATGCATCACCATTCCCAGCAACATATAAAGTTAAAAAAAAAAAAAATTCTTGGCTGGGGTTATGGCCTAGTGGTAAGAGCGCTTGCCTCATATACTTGAAGCCCTGGGTTCGATTCCCCAGCACCACATATACAGAAAATGGCCAGAAGTGGCGCTGTGACTCAGTGGCAGAGTGCTAGCCTTGAGCAAAAAGAAGCCAGGGACAGTGCTCAGGCCCTGAGTCCAAGCCCCAGGACTGGCAAAAAAAAAAAAAAAAAAAAAAAAAAAAAATTCTCTTTGCTTATTTATACCCTCTTTGGATTATGTGACTGTTCGAATTCCTTAGATGAAAAGACCAGATACAAAATGGCTTGAGGCAACCAAAGGTATGAGTTTTATGTAAATTCCCCTAAATAACAAAATAATAATAATAACCTAGAGATCTTTCTGTGTTACCTGGTTTTCTCTATAAGCACCAAAATCCTGGTCCTCTACACAGTGGAGTTAGGTAGACAGTTAGATACTATGTTCTTTATGTAAAGTGCACACAGACAAGGTTGACCTTAATAAGAAACAGTCAAAAAGTACCACACAGAAGGTGGAACTAAGCCAAGGTTTCACCGGGCTGCTACAGCAGTCACTGCAGGAAGAATTGCTGAATTACAAAGTGGCTGGATATTGCCTGTGGTGTTGTTGCCTCTGATATTGATCTCTCAGTTTGGATACCATAGCTTTATTTCAAGTTATACCTTTAAATAGTGTCAGTGACCTTTCATGGGCTCGATGGACATACATTCATCTTTAAAATGTAGCAAGCCACCTTGTAGGCATAGTAAACTATTGGTGTGGAATGAATATGGCACCATGTGAGTTCCCCTGACACACAGGCATATATATCAGCTTCTCGACCCCTTACAAGTTTCCAGCAGTGATGAAAATTACAATTTCAGCTTTCACGTTGGTCTGTTCCAACTCCTTAGGGTCTGTGTCATCCTGTGATGCCTTCCTGAGTCTGTTCCAAAGCCATGGACTGAAACCTGAGGCCATCTGTCCATGTGCTACATCTTCTGAAGCCATGACTGTAGCGATTCGCAGGTACCGTTCACAACACAAGGTCCTCTTGAAATATGTTAGAGTTTGGATGAAATATGCAATTTTTGCTTCATAAACCTAAAAGTTAAAAGAACCTTGCAAAATAGTTTCAAGTATCTGATTATTCCTTCTCTTACCCAGAATAAACTACAATTTTACTTTCTTTTTCTTTTTTGTTTTTTTTTTGGCTGAGGGTGGGGGCGGTGTGTGCCAAAACTAGGGCTTGTACTCAGGGCCTGGTCTGTGCCTGAGTGTTTTTGCTCAAGGCTAACACCTACCACTTGAGCCAAAGCCCCAGTTCTGGCTTTTTTTTTTTTTTTCTTAATTGGAAATGAGAGTCTCATGAATCATGAACTTTCCTGCCTAGGCTAGCTTTAAACTTCAATCCTCAGATCTCAGCCTCCTGGATAGCTAGGATTATCAGTGTGAGCCACTGGCACCTGGCACTTTTATTTATTTTTATTAAAAAAATTTTTTTAGCAGTCCTGGGGCTTGAACTCGGGCCTGGGCACTGTCCCTGAGCTTCTTTTGCTCAAGGCACTTGAGCACCTACCACTTGAGCCACAGTGCCACTTCTGGCTTTTTCTGTTTATGTGGTACTGAAGAATGAAACCCAGGGCTTCATGCCTGCTAGGCAAGCACTCTACCACTAAGACACATTCCCAGCCCAACTTGAATTATTCTTATCATATTTGTGAATTTTTTTGTATTGCTTTGTATTTCCAAATCCTTGGTTAACAAATTAGAAATAGGCTGACTCTAGCTGGCTCACTTCTGTAAGCTTAGCTACTCAGGAGGCTGAGTTCTGAGGACTGAGTTCCAAAGCTAAGCCTGGGCAGACAAATCCAAAAGACTATTATCTCCAATTCACTAGCAAAAAAAAAAAAAAAAGCCAGAAGTGGAGTTATGGCTCAAATGGTAAAGCACTAGCCTTGAACAAGAAAAGCGAAGTACCAGAGGCTATGAGTTCAAGCCCTAGTACTAGCACCAAAAAGAAAAAAGGAGTTGGCTGGATGTATGAATTTGATTAGTTTGATTTATTTTTAGTAGAGAAAATGGAGATGTCTTTTGAATTGTAGTCAGGAAGTTTGTATTTTTACATATTAATGCTTTTTTCTTGATATCATTTAGTTTGCCAGACTTGATTATTTTTATTTGTTTGTTTTGTTTCTCTTTTCAGGCCTGGAGTACCTGGGGCTCCTTTGCCAGGAAGGGCCATTCTCTCAATGAATGGATTGAGCTATGGAGTCATCCGAGTCAATACTGAAGATAAAAATTCAGCCCTAACAGTCCAGGATGTAGGACATGTAATGCCTGGTGGTAAGTGATTGGAAGCACTACTTAGGTCTTCATAAAGATATGTCATCAGAAATAGTAGGGCCAGGGCTGTAACTTAGGGTGACATAGTGATAGCACGCCCATTTAGCATGTACAGAGCTCTGGGTTTGATCCCCAGCATTGCCAGAAAAAAAAACAAAGGAAAAAAAAACAAAGAGAAGAGATGAGGAGAAGGATTAGAGAGCCTGGTAAAATTGGAGATCCAAATCCAGGAATGATGATGATGATGATGATGATGATGATGGTGATGATGATGATGATGATGATGATGATGATGATTTTGAGGGGCTTGAACTCAGGGCCTGAGCACTGGCCCTGGCTTCTTTTGCTCAAGGCTAGCGCTCTACCACTTGAGCCACAGTGACACTTCAGGCTTTTTCTGTTTTTGAGGTACTGAGGAATTGAACCCAAGGCTTCATGCATACTAGGGAAGCACTCTACTGCTAAGCCACATTTCTAGCCCCAATCCAGGAATTCTTAAATTCAATACTTAGTCACATAATTTCTCTAAGCCATTCTTAATGGTTGAGTGTAATTATGCTAACTATACTATATGGGTTATCAACTGTGAAGGCTTCAATTGTGCTTCTTCATATAAAGTTAAGTACCTGAGTAATACCAAAGTTATATGCTTTTCACTGTAATTGCCAACCCATTGTGGTTGTCAGAAATTTAGGGCACCAGTCAAACTCCAGTGACTCACACCTGTAATCCTAAGTACTTGAGAGGCTGAGAATATTGGAGACAATACTGAAGACTTCAGAATATCAAAGTTTAAGACCAGCCTATGCAAAAAAGTTCAGTAGACTCCTTCTTAGCCAATAGCTGGAAAACTGTATCTGGCACATACTTGTCATCCAGCTTTAATGGGAACCCTAAAAGAGGCAGATTGTGCCTCAGAAGGGAGCTCCTACCTCAAAAATAACCAGCACAAAAAGGACTAGAAGTGTGACTCAGTGGTAGAGCACCCACCTAGCAAATGAGAGACCTTGGTTTCAAACTCCAATACCAGGGAGAGAGAATGAACAAAGGAAGAAGAGGGAGCAGAGAAAGAGGAGGAAAGGAAGAGGAGTGAGGGAGAGGAGAGGAGGAGGAACACACTGCCTTCATGAGGGTTGAATTTACCTTGCCTAGGAATAACACCCAGTTCATCTAGGCTTTTCTTTACATTTGCAATCATTTTTAAATTACTGTCATTAAAGCCTTAAATTTCAAGTACACCCAAATAGTTCAGATTTCTTTTCAGGATTCCTATGTAGTATTCTGGAAATGCAAAGTTATCTTGGGTTCAAAGGGTAAATCTTCTCTTTTACTGGGGTTCTCTAGACTCTGTCTTCCCTGTGTTTTCCATGCATTAGGCATGATGTGCATTGTGAAACCAGACGGGCCTCCCCAGCTCTGCAAGACAGATGAAATTGGAGAAATATGTGTTAGTTCCAGAACTGGAGGCATGATGTACTTTGGGCTTGCTGGTGTGACGAAAAATACATTTGAGGTAAGTGATATTAACATTTCACAGTGAAACTGTTTGGTGAGGTCAAATGTTACTAGGCAGATCTGCTGGCTGATAGGATACAGCATAATCTAGTGGCTGAGAATCTATCCTCTGGGACTAATGGCCTAAGATTAAACCCTGACCTTGGGTGCACTGTGTAGCTTTCCATAACCTTAATTTCTTCCTCTTAAAATGAGAGTAAGAATCTAGTGGGCGGCAGGAGGATCTTGAATTTAAGGCCGACCTGGGCAAAGTTAGTAAGAGCCTATTTAAAAAAACAAAATATAAGCAGAATGGCTGGAGACATGGCTCATGTGGTAGAGTGTTTAACTAGCATGTGTGAGGTTCTGGGTTCAATCCCCAGTACTGAGAGAAAAACCAAACAAAATACTTACTATCTGGGTAGGTAGACACATACCTATAATTCCTGTACTCAGAAGGTAAGGCAGGAGGATTACAAATTGCAAGCCAACTTGCATAGTGAAACCTTGTCTCAAAGCTAAATAAACCAAATTTGAATGAATGAATGTAAAAACAGTAGCCACCTCCCAGGGCCATTGTGAAGACCAAATGAGCTAATGTTTATTAAGGGCTTAGAGCACCTCTTGGCATCTCTTAGAAAGTATTGTTGTATCCGTAAACAAAGAGAAAGATGACTTACAATTTTTTTTTTTTTAGTCAGTCCTGGGGCTTGAAACTCAGGGCCTGAGCACTGTCTCTAGCTTCTTTTTGCTCAAGGCTAGCATTCTACCACTTGAGCCACAGCACCACTTCCAGCCTTTTCTGTTTATGTGATACTGAGGAATGGAACCCAGGGCTTTGTGCATGCTAGGCAAGCACTCTACCACTAGACCACATTCCCAGCCCCTTACAAAAATTTATGATAGTGAATTTGACATAGTTTGAGCTTTATAAATTCAAAATTTTAATTTTGACAGTATATTTGCAGTGGCTTATGCTATACCAAATCACTAATAAAAATTGAAGGACTGTGTCCTTGCAGGGCTTATGCTTCTGATCTTTCAGTCACAGATACTTACTTACCAAGCCCCTCTGTACCAGCACTGTGTGGGTGCTGGGGCAGCACTTGCATTCTAGTGGAGCCAGCCTGTACTTAGCTCAGCACCACATTACTCTTCTTCAGGCAGTTCTGCCTCCAAAGCCAAGTTGTAATTAGAAGTTGGCCTGACTGCCTGGAAATCAGAACAGGTGTACTTAATTGTCTGAATTTCATCATTGGGATTACCTGCTCAAAGTACCTTTTAGTACTAGAGAATTTTGGTTGATGGGTTCTAACCCATTATGCTAGACAGAGCTCACATGAACACTGCTGGTTTTCAGGTCTTTGCACTTTTTCTATAACATAGAGGATGGTCCAGACACCTTAGCACCAACAGCTTCTGGCACATAGGAAGCTGTGTAAGTCTTGTGTGTCCCTTTTGAGAAGGATTGCATACAGTTATGTACTTACAGGCATCATTAGTGAATGTGTAGCATATCTGTAGCATATCTGTTGGGTAGCATATCTGTTTTAATCGTATGGTGCCTGAATAGAGATAAGAACTCCTGGGTTGTCTGTCCATTTTTGTGCATACATAACACACTGCAAATCATTAATTTATTACTGTTATCATCATTTGGGCTGCCTGCAAAGGTTGTGCCCAGTTCACTGTTATAGGAGGGGACATTCATAAACTCTTCAGGTATATGTCCCCCCTCCCCTGCTCAGTCTCTTTACTTGCACTAACTCTCGAATACATAGATATTTTAAATCTTGCCACATTTCTCTTCTTTTTTTCTTTCCTTTTTTTTTTTTTTGCCATGCTTGTGATTAAATTTAAGACTTCATGTTAAACATGTACTGTTCCACTAAGTTATATCCCCAGCCCCTATTCCTCTTGTGTTTAAGTGCTTAGACTGCATGTGTTTCCAGTGCCTATAATTTTCTTCAAGGACTTTGCCTCACTAGAAACAAGGTCTTTAAGCATTGGTTGTAGTTGTTTGAAGCCAGATTGTCTTCAAACTCATTAGCCTCCTCCTGCCTTACCCTCTTGAATTGCTGAAACAGCTACATGCCACCACACCCAGCTTCCAGCAGTATTTGAAGATAATACTTTATTATAATCTTCCATACAAGGCAGTTGCCTACCCAAGACTCTCAGGCTTAACTTCAAACTGTTCAGTCCAAGCAATGAAGACATTTTGAAATGTCCAATATAAATATAATACTAGCAAAGTAGAGTGAAAATCCTACCCAAGAAAGGAAAATAAACCAAAAAACTATGTCCTTGGTTTTGTAAATTAATGTTTCTGGTATTTATATGTAAATCCTAAGAGATTTAAATTTTTTTAAAAAAAAAATTGAATCCTGGGCTGGGAATATGGCCTAGTGGCAAGAGTGCTTGCCTTGTATACATGAGGCCCTGGGTTCGATTCCTCAGCACCACATATACAGAAAATGGCCAGAAGGGGTGCTGTGGCTCAAGTGGCAGAGTGCTAGCCTTGAGCAAAAAAGAAGCCAGGGACAGTGCTCAGGCCCTGAGTTCATGGCCTAGGACTGGCCAAAAAAAAATTTGAATCCTGAGAGAGTTTCCCTAAGTAGTTAACATTTCACTAAGACCAAAGATCTAGTAATGGTTTGTCAGAAAATAAAAGTGCAGTCAAAAATTCAGTGTAGGGATAAGAATGTGGCTTAGTGATAGAGTGCTTGCCTAGCATGCATGAAGCCCTGGGTTCGATTCCTCAGCACCACATAAACAGAAAAGGCCAGAAGTGGCACTGTGGCTCAAGTTGGCAGAGTGCTAGCCTTGAGCAAAAAGAAGCCAGGGACAGTGCTCAGGCCCTGAGTCCAAGCCCCAGAACTGGCAAAAAAAAAAAAAAAATTGGAAGGGGGTGTTTTGATAGGTTGGAAGGGATGGCTGAAAATGTAGAAAAGGGTAACCTTGTTTAAGAAACATTGAATTGAATGGCAATCCCTTTGTTTAGCTACTTAAAGATAATAAAAATGTTTTAAAATAATAAACTATTTCAAAAAGGAAAGTATTGGTCTTGGAGCTGAGGCTGGAGTAGTGAGCCCCAGCCTTGAGCAGAAAGCCTAATGAGACTATGAGGCCCCAAGTTCAAGGCCCAATACCTGTATCCTCTTCCCCCCCCCAAAAAAAGTTTTAAAATTAGCTACTGAGAGAAAGAGTTCATGAATGTGTGAGAAGCAAAAGCCAGTTTCCCATCTTGCCATGCTCCCTGTTTAACCTGAGGCAAGTGATACTCTCATTGCCTCACCTTCCCACCTGCAAAATGGAAGTGATAGCCTCTTTTGTGTGATTGACTTGAAACCATTTCATGTGATTAACTGAAACAAGTAGGTATTTAATTTTTAATAAAAATCAAAGGTGAAAAATCTGTGAGTAAAAACAAGAGATTCCTATGATGAGCCACTCTTAGAAGAAAAACAAGCAGCCAGTGTTAAAGTAAAAGAAATTTAACCAAATTATTAATAAGAAAATGCAATTAAAGTCACAGTGAGCTTTTGTGCCCACCAAATTGGCAGTCTGGAAGTAGAGTAATACTATGATAATAATTAATGGGCATTCTAATATAGCATTGGTAGAGCCTAAATTGATCAAACAATTTTGCAGGATTATTAAAATTGAAAAGAAGCATCATGCTCTGTATAGGTGAATAAACAATATACCACAATAGTCACTAAAACACTTTGGTAATAGTACAAATTTGGAATGATCAGCCATAAAGAGTAGTACATTCTAGTAGCTACTGTTCCCTAAAAACTGAAGCTGTGCCAGTCACTGAAAATTTGTTTATGTTCCTTTAGTCTTTACTACAAGCCTGGGAGAGAGGTTGAGAGCTTAATTTAATGGCTAGAGAAAAAAAACAAAAACAAAACTGAGGTGCAGAAAAGCCCAGGAATTTGTCCAAAGTACACCTGACTCCTCATACACACAGAGTCAGGAGTGGCCACAGGAACTCCTATGCCTCTAAGAGTCTGGATGCACAGTTTCTCAAAAAAGTGGACTGGGTGAACTTCTTACAAAATCTAAAGTGGAGCCTAGATATATGAAAAAGCGTAAGAGTAAAATCAGTACCTACAATATGATATTTTTAAAACACTCAGTATATAGAGTGTTTTTTAAGTTCAAAGAGATAAATTGTAAATGTTTGTCACTTAAGGGATATTATTATTAGATTATGTGTTAGTTTTCCAACAAGCATATATCACTTTGCAGTTTTTTTTAAATCAGATACATTTTTTAAGAAGAAAGAAAAATTGTTCGCTCTTGTTGTCTTTCAGGTAATTCCAGTGAATTCCGCAGGCTCTCCTGTAGGAGATGTGCCATTCATCCGTTCAGGACTGCTGGGATTTGTGGGGCCAGTAAGTGTTGCTTTCATGTTCATTTTGACACATCTGATCTAAATACTTGGACTTTAATTTACCACAGAAGTTTGGTCCAAGAATCATTTAGAGCAGTTCTTTCAAGAATACCATAAAATGAATTGTTGTTTCTTTCACACGGTTCATTTAATTCCTTCAGACTAATACATTATTTTTTTTAATTTTTCATAACTTTTTACTAATTTTTGATACCTTTTTTTTTAGGCCTGTCCTGGAGCTTGAAATCAGGGTCTGAGCACTGTCCCTGGTTTCTTTTTTATTTATTATTATTTTTTTATTTTTTTTTTTTTGGCCATTCCTGGAGCTTGGAGTCAGGGCCTGAGCACTGTCCCTGGCTTCTTCTTGCTCAAGGCTAGCACTCTGCCACTTGAGCCATAGCGCCACTTCTGGCCGTTTTCCATATATGTGATGCTGAGGAATCGAACCTAGGGCTTCATGTATATGAGGCAAGCATTCTTGCCACTAGGCCATACCCTCAGCTCCCCCCCCTTGTTTTTGGCCATTCCTGGGGCTTGGACTCAGGCCTGAGCACTGTCCCTGGCTTCCTTTTGCTCAAGGCTAGCACTTGAGCCACAGCGCCACTTCTGGCCTTTTCTATATATGTGGTGCTGAGGAATAGAACGCAGGGCTTCATGTATACAAGGCAAGCACTCTACTACTAGGCCATATTCCCAGCCCCTGCTACTTTCATTTGATTTGGCTAACATGTTGTTGCTGTAAGTTAAAAGAGTTCTGGAAAAAGTTATCTTCAATTGCAAAGGGAAGGCCTTGTATTTGATGTGCAAAACATTTTTACACAAGTCATCAACACTGTATATGACAGTAATTTCTTTGAAGATGATTTATCATTCAGCAAATGGTATTTAAAAAGCCAACTAGAACCCACAAAGTCTTTTCCAAAGGGCTCCTAGTGATCCTGAGATGCCTAGTGATCCTGAGGCACACACAGATGGCAACAAGGCAGTGGGAGTTGGGATTTTATTTTGTAAGTAATAGGTAGTCCTTATCCTAGTTGATTCCCTATTCCTCCATCTATCTCTGGTTACCTCCTACATCCTCTTTCTTCATAGCTTAGCTTACATAAGAAAGCATCTAATTTTACTTCATTCCTCCTCTACTATTTATGGGAACTGGGAGAATGCAGAGGTCTAAGAGAGTCACTCTCTTAGCAGGGTAATATATAAGCTACTGTGTTGACTTTACTCAGAAACAAAGAATTTTCAGACTCATTTTTCTGCTCTACTATTAAGCTTTAGGATAGGGCTCTAGCCATCACATCTGCATTCCAAAGCACAGAAGGAAAAGTAGATCTTGCTCTCTCAAGAAAAATTCTCTGAAATTCCTAAGCATTTCTTCCTGTGTCTCATTGATCTGAACTAATCCCATGGACACACCTAACTGTAAGGAAGGCCTTTGTTCAGTCATGCCCAGCTGAATAGAAAGAAATGGAGAAATAGGCATTGGAGGCCTGACAATGACTGGCTCTCCTCTGGTGTCTGGGATGGTCTGATAGCTTCTTGGGCGTAGAGATTGTGAGCCCAGTCACTATATGGTATTTTAAGTGACATTCATGTGGAGATAACTATTAGATTGTTGATATATGTAAGTGACTAAAAACATAGAAAATCAATGAGAAATAATCTAATTTACTGCTGGGAAGGGTATACAAGGATGCTTTAGGAATTCGGTAGCAGTTTTTGTGCTACTTTGTTATGTTGCTGAGAAAGAAAGCCTCCTCAGTGTTCCTTAGATCTTTACTTAATAGCCTGATTCTAATAGAAACATTAGATTTATGAACCTAAAACATACCATAATATTTTAATATGTGAAGTTATTTACTTAATGAAACTGTTTTAACCCCTTATGTTGTAAACAAGTTAACATTTTTCTCCCTTTCATTCAGCCCTTGGAAAGATAAAAAAGATGCATTAATACGTGCTTGTGGCTAGGAAAATACACTTGTGTGGAGTCCTCATTGCTTGCTTGCTTTCTACTTTCTTTTTTTCTTTCCTTCATCCTTCCTTTCTCTTTCTTTTTTTTGCCAGTCCTGGGCCTTGGACTCAGGGCCTGAGCACTGTCCCTGGCTTCTTTTTGCTCAAGGCTAGCACTCTGCCACTTGAGCCACAGCGCCACTTCTGGACATTTTCTGAATATGTAGTACTGGGGAATTGAACCTAGGGCTTCATGTATTTGAGGCAAGCACTCTTGCCAGTAGGCCACATCCCCAGCCCCCATCCTTTCTCTTTCTTTTTTTGTGCCAGTCCTGGGGCTTTAACTCAGGGCCTGGACACAGTACTTGAGTTTCCCTCCCCCCCCCCCTACTAATTTCAGAAATGTTAAGGTATGAAACAGTTTCTTTAAAGTCATATAATAGGAAGTTGTACTGTGCCTCAAAGTGGTAAAGCGCTAGCTTTGAGCAAAAGAGTTGTATAACATGTGACATTATTTTCTTTCATACCTTTTTTGTGCTGGTCCTGGGGCTTGAATTTGGGGCCTGGATGTTGTCCCTGAGCCTCTTTTGCCCGAAGCTAAGTGCTCTACCACTTGAGCCACATTGCCACTTCCAGCTTTTTTAGTAGTTTAATAGAGATAAGAGTCTCATAGACTTTCTTGGCCAAGTTGGCTTCAAACCATTATCCTCAGAGCCCAGCTGTCTCTCTCTCTCTCTCTCTCTCTCTCTCTCTCACACACACACACACACACACACACACACACACACTCACACACACACACACACATTTTTATTTTTTCCCTAGTCCTGGGGTTTGAAATCAGGGTCAGGGTACTGTCTCTGAACTTCTTTTACCCAAGGCTAGCACTCTACCACTTGAGCCACTTCTAGCCTTTTCTGTGTATGTGGTACTGAGGAATGGAACCCATGGCTTCATACATTCTAGGCAAGCACTCTACCACTAAGCCACATTCCCAGCCCTGCCCCAATTTTTTTATAATATTTTTTGGTGGGAGTATTGGTAGTTGAACCCAGGTCTCTGCACATGCTGGACAAACACTTTTTTTTTTTTTTTCTCCAGGTCCTGGGGCTTGGATTCAGGACCTGAGCACTATCACTGAGCTTTAGTGCTCAAGGCTAGCCTCTACCCACTTGAGCCATAGCTCTACTTCCAGCTTTTTGCTAGTTAATTGAATGGAGTTAGTACTCTCACAGACTTTCCTGCCCAGCTGGCTTTGAATCTTTTTGTTTGTTTGTTTGTTTGTTTTTGTTTTTTTTGGCCAGTCCTGGGCCTTGGACTCAGGGCCTGAGCACTGTCCCTGGCTTCCTTTTGCTCAAGGCTAGCACTCTGCCACTTGAGCCACAGTGCCACTTCTGGCCATTTTCTGTATATGTGGTGCTGGGGAATCGAACCCAGGGCCTCATGTATATGAGGCAAGCACTCTTGCCACTAGGCCATATCCCCAGCCCCTGGCTTTGAATCTTGATCCTCAGATCTCAGCTTCCTGAGTAGCTAGGATTATAGGAGTAAGCCATTGGTACCCAGCTAGATAACCTTGCTTCCCTTCCTCCTTCCCTCCCTTCAGATGAGATTTACTTCAAAGCAAGAAGTATGTCTATCTTACTGTTTAAACCATAAAAACTCAAAGTAAATCATTGTTACCATTTCAGGGTAGCTTGGTATTCGTGGTTGGAAAAATGGATGGATTGCTCATGGTTAGTGGTCGAAGACATAATGCTGATGACATT
Organism: Perognathus longimembris pacificus; assembly: GCF_023159225.1. Classification (NCBI taxonomy): domain Eukaryota; kingdom Metazoa; phylum Chordata; class Mammalia; order Rodentia; family Heteromyidae; genus Perognathus; species Perognathus longimembris. The sequence continues at coordinate 53,583,141 of NC_063161.1, read as the reverse complement.
GTTGCTACTGGCTTGGCTGTTGAGTCTATAAAGACGGTGTATAGAGGAAGGTGAGTGGTTGGAATGTTAGCCCTTCTAACACAACCTAAGTAGATCTTAGTGGGGTGATTTAATGGTGCTCTTTAGGTTCTCTTTCCAAATGATTAGTTTGGTTTGGATGAAAACAGTAGAAACCCTGCTTTGAATATTTAACTCACAGTGTCTGGTTCTTTGGCTATAATTTTAGAGGAATGAGACATATCCACATCCTGTATTTTAGATTTGGATTATTACTATTTGTTGACTATAGAAAACTGAGGAGGAATTTAAAACAAACATTGAACATTCTATATTTCCTCAGTACAGAGGTAGCAGCATTCAGGGCAATAGATATATCTGTAGAATTTTTTTCGCTTGTTTTCACTAAATTCTGGTAGCATTGTAACAAGGAGTTTGCCATAGCACACTAGTGCTGGGTAACTTTAAATCCTATGGACAGAGCCAGGCACCTTTTTTTTTTTCTTTGCTTACTAATACAAGAAAAGATATTGGCCGCATATTGAATAGTTGATGTTCATTCCATCAGTTTACAAAGCAGTTTTGGTGTCCCTTTAGGTTTTTTTAGAAGGAAAATTAAATCCAAAAAGAACCAGCTTCCCAGTTGTGTTTCTATAATGGTGGAGCTTCCTAGAGGATGCACACTCCACATGGAGCCCTGGACAGCCCCTGCTGTCCATCACAGTGATGCCCACTCCGAGCACAATGCCTGGCACATAGTGCATAGTCTATGATCCGTGAATGCATGAGTGGAGGCAGGCTGGTGAGCTGGCATAGTGGGCTCTGCAGTAGCTTCCCATTCTCTCATGCTTTCATTCTACACATACTCATTGGGTGACAACTCTGCACCGCTGCTTTTGGTGCCTTCACTGTGGAAATGCACAGGCCAGGCCAGTTCTCTGCCCTTTCACTGTCATTGTGGGCACCAGACTGGAGCCAGGTAGACAGAGTAGATAACCTGGGAGAGGTGGTAAGTGTTTGCAGAAACAGTACATGGGGTGGGGGCTTGCTAGTATCTTTCAGGTGGTCTGGGAATGCCTCACTAGCAAGGGGACATTTGAGCGGAGACCTCACTCAGAACACCTCCATCTTCCCCTCTCCCCAGCCTCCCGGGCCTCTGATCCACCCTTGCCTGTGTCTGACTCTAGCTCCCGCTCTCTGCTTCACCACTCTGCTCCAGGCACACTGGCCTTCTTGCTGTTCCTCAAACCTGCCAAGCTCGTCCCTACCTCAGAACCTTTTCGCTTTCCGTTCCTTCTGCCCGGAATCCTCTTCCTCCAGATCTCCGCGTGGCTCACGTCCTCACCTCATTCAGGTCTCTGCTCCAGTGTCCGCTCCCCAGGGAGGCGCTCCCCAACCACTCACCCCTCCACCCCGCTGTCCCAGTGTGCTTCTTGCTGCGCAGCACAACACGCAGCCATAGCCATTTGTTGTTGGTTCTGTCTCTTAACATGTAAGGTCCACAAAGACAGGGACTATGTCTTGTTTACTACCAGGTCCCTGATGTTCTTGACAGTTGAGTGTTTTCTTGTTTGTTTGTTAATTGTGCTGGTCCTGGGACTTGAACTGAGGGCCTGGGTACTATCCCTGAGATTTTTTCACTCAAGGCTGGCATTTTACTGCTTGAATCATGGCTATACATTTGGCTTTTTGGTGGTTAATTGGAGATAAGAGTCTCACAGACTTTCCTGCCTGGTCTAGCTTCAAACCTTGATCCTCAAATTTCAGCCTCCTGAGTAAATCCATGGGTTTTAAATGAGTCAGTCTGGATTTTGATGGTAATAGTTGCACATTTCTTTGCTAAACTACCACAGGGTGGGCAGTCTCCTCTCCGTAATTGCAGTTAACAGAAGAGTAGCTCTGGTGGTGAAGAGAGTCTGATATGTTCGATCTGTCTCTCTTAGAATTGCTGTGTTTTCTGTGTCTGTGTTTTATGACGAGCGCATTGTGGTGGTTGCGGAACAAAGGCCTGATGCCTCCGAGGAAGACAGCTTCCAGTGGATGAGCCGGGTGCTGCAGGTACGCTCACTTGGGGTTCTGTCTGGTCAGAGGTGGCTACCACCAATGCTTAAGCACTTAGTCTCAAATTAAAAATCCTCTTGCCTCTGCCTCCTGAGTAGCTGGGATTACAAGCATATACTACCAAACCCAGCTCTTAAGCACTTTCTTTTTTTTTTTTTTTTTTTTGCCAGTCCTGGGCCTTGGACTCAGGGCCTGAACACTGTCCCTGGCTTCCTTTTGCTCAAGGCTAGCACTCTGCCACTTGAGCCACAGTGCCACTTCTGGCCGTTTTCTGTATATGTAGTGCTGGGGAATCGAACCCAGGGCCTCATGTATACGAGGCAAGCTCTCTTGCCACTAGGCCACATCCCCAGCCCTCTTAAGCACTTTCTGTGATGGGTCACTTATGGTACCTAATTTTTCTTTCTTGCCAATCACTGCTTACTCTACATATTATTATCAAAATTATATAATAAAGTCATTGAACTGACTTGCCTTAGTCAATTTATGCTGCAGTATTTCCTTCCCAGGAAAGATTTAACTGTGTAGAATATGTCTTTGGCAGCAAGCAGTTCACCTGTTAGCAGTTAGTCACATACAGTTTTAGTACTAGTACATGCCAAAAGTAGTGCCAAACAAGAATATGTGAGGCATTGTTCTTCCTCTAGGGAGCTTCACTGTTAGAGAAGCCATGAAGAAGAGAATGACTTGGGCTTACTGGAAGGGATATGTTTCTAGTGAGGAGCAGGCTAAAAGGATGGAAACAACTTGGGCTTTATCTTATTTAAATACTGTGTGTGTGTGCGCGCATGTGCATCTGTCCTGAGGCTTGAACTCTGAGGCTGGGTGCTGTCCATGAGCTCTTTTATTCAAGGCTAGTGCTCTACCACTTGAGTCACAGCTCTGCTTTCTACTTTTTGGTAGTTAACTAGAGATCAGAGCTTCATGGACTTTCCTGCATGAGCTGGCTTTGAACCACAATTCTCAGAAATTCAAGTATTCCATTTTAATCCAAAACACATAATGTGTGTACATTGGATGTAGAGTAGTATATACAAATACCCCAATTTAGGTTCCAGAGAAATCTCCATAAACTATACTTTGGATGCTTTGTCCTTGGTTTCTGCTTTTATTTCCTTGAAGTTAGAACTAGAACACAGTTATCTGAAAAGTGACTTAAAACCTTTACAGTCAAGAGTTGGTGGCTCATACCTGTAATCCTAGCTACTTGTGAGACATAGATCTGAGGATCACGGTTCAAATTCAGCCTGGGCAGGAAGGTTCATGAGACTCTTGTCTCCAGTTAGCCACCAAAAAAACCCAGAAGTGACGTTGTGGCTCAAAGTGGTAGAGCACTAGCCTTGAGTGAAAAAGCTCAGGGACACCGCCCAGGCCCTGAGTTCAAGCCTCATGACTAACAAAAAAGAAAGAAAAGAAACCTTTACTTTTGGAATTAACTTGTCCATACCAGTCAGCAGTAGTATTCAGGAGCTTACCTTTATGGTCCCTTTCCAAAGCTTAACTCTTGTTCATTTTACATTTGTATTTTATTAATCTTTGTCATATGTAATTAAAGCATGTGAACCAGTACAATGGTCATGAAAGTGCAGAAATAAAGGCAAGAAGACAGTGATGTGACTGGGAGCAGGGTGTGTCAAGGGTGTGGTGGCCTTCAGTGTTCATTGTACTATGGGCCTTGCTTGGATGTTTTGTGTAGGGACACATGGTAATAAGGTGAATTACTAAGTGGGGGACCATTCAGAGCGCTTCTATTGTTTTTGTCATAAAAATGTATTACTTCTATTTAACATACCTCAGTATATTACATAAGTAAAAGATTTTCGAGGTCGGAGGTATGGCTCAGTTGGTAGAATGTTACCTGATGAGTGATTGCATCAGGTATTAACTGAGTCCCAATCTTGAACCGAGAGAGGGAGGGAGAGAGAGAGAGAGATATTAGGAAAAGGCAAAACAGCTGAGCACTGGTAGTTCATGCTTTGCAATCCCAGCTACTCAGTATCAAAGCCAGCCTAGGCAGAAAAATTTGTGAGACTCTTTAATTAACAGGCAAAACAGAACAAAGATAACAGATTACAAAGGTTTTGATGTTATCATTTAAGAGAGTACATATTGGAACTGGTAAACTAGTATCCATCTCTGTTCATTTAGATTGTGTCTTACCTCTTTTCTGTTGTTCTGTGCCTGAATTGAAAGATGTATGGGATTAAAATGGTTATCTTTAGATCTTTGAACATGGGATCTTGGGACATATGCGATAATTTTTGGTTTTGTTTGCTTTTTTGAGACAAGGTTTTCTGAGTGCTGGTTATATAGCTTCATACCACCATGACTGTGACATGAAACCTTACTTTCTTTCAGATTCCAGACCTGTGGGCTGGGATGGAAGGTGGAATCTGGGGGAAAGTGAATGAAGGGGTGACATTGTCCCCCTCCCCCCCCAAAAAAATATACTTAATACTTGACTTATGAAATGATAGCTCCTTTGTATAATACCTTAATAATAACAAAATTATTTTTAATTGTGAAGTTTAAAGAAATGATTATGGTATTTTTACACTTCTAATTATGTTAAGCATTTAATACAATGTTTGTTTCTGGGGGAAGAAAACCTCAAAGTAAAATAATGGATTATGTCAGGAGTATGTCAAATGTAGTACACATAATATCACTGAATGTTTTTCTCTGTGTTTTTCTAGGCAATTGATAGCATCCATCAAGTAGGGGTTTATTGTCTTGCTCTGGTGCCTGCCAATACATTGCCAAAAACTCCACTAGGAGGGATCCACATATCTCAGACAAAACAGCTTTTTTTGGAAGGATCTCTCCATCCTTGCAATATCCTCATGTGCCCACATACCTGTGTGACAAACTTGCCAAAACCCCGGCAGAAGCAACCAGGTAATAATATATTAGCTGCTTAGCCATAACATTAAAATATAACTTCTAGAAGCTGAAGGTTCCCAACAGGATTCTGTCTAGAATTTATGAAAATTTAGCAAACTAAGAATAGTATAAAGCCAAGGCACCAGTGTCTCACACCTATAATCTTAGCTACTCAGGAGGCTGAGATCTGAGGATTGTGGTTCAAAGCCAGCCTAGGCAGGAAAGTCTGTGAGATTCTTATCTCCAATTAACAACTAGAAAATCAGAAGTAGTGCCGTGGCTCAAGCCTTGAGCACTAGCCTTGAGCTGAAGAGCTCAGGGACAGCACCCAGATCCAGTGTTCAAGCCCCACAACCAAAAACAAACAAACAAACAAAAAAACAGGAACAAAATAAAGAATAGTGGGCTGGGGATATGGCCTAGTGGCAAGAGAGCTTGCCTCGTATACATGAGGCCCTGGGTTCAATTCCCCAGCACCACATATACAGAAAACGGCCAGAAGTGGCGCTGTGGCTCAAGTGGCAGAGTGCTAGCCTTGAGCAAAAGGAAGCCAGGGACAGTGCTCAGGCCCTGAGTCCGAGGCCCAGGACTGGCCAAAAATAAAAATTAAAAAAAATAAAGAATAGTGTAAGCTGACCAAAAGCAAGAGGGACCAATAATCTGCACAACAGGCTACTTTGGGTTTGCCACTGCTCTTCTTCTGAGTAATTCTCTATAACATGCTTCTTTTTTCCCGGAGTATAAAGTGTGGGTCAAGAAGATCAGAAGAGGGCTGGGATGTAGCTCAGTGGCAAAGCACTTGCCTAGCAAGTGCAACGTCTTGGGTTCGATCCCCAGTACCAAAAAAGAAAAGACAGGGCTGGGAATGTGGCCTAGTGGCAAGAGTGCTTGCCTCGTATACATGAAGCCCTGGGTTCGATTCCCCAGCACCACATATATAGAAAACAGCCAGTAGTGGTGCTGTGGCTCAAGTGGCAGAGTGCTAGCCTTGAGCAAAAGGAAGCCAGGGACAGTGTTCAGGCCCTGAGTCCAAGGCCAAGGACTGGCAAAACAGAGTCCAAAAAAGAAAAGACAAAAAAAAAAAAAGTTAAAAAGAAAAAAGAAGATCAGAAAGGGCTGGGAATGTGGCTTAGTATGCCTAGCATACATGAAGCCCTGGATTTGATTCCTCAGTGCTACATAAATAGAAAAAGCCTGAAGTGGCGCTGTGGCTCAAATGGTAGAGTGGTATCCTTGAGCAAAAGAAGCTTAAGGACAGTGCTAGGCCACGAGTTCAAGCCCCACAACTGGCCAAAAAAAAAAAAAAGAGGATCAGAATTGCACTGAGAGAACTAGAATAAAGCCAAGTCATTTTTTTTTATAATAAAGGAAAGATTCTGATAAAAAGAAGAGCAGCTATCTAACGAGTACTTATTAAGTGCCCAGTACTACCTAAGCATCTTACATGCCCTTGGCTACTGAAAAGAAAGTTCAGAAAAGATAAGCATCATTTCCCAAACCACATGGCTAGCTAGTGACAGAGCTACTGTCATACTTACTTTGATAAAACCCATTTGAATCATTACGCTATACTTGGTCTGAGTATGTTGTGATTGCCTGCTTGGTCTTAGTTGGCTGCATATGAGTAGGACCAGAGCAGTATGGAATGATGGCATTAATGGATGAGGAGGATGAGGGGCTAACAAGAGAGGTTGGTATTAGAGAAAAATACAGAAAAAGACCAGTAAGGAGAGGATGTACTACAACAAGTAACTCTAAAACTTAGTGCCTGCAAATAACAGGTGTTTGGTTTTCACTCATAGACCTGACTGCCCCAGGCTGCAGGTAGGATGAGAGCTGGTCCATGTGTCTCCTCTCTGTGGGCTCAGTAGCTACCTGGACCATTTTTTGCCAAGGCAGATGGCAGAAGCAGAGAGACCAGCCAAACCAGCAAGCATATTTTAAAGCTTCTGTTCCTGTCACAGTCTCCTAACGTTTCCTTGCCTAGAATAAGTTAGACCATGCCCCAAATTGGTGGAACAGAGAGATATACTTTGTCCATGTGGCCTCAGCTAGCACAGGAAGGAAAGGAAGAATTCTTAGAAAACTATTTACCACAGGCCTCTATAGCCAACTATTACCTCAAGGTCTGATAGGCTGGCTGGCTTGGGGACATAAGTTCTAAGTCATTCTTCCAGCAAGTCAGGGGAAAGGGGGAAGATGGGACTGTCTTTCTCTTTCAATGTATTTCCTAGAAATTACACATATCATTTGATTCTTACATAGTATTCTCCTATACTAAAGAATACAGTCTTCATTCCAGGCATGTGTCCAGCTAAAGACTGAATTTGTGTTATTAAAAGAAGAAAGGGGGGCTGGGGATATGGCCTAGTGGCAAGAGTGCTTGCCTCATATACATGAGGCCCTGGGTTCGATTCCCCAGCACCACATATACAGAAAATGGCCAGAAGTGGCACTGTGGCTCAAGTGGCAGAGTGCTAGCCTTGAGCGGGAAGAAGCCAGGGACAGTGCTCAGGCCCTGAGTTCAAGCCCCAGGACTGGCCAAAAAATAAAAATAAAATAAATAAAAGAAGAAAGGAGAATAGGTTTGGAGATTGACAAACAACAGTTAGGGCAGGCAAGCAGGTGTGTTTACAGTACAGCAGTGTTTTCAGTCACCTTTCTGGAGCTGCTGCTCTCACAGTTACCCATCTGACCCGTAGATTCAAGAAGTATACACACACACAAAAAAAAAATCTTATTGCTCAACAATTTTTGTGGTTTTAAATTGCTGTGCAGACTTTTTTTTTTGGCCAGTCCTGGGGCTTGAACTCAGGTCTTGAGCACTATCTCTGGATTCTTTTTGCTCAAGGCTAGCACTCTACCACTTGAGCCACAGCGCCACTTCTGGCTTTTTCTACATACATGGTGCTGAGGAATTGAACCCAGGGCTTCATGTATATGAGGCAAGCACTCTTGCCATTAGACCATATTCCCAGCCCCTGCTGTGCACACTTTTTAAAAATTATGCCTTTGTTTTACAGTATAAATATAAGATTGGACAGTTTATACTAGCAAATACTCTTTTGAGTTCTTCATATATAAAATAACTGACTCCAAAGTCTGCAAAGTCTGTCATTTCTTAGGATGACTGTTATATATTGTACTTTCGCATTGGACAGTTAATAGATAAAAAGAACTCCTTTTACTTTTTTTTTTCTTCTTTTTTTTGCAACAAGGTGTCAGTACTGGCTTGGAACCCTCTATGTAGCCCAGGTTGGCTTCAAGCTCAATATCTTCTTGCCTTTGTCTCCCAAGTATATGTTTATAGGTGTGCCTGCGTCTGGCTATTCATCTTTTAAAAAGGATTATGTGAGCCAGGCACTGGTCGCTCATGCCTGTAACCATCGTTACTCTAGAGGTTGAGTTTGAAGTCAGAGCCTTATCCTTGATAGGCAGACACTCTACCACTGAACCATGTCTAGCCTTTTTTGCATTGGTTATGAGATATAATCTTTTTACCCAGGCTTGTGTCACCATGCCCAGTTTCTTCTCTTGAGATGGAATTGTCAGACTTTTCTGCCTGGGACTGGCCTAGAACCACAATCCTCTAATCTCAGCTCTCATGAAGCTAGGATACTAGGCATTTACCTATACAATCTGGCTATGAGTTGAGAAGGAATCATGTGAATTTTTCTGCCTGGGCTGACCTCAAACCATGGTGTTCCCATTCAAGTGTCAAATCCATAGGAAGATTGACAGAATAGTATGGTTTGCAACCATACACCCTCCCCTAGATTCGCTAATTAGTGATTTTTATTTTTCACTGAACTCTGAACATAGGTATCATGACCCTTCAGCCATAAGTTTTTCAGCATGTATTTTCCAAAGAACAAGAACGTTTTCATTAAATGTTTCTAAATGACTGTGATGTCATTACCATGTTAAGGTATACAGCAGTAATCCCAGCACTCAGAAGTTGAACCAAGAGAAATCAAGAGTTCCAGGCTAACTTAGCCTACATCTAAAAACCATGACTCAAAAAAAAAAAAAAAATGGAGTCCAGGGGCTGAGTAGTGGTAGAGTGCTTGCCTAGCATGCATGAAACCCTAGGTTTGATTTCTCAGCACCACATAAACAGAAAAGGCCAGAAGTGGCACTGCAGCTCAGGTGGTAGTGGGCTAGAGCAAAGGAAGCTCAGGGACAGTACCTAGACCCTGAATTCAAGCCCCAGGACTGGCAGAAAAAAGGGAGCCTGGCACCAGTGGCTCATGCCTGTAATCCTGGATACTCAGGAGGCTGAGATCTGAGGATCTCAGTACAAAGCCAGCCCAGACAGGAAAGGCCATGAAATTCCTTCTCTAACCACCAAAAAAGCCAAAAGTAGAGCTTTGGCTCAAGTGATTAGAGCACTAGCAAAAATGCTCAGAGACAGGCCCTGAATTCAAGTCCCAGGACTAGCAGACACACACACACACACACACACACACACACACACACACACACACACACACACGAGGGAGGGAGGGAAGGAGGAAGGGAGGGAGGGAGGGAAGGAGAGGAAAGTTGGAAATTTAACCTTAATATGTCATCTAATAATAATAAACACTTGTTTTTCCATTTGCTTAATGTAACTAATTTTTTCAGAAATCCAGTACCATGTTGAGCATTGCATTTGATTGCCTTTATTTACAAGCTCCCACCTTATTTTGTCTGAAGACATGAGTGAGTGGTTTGCTGATTGATTGATTGATTGTGCTGGTACTGGGACTTGAATCCAGAGTTTCATACTCTTACTAGGCCTTTTCACTCAAGACGATGCTCTACCTCTTAAGCATAGCTCTACTTCTGGCATTTTGCTGATTAATTAGAGATAAGAGTCTCTTGGATTTGTCTGCCCAGGCTGGCTTCAAACCTTGATCTTCAGGTCTCAGCCTCTTGAACAGGTAGGATTACAGGCCTGAGCCACCAGCACCTGGCTAAGACATAAATGTTTTTGAAGTCTAGGCCAGTTGTCTTGTAGCTTGTTCCACCATCTGGATTGTGTTATTTACTTAATAAGTAAAACATTTTTTCCAATATTCATAAATGGCAGATTTATTTCCAGAACCAAGTATCTATTGCTGCTCTTTTAGGGTTGTGTTGTGATTGTAGAAAATGATTATTGGAAACAGTGCAGCAGCCATCTCTTGAGTGAATGTACCTCAGGGTACCCATACTACCAGAGCCCCCCCCCCCCCCCCCCCGTCTTGCCCACTGAACCTGTAGTCCTCTCTGTGGTTCTGTTTATTTTTTCCTAGCATCTCCCACTGCCCAGTTTTGTTCGCATGCATATGTCATTTGGGTTGCCTTTCCTATTGGTGTGCAAGCTCTTTGTCCTGTGTCAGGAAGAGGGCTTTGTCAACATTGTTGAATGAGCATATGAACCCGATTTGGGCGGACTGGAAATGTTTTGGGAGTATGGAGCTTGAATTGCCATTTCTGAAGGGAGGATTTGTGCCTCTGTTTACAGGTGTAGGTCCTGCTTCTGTGATGGTTGGGAATCTGGTTGCTGGAAAACGCATAGCGCAAGCTGCAGGAAGGGACTTGGGGCAAATTGAAGAGAATGACTTAGTGAGGAAGGTAAGTGTTCCAGAGCTGGTGTAAGATGCTCTACACTTGTTGAAAGTTGCTGAGCCTAAGTCTTTTTCTGCTTTGTGATTTTAGCACCAGTTCCTGGCGGAGATTTTGCAGTGGCGAGCCCAGGCAACTCCTGACCATGTGCTCTTCATGCTGTTAAATGCCAAGGTATTAAAAAATCAACCATGTGCCTTATCACCTGAATCCTAAGAGGAGAACCTTAGACCCACTTGATCTCTTTGTTTCATCAGAAAATTTCTTTTGCCCTCTCTGAGGCAGAAGCTTGTTGTGACATATGAAGATGAATTGTGCAGGTACTCTGAGCTTACAGTGGAACGTCCTGGAGTACTGTGTATATTTTCTTTTTCTGTGGTAAAAGCAAGTCTTTTCCTTTCTTTCTTTCTTTATTTATATTTTTTATTTTATTTTTTTGGCCAGTCCTGGGCCATGAACTCAGGGCCTAGCACTGTCCCTGGCTTCTTTTTGCTCAAGGCTAACACTCTGTCACTTGAGCCACAGCGCCACTTCTGGTCATTTTCTATATATGTGGTGCTGAGGAATCGAACCCAGGGCTTCATGTATATGAGGCAGGCACTCTTGCCACTAGGCCATATTCCCAGCCCAGCAAGTCTTTTTTTTAAAATTTCTAATAGCACCAACTGCAATTGCAGATATATGGAAAGTTTTATGTTCATGTAGTTTTTTTTACTAAATTAGACCTTATTTTTTTGGCAGTCCTGAGACTTTGAACTCAGGGCCTGAGCACTGTCCCTGAACTTCTTTTTGCTTAAGGCTAGCACTCTATCACTTGAGCCACAGCGCCACTTCTGGCTTTTTCAGTGTATGTGGTTCTGAGGAATCAAACACGGGGCTTCATGCATGCTGGGCAAGCACTCTACCACTAAGCCACATTCTATCCTCAATTAGACTTTTAACTGCTTGATGTCTTCCAAGAAGAAAGTGACATTATATCTTTTTTTTTTTTTTTTGGCCAGTTCTGTGGCTTAAACTCAAAGCCTGAGCACTGTCCCTGGCTTCATTTTGCTCAAAGCTAGCACTCTACCACTTGAGCCACAGAACCATTTCTGGCTATTTCTATATATGTGGTGCTGAGGAATTGAACCCATGGCTTCATGTATGCAAGGCAAGCATTTTACCACTAGACCATATTCCCAGCCCCACATTATATCATTTTAAAACATTTTTGCTATAAGTTACAGAATTTATTGCTAATGGATACAAGGCAAATTGAACACTCTTCAAGTACACATTTGCCAAAAACAGTATTGTTATCTCTTGTCCCCAGAACTTGGGAGGCTGAGGCAGGAGAATTGTGAATTTGAGGCAGTCTTGGCACTGTAGCAAGACTCCATCCCCTCACCCCCTGGGGGGGGGGAAATAAAACATTTAATTACTGGTTTCTCCTGGATGGTTCACCATAATACTGTTCTTTTTTTTTTTTTTAAGTGTGCCATTCTATGGGAGTGTGCTGATTTTGTTTGTTTTGATGGCTGAGTCATAAGCTGAAAGTGCTATGACTATATTCTAACAGTAGTCTCCCCAGTAGGAAGACAGAAAGGGCCTGTTATATCTCCAGCAGGACTCAACTGAATTGCCCTCACCTACCACTGTACCTCTGTAGTCTAATCATGAGTTTTGTTTATGTAATGATAGACCTTCTTTTAAAATATTTTTGTTGTTATTGTAAAGGTGATATACAGAGGGATTACTATTACATAAGTCAAGTAATGAGTATGTTTCTTTTTTAACAATGTCACCTCACCTCGTTTTCTTCCAGTTTTCCCCTCCCAACACCCCTCCCCACAAGTTTTATAGTTCATTTTCAACAGTATTTAGTGACTATCACTGCTACATTTATTCACCCTTTGTCCCACCATTTCTGTGCTCTCCTTACCCTCCCCAAAACAGATAAACTGACATACAAGACAAAAAGGACAGAAATCAAAAACAGCAACAAAAAGAGAAAAACAAAAGAAAAAAGCAAAATAACAACAAAAAAAAACCCTCTTTGTTTCTTGGAGTTTATTTGGACAAACTTCATTTTATATGTTCATATGCACATAGCTATTGAGCCTTTCTAACAATATCCTCCTTTGGTTTTACTGCGTGAATGTCTAGGGACCCATGTAATTTATCCTTTCCAAGTGTGACTTTTGTCTTTTAATGGTAATAATAGAACTTAGTGAGAGGATATTGTTTGCATCTTAGTAAAAGTTAAAACCCTTCAGAACTACTTTCTGTGGAGATGTAACTCAAGTGATAGAATGTTCACCATCCTTGAGTGAAAAAGTAGAGGGAATCACTCAGACCTTGAGGTCAAGCCCCAGTGCTGGCACAAATGAACAGAGACTTCTTGTCTCTGTCTACGTGGACTGGACATATTTTCCAACTTGTGCATACAGGGGCTGGGAATATGGCCTAGTGGCAAGAGTGCTTGCCTTGTATACATGAAGACCTGGGTTCGATTCCCCAGCACCACATATACAGAAAATGGCCAGAAGGGGCGCTGTGGCTCAAGTGGCAGAGTGCTAGCCTTGAGTAAAACGAAGCCAGAGACAGTGCTCAGGCCCTGAGGCAAGCTCCAGGGATGGCAAAAAAAAAAAACAACAACAACAACTTGTGCATACACTTCATTGAGAAGCTGACAGTCTTGTCACTATGGTAGGTAGCTTCTCTGTCATTAGTAATGTCCACTGGAAATCCGTACCCAGATATTTGTTCATGTGATGTGGTTTTTTTTTTGTTTGTTTTTAAAGGAACAACTTTGTAACATGTGTAAGATTTCAGTGTGTTAGCCAGTAGAGTAGAAGATTGACCCAGAAGTAACTTTTCTAGTCTCTACTTTAGCAACTCTTGTGTATTTAAGCATCAGAACACAGTCCAAAAACCATATGTCCAACAGTAGAATTGTGATAGACTTATTGTTATATAATAAGTAGTATTTCCTGCAGTGCAATAGACATGGAAGATCTATGCCTACACACAGTAGAAATATGACTCTTACAATAACAGAAACAAAGCATAAGAAGATATGTAGCAGCCAGGTGCTGGTGACTCACATCTTGCCTACCCAGAAATCTGAGACCTAAGGATCATGGTTCAAAGCCAGCCCAGGAAGGAAAGTCCATGAGACTCTTATCTCCATTTAATCACAAAAAAGCCAGAAGTGGAGGTGTGGCTCAACTGGTAAAGCACTAACCTTGAACAGAAAAGCTCAGGGACAGTGCGCCCAGGCCCTGGGTTCAAGCCCCAGGGAGGGAGGGAGGAGATATACCACACAATGCCACTTATATACAATTCAAAACTTCATGGGGGCTGGGAATATGGCCTAGTGGCAAGAGCGCTTGCCTCCTACACATGAAGCTCTTGGTTCGATTCCCCAGCACCACATATATGGAAAACGGCCAGCAGGGGCGCTGTGGCTCAGGTGGCAGAGTGCTAGCCTTGAGTGGGAAGAAGCCAGGGACAGTGCTCAGGCCCTGAGTCCAAGGCCCAGGACTGGCCAAAAAAAACCCAAAAAACTTCATGGCTGATAAAAACAGAAAAATAAATCATGATTGACAACAAATAGAGAGCTTTAGAGGGAGCTGCTGGGGGGGGGGTCTTTCTTTTGTCTTGTTGGTGCTTATACTGATGCTTGCTTTATAATTTTTCATTGCTTGCACATGAAAAATTGCGTATGCAAGTTATCCTTTCCATTACATATGCTATCTTTCATAAGGAGAAGAGGCTTAAAAAGCCTAGTTCAGAGAAACTACGTGAGGACTCAGGAGAAAGCATTCTCTGGACCTGTACAGGAAGAGTTGCTGTCTTCTAATCTCTATTATTAACTAACTGACAGATGACTGCTTTTGTTTACATCTTTACTGTCAGCAAATGAAGAGCCAAATTCATGTTTTAGACACAGCAGTGCTGATCACATGGCCAGCATTTATTGTCCTGACCTCCTCATTGCCTTCATATTATCTTGATTTCCTTTAATACCTCTCTATGTTTATATTTTCCTCACTTAGAAAAAATATAGACTATTTGGGCTGAGGAGTGGCTCAAGTGGAATAGTGCCTGCCTGGCAAGCACAAGACCCTGAATTCAAACCCCAGCACTGCCAAAATGGAACGACAAACATTCCTGTCTGTTTTTAAAATTTCTTTAAGCAAGAAGTACTATGAAGTGTGTGTGTGTGTGTGTGAGTGTGTGAACTTGGGGCGTGTGTGTGTGTGTGTGTGTGTGTGTGTGTCCCCTAGTGCTTGAACTCGGTGCTTGGGCACTGTTCCCGAGCCTTTTTGCTCAAGGTTAGCTCTCTACCACTTGAGCCACAATTTCACTTCCAACTTTTTGGTGGTTAATTGGGGATAAGAGTCTCAAGAAATTTTCCTGTCCAGGCTGGTTTTGAACTGCAGTCCTCAGATCAGCCTTCTGAATAGATAGGATTTACTGCGTGAGCCATAGGTGCCTGACCTTTTTGTTTTGTTTTGTTTGCCAGTCCTGGGGCTTGGACTCAGGGCCTGAGCACTGTCCTTGGCTTCTTTTTGCTCAAGGCTAGCACTCTACCACTTGAGCCACAGTGCCACTTCCAGCTTTTTCTATATATGTGGTGCTGAGGAATCGAACCCAGGGCTTCATGTATACGAGGTGAGCACTTTACCACTAGGCCATATTCCCAGCCCTGCCTGGCTGGGAATGTTAATGTTAATGTTAATGTTAATATATCCTGAAAACCTAGAAACATTAAAAAAGAAAAGAAATTTTCCACTTATCTTTTGATGCCATAGAAATTCTTGCTAACTTCTGAAGGGTAATCTAGCAGAATACAAGGTTTTAGGGCAGGTTATCTGAATGGCTGACTGTCCCCCCAAATTCCCTTACTCCACTCTGACCCACTTGTGCTTTTTGTTCCAAGGGAACCACGGTGTGTACAGCCAGCTGCCTTCAGCTTCACAAGCGGGCCGAGAGGATTGCCTCCGTTCTTGGAGACAAAGGACATTTAAATGCAGGGGACAACGTGGTGTTGCTCTACCCACCAGGTAAGAATTGGATTGGTACACCAGACTTTAAAAAAAAAAGACTGGGGTTTGAACTCAAGGCCTTGCACTTGTTAAGCAGGCCATTTAATCATTAAAATGGTTTTTTTTGTTTGTTTGTTTTTTGCCAGTCCTGGGCCTTGGACTCAGAGCCTGAGCACTGTCCCTGGCTTCTTTTTGCTCAAGGCTAGCACTCTACCACTTGAGCCACAGCGCCCCTTCTGGCCATTTTCTGTATATGTGGTGCTGGGGAATCGAACCCAGGGCCTCATGTATATGAGGCAGGCACTCTTGCCACTAGGCCATATCCCCAGCCCCAATGTTTGTTGTTTTTATGACTTTTCTTCAGACAGCTTTCTGTCTTCTACATAATACATCGGACACTGGCAAAAATAGCTAAAGGCAGGGCTGGGAATGTGGCTTAGTAGTAGGGTGCTTGCCTACCATGCATGAAGCCCCGGGTTCGATTCCTCAGTACCACATACACAGAAAAAGCCAGAAATGGCGCTGTGGCTCAAGTGGTAGAGTGCTAGCCTTGAACAAAAGAAGCTCAGGGACAGTGCCTGGGCCCTGAGTTCAAGCCCCTACACTGGCAAATAATAGCAACAACAATAGTTAGTGGCAAATAAGAGTACTGTTAGAGTAACAGTACACCAAACCAAAAACAATGTGGTACCCTAGACTCCAACTTACGTTACTAGACTATGCACTAACAGAAGACAGGAACTCAGGACTACCATCTACTAATCATGCAGACTTCATACAAGTCAGTACCAAGAGCTCTGTGTGCATTGGCGGAGGTATGAACCAGGCTGCATCCCCCAGAGTTGTACAATGCAGTAGCTCTCCTGGAACTGTATATGCCTTGCCTTCACTTACTTACATTTCCATGGTCAGTATCTGGCACATAAAAGACAATCAGGCTGGAGCTGAGAATATGGCCTAGTGGTAAAGTGCTCGCCTCATATACATTAAGCCCTGGGTTCGATTCCTCAGCACCACATATATAGAAAAAAGCCAGAAGTGGAGCTGTGGCTCAAGAGGTAGAGTACTAGCTGCTCAGGCCTGGCAACAAAAACAAAACAAATAAACAAAAGACAATCAGGCTGAGTGTGGTAGTGTATACCTATAATCCCAGCACTCAGGAAGTGGAAGCAGGAAGCTCATGGGTCCAAGGCTAACCTGAGCAACATAAAGAGTCTCAAGAAAGAAAAAGGTACTCAGTAAATGTTGAATGAATAAATGAATAAACAAATGAACAACTATTTGACTTTTGCCTTCAGAGCATCTTCAAAACAGCTGCTCTGAATCTGGACATGGTAACAAGCATGTTATCCCAGCTCATTAGGAGGTGGAGACAAGAGAATAACTTGAGCCCAGGAGTTCAAGGCCAACCTGGAAAACACAGTGAGACCCTGTCCTTTAGGAAGGCAGAGAGGGCAGGGAGATCCAGGCACGGACAGTTTACATCTTTAATCTTTGCTAAGCCCAGGAGGCTAAGATCTGACAAATCACAGTTCAAAATGAGCTGGGGATATGGCCTAGTGGCAAGAGTGCTTGCCTCGTATACATGAGGCCCTGGGTTCAATTCCCCAGCACCACATATACAGAAAATGGCCAGAAGTGGCGCTGTGGCTCAAGTGGCAGAGTGCTAGCCTTGAGCAAGAAGAAGCCAGGGACAGTGCTCAGGCCCTGAGTCCAAGGCCCAGGACTGGCAAAAAAAAAAAAAAAAAAAACCCAGCAGGGACAGAAAAGTTCTCAAGAGGGGCTAGAAATGTGGCCTAGCGGTAGAGTGCTTGCTTACCTTGCATGAAGCCCTGGGTTCCATTCCTCACCACTACATACACAGAAAAGGCCAGAAGTGGGGCTGGGGATATGGCCTAGTGGCAAGAGTGCCTGCCTCATATACATGAGGCCCTGGGTTCGATTCCCCAGCACCACATATACAGAAAATGGCCAGAAGTGGCGCTGTGGCTCAAGTGGCAGAGTGCTAGCCTTGAGCAAGAAGAAGCCAGGGACAGTGCTCAGGCCCTGAGTACAAGCCCCAGGACTGGCCAAAAAAAAAAGAAAAGGCCAGAAGTGGCGCTGTGGCTCAAGTGGTAGAGTGCTAGCCTTCAGCAAAAAGAAGCCAGAGACTGTGCTCAGGCCCTGAGTTCAAGCCCCAGGAATGGCAAAACCAAAACAAAGCAAACAGAACATTCTCAAGATGCCATCTCCACAAATAATCAGCACAAAGCTGGCTGTAGCTAGGTGCTTTGGCTCAAATCTATAATTCAGGCTACTTGGGAAACTGAGATCTGAGGACCAGGATTAGAAGCCAGCCCAGGCAGACAAGAGTCTGAGAAACTCCAGCTAACCAGCAAAAAAATGGAGGTATGGCTCAAGTGTTAGAGTACCAGCCTTGAGAGAAAAAGCTAAGCAAGAGAGCAAGGCCCTGAGTTTAAGCCCTAGTACTGGCACACAGGCACAGACACATACAATGTGCAATGCAGTAGCTCTCCTGAGACTGTATATGCCTTGCCTTTACTTACTTACATTTCCATGATCTGTGCCTGGCACATAAAAGACAATCAGGCTGAGTGTTTTGGTAGTGTACACCTATATAATTAAGCATGGCTTAATGGTAGAATGCCAACCAATCAAGCAGGATGAGCAAGTATAAGATCCTGAGTTTAACTTGATAATGGCCAAAAAAAAGTGGGGGGAAAGGGGTGTTAAGACAGACAGTAGAGGGCTGGGAATATGGCCTAGTGGCAAGAGTGCTTGCCTCATATACATGAAGCCCTGGGTTCATTCGATTCCCCAGCACCACGTATATAGAAAAAGGCCAGAAGTGGCGCTGTGGCTCAAGGGCTGAGTGCTAGCCTTGAGGAAAAAAAAAAAAAAAGAAGCCAGGGACAGTGCTCAGGCCCTGAGTCCAAGGCCCAGGACTGGCTAAAGAAAAACAAAACAAAACAGGACAGTGGACTGGTTTAGCTCAGTGGTAAAATACATCCTGTGAGTCCCTGGGTTCATTCTACAGCACCAAAACAAATGAACAAATGCTTTATTTCTAAAATATTTAGGAGTGGGACAGTTTCCCTCAGTTCTGTGAACTCTATTGACTTAACATCCTTCATATCCTGATAGATGTTCAGTCTTGTTCTTGCTTTCATCTGTCATGTTCTTTATTTCTTAATTCATC
Organism: Perognathus longimembris pacificus; assembly: GCF_023159225.1. Taxonomy (NCBI): domain Eukaryota; kingdom Metazoa; phylum Chordata; class Mammalia; order Rodentia; family Heteromyidae; genus Perognathus; species Perognathus longimembris. Next base: position 53,564,376 of record NC_063161.1, on the reverse strand, counting down.
CAACAACGTCTCTCTCTTCATAGGTAGACAGGTTTAGAATTGTTTCGTATAAATAGTGAACTTTCAGATACACTAATGAATTTTTGCTTCTTTTATTCTTTCTGCCACCTGGGCCATGCACACATCTTGATTCCTCTGACCTTTTACACCCATGCTTCATTTTACTGGGTGTCATGGTCTTTTATCCCTTACTCCTGTGATTATGTGGGGATTCTTGGGCTATATTATTTGCATGGATACTGAGACTTTTTAGAAGATCATCTGGTGTAGGAACCTCTCCTGCCAGGTTCCTGTGAGACTGTCTTCCAACTACCAGTTAATGAAGAGGTAACTGGCCAGAGCCCCTCCTGAGGCCTAACCCGTCTTCACTGGAGATGGACTTTTCTTCCCTGAAGCTCACTCATGAGAGAACAGCTGAGACATGCAGTTGCTCTTCCTATAGCAGTCTCCAAAATAGTGAAAGAAGCTCAAATGGTTTTTATCTCTCCTTTATCCTTTTTCCTAGCTAGGCATTCCTGATTTCTGCATCTATTTCTTTCTAGGTAATGACAAATAATGCTATTCACATGCCTACTTTATTGACTCGCTTATTTTCAAGTATCTTTCAAAGGTTTATTTCTGGTTCCTTCCTTCATATCCATTCTTAGCAATATATATGTACACATAAGTATGTACTCTTATATATCCTTAGATGTTTTGTTTCTTTACCTTCAGTTTCTCTTTAAACAATTTCTTCTGCCAGGAGCTCATTAAATTACAGTCTGAATAATCTTTCTGGCCTGTGATTTAATATACTGGTTTCAGATTGTGTCTAGTTTCTCAGTGATACAGAGCAGTTAAGTGACTTTTCTTTGACAGGACCTTTGTCTTACAGGCATCGAGTTAATTGCTGCGTTCTATGGCTGTCTGTATGCGGGCTGTATACCTGTGACCGTCCGGCCCCCTCATGCTCAGAACCTTACTGCCACGTTGCCCACTGTCCGAATGATTGTTGATGTAAGTACAGCTACAGCTTTCTTTGTTCTCATGTCATAAAACTCATATTGAAACAATGAAGGATCTTTAGCAGTTTTCCAGTTTTGTTAAGAAGTCAATTAAAAAAAAATTTTTTGCCTTGAGTTTGAATTTGGGGCCTCAAGTTCACAAGCTCACTCAGCTTTCTTCCTCATAGCTAGTGCTCTACCATTTGAGTCACTGTTCTAGGCTTTTTGCTGGTTACTTTGATATGGAATCTCACAGATTTTTCTGCTGTAGCTGTCTTAGAACCATGATCCATCAGATTTTAGCCTCCTGGGGAGCTAGATTTATAGCTACCAGTGCCTAGCTTCATAAATCAGCCTTTTCTCCTAAAAATGATATTTTCTTTAATGTGGCCCATGTGACTATCATTATTAAGTGTAGAAACTGAGAAAACAGTTATTGATGAGACACAGAACTATTTGCATTAAACATGAACACAAAGAAGATGAACATGTTATTAGTAACTCACCATAGAACTTATCCCCCAACCTGTTTAAAACATATCTGTCTGTGTGACATTGTCCAAAAAGAAATGCATTCATTACCTAACTTATGTGACTGTAACCCCTCTGTACATCACCTTTATAATAATAATTAAATAATGAAAAATAAAAATGTATCTGATATTTTTCTTTTTCTTTTTTTTTTTTTTTTTTGCCAGTCCTGGGCCTTGGACTCAGGGCTTGAGCACTGTCCCTGGCTTCTTTTTGCTCAAGGCTAGGACTCTGCCACTTGAGCCACAGTGCCACTGCTGGTCATTTTCTATATATGTGGTGCTGGTGTATCGAACCCAGGGCTTCATGTATGGGAGGCAAGCACTCTTGCCACTAAGCCATATTCCCAGCCCCCTGTCAGATATTTTTCTTGCCTAATAATTGAGATAATTTTATGTGCTAATCTTTCAAGTTTCCATCAGAAAATTTCTCATTTCTGACTAGTTTTGTAAATTTATTGTGTAGGATTAAAAGATGTCCAGGCTGGAAGTGTAGCTCAGTGGCAGAGCACTTGTTAGCCTGCATGTGTGAGAGACTCTGGGTTTTACCTCACCTAGCACTATCAAAGAAGAAAATCTAAATCCTATTTTAGAGTACTACAAGTTTTTAACAGGATATGAGAATTGAAATGGACTAAATCTGTATTGCATCATATTCATATGTACTTTTAAGGCAGTGTTGCCTGGTTGTATGGAAAAGTTACAAAATCTGAATTGTGTAACCTTTGTTTCTCTCAGAACTATTGCTCCATCAACAACTTAAGCCTATAGCATAAGAGCCATGTTCACTGTAGATAACATCATTACAAAGTTCAGAAAAATGCCCTTTTTAGACCCTGTTAAGTGGGCCAGAAGATCAGGGAGGGGAGTTTCTTTCTGTTGACACAGTCTATGGGCAAAAGTAGGTTGCTTTTCATTTCTCTGTGTAGCTAGGAAGTGCTGTTCCTGTGGTAGTTTCTGGCTGCCTCTCTCCTAAGATCAGTGTATACTTTAGGTCTAGCTGGTCTTTCCTTCACGAGAATGACAAACACCAACTCCAGACAAGCATACCTGTTTCCTTTCATTCTCTAAACATTACAGAATCCATATCTTGGTTAATTCTGGTCTTCCAAGATCCATAATGAGGGTGGAACTATGAAATATTTGAGAATTATTGTAAACAGTGCCTAATGCTATTTTTTTTTTAAAGTTTATCCTGAGAGAATGAAGCATTGTTCTTTCAGAAGGAAAAAAGAACCTGAACTTGCTCTTTGAAAAACAGATACATCCTACCTGGTCCCATATGTTGTGCAGGTTGCTTTTAGCAGCCAGAGCTAAGCCTCCTGGTATTTACAGCCATCCATGTGTTTTTTAGGTCAGCAAAGCAGCATGTATTCTCACCACTCAGACCCTAATGAGGTTGCTACGGTCCCGAGAGGCGGCAGCAGCTGTGGATGTGAAAACCTGGCCAACCATCATTGACACAGGTAAAAAGGAGATTTACCAGAGCTGTTGAAACAAGAACATTTACTACCAGAGTTTTCCTAGACTCTTATGCCAAACCTATTTACACAGCTTTTCTGTCATAGCACATTCTGTCTGCTAAGGCAGAAGCAAAATCTAATATCCGGCTGGGAATATGGCCCAGTAGTAGAGTGCTTGCCTAGCATGCATGAAGCCCTGGGTTCATTTCATCAGCACTACATAAGCAGAAAAAGCCGGAAATGGAGCTGTGGCTCAAGTGGTAGAGTGCTAGCCTTGAGTAAAAGAAGTTCAGGGACAGTGCTTAGGCTCCGAGTCTAAGAGCCAAGACTGGCAAAAAAAACAATTGTACAAGCAAACTAATATCCATCCAGTCAGCTTGTGCTTCCAGTAATAATCAGATCTAAGAACCAGCTCATCGATGCTGAGACCTTCTTTACATGAAGTGCTTTTGTTACTGTGTTGTTGTTGTTACTGGATTTTTTTTTTTCTTCAAATACTGGAGATTGAACTTAGGGCTCCCTGCTTGCTAGGTAGATGTTCTGCCACTTGAGCCATTCTCCCAGCCCATAAGTGTCTCACTATTACTCTTGGTATTACCAAAAGGTCATTAGGTTTTTTATGTAAATGTGGTATATATGTATATATTATTGAGAGTATCTGGTCCTTGACTTTTTAACTGTGATATAAGTGAAACAACACTGGACTGAGAAGATGTGAGTTGTAGCTTGAACTTCATGGTACCTGCTCGTGCAACCCTGAATGATTACCCTTTCTTAAAATACTGCTACCCCTACTTGATTTGTACATTTATTGAGAATGCAATGCATTTGAAAATACTTGGAAAAACATAATGTACATTCAAATAAAGCCAGAAATGGAGCTGTGGTTCAAGTGGTAGAGTGCTAGCTTTTAGCAAAGAAGTCCAGGACCAGCACAAGAAATAAGAAAAATAAGCTGGGTACCAGTGGCTCATACCTGTAATCCTAGCTACTCAGAAGGCTGAAGATTGAGATAGCAGCTGGAACCCAGTCAAGGCAGAAAAATCCCCATGAGACTCTATCACCAATAAACTACTCAAAAACTAGAAGTGGCACTCTGGCTCAAGTGGTAAAAGCTAGCTTTGAGCACAAAGAGGCTCAGGGACAGCGCCCAAGTCCCGAATTCAAGCGCTAGGCCCAGCAAAAAGAAAAAGAAAAACACAATGTACATGAAATTTAGATGCCATTTATGTTTATATTTTTTTAAAAAGGGTTAGAAGATTTAATAGGGAAGTTCATGGGATTTGGAGCTAGGTACACAAGGTTTAAATTCTGCTGTCTCTTGCCAGGTACTAAGTGGTGCATGCCTGTAATCTAAGGATCTCCTCTTCAAAGCCAGACTGGGCAGGAAAGTCCTTGGGACTCTTATCTCCAGCTAAGCACCAAAATAGCCAGAAGTGGAGCTGTGGCTCAAGTGATAGAGCACTAGCCTTGACAAAAAAGCTAAGGGACAGGGCCCAACCTCTGTCTTCAAGCCCCAAGATTGGCATATACACAAAAAATATTCTACTATCTCTCCTACTTCCTGAGTATCCTCACTAAGCTGGACAAAAGTGTAAAATCAGGATTATAAAGGCTGATATAGGGCTGGGAATATGGCCTAGTGATAGAGTGCTTGCCTCACATAAATGAAGCCCTGGGTTTAATTCCTCAGCACCACATAAACAGAAAAGGCTAGAAGTGGCGCTGTGGCTCAAGTGCTAGCCTTGAGCAAAAAAGAAGCTAGGGACAGTGCTCAGGCCCTGAGTTCAATCCCCAGGACTGGCAAAATAAATAAATAAATAAATAAAATAAAAAATAAAAAAAGAATGATGTAATTACTTGGCATGGAATCATGTTATTGAATCCTTCTGGTATTTTAATCAATTTAATGTGTGCTACCAAATTTTATCCTTATAATCACCTTGTAAGATCAGTGCTGTTTTTTTTTTTTTTTTTTTTTTTGGCCAGTCCTGGGCCTTGGACTCAGGGCCTGAGCACTGTCCCTGGCTTCTTCCCGCTCAAGGCTAGCACTCTGCCACTTGAGCCACAGCGCCGCTTCTGGCCGTTTTCTGTATATGTGGTGCTGGGGAATCGAACCTAGGGCCTCGTGTATCTGAGGCAGGCACTCTTGCCACTAGGCTATATCCCCAGCCCTCAGTGCTGTTTTTAATCCTTATTTTGTAGACAAGACAACTGAGGCACAGGTAGGTTAGGGAAGCAGCAAAATCAAAATGTAAACCCAGCCATGTTTGGCTCCATTTCCTTCCTCTAACCATTGATTTTCACTGTCCTTTTTCAGGGAATAGCATATAGCACCCTCTTCTGCAGCAAATATATAGATCTAAAGCAGGCAAAGCATGTACTTGTAGTTATTGTGAATCAGATGCTGCAATCTGAAGCTTGCAGTTCGAAGCCAACCTGGGCGGGAAAATCCTCCAGACTCTTAGTTCCAATTAACTGCCCAAAAAGCTGGATATGGAGCTGTGGCTCAAAGTGGTAGAGCACTAGCTTTAGGCAAAAACTTCAGGGACAGTGCCCAGGCCAAGTTCAAGCCCCAAGACCAGCATACACAAACACAAAAAAGTATTTTAGGAAAATAACTTCTTATAGTAGATTACTATTACCACTTTAAAAGCCATGAATGATAAGCATAACATATACTAAATATACTGAAGTATAAGTAGTGGACTTCAGCGGAAACAGCTAATGTTTGTTGTTTTTGCCAGTCCTAGGGCTTGAACTCAGGGCTTGGACTCTCTGTGCTCAAGGCTAGCACTCTACCACTTGAATCACAGCGTCACTTCTGGCCTTTTCTGCTTATATTGTACTGAGGAATCGAACTCAGGGCTTCATGCATGCTAGGCGAGCACTCTACCACTAAGCCACATTCCCAGCCCTCATGTTTGTTTTTAAACTGATACCCGTGTTTGAACTCGGGTCTCAAGTTTGTTTTGCTTTCTTGCTCAGCTAGTGCTGAATGAGAACCATATGAGACACCTCCAGCCCAGCTTTTTGCTGGTTATTTTCGAGATGGGAGTCTTGAGGACTTTTCTTGTGGGGCTAGCTTTGAACCATAGTCCTCCAGATCTCAGCCTCCTTAGTAAATAAGATTGTAGGCATGAGCCCCCAGCATCCCTTGCTGATGCTTTCTAAGTGAACATATGCTCAGTCTTTGTTTTTCACATTTTAAATGTGCTGGGGGTATGGCTCAAGTGGTAGAGATGCTCCAGGTTCAGGCCCCAGTAACTAGAAGACAGGAAAAGAAAGAAGGGAATCAAAAAAACAAAACAAAAAAGATAGAAAAGAAGGAAGAGGAAAAGAAAAGGCAAGACTACGGACTCCCACTTAGTATTAGAGCATTTATTTGCCTCAAATGTGTTGGTGATACCTTGTGTTCAACCTCCAGTATTGCCTACGGAGGGGAGGTAGTTTATATGAATTAACTCCTAATAATCCTTTGATGGTAAGTATTAATTTAAAGAAAAACCAACAAATAGATATAAATGTGAGACAACACCACAGTCCTATAGCTAATAAAAATAAAAATAGAGCTAGGATTTAAGCAGCAGTCTGCTTATTGTGGTATATTACCCTTATTTCTATTAAATGAATTTGTTTGATATAGTTTTGTTTTGTTTTTTTTTGCCAGTCCTGAGGCTTGAACTCGGGGCCTGAGCACTGTCCCTGGCTTCTTTTTGCTCAAGGCTAGCACTCAACCACTTGAGCCACCGCTCCACTTCTGGCTCCACTTCTATATATGTGGTGCTGAGGAATGTTCGCGAACCTAGGGCTTCATGTATACGAGGCAAGCACTCTTGCCACTAGGTCATCTTCCCAACCCCTGATGTAGATTTTTATGTCCCTATTGTCTAGTCATATCCCTACACCCAGTCTACCTCTAACAATGACATTTGTAGGCTGCTTTATTAATTATGAGAAGCCTAAGCTTTCACAAATCCCAGAAGCTAAATTTGCCCATAGAAAACCAATTAGAGAGCAAAGAATTTCATATTATAGCATATCTGATTAACATCAACTTTTTTTTTCCTTGCAGATGATTTACCCAGGAAAAGGTTACCTCAGCTGTATAAGCCACCCACTCCTGAGATGTTGGCATACCTTGATTTTAGTGTCTCCACAACTGGCATGCTTACAGGAGTAAAGGTAAAGTAGACTCGCTCACTGAGTGCTAGTAGAATGCTGGGAGGCAATAAATAGAGATGACCACTGTTCCAGGGACTTTAAATGTAGCAGCAGGTGGACTAGAAGCTAGTAGGTGGAGGATCAAAAGCCCTTGCTATATTTAAATAAAAGCATTAGCTCTTCCGGAGTAAAATATCCCAAGGAATTTGTATTATGAAATATTGGAGCCTAATGTAGAATCTGTCCAATAGTAAGAGTTGTAGTTAAAGTCAGTGCTCACAGGTTCATAGGTCATAAAATCCAGTATTAACTATGAACAAAAATTTGTTGCCTAAGTTTAGAGTTAGATGAGGTTAAGGCACTCAAAACCACCTATCAGTTGAGATTGGGGAGTTGAAACCTGTCCTAGCTGTTTCTCCTGTTCCATCCTGTTCCATATTCCTTGCTTTGCAGATGTCCCACTCTGCAGTTAATGCTCTTTGTAGAGCCATCAAGCTCCAGTGTGAGTTGTACTCCTCTCGGCAGATCGCCATCTGCCTTGACCCTTACTGCGGACTTGGCTTCGCACTCTGGTGTCTCTGCAGGTAGGGATGGAAAAGGCCAAAGAAAAGGAACGTATGACTGTATTCTGGGGCTATAACTCTGTCAACGTTTGCTCTCCTAATTTGGTAAAATGTTAGTAAAATGCCACTGCTCCTAGGATTTATGTACTTTATACATTTTTGTTATTTTTGGTTTGGTCTGTATTCCTTTTTTCCTCTTCTGTTAGTGATGTATCATATACAAAATGGCACTGATCCTGTTACCTACCTGCTCACTCCTCCATCTTCTAATCCTTGTTTTAGAAACTGAGCCAAATAGAAGGATGGTCCTTGGTGAAATATGACATGCTTTGACAGCCAGAATGTACCCCCTAGGTTTGGCAGGAAGGAACATGAAGGAATAGGTGACAGCATGTGGCTAGAGAGTACCATGTTTGTCCGGCTCAGATGTCTGCGGAAGGACTAGCAGGTCACTGCTCTTTCCAAAGCCTGCAGAGAGCCTTAGCTCACACCTGCATTCACCTCCTGGGTAGATAACGTCAATAATGCTTCACCAATGCTGGTAACTCAGCAGCCTCCTTTTTATTCATTTATTTATTGGTCATTCCTGGGGCTTGAACTCAGGGTCTGGGCACTGTCCCTAGGCTTCTTTTTTGCTCAAGGCCACTTGAGCCACAGCGCCACTTCCAGCCTTTTCTATTTATGTGGTACTGAGGGATCAAATCCACGGCATCATGCATGCTAGGCAAGCATTCTACCTCTAAGCCACATTCCCAGCCCAGCCGCCTCCTTCTCTATCCCCATCGTTGTTATAGTAGGAGCCCAAAGAAGAAATTCAGGCATTATCTTCAACTTCTGTGTCTTTATGTCTCACATTAAGTGAGTCGTCATGTTCTTTAGTTTACTTGTTCTTCTACCTTTTCGTACATAGGAATCATTTCTAGGTCTTAGGAGTAAAAAACTCATACTGATGACTCACACCCCTGTAGTCCTAGCTACCCAGAAGGCTGGGGATCTGAGAATCACATTTTGAAGCCAGCCTGGGCAGACAAATCTGAGAGACACTTACCTCCAGTTTAACCAACAAAAAGCCAGAAATGAAGGTGCAGTCAACTGGTAGTGTCAGCCTTGAGCAAAGAAGCCAAGTGAGAATTTTAGGCCCTCAGCTCAAGCCCCAGATACTGCCCCCTGGGGGGGGGAAGGAAGGAAAGAAAAAGAATGAAAGAGAGAGAAAGAAAGCTAGCTAAAGGATAGCACGCAGGCCCCAGGACTAGCACAAAGAAGAAAAGAAAAGCACAAACTGTGTGGTAGAACATGTCCACATGGTAGAACACAAGACTGTCTCAAAAATAAGTAATAAAAAAAAAAAACACCTAGATACTAGTGGCTCATAGTGTGATGATTGGGTTTCCACATTGCTATGGGATATGTTCTTCCCTCCTCCCTTGCTAACTTGTTTGACCTGGAAAAGAAAACTAGTAAAGCATTCTGTAGGAGGCCTTCCACCCTCTACTTTATGTACACTGTTTGTCCTCCCTCCTCAGTATCCCCACATCTTGCAGCCACTTAGATTCTTCAAGTTCCGCCCAAGTACCACCCACTCAGTGAAGACCTCTCCTTTCTCATTTGGAATGAATTGCTCTTTATTCTGTGATCTCATTGCCCTTCATTCACATTTATTACCACCCCTACCACAGTCGGCTTTATTTTATGCTTACTGTGTCTTGCGAGTTATATAAGAACAAGACTGAGTTTTGAAGACCTTGTATCCAATGTGATTTTTCTGCTGTCCCGTAAACATTTATTATTTAGTGTTTTTGTAAACAGCAAGGTGTCTAAGATGAATTGATTACATCTGTTTTTGCTTTTCTTCAATCCAGTGTATATTCAGGTCACCAGTCCATCTTAATTCCTCCTATGGAGTTAGAAAACAACCTTTTCCTCTGGCTCGCCACCGTCAACCAATACAAAATAAGGGATACTTTCTGTTCCTACTCAGTAATGGAGCTTTGCACTAAAGGACTGGGAAACCAAGTGGAAGTGCTAAAGGTAAGAAGCTGTGCTAACAACTAAGAGTCTAAGAGGCTTTAAAGAGATGGGCCAGGGCATGCTGATACTGGAGTAGGGGTTAGCAGACATGCTTGTCTGCCGTTTGTCCTTTTCTAGCCAGACAGTTAAGTGGGTATTTCATAAACCTCTTCCTCCTTCCTCATTTAGTGCACAGTCAGAGTCTAATCTGATTGTTTGTGGAGAAGAAAGTAAAACTGACTAGGAAGTTAAATAGAAATGATCTCAAGATATTAGAGATTGGGAGCTGCCCCAAAGATAACTATAGTTCATTCATGTGGTATCCATTTATTCCATCTATCATATTTCTGACTGTCATGAGAAACTCAGAAAATACTCAGTTTTCTTCAGTAAAGAAATAGGATGTCAAGAATGAAAAGGGCCAGGCATCAGTGGTTCACTCGTGTAATGCTAGCTACTTCAGAGGCTGAGATCTGAGGATTGAGGTTCAAAGCCAGCCAGAGCAGGAAAGTCCATGAGACTCTACTCTCCAGTTAACCACCAAAAAGCCAGACGTATGCCTGTGGCTCATATGGTAGAGCTCTAACCTTGAGCGGAAAAAGCTAAGGGACACTCCCAGGTCCAGAGTTCAGGCCTCTGTACGTGTGCACACACACACACACACACACACACACACACACACACACACACACACGGAAGGAAAGAAAGAAAGAAAGAGCGAGAGAAAGAGAAAATAGGGAATAAGCAAATTTACGGAAGAAAAGAAAGAGCGATAGAAAGAGAAAATAGGGAATAAGCAAATTTACGCATGAACAATCATTTCAGTGGAATATTTGGTACTTTTCTTTCTGTGTCCAGGGTAAAAAAAAAAAGTTTGTTTTCTCCTGACCAAGAGAGAAAGCGCAGTGGCCCCACTTGTTCTGTTCTCCCATCCCACTATTGAGCTTCTGGCTCTGTCTTGCAGACGAGAGGCATCAACCTCTCCTGCATCCGGACCTGTGTTGTGGTGGCGGAGGAGCGGCCCCGCATTGCCCTCCAGCAGTCCTTCTCCAAGCTCTTTAAAGACATTGGTCTGTCCCCCCGGGCTGTCAGCACCACTTTCGGATCAAGAGTTAATGTGGCAATATGTTTACAGGTGAGGTCATGAACTCTTGTTTGCTGACAGGAAAAGAATACAGCGGATCCAGAGCGGGCCAGTCCAAACCATGTACCTCAGAGCCAACTCGGAGCTTCAGCCCTGACCCTGCTCACTTACGAGGCGGCCTTAGGCTTTTTTATTTTCTTGTTCTTTATATCATTTTGTTCATCGATTCTGCAGATTCACCAAGTTACTAAGGCTAGCAGACAGGCACCAGTGAAAATGCTGCTTCCTAGTCATGTGGCTGTGCTCGGTGACCATGAAGAGCCATGAGCCAAGAAGCTTTATTTGGATTTTATTTATGACTGACCTTCTGTTTTTCTGTCAACAAATATAAGCCTGTATTTTCTTTCCTAGTCAGATGGCAACTTTGCCATGTTATTTTTGGTGGATGAATAACAGAAAAGAGACTAGATTTGAGTCTTAGTTTATGCAAAAACAGGCATGGACCAGAGTGAGAGAAGATGGCTCATGTGGGTAATAAAGCTTTTGGGTCTCCTGTGACCATGGTCACGTGACTCATGAAGTGTCAAAGTGTTTTTACCTTTAACCTTACTGGGGATCTGTACCATCAACTGGGGCCACGTTGGGTTTGAAAATCCCTGGGATGGGATGGTGGCTTACCTCCTGGTAGATGAAGGGTTCGTAGGTGAAGCCTGGGATGGAGAGAGCACAGGGTCTTCTTGTTCTTTGGGTGAAAACAGGAGAAATAAGAGATCACAGTTAAAGGCTCCACCCTTGATTGAAGACCATGAACTTTCAAAATTGAGTGCATATTTCATACAAATGACTAGATTGCTTATTTCTTGATTTGAAAATGTAAAGCATGGAAAGACAGTTTGTTTAAATTTATTTTTTTTTTCTTTTAGGGAACCTCAGGGCCTGATCCAACTACTGTGTATGTAGATCTGAAGTCATTAAGACATGACAGGTAGGGAGCATTGCTTGTGCTTAATTCCTGCTAGGATTCCCAGACTAGAGAGGCCTGGCTCTCAAAACCAGCATTCCCCATGTTTTGTTTATGCTTTTATCTTCCAGGAGGGCCCAGGAAAAGGGAAGGAATTTATTTGTATCATTGATGTATAATAGGATTTTCACTTTTATAAAGGAAAGCTTTAGGGGCTGGGAATGTGGCTTAGAGGTAGAGTGCTTCCCTAGCATGCATGAAGCCCTGGGTTCAATTCCTCAGTACCACATATACAGAAAAAGCAGGAAATGATGCTGTGGCTCAAGTGGTAAAGTGCCTTGAGCAAAAGAAGCTCAGGGACAATGCCCACTTCCTGAGTTCAAGCCCCAGGACTGGCAAAAGGAGAAAGAGAGAGCTAAAAGAAAGCTTTACTTTTCACAGTTGTTGCATTGTCCTTTAATATTAAGATGTATGTGTATGCTGGGAATATGGCCTAGTGGCAAGAATGCTTGCCTTGTATACATGAAGCCCACAAGGTTCGATTCCCCAGCACCACATATATAGAAAACAGTCAGAAGTGGTGCTGTGGCTCAAGTGGCAGAGTGCTAGCCTTGAGCAAAAAAAAGCCAGGGACAATGCTCAGGCTCTGAGTCCAAGGCCCAGGACTGGCAAAGAAAAAAGATGTATATGTAAAATGTTCCTGTATAAAAAATATTTTTGTGGCATTTGACATAGGTTAAACTGAAATGGATAAGCTCTTTGAGAGCTTAAAAAATAAATGGTAAATGAGACAGGGTAAAGTTTTTATGACATTACTTTGTCAGAACCCTGTGGGTTAAAGCACACCTCCCTGGCTTCCTCAGCTGAGAAGGGAATTTTAGTTCTATCCCAACACTGGCTGAAACTCTGCGCCCTTTTCCCAGGCTGACAGATGTCCCTGGGGGGCTTGGCACACACGCAGCCTGCGAAGGTGGTGGGTATGTTCTACACAGTGTTCTTGCCCTAGAGAGATTTACCCTGCACCCCAAGGACATTTGACAATGTCGGGGAAATAGTTTGGGTTGGCACAGCAGGAGGTTGCTGCTGACACCTAGTGGTAGAGGCCAACAACAAAAAAATCATCTGACCTAGACTGTCCCTAGTGCTATGTCTGAGAACAGAGGGAGACCAATTAGAAGTCTTGGGGAGGAAGCAGACCTGGAGAAATCATTTCTAGAAATTACTTCTATAAAATTCTGCATACTATTCCTCTACAGGGTCCGTCTTGTGGAACGTGGCGCCCCCCAGAGTCTGCTGCTCTCAGAGTCAGGAAAGGTAATTCTGACCATTGGAAGGGTGGGCTATGCAGAGAAGTGGGCCACTTTCAAGAGGCCTTGGGCCAGATGAAATAATCATATTTATAAGGCAATACTCATAAGGCAAGACTTAACTCTGGCAATAGTTCAACAGTTTTGTTTTTGTTTGGGTTTTTTTTGTGTGTGTGTGTGCGTGTTTTTTTTTTTTTTTTTTTTTTTTGGCCAGTCCTGGGCCTTGGACTCAGGGCCTCTTCTTGCTCAAGGCTAGCACTCTGCCACTTGAGCCACAGCGCCCCCTCTGGCCGTTTTCCATATATGTGGTGCTGGAGAATCCAACTGAGAGCTTCATGTAGGAGGCAAGCACTCTTGCCACTAGGCCATACTCCCAGCCCAGTTCAACAGTTTTGGTTTACCTAATATTAGTTTCAAATGTATATGGGTAGGCAAGAAGAATACTAGATTTAGACTTGCTTGCTGGAGGTATGGTTCAGTGGTACAGTACCTCTCTGCTAGGTACCAGGTCCTGAATTCAAAATTCAATAAACTCAAAAAGAAAAAAATAGGCATATTGTTCCTGGGATGTGAAATGCTTTGTCCCCAAATAAACTTTCTTAATCTTCATTGATTTTGTTTTCAATCCAATGGGCTTTTTTTGTTGTGGTAGTAGTTTGGTTTTTATTTGTTGTGGGGCTTGAACTCAGGGCCTGGACACTGTCCCTGAGCTCTTTGTGCTCAAGTCTAGTGCTCTACCACTTTTAGCCACAGCGCCACTTCTAGTTTTCTGGTGGTTAATTGGGGATAAGAGTCTCACAGACTTTCCTGCCAGGGCTGGCTTTGAACCACAATCCTCAGAATCCTCACAATCCTTCTTAGTAGCTAGGATTACAAGCGTATGCCACCAATGCCTAGCTGGCGTGTTGTTTTTGACAAACCAATAAAATACAGTGTTTGTTAGTTGTAAGGTAGTTACATAAGTAACACCAAAAAGGAGAGCTAATTCTTCTTCCAGCTGCTATTAAATCACACTTATGATCTCAGGAATCTAGAATCCAAGGATCAAAGTTTGAAACCAGCTTGGGTACACAAATCCATGAAATTCTTCCCTTCAGGTAACCAGCAGAAAACTGGAACTAGTGGCGTGACTTGTGGTAGAGTTGCCACTGTGAATGAAATAACTGAGCAAGCATGTGAGGCTCTGAATTCAAGCCACCAGTACTGGCACACACACACGTCAGTTCTGTTCTTATAAACATAAAAATTGAAAGGGGAGTTGAAATAGGCAAGGGATTAAAGGTATTGACTAGAGGTGGCCTCATTCCAGTGAAGGAAGGATTCAGCCACATATCTCATGGAGAAATCAGCCACCCATCAATCAACTCTTCCCAAGATACCTGTTTACAGGTGTGATCCATTTTAGCAGATGTTTTGACCTTCAGTATGTGCTGCATCGTTGTAAATGTGTTCTGGGTCTTTCCATCTCTCTGATAACATTTTTACCAGTGTGTTTCCAAGGAGTAAAGATTATTCTTGCTTAAAAAAAAAAAAAAAAGATACTTGGTGAGACTGTGGCTTCGATATGTAAAAGGATAGGTGGTGGTCAGGAGCAGGTCGCTAATAAGCAAGGTGAAGGTGACCCAGTTCCCACCCTTTCTGTGGGGTTATGACTATGCCTCATGATCCCTCTTAGAATTTTGAGGGGCAGAGAGAAAGTGGGGAAATAAAAGGAATCCTAATACTCTCTAGTTACTATCAACCCCACTGGGAGCTAACTCCAGTTTCTGCATGCCATGTGAACTGTTGGGAGGAGGGAGGCGTTTCCCTATCGAATATTAGCTGCAATTAGGTGCAGAAGTGCTACCATGAAGGTTGGGCCCAGGATAAAGGAAGCAAGCAGTCTCTTCTCTTCCTTCCTCAAGATTGTAGATATGTGAGCCCAGATAATCATAGTGGGGCTTCCCTGAGTAACCTCAGACCTTAGAAACCTAAGGTAAGAAATGATTCAAGGGGGCAGGATACAGGAAGCCAAAGAGGCTTGTCTCTCTTCTTTCTTTTCTTACCCTCACTTCTCCCCTGCAACTGGGGAGAAGGCCTTGCACAACCTGCTAGATAAGCACTGTGCCACTTAGCCACAACCTAGGCCAAGGCCTTTCTCTTGGTAAGTCCTGAGCCTTCTCCCAGCCAGCATCTGAGTGAGCATTGGCCCTTGAGGAAAATCCCAGAACTCTAAGATCTTTGATGGAACTTACCATTCTCTTTGCATTGCTCTTCAAGGCTGCCTTCTTTTTTTTTTGGCCAGTCCTGGGGCTTGGACTCAGGGCCTGAGCACCGTCCCTGGCTTCTTTTTGCTCAAGGCTAGCACTCTGCCACTTGAGCCACAGCGCCACTTCTGGCCATTTTCTATATATGTGGTGCTGGGGAATTGAACCCAGGGCCTCATGTATACGAGACAAGCACTCTTGCCACTAGGCCATATCCCCAGCCCCCAAGGCTGCCTTCTTATAGCTCTTCTAACTCCACACTGGTGTGCAGTCCTTCCACCCTGCTCTTTCTGTCGGCTCACACTGTCATGGGCAAAAAGAAAGGCTATATGGTTAAGTTGTCCTCTAGCATTCCACTATTACACTCACTTCCCACCCCTCTGTAGAGATGGTGTACCAGTTCCGTTTCGGTATGAGAGGGAGTCTTCTTACTAAACCGCTTGTCTCCACTGAGCTGAGGAAATTTCAGTAGGAGCAAAACAGAGGGGCTCTGCAGTTGCCCCTCAGGGTAGCCTGACAGTATTGGCTGTTTCCCTCCATTCCTGCCCTTTCTCCCAGTCTCACATTCCTAGCAGGTAGAGGCACATTTCCTACAGGTCATTAGCTCTCACATAACCAGTATTTGTATTTCCTTTTTGACTCTTAGATTTTGCCTGGAGTGAAAGTAGTTATTGTTAATCCTGAGACCAAAGGGCCTGTTGGAGACTCTCACTTGGGAGAGGTAGGTGGTATTTTCATTTTACTTTGCAGACTTAGTAGCAGAAGACTAGAGGTCAACAAGGCATGACAGTGCACACCTGGAATCTGAGCATCTGGGAGTGTCAGGCCAGCCTGGCCATCTAGTGAGATCTTGTCTCAAAAGGATGAAGCCCTGGGTTTGATTCCCCAGCACCACATATACAGAAAATGGCCAGAAATGGTGCTGTGCCTCAAGTGGCAGAGTGCTAGCCTTGAGCAAAAAGAAGCCAGGGACAGTGCTCAGGCCCTGAGTCCAAGGCCCAGGACTGGCAAAAAAAAAAAGAATAAGACTTTAGAGTTCACATTCTAGAAGCCATTGAAAGTGGATTTAGCTTTTCCTCTATTGTAGTATTTACTTTTTCCATAAAATAGTAGCTGGAGATAGACTGCATTGAAGAGAAGATGTCTACTCCCAAACTAGAAACAACTCCGTCCCTGTCTGCTGCCACCCACTTGTCTGGAAAGGAAATTGGGCATATGTGCCTTTTTCCACCTAAAGGCTGGGATTAAAAGTACCCACAAGTATTAAATGTTTGAATTTGTGCAAAATACATCCATTTTGTATAGGAATACTCTAAAAGACCACTTTTTTCCCTTCAAATCTGAGGGATGCTGATCCTGTACCCTAAATGGGAGGAGTCTCGTAGACACCAGAACCAGCTGAGCTGGGCCATGCCAGTGACCAGCATTGAAGGTTGCTTACCTCTCTGGGCCTATTTCCTCATCCATTGATAAAAATCATGTGTATCTCACATGGACTAGAATTATTGTGATGATTTTTTCCAGCTGTGAGGCTTGAACTCAGGCCTTGGGTGCTGTCCCTGAACCTATTTGTGCTCAAGGCTAGCACTCGACCACTTGAGCCACAGCACCACTTCCTTTTTTTGAGTGGGTAATTAAGAGATAAGAGTCTCTAGGAGGGGCTGGCCTTGCATGCATGAAGCCCTGGGTTCAATTCCTCAGTAGCATATAAACAGAAAAGGCCACAAGTGGTGCTGTGGCTCAAGTGGTAGAGTACTAGCCTTGAGCAAAAGAAGCTCAAGGACAGTGCCCAGGCCCTGAGTTCAAGACCCAGGACTGGCACAAAAAAAAAAAAAAAAAAAAGGTTTCACAGGAACTTTTTTACCTGGGCTGGCTTTGAACCGCAGTCCTCAGAGTTCAGCCTTCTGAGTAGCTGGGTTTACAGGCATGAGCCAAAGGTGGTGCTTGGCTTGTTGTGATGACTTAAATGCATTAATACCTGCATCTGTGGTGCAAATACTCAGGGTCTTTCTTAGGAGTGAACAACTACCAGATGATATTTTATCAGTTATTGGGTTTTTGTTGTTTATTTTTTGTCTTTTTGTGGGTTTTGTTGTTGTTGTTTGTTTTTTCCAGTCCTGGGGCTTGAACTCAGGGCCTGGGCACTATCCCTGAACTTCTTTTTGCTCAAGGCTAGCACTCTGCCACTTGAGCCACAGCTCCACTTCTGGCTTTTTCTGTTTATGTGGTGCTGAGCAATTGAACCCAGGGCTTCATGCATGCTAGGCAAGCACTCTACTGCTAAGCCACTTCCTAGCCCTTAGTTATTTACATTGTAAACACAAAAATGGTACTTTGTGTATTTGTGGGACTGTGGAAGTGGGTTATAAGTGAGCCAGAGGCAGTGCAGCCTCCCTTCCTCCTCTGTGAACTGGGAAGAACAAGAGTATGAGCTATATGGTACTCCATCCTGGGTTGATCTGGCAATAGAGGAAGTTACCTGGTCAGGACACAGTAAATAGTTGGTAAATGTCAGCTTCCATTAATGTTGTGTTTGTGTCATTAATATAAAAATGAGCTTTAAATTTCTTTCTTAATCCAGAATATTCTTTCTCTCCCAAGAGAATTGAAATCAATGGTGTTTTTTTGTGGCTGGCAGAATGTGACCCGTATGCTTTTTTCATAGGTGTGGGTGAACAGCCCGCACACAGCCAGCGGCTACCACACCATCTATGACAGCGAGACCCTCCAAGCTGATCATTTCAACACGCGCCTCAGTTTTGGAGATGCCGCCCAGACTCTGTGGGCTCGGACAGGATATCTAGGGTTCGTCCGCAGGACCGAGCTCACAGCAGCCACTGGAGGTACTTCTCGCCCCTGTCCATTCTCTATTCACTTGGCTTCAGTAGCACTCGCTAGCCGCCTGCACCCACCTGCATGTGGAGTGCATGCGTGGAATTGTTCACTCTTGTGCCTCTTGAGCCCACAGAGAATTCATATGCATTTGAAGAAATGATTGGTCATCTGGGGAGGGCTGGGGAGGGGAAGGACTCAAGGCTACTGCATGAGTTCCCAGACTGGGTATCAGAACAGCTGGGTAGCCATAAAGATGTGTTTGAGGATGAGTAAATATCCCTGGCTGGATGACCATGTCAGGCTGGAATGGATTCCAAACCCCAAACAAGCTCCTGGGACAGGTCAAGAGTTAAATCTTTTAACTCCCCCCCCCCCCCCCCGTCTACCATTTTGGAAGTAGGACGAATGGTACTGAGGGCGATTGTGCTTCCCATGGTGGATACAAGCCTGCTTCTCAGCATGGCTGCGGTGTGGGATTCCCTCCCATCATCCTCTGCCCAGTTGATTGTCACAGCTTCTCTGCCATCCACCTTCCTTCCTGACTGGCATTAGCAGTCTCTGTAAACTGCCCAGTGCTGTTACAGGAACTGAAGAGCTGATACTGGATGGCTTGCTGGACCTTAAAGCTTCACTTGGGCCACTTCATTCATCCTTAGTTCTTTTCGTCTGCGCCATAAGGAACAGTCAGCACTGTTGTCCAGCTTTCTGGACAAGCAGGTAACCCAGTGGAGTAGAGAGGGCTATCTCTAAGCAGGTGTCCTGGTTTATGGGCCATGCTTGACTGACTATGAGTAGTTATTTCACCTCTGTTTCTGCTTGGAAAATCAAAGTATATTTCCTGCCTTGTGGAAATGATGGTGCATTTAGGTGCTAAGAGAATACCTAATCCAGAAAGCACTTACTAGTTGTTGCCGTATTTCTGCTTTCTGTTTTATTAGTCTATGTGAAGTCTTTCCCAGCATTGGGAACCTCCGCTGTACCTCCTGACTTCTCTCTGCAATAACTTCTGCCATATTATTTTCCTAAAGTTGTCAGAAATCAGCCCTTTCCAGAAAACTGCGAAACACCTCCTTTCTATGCCCTGGCTGGTCCAGTCTCCATGATCTGTAACTTCATTCCTTACAGCTAGCTTCTGAGATGATACTAGGTATGTCATTAGAAATAGTGACACTTGTTCATTTTCTCTCAGGCTCAGATCCTCCCTCTCTTTACCCCCAACCATAATCTGGCTCATTTTTGTTTATCCTATCCATAGCTTCAGCATTTTCAGGTGCTTCTCTGAGCTCTCGAGCAGGACTCAAGGATGTCCCTTCCCTTGAACCTCCCTTACAGTCCTGCTGCTGATCTGATTGCTCCCTTACAGTCCTGCTGCTGATCTGATTGCATTGCCATATGATGGAATGCCTATTTGTCCTTTACCCCAGCCAGATCTTCAGAGCCAGAATTGTGTTTCTTATCTTTGTTTACCCACATACTGGTAATAATAGCTTTCCTTCCTCCCTCTCTCCCTCCTTTTTCGTTTCTTTTTTCTTCCCTTTTCTTTTTCCTTTTTCTCTCTGTCTCTCCTTCCTTCTTCCCTCCCTCCCTCCCTTCTTCCCTTCTTTCTCTTTTGTGCTGGTCCTGGGACTTGAACTCAGGGCTTGAGTGCTGTCTCTGAGCTTTTTTGTTCAAGGCTTGCATGTTTATTTACCACTTGAGCCATAGCTCCACTTCCAGCTTTTTGGTAGTTAATTGGAGATAAGACTTTCCTGCCTGGGCTGGCGTCAAACAGGATCCTCGGATCTTATTCTCCTGAGTAGATAGGATTACAGGCATGAGCCATGGTGCCCAACTAAATAGCTATTCTTTTTTTTTTTTTGGCCAGTCCTGGGGCTTGGACTCAGGGCCTGAGCACTGTCCCTGGCTTCTTCCCGCTCAAGGCTAGCACTCTGCCACTTGAGCCACAGCGCCGCTTCTGGCCGTTTTCTGTATATGTGGTGCTGGGGAATCGAACCTAGGGCCTCGTGTATCCGAGGCAGGCACTCTTGCCACTAGGCTATATCCCCAGCCCTAAATAGCTATTCTTATAGTACATAAAATATACCATGTACCATCTTAACTATCTTGTGAGGATTTAACTCATTTAATTCCCATGGTAACATTTATTCTCATCCCTGTCTCACAGAGGTAGGTAGCAGGATTCAGGGCCTTATGGAATTACCCAAAGTCATACAGTTGC
The DNA here is from genome assembly GCF_023159225.1 of Perognathus longimembris pacificus. Taxonomy (NCBI): domain Eukaryota; kingdom Metazoa; phylum Chordata; class Mammalia; order Rodentia; family Heteromyidae; genus Perognathus; species Perognathus longimembris. Next base: position 53,544,015 of record NC_063161.1, on the reverse strand, counting down.
TAGGGGTTGGAACTACATAGTGTGAATCCTTTTCTCTCAACTCCATCATTAGATTGTTATTGATGTGTGTCTGAACTCTATTTCTTCTTTCTGACAGAGCGGCATGATGCATTGTATGTGGTGGGAGCTCTGGACGAAACCCTGGAGCTGAGAGGATTACGGTACCACCCCATTGATATAGAGACCTCAGTGTCTCGGATCCACAGGAGCATTGCTGAATGGTAATTGTCCTTATAGGGACTGCATCCTACCTCAGCTTTAGTAGTGGCAAAGATCAATCCTCATGCTCTTTGGCTTTCTTATTTAAAATTGGTAGTCTACCACTTCCTCCACTTCCAGCTTTTTGCTAGTAATTGTAGGTGAAAGTCTCACAGACTTTACTGCTAGGGCTACCTTTGAATCTCAATCTTATTTCAGTCAGCCTCCTGAGTAGCTAAGATTACAGCAGGCACAAGCCACCAGTGCCTGGCTTTGCTGAATTCTTTTTTTGTTTTTGTTGGTCATGGGGCTTGAACTCTGTGCTGTCCCTGAGCTCTTTTGCTCTAGGCTAGCTCTCTACCACTTTGAGCCACAGCTCCACTTCCAGTTCTCTGGTGGTTAACTGTAAAGAAGAGTCTCACGGACTTTTCTGCCCAGACTGGCTTTGAACTGCGATCCTCAGATCTCAGCCTCCTGAGCAACTAGGATTACAGGCAAGAGCCACCAGTGCCCAGCAGGAATTCTTGATTATACAGAATCCACAGTTTCTTTTCTGTTTAACTCAGTGTATCCTTTTCCAGTTTTTTTCCTGAACTAAAAACCCCCAGTTTTTTTTTCTTTCTCTTTTTTTCTCTTTCTCTCTCTTTTTGTTAGAGGAAGGCCTTTCATTCTTTCCCTCCCCACCCCATCCCACCCCCCCAGTCATGGGGCTTAAACTCAAGGCCTGGGCACTGTCCCTGAGCTCTTCACTCAAGGCTAGTGCTCTAGCATTTTGAGCCACAGCACCACTTCCAGTTTTCTAGGAGTTAATTGGAGATTAGAGTCTCTTGGACTTCCCTGCCTGGGCTGGCTACCATACTCACATCTTGGCCTCCTGAGTAGCTAGGATTACAGATGTGAGCCACCAGTACCTGGGTAAGGCCTCTCATTCTTGCTCAGCTTTTTCACTCACGGATAGATCTTTACCACTTAGGCTATGCCTCCATTTCCAGCATTTTTGTTAGTTAATTGAAAATAAGAGTATTGGAGATTTGTGTGCCTGGGTGGCTTCAAATTGAGATCCTCAGATCTTAGCCTCCTGAGTAGATAGGATTATTGGCGTGAGCCATTGGGGCTGGCCACCACAGTTCTTTGGATGGTTGTTTATCCTTTCTAGATATTCCTTTAGTTGAAAGAGATTGCTTTGGTTGGATTATCTCCTCAGACCTGAGCAAGGGCTGAACAAGGCAAGAACCTCTTTAGACAAGAGAAGTACCTAGAAAGCATGTAGGGAAGCTGAGTGTCACACCCACCTCTAATTTTAGCCAGTGAATTTTTATCACAGCTGAATAAGAGTATCACAGAGCCAGGCACTAGTGGCTCACACCTGTAATCCTAGCTACTCTGGAGACTGAGATCTGAGGATTATGGTTCAAAGCTAGCTCAGGCAGGAAAGCCTGTGAGACTCTTGTTATCTCCAGCCATCCAGAGTGGAGCTGTGGCTCAAGTGGTAATGTACTAACCTTGAGTGAAAATGTTGAGGGACAGTGCTCAGGCTCTAAGTTCAAGACCCAGGACTGGTACCAAATAAGCACTCCCAGTAAACAAGAATCTCGTGGACTTTCCTGCCCCAAACTGACTTCAAGCCATGGTCCTCAGATTTCAGCCTCCTGAGTAGCTAGGATTACAGGTGTGAGCCACTGGTGCCACTTTTTTTTTTTTTTTGCCAGTAGCGGGCTTGAACTCAGGGCTTCCCACTTGGCTTCTTTGCTCATGGCTCACACTTGAGCCATGCTTCACTCCAGCCTTCTTGCTGGTTAACTGGAAATAAGAGACTTGAGAGTTTTCTGCCCAGACTGGCTTTGAACTTCATTTATCCGATTTCAGCCTCCTGAGTATAATCACTTTTTTAAATGAACTGGTTTTTAATATTTGTTTTCATATCTTACTCTTCAATGATGTCCTTGGCCTGAGACTGATTATCATAGTCCTTAACCACTATACTACTGCAGCCACCCATGTGAAGGGGCTTTTCCTTCTCGGTCAGTTTTGCAGGCTTCTGCTAAGATCTTGTTTTCATCAATGTTAATGACATAAATTGGTGTCAGTATAAAGGGCCTCTACCAACTTGACGTATATAGGTTTATTGCAGTTGAATGCAGGCCCACAAAGATGTGTCTGGTGCTTGTCTAAGGCTTTGTTGGCCTTTGAGGGTGGTCTATAGCACCTCTTCTGAAGCACCTCTTGAATCCCACTTCCAGATACTCAAGAGATTTTAGGTGGCTCAGGTGATTACTGTGATTATCAGGGCACAGTCATAAATCACAGACATGGCTGCTGGCCAGCTGAAGTCTAGGAGAAAAGTTTTCAGCAAAGTGAGCATAAGTTTGTCTTAAGAGAGATACTATGAAAAAGTGGTTGGTAGTGTTAATTGAATGTCATTGAACTTGCAGTGCCGTGTTCACGTGGACCAACTTACTTGTGGTGGTTGTGGAACTTTGTGGCTCTGAACAGGAAGCCCTGGATCTGGTTCCTTTGGTGACCAATGTGGTCCTGGAAGAGCATTACCTCATTGTTGGTGTTGTGGTTGTGGTGGACCCGGGTGTGATCCCTATCAACTCCCGAGGAGAGAAGCAGAGGATGCACCTCCGCGACAGCTTCCTGGCTGACCAGCTAGACCCCATCTACGTGGCTTACAACATGTAGCCAGCCCAAGAGTCAGAGAGACTGGAGAGCTGGGCCTATGAGCAAGCTTTCAAATGACATGTGAGCTGAGCTGGCTACGTCGTGTCCTTCATCTTGTCCTGTGGGGTTCTGCAGTTATGCAACACACAGGAAAGGGGAATTCTATTGTCACTGAGTCAATTAGACCTGAGCTTTGGCACAGCAGGGACAGCACGTTGCTAAAGCAGTTATTTGCATGTTGCATTTTTTTCATCTGTTGTACATACTTGTATTTTTATCTAATGCTGGTTTAGAATTTTTGTAAGGGAGTTTAATGAATTCACATGAAGGGGTAGTCTGGATTACACAGGTCCCCACTCTGTACTGTATTTTGCCATTTTCCTGTAGCTAGATGTTCTGCGGGTTTTGTTAACATGAAACTACTCAGCTTACTTTGAGGCAACCTATAAGCAAATCAAATAACCCACTGAATATGAGATTACTCTTCATATCTAATTCTGGGCTGTAATACATTTGACCAGTGTTTTAAACATGTAAATACAAATACACATAGCTTAGCTAAAGAATGGAAGAATTGGCTTGTATAATGACAACCACCAATGTAGAAACATTTCTACTTGTAGAGAACTTCAATATTCTCTTATATTAAAATTAATTGATTAGGTAACTGAAAAGTGCAGGCTGTTTGCAGCTTTTGCGGAACACCATTCCCTGTCTTTGTTGGCTGGTGTAACTTTTAAATTAAAAGCTGCCTATGTTTGTTTTTCAAGCTTGCATTCTCAGATTTCGCTTATGCTTCAAGGATTCAACCTTGTGTATACTGAAAAAAAATCTCATTTAAAAATTAATATTAAGAAAAAAATAATATTAAGAAAGAGCTAAGAGTCATTAGATCCCACCCTATTCTGAAAAACCACCATAGCTCACTCTAGCCGGAGTTGAAACTTTCACATGTAAAGTGACACAGGAGAATTTAGAGTGTCCTCGTTTTCCAGGCCCTTTGTCAGCTGTGTGGACAGTAGAGCTTCTATTTTCTGAAAACTGATGAGGGCCTTGTGAGGGCCTGGAGTTCCAAGCAAGAATGTTAGGCTGGTAAGCCAGTGGAGTCAGCTCTTACCTGGAATTGTAAGGCCGCATAGCCACACATCTCACAACTGACCAGTTAAGGCAGCCGGAGCAGCCAGCATGGCTGAAAGAGGGAAGACTGACTACACAAGGAACGCTGTTGAAATAACTGGTGCCCAGGCCAAGCCTACTGAGTGGATGACTGAGTTTGGCCTCTGGCTTGGCTTCTTTTCTTTAGTCTAATACTTCATGTATTTGAACATAGTTAAATTTTATTATTTTTTTCTTACAGAAATATTTTTAAAAATTAAAGAAAACCTCAAAAGTTAAAAGAATTAACTCTTTAAATCAGAGTGGTTCTCTTTGACCCATTCTGATCTATTGTGTAAATATTTATTTAGACTATTTTAATACATATTATTTACCCCACTGTAACATCATGTAAACTAAATGTGTTTTTAAACAATTTGTAAGACTTGTAATTACCCTGAAAATAAGGTTTATAAAGCAAAGACCGGACTCTTCACTAGGACAGCACTCCTGGGCTGCCTTTCCAGTCTCATGACTCCGAGCCCCTTTCTGGCTCCCTTTTACATAGCCCTCTTTTCCTCCCAAAACTCATTCCCCACTGAGGGAAGACCTCAAGACACTTTCCAGTTTAGATCTCTCTTTCAGCATTTTGGATGGAATTAATTTACACAAGATGGAGGAGATTCTTGGATGTACAGGCAAGAGGCTCTTCCATGAGACAATGGGAAATCCTAGTGTCTAGAAATGCTTTGGTTTACAAGAAAACAGCCTGAATATTTAGGAAGATAATGTTCTTAAAAACTAGCTTTGTTTTCTTTTTAATTTTTTAACCTTTTTTTTTTTTTTCCTAGTACTGGGGTTTGAACTCAGGGCTTCACACTTACTGAGCTGGTACTTTGCCTCTTGAGCCTCCTGTTTTTCACTGGTTATTTTTTGAGTTAGAATCTTGCTTTCCCACCCAGACAGGTGATTGAACCTTGATCTGCCTTCTTTAGGATTCCTGTTGTTTCTGGGGTCTTAGGCATGTACCATATCCAGTTTCTCTCTGTGGAGGTGGAATCTTACAGACTTCTTCCTGGGCTTCCCTTGAACCACAGTCCTCCCAATCTCAGCCTCTACAATAGCTAGGATGACAGGTGTAAACCACAGGTGCATGGTTTGTTTTCAGTTTTTGAGACGTGGTCTTCCTATCTAGCCTTTGCTGACCTCAAACCTGAGATCCTCCTGCCTCAGCCTCCTGAGTGCTAGAATTATAGGCCTTTACCATTACACTCAGCTTGTAAAATGATTTCTGATTCATTAGCCAAAGTGGACAGCCTGGGTATTAAATAGTTCTGTCTCCATAATCCCCAAATTCTAAGAAAAAATTAGAGGCAGACTGATAATTCTTACAAACACCAAGTAAGACTGTATCTAGGGACACATAAATGCTCTAAATGTAATGTCAGCCACATCTGTAATAGAAAATTTTCTGGTAACACTTTTTTCTTATCAGTCATGGGGCTTGAACACAGGGCTTGAGCACTGTCCCTGAGCTCTTTGCTCAAGACTAGCACTCTACCACTTTCTGCCACAGTACCACTTTGAGTGGTTAATTGGAGATAAAGAGTCTCGAGAAAACTTTCTTGCCTGGGCTGGCTTTGAACTGCGATCCTCAGATCTCAGCCTCCCAAGCAACTAGGATTATAGGTATGAGCCACTGACACCCAGCTTAGTTAACTACATTTTTTTTTTTTTGGTCTTTTCTTTATTGGCACTGGGCATGGAACCCAGGACGTTACACTTACTAGGCAAGTGCTTTGCCACTGAGCTACATCCCAGCCCCAGTAACTATGTTTTTAAAAGAAACATGTACTAATTTTAATATACTTAACGCAACATACCAAAATATTTTAATGTGAAATCAATGTAAAAATTTAAATATTTTACTTTTTTGCATTTAATCTTTTAAATTTAGTGTATATTAAACATATCTTAATTCAGACTAACCATGTTTTAAGTCTTTAGGAGGCAAGTATGGTTTGTGGATAGTACAGTGGACAGTGCAGACTCATGCTCACTCTTTCAAGTACAGTTCATCTCAGAGTGTGGCCAGCTCCCAGTCATTTAGGGCTTTATCATTCCTCAGGCTTCTATCTTTTTTTTCTCCCCCTTCCTAACATGTAGCCAGCTCTGTTTTGTTTTTGCCTTTGAATATCCCCCAAGCCCAGGCTGTGCTAGTAGAGGAATGAAAGCTGAGCACTGTCCTTGAGGAAATCTCCTCAGTCAAGCATCCTGGAGGAAGAAGTCTGCTCAGCTGTTTATGGTATCATTTGCAGACTGAAGGTCTCAAGAGAAAAAAAAAGAAACCTTTCTTGATGATAAAGTGCCCTTGCCCTTTCCACATTAAGTGGAACCTTGGTGGCAGAAATGACTCCAGGCAAGCCTATAATGCCATTAATTAAAAAACAAAGCCCTCTGGCTTTCTACTTCTCTGAAATGTTCTTATGTTGGGGAAATGGGAGTGGGGAGGGCAGACATTAACATCAAGCCCCATCTCAAGAGAAGGAAAAATACTAATATTTTTTTTGAGACAGGATCTTGCTATTGAAGCCCAGGCTGATGAGAAACTTGGAATGTAAAGTTTCTGGTTCTTGGAGGTAACTGGGGTAGATCAGGAAGGAACTGCCTTAGGAAAATTCCTAGGCCTGGGGAGTGAGACTCGGGATGCCCACCTTGTCTGTCAGCATCAGTGACATTTCATTCCTGCACACAAAGGGCCCAAGGGCTCCCCAGTACCACAGCTTCCCCTGTGGTTGTGTTGCCTTTGGCTGTTTAGGGACCATTGCCTGTCTTGGTTATGAATGTCTCCCAACTTTAGTTCCTGGGCAATGCTTGCTTAATGCTTTTGTTGACTCAACAAAGGGCCTGAGGCCTTAGGTTTGTTAAGGTCTCTGTCCTAGGCATGGTGCTCAATCTCTTGGCCAAATAAGTTAATTTCTTTGAATATCCAGGAATCTTTTAGACTAAAGCAATGAGGAGTTAACACCTCATCCTCAAACTCCAACATAGTCTACGCCTTAGTGTTTTTTGTTAAAAGCAAGAATATTTGGAGTAAAAAGCTGCAGTACTCCAATTACACGATCGGCCTTTCTCTGTCATCCATACATTGCCAGTTTAGGTATATGTAGATGGACCATGTTATTTGTCCAGAGGAAGAGACTGTAAAGATAAAATAACTTTTTCAGTCCTAAATGCTGTTTTATTTTGTCAAGTTATTTACCTGTGTCAAATTCAAACTATAATACTGTGTAATTATGTATAAAGTTTTTTTTATTTATTTGAAATTAGAGTAGATATACGTTTTTAAATTTAACATCTGGCTGGACAGTGTTCTATTAACTCATTGGATGTGTTTCCTTTGTCTTGTGTTAATAAATATTGATGCCTGATTGTGTTTAATATTTCACACACTGGATGGGACTAGGGTATTGCTAGATTTCTTTTGTGTATATGTTGTGTTGGGATCAAATCCAGGGCCTCATGCCTATATTCTACTACTGAGCCATCTTCCAGCCTAGGAAGTGATTTCAAATTCAACTTCAGAGCGTTAGACTCAACAGTAGGTCTTCAGTGATCTAAGGAAAGTGAATAGATAAAATAGGTACAGTTAAAGGAGGCAAGATCAACAAACAATACTATTTTCAAAACTAAGGGGGCTAAGGGAATCTGCTAAGGGAATGTGGCTTAGTGGTAGAGTGCTTGCCTTGCATGCATGAAGGCTTGGGTTTGATTCCTCAGTACCACATAAACAGAAAAAGCCAGAAGTGGTACTGTGGCTCAGGCGGCAGAGTGCTAGCCTTGAGCAAAAAGAAGTCAGGGACAGTGCTCAGGCCAAGTCTAAGCCCCAGGACTGGCAAAAAGAAAAAACAAGGGGCTGGGAATATGGCCTAGTGGCAAGAGTGCTTGCCTCGTATACATGAGGCCCTGGGTTTGATTCCTCAGCACCACATATACAGAAAATGGCCAGAAGTGGCGCTGTGGCTCAAGTGGCAGAGTGCTAGCCTTGAACAAAAAAGAAGCCAGGGACAGTGCTCTGGCCCTGAGTTCACAGCCTAGGACTAGCCAAAAAAAAAAAAAAAAAAAAAAAAAAACAACTAAGGGGGCTCTGTCTGGATTTCTTGATCATGCTGAGGTTTGAACTCAGGACATTGAACTTGCTGAGCAGGGTGTTCTATCATGTGAAACTGCACAAATACATGTGTGCACTTTTTAAATTATTTTTCAGTTAGGCATTAATGGCTCACATCTGTAATACTAGCTACTCAAGAGACTGAGATCTAAGGATCTTGGTTTGAATCCACCTGGGGCAGAAAATTTCCTAAGATTCTTTATCTCCAATTAACCAGCAAAAAGCTGGAAGTGGGGGCTGGGAATGTAGCCTAGTGGTAGAGTGCTTGCCCAGCATGCATGAAGCCTTGGGTTCAATTCCTCCGTACCACATAAACAGAAAAGGCCGGAAGTGGTGCTGTGGCCCAAGTAGTAGAGTGCTAGCCTTAAGGAAAAGCAGCTTAGATACAGTGCTCAGGCTGTGAGTTCAAGCCCCAGGACTGACAAGAGGAAAAAGAAAGCTGGAAGTGTGACTCGGGTATTTAATCTTCCCTCATTGTCAGGAATGATAGCTGCAGACCACTGCACCCAGATTCAGAGGGAATCTCACAAACTTTGTGCCCAAGCTAGTGTTGGACAGTAATGCTCCCAAAGTCTACCTTCTGAGAGTAGATGGGATTATAGCTGTAAGCCTCTGGTGCCTGGTTTAATTTTCCATTTAACCCATGTAGTATTTAGTAATTTTAAACTATCGTAAGCTTGAATTTTTTTTCTACCTTTTTGTTTTGTCTTTTTGCCAGTACTGGGGCTTGAACTCAGGGCCTGAGTGCTGTCCCTGAGCCTTTTTGCTCAAGGCTAGCACTCTGCCACTTGAGCCATAGCACCACTTCTGGCTTTTTCTATGTATGTGGTGCTGAGGAATAGGACCCAGGGCTTCATGTATACAAGGCGAGCACTTTACCACTAGCCCCATAAGCTTGAAATTTTTTAAGAAGTTGAAACTGTTTTGGGAAGGCTGCATTTCAGTTTTTCTTTTTTATTTTTTTGGCCAGTCCTGGGCCTTGGACTCAGGGCCTAAGCACTGTCCTTGGCTTCTTCCCGCTCAAGGCTAGCACTCTGCCACTTGAGCCACAGCACCGCTTCTGGCCGTTTTTCTGTATATGTGGTGCTGGGGAATCGAACCGAGGGCCTCGGGTATACCGAGGCAGGCACTCTTGCCACTAGGCTATATCCCCAGCCCCTCAGTTTTTCTTAAAGTGATACTTCATTGACCCACTTAAGGACACCTGATGGGAGCCCATCAAATACTGCATATTCTCAGACGCCGAAACTGATCCTAGAATTACAGTCTTAGCCTATGGGAATCTGCTTTGTTCTCATAACATATTGTTCCCCTCTTGGCCCATTATGTATCCAAGACCCTCTCCGAAGGACTTGCCTGTCCATTCTAGGCCTATTATTCTTTGTATGTATCCAAAGATGGAATATGCAGGGTTGAACACCACCCTGTTTTCCCAGGTGCACAGATAGCAGGCAAGCCACCGAAGGTAAGTGCAGACTCCCTGACTGCAACAGGGCAATCTACCTAAGCCTGGCTGTAAACATTCCATCCTGAGCCCAACCGAAAAACCCCCCACCTCCCTAGACCTCATAGCTTTTTCATTAACCTCTGCTTCTTTGCTCAGACCTCATTAAAACCCAGCTCCTGTCCCAGGTCTACACACAGTCTCCAACCCCACAGGAAGGCTGTGTCCCTCGCTGCTCTATCTCAATAAACAGTCCTCGCCTGTGGAGGATCCAGTCCAGCCTGTTTCCTTCCTTTCTCCTCCATTTTCCTAACCTTAGCTATTTAGGTATATGAAGACATTTTTTTTCATTTTAAGAGATGTTTTATCAAGTATTGGTCACTAAGCACCAGAACTGTGATAATAGCTTAAACTAGAAGAAAAATACTATGTCATTGCCTTCAGGAGATGGAGAGAAACAACCATAATACAGTATAATAAACCTAATGACAGAGGTAGATAGAGTTGGTAGGACAAATACCCAACCCAGTAGTGAGGGAGATAGTGTTGTGCAGGAACTTAATCAATAGCATTCTGGAAAAGGTCATATCACGACTGAATTTTAAAGGTTGAGATAGCTAGATAAGATAAAAAGACAAGAAGGCAGAGTTGCATAATTGCTGTTTTTGCTAGGATTGTTATGATTTGTATATGTCACTCCAAAACATTGGAACCTAAGACCCAATGTGCTAGTGTTGATAGGACCTTCTGAGAAATTATTTGAGTCTTGAGGGTCCTACCTTCTTTTTTTTGGGGGGGGGGCAGTCCTGGGCCTTGGACTCAGGGCCTGAGCACTATCCCTGGCTTCTTCCCGCTCAAGGCTAGCACTCTGCCACTTGAGCCACAGCGCCGCTTCTGGCCGTTTTCTGTATATGTGGTGCTGAGGAATCGAACCTAGGGCCTCGTGTATCCGAGGCAGGCACTCTTGCCACTAGGCTATATCCCCAGCCCGGGTCCTACCTTCTTGAACAGATTGGTAAAGTATCTATAGGGAAAGAGCTAAAACTTTTTTTCCTTCCTACCCTTCTAGCCCTGTGAGGAGCATTCATCCCTCTGAAGAAAGCTTTTAAGACACCCTCTTACCAGTGCCAGGCTTTAGGATGGTTTTAAATGTTGAGGCCTTCAGGAGACAATTCCATCACAAGGGAGGAACTCTCACAAATAGGATTCAAGCTCTTCTGAAAAAAGCTTCATGCAGGATGCTGGTGGTTCACACCTGTAATTCTAAAATGCTCAGGAGGCTGAGAGCTGAGGTAGGAAATGTAAGGCCCACCTCCAGGAGGGCTCCATGCAGATGCCCCCCACCTGTTTAAGTCTGCACCCAGTACCTGTGTTACCTAGGTAACTGGCACACCCAGAGGCAGTTACCTCCTCCTCCGAGGTCACATGGAATCCGCCATGTGCCATGAGCCATACCTCCTGCCCCTGTCCTAGATAAGGCTAGGCAGTGGTTCTGCCCTTTTCTCCCACCAAGAGAAAGGGGAGGTAACTGCCTCCAGGTGTGCCAATTACCTAGGTAACTCAGGTACTGGGTGCAGACTTAAACAGGGGGAGGGCATCTGCATGGAGCCCTCCCAGGGGTGGACCTTACACAAAGTCAGGAGACTCCAATCTCCAATAAATAACCAAAACCTAGAAGTGGCGTTGTGGCACAAGTGGTAGAGTGCTCGCCTTGAGTAAAAGTTCAGGGGCTGGGCTCTGGTAGCTCATGCATGTAATCCTAGTTGCTCAGGAGGCCAAGTTCTGAGATCACAGTTCAAAGCCAGTCCAGACAGAAAAGCCTGTGACACTCCCCTCCATTTAACTACCAGAAAACCAGAAGTGCAACTATGGCTCAAAGTGGTAGAGCAAAAGAGCTCAAGGACTGCACATAGGCTCTGATTTCAAGCCTCAGGACTAACCGAAAAGAAAACAAAAACCAGGGACAGCACCCAGGCCCTGAACTCAAGCCCCAGGACTGACCCAAGAAACAAAAGCTCTATCCAGTTTACTTCCCCTATGCACCGTAATGACAGCATTCCTCCCTCCAGAGGGTCCGCATCTTCCAGAAGAAAACAAAGCTGCAGCACTTGATCTCAGACTTCTCAGCTTCTAGAACTGTGAGCAGTAATTTCTGGCTTTTAAAGACAGCCTCAGTGGGCACTGTGGCTCAAGAGGTAGAGTGCTAGCCTTGAGCAAAAAAGCAGCCAGGGACAGTGCTCAGGCCCCGAGTTCAAGCCCCAGGACTGGCAAAAAATA